>NC_136061.1:209598341-210945841 GCF_964261635.1 Lissotriton helveticus | reverse complement strand
ACGCAAACACTACAACACTACCCTACACCCTACAACACTACCCCCAGCATGACCCTACACTACGCAAACACTACAACACTACCCTAAACCCTAAAACACTAGCCCCAGCATGACCCTACACTACGCAAACACTACAACACAACCCTAAACCCTAAAACACTACCCCCAGCATGACACTACACTACGCAAACACTACAACACTACCCTAAACCCTAAAACACTACCCCCAGCATGACCCTACACTACGCATACACTACAACACTACCCAAAACCCTAAACTACTACACCCCAGCATGACCCTACACTACGCAAACACTACAACACTACCCTAAACCCTAAAACACTACCCCCAGCATGACCCTACACTACGCAAACACTACAACACTACCCTAAACCCTAAAACACAACCCCCAGCATGACCCTACACTACGCAAACACTACAACACTACCCTAAACCCTAAAACACTACCCCCAGCATGACCCTACACTACGCAAACACTACAACACTACGCAAAACCCTAAAACACTACACCCCAGCATGACCCTACACTACGCAAACACTACAACACTACCCTAAACCCTAAAACACTACACCCCAGCATGACCCTACACTACGCAAACACTACAACACTACCCTAAACCCTAAAACACTACCCCCAGCATGACCCTACACTACGCAAACACTACAACACTACCCTAAACCCTAAAACACTTCACCCAGCATGACCCTACACTACGCAAACACTACAACACTACCCTAAACCCTAAAACACTAACCCCAGCATGACCCTACACTACGCAAACACTACAACACTACCCTAAACCCTAAAACACTACCCCCAGCATGACCCTACACTACGCAAACACTACAACACTACCCAAAACCCTAAAACACTACCCCCAGCATGACCCTACACTACGCAAACACTACAACACTACCCTACACCCTAAAACACTACCCCCAGCATGACCCTACACTACGCAAACACTACAACACTACCCTAAACCCTAAAACACTAGCCCCAGCATGACCCTACACTACGCAAACACTACAACACAACCCTAAACCCTAAAACACTACCCCCAGCATGACCCTACACTAAACAACCACCACAACTCTACACTACACTAACACAACACTACACTACACAACACTACACTACACAATCACTAACCCACGAAAAAATTAACACAAACCCACTTACCTCTCTCGTCATCGTGGTTTTCACAACGCAAATGCATTTACCATACATGCCTTTAAAACGTAATTCTTTGTAAAGGCATGCGCGATAAATGCACATGCGTTTTGAAAAAATGCGGGATAATGGTATGCGAGGTCAATGACCTTGCGGGATAATGGTATGCGGACTGAAAGTCTGCGGGATAAAAAATGCGGGAAAATGGCTGCAAACCATGATTAGCAGCAGACTTCCCTGGTGAGCACTAGCTTTACTACAGTGATCTAATGAGCAACTAGAGTGCTAACATTCAGAATTTATGGCAAATGTGTGACACATCTGAATGCCTTCTTGATAGAACCAAAGTAAACAAGCATTGAAAATGCAATAGATCTCGCCCTCGTTTAAGTTAAAGCCATTCTGTTTGTAATGAGGTGGCTTTTTAGCTTTGCTTTTATTAGTGTTTTTAAAACTTTCATGTAAATAACATGCATATGTATGCATATATGTATATGTATGCATGCATTTATATTTATATAGATATGCAGATTATATATGTTTATATATGTATATTACCTACTGGCGATAGCCAGTGGGTATATATAGTTAGGATTTTTTCTCTATGGGATTTCTGAAAATTCTATGTCTAATAACTTTGGCGTTTGTGGACGGAATTGGCTGAAATTTCAGGAAAATGGCACATTTTGTTTCTGAGCAGACCCTGAAAATTTGGGGGGGTTTCGTCAAGGGGGGGGCCGAGAAAAAAGGGGGGTCCCAAAACGCGTTTTTCACATTCATTTTTCCGTAGGGCGGTTGGACTCACTTTTAGCTCGAACGGCTGTAGATATGGTTTGCCGGACGTGCCTTTGCTATGTCTCAATATATGTGCTCCAGTGGATTTTGAGAAATTAACGTTTAATAAAAAATATATATCTGTGACAGCGCTCCGGTTAGCGCCCCGGTTCGCGTACCTGACGCGTAACGGAACTTCGCGAAGCGAAGCTGATTGGCTCTCCGGTGTCTGTCAACATTCTAAACAGTCCGGAGCGGCCGCCATCTTGTCTCTCGGTAGGATCGAGAGACAAGATGTGGTGAAAAACGAAGGGGGAAATGAAGGAAAGGGGGCAAGGTAGACCCCTCCTGACCCCCTAGGATTGATGAGGGGGATATTAAAGTGCCCCACGGGGCAAAAAATAAAAAATAATTTTTTTTTTGCGATTTTACGCCGTAGAGGCGCGTCCCGGTACGCGAACCGGGCAGCTCACCGGGCAGCTAACCGGGCAGCTAACCGGCAGCGTAGTTGTCAACATTGTAAACAGTCCGGAGTGGCCGCCATCTTGTCTCTCGGTAGGTTCGAGAGACAAGATGTGGTGAAAAAAGAAGGGGGAAATGAAGGAAAGGGGGCAAGGTAAACCCCTCCTGACCCCCTAGGATTGATGAGGGGGATATTAAAGTCCCCCGCGATTTTTCGCGGTAGAGGCGCTTCCCGGTACGCGAACCGGGCAGCTAACCGGCAGCGTAACGGGAGTCCGCCATCTTGTGTTTTTGGAGCGTCCGGTTCGCGTACCGGGTAGCGTCCCGGTAAGCGTAACAAGGGGAAAACCAAGAGAAACAGTAAAAAAAAAATGAAGGGAATAGATTTCCAGCAAACTTGGCAAAATTGTAGGGACTGTTTGTTTGATGTGCCTTTGCAAGGCCTCAAGATATGTGCACGTGTGGATTTTGTCTAATTAAGGTTAAAAAAAAAATATATATCTGTAAGCGTGCTCCGGCACGCTTACGTTACGGGTTTTGTTTGCGCTGCAGAGCCGATACGTCACGGTTATGCGACGCGTCATGAGGCGTCTCACGTGGCTACGTGATACGTCACGTAATAAAGAATATATTTTACAGCTATAGATATTAGCTTTTAAAAAACCAATGAAATTCACTGAAAAAACCATAGGTTATAGACCATATATAGTTAGGAATTTGCATTTACAAAACCTTGAAAATTCACTGAAAAAACCATAGGTTAGAGACCATATATAGTTAGCTGGACATTTTATTGACATAAAACCAATGAAATTCCATATATAGTTAGTTGCACTAACTATATATCGCGCACCCGCAATCCACTGCTGATGATGTCACATATTACATCATTCATGACATGGTCAGTGACATCACTGATGACATCACTGATGACATCTCAAATGACATCACTGATGACATCACTGATGACATCTCAAATGACATCACTGATGACAGCATGACACACCACTACCAGTTACTACATACGCACTCACTGATTCCTACGTCTACACACACATTCACTCATTCACCCATACAATCACTCATACATACAGTCACTCATTATTACAACACTATCATATGCACTCATACACCTATGCAGACACTCACACACTGCCACTCATCCATGGAGTTACTCACACACCTAGTCAGTCCTGTAAAGAATCAATCACACTTCCATTTCCTCATCTATACAGTTAAACACAGAACACCATACTTCAGTGACATCACTGATGACATCACTGATGACATCTCAAATGACATCACTGATGACATCTCAAATGACATCACTGATGACATCATGACACACCAATACCAGTTACTACATACGCACTCACTGATTCCTACGTCTACACACACATTCACTCATTCACCCATACAATCACTCATACATACAGTCACTCATTATTACAACACTATCATATGCACTCATACACCTAGTCAGTCCTGTGAAGAATCAATCACACTTCGATTTCCTCATCTATACAGTTAAACACAGAACACCATACTTTTTCACACATATACTAACACATACTTACTCTCTTATACAATCACTGATACAAGTACACATTGATATGCAGAGTCACACACCTCCCAGCCAGCCACACACACACTCAGTCTTCCATACATCCACTCATTCTTCAATATGTAAAACATATTTAAACTTTACAAAAACACACAGACACTAGATGATGTCATCAGTGATGTCATTTGAGATGTCATCAGTGATGTCATCAGTGATGTCATTTGAGATGTCATCAGTGATGTCATCAGTGATGTCACTGACCATGTCATGAATGATGTAATATGTGACATCATCAGCAGTGGATTGCGGGTGCGCGATATATAGTTAGTGCAACTAACTATATATGGAATTTCATTGGTTTTATGTCAATAAAATGTCCAGCTAACTATATATGGTCTCTAACCTATGGTTTTTTCAGTGAATATATATATATATATATATATATATATATATATATATATATATATCCATCACCAAACAGCCCCAAGGGGAGCGTTCTTTGCATAGTGGGTGCCAGCTGCAAAGACGGGCTAGTCCTCGCAATTTAATGTATACACCAAAATTCCTTTTTTGATAAGGAAGTCACCGCACTCCAAGGAAATCGTTCATTAACAGGAATTATTTAAATCGTGCAATTGATCCCCACTAACCACCACCAACGCGTTTCAACCTACAATAGGTCTTGCTCACAGTATGTGAGTCCGTTCTCTATGTCCTTATTTATAGTTTTGTCCATTGTAGCCAATGAGGAGGCATTCTGGGAGTTGTATTTGTC
The DNA here is from genome assembly GCF_964261635.1 of Lissotriton helveticus. Lineage (NCBI taxonomy): Eukaryota > Metazoa > Chordata > Amphibia > Caudata > Salamandridae > Lissotriton > Lissotriton helveticus. Next base: position 210,941,070 of record NC_136061.1, on the reverse strand, counting down.
CTTTCTTGTACCATATATTTAGGCATTCGGGTATATTTCTACCATTGTCCCTTTGCGAGTTTTCAATTTGTGCATTGGTTGGACCTCCATTGTGATGTTATTACACCAATTTTGCAGTTTATATCAAGATGTTTATTTCTTTTGAATGCATGAACTAGAGGATTCAAAATCTTGCTTTATTTGTATTCACCACCAAAAGCACACCATCCGCTTGATCTGTGCTACGCGTTAGTTATGGAGCTTGTTCTGTGCTACGCGTTTGTTATGGAGCTTGATGTTTATGGTGCTGAGTGCATGTTGCGATTTTATCAATTCATAAGCGCTTGGTGCACATTTCAACATATATCCATTTCGTGTTGCACCATTATTTTAGCTAAGTGCATGCTGCAAATTTGGTCATTTCTTTGGTGCTTAGTGCACATTTCAACTTATGTCTATTCAGTATTGTACCATTATTGTAGCGAAGTGCTTGATTATAGATGTTCCTTTCAACCATCCTTATATATTGGCTCTCTATATTTAATTACAAACACGTAGCACAGATCAAGCTCTATAACTAACGCTTAGCGGATGGTGTGCTCGCTGTGGTGAATACAAAAAAGCACGATTTTGGCCACCTCTGGTTTGCTCCTATCCTGAAATTTTCACGGTGATTCGTCAAGTGAGGGCCGAGAAAAAAGGGGGGTCCCAAAACGTGTTTTCCCTATGCAATTTCCCATAGGACCTTTAGCCACAGCTACAGCCTGAACTGCTGAACGGAATGACACCAAATTTGGCAAAGAGGTTACCCTCAGTTCAGACATGAGCCTTTTGCTTAAATGGTGTCAATCTGTTCAATAGTTCCTGAGAAAATGACAGTTAAAATCATTTATATATCTATGGGCACGGTGGATCCGTGGATTTTGCGCGCATTGTAATCGTACCATAAGCGCACCCTTCCGATCACGCGCTGAATGCTAATTGGCTGTCTAGTGGTTGTCAACATTCGAAACCAGGACCTGTTGGCAGCCATTTTGTGCCTCGGTAGAAGCGAGGCTGAGGAAGTCAGTGGAATATGTGTGCAAAATATAGAAGGGGCAGGGTACAAATAATTTTACCCTCTAGACCTGCTTAGGGGGTCCCAGAAGGACCCCCAGGGCCCACAATTTTAATTTTTTTTAAACCCGGCAGGTGCGTGTAGGGTGCGCAGACTCTGCCGGAAAATAAATAATTAAATAAAATGGAGCTTCTTTTATAATTAGCCCCGGGGGGGGGGGCAAATTTAAAAAATTTAGAGGGGCCCCCAGACCCGGGGACCGCCACCCCCCAGGTCTACAAAATAAATTGTTGCGAGGGGCTCAAAAACCCTTCCCAGTATAATTTAGGGGGGCTCAACTGCCCCACAAACCCAGGGGACCACCACCCCCTAGGGCTTTGTGTATTTTGGGACGGGGGCTGCATGGCTCGCGTCCTGGGCAGGGACTGCCACCCCCCAGGGCGGCTCCTGCAGTGTCCTGGGGTGCCCACCCCCATAACACTGTTGTTTGCTATGAGAGGGTGGGAGTGTTTGGTGCACGACTTCCACGTGTTGGGTGCACAACTTTAACGCGTTGGGTGTGCGACTCCAAGCAAAAAAAATATGCTTCAAGTTTATGTGTTTTGTTCTTAGGTGGCTCTAAAAAGAGCCATTGTGTTTATTGAGAGATTTTGGTACCTACAAGTAAATACCTATGCAGAGTCTAAAGTTCAAGAGGAAGACTCTGTTACCCTGATCTGTAAAATGTACACCATCTCTCCTATAGATGCCATCCATATTGAAACGCAGATTGTTGTGATAAATCAACCCCATTCTATAGTCTCGGAGAAAAGCAGAAACAGATTTATTCACATGTTTCTGAGCTTTCTCGATCTGTGGACAAAATTGATTGGACCAGTTCCATTTCTGCCTTTGGCCTCTGTCAGAATAGACAAAGGCAGTGTCCTTCATAAGCATTTCCAGACCAACTCCAGTCAAAGTGCCTAGGTCATTGCCACCACAGTGCACAATTATGAGGTCAGGGTATTGGAGATGCAAAAAGGATTTAACCAATGGCATCAATTGGTGCCACTTTAACCCTCTCTGTCCAATCCATTTCATGTCTACATTTGGTAAACCTAGGTCTTTGTGAATTCCTTTGTTTTCTGAGTACCTTTGGCTCCAGAAAATATAGCTGTGTCCCACAATTCACGTTCTAAGCATCTTGAAGGGAGATCTGGATGCACTCAGATGGTCTCTGTAAATGAAATGGCAGTTTGAATACTAGCATTTTTCTAAAATAGTGGATAAGATGCAGTTTTGAAAAAAGAAAATAAATCATTGGTTGATTGACAACATTCTACACTGAGAAGTAGGGTGCATGTTTCTGTTTTCTAAAAGCATGATTCTTATTGGTTAAGAAAATCTGATTGAAAGGAACATTACATAGGATAAGCTGATATGTTGAAAAGTCACACTTGCTGTTTTAATTAGCAACATTGTGTGATGAACTTTTGACCTGTGTGCTCAGTTAAGTGTTCCATGAACTGTTTCTATGGTAACAGGCAGAAGGCAGATTGGGGTTAGTGTTCACATTTATGTCAATTGGAAAGGGTTGAAATGTGTAACCTATAGCAATGTGTGTTTGCTTTTGAATTAAGGTGTGAAGCAATGTGATTTGATGTTCAGGTGTATATGTGTTCAAAATGGGAGGGAGGGAAGCTTTGACATAATTTGGTTCTGGTGAGAGGTGTACAGAACAGAGATTATGTATAAGAAAATCTGGTGTGTGACTGACATACTTATTATTGTACAAAACAATTTGAAAGGTGAGTTATTAATTTATGTGGGGATGTATGTGGTGCATTTTGATTTTAATCAGACTGTGTTTCTCCTGCTAAAGTGCATGGAGTACTTTTTTCTCTAGAATTTATTGTGAGTGTGTGTGCATTTAGAAACCATTCTGAGATAAACATTTTGTATATTTCATCTATTTGTAGACAGATAACTATGCTGTTCCTATGTTTTGGTAGAATTAGAAATCAGTCATTTTTTATGTATTTGCAAAATGAGTCAAGTTTCTACACTAAAATGCAGTACTCCTTCTAGACTATGAAATGTGTTTTGGTAACATGCAAGGGATAGTGTTGTTTGTCTAGAATCACACAGTGAGTCTTGTGTGCATTTACAAATCATTCTGATAGAAGCACTCTATACTAATGTGTAGTAGAAAATTGTGTGCAATGTGTACAGTCACCTAAAGTCTTGTAGGCTAGTAAATGTGTTTTGGTAAAATGCAAGGGATAGAGTTGCTTGTCTAGAATCACACAGTGAGTCTGTGTGTATTTAGGAATCACTCTGAGAGAAGCATGTTGGTACTTCATGTGTTTCCTGACATGTAATTGATTAAAAACTTATTGTGTTCTCACATTTTGGTAGAATTAGAAAATAGGTATTGGTTATGTGTTTCCAGAATGAGTTTAGCTGTGTTTGCAGACAAATAAGTACATGTACTGTTGGAGTGAGACAGGCATTAGGACACGCAGTGCTTGAAACTCCTATGCACTATGCATGTAGTAGTCTAACCACCATTCCCCAGTCAGTATCTGTACACTCCATTTTTAAGACATACTGTTATTTGTCTAGAATCACACTGTGGGCCAGTGTCTATTTGGGAACATTGAAAGAGAATGATTTTGTTGGTTGATGTGTTTACAGACATATAAGTACATGTACTCTTGCAGTGACACTACCCTCAGCACGATCACCTACACTACCCATTCACCACTGTACTACACTAAACCGTAAAACACTCCCCCAGCACGACCCTCTAAACTACTCAAACACCATTGCACTACCCTAAACCTTAAATCTACCCCAGCACGACCTCCTACATTACCCCAAACACCACTGTACTACCCTAGAACAATACCCCAGCACGACCCCCTATACTACACAAACACCACTGCACTACCTTAAACCCTAAAACACTATCCCTAGCATGACCCACTACAATACATAAACACCACTGCACTACCCTAGAACACTACCCTAGCACGAACACCTACACTAAACAAACACCATTGCACTACCCTAAACCTTAAATCTAGCTCAGCATGACTTCTTACACTACCTGAACACCACTGTACTACCCTAGAACACTATCCCAGCACGACCTCCTACACTACCCTAAACTTTAAATCTACTCTAGCACAACCCCTTACACTACCCAAACACCACTGTACTACCCTACTACTCCATGTATAAGAAATATTGTTATTTGTCTAGAATCACACTGTGAGTCAGTGTCTATTTGGGAAAATTGGGAGAGAATGGTTTGGTTGGTTGATGTGCTTGCAGATATATAAGTACATGTACTGTTGCAGTGAACCAGGCTTTAGGGCATGCAGTGCTTGAAATTCCTATGCACTATGCAAGTACTAGCCTAACCATCTTCACACTTGTGTTTCAGGCCTACATTTTCCCAGTCACTATCTATACACTCCATTTATAAGAAATACTGTTATTTGTCTAGAATCCCTCTGTGAGTCAGTGTCCATTTGGGAAAATTGAGATAGAATAATTTGGTTGGTTGATATGTTTACAGATATATAAGTACATGTACTCTTGCAGTGACACTATCTCCAGCATGACCCGATAGAAGACGACCCCCCTACAGTACCCATTCACCACTGCCCTACCCTAAACCCTAAAACACTACCTCAGCACAACCCCTACACTACCCAAACACCATTGCAGTACTCTAAACCTTAAATGTACTCCAGCACAACCTCCTATACTACACAAACTCCACTGCACTGTCCTATACTCGAAATCTACTCCCAGCACGACCACCTACACTACCTATTCACTAGTGCACTACCCTAAACCCTAAAAGACTACCCCAGTACAACCCCCTACACTACCCAAACACCATTACACTACCTAAACATTAAATCTACCCCAGCACGACCTCCTACACTACCCAAACACCACTGCACTACCCTAGAACAGTACCCCAGCATGACCCCCTACACTACACAAACACCACTGCACTACTCTAAACTCTAAATCTGTACTGTTGCAAAACCATAGTGACTATTTATGTACCATGTAGTAATCTATTTACTAAAGTAAAAGTGAACCAATTATGAATTCACTCAGTGTCTCTCCTTATAGTATTGTGATCATTTATTTAATATGCATGTACTCATACAGTGCTTCAGGTTTTATTGTTATGGAGTGCTTCAAACTGTTATGCACTAAGTATGTACTGCTCTTACCACCTTCACAGTTGTGCTTCAGGCCTACAAAAGAGACTTTAAGGACTTTAATAAAAAATATTACTAGATTCAGAAAAAAAACTGGAAATGTGCAAAATACTGAAAATGTTCCAAGCACAAAAATAGGAAAGGAAAAAAGGCAATGTACATACAAAGGATACAACTTATAGTAAAAGAAGATAAAATCAATATAAAGAAATCTGCAAAAAAATATTTTACAACAGAATAGTCCATAATTTGATGAAACATACAAAGAAATATAGAAAGAGAACAGTATTTTCTAAAAAGAAAAAGCATATCGAATCCATTGTTTAAAAGAGTAATTAACAAAAGTAATTTTTGTGATATTTTCTTAGGGCAATGGAAACACAGTTCAAGTACTGAGCCTTTTTTTAATGAAGAGAGTTATTTACAGACCAATGATTTGTTGCATGCAGTTGACACCAGTGGTCGAGCTTATGAGGTTAGAAATGGTTGTCCAATTGACAAAGAGCAAATGGTTCCTAGAAATGCAGAAGAAGTGATAGCTGATGAAGTTCTAGGCAGACGTCCTAAAGCCCCAGTGTACACTTGGGATTGTAGTAGTATTTGTAGTGTACGACAAGAATCTATTGATAAATTACATAATTTCTTACAAGCTTATTGTAAGAAAAAGTGCTAAACAAAACATTAAATTGTTGCAATGACTAGACCTTTGTAGAGTGAGAAAACATACTGGTTTGCAAGGTCATTCTCTGGTGTGTCTTTCTAGGAAAGTATGTCAAAGTGTTTTTCATCATTTCAGGATGTTGGCAGTACATCATACTCAAATGCGGAAGTTAGTGAGAAGATTGTACTATGCTAAAAGTCCAGCACTAAAGTTAAATGAGTTGAACAATTCTCTTTTGCGTGGGTCAGTATCAGATGTGAAAAAGGTTTGTAATGATATTGAGTTTTGTTACTTTGGTCCTGAAGAAGAGAGTGAAGAAACTCAGACATTATTAGAAGTAAATGTTGTAGAGAATGTTGAACATAGTTGTACAAAAAATTTTGAAAATGAAATTACAAAGTTTAAGGTGATTTTGGGTGAAAGGCCAAATTTTTCTTGTATTTGTTGTCGGCGAACTCACTATAAAAATCGGATTAGGAGTGTTGATCGGTATTTAAAAAGTGAAAAAGAAAATAATGATAAGTGGAAGGAATTCGCAACTTATTTGTTGGTAGAGAATTGTTTTGGTTTGGGTTCTGATCAGTGTATTTGTAAATTTTGGTATAACAAATTAGATGAGAATAAAATACCTGCTAGAGCTGTGTATAATAATTTAGAGTTAGTTGCTATTCCTCCAGAATTGATAGATTTAAACACCTATGAGTCTATTCTCATTCAATGTGTGCATCTGTTTCAGGCTATGTTCGTATGGAGCCTAAAACAGGTAAATTGCTTCCTTCAGATTTACAAAGATGATTAAAAGGAAGAGTTGTGTATTTACTGTTAGATTTAAAGAAAAATATTGAAACTATTGGTGTAGAAAGTGTAGAAAGTGAACCACTAGTTATTCTTGTTCATGGTGTGCCGACTAAGATAAGAAAATCTGGCAGGAGTTAGTGGATGTTACGGAAGTGCAAAAGGCAACATTGTATTTGATAAAAAAACAATACATACTATAAGAATGTTTATATGGGAGAAGAAGAAATAGTTTTAGCAGAAGATACTGAAACGTCAAGTGGACAAATTGAAAAAGTAGATATGTTAAGATGTGAAGAAATCTATGAACATTACAGTGTGCATCCACTTCATTCAAAAGAAGTGATGGGGAACACTATTGAGTTGTTCCAAATGAAATAAACAAAGGGAAGTCCCATGAGTGCATGGGAAGAGAGCTTGGAAGCTCATTGTTTTCCGCAGTTGTTTCCAACTGGAAAAGGAGGACGATATGATGAACGTCCAATGAATATTTGTGCATCTGAATATCTGACAACAAGATTATATGCAGAAGATCCAAGATTTCGACAATGTATCCCTTATATATTTCATCTTTTGCTTGAAAGTGACTTGTCTGGACTTTCATATGCAGTCAATCACATTTTAAAAACTGTAATACATCTGCAAAACATATCTGCAAAAGATTTTATGGAGAAAGTGCACCAGAGAGATGATCATCTAGAATCTCAGCTCATTAATCTGATGATTTGTCAGCGTGGGACTAATGAATATTGGTGCCATCGTCATGGAGAACTGAAATGTATGCTACGGAACTTAGGAACTCCAACACGGTTCCTTACCCTAAGCTGTGCTTAGTACGCTTGGGATGATTTGCTAGAATTTCTTCGAGAGGCAAATTCCAATATAAAAATATTGAATACAAGACACTTGGAGAATTGTGCTCTTTGGATCCTGTTAATGTATGCAAGTATTTCAATCATAGATTTGAGGCTATGATGTCTTTTATCTGCAATAAAAAAAATCCTCATCTTGGAGAAGTTATGGATTTCATTTGGTGAAAGGAGTATCAAGCAAGAGGTGCTCCTCATATACATATGCTGTTATGGATTAAGGACGCTCCCAAATTTGGAACAGATGCGGATGATACTGTTTTGAGTTTTATTGAGCAATATGCAACAAGTGTTGTACCCAAAAGCACAGAAGAAAACAACTAAAGAGCACAAGTCTTACGATGTGGAAAATACTGTAGACGAAAATACAAATCTGAGGACAAGTTCTACACCAAATGTCGTTTTGCATTTCCACGTCCTATAATATCCAAAGGAAGAGTGAACAGTTTTATGTCATCTTTGCGACATACCATCACAAGAAAGTCTCCAAAAAATACCTACTACTTAAGAAGAAATGAAGAGTCAAAATACATAAATGACTACAACCCAGTTATTTTGTCCATGTGGAATGCTAACATGGATATTCAGTATGTTGCGGACAATTCCATTGCTGTTGCTCGATCTGTAACGTCCTATATTACAAAATCAGAAAAGACTGAATTGAAAGAAATGTGGGAAGAGATTTCTCACGAGAAGACTTTAAGTAAGAAATTATACAGTTTCAGTTTGAAGATGTTATTCCATCGAGAGATCGGAGCATATGAATGCTCAGATCGGTTATCATCTGCAAGTCTAGAAGAATCATTTGGGTGAATCTAAGTCTTGCAGCAATGCGAAATCGAGTACTCAAATCCGTACAAGAAATTGAATATTTAGCAGAAAAAGATCCAGAAAGTACAGCTATTTTGAAAATGAATATGTTGGACACATATTACCCAAACAGAAGTCATCGACTTGAGAACATGTGTCTCTATGAAGTGCTGCAAAACTACACTTTTAAACGGAATACTATAGTGAACATCAATGATGAAAAATATGGACTCACTGAAGCCGAAGGATGTTTGGTGAAACAAACAAAAGGAAATTTGATTAATCACAGGAAGCTGAGTTGCGACACTGCTGATAAAAGGGAATTTTACTATTTAGCCCTTTTACAACTATTCAAACCATGGCGTTCAGAATTGGAATTACTTGGAGATTTCCAGAGCTATGAAGATTCCTTTAATGCTTGTAAAGATAGCATACAATGCAGTGCTTTTGCAAATTATGTGAAAATGTTGAACTAAGAAATTGATCAAGAAGCTACAATTGCAGCTGAGATTGCTAGAGACAGTTCTCAAGACAGTCAAAGTTCTGATGCGCTGGGTCAAGATCCACTAGGGCAACCAATTGTTGAAAATGAAGCAGCAATCACCATGAATGAGGTGTAAACAGCAATGCATCAAGCTCGAGAAGATGTAACAAACTTGGAAGAACAACTAAATGTTGAACAGAAACAAATATATGAGCAAGTGAGACAACAGTTTGACCATGGATTACTTCATGAAAAGAAAGTGTTCATGCACGTCATTTCAACCTATCCGAATGTACGTGAGTGAAGAAGCTGGGACAGGAAAAAGTTTCTTAATTAAAGTAATTACAAGTTATCTAGAGAAAACAACTGAGTCGCATTTGTCTTGTGTTGTCACTGCTCCAACTGGGTTGGCAGCACACAACATTAAACGAATTACTTTACATCGTTTACTAATGCTACCAGTAGAGCATGAAAACAAATTGGAATACCACAAGCTATCTGGAGAAGCTTGTTGTGAAGGCTCAAGAGTCTTGAAGAAAATTAAACTTATCATTATTGATTAGGTAAGCATGGTATCAAACTTAATGCTTGCCTTTGTGCATTTAAGAATGCAGAAAATTCTTAACGTGTTATTTGGAGGAAAACATGTCATAGTTTTTGGAGATCTACTGCAATTGACTCCTGTAAAAGGACAACAAGTTTTTAAAACACTTGCGCATGAAGACACCAGAAAATCTCTGGGTAGTGTGGGAAACGTGACCATTTGGTCACTCATTACAAATATGCGACAAGCAAATGATGTTGATTATGGAACTATTCTCCAAGATAAAATAATTGGATTACTGAATGAACATGGCAAACAAGTTTTGCAGACCCGATTACTTTCCAATTTGTTTCCAAATGAAAACTTAGTTCCTGAGAAAATGTACATGAAAATTGCAGAAAACAAATCTGTAATCTGCTTAATGCCCACACTGCTTGAGTGTTGTATATTCAACGAAGAACTTTTGAAACTGGAAAATGAAGCAATAATACAAATGGAAGCCATCGATAAAATAGAGCATGAAGGAAGCACTATTATTTTGACAGAAAAATTGAAGACAAAATTGAATTCTTTAGAAAAATCAATATCTAAAACTGCTGGTTTAGAAAAGAATCTATATGCATGTAGAAACTGTCGGATAATTTTAAGGCGTAATTTGGACATAGAAAAAGGTTTAGTTAATGGAGCAATGGGCAAAGTTGTGGATTTTGTTAATTATCAAAATAAAGATGGTATTGAATTCTTAAAAATTAAATTTGATCAGATTGAAGAAGTTAAACAAATTGGTTGTTCTTCAGTTCGTTTTTTGCTTGTTAAAGATTTATATGTCCGTAGAAAACCGTTTCCACTTTATCTGGCATATGCAGTGACTATTCATAAATCTCAAGGTTTAAGTGTTGACAGTGCTTTGGTGAACAATGGAAATACTGTGTTTAAAGAGGGTAAGGCATATGTTGCTTTGTCGCAAGTCAGAACATTATCTGGTTTGTTTTTGATTGATTTTGATGACACAAAGGTTACTGCAGATGCGAACTGTGTCAAAGAGTATAATAGGTTAAGAAGAACATATGCTCCTAATTTAGGTCAATTTCCTGTATTTGAAAAGCGTGTGGTTGGTCGAAAAAGAAGGTATGAGAATATCTGTACTGAAGGTGTGGAGAAGGGGAAAAAACAAGATAATGTGTTTGCAAGCAAAAAGAAAAAGGACACTGTTGAAGAGATTGTTGGTTATCAGTTTGAAAATAGTTCAGGTGTCAACTGCTATGCTAATGTAGTGGTCAATGTTGTTTTTTTTCTTGAAGGTTTGCAACAGCAAATCAACAATCGGAAAAAAGATTTTGTTTCTTGATGCATTCTGTTTATGAAAAATTAAGAACTGATAAAAGTAAAATACAAACCGTTTCCGATACTACAAATGTTTTGGATGTATGTTCTGGTTCTACACAGTTTACACAAAATATCCAACAAGATGCTCAGGAATTTCTAATGTATATGCTTACTGTATTGGAAAATGAAGGTGTAGACATAAAGAATATTGATGGCCTTTGTTATAAATGGGATCATTATTGTTAAAATTGTAGGTATACACGTAGCACTAATGTAGACACTGAAAGATTTCTATATTTGACATTACCCGAATGTAAATCAGTGTCTTTCAATAAATTAGTTAAAGCTGCAAATCAAAACATGGAGTGTAGCCAATGCAAATTAGAAATGTTATCAACATTATTTAAACAAAGATATGGACAATATATAATTTTAATGATGCAAGTTGTACAGCTGACGGAAGAAAATTGGACACTCTAATAAAAAATTTTGTATCTACTCAACTATCAACATCAGGAAGGACTTTTGTAGCAGTAGCAATAATTTTCCATGGTGGTCCTTCAACAACATCTGGGCATTACACTGCCTACCTAAAAAGTGACAAAGGCTGGACTCTTTTTAATGATGCTGAGTTGGTTTTCAAACAACGTTTGCCATTCGAATTACCAGATTCCTACCTAATACTTTTAAAGACAATGTTTTAGGAAGATAATTCAGCCTCTGAGGAATTTATTATTATGATTTAATAGGATTACCATTGGACAATTTACATAACAATTACTGCAAAAATACGATTTGGCCTCAAGGAAAGGTATTTCTTTGAATTATGGACTTTTTGTTGCACATTGTCTCGGTCTATAATTTTAACTGATGACATTTACATTGTTTATAAATGTAAGTTATAACATTTTCTTAGCAGTAACCATTTTGTATATGTGGGATCTGCATTATCCGTTATTTTACTGTGAATAGATTGTTGGGTTTTTTTAAAAATCTAATTGATTGGGTTTTTTTTTGGCCGCTGTAATGTGATGAGTACGATTGAAATCACTGTTTGTAGTGAAATTCAATATATTCTGAGAACAGCAAAACAGGCAAAGAAATTACTTGTTAAAATGATGCGGTGCTGTTAAAAATGTATTATTACATGATATAACTATTTTTTCTTTTCATTTACAGATCCTAATTCCAAAACATGGAATTTACTATATTTTACATTATAAAAAACAACTGAATAAAATGTGTAGCATTTTTTAGTTGTATTTATGCTGAGGTAAGTTTAAGTAAGTCTTAAAATGCACAATGGACTGTGTTTTCACACAGTTGAAAAAATGGAAGATTGATGGACTAGATTTGTGCCAGAGAATTCCATTGCAGACAGGTATCAAATAGGAGACAGCTTCAGAACACCTGTCTACAAGATGCATGGTATAGTACACAATAGAGACATATGGTGGTCTTGTAGGTTCTGGTACTTTTAGAATTATAAGAAATAAAACTATTTAACTTAAAGCACATCACTAAGTGTTTTTTTACATGTGACAGTAGGCCCCATCCCTTCTCTTCAGTCATATATAACTATGTGCTATAAGTTGCATAAAACATAAGTACACATAAATGTATCTTGTTCTCTGTTAGTGGTACAAACATTTACTCCTATAATAAGAATTGGCCTAGCTTTTAACTCTCTTTCTTAATTGCAAGGGGAGAAAAAGGCATTCTATATACTGTTTTCCATGTAAAGATAATCTCATCATACACAGCACTTTCCATTGAAAAGGTGTTCTATAGGTTTTCATGTGCCTGTTTGCACAGAACAGTCATAGAACATGACATATATCCAGTTTTATAAAAGATTATAAATCTGGCCAAGTTTGTGAATGGTGCACCATCCTCCAATTGGTGTAGCAAAGCACAAGAAGAATTTTTTTCACTTCTCATTTTTTCTCTTTCAATATATGCTACAATGCACAGCATATATTGAAGGAGAAAAATGCCTTTACTGATTGTTTGGAGATTGTTTTTGTGCAGGAAGGTGTCCCTTCCCCACGTGACACGGACATCCTCGCACCATGCTGCAAGGGTGCCTGTGTCACCACATGGCTGCAATTTAAGCAGCTGTGCAGAGGGAAGTACAGACCTGCAACATATTTATATACATATGAAGTACCACAGCATGCTGTAGTTAAACAGTTTACAGTGTCATGCTGCAGCACTTTCTTATAATTCTGCACTTATGCATTCACCACACATCACAAATGCATTATTTTAGTCAATTATGCACTACACATACATTCATCTAAACTTTCACACACTAGCATACAAGTTTAGCTCTTTTTTTAACCAGAGTAGGTAGTTCTGAAAATAACTTTTTTTGTTTTGTTTTGTAGTTTTGTATTTTTTCTTGTTTTTTTAAATGATTTTTTTGATTCTTTTTAAATGAAAAAACTGAATGGGACGAACAGAACAATGAACTTTAGGGCAAAAAAAAAGTCTAACAATGATGGTTCTCCAGAGCCCTGCAAACCAAATCAATTGATTGCTCCCCATAGTAAAGCAACCTATTGCATTTTATGCAATGAATTTTTGCATTTGCCAGTTGAGGCCGGATGTCCAAAGTAGATGTCGAAGTGGACGCCCCAGAAGTGCTTGCAACTTGAGGTGGTGGTGGTCCAGTCTGTTGTAGTCTCTTGCACTCCTCTCTTGCCAGATTGACAGGATGCAAACTGTGCAGATGTTTAAACACGCTGGCAGTTCCACAAGAATATTTTTTGTTGGGGCCTCCTCTTGATAAAACTGCCGACCAAATTTTGCAGGTTACATTTGTGGCATTTGTTTTCTTCAATCCTTCTGGGAATGTAAAAAATCTCCAGACAATTGATTCAAATATCTTGGGACGTGGTGGTTCATTAACAAACCCCTCTTCATTGGACTGCTCTGAATCAGAAGAAGGCTGATTTGAAGTCATTTTTGCAATGTTAAGATGAAACAGGCCTGTAATCAACAAAAACAAAACTTCTTGGTAGCTGAGGTCTTCTCCCAAGAAAGGTCTAACACAAGTGATTGAAATGGGTGAGGTCCTTCAATACTTACAATAGGAATTGTAATGAATAAGTATGAGCGCAAAATCCGTTCCGCTTGCGGATTTTGCAAATTTTCGGTAAATTCGCGATCCGCGAACTCCCGCGAATTTACCGAGAATTCGCAAATCCGCGAGCGGCGGATCCGGGGGCAAAAGTTGAAGCCTGGCCTGTTGTAACTATTTTACGATGGCGCCGGCAAGCTGCCAGCGCCATCCTGAAATAGTTACTAAGTTAGCTTCAACAGGAAGCTCTAATAGATAAAATAAAGCAGGTGCTCGATTTTATCTATTAGAGTTTCCTGTTGAAGCTAATTTAGTAACTATTTTAAGATGGCGCTGGCAGCTTGCCGGCGCCATCGTAAAATAGTTACAACAGGCCAGGCTGGTGTGCTTTCTTTTCCCAAATCTACTGTCGAAAATCAGCTGTGATGCTGGATAGAGGCCTTTGCATCCTTGACTTTCAGGAGCGCAATCCCTTTGCTGTTCCTGTGACCAGGAGCTTCTGTCTCTTCATCTGCTGCTCTGATCGGTCTCAGACCTTTTACACACACAAGAGGCATGTACACTCGCATGGAAGCCCCGCCCACACACTCGCGGTGTGCACCGTCTTCCCGCCATTGACCCACTATGATGGACAGCTCACCCAAGGGACCCCTGCGCCCTTCGGGGCGATTGCATAGTAACACACACATGGTCGCTGGAACTAGTTGAAGCTCAAATTCAGTGACTCGTCATCGAGGCTGGGCAGGTGTGCCTTCTTCCCAAATCTACCGTCGAAAATCAGCTGTAATGCTAGATAGAGGCCTTTGCATCCTTGACTTTCACGAGCGCAATCCCTTTGCTGTTCCTGTGACCAGGAGCTTCTGTCTCTTCATTTACTGCTCTGTTCGGTCTCAGACCTTTTAAACACACAAGAGGCATGTGCACTCGCATGGAAGCCCCGCCCCAAATCCGCGGATCCGCAAATCCGCAAAATCCGCCGATTTTGCGGATCCACGATCCGCAAATCCGCGGATCGTGGATCCGTAAAATCCGCCCATGCTTAGTAATGAACCAATCAAATCTGTTTTTTTCTGGTCACATGGGGTCCGCGTAGGGTGCACGCACGCACGCAGCTCGCACCCAGCTCGCACCCAGCGTGACTTCGCAAAATTACATTTAGAAGTAGTGTACATTTTTTGAAAGTTAAAGAATATTATTTTTATAATTAGCTCAGATAATATCTTGTCTTAATATTTATATTAAATATATATAGGTTTTTGAACATTAAAAAATTTTCCCGGGGGTCGCGCACCCACCGCGTCTGATGCTCGTATGACATCACGCGCAACCGTCGTGTCGCGTAAAGGTATATGTTGCGTATGTGCTATAAGTCGCGTACCAATCACATAGCGTCCGCGTTGGGAAAGTCGTACTCGTCGCACACCCTACACTGATCCTACACAGCAATCCTAAAATTGCGGGCATGTTCCGCGCAGTGAACGAGAAGGGTGCACGTTGGGTGCGCAACTCCAAAAAGAATAGAAAGAAAATATAGAAGATAATATAAATATATTTAATGAACAAAAAATTATTTAAAAAAATATATTTTTAATTTAAAAAAATATAAATTTTTATTAAATATGTTTAATGTAATTTAAAAAATAAGATATCTAAAAAAATAGATTATAAAAATATAGTCAAACAATATGAAAAAAAGTAATTAATAAATTGTCATTATAAAACTTTAGAAATTCACTGAAAAAACCATAGGTTTCACACATGTTATAGTTAGGGATTAGCATTTAAAAAACCTTAGAAATTCACTGAAGAAACCATAGGTTTCAGGCACGTTATAGTTAGAAATTAGCAGTTAAAAAACCATTGAAATTCACTGAAAAAAACATAGGTTTCAGGGACGTTATAGTTAGGAATTATCATTTAAAAAACCTTTGAAATTCACTGAAAAAACCATAGGTTTTAGGAGTGTTATAGTTAGCTGGTCATTTCACAAAACCATTGAAATTCCTCCGTTATAGTAAGTTGTACTAACTGTAACTTGCGCGCCCGCAATCCACTGCTGATGATGTCATATATTACGTCATTCATGACATGGTCAGTGACATCACTGATGACATCTCAAATGACATCACTGATGACATCACTCATGACATCATCCATGTGACAATCTGAGCCAGCTCATCATACACTAATACAACCTGTCAACACTAATTAAAAAATATGGAATTCCATATTTCAAATCATTGACACACCAATACAAGACTCTAAAAGCGTTCTCAGTGATTCGTACATCTATATACACATCTAAACACTTACCTGTATACCATTATATATACTTATACACCTACGTCGACATTACACAGCAGCACACATCCTATTCTCTTATGCAGTCATCCTACTCACTCATGCAAACAATTGATCATACTTACATTTACTCAGCTAAACACTTATACAAACACCACTTTATTTATTAACATAAATAGTAACTCATACTTAGTGTGTTATAAAATCTCTATTACAAGTATACAGTTTTTAATACAGTCACTGATACAATCACTGAGTCTTATATATACTTATTTATAAACAACAACTATCACATACAGTACCTTTTATATTTCTACTTTGTTATCATTGAGAAATATATTTACTCATCAGCACACCCATAAAGAGATTCTGTCACCCAAACAAGTGTTTTCACGTGCAGGCTTAACCACATATAGCTACTAAATCAACTATTTACACATCTTTGGATAGTCACACACCTCCCACTCTGCCACACACACACATTCACTATGCCATACAAATACTTAATTAACTAATTAATACTAATATAAACTTACACACACCTAGTAATCAACTTATGTAGTAGTTTACACAACAACAGATAAAGTAAAACACAGATCGACACAATTGAATCACAATCCCATATATTTAGTGAGACACTTTAAATTAGTCACTTAGACAGCAAATCACAGTACTACTAAATCCACCATCGAGACACTAATACATCCACTCTTTCTTCAATGCACATTGTTATATATATAATACTTATTTAAATATCGAACCAAACAACATTGAATAGATGATGTCATCAGTGATGTCATTTGAGATGTCATCAGTGATGTCACTGACCATGTCATGAATGATGTAATATATGACATCATCAGCAGTGGATTGCGGGCGCGCGAGTTACAGTTAGTACAACTAACTATAACGGAGGCATTTCAATGGTTTTGTATGAGTGAAATGACCAGCTAACTATAACACTCCTGAAACCTATGGTTTTTTCAGTGAATTTCAAAGGTTTTTTAAATGATAATTCCTAACAATAACGTCCCTGAAACCTACGTTTTTTTCAGTGAATATATATACATACATATCCCCACGATTATCATCAAAGCCTCTGACAAAGGTGGTAACATCGTGGTCTAGAACATGAGTGACTATATAGCTGAAGCAGATAGACAGTTGAGGAATGAAGACCACTATGAAAAACTTGTGGAAAACCCAATAGAGCTCGGGACTTAAGAATACCACCTTTTGTTACTAGGATGGAAAGAGAATGGCTTAATTGATTTCGAGGAATACATATATTTGAAGATAGACCACCCCATAATTGCAACAATCTACTTTCTATTGAAAGTTCATAAATCAATCAAAAACCCACTGGGAAGACCGATAGTAAGTTCCATTGGATCTCTATTGGAATCAATATCCATATTCATTGATATCTTTTTAATGAACTATGTCACATCCCTACCTTCATACTTGAGGGATACTATGGATTTCCTGAACAGAATTCAAGAAATTGAATGGAAAGATGGCCTCAAAATGGCAACATTAGATGTCTCATCCCTATATACATCAATTCGACATACTGATGGAATAGCAGCTGTCAGTCAGTTCCTACAAACCATATCAATGAGTCATTTGGAACACTCAGAAATGCTGATAGAGATGTTGACCTACTGCTTACACCATAACATCTTCCTCTTTTAAGGTGACCTCTCCAGGCAGAGACAGGGAACTGCAATGGGGACATCTTTTGCACCCACTTATGCCAACCTGTTGATGGCAGTATGGGAAACTGAGGTTCTGAAAAGACAAAAACATTCAAATATAAAAATTTGGACCAGATACCTCTATGATCTCTTTGTCATATGGGAAGGAGATCGTGTTCATCTAAGGAACTTCATCAACTCACTCAACGAGAATGAATACAATCTAACTTTCACTTCAACGATCAGCGAATCAAACATTATCTTTTTAGACGTGGAAATCTTCATGAGAGAACATAGGGTATGCACCAGAATGCATAGAAAACCCACCTCATGCAACAGTATTCTGCATGCGAATAGTGGGTATTCACAAAACCTGAAATGGAGCATACCCTATAGTAAGATGCTACGAGCGAAAAAGAACTGCTCAGAAGTATCTGATATGAACTCCCAGACAGATGAAATGAGCAGTTGCTTCTTAGAGAGGGGCTATCCATTGGGAGTCATTGACACTGCAAGATCCAGAGTAAAATTGAAAACAAGAGCTAACCACCAAGAGAAACTCATGAGGAACACGACCAAGAAGACACGACATCTCGACTCATCATATACTTTAACAACCAAAGTGGAGAGATCAAACGGATCATTCTAAGAAACTGGGAAATTCTAATGCTGGATGAAACTCTAAAAAGAACATTGACACAAAGTCATTTGGAACTAAAAGAACCAAAAACATCCTCATGGCCCAACATTCCGGGGTTCTGGAAGTGCTCTAAATGTAGATCCTGCCAGCATGGCCAAAATCTAACGACCTACCAACTTCAGAATGGGAGAACAGAAAGCATTCTAGACCACATCACATGTGAGTCAAAGTATGTGGTCTACAGATTATTATGTCCCTGTAAAAAACAATACATAGGAAGCACAATAAATTAAAACTAAGAATCCTTTAACATTTACGTGCGATCAAGAACAAGGACTTCAGTTATCCCATAGCAAAGCACTTTCATGAATTTTATTCAAGTGACTGCAAACAACTTAAATACTCAGGGATAAAAATTGTAAAACCGATAGAAATAGGCGGAGACAGAACCTTGAAATTACGGAGAACAGAATCCCAACTCAACCTTGCAATCGGCACTGAACATCCACACGGACATGATTTGGATGCAGAACTTCACATTCATTTGTAAATAGCAAAATCTCAGAGAAGAGCATTGCCGGGTTGATGCCCTCTTGTACATATTTTCTCACACTTTTTTTTATTATTAAATCTGTTTATTGATTTTCATCAGCAAGAATAAAAAAACACCCTAGTACAACCAAACAATAGAAATAAGGCCATTATATTTCTGCATTCATCATCCATGTGTAATTGGTATATGTACATAATAAAAAAATTAAACAATTTAAAAAAAGACAGAATGAATTAAGGGGTAATTCATAATGTTCTGTTACAATGGAATAAGTTCAAGTTCAAGTTCAAGTTCAGGAATTTGTATAGCGCACTACTCACCCAGAGGGTCTCAAGGCGCTTGGGGGAGGGGTGCATTATTTATCGAAAAGCCAAGTTTTAAGTTCCTTTCTGAAAGAAATGTGGTTCTGTGTGAGGCGGAGGTGAGAGGGGAGAGAATTCCAGGTCTTGGCCGCCAGGTAGGAGAAGGATCTTCCTCCCATGGTGGATCTGTGGATGCGCGGAACTGCGGCGAGGGCTTGATTGGAGGATCTTAGTTGGCGGGTGGGTGTGTAGAACGACAGTCGTGTGTTGAGGCATTCTGGTCCTAGTTTGTAGAGGGCCTTGTGTGCGTGGGTGAGGAGACGGAACGTTATTCTCTTGTTAACGGGAAGCCGGTGGAGGTCTTTCAGGTGACCGGTAATGTGAGCTTGGCAAGGGATGTCCAATATGAGTCTGGCTGATGCGTTTTGGATGCGTTGGAGTTTTTTCTGTAATTTGGCTGTGGTTCCGGCGTAGAGGGTGTTTTCATAGTCCAGTCGGCTGGTGATCAGTGCGTGGGTGACAGTCTTTCTTGTTTCGGTGGGGATCCAACGGAAGATTTTTTTGCGCATACGAAGTACGTTGAAGCAAGAGGATGAGACGGCGTTAACTTGTCTGGTCATCGAGAGGGAGGAGTCTAGGATGAAGCCTAGGTTACGTGCGTGATCTGTGGGTATGGGTGCTATGCCCAGGGCCGATGGCCACCATGAGTCGTCCCAGGCAGAGGGGGATGATCCTAGGATGAGGACTTCCGTTTTGTCTGAGTTAAGTTTTAGGCGGCTGTTTTTCATCCATTCGGCAACTTCTTGCATGCCTTCGTGAAGATTGGTTTTGGCGGTGTTAGGGTCTTTGGTGAGGGAAAGGATCAGCTGGGTGTCGTCAGCATAAGAGATGATGTTAAGGTTGTGTTGTCGCGCGATGGATGCGAGGGGACTCATGTAGACGTTGAAGAGGGTGGGACTGAGTGATGATCCTTGTGGTACTCTGCAGATGACTTCGATGACCTCGGATTTGAATGGGGGGAGTCGGACTCTCTGGGTTCTCCCGGCGAGGAACGAGATGATCCAGTCCAAGGCTTTTCCTTGTATGCCGATGTTGCTGAGGCGTTGTATGAGGGTGCTGTGACAGACTGTGTCGAAGGCGACGGATAGATCCAGTAGGATGAGGGCGACTGTTTCTCCGTTGTCCAGTAGCGTTCGCATGTCGTCTGTTGCTGCAATGAGGGCGGTTTCGGTGCTGTGTTAGGCTCGAAAGCCGGACTGTGAGGTGTCGAGGGAGTTGTTGGATTCAAGGAAGGCGGCGTGCTGGCTATTGACGGCTTTTTCAATGACTTTGGCAGGGAATGGGAGGAGGGAGATGTGGCGGTAGTTCTTAAGTTCGGAGGGGTCTGCTGTGGGTTTCTTCAGGAGGGCGCTGAGTTCGGCGTGTTTCCAGCTTTCTGGGAAGGTAGCGGAGTTGAAAGAGCAGTTGATGACATCACGGAGATGGGGTGCGATGATGGAGTCTGCTTTGTTGAAAATGTGGTGGGGACAGGGGTCGGTTGGCGAGCCTGAATGGATGGGATGGAGTTCATTAGGCGGGTGGTGTCTTCAGTGGTGATTGGGTTCCAGCCGCTAAGGTTGTTAGAGGGCGGTTTAGGTTCGGAGGTGGGTGGAGTGGACTGTTCTTTGGAAATGTTCTCAAAGCTGTTATGTATGTCGGCGATTTTGTTGTAGAAGAAAGCGGATAACGAATCGCAGAGGTCTTGGGAGGGAGTAATGTCGTTTGAGGCTGCGGTGGGGTTGGTAAATTCTTTGACGATGTTGAATAGTTCCTTGCTGTTATGGGCGTTGTTGTCGAGTCGGTCCTTGAATGCTGATTTCTTGGTGGATCGGATCAATTGGTGGTGTTTGCGGGTGGCTGTCTTGAAGGTGGTCAGGTTGTCAGTGGTTGGCTTTTTTCTCCATGTTTTCTCGAGAGTACGGCATAGTTTCTTGGATTTCTTAAGGACATCGTTGAACCAGGGGGCCTTTTTGCTACCCTGTCTGGTTTGGTGGTTTTTCAAGGGTGCTAATTCGTCAACGCTGTGAGTGATCCGTTGTTTGAGTTTGGTGGCAGCTTGGTTTGGGTCCGATGAGAGGGCGGGAGGGTTTTGGTTGAGCGCTGTGGGGAGTTGGTCGGTGGTGATTTTGTTCCAGTTTCTTCGCGGAATAGGTTGCGGGGGGTTGTGGGTCGAGGTAGTTTTGTAGCTGAAGTGAACACAGCTGTGGTCCGTCCAATGGAGAGCTGTGGTTTGATCGAAGGAGATGTGCTTGCTGGAGGAGAAGATTGGGTCGAGCGTATGTCCGGCTACATGGGTGGGGGTGTCAACAAGTTGTTTGAGTCCGAGATTGGCCAGGTTGTCCAGGAGGGTGGTGGTATTGTTGTCGTTTTTCTTTTCCAGGTGGAAGTTGAGGTCTCCCAGTAGAATGTAGTTCTCGGAGGTGAGGGCATGTGGGCTGATGAAGCCAGTGATGTCTTCGCTGAATTGTTTACGGGTTCCTGGTGGTCTGTAGATGAGGTTGCCTCTAAGTGTGGTCCTGGGGTCGGTGTGGATCTAGAAGTGGAGGTGTTCGGCGGTTGCAAGGTTATCGTCGAAGCTGGTCGTGATTCTGATGGTGTTCTTATGGACGATGGCGATGCCTCCTCCTGTTTGGTTGGTGCGGTCTTTTCGGATGATCTTGTAAGCGTCCGGGATGGCGGTGGCGATGTCAGGTGCTGATGAAGCGTTCATCCAGGTTTCTGTAAGAAATGCGATGTCCGGTGAAGCAGTGTCGAGTAGGTCCCAGAGTTCAGTGGCGTGTCTGTGGACCGAGCGGGGGTTCAGCAGGATGCACTTCAGGTGGTTAGAATTGGAGCTGTGTTTGGAGTTAGTGGATTTGGTGTGGGTCTTGATGCAGGTGAACTTGCATGAGTGGCAGGCGAAGGGACCGTGGATTCGTCCTGGGGCAGCTTCGTAGCAATGTGGTGTGCGTCCGGGGTTAAGGGCTGAGAGGGTGGCAGCGTCATACGTTATACGGGAGGAGGTCGGTTTGCGGGGGCCAGGGGGTCTGGCACTGGGCGTGGTCCAGGCGCGGACGGGCGTAGACGGGCTTACCTTTGGCGCACATTCGGCGCGCATGGGGCACGACCGCTGCGCGTCGACGCTGCGCGAAGGTCCATCTGTCATAAATGGAGAATGGAGGGGGCGGAGCGTGGGAGGGGCAGCTGGGAGGCGGGAGCGGGGGGGACGGGCTGGGGGCCCAACACAAAATGGCAGCAAACAACAACAATAGGCAAACAGGACGAGATTGGGGCACGATGCGCAATAAGCGCTACAGCAGCTGAGCAGGCACAAATTAAGCAGGCAAATAAATTCTAAGTCAGTGTGAGCAAAGCACAGGGTCGATTTTGGCAGCAGTGCTAGCGCTACGATACCAAGAGGCAGGGAGGCAGGGAGGAGCGACCGCGTCTGCAGGAGTCAGGCTGGTCACAGGGCTTCACCGGACGGGACGTTCCTGATAGCCAGTGGGTGGGAGGGGCAGCTGGGAGGCGGGAGCGGGGGGGACGGGCTGGAGGCACAACACAAAATGGCAGCAAACAACAACAATAGGCAAACAGGACGAGATTGGGGCACGATGCGCAATAAGCGCTACAGCAGCTGAGCAGGCACAAATTAAGCAGGCAAATAAATTCTAAGTCAGTGTGAGCAAAGCACAGGGTCGATTTTGGCAGCAGTGCTAGCGCTACGATACCAAGAGGCAGGGAGGCAGGGAGGAGCGACCGCGTCTGCAGGAGTCAGGCTGGTCACAGGGCTTCACCGGACGGGACGTTCCTGATAGCCAGTGGGTGGGAGGGGCAGCTGGGAGGCGGGAGCGGGGGGGACGGGCTGGAGGCACAACACAAAATGGCAGCAAACAACATCAATAGGCAAACAGGACGAGATTGGGGCACGATGCGCAATAGGCGCTACAGCCGCTGAGCAGGCACAAATTAAGCAGGCAAATAAATTCTAAGTCAGTGTGAGCAAAGCACAGGGTCGATTTTGGCAGCAGTGCTAGCGCTACAATACCAAGAGGCAGGGAGGCAGGGAGGAGCGACCGCGTCTGCAGGAGTCAGGCTGGGAGAGGGAGAGAGATATTGACAATCACAATAGTACATTCATTTCATTATCCTGCACATAAGCGGTAAAGAACCTCCAATAGTCTTTCAGCCGCGATATGGCCGGTAGCTTCGTACGTTAATAATCTATCTCTACAATAGGTCATGTCTCGCAGCCATTGTTTGATGCTAGGGGTGTTCGTACCACACCAACATTGCGATATCTGACGTTTGGCTAACAATAGTGAGATTACACAAAATGTACGTTTCTCAGCTTTCACGTTTGTCAGAAGTCCCAGCAGACATGTTTTTATAGAACATCCAATCTCCGTACCCACCATTTCTTTAAGCATGGAATTGATCCCTTCCCAGTAATCTCGTATTTTCACACAATTCCAGGCCAGATGAATAAAATCAGCCTCCTGCATCCCGCACCTCCTGCAGTTTGTGTCATCGCGTAACCCATATTATGAAGTCTCACCGGAGTGTGATATGTTTTGTGGATATATTTGAAGTGCAACAGTCGCGAGTTACCATTTGGTGTACGTAGTTTAACTAAAGCACCTGTATTAAACCATTCCTTCTCCGTTAGTGGATCCGGGAGCACCTCATTCCACCTCGCCATTGCGTTAGCAGTGGTATATGGGATTTCGCTTTGTGCTACCGCATTGAGTCTCGATACTAAGTGTGTGGTATTTGAGGATGTCATACAAGCTGAAGCGTGTCTAAGCAGGCTGGTTCTGCAGGATAGCCTGGATACAGTTCCTTAATAGCCCTTTGCAGCCTAAAATAGGTGAAGCGGAATAACATAGTTTGTTACTTATATATGATAAGTCTTCTAATTGGCAATACTGTCCCTTGTGATATAGATCTCCAAACATATCTATTCCTACTTGCTTCAATAGACCCATGCCCACTGTCTCATTAGTAACTGATAGCTCTGGTTGATGATGTAGAGGCAGTGCTGGAGCATAAAGCGGTAGCTTTTGAGCTAGTTTGCCAAGTTTTCTCCAGGCATTGGCGGTAGTGTCAATGGTGTTGATGTCTTCAGCATGTAAGGGCGGCCTGTTATGCTATAGTATGGCTGTTAAAGGTACTGGCAATGCATCTCCCTCTTCCACTGCTGTATGTGTTAAATAAGGTATCTTGTGAAACCAGAATGCAGCAAATTGTGCCTGCGCGCATAGGTAATACAAGTAGAAGTCGGGGACACAGAAACCACCTTTTTCGTAGGGCAGTGTCAGTGTTCTGAGTTCTATACGTGCTTGTTTGCCCGCCAAAATTAATTTAAGTACTAAGGACGTGATATTTTTTAAAACGGCTCTCGGAGGTGGAATGGGAATATTATTAAATAGGTAAAGGAACTTAGGGAGGATGTTCATTTTCACAATTGCAATGCGGTCTGCCAATGAAAGCGGTAGTTGTATCCACCGATTGATTTTTTCCTCTAGTGTAGCTATCACTCTTCCATAATTTGTGCGAATGACCTCTTCCGGGCTTCTACTATACCATACTCCTAGATATCTGATTGAGTCAGTTTGCCAGTCTAAAGGGAATTCCGTGGCATGTGGCTTGGTGGTGTCGGTCAGTGGGATAATCGATGATTTATTCCAATTGATCTGCAGGCCAGAGTGTCTTCCAAATTTAATGTATTCCCTTAATAGCGGGTCTAGGTTATGTTCCGGATCGTGGATATATAGAAGCATATCATCCGCATATAATGATATGTGTAATGGTCGATCTGGGAAGTGTAATGCAGAATGATTGTAATTTTGTCGGATGAGGCAGGCTAACGGCTCCAGTGCTAGAGCGAAGATTAGGGGCGATAGAGGGCATCCCTGCCGTGTTCCTCGTGCAATAGGGAAGTTGTCTGAAATATATCCATTCACACATACCCTCGCTACCGGGTTTGTGTATAGTAGCTTTACCCACTGTATGTATATCGTGGGGAACCCCATGCGTTTCAGGATCGTGAGGAGATACGGCCATTCTATCGAATCAAACGCCTTGGCGGCATCCAACATGACCGCCACTGCTTTAGTTGCTGGCGTTAGATAGTGAGAAAGAGCAAAGAGCGTTCTGGTGTTGTGAGAAGTGGCCCTGGAAGGTATGAAACCTGCTTGGTCCGGTAGGACCAGATTTGTCATAAGTGGCTGTAAGCGGACTGCTAGAATCTTGGCTAAGATTTTGGAGTCAACGTTAATCAACAATAGTGGTCGGTACGACTCACATATTTCAGGATCTTTATGCGGCTTTAGGAGGGTGATTATAACCGCCTCCTGTAATGTCAGGGGCAGCACTGCCTGATCGAATGCATTGCCATACATAGCCACCAAATGGGGGGCCAGGATATCCACATACGTTTTATAAAATTCGCATGTAAACCCATCTGGGCCCGGTGCTTTCCCATTAAGCAGTGTTTGTATAATTTCTGTAACTTCCTCCACCGTTACTGGTAGTGACAAGTATTCACGCTGGTTGTCTGACAGCCATGCAATAGCTACATCGTTCAGGTAACTAAATATGTCCTCTTGGGGGGCTGTCTGCTGTGACTCATACAACTCGCTATAGTTATGTACAAAACTGCGTAGCATACCCTCCTTGTGCGTAATCAATTTGCCGTTCACGTCCCGTATTTGCAAGATTGCCTGAGAGCCTTTCCCTTCACAAATCTTAGCTGCAAGGACTTTGCCTGGTCTACCCCCTTCTCCAAATTGTCTTGCAGTCGGTCTTTTGGAGACATATTTGAGCTCATCCTCCGTGTACGTTTGGTGTTCTCTGTATACCTGTCTCAGTTCCCCCAAAAGAGCTGCGTTTTGCATTCTCTCATATTCAGTTTCAAGTTCTTTCATACGGGTTTCACATCTGCTGATCTGCCCCCTAATATCTCTCAGTACGCCTACTGTGGTACTCATGCATACCCCTCTCAGAGTTGCTTTAAACGCCTCCCAGAGAATGTCCGGGTCCTCAACCGTCGATACATTTAACTGGAAGTAATCTTTTATGGCCGTGGCTATGGTATCCGCGTATGTGGAGTCTATGAGTGCTTTGGCATTAAATCTCCAGCTAAAGGGAGGGGGGAATAATGTGGCATTTGGAGTGATAACAAGATCTGATTGTGATCCGATAGTGTTCTAGGTAGTGTTTTCAGTATCTCTGCCCATAGTAAGACGTTATCTGATCCCAACCAATAATATATGCGGGACCAACTACCATGTGCCATGTTAACATGTGTCGCCCCTGGTACATCTGGATTTCTTGCCCTCCAGAGATCTCTCAAAGGGAGGTCCTCCATAATATCCAACACTTTTGCACGTGCCTTCCTGTGTGGTTCTGTGGATGTCGATGATCGGTCCGTGTAATCCCTTAACGCAATATTAAAATCCCCTCCCCATATTATGTTGGTGTCAGTGAGGTCATGCATATGATTCCAAATGTCTTGGAAAAATTCGGGGGAATCAACGATGGGACCATATACATTGGCCAGTGTTATCCGCTGACCTCTCAATATCCCTGTTAGCATAACATACCTCCCATTGGAATCAAGTATCGTTCGAGTTATTTTGAAGTTGACACCCTAATGTCATCACCCCTCTGGAGTATGAGGAGTAATTAGCGGTGTGCGTTTATTCCGCCCATCTCGCACCTATGGTTTTGTGCATATTCGGAGCTATGTGTGTCTCTTGTAATAAAGCTATATCTGTGCCCCATCTATCAAGACATGCAAATATCTGCCGTATTTTCTTTGGATTCGTGAAGCCCCGCACATTCCACGTGAGGAGGTTCAGATTCTTTCTACCTAAGGTGTTCTGTCTAAGCGGCATTATACTTGTGAGAACATTTCCAAGGTAAACGTGTGTCAACGATGTCTACTCCCATGCCCCCAATCAACTCTTTGCGTAGTAACCAGAATACAGCATGAATTTCAGCAATGCGTCTTTTTTATTTATTTTTTATTTTTTTATTGTTAGATCAAAACACAGGTACACAGCGTCATGCCGACAACCCTGGGGTAGGCCGCTATCAATCAACAAATCAGCAAGAAAAATGTATAACAGTCTATAGTGTACAGTGGACGAACAACAGCGGCATCTCAGGAGTATCAACAATGAGCAGACGTAGCAGCAGTAAACATAATTGTGTACAATTTCCGGCAAATAGGCATGCATCGGTCAGCTATCAATGAAAAGGAGAGCAAGTCAATCTCAGACATATGAATGCTCAAGGAGCGGAGATGTGCACATTACAATTCAAGGAGCGTCTGCTCTCCAATGTTTCCTTCCCCCCCCCTCCCCCACCCTCTCCCAAAAAGGAAAAACTTCATTAAAACCTAACTCTGGTGCATAGGATAAAGCCACAAACGGGCATTGGGTCGGGTGTATTGAAGCATTAGTGCCGTTGAGTGGGGCGACACGGAGCGAACATACCGTCATAGATAGTAGGCCAGTTAGCAAAGGGGACCATGTAAGTGTAGGGGGGGGAGGCGGGGGCCACCCACGCAGGGGGGGGGGAGATGATCCAGCAATCGGGAGTCGTAGGACATCACCAGACACACATGACTCTTCTCACATCAGGGGCACAAACTGCAAGCACAGCCTCCTCCCAGGGCACAGTGCCACAAAGGAGTGCAGTGGCAGGAAAAGTGGGATCATCCCATATCGTCAGATATCTCTCCTGGTAGCGAGGGTGTAGATTCCGGAGAGGATGCACGCTCACGCGTCCATCGCGTAAAGGGCTCCCAGATGTCTCTAGGTCTGGAAGCAGAGGGCATTAATTCCCAGTAGCGCTCAAGCTGTGTGTTTCCGTATGTCACATCACGAACCCAAGCGGTGTAGGAAGGAGTCGCTCGCCTGCCCCAGTGCACCGCCACCTGTCGCTTAGCATAAAGGAGGAGTATCGCATGTAGCTTTCTGTGTGCAGGCAATGTGTCATTAACCCAGCCCAGTAGCCCCAGTAACGGGGACGGTGCGTCTGACCTGTGAAGTATCTGGTTAATAGCAGTGAATACGTCCAACCAGTACTGCTCAAGTTCAGGGCATCCCCATGCCACATGTAAAAAGGAGGCAGGTTCGCGTCCGCATTTCCAGCAGGTAGAGTCTTCCCTAAGCCCCATGCGGTGCAGTGAGATCGGCGTGCGGTAATACCTGTGTAGGAACTTGAAGTGCACTAATCTAAGCCTGTAATTCGGCGACAGCATCTCAAGTTGACCACAGCAGAATTCCCACTGTTCCTCTGTAAGAGGCTCCTCGAGGTCCGCACTCCAGGCCTGCATTGAAATGGGCACTATGACGGGGGACTGTTCCTGCATACAAGTGTACAATCGGGACACGAGTTTTCTGGGGGAGGGTCTCGAAAGCAGATTCTGTAAAGCCACAAGCTGCGGCGGCTCATCGGGGAACTGGGGCCCTAGCGCTTTACATGACGCCTTCAGCGAGTGGTATAACAGTAAGTCAGAGAATGACTCCGGGCGTCCCTCCTCGCCTGTGTCCAGGTCACGAAAGGTGCCATTGGGGTACAAATCAGCAAATGTGCGCAGTGTCTGTCCTCGGAGCTTAATTGTGCCACCGCCTACGCACAGGCACGGTAACATAGGGTTGTCTCGCAGTGGGATCGCTGGTGCATATAGTAGGGGTAGTTTTGCTCTGTTTCGCAATTCTCGCCACGTCCAGCGGAGTAGTCCTACAGTGTCTACATCTTGCGATGGGCGAGTCACCTTGCCATAGAGCGTCACATTTAAAGGGGATGGAGCCGCCGCAGCCATCTCCACAGCCACATGTGGCTGGTATGGGGTGGGGAAAGCCCAGAAGTGCAGAAACTGAGCCTGTGCACATAGGGAATAGAGTTTCATGTCGGGAGCCCCCAGTCCTCCCTGCCTCAGCGGAAGTGTAAGCAGCGCCCAAGATGTTCGCGCCTGGCCACCAGCCCAGACAAGTGACAGAAGCAAGGAGCGCACTCTGGAGTGAAAATGTGCCGTCAGCGGTATGGGAAGATTAACGAATAGGTACAAAAATTTGGGAAGGACTACCATTTTCGCCAGTGCTATCCTTGCGACTAGCGACAATGGCAGTTTGTTCCAGATTGCCACCCTGCCCTCTAGCCAGTCTACCACTCTTCCGAAATTGAGGGACCACAGTTCCTGCAAATTTCGGCTGACCCAAACCCCAAGGTATTTCACAGCCTCCACTTCCCAGCGCAGTGGGTAGTCCGAAGGTGTTTCTCGCGTGGTGTCAGTTAGAGGGAAGACAACAGACTTCGACCAGTTAATGGATATACCGGCCAGGCCCTCAAAACGGACAAACTCCCTCAATAGGGGGTTTAGGTTCTCCGCGGGATTGAGGACATACAGCGTGACATCGTCAGCGTACAAGGATATAAGTAGGCTTCGTGAGCTGAATCCTATTCCCCTCGCCGTGTGATGTTGTCGGATCCTAGCAGCAAGGGGTTCCATTGCTATCGCAAACAGCAGCGGAGATAGAGGACAGCCCTGTCTGGTCCCTCGGGATATGGCAAACGATTCAGAAACAAGCCCATTCATGCTTACCCTGGCTCTCGGTGCGACATACAGTACTTTAATTAAGTTTATGAAGAGGGGGCTGAAACCCATCCTGCTTAGGATCCTGAATAGGAAGGGCCATTCTAGTGAATCAAACGCTTTGGTAGCATCTAAGAACGCGACCGCAGCTTGTGTAGAAGGGTGCAGGTAGTGAAGGACAGAGAAAATCGTCCTGAGGTTATGGGATGTCGCCCTGCCAGGTATAAAGCCAGATTGATCCGGGAGTGCCACCATAGGTAGCAAAGGCTGTAGCCTGTCTGCAATGATCGTAGCGTATATCTTCGCATCCACGTTGATCAAGGAGAGAGGGCGGTAGGAATCTAGGACCAGACTGTCCTTATCTGGTTTGAGCAGTGTTATAATTAAAGCTTCGCGCATCGTCTCAGGCAGGGTTCCCAACTCCATGGCTTCAACAAAGACTGAATGCAGTTTGGGCGCCAATTCCTCAGTATATGCCTTATAAAAGGCCGTGGTCAGGCCGTCTGGGCCCGGGGCTTTGCTCGCAGGCATGCTTTTAATCACTTGGGCTATGTCTTGGACAGTGATAGGGACGTCCATATATTGTCGATGGTGGTCGTTGAACCAGACCAGGGCGATAGATTCTAAGAAAGGTTCCAGAGACTCAGGAACTACGTGTTGTCTGGAAGTGTATAACGACTCGTAGTATTTAGCAAACGTTTCAAGCACCCTCTCCTGACCCACCACCATATTTCCCTCACTGTCTTTAATGGAGTGTATGTAGTGAGTTTGAGTGCGAGGGGCGATCATTCGCGCCAGTGTCCTGCTCGGCCTGTCCCCCTCCCCGTATCTACGGGCCTCAGCCTGCCGCCCCAAGAAGGCAATTTCTCGTTGGGCTTCCTCATTAAAGGCCAGCAGTTTTGCTTTCATTTCGCCCGCCTTTTCCGGAGATGGATCCCGGCAGAATGTGAGGTCTAGATCGCATAGTTCCGACTCAAGGTTGGTCAGCGTGGTACGAATAGAGCGCAACACTCCAGCTTGTCTAGCAATACACTGACCACGGATAACCGCCTTGAAGGCGTCCCAGACAGTAGCCATCGTGGACGCTGACCCTTCATTTTCCTCAAAGTAGTGTGTAATATCTGCTCTAATTTCCTCCGTGAATACAGTATCAGTGAGGGCATAGGGGGGTAGCCTCCAAGCAAACGCCCGCCTAGGGACTCCGGGTACTTTCAGTTCTAACTGGCAGGGTGCATGGTCAGACAGTGACCTAGCTTGTATGGAAGTATCAATCGCCCATGTCGCCACAGCCGGTGACACCAGCCAGTAGTCCAGTCGGGACCAGGCAGCACGGTGGCTAGTTATACATGTGCCTATAGCATCAACTGGATGTCTATCCCTCCACACATCAGATAACATCCCTTCTGTCATCACATACAGAATGGCTTGTCTCGCCCCAGCGTGCGTAGGCCTGCCCATACCTCTCCTGTCCAAAGCATCATTCAATGGTACATTAAAATCCCCACCTAGGACAATGTGCGAGCAATCGAAGACCGTTATTCGGGCCCAGACATCTCTAAAAAAGTCAGGGTCATCTACATTTGGGCCATAAATGGCAGCAAGTAACAATGGTCTGCCCTGCAGAGAACCGTGTACAATGACATATCTGCCCTCCCCGTCTAGTACAACTTCATGCTCACGCCAGTCCAGGCCTCTGCGAATGAGGATCGCCACACCTCTGGCATCGTTTGAAAAGATTGCAGAGTATACCTGTGCCCATCTGGAGTGTTTCAGTCTGGATGACGGGGTAGAGTTCACATGAGTTTCTTGCAAAAAACATATGTCAACATTGTGTCTAGCGAGCATGCCATGCATCAACCTGGCCTTTTTATAATCCCCCAACCCTCTAATATTCCAAGTCCACATCTTAACACTCCCCATGGTATTTTTCATTCAGAAAACAAATAGATAGATCGGTATTCGCCTCCCCGTCACCAACCCTCTCAGCCCAGTGTGAGTGTAAGGATGATGTATGTGTGGCAACAAACATAATATATCCTTTAAAGCACCAACTTCGAACATTACGCAAACAGTGCAACCCCCCCCACCGCCCCCCACCCTCACTAACCCCCCAATCAGGTCGTGATGAAGCCCAACTATTGAAACCCATATCGTGCCCCAAGTTGGACACTCGAACAAGGGAGACACCCCGTGAGGCGTGGTGCTCCAGGCTTACACCCCTGTTTGTTCAGGGTGGCTACAGTCAAGTACATAGTTCCTAGTCCCAATCAGTTAACAGAACATAGGGTCAGGCAAGGAATACATCTCAAGACATTAGCAAGATGTATGACCCGGCAGTTATTTCAGCGCTGTAGGGCAGTAAGGCGGACTTAATCTATTCGCACAGGCACAGCACAGGGGGCAACCAACTAAAGAATGTGGACCAAACCGAAGATGCACCTCTGTGGAATTGAGATAGAGATCCCAGCGGTGTACCACTGGTGGCACACTAGTCATTATCACTCAGACGATCAGAATCTGATTCAAGCCTCGGCGACTTGCGCCTCGCCCCAGGACCACAAATGTGTTTCGCGAACTTCAATGCAGATTTTGCGTCCGTGAAAAAGTGTGGGGTGTGGTCGTGAATTATCTTCAGCTTGGCTGGATATAAAAGTGCGTATTTGATGTTAGCCTGCAAAAGGATTTTCTTGGCTGGCAGGAATTCTTTCCGCGCCGCCTGGACCAGGGGGGTAAAGTCAGGGTAAAATGAAATGTTGTTACCTTTATGCGTAATCTTACCCTTCTCCCTGGCGAGGCGCAGCACGAGGTCTCTGTCCTGGAAATTGAGCAGTTTAGCAAGAATGGGGCGAGGCGGCGTACCCAGTGGCGGCACCTTCCCAAGTGATCTGTGCGCGCGCTCGACCGTGAACACCTGCGATAGGTGCGGGTCGAATAGCTCATGTAGGAGATCCGCCACATACACCTCCATCTTGCCAGTGTTGTCAGATTCGGGAATTCCTGTGATGCGGATGTTCGATCTTCTGGAACGCGCCTCCAAATCGTCCGTCTTAGCTCGCAGGGACTCTAGTTCCTTTTCGATGTTAGTGATATGCTGCTTGGTATGCTGTTGGAATTCGCAGCACTCAGTTTGCCTGTTTTCTAAACAATCCAGTCTCGTTTCGTGGGCATCCACTTTGGTCTTCACCGATTCCAGCTGTGAGGACATGGCATCCAGCTTGGTGTCAATACTCTTGAGGCTCGCACGAACCTCCATCATCAGGGCTCCAAAGTCCACGTCAGCGTCCGAGTTCTGTGATGTCGATGTTCCCGCAGCCTGTCCTGTCGTGTTTGATTTATCAGGACGTTTTTGCTCAAACGTGATCTTGGGTTGTTTTGCGTCATTTTTCCCCATCTTGTAGAGAAGCAAGTAGCACGTTATGAGCTGCACCAAAGGCTAGGTCTCCCGGTGGCCCTCACTGTGCAAAACGGGCTTCCGCAGGCTCAGGGTCGGCAAGAATCCTGGCGCCACCAGCTGTGACAGGCCCTTCGGCTTATGTATGGTCGTCTGCCAATTGGTGTAGGTAGGTAGGTGGTGCTGGAGGCGCAGCGCAGATCAGTCTGGGATCCTATGCGGCAGTACGGGATCCTCCTTGCACAACAGGAGCTCCAAGACCCCTCAGCGGTGTATCGCCACTTTGGAATGTGCGTGAGGTGGCCAACAGTCACTAGGCGCTCGCCCTTTAGTAGAGGAGGACACCGGTGCAATAGAAGCAGGCGCCCGCTACAGCAGAGGGCTCGGTGATCAGTGTCAGCAGGCTTTGACCAGCGGGGCCCCCCAGCAGCAGGCAGATCTAGCGTCAAGGTCCCACGAGCGCTAGAGTCGGCACAGGTCCTCCCCGCTTCTCGCAATGTTCAGAGCGGCTGCCGTCAAAATGGCGGGCACTCCAGAGTTCCGCCTCCGAAGTCCCTACCAGGCCCCCCAGCAGCTCGTGGTCTAGCGCGGCGGGGACGCCGCCGTCCCGACTCAAAGCCAATCTCGAGCGCGACTCACCGGCAGTAGGATTCGGTGGAGGTGCAGCCCCTGCGCGGACCCCGCAGCAGCTCCGCCCGGACCCCGGAGGGCCCTCAAATCCCCGGCCCACAGTCCGCAATGCAGCCCGGCGGCGGCACAATCGCGGCGGGGTCTCAGGAGGGGCTCAGCGCGGCAAAGGTACAGGAGGCTTCAACCGTGTCCAGCTGCCACCGATTTCCGCTAAAGTCAGGACGGAGACGGAGGTAAACTTCAGCAGCCCTCGCGCCGTTTTATTGTAGCTCTTCTGGGTGCAGGAACAGGATGGTGAAAGGATTTACTGGTGTAGCCGGTGGAGCTCGCTCACAGAGCGGCCATTTCGCTGCCCGGTTGGCCACGCCCCCCTCAGCAATGCGTCTTAAATGCTTTGGCCCATTGACAAGAACAACACCCCAACTCCACCCACCCCCACCCACTTCAGCACCCCAATCCTGCCGAAGCCATGTCCCCCAAGTAACATCCCTAGATAACATAACTTTTGTGGGTATCACCCATGTGGAGTAACATCCCTAGATAACATAACCTTTGTGGAAATCACCCATGTGGAGGTCCACCGAGGGTAAACTACACCATCCAACTTAATGGATGGGGGCAGACTTAACTTGGTTAAACAGATGCTGCGTCGTAGAAAACAACCGCGTGTGTGTGCCCCACACCTTTACACTTATATCAAATCGGGAACATAGAATACAGTGACTCAAAATGCTCTGTCGGTGCGACACATCTATCTACACTTAGTTGAACAAGCTAGGCGATGTCTCCCGCACAAACATGTGCACAAGTAATCCTACATCATAGAATACTTAGAATACAGTGTAGTGATACAGGTAACCATTAATCCATCGTTATTGTATAGCCCATTAATCTTGTAGCTGCCAACAGAACTGTTTGTTGTGCGCTACGTTGACATCGTTAGGTATCAGAACGAAAAACAATTTACAGCCTCTGGATGTGGTTCATTGTAAGTGCCATAAGCAGTTGCTTTAGCACTTATGCATAGTACAGCCGTGACAGATGCGCCCCCAGCACTGTAACCCATGTTGGATAATAGTCCTGTCTAATAATGCCGACATTCGAGTGTAAGATATGTGATCTAATACAGACATGGATTCACTGATTGCATTGCAATTGGCAATCTCACAGTCTTACCCATTACAGTCATCATCGGTCAGCATACCACAGTGTAGAGCGCTATTGCAGTCTCTGCATGCAGTCAATGTTTCAATACCTCACCATCAGTCAGAGTCATGCTGCTGCTCCGATCTGTTTGCTTTCTTGCCTTTGCTTGTTATTTTTTTGAGGAAATCCTGAGCCGCTTTAGGACTGGTGAGAATGATCGTCTTCCCCTCCCAGTTAACCTTCAGGCGTGCAGGATAAAGCATGGCATAGCTGATCTGCAATTCTCGAAGTTTCGCTTTGACGAGAGTGTACCTGTTGTACTGCAATGGTGTAATCGGGATAGAATTCCAGCTTGTTCCCCTGATGCTAAATCTGCCCTTTTTCACGTGCCAGGTGAAGAATGGTGTCACGATCTCTATAGTTCAACACACGTGCTACAAAGGGCCGTGGTGCAGCTCCTATTGGTGGTTTCCGTGTAAGGGATCGATGTGCCCTTTCGATTATGAAAATTGGCGACAAAGCACTCTCCCCAAAGATGTTTGCACATTTGCTCAACATACGATTCCATGCGGCCTGTATTTGTTGTTTCAGGAAGGCCCGCTATCCGTACATTGTTTCGGCGGGAACGGGCTTCCAATTCCTCCTTTTGACCTGATGACCTCGAGGACTTTTTCCATGCCCGTATATCTCGTTGCCATTTCGTGTGATTCATCCGCGACAGCGGAAATGCGATGTTCTGCTGCGTCTAACCGTTCCCCCTGCTTATCCATTTTTGGTGTCATACTGTCCATTCGGTCCGTCAGATGATCGAGCTTCCCATTGATGTCCTGCAAATTGGTGTGTATTGCTTTGAGGATGGCCTCCATATTGTTCTCCTCAGCGGCGTCCGTTTCCGATTCACCTTCCAATTGACCACTCTGTTCTTTAGGCGCTCTTCACGATTCAAAGGTGAGCTTAGGTTGCTGCTTATCCGGTTTACCCATGGTGGTCTGATTGTCAAAGCCTGAATGTTGTTGGGGCCAGTATAAACACCTCTCAACGGTGGATCCGCTGGTGGCTGCGTTTACAGATAACCCACGCTGAGCTTGAGTTCCAAACTCAGGAGAACATGTGGCGTCTTACAGGCAAATTCAAGGGTATCCCGCTCAAGGACTGGACGAGGAGGCAACCCTCTGGCAAGTAGTGACGGTCGGCCCCGCTTGCACGATGTAGCAGGGGAGGTGTGTTCCAGACGTTTTTGTATTTCCCGCTCAAGTAGGCCTTCGGGTATCAGAATGTGATAACGTCTACCGCATCCATCTCAGTGCTCTCCCTCATGACATCACATTCCCTGTTTCACTCTATATCCGTGAGGCGGCGATGGGACCGGGTCTGTTATAGACTGTTGGCCGACTAGCTTTGAGGCGGGATACTACTTCGGTGGAGTTGAAGGCTGGGTAGCAAATGATCCAGCAATACTGGTCTGCACAGCAGATCTGCAGTCCCTCTCAATATTAATAGTGCCCGCAGCGACAGCTGTGCCCCACCGTTGATTATGTTCCAGCGCCCAAAGAGGTGCCAACTTAGTTACAGTGGTGGTAATATCGCGCTCTCAATCACCACCTCGTCTGCATATACTTCAGAGCAACGGCCGGGCGCCATTTTGCATGTTTGTAGTTCCGTTATCACCAGCAGGTTTTCCGATTGCTTCATCACGATGCGTCATTATGGTGCCCCTACCTCGCCTCTCTGGTCGTCGCTGCTCAGTTTCAACGTTATTTCTATGTGAGCTTTTACACCGCTACGGGCGGCCCACCTTACATTCTGCGCAACCCGTCAGGGCAGGGGATTTCGATCATGGGCGCTGCCATTTTGTGAGGTTATTCCTGTCCGCGCTGACCAGCTAGTTCTAGCGCAATGTAAGGGTTGCCACTTACTGGGTGAGGATAGTCTGCTGGCTCGATCACCTATGTCCCGGTCTGCTGCCTCGGGGTAGATGGCAGCGCCCAATGTCACGGCCAGTCCACGCCGCTATACAGTTCAAGCAGTGTAGTGGTGGCGCCCGCCATTTTGCCCTCCGCTCCGGTCCTGGCTGTATCGCTGTTATTTTCTCCAGAATTCACCGCCAGCAACGAGGTGCAAACACATCGAGAAGATCTATGATTCCTTAAACTCCTCTCCTGCTGGGTCTACCCATGTTGTTTTACCTACATGTACTCCCCCTCTTGTCACCTCTGCCTATTGTACTTCCTCGCCTCCCCAACTCCTTGCTTGGGATCCCATCTCCCCTCTGCTCCTAGGGAAATATTTACAGGACATAAAATCTGGGTCTCCGCTTGACCCCATGCCCCCTCAAATCCTGAGCTCTTTGGACCCTACCCTACTCCTTATTATTTTGAAGGTCTTGAATGCTTCCCTTTCTGAAGCTATCGTGCCCAACGAATGGAAGCACGCTATGGTGGTCCCATTATTAAAAAAGGCCAACCTAGACCCTAACAACCCATCTAATTTTCGCCCTATTTCGTTACTTTCATGTTTCTCTAAAATTCTGGAGAAACATGTTAATTCTTTGCTTAATTTTCATGTGGAATCCTCTAACTTTCTTCATGGCTCTCAATCCGGGTTCAGGGCTGGCTTCTCGACTGAAACCACTCTCTTAGGTGTGTCAGAATCCATCAGGCAAAAAGTGGACAACGGGGAGACGGTGGCACTCATCTTGCTTGATTTGAGTGCCGCATTCGATACCGTCTCCCATGCCATCTTGTTGTCCACCCTGA
Organism: Lissotriton helveticus; assembly: GCF_964261635.1. Lineage (NCBI taxonomy): Eukaryota > Metazoa > Chordata > Amphibia > Caudata > Salamandridae > Lissotriton > Lissotriton helveticus. The sequence continues at coordinate 210,903,188 of NC_136061.1, read as the reverse complement.
GAGAGGCGGGTGTTGATGGTGCTGCCCTGGCCTGGATCGCTAACTTTCTATCTAATCGCACGTTTCAAGTCTTTTCCTCTACTTCTGTTTCTTCTACCTTTCCCTCTAATCACGGTGTTCCACAGGGTTCTATTCTCAGTCCTCTTCTTTTTAATTTATATGTGAGACCTCTTGCTTTTTTGGCGGAACAGGCAGGTCTCTCTATATACTCCTACGCTGATGACACTCAAGTCATCTACTCTCTCTCCACTAACAAGCACCTCCCTTTCTCCTCTCTTCAAGCTGGACTTAAACAGATTTCGGCATGGATGTTGGAGCACAAATTAAAATTAAACGGGGAGAAAACAGAACTGCTTCTGTTTGGCCCTGACATCCTGCTCTGGGGCCCACAACATTGGCCGCCGGAGATGGGCCCTCTTCCCGCGCCTACTCCTGCTGCCCGTAACCTTGGGGTCCTCTTGGACAACCAATTGTCTTTCAGGCAGCACGTCGTGAAAGTCTCTGCCACCTGTACTACCATCATCAGGTGGCTTAGGAAAATCTCATGGATGCTGCCGGTTGACACCTTGAAATCTGTAGTCCAGGCGCTTGTCATCTCACGCCTGGACTATGGTAACATCTTACTTTTGGGTGCCTGTAAGGAGGTCACTAAGAAGTTCCAGGTAGTACAAAATATGGCTGTTCGCCTTATCTGTAATCTACCCGCCAGATCCTCAGCCTCTTTCCACATGCGTAACTTACATTGGCTGCGGATCGAGAGCAGGGTTAAATTTAAGGCACTATGCTTCATGCATAAAATCATGACCGGAAAAGCTCCTCCTTACCTATCTAGCTTGGTGCAGCAATATCTTCCACCACGCACACTTAGGTCTTCCACCCAGAATAAGTTCAGGATACCACGCATCAAGAGAGCAAAAATGGGAGGTCGCTCATTTTCTCTGTTAGCTCCCTCTCTTTGGAACTCTTTACCCCTCCCTCTGCGTTCTGAAATGTGCTTCCTTACCTTCCGTAAGGGAATCAAGACCTGGCTTTTTAATATGTAAGTTCGCTGATTTGACTCCATCCCCATTTTTGGCATACTGTTTTATACTCCCAGCGCCGGGAAACCCACGGGTAGCTGAGCGCTTAACAAATGTAATAATAAATAAATAAATAAATAAAATCCACCAGTTCTCGGAGGTGTCCCATCTCCGAATCTCGGCTTAAAATTGGTGTTGGCATCCGTTGAGCATCTTAAAACACGCAGGGCTGTGTCTGCACGGCGGAGCTGGCGCTTCAGGCAGCCATCCTTCTGTGCGCCCCCTAGCGCCTCTATTTTCTCACACTTTTCTTCTATCTTCATTAGATTTTCTACACTTCTCTCGCCATCACACACTCCTCTATTTCTTTCCAAATTACAATTTATTTTTCACTGATATGTTTTGTATCCATCAAATTATTAACCAGTGTTGATTCACTCACTAGGACTGGAAATCTTAAGAGTATATAGATACACAACAGTTCCCTGGAAAGTTAACCTTGTATATTCCCATCCTTTTTCAAATGACAGCAATTGTGATTACACCTAAAAAGAACTGATGGACTCATATGAAATGCATTTGAATGTAAGGCTATACTAACTAAGTTGTAATTGGTCTCAAACTCAATTTGTACTTCACGTTAAATAGGTTCTGTAGAGTAGTTTCATGGAACTATTTGATCAGTATACAATTGGATGAAACGCCTATTATATTTAAATGATATGTATTTCAGGAATTCCCATGAGTACTTTGGCACGATAAGTGTAATCAAGAAATGATGAATCAGGTGTACTGAATAGGCATGGGGATTGTGAAATAGGACAACAATAGAACATAAATGACTCTGATAAGACTGATTTTCCAATATGAAAGTCAACTCTTTGTTTTAATTGTACATATGTGAATTCTACTCCTGGACTCGCACTTTTTTGTAAATGAATATACTTTACCAATAATGTCAAAATGGCCGATGGAATTACCCAGGTCTGCTCGAGAGGACTAGCAGTCTAGTTGTTCAATGTTAGTAAAAAGCAGCAAGGGGTTAAGCACTGAGCACTTTAAAAATACAGTCTAGACGCGAAGGACTCTGTGGTCAAGTAGAAGGCTATTGGAAGCCGAAACACGTAGACCCTCCTGTTTTGGTTCGTATTTTTGCACTATGGTATGGTAATAAATGATCTTTGGAATAATAAAAGACCGTCCTGTTTTTTTCGTATTTGTGCACTAAGGTGTGGTAATAAATAAGAGAATTGTACAAGGAACTCGAAGGAGTCTTAGACATATATATAACAATTAATTCCCAATGTCAGCGCGCTCAATACCTGCTGCAGGCAGCAACGGGTAGAATCCTTACCCGATATTTAAATTCAGAAACTGAAAGGATGCCGCACACCAGAGACAGGTTTCAGAGTTGCTTTATTTTCGCCACCACTATCACCGGTCGAGCTGAAAATAAAGCAACTCTGAAACCAATCTCTGGAGTGCGGCATCCTTCGGCTTTCTGAATATATATATATATTCAAGCTCCGTTTCCTTGTTTCCCAAAAAGAAAAACAGCACTCGCGGGGGCAGTTGCTAAAGTTTATTGGCAACGCAACAGAGCTTGGAAAAATATCGCTGGCGCGTTTGTAAAGCACCTGTCCGTGAGTGCGCCGTTCACGGTGCATCAAGGAGCATATATATATATATATATATATATATATTACCTACTGGCAGTCGCTAGTAGGTAGTTATAGTTAGAACCTAGTTTCCATAGGAAAAGCATTTTTTGATTTGCTAATAACTTTGGCGTCACTTGACGAATCTTCGCGAAATTCTCGAAAAAAAAGTTCTATCCATGTCAGCTCCTATCCTAAAAGTCTGGGGGTGATTAGTCTAGCGGGGGCTGTGAAAAAAGGGGTGTCCCAAAAAGTGTTTTCTCCATCTTAATTTCCATAGGAAACTTTAGCCAAGGCTACAGCCCGAACTGCTAAACGGAATTACATCAAATTTGGCAAAAAGGTAGTGGTTGGTTCAGAAAGCGACCTATGTTTTAAATGATGTAAATCCTTTCAGTAGTTGCTGAGAGATTAAAAAAATAAATGTAAAAAAATCAATTTCCCATAGGAAACTTTAGCCAAGGCTACAGCCCGAACTGCTGAACGGAATGACACAAACATTGGCAAAAAGGTAGTTTTTGGTTCAGAAAGCGACCTTTTTTTACAATAGTGTAAATCCATTCAGTAGTTGCTGAGAAAATCAAAAAATAAAAATATCAAGGGGCGTGGCTAGCAGCCGCAGAAGATGGTCGCAGGCTGCGTTAGCTGCGCTAACCGAGCGTGTAAGAGCCCCGAAAATCCGTCACAATCCTGCCATGAAGAGCCCGCTCTGAGCGGATAAGGGTCAAGGAAGCGTTGGAGCGCGAATTCCACTGTGCTCCGGGCGCAGATCTGCGTCATTGGAGCCCCACATCGAGTGACCGAGGCAAAGCGACTACAGGCAAGATGGCGGCCCTCTGGAGCACGGGTGAGTAATTGCCGCTACGAATCCGGTGCTGTGGAGAGCGGAAGACGCCTGTTAGCACTCTGCCAAAGCAATGGGAGCCGAGACAGCGGCGTCCAGAGCCAACGACAGAGAGGAAAGCGGTGAGAGAGCGGCAGATCAAGTAGTGGGTGCCGTGCGCTGAGAGGCACTCGGGCGGCCCCCCGGAGGTGGTGAGATAGCGACCGTGGACAGCAGCGGCCCGTAGGCCAGTCCTGGCAAATAGAGCGGCCCGACAGGCGGAGAGAGGGCGTACACAGCCAGTGGGCAGCAGAGAAGAGTCCAGTAGGTACTGAGGTGGTGAGCCCCCCCAAAGACTGGTGCTGGGAGCGCGGCCCCCGGGGTTGAGGTCACCTGATCCTCAGGGGTGCTTTGAGGCTGGCATGGTGTGGGCTAGATAGCGGTGAGTCCCCGACCTGACACACCGATGGGGGCCACTTGAAAACTGGGTGGCTGAAGAAGCCAGTGCTTCCACTTCCCCCCTATTCCTTGTGCGGCCTGGTGAGTGAAGCGATACCCAGGGAGCTGCACGTCCAGATCTCCCGGATGGGGTGCGACAGCCGTAAAGAACAGCCTGAGTGGAGAGCGGTGAGAGGAGGCAAGCACCACCAGATATCAGGGGTGGAATACGGCTCGGGGCAGAGGCTCCAACAGAACACAGTGGCTCAGGCGAGACACTCATCTCCCTATACCGGTGCTGGTTACAGCAGACCTGGCAGAGGCCAGTGGACGGTGGCCTCATTCTTTCACAGACTCAGGCATGGGTCGCACTAGGGAACCGGGGCCCGGCCAGGCTAACCAGATTGATAAATACATCGTGGCCATGGGACGGGATGATGGAGCGATCAGAAGGGACCCGCATGATAAAGGGGGTGAACAAGGCCCCGACCCAACCCTGAAAGACATTATGAGGGCGATTGGTGAGCTGAAAGGCACGCTCGAGCCGAAACTGGACTCTTTTACCGAGGAGGTAAACCTCCTGAGGGCGGACTTCCGCAAGATGTCTGATAAAGTGGCCATTGCGGAAGCGGACATTGAGGGAGTTAAAGCCAAAACAAAATGCCTTTAGGAACAGGTGTTGACACTCACGAAAATCAGGCGAACATATATGCCCAGCTCGGGGACCAGGAGGGTAGGGCCAGACGCACCAACATCAGAGTGGTGGGGGTGCAAGAAGGGATGGAGAGGCCAGCAGTAGACATCTTTCGGGAAGACTTAATCTTGAACCACCGTAAGCCAAAACTCCTGTCACAATTTTTTTCCATTGAGCGCGCCCAGAGAGCGATGGGGGGTAAGCCCAGACCGGGGGCCCCTCTGCGCACCATTATTGCCTGTATCCCAAACTGTAGGGATCGAGATACCATCCTGCAGGCAGCACGGATCCACGGAGACCTCGGACCCAAAGCTGATCCTCTCCCTCACCAAGGACCCCCTCACCGCCAAAACCAACCTTCACGAAGGAATGAAAGCCGTCGCCGAGTGGATGAAGAACAGCTGCCTGAAGCTGAACTCAGACAAGATAGAAGTCCTCATCCTTGGCTCCACCCCCTCGGTGTGGGACAAATCCTGGTGGCCGACCACACTGGGAGCAGCACCAAGATCCACCGACCATGCACGCAACCTAGGGTTCATCCTTCAACACCCTCCGAATGCTCCGCAAGATCTAAAGGTGGATCCCCACCAAAGAACGGTCATCCAGGCCCATGTCAGGAGGAGGCTAGACTACGGTAACGCCCTCTATGCAGGAGCCTCGGCCAAACTCCTGAAATGACTACAATGCATACAGAACGCCTCCGCACGCCTGATCCTCGACATCCCTCGCTGCAGCCACATCACACCCCACCTAAAAGACCTGCACTGTTTTCCCATCAACAAGAGGATCACCTTCAAGCTCCTCACCCACGCACACAAGGCACTCCACGATACCGGACCGACATACCTCAACAGAAGACTCACCTTCTACACCCCGAAGCGCCAGCCCCGCTCCGCTGACCTCGCCACCTTCCCCCGCATCCGAAGAGCAACCACCGGCGGCAGATCGTTCTCCCACGTTGTTGCAAAACCTGGAACACCCTCCACATCCTCCTACGGCAGACCCAGGAACTACAGCAGACTACAGGAGGCTACTCAAGACCTGGCTATTCGAGCAGTAGCAGCACCCCTCCTTCCAGCACCTTGAGACCCTAACAGGTGAGTAGTGCGCTTTACAAATGTTGATTGATTGATTGATTGATTGAGACACGAGAATGCTACAATCCGGTTTTTCCCTGACTTCACGTTACATGTGCAACGCTAGTGCCGCTCCTTCGATGGGGTGAAAAGAAGCCCTTGGGAGCAGGGTGTGAAGAATATGATGCTCTTTCCGGACCGACTTAAAATCCTCGATAATGGAAAGGCATACTTCTTTGAAAGGCCGGAAGAGTCGAGCAACTGGTTGGAGGGCTGGCACACTGTGAGCTGCAAGGGAGGACACAGGCAACAGGTGATGGACTGAAACGGAGAGGAGTCGGGCCCTGATGCCGGAAGCTCCCTCAGTGGATAGCTGCGACAGCATTGGACAGATGAGTACATTTTGAGACAATCACCAGCAGGTACAGACCAACGTGTGGTCCTGGGTGGAGGGGGGCAGCTCTTCCGGGGAGGGGGTGTCTCTATTATCACAACCGAAATTATGGGACTGTGCGGTAGACTCTTGCAGTTGGTCATAAACACTACGGTAACGTGTCATTGGACTGACAAGGTGGGTTAGAGGCTTCATGGAGAGTGGCATAGATCCATTCGTAGTGGGGATACGCGATGCGGGGAGGAGTACTGCAGACCACAGGCTCAGACATCGCGGAGACCTTCGCGGTTTACTTCAAACGCATACAAACCACAGTGAGTACAAGGTCGGCAGCAGACTGCGAGGAATTCCTTAGGGGTTTTGACATGCCAACGATGCCCTGGAAGCAGTCCTCATGGTAGAAGAGATGGGCAGAGCATTGAATTCGCTTAAGCCGGGGAAGGTGCCCAGGCCCAATGGGCTACCGGTAGAATTTTTCAAAAAGCAGGCAACGATCATACTTCCCCGTTTCTAGAGATGTTGTGAGAGGCACAAGAGGTGGGTCATCTCCCGGCAGACCAAATGGCAGTTACTGTAGTGGTGATATACAAAGAGGGTAAACGGGCAGATCAGTGCAGCTCCTATATGCCTACCTCCCTCATCAACTTGGGAGCCAAGTTCTTGGCAAAGGTGCTGGTGGACAGGGTGCTATCGGTATTTAAAGATCTGGTGGACGTGGCCCAGTTGGGGTTCATGCCGGATAGAAGCACAACTTGCGACGGCTGTATGTGGTCTTGCACATAACTGAAGGTGTTGTGTCCCCGCACATGGCCCTAATGTCATTGGACGCTTCGATGGCCTTCAACAGTATTGAATGGCCATACCTGTTTATGGTCCTCCAGTGGCTGGGCTTCGGCCCTTCCTTTTGTAGCTGGGGAAACTCCTATACAAAGGGCCGAGGGCACGCATGAGGGTCAATGGCACCATGTCTAGGTCCTTTCGGCTTCACAGAGGCACACAGCAGGGGTGCCCACTATCCCCGCTCCTGTTTGTCCTGACATTGGAGCCTCTGGCTCATTGGGTCAGGAGAGATCCTGAGATTTGGGGGCTGCAAGCTCAGGATGATTGGGAAGAGCATATCTCCTTAAACGCTGACGACATCGTGCTCTATCTGGCACAGCCATACTACTACATAGCGCAAGTCCTGCACATCTTCGAATTGTTCAGTGGCTATTCAGGGTACACTTTCAATTGGTCGAAGTCCGTGATCTTTCCTATTTGTGGACATTCCCCTAAGGTCCTGCAGTGTTGTGCAGCCCCAGTGGTAGTGGATGGTTTTAAGTATCTGGGGATTTACATTACCAGAGATCAGAAAGATTTTCTGGCAAGAAACCTGGTGCCGCAGATGAGTCGTCTGGCTGCAGATGTGAGCCACTTGCGATCGCTTCCACTCTCGCTAATGGAATGGGCGGCCCTGTATAAGATGTTGATGCTATCTCGTCTCCTCTATGTACTGCAGAACACTCCATTCCGGATTCCGCAGACTTTCTTCAAACGTTATAACACAGGAGGTGCGTGTTGTGGGAGGGGGGACGCTGAGGATTGCGCTACAGAAATTACAAAGAGGCGTCTTTGATGGGGAGATTGCAGTCCCGGACATCAAGTTATACTATTGGGCTTCCCAAATGCAGGTAAATAACAAGTGGGTCTATGGGTGAGGGAAGAGCCGGCCCACAGAGTTAATAGGGCATCTATGCCGCAGGGCAACTGCAAATCTCTTTTGTATTCCCGCCGACAGGGCACAGACTGGCCGGAACATACTAGGGTGGTGGTTCAAAGTTGGAAGGATGGAAACAGGTGCCTCGGCTGGGCTGGGCGGTTGACAGGCAGAACCCCGCTGTGGGCGGGTAATCCTCTCAGGGAGGTGGCGGCGCTGACTGGATTCAGGGGCTGGCGACTGATTGGCGTTGATTACCTGGGAGATGTGTGGAAGGGCGAATCACCCCGATCGTTTGAATACTTGCAGAAAGAATACGACATGCACGAATCGCACTATTACACACACTTGCGGCTCTTACATGCGGTACGCACCCATATCCAACATGGGGTTTCAAATCCTGAATACTCCCCGCTTGAGGATCAGCTTTTGCTGGACCCCATACAGGGGAAACCCACCTCCACGATATATCGCAAACTAGTTAACAACCTCCCAGACCCCTTGGTATCCCTTAGGGCAGCCTGGGTGGGAGACCTAGGAGACCTCAATGATGAAGATTGGCAGGAGGCACTCCAGAGCCCCAGGGGAGAGGCTAAGCGTGTCAGCTTCAGGCTAGTGCAGCTCAAGATGCTACATCATGTATATTACCCTTGCACCCACCTCTACTCCTGGGCACGTGCCACGCCTGCGCAGTGCATTTGGGGGTGCGGAGAAGAAGGAAGCTTTATACACACACTATGAGAGTGTCCCGAGGTAGCCACATTTTGGCGGAAGGCTACAGAAGTCATGTCGGAGGTGGTGGGTGAGTCGATCGCGTTAGAGCCAAAGTGGCTTCTTCTCATGATTAGAAGGAGGCAGACTGGTCAAGATATGTGGGCATATGGTTGGCTCTGGCAGCGGGGGTGGCGAAGCGCAACATAGCCAGAAACTGGGGTGGCGCAGGCCCCTCCCCTGATTGATGAATGGAAACGTGACCTTGATTGGTGCCAGAGAGCAGAAGAAACAGTGTTCAAGAGCAGGGGGTGTGCCAAAAAGTGGGAACGGGTGTTGCTGCTGTGGCGGAGGTACCAAGGGCTAGGGGTAGTAGATTCATGAAGTGGGGTGAAATACCGGGGGGCCCACCCCACCTGAGAATGTATCATCTGTGGTTCATTGTACATGGAAACATCGTCCTCATGCTATTTTCTCTGTATGCTGTGGTTTCTCAAGCCTTTGTTAATAAAAAGATTTAAAATATATATATGTGATCAAGGCTCCGCTGAGCCGAAACGTCGGTGACTCTTTCTGCCGAATAAAACTTTATACACCTCGAGGTCCGTGTCCGGAGTCTGCTTGCTGTGTTGCACGAGCGCGCGAGTTTGGAGACAAACGGTGTACAGGATATATATATATATATATATATATCGATATCTAGGGGTGCAGTGGGTTCGTGAACCCTCCCGACCACGAGCTTCATGCTAATTGGCTGCCAACACTCCAAACCAGAAAGTGTTGACAGCCATCTTGTGACTCGGTCGAACCAAGTCACAAGAAAACAGTAAAAGGAAGTGAAAAATGAAGAAAAGAAGGCAGGGTAGAAACACCCTGAAACCTAGGCCTTCTCAGGGGGTCCCACAAGGACCTCCCTCCCCCCTCCCCCCCAATTTTGTTAAAAAAATGTTTTAACGTACGAATGTGCGGTGGATACTCAAATCCGGACGAAAACATTTAAAAAAATTAAGCGGGGGATACCCCACTTCATTTAAATCAGCCCCCACGTGGGCCAATCGTATAATTATACAGACACCTTCTCAGGGCTATGTAAATTAGGTGCGGGAGGGCACACAGCCCGCCCGCAGCCCTAGGGACCACCACCACCCCAGGGCTTTGAAAATAGAGGGAGGGGGCCGCACGGCCCACATCCTGGAGTGCTTGATGGCCCTGGGTACTGTCACCACCCAGGGCCGGATCCTGCAATGTCCTGGGGTGTCCACCCACGGAACATTGCCATTTGCTATGACAGGGCAGGAGCACGGCTTCCATCCTGTGATAGCAAACCTTGGTTTGTTTCGTTGAAGCAAGAGGAGGAAAACCTCCTCCCACTTCAATAGAGGAAAGGAGAATTGCTTTTGGGCAAGGGAAGCGGCATGTTAGCAGCTCCCATTGCCCAAAAGGAATGCCGGCTCCCACAGGAGGCGGGGAGCCGACGGGACCATGGGGGCATTGGGGCTCCCCCCACAGGCCTCAACAGAGATGTGGCCCCCCTCCCCTTTGGAAAAAAAAAAATTATATAGATGTGGGCATGCCTTGTGGGTTGGGGTCCCCAAGGCGAATGTAAATTAATGAAAATGAACGCTTTTTATTTTGATTTTTTCAAAAAAGTTTGGAGTTGCGATCATAGAGCGGCCCCGTGGTGTGAACACGAAGGGTGCGCGGCTCTCAGCGTGGCCCCTAGTGTGAATACGAAGGGTGCGCAGCTCTCAGCGTGGCCCCCTAGTGTGAACGCACTGGGTGCACGGCTCTCAGCACGGCACTCGAGGACTTCTCAGGTCTTTAAAACACCGAGGGGCATGTTCTCAAGGACACATTGCCGAGTTACCAGCACTTTATTGCAGCCAAAATGGTGATAAACTTAACGCATCATGTTCGCGAACAAGACGCTGTTCTTCGACATCCCTACGGAGGCCTGGACATGGGCAACGGAGGAGCGCCCTCTGCGGGCTGAGGACCGGGTCCCAGGCGTGGACGTAACGGAAGGTGGGCCTGGCTGCCTCGCTCACTTCGCTCCTCAACCTCAGCATTATCGATCCCGCAGGTGCCATGGACAGAGGAGGGCCCGCTTGGATTCCCCACTGGGCCACTCGCAACAGCCTATATCGCTTTCCGAAGGACTTTCGACTGGGAGGCGCTCTGGCTCCTCCAGCCATCTGGATGGCGGTGGTGCTTCGCCCTGGTCCCCGGCGATTGATCTCCCAGAATCAGACCTGTCACATAGCCCATTGCTCCTGAAGGACCCTGCTTGATCTGGTCTCTGCCCGCCTGGCCTGGCTCCGCAGCCGGAGATGGTGCTTCAGCTCAGAACACTTCTTTCCTTCTCGGTGGACTCATAAGCACACATCCTGACATGAGAAGGGGTCCTCCACGCTTCCCCATTCCCAAGAGTTTTAGTTTGGCTGTTTACTCATTGGTTATTGTTAGGATGACAGATGCTTCCATTCTCGGAGTGTAGGGTGGGGGTGTGTGAGAGGGGTTGGTGTGGTGGGACCTTTGTCCAGTGTTTTGGTTTTATGTTTGGTTGTTTTAATTTTTAGTTTTGCTGCACCAGCTTTCACACAACACCCTGATTTGAATTCCGAGAGACAGGCAGACCTCCTTTCGGACACCTCAATGGGTCCGCTGATATCCAACTGGGCATCCATGTCCCCCCCCAGGACCCACAATTTCACTGCTATATTCAACACTTTGCCTGGCGCAACGCTATCGTGTCCGTACTTGCATCTGGCGGAGTAAATGGTTTTCCCTTTGGACGCTACACTATGCCCTCACACACTGCCTTTTGAGGTGGCCCCCCCTTCCGGGACTCCATTGCCATGCCATTCCACCATGTCATCATGCCAGATACATTCCTATCGAGTACCTCTCTAAGCATCTTTTCTTGGAACGTTAATGGCCTTCTGGACCGTTTCAAGTGAATGGCTGCCCTGCGCTACGCGCACCGCCTAGGGGTAGACATATTACTACCGCAAGGGACGCATCTGCTGGGTAATCATTGCACCTTTCTAGCGTGCTATGGATACGATAGGGAATGGCACTCGGGGTTCACAGTCCTAGTGAAGCACTCTCTTCACCTTGTCATTGTGCGGACAACCCTCGATGCCCAGGGTACATTTGTGGCCATCAGCGGTAAACTGCATGGGAGCCCCATCAAACTCGTATCGCTCTTTCTCCTCCTTCTATGTTGGCGACAACTTTAGCTAAATCTACAGATCTCTTGGCGTCCTTACCACTGGGCTCCACTTACTTTGGGGGGATTTCAATGCGGTCCCCTCACCAGAACCCTTCCTCCAGTAGAATTACACAAGCCAAGCAATTGAGGACCTGGTCTGAGTCCCTGGGCCTATGTGATGCTTGGTGTACATGGCCCCCGCATTCTAAGCTGTTCACACACACTTCGGCAGCACACCACACGCAAGCACATATTGATGCCATTTCAGCCCATCAACAGATTGCCTCACGGTCCAGGACGTCACCATCCTCTCACGGGGTATCTTGGACCACTCCCCGGTGGTAATCCGCACAGGCCCTCCGCCCGCTTTCATGAGGCAGACATGGAGACTTAATGCCTGGTTTCCGGAAGGCAGTGGGTCAGGAACTAAAACAATATTTTCTCAACAGCGACAGATCCGTCTCCTCCCCAGGCGTTCTGTCTGAGGCGGGCAAAACCACGATTAGGGGGTCCGCCAAGGGCCAGCGTAAACGTCAGCGTCAGTGTCAAACAGAACTAATTACCTGTCGTGAGCTGCAAGCCTTGTGCCTTGACCGAGCCTCTGCTCAGTCTCCAGGCACCCCTGACACCAGACTCCTTGCTTGGCTCTTGGCCCTTGTTTCCTCCGGTAAGACACCTGGCCCAGACGGCTTCCCTCAAGAGTACTACATGTATTATTGAGACAGTCTCACTCCACCCTTGGCGGTGCTGTTTCGGGAGGCTGTTGAAAAGAGCTCCTTTCTGCAAGAGACTGATCTGGCCACCATTGTGGTTTCTCCCCATGTTACAACCACCCTCGCCACGGTGTGCGGACTACCGTCCCATCTCCCTCATCAACACTGAGAATAAACTGTTCGCCACGATCCTTGCCCAACGACTCAAACCCTACTTGTCCACGCTGGTTCATCTCGACCAATGCGGATTTATGCCCTCACATGGCACTAGGCATTGTCTTCGCAGACTGCAAGTCGCCCTGGCACACCGTCATGTCCTCACTCCCTACCTTGCGATTCTTCTGGTGGACTTTGAAAGGGCCTTCGAGGCGGTGGACTGAGGGTACTTAGAGGCCGTCCTTGCTATGATGGGACTCGTCCCCGTTTTCGTGCCATGGTTAAAGTTCTTTACTCCTCCACCTGCGCCCGCGTCTTGGTGAACGGGGTTCTGTCAGAGCCCTTCCCAGTTCGTAGAGGAACGAAACAGGGTTGTCCCCTTTCCCCCCTGCTTTTTGCCTTGGTGATGGAGCCCCTGGCGTCCATGATGCGGATGCACAAGAGTATGCGGGGATGGGAGTGGCCCAACACTGAACCGGATAAAATTGCACTCTATGCAGATGACGTCCTCATCTATTTGGCAGATCCCGCCGGGTCAGGCCCATATTGCTTCCGTATCCTACACTTCTTTGAATGGGCTTCGGGCCTAAGGATTAACCTGTATAAGGCCTTGGTCTCCCTACACTTGTCCCATGAATGTTTCCACTGGCAATCCAACTTTTCTCTTTGCCGTCAATCATTCAAATACTTGGGGATATGGATGACCTTGCTTTCGGAGCTCAGCTGGGCTCTCAACGTGGCCTCGCTGGTGAAGCGGGTTAAGGCAGATCTCCAGAAGTGGCAGACATTGCCCCTAAACCCCATGGGGAGAGTCGCCCTATATAAAATAATGGTGCTCCCCGTTTCCTCTGCATTCTACAAAATACCCCCATCGGCTTTTCCAGAGCCTGGTTCCATGAGCTTGACAGCATAGCCAGCAAGTTTTTATGGGGAAAAGGTAGGACCCGATTGGCACTTAACGTGTCTAGGATCCCCTCATTCGACGGGGAACTGGGGATGACCCACCTCTACCTATATTATTTGGCCATGCGGCTTCTCTCCATACATGATTGGTTCAATGGGGGTTGGTCTGATCCGGCATACAGGCTCGAAGTCGGACAGTTGGGTTTCGCCAAGATCCAGGCTATGCTATATGGGGCCCCTATTCCCTCCCGCTTGCCAGAGGTGACACGCTCTGTGCTGCTGGCCTGGCGGGCTGCTCTGCACCATACCAAATGAACGCACACGTTAACCCAATGTACACCCTTGTGGCAGAGGACCTGATTCAGAGACGCCAACGCACTACAGGGGTTTAGAGCCTGGGATTTGATAGGCATTTCGTAGCTAGGCGATGTATGGGTGGGGGGTCACATGCGGAGCTTTGAGGACCTTCAAGGCAGGTACTCCTTACACCGGTCACAATTCTATAGATACTTGCATTTACGCCGTGCTCTTCATACCCACCTTGCAACTGGCATGCGCCTTTCTGATCACAGCCACCTGAAGCCCAGATCATGTTTGGTGACCTGGGGAGGGGTGGCATCGCCCGTATTTGCTGTATATTGATCAATAATGCTCCCACTTCCTTGGATTGATTACGGGCTCAATGGGAGGGTTGGATAGGCACATTAGATGAAGAGGACTGGCGCGATGCCCTTATGGCTTCTAGGATGGTCACGTCCCCCTCTAGACGGTGCTTAGTGCAATTGTACTACTTACATGCTGCATATCTCACCCCAACACACCTTCACCGGGCTGGACTTAGCCCAACCTCCGCTTGTGCCAGGTGCGGTTATGACCCCGCTGATTTTTTCCACATGGTATGGGTATGTCCCCGCTTGGAGGGGTTCTGGGGGAGATTGAGGAGGAACTCACTGAGGTTTTGTGGTGGGAGGTCCCCCATGACCCAAAGCACGCGCTCCTGGGTATCACTGATGGGCTGGATGGGTCACAGAATGAAAAACTGTTTTACACAACGCAATAGTGATTGCAAAAAGAGACATTACGGCCTCCTGGAAGCTCTCCGAACCTCTGTGTGTTGGACGCTGGAGGACTGGGGTGGATTGGTGTGCCACGCAGGAGAGGGTCATGTACGAGGCTCGTGGGTGTCCTTAGAAATACCATAGGGTTTGGGGGAAATGGGTGTTTTTTGTTATTGCCTGTAAATCTTGTGGTGCTGCTTTCCTTTACTATGTCCTGCACTACTGCAGTGTTGGACTGTAAGACTGGTGTATGTTCTTTATTTTGTCAATCAATAAACACAAAAAAAATTATACAAAAAAAAGAAATTAACCCATTATTCACAAGCTGGTGCAAACAGCCCATATCACCAGTTTACCAGCGATAGCAGCCTCAAAATACATCGTCACGGATGACCCCGGCAAATATAGCTAATGCGATGCAGAGTAGGCGTTCCAGTGCAAAAAGCAGCAAACACACCACTTCGCAACTTTCTCAACGACCAGCAAGATCGGCGTAGAGAATACAAAACAGGCGATAAGGTGCATTAGCACCAGGAAGTTTACACCTGCTCTGACCTGGTATAAAGTCGGACTACAACCTGCATCAAGAAAGGGAGCCCAGCCCACAGTCACACCTGAATGACTACGATGAAATGGAGCCAACAATCATGCAGCTTGGACATCCAACAGTGCCCAGACACTCCCTGCCACCTCCCCCTTGTCCGCCATTCCCCCCCTGACTCTCCCGGACAAACAAATGTGACAGCAACCTTCCGAAATCTGGAACGTAACAAATCGGCTGATGTCGCACAATTATAACAATCAAGATGCATGTGAGGTTGGACAAATGTGAATCACAGTCATTAATGGATTTACATATAAAACATTTTATTTAGACAAAACAGCAAAATAAAAGTAGGTACAGCCATAGCGTGTCATCCCTCGACAATCTGTGAATCACAGCCTGCAAGACAAAAAGCAAGATAAGATTGTGCATCATGCGCCCATCAAAGGAGAGAGAGAGAGAGAAAGGGAGAAAGAGTGAGAGAGAGAGGAAGACAGAGAGAAAGAGTTAGAGAGAGAGGAAGAGAGAGAGAAAGAGTGAGAGTGAGAGGAATAGAGAGAAAGAGGGAGAGAAAGAGTGATAGGGAGAGGAAGAGAGAGAGAGAGAAAGAGTGTGAGAGAGAGAAAGGAGAAGAGGGAGAGTGAGTGCCAACACTGTAGACCAACCCTCACAGCTCACCTTTCTGCCACTGGTGTGTCCCCAACCATGTGCCGGGACATACTACAGCCCTCAAGCTCACTCATCTGAAACATAGTATAGAATCAGTAATGGCAGAGTACATACAATTGCACACGCCTTCATCGCTGTCCTGCCCCTGCGTACCCAGGCTGCTGCACTCCATCCACTCACACCGCCCAGAGGTGTCTGCTCGCCCCTGCACACCCAGGCTGCTGCACTCCACCCACTCCCTCCGTCCAGAGGTGTCTGCCCCTCCTGCACAGCCAGGCTGCTGTACACCATCCACTACCACCGACCAGAGGTGACTGCGCGCCGCTGCGCAAACAAGCCTCTCTGCTCACCTTCCACCACCGACGTGTGTCCAAGAGGGCCCACCACATGCCGAAGCAACCTCCTCAGCCATCGCTGGATTCCGTGGTACAGGCCCCCAGCACATCCTGCTGCACCGCGCCGAGGAGTCATGTCTGTACAGCCAGCTGCCTTCGGCGTACAAGCGGTCCAGCCGAGCTCAAATTACAAATCAGGTCTTGATTTCCAGGATGGTGTTTTGAGGCCATGCATCATCGCAGGCTGCACACCCGCTCAGCTCTGGTGGCACTAACTCAGTGAAACTCAAGTCATCACCACGTAGAGGAAGGCCCGTATCGGGCAAAGTGGCTCGGCTGCCACCAACTCTATGTTCTACAAGTCATGGGATAGAATGGAAATGGCCTCCAGCACGTGCGCCCAGCCCTTTTAATTGGCAGGGTCACATGTTCTGTGACACTTGTACTGCATAGGTATGGTGTGGGTGTATCCAGCCGTGAGGGAGTGGTTGTGGCATGCTGACATCTAGACCTGTGATCAGCAGATCACTACAGGGAAGACCTGTAACATGTAGCGTTGTCGTTCTTCCCTGTTAGCGTAAGCGGAGTGGGCTGGCATGGCGTATGCCAGTCCTGCGTGAGGCCGTGAACAATGACTCCGGAGCTCTGGACGTGGTTCCGTCCTGGGCTGTATGAGGAATCGACTGATGCGGGTGTCTCTGTTGTAGTGTTGCCGCCACCCGGGCCTCAAGTGCCAATGTGTCACCTGGTGACCCAAGTCCCACAACATGGCCAACATGGAAGGTAGGGGTGATCACTGATCCTACATTTATCCATACTTCCACACATGAAAGATCGAGGACATGACACAACTGTGTGGATATGAATGTTTATTGCACATTCAGTGGAGTGTTGCGCTGTAGCAATACAGGGCCATGCAAAGTCCAAATTCCAGTTTTTGGCACATGGAGGGCCGCCAATTAGAGCCAAGCTTGTGCTTGGGGTTAGGCTCTGCCAACATATGTACTTATCCAATCACTCCGCCAATCCCCAAGCACTTATAAATTCACTATACACTCTCCTTACAGTACTCTAATGATCCAGTCTCTACCTGTGTAATTATACAATGACCCAGACAAAGTTACATAACCAAAGTCTTCCCCACTTCCAGAGGTAACGGTTGCGTGCGCTGTCCACAGTACAATGTAATGTGGTAGGGCCCAGGGGCATCATGCATACATAATGAACAGTTAGATAGATAGTGGAACTGGGTACGGGAACGCTCACTACTTTTTATTACCAGGGTTACATGTCCAATGACGTCTGTTCTGGATGCCTGTGGGGTGAGTTTAGGCCAGCCCTCCGGGAAAGGTTAGTGCTGGCAACAAGTACAACAGTAATTATTGGATCACACACAGAGATCCAATCATAAAGGGTTTATGACTTGTGCTGCACTAAGGTAGGGGCAACAGATGTGAAATAACACACAAAAGATTCTATTATAAAGGGTCCATGAGTTGTGGTGCACTGAGGTAGGGTCTCAGAAACATTGAGCGTATGCACAGTCAGCGATGATGCGTGGTCCGGGAGGACCGCACTGTTAGCAATGTCTGTTGCCTACTGGACTGCGTTATCTGCAATCACAATTTGATCTGAATTGTGAGCCCTGCTGTGCGCAGTGTAGACCGAAGATAGTAGTGAGCACAGACACTGAGAAATGCTTTTTGTCACTACCTCTTGACAAAATCCGAGGACATAAAGTACAATTCTCTCTGCAAATAATAAATCAAGACTGAATTCAAATTGTGAGCTCTGCGGACCGCAGTGTAGGCATATGGAACAAAAGATGAAATATGTATGGACTACATTGTCGAAATATGTAGGTTACAGGGACGTTATAGTTAGTTGCCTACTAGACTGAATTTGAATTGTGAGCCCTGCTGACCGCAGTGTAGGCCGAAGGCAATGGCCAGGAAGAGCCCACAGCCACGTGGCGTTGACTTGAGCTACACAGAGTAAGTGGCACCTGAATCACTCAGCGTGTGCACAGCCTGCGGTGATGCATGGTCCAGGCAGGCCGCACTGGTAGCAATGTCTTTTTTGTCTAATGAATTCTGCCTTAATAAGGCTATGTGGCGATGACTTGTGGTGCACTGAGTTAGTGGCAACTGAAGCACTTAGCGTGTGCGCAGCCTGCGATGACCCATGATCCGGGCGGGCCGTGCTGGGAGCAATGTCTGTTGCCTACTGGACTGCGTCATCTGCAATCGTGACTCAATCTGAATTGTGAGCCCTGCTGTTCGCAGTGTAGATCGAAGGCAGTACAAATAAACAAAAGAAATCCAACATGTAATGGGGAGGGCGAGTGATCAAATGGATATTGAAGCACTCAGTGTTTGTGAAAATACCCCTCACACACCAACAGGCCCCTTGGTGTCATGCTTCATCATCGGGGTCTTCGCACCCCTCTATCGGGATGCGGCGTGCTGCGACCAACGGCTACGTGGGAGCACTTCAGGTGTTGGCTATGTGTGGTGTACAGTGTGTGGGTTATGTTTATAAGTGAGTAGGGTGTGCGGTGAAAAAAAGTTAAAAAGTACCTGGCACTAGAGTGGTAAAGAAAAAAAAAATGTATTCTGTGCTCTGGCTGGTACCGTTAAAAGAAAGTGTAGGGCGAGGTCAGACCTGTTATATTAATGAACAGGACCTCTGGTGTGCTTTTGTGTCGACATGTTTCGGAGACAAGCTCCTTCTTCAGGACAGGGGCACAAACTCCCTTCCCTACTCACGTCTTCTATTACATAAAAAGTGTATTTACATAAAAGTGAAAGTTTAATCGGCTAAGTGTGCCTACAGCGGTCTGCTAGAGGCACAATGACCTGTAGAAAGACAAAAATATGTCACCTAATGGTTACCCATGTAGCGGGTAGTTCGTGCAGGTGCAGTCACCTGGAACCTCACCATTTGCTTCTACTAAGCTTGAAAAGACAAAGGACTCACAACACAAACAACATAAAACACATAAGGTACTAGGATTTTACTGTAAGTTTTTTTCATACTTCTGAAGCTTGGTTTGTTGGCTTCATGAGCAAAAAGGGAACGTCGGGGTGTTGCTTCAATGGCTATCTGCAGTGAAGAATGATGAGGCTTTTACAATTCATTCTGTAACACTTACTTATATAGATGGTTTCAGGTTCTCGTGGCCTAATGGTGCTCCATCACTATTGATACTCACAAAGTCAGGACGCTCTGGTCACCGTCTTACCCCGCACGCTGCTCCGCTGTTGTGGAGACAGGTAGCGGTGATGGTTATTTATAGCCCATTTCGTTAATTGGGTGGAAGGGAAAGAGCGTCCCATGTACGGGTATTCCGCTCTGTGGCCATACAGGGCGTCCGTATGTTCCAGGCGAGGTAGCATAGGATTAGTGTCTGCGAGTGCCGATGGTCGCTTGTGAGCAAGCGCAACCGCCTTCCACTGATCCAGTGCGCATGCGTACTCGGAAGCTGTCCGTGCTTCGCGCATGCGCAACTCGTATGCGCACGCCAAGCTCCGTGGCTACAGTGCGCGTGTGAAGTCTACCGAATCCCGATCTCCTCTCGATCCGGATGGAGAGACTAGTATGACGTACTGTTGGCATTATGCTCATTGATAGAGTCCTGGTTTCTGGGATCAAAAAACAAAATCCTAATAAGCAGACTGCCACTACTGTTTCTTTACTACCTATAGTGTGCGTGCTTTGATTAGGATTATGATGGCATGGTTGTGGTCCAAAAGGGGACGATCGGTTAAATTAGTACATACCTATACAAAAGGACCATATGCATGATTTTAGAGTCTCAGATATTTGGAAATTCGTGGTCCTTTTATATTTCGCCCACCGAACACCATTGTTTAGAGTGGACAATCATTATTTAATTGAGTGAATGTATTTGTTCAGTGGTAGTCTCTTATACTGATAATTGACTCCATGGGACGTCATCATTAAGCCCATGCAGATGGGTGCCCAGACGGAACACCCAACGTTGTTCCTTTTGGAAGAGGCCCACATCGGAGGGTAATTGTTCAATGATGGTCCACTTTAGATCGTTTACGCAATGTTGGGATGTCAAGAAATGAGTGGCCATTTTTGTAGTACTTTTTTTACAACGCACGTTGCTCTTATGTTCATTAATTCGCGTTTTCATGGCTCGTGTGGTCATGCCCACATATTCCAGATTACATGGGCATTTTATGAGGTAGATCACGTTTCTTGAATTACAATTTGTGAACCTCCTTTGTTCCCATGTTGAGCCATTGCTGAAGTTGAGTATGGTACTTTTCGTAGTGAGATGACAGCTGCTGCAATTCCCGCATGGGAAATGTCCACGGATGCTTATGGTTGGTTGTGTGGATACCATTGTTGGTTTCGGTCGGGTGTGTACCAAAATGTCTTTGAGGTTACGTCCCCTATGGTGTGCGAACATCGGTTTTTCCAGGTTTAGTTCGCCGCATGTTAGTATCCTCCAATGTCTGTTAACTAGTTTGGACACCTCGTTGGACACTGTGTTGTACGTCGTGATACAGATGGGTCGTTTATTTTCAATAGGATCCTTGATTCGTTCCTCCAATAACGCCTCTCTGTTATTGTTTTTTGCCCTCTTAAACGCTTTGTTAATAATCCTGTTTGGATATTCACGTAATTTGAGTTTTTCTTTCAAATCATCCGCCTGCCTTTTAAATTGGGACAAGTCTGTACAATTACGCCTTAGGCGTAGAAACTGTCCATATGGCAAGTTCTCACGCAGATGTTGGGGATGAAAACTGTCATACCTCAATAGACAGTTTCTAGAGGTTGGCTTGAAGTGAGTCGTGGTTTTTAACATCCCTGCTTCCGCATAAATGTTGAGGTCCAGAAACACCAAAGACTGGTTTGAAATGGTGATTGTGAAATTCAAGAAAGCGTTCTGGTTATTGAGCCATTCCAGAAAAGTCATTGCGGACAAGCGATCCCCTTCCCATATGACCAGAATGTCATCAATATACCTCTTCCAGCATTTTATCTTTGACCTGAATGGGTTCTGTTCATGCAGGATTATGCTTGTCTCAAGGTGGTGCACATAGAGACCAGCCAGGCTAGGAGCAAATGTGCTTCCCATGCTGGTCCCATGGCATTGTTGGTATATGGTGGTTTTATACTGAAAGAAGTTTTTTTGCAATGCCAAGGAAATGCATTCCAAAACCAATCCTCGTGGCGTTTGATACTTCCACGGTGTGGAAAAAAGCACCTCCTCAATTATTAGCAGTGTTTCATCATGAGGGAGGCTGGTGTAGAGGCTCTCCACATCGAGTGAAAGCAGTAGCTGGGTGTTTGGATCAAAAGTTGTCTCCTGCAGGAGTTGTAAAACGGCCTTGGTATCTTTTAGGTAGGTACTGGTAGCTTGTACTAGAGGTCTCAAAAACGCATCAGCGAATTTGGACAGTGGTTCTAAAATCGAGCCGATGCCAGAGACTATTGGTCGGCCAGGCGGTTGGTTAAGGTCCTTGTGGATTTTAGGAATACTGTAAAAATAAGGGATGCATGGTTTTGTCTGTTGTAGGAATTCTCCTTCCTTTTTGCTCAACCAGTCATGTGTTAAGCCTTCCTCAATCATCCCTCCGATTTTTATCCTGACGCTCTCCGTGGGATCTTGTTGCAGTACCATGTAATTGCGTCTGTCCGACAGTAGTCTTAGACATTCGTTGTCGTAATATTCTGTGGATTGTAATACAATGGCTCCCCCCTTATCAGCTGGCTTAATAACTATGCTGGCATCATCCGCTAGGGTTCTCAAGGCAAGTTGTTATTCCTTTGTTGTATTGTGGAAGGTGCGTGTGGATGAAACATCCAGTTTGTTGACATCGGTCAACACCGCTTTTTCAAAAGCCAGTAACTCGATAGGGAGTGCTGAATCGGGAGGGGTAAAGGTCGACTTGGGTCTCAAACCTGTATCGGTTGTCATGGCTTGTGTCAGTTTGTCCATAAAGAAGGCTTGTAGTTTCAATTTACGGACAAATTCCTTCATTTCCAGGTTCACCTTAAACATGTCCGGTCTTTGCGTCGGTACAAAGCCCAAACCTTTATTCAGTACCTGTCGCTCGATATTTGTTAGGGGTTTGGACGTTAAATTCACCACTAGGTCCCTCTCTGGTTGCTGGTTGATGCTTGGTTGGGCAGGGAGCCTGTCATGCTCCTGGTTTGTCGCGGGTTTCCTTGGTCTGCCTCTTCCCATGTCACATTGTTGCCTTTCCGGTTCCTCCCCCGTGTCCCCGGGCGGGAGCCTAAAAAAGGTTGTGGACCGTAGAAGGCTCCATTGAAGTCCTGGTTCCATTGTGGGAAACCTTGGGCATCTGTGGGGTGATTGAACTGGAATGGTTGGAATGGTGGTGGTCCCATGTATTGTGGGTACTGGGGTGGGTAACCTCTCCACCCACGTTGTCTTGGGAATTGTTGTCTCCTCTGTCTCCAACCACCTCGGTTCTGGCGATTCCTTCTGCCACCGCTGGAATTTGAACTGGCGGTGCTGTTGTCCGACCCATCACTATCCGTGTCATTTCTCGTGGAGACATAATCAGCTTTAGTGTATGGATAGGTCCCTTCAGGTGTAAATTTATCTTTGTCCTTGGCCAGTTTGTTGAGTTTGCTTTGTTTCAGAGTGAACTCGAACTCTGTCATTTGTTGGTTGAGTTCGTCTAGTCTGTTTTTGAGCTCGTCGGTTGACATATACGTGTTGAGTTTGACCTCAATCTTTCCAATGTCAATTTTTAGTTCCTGTGTGATCCTGGTTGCTGTCTTTATGATCAAAACTAACCAGTCCCTGGTACAGTGCCAAGAAATTAATGACCACTCTTTCTTAAACTGCATGTCCGTCTGGAAAATGAAGGGTTCGTTTTTCACGATCAAACCCGGAGGTCCCATCTTATTCCTTAGGTATTGTGTCATTATCAGACCGTGCAGTGCTGCCTTTATCTGGTTGCGTCTTAATTTCACCAGTTCGTTCCAGTCATCAATGTTCGGGCCGGGTTCGGGGTTAGTCAGTCCTTCAAAAGGGTTTACTGCTGCCAGGATTCTATCAATTTCATCTTCGCCAAAGGTTAGGCCATGTTCGTCCTCCATATTTTGCGACCGCTGTGGTCTACAGGTACCTAGTATATGTGATTATGTGTTGTCGGGAGAGTTAGGGGTATAACTCCCGCAGCTGCACGCTGCCTAGACTATATCAAAAACACAGAGGGGAGGTAGAGCCAATCGTTGGATTTGTGCTCCAATGATGTACAAATAAACAAAAGAAATCCAACATGTAATGGGGAGGGCGAGTGATCAAATGGATATTGAAGCACTCAGTGTTTGTGAAAATACCCCTCACACACCAACAGGCCCCTTGGTGTCATGCTTCATCATCGGGGTCTTCGCACCCCTCTATCGGGATGCGGCGTGCTGCGACCAACGGCTACGTGGGAGCACTTCAGGTGTTGGCTATGTGTGGTGTACAGTGTGTGGGTTATGTTTATAAGTGAGTAGGGTGTGCGGTGAAAAAAAGTTAAAAAGTACCTGGCACTAGGGTGCGGGAATTGCAGCAGCTGTCATCTCACTACGAAAAGTACCATACTCAACTTCAGCAATGGCTCAACATGGGAACAAAGGAGGTTCACAAATTGTAATTCAAGAAACGTGATCTACCTCATAAAATGCCCATGTAATCTGGAATATGTGGGCATGACCACACGAGCCATGAAAACGCGAATGAATGAACATAACCGAACATAACCGAACCCGGCCCGAACATTGATGACTGGAACGAACTGGTGAAATTAAGACGCAACCAGATAAAGGCAGCACTGCACGGTCTGATAATGACACAATACCTAAGGAATAAGATGGGACCTCCGGGTTTGATCGTGAAAAACGAACCCTTCATTTTCCAGACGGACATGCAGTTTAAGAAAGAGTGGTCATTAATTTCTTGGCACTGTACCAGGGACTGGTTAGTTTTGATCATAAAGACAGCAACCAGGATCACACAGGAACTAAAAATTGACATTGGAAAGATTGAGGTCAAACTCAACACGTATATGTCAACCGACGAGCTCAAAAACAGACTAGACGAACTCAACCAACAAATGACAGAGTTCGAGTTCACTCTGAAACAAAGCAAACTCAACAAACTGGCCAAGGACAAAGATAAATTTACACCTGAAGGGACCTATCCATACACTAAAGCTGATTATGTCTCCACGAGAAATGACACGGATAGTGATGGGTCGGACAACAGCACCGCCAGTTCAAATTCCAGCGGTGGCAGAAGGAATCGCCAGAACCGAGGTGGTTGGAGACAGAGGAGACAACAATTCCCAAGACAACGTGGGTGGAGAGGTTACCCACCCCAGTACCCACAATACATGGGACCACCACCATTCCAACCATTCCAGTTCAATCACCCCACAGATGCCCAAGGTTTCCCACAATGGAACCAGGACTTCAATGGAGCCTTCTACGGTCCACAACCTTTTTTAGGCTCCCGCCCGGGGACACGGGGGAGGAACCGGAAAGGCAACAATGTGACATGGGAAGAGGCAGACCAAGGAAACCCGCGACAAACCAGGAGCATGACAGGCTCCCTGCCCAACCAAGCATCAACCAGCAACCAGAGAGGGACCTAGTGGTGAATTTAACGTCCAAACCCCTAACAAATATCGAGCGACAGGTACTGAATAAAGGTTTGGGCTTTGTACCGACGCAAAGACCGGACATGTTTAAGGTGAACCTGGAAATGAAGGAATTTGTCCGTAAATTGAAACTACAAGCCTTCTTTATGGACAAACCGACACAAGCCATGACAACCGATACAGGTTTGAGACCCAAGTCGACCTTTACCCCTCCCGATTCAGCACTCCCTATCGAGTTACTGGCTTTTGAAAAAGCGGTGTTGACCGATGTCAACAAACTGGATGTTTCATCCACACGCACCTTCCACAATACAACAAAGGAAGAACAACTTGCCTTGAGAACCCTAGCGGTTGATGCCAGCATAGTTATTAAGCCAGCTGATAAGGGGGGAGCCATTGTATTACATTCCACAGAATATTACGACAACGAATGTCTAAGACTACTGTCGGACAGACGCAATTACATGGTACTGCAACAAGATCCCACGGAGAGCCTCAGGATAAAAATCGGAGGGATGATTGAGGAAGGCTTAACACATGACTGGTTGAGCAAAAAGGAAGGAGAATTCCTACAACAGACAAAACCACGTATCCCTTATTTTTACAGTATTCCTAAAATCCACAAGGACCTTAACCAACCGCCTGGCCGACCAATAGTCTCTGGCATCGGCTCGATTTTAGAACCACTGTCCAAATTCGCTGATGCGTTTTTGAGACCTCTAGTACAAGCTACCAGTACCTACCTAAAAGATACCAAGGCCGTTTTACAACTCCTGCAGGAGACAACTTTTGATCCAAACACCCAGCTACTGCTTTCACTCGATGTGGAGAGCCTCTACACCAGCCTCCCTCATGATGAAACACTGCTAATAATTGAGGAGGTGCTTTTTTCCACACCGTGGAAGTATCAAACGCCACGAGGATTGGTTTTGGAATGCATTTCCTTGGCATTGCAAAAAAACTTCTTTCAGTATAAAACCACCATATACCAACAATGCCATGGGACCAGCATGGGAAGCATATTTGCTCCTAGCCTGGCTGGTCTCTATGTGCACCACCTTGAGACAAGCATAATCCTGCATGAACAGAACCCATTCAGGTCAAAGATAAAATGCTGGAAGAGGTATATTGACGACATTCTGGTCATATGGGAAGAGGATCGCTTGTCCGCAATGACTTTTCTGGAATGGCTCAATAACCAGAACGCTTTCTTGAATTTCACAATCACCATTTCAAACCAGTCTTTGGTGTTTCTGGACCTCAACATTTATGCGGAAGCAGGGATGTTAAAAACCACGACTCACTTCAAGCCAACCTCTAGAAACTGTCTATTGAGGTATGACAGTTTTCATCCCCGACATCTGCGTGAGAACTTGCCATATGGACAGTTTCTACGCCTAAGGCGTAATTGTACAGACTTGTCCCAATTTAAAAGGCAGGCGGATGATTTGAAAGAAAAACTCAAATTACGTGAATATCCAAACAGGATTATTAACAAAGCGTTTAAGAGGGCAAAAAACAATAACAGAGAGGCGTTATTGGAGGAACGAATCAAGGATCCTATTGAAAATAAACGACCCATCTGTATCACGACGTACAACACAGTGTCCAACGAGGTGTCCAAACTAGTTAACAGACATTGGAGGATACTAACATGCGGCGAACTAAACCTGGAAAAACCGATGTTCGCACACCGTAGGGGACGTAACCTCAAAGACATTTTGGTACACACCCGACCGAAACCAACAATGGTATCCACACAACCAACCATAAGCATCCATGGACATTTCCCATGCGGGAATTGCAGCAGCTGTCATCTCACTACGAAAAGTACCATACTCAACTTCAGCAATGGCTCAACATGGGAACAAAGGAGGTTCACAAATTGTAATTCAAGAAACGTGATCTACCTCATAAAATGCCCATGTAATCTGGAATATGTGGGCATGACCACACGAGCCATGAAAACGCGAATAAATGAACATAAGAGCAACGTGCGTTGTAAAAAAAGTACTACAAAAATGGCCACTCATTTCTTGACATCCCAACATTGCGTAAACGATCTAAAGTGGACCATCATTGAACAATTACCCTCCGATGTGGGCCTCTTCCAAAAGGAACAACGTTGGGTGTTCCGTCTGGGCACCCATCTGCATGGGCTTAATGATGACGTCCCATGGAGTCAATTATCAGTATAAGAGACTACCACTGAACAAATACATTCACTCAATTAAATAATGATTGTCCACTCTAA
The DNA here is from genome assembly GCF_964261635.1 of Lissotriton helveticus. NCBI lineage: Eukaryota > Metazoa > Chordata > Amphibia > Caudata > Salamandridae > Lissotriton > Lissotriton helveticus. Next base: position 210,876,170 of record NC_136061.1, on the reverse strand, counting down.
ACAATGGTGTTCGGTGGGCGAAATATAAAAGGACCACGAATTTCCAAATATCTGAGACTCTAAAATCATGCATATGGTCCTTTTGTATAGGTATGTACTAATTTAACCGATCGTCCCCTTTTGGACCACAACCATGCCATCATAATCCTAATCAAAGCACGCACACTATAGGTAGTAAAGAAACAGTAGTGGCAGTCTGCTTATTAGGATTTTGTTTTTTGATCCCAGAAACCAGGACTCTATCAATGAGCATAATGCCAACAGTACGTCATACTAGTCTCTCCATCCGGATCGAGAGGAGATCGGGATTCGGTAGACTTCACACGCGCACTGTAGCCACGGAGCTTGGCGTGCGCATACGAGTTGCGCATGCGCGAAGCACAGACAGCTTCCGAGTACGCATGCGCACTGGATCAGTGGAAGGCGGTTGCGCTTGCTCACAAGCGACCATCGGCACTCGCAGACACTAATCCTATGCTACCTCGCCTGGAACATACGGACGCCCTGTATGGCCACAGAGCGGAATACCCGTACATGGGACGCTCTTTCCCTTCCGCCCAATTAACGAAATGGGCTATAAATAACCATCACCGCTACCTGTCTCCACAACAGCGGAGCAGCGTGCGGGGTAAGACGGTGACCAGAGCGTCCTGACTTTGTGAGTATCAATAGTGATGGAGCACCATTAGGCCACGAGAACCTGAAACCATCTATATAAGTAAGTGTTACAGAATGAATTGTAAAAGCCTCATCATTCTTCACTGCAGATAGCCATTGAAGCAACACCCCGACGTTCCCTTTTTGCTCATGAAGCCAACAAACCAAGCTTCAGAAGTATGAAAAAAACTTACAGTAAAATCCTAGTACCTTATGTGTTTTATGTTGTTTGTGTTGTGAGTCCTTTGTCTTTTCAAGCTTAGTAGAAGCAAATGGTGAGGTTCCAGGTGACTGCTCCTGCACGAACTACCCGCTACATGGGTAACCATTAGGTGACATATTTTTGTCTTTCTGTCTTTTTACAGGTCATTGTGCCTCTAACAGACCGCTGTAGGCACACTTAGCCGATTAAACTTTCACTTTTATGTAAATACACTTTTTATGTAATAGAAGACGTGAGTAGGGAAGGGAGTTTGTGCCCCTGTCCTGAAGAAGGAGCTTGTCTCCGAAACATGTCGACACAAAAGCACACCAGAGGTCCTGTTCATTAATATAACAGGTCTGACCTCGCCCTACACTTTCTTTTAACGGTACTAGCCAGAGCACAGAATAAAAAAAAAATTTCTTTACCACTTAGTGCCAGGTACTTTTTAACTTTTTTTCACCGCACACCCTACTCACTTATAAACATAACCCACACACTGTACACCACACATAGCCAACACCTGAAGTGCTCCCACGTAGCCGTTGGTCGCAGCACGCCGCATCCCGATAGAGGGGTGCGAAGACCCCGATGATGAAGCATGACACCAAGGGGCCTGTTGGTGTGTGAGGGGTATTTTCACAAACACTGAGTGCTTCAATATCCATTTGATCACTCGCCCTCCCCATTACATGTTGGATTTCATTTGTTTATTTGTACATCATTGGAGCACAAATCCAACGATTGGCTCTACCTCCCCTCTGTGTTTTTGATATAGTCTAGGCAGCGTGCAGCTGCGGGAGTTATACCCCTAACTCTCCCGACAACACATAATCACATATACTAGGTACCTGCAGACCACAGCGGTCGCAAAATATGGAGGACGAACATGGCCTAACCTTTGGCGAAGATGAAATTGATAGAATCCTGGCAGCAGTAAACCCTTTTGAAGGACTGACTAACCCCGAACCCGGCCCGAACATTGATGACTGGAACGAACTGGTGAAATTAAGACGCAACCAGATAAAGGCAGCACTGCACGGTCTGATAATGACACAATACCTAAGGAATAAGATGGGACCTCCGGGTTTGATCGTGAAAAACGAACCCTTCATTTTCCAGACGGACATGCAGTTTAAGAAAGAGTGGTCATTAATTTCTTGGCACTGTACCAGGGACTGGTTAGTTTTGATCATAAAGACAGCAACCAGGATCACACAGGAACTAAAAATTGACATTGGAAAGATTGAGGTCAAACTCAACACGTATATGTCAACCGACGAGCTCAAAAACAGACTAGACGAACTCAACCAACAAATGACAGAGTTCGAGTTCACTCTGAAACAAAGCAAACTCAACAAACTGGCCAAGGACAAAGATAAATTTACACCTGAAGGGACCTATCCATACACTAAAGCTGATTATGTCTCCACGAGAAATGACACGGATAGTGATGGGTCGGACAACAGCACCGCCAGTTCAAATTCCAGCGGTGGCAGAAGGAATCGCCAGAACCGAGGTGGTTGGAGACAGAGGAGACAACAATTCCCAAGACAACGTGGGTGGAGAGGTTACCCACCCCAGTACCCACAATACATGGGACCACCACCATTCCAACCATTCCAGTTCAATCACCCCACAGATGCCCAAGGTTTCCCACAATGGAACCAGGACTTCAATGGAGCCTTCTACGGTCCACAACCTTTTTTTGGGCTCCCGCCCGGGGACACGGGGGAGGAACCGGAAAGGCAACAATGTGACATGGGAAGAGGCAGACCAAGGAAACCCGCGACAAACCAGGAGCATGACAGGCTCCCTGCCCAACCAAGCATCAACCAGCAACCAGAGAGGGACCTAGTGGTGAATTTAACGTCCAAACCCCTAACAAATATCGAGCGACAGGTACTGAATAAAGGTTTGGGCTTTGTACCGACGCAAAGACCGGACATGTTTAAGGTGAACCTGGAAATGAAGGAATTTGTCCGTAAATTGAAACTACAAGCCTTCTTTATGGACAAACCGACACAAGCCATGACAACCGATACAGGTTTGAGACCCAAGTCGACCTTTACCCCTCCCGATTCAGCACTCCCTATCGAGTTACTGGCTTTTGAAAAAGCGGTGTTGACCGATGTCAACAAACTGGATGTTTCATCCACACGCACCTTCCACAATACAACAAAGGAAGAACAACTTGCCTTGAGAACCCTAGCGGATGATGCCAGCATAGTTATTAAGCCAGCTGATAAGGGGGGAGCCATTGTATTACAATCCACAGAATATTACGACAACGAATGTCTAAGACTACTGTCGGACAGACGCAATTATATGGTACTGCAACAAGATCCCACGGAGAGCCTCAGGATAAAAATCGGAGGGATGATTGAGGAAGGCTTAACACATGACTGGTTGAGCAAAAAGGAAGGAGAATTCCTACAACAGACAAAACCACGCATCCCTTATTTTTACAGTATTCCTAAAATCCACAAGGACCTTAACCAACCGCCTGGCCGACCAATAGTCTCTGGCATCGGCTCGATTTTAGAACCACTGTCCAAATTCGCTGATGCGTTTTTGAGACCTCTAGTACAAGCTACCAGTACCTACCTAAAAGATACCAAGGCCGTTTTACAACTCCTGCAGGAGACAACTTTTGATCCAAACACCCAGCTACTGCTTTCACTCGATGTGGAGAGCCTCTACACCAGCCTCCCTCATGATGAAACACTGCTAATAATTGAGGAGGTGCTTTTTTCCACACCGTGGAAGTATCAAACGCCACGAGGATTGGTTTTGGAATGCATTTCCTTGGCATTGCAAAAAAACTTCTTTCAGTATAAAACCACCATATACCAACAATGCCATGGGACCAGCATGGGAAGCACATTTGCTCCTAGCCTGGCTGGTCTCTATGTGCACCACCTTGAGACAAGCATAATCCTGCATGAACAGAGCCCATTCAGGTCAAAGATAAAATGCTGGAAGAGGTATATTGCCGACATTCTGGTCATATGGGAAGGGGATCGCTTGTCCGCAATGACTTTTCTGGAATGGCTCAATAACCAGAACGCTTTCTTGAATTTCACAATCACCATTTCAAACCAGTCTTTGGTGTTTCTGGACCTCAACATTTATGCGGAAGCAGGGATGTTTAAAACCACGACTCACTTCAAGCCAACCTCTAGAAACTGTCTATTGAGGTATGACAGTTTTCATCCCCGACATCTGCGTGAGAACTTGCCATATGGACAGTTTCTACGCCTAAGGCGTAATTGTACAGACTTGTCCCAATTTAAAAGGCAGGCGGATGATTTGAAAGAAAAACTCAAATTACGTGAATATCCAAACAGGATTATTAACAAAGCGTTTAAGAGGGCAAAAAACAATAACAGAGAGGCGTTATTGGAGGAACGAATCAAGGATCCTATTGAAAATAAACAACCCATCTGTATCACGACGTACAACACAGTGTCCAACGAGGTGTCCAAACTAGTTAACAGACATTGGAGGATACTAACATGCGGCGAACTAAACCTGGAAAAACCGATGTTCGCACACCGTAGGGGACGTAACCTCAAAGACATTTTGGTACACACCCGACCGAAACCAACAATGGTATCCACACAACCAACCATAAGCATCCGTGGACATTTCCCATGCGGGAATTGCAGCAGCTGTCATCTCACTACGAAAAGTACCATACTCAACTTCAGCAATGGCTCAACATGGGAACAAAGGAGGTTCACAAATTGTAATTCAAGAAACGTGATCTACCTCATAAAATGCCCATGTAATCTGGAATATGTGGGCATGACCACACGAGCCATGAAAATGCGAATGAATGAACATAAGAGCAACGTGCGTTGTAAAAAAAGTACTACAAAAATGGCCACTCATTTCTTGACATCCCAACATTGCGTAAACGATCTAAAGTGGACCATCATTGAACAATTACCCTCCGATGTGGGCCTCTTCCAAAAGGAACAACGTTGGGTGTTCCGTCTGGGCACCCATCTGCATGGGCTTAATGATGACGTCCCATGGAGTCAATTATCAGTATAAGAGACTACCACTGAACAAATACATTCACTCAATTAAATAATGATTGTCCACTCTAAACAATGGTGTTCGGTGGGCGAAATATAAAAGGACCACGAATTTCCAAATATCTGAGACTCTAAAATCATGCATATGGTCCTTTTGTATAGGTATGTACTAATTTAACCGATCGTCCCCTTTTGGACCACAACCATGCCATCATAATCCTAATCAAAGCACGCACACTATAGGTAGTAAAGAAACAGTAGTGGCAGTCTGCTTATTAGGATTTTGTTTTTTGATCCCAGAAACCAGGACTCTATCAATGAGCATAATGCCAACAGTACGTCATACTAGTCTCTCCATCCGGATCGAGAGGAGATCGGGATTCGGTAGACTTCACACGCGCACTGTAGCCACGGAGCTTGGCGTGCGCATACGAGTTGCGCATGCGCGAAGCGCAGACAGCTTCCAAGTACGCATGCGCACTGGATCAGTGGAAGGCGGTTGCGCTTGCTCACAAGCGACCATCGGCACTCGCAGACACTAATCCTATGCTACCTCGCCTGGAACATACGGACGCCCTGTATGGCCACAGAGCGGAATACCCGTACATGGGACGCTCTTTCCCTTCCGCCCAATTAACGAAATGGGCTATAAATAACCATCACCGCTACCTGTCTCCACAACAGCGGAGCAGCGTGCGGGGTAAGACGGTGACCAGAGCGTCCTGACTTTGTGAGTATCAATAGTGATGGAGCACCATTAGGCCACGAGAACCTGAAACCATCTATATAAGTAAGTGTTACAGAATGAATTGTAAAAGCCTCATCATTCTTCACTGCAGATAGCCATTGAAGCAACACCCCGACGTTCCCTTTTTGCTCATGAAGCCAACAAACCAAGCTTCAGAAGTATGAAAAAAACTTACAGTAAAATCCTAGTACCTTATGTGTTTTATGTTGTTTGTGTTGTGAGTCCTTTGTCTTTTTGAAGCTTAGTAGAAGCAAATGGTGAGGTTCCAGGTGACTGCACCTGCACGAACTACCCGCTACATGGGTAACCATTAGGTGACATATTTTTGTCTTTCTGTCTTTCTACAGGTCATTGTGCCTTTAGCAGACCGCTGTAGGCACACTTAGCCGATTAAACTTTCACTTTTATGTAAATACACTTTTTATGTAATAGAAGACGTGAGTAGGGAAGGGAGTTTGTGCCCCTGTCCTGAAGAAGGAGCTTGTCTCCGAAACATGTCGAAACAAAAGCACACCAGAGGTCCTGTTCATTAATATAACAGGTCTGACCTCGCCCTACACTTTCTTTTAACGGTACCAGCCAGAGCACAGAATAAAAAAAAAATTTCTTTACCACTCTAGTGCCAGGTACTTTTTAACTTTTTTTCACCGCACACCCTACTCACTTATAAACATAACCCACACACTGTACACCACACATAGCCAACACCTGAAGTGCTCCCACGTAGCCGTTGGTCGCAGCACGCCGCATCCCGATAGAGGGGTGCGAAGACCCCGATGATGAAGCATGACACCAAGGGGCCTGTTGGTGTGTGAGGGGTATTTTCACAAACACTGAGTGCTTCAATATCCATTTGATCACTCGCCCTCCCCATTACATGTTGGATTTCTTTTGTTTATTTGTACATCATTGGAGCACAAATCCAACGATTGGCTCTACCTCCCCTCTGTGTTTTTGATATGATCGAAGGCAGTAGTCAGCACCAACATCGAGGAATGCTTTTGGTCACTACCTCTTGACAAAATCTGAAGACATAGAGTACAATTCTCTCTGCAATTAATAAATCAAGACTAAATTCAAATTGTGAGCTCTGCTGACTGCAGTGTAGGCGTATGGAACAAAAGATGAAATATTTATGGACTACATTGTCGAAATATGTAGGTTTCAGGGACGTTATAGTTAGTTACCTAGTGGACTCTGAAATTAATGAATCAAGATTGAATTTGAATTGTGAGCCCTGCTGACCGCAGAGTAGGCTGGAGGCAGCAGTCAGGAAGGGCCCACGCCCATGAGTTAGTTAGTGGCACCTGAAGCACTCAGCGTGTGCACAGCCAGTGATGATGCGTGGTACGGGCAGGCCGCACTGGGAGCAACATCTGTTGCCTACTGGACTGCATCACCTGCAATCACGACTCGATCTGAATTGTGAGCCCTGCTGTCCGCAGTGTAGGCTGGAGGCAGTGGTCAGCAAGGGCCCACACCCACGTGGCACTGAGTTGAGCTGCACAGTTAGTGGCACCAGAAGCATGCAGCGTGTGCGCATCCTGCGATGATGCGTGGTCCGGGCGGGCCGCACTGGTAGCAATGTTATTTGTCTAATGAATTCTGCCTTAATAAAGCTATGTGGCCATGACCAGTGGTGCACTGAGATAGTGCCACCTGAAGCACTCAGCGTGTGAGCAGCCTGCGATGATGCGTGCTCCGGGCAGGCCACACTGGTAGCAGTGACTATTGCCTACTGGAATGTGTCTTCTGCAATCGCGTCTCTATCTGAATTGTGAGCCCTGCTGTCCACAATGTACATCGAAGGCAGTAGCCTGTACAGACATAACTCTGCTTTGCTGTGCCGCTGGGTTTGCAGGTGGCTTGTGTTGAGAAGGCTGGCGGTCACGGCGGAGACCTCATGGTAGGGTGAGGGCCACCGACTGGCAGACGCGTTGGCCTTCCCAGAAGTTAACCACACCCAGAGTCCCGGCCTATTTATTCACACACCTACGCTGGAGTGGGGTATGTTCCGCTTACAGGGGACAACGACACTGCTACATGACCGAGATATTGCCCACTGCCTGAGGTAACATGGTTGAGTCCACTGTCCACAACACTACAAGCACCAGCAGTATATGTACACATGGAGAATTCTGTGCTCTGCATAGTGAGGTCTGTCCAGCACATCACCGCTACACTTGGCATTGTGTGCATTGTTATTGATGGGTGAGTTGCCTCCTTCACACATACTTGGTTGCCACATCTCCCAACATTCAGCCTCTGTGTGGCCAGGACGTTTTGAGAAGGTTGTTCTGGGCTGGGCTCCCTTTCATACTGTAGGTAGTCGTCCTGCTTTACACCAGTAAAAGGCAGATGTTATATTCTTACTGCTAATGCGGCATATCACCTGTTTATGGATCGCATCGCAGATTTGGCTAGTCATTGAAAATAATGGGAAGTGGTGTTTTCATGTTTTTACACTCTGTATATCTTTAGGGTTAGTTGTCACTCTCGCTCGTGCTGATGTTTTTTCGGAAGCTATCGCTGGAAAAATGCCGATATCTGCAGTTTTCACCAGGTTCAGAATGGGATGATAATTCTTTCGCCACTTTTGCTGCGCTACAGTGCAGATAACTCGGCAATAATTCCTTGAGAATACACCCCATTGTTTTTTGGGGTTTTTTTTCCGTCCGGATTCGTGCACCCAGCTGCTTTTTAAAAAAAAATAGTAATTATTTTTTGGCCCTGGGGGTTTTTGTGGGACCTCCTGACCAGGCCTAGGGGATCAGGGTGTTTGTACCCTGCCCACTTTTCTTGTTTTTTCATCTTTTTTCTGGGCTCGTTTTAGAGTCACCCTATAACCATACAGTGGGGACTTATCGCAGAGTTATCGGCACTTTAGCGCAGCAAAAGTGGAGAAAGAATTATGCCTCATTCTCAAGTTGGTGCACACTGCCACATTGCCCACAGGCTGACGGTATCAACACAGGGGACAACCAAAATCCTTCCGCAGACAAAGTTGCTGGTTGTGCTGCACCTGTTATGTTATGTTATGTTATAAGCTGTTTTGTAATGCGCTCAGTTACTACCGGAGTATCCTGGCGCGGTATACCGCTGGGGAACCTGTCCTGGCTTTCCCTGTGGGATGGTCCCTACTGGGAGTCCCCAAGGTGTTGATGGGGCTGTTGTGGAGATTAGGCAAGCTAATGCCCAGAGTTGCCGAGTGGGACCCCTGGTTAGAGTAGGCACCGAGGCGAGAATTATCAAGTCCGCTGACCCTGGTCAACGACCCTGCCGCATCGGGAATTGAACCCTGGTCCTGGGTCGACTCATGCTTCCGGGTCTGCCGCCTTTAACCAGTGAGCCACACCACTCCACCACTCCACCAGTGTTGCCCTCTGGTACCTTCTAACTAACAACTGCCAGAGTCGGAGTCTCACAGCCAGCCCTTTTAAATGTCCTCACACATCTTGGATGCATGTCCACAAAAGCAACGTAAGGCCCCTGTATCTGCACCACCCGCTTGTCCCAATTCGTAGTATTCCTGCACAACCAACCCCAACCCTAGCCGTTGCTTGACGCCTCTGTGCTCCAGATCCAAGATTGTAGTCACTGAAATGGGGGTGCTCCAGGTAATAAAGTCCAGTAGTCAACAGTAATGGAAAAACATAACTTTATTACAAAAACATAAATTAACAACACAAAAACATCATACAACGAGTGACATTCCCAGCAGGGAATATCAAAGGGGCAACTTGTGGATCCATATAACTGCAGATTGTCCTGGAAATCCCCATACTCCACATTCAGAAACCAGTTGGATAAATGGTGAGAATGGTCAAAGGTTAGTATGGTCACAAACGTAATATGGTACAATGTATTGCACTTGGACAAACCGGAATGCTTACTGGTATGATCAATCCTGCACAAAATGACCATAACATGTGGTCGTAACCACACAAACTTCCGTTATGGTCTCATTATGCAGGATTTATCATATCAATAAGTATCATGGTTCGTTTCATACACCTGCATCTTCATTTCACGCACGCTGCGCAGGATCAGCTGGAGACCAAGCGAGGTAACCACATCATAGCAGGCTTCCTGCACGTGTTGGGGGCAATTGACTGCACACATGCACTACTTGTGCCCGCTGTTGACACTGTACACAATCACTGCAACAGAAACCACACACATTCTAACTATGTGCCGGGGCCTGTACACTAATGTCGTCGCAAACTTCTCCGGCACTGTGCATGATTCCTACATGTTTCGCAAGCATCCTACCCTAGTCCCCAGACCAGTATGCCGCCCAGCGATGACTGCCCGACCCTGCGCACCCAGACCTCAATGCTCACCTGCCGCCACAAGCGTGTCTCCAAGAGGGCCCACCACATGCCGGAGCAACCTCCTCAGCCGTCGCTGGATTCCTCGGCATAGGCCCCCAGCACATCCTGCTGCACCGCACAGAGGAGTCATGTGTGTACAGCCATCTGCCTTTGGCGTACACACGGTCCAGCCGAGCTCACAATTCAAATCGGGTCTTGATTGGCAGGATGGTGTATTGAGGCCCACACATCATCGCAGGCTGCAGACCCGCTCACCTCTGGTGGCACTATATCAGTGCAGCTCAAGTCATTGCCACGTTGCGTGAGGCCCATGTCGGCCAAAGTGCCTCAGCTGCCACCAACATAATAAGCACACAGATATACCCAGATTGAGAGTGGAAATTGCGTCGAGCACGTGCACCCGGCCCTTTTTATTGGCAGGGTCACATGTCCTGTGACACCTGTGCTGCATGGGTGTGGTGTGGGTGTAAACCAGCCATGAGGGAATGGCTGTTGCATGCTGACAACTAGACATGTGATCAGCAGATCACTACATGGAAGACCTGGGACATGTAGCGTTGTAGTTTCCTCCCTGTAAGCGGAAGCGGAGTGGGCTGGCTGAAACGCGCATCCTTCACGACTTCACCAATATGCCGGTTTGAGTCCGCACACCCACCGAGATAGGTACATGATGGGTTCGCAACTCCAATTTTTTCTCAACAAAAATATATATATATATTTATATTTAAGAAAACAGAAGACATTATATACTTTTAACAACAAACACAAAACATTTTTAAAAACTATTTTTTGAATATTGAAGTTACAAAATATTTATTTTTTAAATTACTGGAAATAAAACATAGGTTTAATGAACATTATAATTAGAAATTAGCATTTAAAAAACCTTTGAAATTCACCAAAGAAAACAGGTTTCAGGGTTGTTATAGTTAGAAATTAGCATTTAAAAAACCCTAAATAATTCACTGAAAAAAATCATAGGTTTCATGAACGTTATAGTTAGAAATTAGCATTTAAAAAACCCTAAAAAATTCACTGAAAAACATCATAGGTTTCATGAACGTTATAGTTAGAAATTAGCATTTAAAAAACCTTAGAAACTCACTGAAAAAACCCTAGGTTTCAGGGATGTTATAGTTAGTCGGACATTTGACTCATACAAAACCAGAGAAATTCGACCATTATAGTTAGTAGAGCTAACTATAACTCACGCCCCTGCAATGCACTGCTGATGACGTCACATATTACATCACTCATGACATGGTCAGTGACATCACTGATGACATCACTCATGGCATCTCAAATGACATCACTGATGACATCATCCATCTGATAATTTTATGCACCTCCTGACACCCTAGTATAAGTTTTGATACACCCAACTCTAAAATACAGGCTACCATTTTTGAAACCATAGACTAACCAATAGCAGTTACTACATACCCACTGACTGATTCCTAGGTATACACACACATCCACCCATACAGTCACTCATACATGCAGTCACTCATCAATACAGTACTATCATATGCACTCATACACCTATACAGACACTCACACACTGTCACTCACCTAGCCAGCCATGTAAAGAATCAATAACAGTGCCATTTACTCACCCATACAAGTATACATTCACCACCTCACCTATTCATACAGATACTAACATGTACTTACTCTCGTATACAATCACTGACACAAGCACACACTCATTCATACAGCCACTCTCACAATCAGTCACTCTCACATATAGTCATTTATATACTCCAACACTCACATATACTGCCTTTCACATATGTGGTTACTCACACATATACCACTGAGACATCCATTCACTCACCAACACACCCATACACACACTCACTCACCCATACAGCTATTTCCACATGCACTCTTGAACCCATACACCCAGTGAATCACCAACTCACACATGTATGCAGAAAGACATACACCCCCACCCACCCACACAAACACTCGGGCACCCATACAGATACTCATGCAGCCAATAAATAACCCATATCGACACTCATGCAGCTACTCACCAACCCTTGCAGCAGCTTACACAACAACAGACAGACTGATACAGACATTCACACAGTTTAGTCACTAACCCATGCCTTAAGTAAGACAAAATTAATCACTCACTTATACAGTCAGTCACACACCTGTTAAATCCTCCAACCAGACACTTATACACCCACTCATTCTTCAATACACATTGGCATATATATCAAACATATTTAAACTTGATAGAAACACACAGTCACTGGATGATGTCATCAGTGATGTCATTTGAGATGTCATCAGTTATGTCACTGACCATGTCATGAGTGATGTAATATGTGATGTCATTGGCAGTGCATTGCGGGGGCACGATTTATAGTTAGCTCTACTAACTGTAACGGCAGAATTACGCTGGTTTTGTAAGAGCAAAATGTCCAACATACTATAAGGTCCCTGAAACCTATGGTTTTTTTCAATGAATGTCAAAGTTGTTTTGAAATGCTAATTTCTAGCTATAACATTCCCGAAACCTATTGGTTTTTTCAGTTAATATAAATATAAATATATATACACACACACATATATATACATGTATGTAAGACTTCATCTTACATATATTTATATAGATACATATATATAAATTCACAGAAAAACCATAGGTTTCATGGATGTTATAGTTAGCTGGAAATTTCACTTGTACAAAACCATAGAAATTCCTCCGTTATAGTTAGTTCTGCTAACTATAACTCACACGCCCGCAATGCACTAATGATGATGTCACATATTACATCATTCATGATATGGTCAGTGAATATATGTTTTAGTTGTACATCTTCAACAAAGTAAAACAATAAAAGGCATTGTATGTGAGAGTTGGTGTATATAAATAAGTATATGTAAGAGTCAGTGATTGTGAGACTAACTATATGAATGAGTGTATAATTGTAATTGTGATTTTTTAACATATTAAGTATGAGTTACAATGTGTTTGAATAAATGAGGTGTTGTGTGTATAATTGTGTAAGTGAGTAAATGTAAGTGTGATTAATTTTTTTCATGAGTGAGCAGGATGACTGCATAACTGACTAAGATGACTACTGATGTCTCAATGTCTATATATGTGTATAAGTGTATGTGATAGTGTTCTATTAATTAGTGACTGCATGTATAAGTGGTCCTGTTGTTGAATGGGTAGTTGTGTGTGTAGACCTAAGAATCAGTGAGTGCGTATGTAGTAACTGGTATTGGTGTGTCAATGGTTGCAAATATGGTACTCTGTATTTTACAGTGAGTGATGAAAGGTTATACTAGTGTATAATGAGGTGTATCAGATTGTCACATGGATGATGTCATCAGTGATGTAATTTGAGATGTCATCAGTGATGTCACTGACCATGTCATGAATGATGTAATATGTGACATCATTAGCAGTGCATAGCGGGTGCGCGAGTTATAGTTAGCAGAACTAACTATAACTGAGGAATTTCTATGGTTTTGTACGAGTGAAATGTCCAGCTAACTAAAACACCCCTGAAACCTATGGTTTTTTGCTGTGAATTTCTAAGGTTTTTTAAATGCTGATTTCCACCTATAACGTCTCTGAAACCTGTGGTTTTTTCAGTGAATTTCAAAGCTTTTTTAAATGCTAATTTCTAACTATAACGTCTCTGAAAACAATGGTTTTTTCAGTGAATTTCAAATGTTTTTTAAATAAAAATTTTAAGTATAATAGTACTTTTTTTTAGTACTGATTTTCTATAGCTTTTTAACTGTTTATTTATAAATATTTCATTCATTAAATAACATTATATATTTTTCAGAAAATTGCAAAAACAAATTTAAAAAAATCTAACTGAAATATTGTTTTTTTTTTTTCTTGTAATATATTTATAATATTTTCTTTTTAAATTTTCTTTTTTCCAAATTTTTTTCTGAGTCGCACACCCAAAGTGTACACATCACGGTGGGTGCGCGGATTCTAGCCGCCATTTTAGGAAAGTTATGAAGGCCCCGCGTATGGTGTGCGACGGCTGCGTGTTTTACAGTTACATCATACATTTAATATTACGTGATGTGCGCAATTGGTATGCGAACAGTCCGTGACTCCTGCTCCCGTGCATTCGCAACACATGCGCTTTACGGTACGTGACTCTCGACTCCAGAGGCATGGCGAGCACGGGACCCACGTCTGGGAGACTTATTTGTTATGAAGTTTCCTAATTTCCTTATTTTCTACAGTCTCCTCAAGAAGGCATTCAGATGTATCACACATTTGCCATAAATTTAGAATGTTAGCACTCTAGTTGCTCATTAGATCACTGTAGTAAAGCTACTGCTCACCAGGGAAGTCTGCTGCTGGTATTCAAAGTGCATGTTTCAGTCTGCAATAGGAATTTTTTAATGAAATAGAAGAAGATTTGAGAAGTCAAAATGTGCCCTAATTTTTCTTTCTGCAGCACTAAACATAATTTTTATGGCAAAATGAAGCCCCTCATTGTGTTCCTTTGCAAATGAAATGTTTTAAGTGTTAACACTTTATTCCAATCAAGATGGCTTAAGGTGTTCCATACTTTTGTCATAAGTAAGACTGTTAGTGCTCTAGTTGTTCTTTAGAAGACTCTGGGACATTATGTCATTGGGCTATACTTGGGCTACATCTGGGTGATATTTGTGCTACATTTGGGCTTTTTTGTCTCTGGTGGCCATCTTAGGAGACTTATTTGTTATGAAGTTTCCTAATTTCTTCATTTACTACAGTCTCCTCAGTAGGAAATAATTTCAGTTTTTTTACTTTGATTCCTTCAAGAAGGCATTCAGATGTGTCACACATTTGCCATACATTCTGAATGTAAGTACTCTAGTTGCTCATTAGATCACTGTAGTAAAGCTGCTGCTAACCAGGGAAGTCTGCTGCTTGTATTGAAAGTACATGTTTCATGTCAGAATATTTTTAATGAAATAGAAGAGGATTTGAGAAGTCACTCAAAATGTGCCATAATGTTTCTTTCTGCAGCACTAATCATACTTTCTGTGGCAAAATGAACCCCTCATTTTGTTCCTTTTTAAATTAAATGTTTTAAGAGTTACCACTTTATTCCAATCAAGATGGCTTCAGGTGTGCTATACTTTTGTCATAAGTAAGGCTGTTAACACTCTGTGAAGCTGCAGTAGAACACAAAGGAATCAACTGACAGTGTCTGCCCTTGTTGGATGTACATGTTTTACTGAGAAAGATAATGTGAATTTATAGAAAATATGCTCCCAGTTTTGCTTATAGATCACCTTCCAAACCTCTGTGGGAAAAGCATGAGAAACCCGTTTTCTCTCAAACATGATTCATGATATCCCAGCAGAAAGCTTTTTCACATGGTAAAATCACCTTAGAACACACCACAATTCCTAAAACGAGTATGGTACCATCAACAAATGATTTATAATGTAACTAAAGTCTTAAAACTTTCAATTAACTGCAATGCTTTTTAATGAGGTGCTATCATGTATATTGGTCCCAAGATGGCTACCAACACTTCTTGGATGAAGTGCTGACAGCCAATCAGATCTCACGATGAGATGTATCGTTAGGTTCCGCCCAGATATATATATATATATTTCCAAGGACTACCTCTTTGCCAAATTTGGTGTAATTCCGTTCAGCAGTTCGGGCTGTAGCTGCGACTAAAGGTTCCTATAGGAAATTGCATGGGGAAAACACGTTTTGGGACCCCCCTTTTTTCTTTGCCCCCGCTTGATGAATCACCCCCAAAACCTTAGGATAGGAGCATACTGGAGTGCCCCACAAGTTTTAAAAGTTTCGCGAAGATTCATCAACCGGAGCCAACGTTATTGCACAGAATGTTGCGTCTTTCCTATGGAAAATAGGTCCTAACTATAACTACCAGCAACCGCCAGTAGGTAATATCATTCACTCTGTAGACTTATGTATATATTTATGTATCTATTTACGGGCCAATTTTGGGCACTTGCCAAAGATTCAATTTCTCCAATTTAGGAGCTGCCTGTCTCTCAAATGTGCAATATCAACAAAAAAATCTTTTGCAACTTTGCTTTTAAATTAGATATATTTGCACAACTATGAGATTTTTATGCACTATATACCGATTTTTAGGCGGGCCAGAGTCAGAAACATCTCAGAACGAATTTACTGCATATTTATACGATGTTTGCCTAAGTCTGTTGTCCATGTCTATTACTTGCACATTGCTGTCGGCCAGTTCATTTTTTATAGCTGGTTGGGCTTTTAAAGCACTTTAAATACGCTATGTCTGTTGGGGCGCGTCATGTGATCAAGCTCCTTCGTGGTGTGAAAAGCGTCAGGGAAGACACTTGCCTTGCAATGCCAGATTAAAAACTTTGCACTGCTTGCACTTTAAATTCCTATGTTGGTCCGTGATTTGTAGGGAATGCACAAGAGGTCCGCACCTGCAAATCGTCCGCCTAGTATCAGGCGATCAGGAGGTTTATTGTATATATGTATCTATATACACATATATATGTATATAGATACATATATATTCATATACCATCTACGGAGAGAAAGAGACTCTCACTCTCTTTGTCTATATATATGGACAAACGTACCTGAATGTGGCGGTGGTGCAGTTATGGGGGACGCAAGGAGTTCTTCTATTGTGGCAGGCAGTGCGGGACATGAGGAGAAAGCTTCCAATCAGTCCTGCTATTTCCCGCAGAAACGTGGTGATCCTGGCAAACCACTGCATGCTGGGATCAGTAGTTCCTCATCACATCGAAGAACCCGAGCAGGTGACACAGATTACGGCTTGGGGGTGGAGCTAACCACAGCATATACCTGAATCGGGTGGGGCAGTACTGGTGAGCGGCGCATTCATCTTCTGTGACACATACTGGGCGTTGAGGAGGCCACAAGGCTGAAATGCATACGCCCGCCCGTGCCTCTGTGCTTTGCTGCAATAAAGATTCTCCGTTGTGCTCCCCCTAAGTGGCCTCAGACTTTCTTTTCTTGGGAAGGTTCTTGGACATATTTTGCACTACGAGCCAGCGATGTGCTACTGGGGCCCTTGCACACAAGTCGGCTTGATCTCCATTGGCAGTGTTGTGCTCTGGCGCAACCTTCTTCGAATCCGAGGTATCGGAAAGGATCAATCCCACCACTGCAAACGGGAGGGATAGAAGCGGTGTTGGAGTTACGGAACTATGCCTTGGGCTAGGCGCATTGCCGCACTTGCCCCCGTGGACAAACGTACCTCAATGTGGCGGTGGTGCAGTTATGGGGGACGCAAGGAGTTCTTCTGTTGTGGCAGGCAGTGCGGGACATGAAGAGAAAGCTGCCAATAAGTCCTGCTATTTCCCGCAGAAACGTGGTGATCCTGGCAAACCACTGCATGCTGGGATCAGTTGTTCCTCATCACATCGGAGAACCCGAGCAGGTGACACAGATTACGGCTTGGGGGAGGAGCTAACCACAGCATATACCTGAATCGGGTGGGGCAGTACTGGTGAGCGGCGCATTTATCTCCTGTGACACATACTGGGCGCTGAGCGCTGAGGAGGCCACAAGGCTGAAATGCATACGCCCGCCCGCGCCTCTGTGCTTTGCTGTAATAAAGATTCTCTGTTGTGCTCCCCCTAAGTGGTCTCAGACTTTCTTTTCTTGGGAAGGTTCTTGGACATATATATATATATATATATATATATATATATATATATAGTTGCTCCCAGAGATACACCAGCCTGCTGCACTCACGAGCGGGTGCTCTTCCAGGTGGGGGTGTGCCCATCCAATAGATTCTCGCTACAAAATCCAATACACAGTCTTGTGAAATTAGAAACGGCACTCACAGGGGGGTACAAAGCCAACGATTCTTTATTTGGCTACCAGCACAGACAAGACGCGTTTCGGCGATGAGCCTTCGTCAATTGCAAGTGAGAACGCGCCGCCATTACATTTAAAACATACACAGTGCAATCGTCACGGTGATGGCATAAACATGAAAAAAGGACTACTCGAGGGCTAGAAATCGCGCCATCTTGAGAGTACTTTTGACATATGGAAAACGAAGAGATGCATATCATTCTCTTTTCCTTTGTGATTAGGGGTATGAGTACATCAGATAAAGTTCATATTACACTTCATTTCTAGTGCTCATATGTTTCGAAATCCCCCCTGTTTTTGCCCCGTGAAGCCCTTTTATGGCCCCCACATCAAACCTATGGGGTCAGGGGGGTCTACCCTGCCCCCTTTTGGTAATTTCCCCCTTTGTTTTTGCCACCTCTTGTGTCTCGATCCTACCGAGACATAAGATGGCGGCCGCTCCGGACTGTTTGGAATGTTGACAGACACCCGAGAGCCAATCAGCTTTCCGCGCACGAACTCGCGTAGCGCGCTGGTACGCGCCCCGGTGCGCGTACCGGGGTGTGCTTATAGATATATATATTTTTTTGAACCTAAATTACTCAAAATCCTCTGGAGCACATATCTTGAGACATAGCAAAGGCACATCGGGCTACCAGTCCCTACAATTTTGCCAAGTTTTGTGGAAATCCATTCAGCCGTTCGGGCTAAAAGTGAGTACAACCGCCCTATGGAAATGAACATGGGGAAAACACGTTTTGGGACCCCCCTTTTATCTCGGCCCCCGCTCGACGAATCCCCCCAAACTTTCAGGGAAGGAGCGGAGCGGAGCTGGCCATTTTCTTGGAGAAATTCAGCCAATTCCGTCAATCAACGCCAAAGTTATTCCCAATAGAATGTTGCAGATTTCCTATGGAAACTAGGTCCTAACTATAACTACCTACTGGCAACCGCCAGTAGGTAATATATATATATATATATATATTTTTTTTTTTTGTTTGTTTTTTTTTTTTTTTTTTTGGTGCAATGTGGTCTTGTAACAGGATTGCTCTCCAGCGGGTGCCGGCGTTGGGCCAGACCAATGGCCAAAAAACTATTTTTGGTACAAAGGACACCGCACACAGCAACTTCAGTTCACAGATTTTTTTCAGTGCCCAGTCTAACACCAACGCGTTTCAGCCTGACGGCCTTGCTCAATAAATCTGTGAACTGAAGTTGCTGTGTGCGGCGTCCTTTGTACCAAAAAAAATAAAAAGAAATATATATATATATTTATATATATATATATATATATATTCCCACGTTATATGTGACATCATCAGCAGTGCATTGCAGACGTGCAAGTTATAGTGAGTCCAACTAACTATAACGTGGGAATTTCAATGGTTTTATGCGAGTAAAATTTCCAGCTAACTATAACTGGTGTCAAACCTATGGTTCCCTGGGGGCCGTTTGTGGCCCCCACGAAAAGCACATGCCTATAAATAAAAATGCCTCCACAGGGGGTCAGCCACTGAGCAGGAGGACCGACCCCTTGCTAATTTCGCCGCAATTTTTTAAAATTATTATTATTTTTTTTACATTTTGGTAGTCAATCGTGCCCCCCTAAAGAAAGCCGACGTTCAGGTTTTAAAAAAATATACCCATTACCACGAGGGCCGACCCCCCCAAAGACATCCCTGGTATCTAGTGGGGGTTTCCTGGCCATGGATCGCAGCGCCGCTGTGATCCAAGGCCAAGAAACCCTTTCAGGAAGGCCTTGTTTGAAAGGGGAGACCCTCCCCTTTCAAACAAGGCCTCTGTGAAAGCTGGGGAGGCTGTTTTCAGCCTGATTTTCCCATCGGAGTTGAGCGCGGCCTTTCCTGCTGCTGTCATCGGCTCCAGTGGGGAAATCAGTTTAAGGGAGCCATCCCTGGTGACGGACGTGCCCCTCACCAGGGAGGTAGTGCTTGCGTCTGCCAGTGGCCGACGTAAGCACTAAACGAGTTAAACACAAATCTCCCATTCATTTCAGGTAATTGATTCATCAAATATTTAATGCGTCTGTTAACACAGGCCTGGCACACTTTTTCAAACTCGAGGGCTCCGGCCTTGTGACATCATTTCAGACTGGTATTGGAGTAATCCCAACTTTAATACATTCTATTATTTCCAGCATATTCGGTGGGTCCCTCTGATGCACCTCTTAATTTGCGGCATCATCATGCTGTTCCTTATATTCTGCAATGGCTGCTCCATTTGTTGTCCTGCCCAGACAGGCATCGCTGCAACTGTACCGTGAGCGAATGCTGCAACTTTTTGGAGATGTTCTGGATGCCGAGTTTTGTCTAACATTCCACTATGCTTATTTCACCTGTGTGCAACCTGTGTTTCATTGCATCTGGTGCCCCGTTCAGTAGGCATTGGACATTCTGCCTGGCTACACCACCTCAGGCTGCCCTGGATTTCGAACTGTTGATAAGTCCCTTAGTGGCCCAAAATCAGGACTGTTCCTTGGGTATGCTGCTTGTGTACCACCCGTCCTAATGGCTGGGGACCGGAGGGGATCCCTGTGCAACTGCACAGCGTCTTCTGGATCTCAGTTTCATCGAAACCACCACAGGTTGCACTTTCATGGTCTTGTTAACTACTGGATACGAGGAACATGTTTATTCCTTTGAGCTGCTCAACTAGATGGCTAACATTTCTAATATGGATGGTTCGGATTTGTTATTGGAATCATTGTATTGTCACTTGGAATCCTACATCCTGGGTCCCTGCAATACGCTGTAATTGGATATATTTTTCACTGCAAACCTTTTTTTTCCAGTTTGACAAAGGTCAGTATAGGAGACACTGACTATGAACTGTTGTGAACGTTTTGGGTCTGCTTATCACCTGATTTCTGTCTTCATTTGTGGTGCTACCATCCTGAACAGGGGTAGAGTGATATATGTCCTGTGCAGATCATTTGTAATTTTTCCTGTTAGCATGAGCACGTTGCCCTCTGCTTTGTGCATGTTACTATACAAGCATTTTGCCACACTGTACTTTCACCCAGAACCTGCTGTTGTTTTCGTGTTCTGTTCTGTTCTTTCCTGAGATTTAGTCTGAACACAGTAGACCTTGCCAAATAACAATTCCCCTTGTTAATCTGTTTTGATCAGGTCCTAGCACCTAGACAAAACATACAAATGCAGCTGTTGTTTGGTAACATGTACTGTTGTCATATAGGTATGCACGAATAGGTAATAAAACACACGTGCAGAGGTAACTTTCCAGGGAGGAGATTGTGACAGCAGAACTTTCATCTGTGCCCAGAGAACTTCTGATTTATAATCACTTGTTCTACTGTAGAAGAGGAGGGAGATTAGGTTATTCTGTCTTATACATTGACAGCTTTTTTATGATTGATGGACTACTTACTATGCTGACCGTATTTTCTTACTTATTGTCAGGCGCGGTTTGTCCATTGGGGCGTGGGGGCGTAGCCCCCCTGCCCGACGCCGCCCGCAGCTCCCTCATGACAATCATGTCAATGAATCAACATGACGTCAGACCGCCGGGCGGGCGTCATGTTGATTCATTGAAATGTTTTTACGGACGGCAACACAAGTACGCATGCGTGGGGACGGAGGGTGAATTTTTACCCGTGCCCACGCATGCGCAATTGTGTTTTGGCGGCGTTGCGCATGCCCATCAGGAGCCGTAATGGGCGTGCTGCGGGCCTGAGGGTACCTGTGCCCCTGGCGCCAGGATTGGCCAGGGGCGCTGTGAGCCTGTGACGTGTGCGGGACCGGCAGCAAGGTAAGAGTGTGTGTTTTTCGGTGTTCCAGTAAACTAGCTTGCACAAATGACTTGAGATAGTTCAGTGTGTTAATGATGTATGGATGCAGGATGGGTGGGTGGATGCATGAATGATGTATGTATGGATGCATGCATGCATGATGGGTGGATGCATGATGGATGGATGGGTGGATGCATGAATGAATGATGTATGGATGCAGGGTGGGTGGGTGGATGGATGGGTGGATGCATGAATGATGTATGGATGTATGGATGGATGCATGGATGCATGCATGATGGGTGGATGCATGATGGATGGATGGGTGGATGGATGGATGGGTGGGTACATGAATGAATGATGTATGGATGCAGGATGGGTGGGTGGATGTATGGGTGGATGTATGAATGATGTATGGATGCATGCATGCATGATGGGTGGATGCATGATGGATGGATGGGTGGATGCATGAATGAATGATGTATGGATGCAGGGTGGGTGGGTGGATGGATGGGTGGATGCATGAATGATGGATGGATGGATGCATGGATGCATGAATGATGTATGGATGGATGCATGATGGATGGGTGGATGGATGGATTGGTGGGTGCATGAATGAATGATGTATGGATGCAGGATGGGTGGGTGGATGGATGGGTGGATGGATGGATGCATGCATGAATGATGTATGGATGGATGCATGGATGCATGCATGATGGGTGGATGCATGATGGATGGATGGGTGGATGGATGGATGGGTGGGTGCATGAATGAATGATGTATGGATGCAGGATGGATGGGTGGATGGATGGGTGGATGCATGAATGATGTATGGATGGATGCATGCATGATGGAGGGATGCATGATGGATGGATGGGTGGATGCATGAATGAATGATGTATGGATGCAGGGTGGGTGGGTGGATGGATGGGTGGATGCATGAATGATGTATGGATGTATGGGTGGATGCATGCATGATGGGTGGATGCATGATGGATGGGTGGATGGATGGATGCATGAATGATGTATGGATGGATGCATGCATGATGGGTGGATGCATGATGGATGGATGGGTGGATGGATGGGTGGGTGAATGAATGATGTATGGATGCATGCATGCATGATGAAGGGATGCATGATGGATGGATGGGTGGATGCATGAATGAATGATGTATGGATGCAGGGTGGGTGGGTGGATAGATGGGTGGATGCATGAATGATGTATGGATGGATGCAAGGTGGTTCGGGCTGCGCTCGATCGCTGCGGTGCAATATGCAAATTAGTTTACGCCCTCCACTTTCAAATGTCACCAGCCGCCCCTGCTTATTGTGGTACGTATACATCATACTAGAGCATGATAGTTAAAATAGAAATTTTCAACTTTTCTCAAGTCTTGCTCAGATCTTATTGTGGACTAGTATGAGTGTGAGAACAAAAGGGTGTGTCCTTCAACTGCGATTCCTGAGATGGTTGGGAGTGTTTTGTTCTGGGGTGTCTAATCACTTGTTCCTCTGTGAGTGAGTAGGAGGGCAAGTGAGACACTATAGCTAGTAGGTCCCAGGCTCATGGGTACTCAGGTGGTGGGATGACTCAGTCCCAGCCTACTAAGGTTCTATGATCCCAAGCATAGTTCTGTGACTCCGTGGAATCCCTGCAACAACACTGTCCCTCTCTCCATCTCCATCCACTGGCAAGAAGAGAAATACAGGAGTCACCCTGTTGTTCTCCTTCACCAACAGGACCTTTGTCCTCAGAACTGGAGTTGGTCAACATACCTCTAGAGCATCCTCTATGTAGCCCTCCTCCTCCCTTAGACCCAGTTCTGCTTAGACCTCCACCTTCTCAGCCTCTGGCCCCTGCTCTCCCCAAGTTCCCAGCACCAGGAGCATCACGGCAGCCTTTCTCAACACAATGTACATGATTTTCACGAAGGCATCTGTGCAGTACAGCACACCTTTGGGCACAGTGGACCTACTGAATCTGCCACTCTTTATCCCCTTTCCACCATGGCCATGCAGCGCTGTTCCATTGAAGGCAATGTCTGCACCATATTGCTTTGATCCTGCGCTCTGCTTCTCTGTGCCATAGCCAATGCCATGGACAGCACCACTAACTTCACCATTGCTGCTGCCCCTTCCTGCCCCAGATACAACGTTTTAACTACATTTTTGTAAGAGTCTCTGATCCAGTGGAGTACTTTCCTGTAGGTGAACCGGATCAAAATCCCATTGGATTCTAAGGCCTGTCTTCAGCCAGTGGGTTTGGTACATCGCCTGAGTTAGCTATGAACCTCCGTACTGGAGCCAGCGCTGGAGGTTTTACCCTTGCACAAAGTCAACTTGAAGGCTGCATAGATGTTAGACGTACAGTTGTCACCTACTGAAACAGAAACTAGAGTCCTTACAGAAGTTTTTATTCCTTCATCAGCCTCCTCAGAAACACTTCTCACCTTCAATGAGGCTCTGCTGGATCCTGTTATGGCAGCATGGGAGAAATCCTCATCTACGTTGGCAGTCAATAGGCTGGTTGCCTTCCATTATTGTTCTGCTGCAGGTTATCCTGCTTTCTTGTCAACACATCTTCCTCCTGAGAGTCTGGTCATCCAAGCTTCCTGTTGGAGTACCCAATCTGGCAATGCTTTCCCTACAGTTCCTGCTGACAGAGAGTCCAAACGTCTGGAGGACTAAGAAAGTCTTACCGATGGCCTTCCAACGACTCAAGGTCATAGGGTCAGTACTGGACACCACCCTCTCTGTGTCTTCCCTCCATCACAGAGAATAACGGACATTCAAGAGATGTTCCATCTTTTCAGCCAGGCGCAAGAGTTCTACTTCTGAGAGTCCTATGATTCCTAGGTCTGCCTGCTTCGTATGTCCTTCTAGTCATGCACGCACATTGGCACATGAGGGCCCTGTGGGAGACCTGTCAGACTCCACCGTGGTCTCCCCCAACACAGTGATGGAAGTGGATTGTTGGGGAAACGAGAAGAACCTGACTTTAGGGATGGCCTTCACTCCCACTTCGACCATGACTACGGTAGTGAAGGATGCCTCCACCTAAGGGTGGAGTGCTCATCTGAAGGAATTTGAGATCCAAAGTCTCTGTTCTTCAGAGGAGCAGGTCCGGATGTATGACGTTACAACGCATACTTTTACCATGCATACCTTTACAACGCGGTTTTTACCACGCATACCTTTACAACGCATAGCACTTAGAGGTACTGGATAGTGGTAAGTATAATTTTCTATTCCAACTCCAGTCCCCGTGGACACTAGGGAAGGTGTTGGATAGAAAATTAAACTTATTCCCTATCCTAGAGCGCCCCCCAGCGCAATGCGTTGTAATGGTTTGCGTTGTAATGACAGCGTTGTAATGGTATTGCATGGTAAAAAATGCGTGGTAAAGGTTGTATACCGCAGGTGCTCATATCAACCTGTTGGAACTGTGGGAGATATGGCTGGCGCTTAAGGCATTCCTCCCCTCCATCGAGGGTCGGTCCATGCAGAACGTGATGGACAACACAACTGCAATGTTGCATGTGACCAAACATTGGGGAGTAAAGTCTCCACTCCTTTTCCTGAAAGCGTTGAGACTGTGGTCTTGAGCATACTGCCACAGGAGTCACCTAGTGGGGGTCTCTGAATGTCAAAATCAACAGCCTGTGTTATCTTTCCGATCTCGAGTGGTGACTTCTCCCAGATGTCATCTAGGACATCAATGCCCAGTTGGGCATTTCTCAGGTGGACATATTTACCTCTTCAGAAAATGCTCAGTGCCAGCAATTCTTCACCTTTCAGTATCCATTGAGGGAAGCCTTGAGGACGTGTTTCAGTTGAGGTGGAACTTTCAGCAGCATTATGCGTTTTCGTCAAGACCCGGCCCAAGCTATTCTCTGTGCCGCAGACTGGCCAAAAAGAGTTTGGTATGCTGATTTTCTGTGCTTCTCCACTTGTCCAACCCTTCACCTTCCACTAAGGCCGAACCTTCTCTTTCACTCTGGAGGGAAGGGATCTGTGCCTCAATCTACAAAGCCACCACCTACATGCTTGACAATTAATCTGGGACACCTGAGCTCCTTTCAGCTGGCACCAGAGGTGGTAAATGTCATCTTGTCTGCACATCGCAGTTCCACTAAGTTTACTTATTAAGGCAGATGGTGCAACATTGTTGCACGGTGTGTAGACAGTTGTGTGGATTCCCTGCAGGCCAGAATTTCTCAAGTAATGCATTTTGTACTTTCTCTTGCTCAGAGGGAATGTGCCATTGGCAGTGTGAAGGGTTATTTAGCGACCTTGTCTGCTATCAGTCTTCCTGTTGTCAAGTGTTTTCTCAAAGGCTGACCAATCTTTTTCCTACCGTTCCCTCAACTGGACTTCCTGGTAGGGGGTTCCTTCTTTTTTGATGGGGACGCTATTTGAGCCTCTTCATAGTTGTACCTAATACTTCTCTACATCGGAAGGAATAACGCAGAACACAGGCAAAGTGTACCTAAAAACAACATGCCTGCCTTTTACAGTCATCAGCCAATCAGCTAATGACTCATCCCCCACATTTCACTAAAATACGTGGCAACAGATCTCACTAAGTTTAAATACCTTAAAACAGGTTTCTTGATCAGACTCTGGATGTATTTCCATCCAAAGACTTCCCCGGTACCACTGTTTGACGACAAGCCAATCATAATCTCGGTGCCGACCAAGTGATGCCCTGACGCTGCTCAATATTGATGCCAGCTCCTTCCAGGCCTTACCTTAGCCCTGACTTTCTGCACATTGACATGCCCCACCTCTCTAAAGGGCAAGATGAGGAGGGGGTGTATGGTGCCCTAGAGGAGGACCCTGAGGGAAATAAACTGGTATGAGGAGCTGGATTACACCAGTGACTTGTCTAGCTCCTCCGACTCTGGCATGCTTTTCACTTTGGGCCAGGCATTGAAGGAAAGTGCATCTTTTGCCACAGTGATGTGCAGGGCGGCAGCGGTGCTCAAACTCTAGCTGCCTGCTGTAGAGGTCAAGAGCAATGACTTGATAGAGGTGCTTCTACCTGGAGTGGGCTCACCTGAGCCCCTTCTCCCCTTTAATAAAGCCCTCACTGAAGTACTCTCGGGGACCTGGGCAAAATCTTGTACAGGGGATCCTGTGTATCGAACGATTGCCTATCAATATCTTCCCTCCCA
Organism: Lissotriton helveticus; assembly: GCF_964261635.1. Classification (NCBI taxonomy): domain Eukaryota; kingdom Metazoa; phylum Chordata; class Amphibia; order Caudata; family Salamandridae; genus Lissotriton; species Lissotriton helveticus. Next base: position 210,849,391 of record NC_136061.1, on the reverse strand, counting down.
GGGAGACCAAGTATTCCCATCCCAGCACCCCTACGCTGTGAGCCTGTTGGTGCAGGCGTCAACTTCAAAGGTCAACCAGAGCCTGTTCTCTACCACGCCATTGGATAGGGAATCCAAGAGGCTGAGTACCTTTGGACTGCGCATATTTTCTTCCATCAGCCTTGCCGTGTGGTTGGTGATCACTGCATGGCACTTGGGCCGATATTCCCATACACGGACACAGTTGCACAGCTGATTTCCATGCTGCCTGAGGAGGGCCGGGCCATCCTCAGCCAAGCTTTGGTGGACAGCAGTTTGTGATGAAGTTTGCCATCTGGTGTGAACTCGTCACCACAGACTCCCTGGGTAGCGCTAAGGCTTCTACGGTGCTACTGCGGTGACACGCATGGTTACGGTCCACTGGGTCCTCGGGGGATATCCAGTCACCAATGATCAACATGCCCAACAATAGCTCCCACCTTTTTGGTGACCAGGCCGACGTAGGGCGTGAGTGCTTTCACAAGAGCAGGGTCACTGCCAGATCACTTGGCCTTTCCCATTGAAGACAGAATCACGCACCCCCTGCCACAATGGTTTGCGATCACCTCCAACAAGTGGGTGCTTCATTTCATGCAAAAGGGGTACTTACAACTATTTGTGGGCACATCTCAGCCACTGCCACTATCCCATGACTGGCTGACAGAGGACTATCTTACCCTGCTCTGTTAGGAAGTGCAGGCTCCTTTGGCGAAACGAGCCACCAAGAGGGTTTTGCACCGGACATGAAGCGTGGTTGTTCTTCCCGCTACTTTCTGGTGCCAAAAGAAGACGGAGGTCTCTGCTCTGTCCTAGATCAGTGCCCTCTCAATGCCTTTCTACCGAGAGAGAAATTTAAGATGCTCACGTTGGCTCATCGCCTGTCTGCCCTCTATGCTGTAGGCTGGATGGTAGCATTGGACCTGCAAGACACTTAGTTCCACATTCCAATCATGCCAGCTCACGTGCATTACCTGCAGTTCACAGTAGGCTACAAGCCTTTCCAGTTTGCTGTACTCCCCTTTTGTCCTACCATTGCCCCTCCAGGGACTCATGAAAGTGATGGCAGTGGATACAGCACATCTTCAGAGATCTTTGGTTCCAGTTTCCTACCTCGATGACTGACTATTGAATGCAGGCTCACCCCGAGCAGTCAACACCCACCCCCTGACTACAGCCAAACATTTGCACTTCAGTATGAAGATGCTGAAGTCACACCTGACTCCGAAGTCGCTCCCTTTCGTTGGAGCCATTGTGGATACAGTGCCTCTCCCTACCCCACCCAGAAAAGATATGGTGACCGATGCGTCCCTTCTGGGTTGGAGCGCCCACCTGGGAGAGGTGAAGATCAGAGGACTCTGGCGAAGTCTCAGCTCCAAATACATTTGTTGAAGCTGAGGAATATTCATTTGGAATTGAAGGCATTCCTTCCATCCATCATGGGGAGGCTGGTTCAGGTGTTCACGGACAATGCCACTGCCATGTGGTATTGCATCAAACATGGCGGGTGGGATCATAGACCCTGTGCCAGGAGGATCTTGACTGGAGTGACAGGGCATCTCCCTGGTCATGCAACATTTGACTGGTTCCCAGAACTCCAGACCAGACAAATGCAGCATCGATGCCTTGCATATCACAAATGGTGACTACATCCGGAGGTGGTGCATGGGCTCTTCTGAGAGTAAGAAGAGCCTTGATTCAATCTGTTTGCAACCGCGGAGAATGTGCAATGTTAGCAGTTCCATTGGCTCTCGCTCGCAGATGCCTCCTGCCACAAGTGGAACTTGGGACTCCTGTGTACCTTTCCGCCGGTACCGCTACTGCCCCATGTTTTCAAGAATGTCAGAACGACCGGGCCCAAGCCATCCTAGTGGCTTCAGATTGGGCAAGGAGAGTGTGGTATCCAGACCTCCTGAATATGAGCATTGCTCCTCTGGTCAGGCTGCCTTCTCTGGAGGATCTCCTGACGCAGGACAGGGTAGGGCTCTGCACCCAAACCTGCGCACTGTCCACCTTCATGCCAGGAGATTGAGCGGCAACAGTTGACAGATTTTGATCTCCCTCTATGGTCTGTGATGTCATCTTGGCTGCCATGCATCATTTCACTGAGACTGTCTACACCTGTCATTGGGATACGTTTGTGGTTTGGTGTTTATTCAACTCACCCTGTTTAATTCACAAGTTGTGGTTTGTTTGTTGTAATATTTGCAACATTTGGAAAATAATTTGGTCCTCACTTACCTAATGTGTTCTTCCTTTGAGACCCTACATAGCTGCACTCTGCAGCTCTTAACCATTAGTTCTCCTGGTGCCCATAACGTTGTCAAGGAGAGTTAGTGACCTCCAGGCTTTGTCAGCCCACCCGCCATTTACCAACTACTCCCCTGACAAAATAGTCCTCCGGACACATAGCTCTTTCCTTATGAAGGTGGTCACTCCCTTCCATGTCAGCCAAAAGTATTCCTCTGCCTGCTTCGCCTCACCCTTGAGACTCCATAACTTGGACCATAAGTGAGCTCTCGCCTTCTACAATGATCATACTAATAACCATCGGATGGATAACCAACTCTTAATTGCGTTCACCTGAGCAAAGAAGAACAAGGCCATGCAGAAATGGATAATCTGTCGATGGATTGTACTCTGCATAAAAAGTTGCTATGCCTTGCTAAAGAAGCACCCTCCCAAGGGCTTGCGGGCCCACTCTACCTAGGCCACCACTAATGCATTTAGCAGGTGGGGTACCGGTCCTGTACATCTGCCAAGCTGCCACGTGGGTGTCCCTCCACATGTTCACAAAGGCTTATGCTTGGACATCCAGGTCCGTGGATATGGTAATTTCACTCATTCAGTCCCCCAGGACTTTATGGTTGAAGACAGTTTTCAGACCCGCCTTTAGGGAGGTGTTGCCGAGGAATCGTTTCTAGGGTGAGGAAGCTGCAGTTAAAAGTCTCTATCAGAAGAACAAGTTTCTTACCTTTAGTAACGGCTTATCTAGTAGAGACTCTATCAAAGTACAGATCCCTCACTGACTCTCCCATCCTCCTCGCTATGCGAACTGCATTCTTTGCCCACAAGATCCCATTAGACACTGCACACTAGTAATGATAACAACATTGTTTTTTTACGTGGCTCTGCATTTTTGGTTTTGAATTAGTCACAAAATGAACTGATGTCAGCACACCTTGGTGTCGCCAATGTGGGCACTGCAACTTAACTTCTGACATGGACACCGCCAATGCAGAGCAGAACGATGCCACCTACTGGCACGCAGAGGTACTACTCATGATTTTCGGGATCGGGTGAGGAATCTGCTGTTAAATAGTCTCTACCAGAAAAGGCATTACCAAAGGTGAGTAACTTGTGCATTACTCCGCGCTCTGCCGACATGGTACTTGAGCACTTTCGCAACAAAAGGGGCACTGCCAGATCCCTTGCCCTTTCCTTATCGACCCAGCACAACAGCAGTCGTTTCACCCATACCGTGGATGTGGAAGGGCATCTTTGGGCGACCACATTACCTGCCATACCTAATACAGCAACCTGTCCAGTACTTTTGAGAACTGAGTTGCAGAACCCAAAAAGAATGTGTGCTCTGCTACCGCATAGGCTGTATTGTATTGCCCTCATTCAAGTTTTGCACACTAAAATAGGTTTGCATCAATTTTGCTTGCTACAGAGTTTGCAGTAGTATTATTGTCTAGTTGGAACACTACAGCATTATCCTAAGATAATATAGTGAACTGGAAGCCTTACCTATAATGTATAAATCATATACTTATAATACAGATTTAGCATGCTACTGTGTAGTTATTCTGAGCAAATGTAACACTTTTGGCACTCTAGTGCAAGCACACTCACATTAATTACTTTTTCGCCTTGCAGATATCATTGCCATTGGCATTGGGGCAATTCAAAAGAAATCTCTGGAAAGCCTGGTGGTATTAAAGGACACTGAGGAAGAAGGTCGGCAATACACATTCTACTTCCCCAACTATGATGATTTGGACAAGGTCTACAGCACACCACTCAAAGGTGATGGTTTTATAACGCAATCTCTGCCAGTGACATGAGTAGGAAGTCCCATCTCATAATTGCTTTTTATAGGTGGTCTTTCTTCTTCTGCTGGATCCTCCCATTCCATAGCCTTTATGCTGGATGTCTCACACAAATGGATGCTGCCAATTTAGAGACTCTGGGTTTCCCCTTCATCCAAGGCTTCCATCATGAAGGATGTTTCACTGTTCTCTAAAGCAGTCACATTGAGGAGTCAACATTGGCCTCCATGATTGCTCTTTTGTATAGACACCAAAAACCTCCTCAAGACTGCTGTTTGGGGGGGATCCATCTTTTTATTATTATCATAGCTTGTAGAGTGCACGGCTACCTCCAACGAAGGTGTCCCGGCAGTAGTAGTGCAGAAGACCTAGTTGGGGAATAGGGAGCTTTAAGGAAGTACAAAGAGTCATGTCTTTAAGGCTTTCTTAAACCTGGATTCCGAAATTGATCTTCCTCAAATGTTCAGGCATAGAGTTTCAGAGTGTCGCAGTTTTGACCGCAAAGGCCCGGCCGCCTATCCTGGCCTTCGCAAATTGCGGAATGACCAGAAGTTTCTGGTCATTCGATCTGAGAACTATGTTCTTACTATATTTTTTAAGTCTATGCCTCAAATACTCGGGACCAGTGTCATTCATTGCTCTATGGGCCAAAGTGAGTGCTTTATATTCAATTCTTTTTATCGCGGGCAGCCAGTGTAGACTGAGCAGATGGGGTGATATGTGGTGACACATTGGCACATTCCGAGCAAACCTAGCCGCCACATTTTGAATAATCTGCAGCCTTCTGAGGAAATACTCAGGAAGCTTCAGAAAGAGGCTATTCAAATAGTCAAGTTGGGAAGTGACCAATGCATGCACCACGGTCTTCCTACAGTCCATAGGCAGGTAATGGAAGATGCTACTTAGGGGAGAAACAGCCGCCCTCATCCTTCTGGACCTATCGGCAGCCTTCGACACGGTCTGCCACCGCACCCTAACAGCACGCCTCCATGCCGCCGGAATCCAAGAGAAACCTTGGCCTGGACCATATCCTTCCTCTCCGTCAGAACTCAGAGCGTCCACCTCCCAACCTTCCGCTCCAAGACCACCAAGACCATCTGCCGTGTTCCACAGGGATCATCCCTCAGCCCGACGCTGTTCAATATCTACATGGCACCACTCGCCCACGTCGCACGACAACACAGCCTCAACATCATCTCCTACGCCGACGACACCCAGCTGATCAAATACCTCATCGAAGACCCCCACACCACCAAAGCCAACCTCCACAGAGGAATGAAGGCCGTTGCCGAATGGATGAAAGACAGCAGGCTGAAGCTGAACTCAGACAAGACGGAGGTCCTGATCCTCGGCCCCACCCCCTCAGCCCCAGAACCCACCGACCACGCACGCAACTTGGGGGTCATCCTCAACTCCACCCTCTCCATGACCAAGCAGGTCAACGCCGTCTCCGCTTCCTGCTTCCACACCCTCCGAATGCTCCGCAGGATCTTCAAATGGATCCCCTCCGACACAAGAAAAACCGTCACCCAGGCCCTCGTCCCCAGCAGACTGGACTACGGGAACGCCCTCTACGCAGGAACTACAACCAAGCTCCTGAGACGGCTGCAACACATCCAGAACGCCTCGGCACGACTGATCCTCGACGTCCCCCGACGCAGCCACATCACACCCCACCTGAGAGGCCTGCATTGGCTCCCTGTCAACAACAGGATCACCTTCAAACTCCTTATCCACGCACACAAGGCCCTACACAACGCCGGACCAGCATACCTCAACAACCGACTCCTACACCGCCACCCGCAGCCTCCACTCGGCCAACCTCGCCCTCACCACAGTTCCACGCTTCCGGAAAACCACCGCTGGCAGCGGATCCTTTTCCTACCTCTCCGCCAAGACCTGGAACACTCTCCCTACCGGCCTACGACAGACCCGGGACCTGCTAGCCTTCAGAAGACTTCTCAAGACCTGGCTTTTCGATCAGTAGCAGCCCCCCCCCATCCTCCCCCGGCACCCCCAGCGCCTTGAGACCCTCACGAGTATGTAGCGCGCTTTACAAATGGATTGATTGATTGATTGAGAACTTTCAACTTCCAAAAGCATTACGCGGAGACGTGGGCGATTTGCACTTTGTCAGTCAGCTGTGCATCAAACTTGAAGCCCAAATTCCTAGCAAAAGCAACAGGAAGAGGGGGTGGATTTAACTCAGCCGGCCACCAGAACTCTGGCCGTGGAGTGGTATGTTGGTTGAAAAACAAGACCTCCGTCTTCTCTGTGTTCAATTTTAAGCAGCTTTCCATCATCCATGACGAGATATTCAGAAGACACTGCTTAAAGTTGACAAAGGCCGTATCGCTGTGACCTCTGAAGGAGAACACCAGTTGTGTATCATCGGAATATGGGACGACCTTCACCCCATATTGCTCAATATTTGCCGCAAGGGGGGTGAGATACACATTAAAAAGCGTTGGACCTAAGGCTGAGCCCTGCGGGACCCCATTCACAAGGGGCTGGTGGTGGAAACATGAAGATGGAGGGTCACCTGCTGAGTGCATCTTTCTAAAAATGAGCAAAATCATGCACAAACCGTACCCGTCACCCCAAGACATTTCAGTCTGTTTAGGAGAATCCTGTATGACACCATATCAAAAGCTGCGGATAAGTCCAGCAGCACCAGCATCGCACAGTTCCCTTGGGCTAAGGTTTCACGGATGGACTCTGCAACTTCCAGCAAAGCAGTTTCCGTGCTGTACCCGGATCTAAATCCAGACTGGGATTTGTGCCGATGACAATTCAACTCTAGGAAGTCCACAAGTTGTTTCTGGACTTCCTTTTCTAGAATTTTAGCCAGGAGAGAAAGGAGGGAGATAGGCCTAATATTTTTGGGCTCTGTTGGATCTGCATCTTCCTTCTTAAGAATTGGCTGAACAAATGCATTTTACCAGCTAGTGGGGTAAATCCCCATCCCAAGCGAGGAGTTCCAAATAACATTCAGAGCAGGGTTAAGCCAGAAGGCTAGTGGCTTAAAAAATCTGGCCGGGCACGAGTCTGCTGGGGAGCCTGATTTTATTTTATTAAGTTCCCCCAGAGATGCTTCTAAACCGAAGGGGCGAAAGACCGACCACATACTTGTCCCACATGTTATCTGAGTAGGTATATTTAGTGGTCCCAAGGGTGAGAAGGAAGAGTAAATATCCTGGATTTTAGTCTGGAAGAAAGTAGCTAACTTTCCACAGAGAGTAGCTGCTGGAGGAATAGTACTCTTCAGAGCATGCGGTTTAATGAAACCCTGAACTATATTAAAACTTTCTTTCACAGAGTTGTCATAGGTTTTAATCTGATTGGTGACAAAGTTCCTAATGGTCTTGCGCTTTAGACAATGATATTTCCTTTGCGCTACTTTGAACGCACACTTGCCCGCAGGCTCATAGTGTTTTCACCAGGCACGCCCCAGCCTCTTACATAGGCTCTTCTTCATACGGAGATCCTCTATAAACCAATCATCGAGGCAATTTTATCAAGAGCTGAAGTGACCCAACAGTTAAGAGTTGATGCATACTGGCTCATGATCCATCAATTCTGTTTCTCCTAACCTCCAAGGAAGGACTAGTCTGATTATTACAGGAGACCCATAATAGATGAAAAGGAATCCACCAATGATCAGACCACGTTATAGGTAACGGGTCCTCTATCTGTAAAGTATGATCATTGGTAAAAAGTAAATCGAGCATATGGTCAGCCACATGAGTAGGTGACCCTACCTTCTGAGTCAGGTTAAGCCCTTTAGGGTATCAGGTAGCTGGACAGCTAAGGGGCATTTAACATTGTCAATATGAACATTAAAATTCCCTAGGACTGTAAAGTTGGTATTTTTGAGTTACAGATCAGCAATAACGTCATAGAGCTTCAACAAATGGGCAGCTGGAGCATTAGGAGGTCTATAGACCACCAGTCCAGCCATTGAGGCTTTAGAGAGATTAATGCAGAAGGACAAAGCCTCAATTTGCCCTATATTTTCAATTCTCTTATATGTGATCTCCCAATCCTCTCTTAAAATTACAGAGAGGCCACCTCCTATTCTATTTCCACCTCGGTTCACCTTAGAAATTCTATATCCTGCTGGTATAGCAAGTGCTATATGCAGGTTGGAGCTATCTCGCAACCAAGTTTCAGTTGGAAACAACATGTTCCAGGCATTCGTCTTTAAGGTAAGCCAGATATCGTTCGCATACATTGGAAGAGATCTACGGTTGACAAGGCATGCCTTGATGGTGGGCTTTGAGGGAGGTTTAGATGCTACAGTAGGCTCAACGCCTGACAAATCATTGTGTTTACCGTCTTTCGCAAGCCTGAAGGTACAGGATCTACAGTGGGACTGGTAAGAACTCACCCCATTTCCCTCCTCCAAACTAAAGTCCAAGCATGTACCCGGGCACTGGAGGCGGAAACAGCGTATAGCTGCTCCTTGGACCAAACAATTCTTGATGCTGGGTCCCCACGGGCACAATGGCTGGCGCTGGCCGTGGTCTGGGCACGGACAGGCGCGGACGGGCTTGCTTAGGCGCGGCCGCATCATCTGCCTCCTTAAATCCTGGGCATACGCGGTAGCGACCAGCGTGAGCAAGAGATCTGGACCACTAACCTCCGAGCAGGAAGTGAATTAAAAAGAATGCCCCTGGAGCATTGAACACAGCTCCACTAATCAGTCTCCCAACACAATATGCAGTATATTGTTAGCGAGTAATGCGAGTAATGTCTAAAACTATGCCAATAGCAAAATAGGATTAAAAGACCTACTTAGAAACCACTCCTGCAATGTCTATCAACCACATCTATTTGGGTCAAAGCAGGATAAAAGCCTGAGTTCTGCATTTAACCTAAGACGTTGTTTGGATCTGATTTGCAGAAATACAACTCATAAGACTGACCAATGACCCATGCTAGAAGTTTAGATCTGACGCCTGTATTTTGCAGGTGAATGGCACAATCAATTATTAAGAGAATAATATTTATTTACTAACATTTGTTGATGCCTTTCTGAATATGATGTTTACTTTTCGGGGTTACCAGTTCTTTGGTCAGAAATTACTACTGAGTGCCCAGTGGTGGTGAGTTCTGAACTGTTGAGATAGATGGTAAGGGTGAGAACCATAGGTAGTAGGGAAATCTTGAGAGTTTGAATTTGAAATGTGAAGCATTAAGATTTTTAAATTTTCATATGAAAAGAAAGGTGGGTGATGTTTAGGAATAGAATAATGGTATATCGACTCGGACCGTATAGTGTAGAGCAGCAAATACATTGTTGTGATCAGGTTGTATAAGTCTCAACATGCACAACTTTGGAGGTCTTGGGAATCATTGTTAGGAGAAGGTGAGTAATTTTAAAGGCAACAATATAATGGGGTGACTGTTCCTATGGTGCTGGATCACAGTTTAGAAAAATGGTATAGAGATTGAATGGGTACTTCCTTATTAGGAAATGGTGCTCTCACATGCCCATGAGGGTGTCATGCTTCATCATCGGGCTTTGCTTCCCATGAAGTCTACGCTGTAAAACCCCACCGGCCCCACGAGAGGGCTCTGTGGTGGAGATCTTCTTGAGAAAGCTGTGATTGTGAGTGCGGGTAAGGTGTGAGTAGTGAATTAAAACCACCTGAGGGGTACCTCAATGTTTTATTTAATGCCGTGGTTCCTGTAGGCAAAGGTTTATGTAAATTGTGAGCTTCTGGTAATAGAAATAAGCAATCTGCGTGTGTATGTGGGTCGACATGTTTCACGCCTTTGTGATCCAGTAGGGATCCATTGCATTTCATCAGGACCAAAACGGGGGAGACAATCCCTGCCATTAATCTGGGTTATGTGGGGGCATTCCGTGACTTTTGGGGTATTCACTGTTACCACCAAATGATTGTGAATGGGTCACATTGGTACCTAGTTGTCAAAGGACCAAAGAGCGCCTAAATTTCCAACCTGTAAGAGAAATACATAGATAAAAGTAGTGTTCAATAGTAGTTGAATAGTACGTCCCCAGGTCACAGTCCCTAGGGGATACATCATCATATTGTTGTTTTCAAATCATAACTTGCAAGGAGCATAAATGGTGACGCTTCTAGTGTGCACTGTGTCACACATCCTGTTGGACTTGGCCCTTAGGGCAGGTTCACCCCTAGACTTTTTGCCTTTAAGTGGTGACCTGGTGATGGTGATTTTGGGATTCTGCGCACTTTCACTGTGTCCCAGTGGAAAGTGCGTGCGCACTCTGAGTGCATGTGCTGAAGCTAGGCCTGCCCGCCCATAGGAAAGCATGGGGAATGTATGTGTCCCTGGTAGTTCCTGATGCGTGGGGTGTACAGGCTCGAGTTTGGTATGTGTGAACTCGTGAGAGTGAATGCTGCGAGATGGTGTATGCGGCATGTATGTGTCTAGTGGGGAAGTGCCATTCCTAGACATGGCTGTACGTGTGCTGTGAGGGTGCTGGCGTGTGATTGGCTGGAGCTGGCTGGCATGCCATGCTCCAGGAAGGCTGGATGGGTCTGCCCGGTGGTGAGTGGGAGATTAGCATGCTGATGGCTGGGGAGGAGTGTACCTGCGTCCTGAATGAGGCTGGGTTTTCCCCTGACAATGCTGGCTCCGCCCCCCTGTGGTGTGTCTAACGACCCTAGCCCTGCCAGTGAATAGAGTGTGCTGTTGAGCACATCAAGGGTGCTTACAAACCAGCTGCGACTGGTTCTGCCCCCACCCTGCACCTACAGACAAAGGAAATGATGTATAAAAATGGGGCTGTGTCCCCACAGAGCTTGTTCTCTTCCAGGATCCTGAGGGGGCTGCTGCTGCTGGGCCAGAGGACCGCCACTTGGAGTGTCTCCCTGCCTGGAGACCCAGTGAGCTGGCTCTGGGCCCAGCCTTGCCCCCCCCTGCCTGCCTAGAGGGACTTTTGCTGGGCTTGTTGGCCCCTGGCGCCTGGGAGCGCTGTTGATTGTCCTAATAGCGCTTGCTTTTGGCGTGTAGCGCTTGGGGAGCGCTTTTGTCTGCCTTCAGCGCTGGGGAGCGCTGTATTTGTTCTCCAAGGCGCCTGGGAGCGCTGTACTTTCCTTCTGAGCGCCTGGGAGCGCTTTCGTGTCCCTTTAGCGGTGGGAGCGCTGTAATTGTGCCCCCGAGCGCTTGTGAGCGCTTTGTTTGCTGTTGGCGCCTGGGGGCGCTTTATCTTCTGAGGCCGGTGCCCACTCGGCATTGTCCGCCCGATCGAGTGCCCACCTCGATCTATTCTTTTGAAGGGAGCCGGTGCCCACCCGGCATTTGCCACAGATTTTGGAAGTGAAATCTCCCCCCCGGGCCGCCGCTCTGCCCACGGCGACCCGGAAGCAGCTTACAGGCCGGCCAATTGCTGCGCGGCCTGCCCGGAAGTCCCGCCCCCGCAGCCCGAGGAGAGGAAGTCATCCGAGGGTGCAGGCAGGGCTCCGGTGCTTTGAAGAGGAGACCGCGCCGCCCACAAGAGAAGCCTCCTGAAGCTGCCTGGTCCCCCCGCGAGGCTCTCCCAGGTGAGAGAGCCCCGCCCGCCGCAGGAGAAGGACACCCGGCCCGAAGGAGAGGTCCAGACCACGGGACCGGCCAGGGGAGCCCCCGCCACAGGTCCAGGTGAGTGGGGGCCCGTGGTGTTAATCTGCAAGAGAGGGAGGGCGTCGGGACACATTGCCGGTGTCCACCCCCCCCTGCCCCCCGTAGCCCGATCTTCGCATTGCGTGAGCTGAGAGCCCAGAGAGGCTCTTGGGGGCATTTGCATATTCTGAGTCCCCAGAGGGGGGACTCCAACGAAAGGGGCACCATTGTTCTTTAAAGGCCCTGTGGGGTCCCGGGCATTTATTTGTTCTGAGCCTGGAAGGCTCCAACGACGGCCGCATTTTTCTTTAGAGCCTGCGAGGCTCTTGGGGGGAAATTTGTGAAACAGAGCCCACGAGGCTCCACTGGGCATATTTTTGCTTAGAGTCCCCAGAGAGGGACTCCCCCCATCCAGGCGGCATTTCTTTGTTTTGCGAGCCCAGAGAGGCTCACAGCCCCCATTGTTGTTTCAGAGCCACAGAGGCTTTAGGGGGCATTTCCTTTGGTTCAGAGCCTGCGAGGCTCAGGGGCATTGCCTGTTGTTTTGAGCCCTGAGAGGCTCGAGGTGCCAGATTGATTGAGAGCCCAGAGAGGCTCCTGAGTGCCATATTTCTTACAGAGCCCTGAGAGGCTCCAAGGGGGCCAGTCATTTGTTACGAGCCCAGAGAGGCTCAAGGGGGAAATTTTGCTTCTGCAAAGCCTGTGAGGCTCCCACATCGTGTTCGCCCCACCAGTGTTCAGAGCCTAGAGAGGCTCCCACGTTGGCCCCATCATTTGCACCAGTTGCCCAGCACTTTGTGGGCAACTGCCACGTTTAGGCCCCTGACTTTGGGACAGTTCTGGTGTTCCTGCCTATGGACAGTCACAGGTGGTGACGTCTGTGAGTTTGGCGCAATTGTTCTTACACCTCTGAATGTATTGTTGATGCATCATGTGTTTCCTTCCTTACACCTCTGAATGTATGTTATGCATTGCATCATGTGTTATGTTCTTACACCCCTACAGGTATTGTGATACTTAGGTGGTTGTTTTCTCCCTAGTACAGGTGGTGCTAGTGAGGTCCTGGTTACCCGTAGTTACTGGTTGTGTGCTCTATTTTTATATTTTGTGCTACAGTGCTTTACATTCTAAGTGCTATTTCTGAAAGTGTTACTTCTGATTCCTGACAGTGGTCCAGGTGGCCCTGTCTTGTACATATCCCCTGTAAATTCTGCCCGTGCCTCTGGCACATTGTAAAGTGTGTGTTTTATCTAATGTGTTTTGGTGTAATACAAAGGCTATTTTTATATAACCTTGTGTGGAGTTTCCTTTGTGGTGGGTCCTGGGTGTTGTTGCTGGGGTGCGTGCGCAAATACTTAACTTACATCGCCTCCAAGTTTAGCCTTGCTGCTCGTGCCACGTTACCTAGAGGGTGAGCAGGGGTTATCTTGGCGTGTAACTCCCTTGCCCTGACTTGGGAGTGGTGGTCTCTGACTGACTTTGGCGAAAGCCCTGGCCAGCCAGGGATCCCATTTCCAACATTGGCGGCAAGCGGTGAGGATAAGGATTTGTGTTTGCGTTGTACCACAGTAGTAACTGGCCACACTACAAAGCTCTGCATTTGAGATGACCACATTTTAGGGGATTGTTTTTTTTTGAAGTTTCATATTCTCTTCTCCTGAAGGTATCATTGTGCAATTGTGTCCAGTGCATTTGTTCCCCCACCCTGCGCCCAGAGTCTGGTACCTGTGTCACGTGTGGTCAGGTTGAGAAGTCAGGGGTGGTAGAAACTGCCTTACCAGTCCGAGGGGAGGGTTGTGTGTGGATGAATGGTGTGTGGCACTAGGCAAGTGAGTAGGAGTTCTCTGGGATAGAGAGCTTGCTGATACCTTTGTGAATTGGGTACTCCTGTGTTATCTCAGACCCCTAGGTTCCCTGTGTGATCTTGTCTCTAGAACGTCCTGCCAAGATGGAGCTTGTCTTTGATCTCAGTGATCTAGTTTGGTACAATACGCAGGAGTTGGAAGGGTTCTGTAGAGAGAGAGACATAGGGGTGGATGGGTCAGATACTAAGTACGAACTTAGGAACTACCTGGTCCAATGGTGTAAGGTACAAAGGGATCTTGAGCGCAGTGAGGAAAGGGCCCGGGCTTCCCACCAGGAGGGTGGTGGGTCTGTGGGGAGCCCTGAAGATTCAGAAGAGGAGGAAGAAGATGACAGCACCTGGACGCCAGTAGAGAGTAGAGACCCCATAGATAGGGAGTCCTTTGCTGGGTCCAGCGTAGGAGGCAGCGCCTCATCCCTTTCCCTGTCCCAAGAGGAGCTGGAAGATAGGAGGAGAGAAAGGGAGCACCAGCTGGCTTTAGAAAAGCTCAGGTTGGAGCATGCCCAGGCTATGGCACAGCTGGGTGTTAGAAAGCAACAGCTAGAGACCGAGAGGGTCTTAGCGCAGGAAAGGATAGAGGAGGCTGAGAGGGCCTCCACCAGAGGCAAAGTAGCTCTGGAGGGTAGACTATCCCCTGCGCGCAGTTTTAATTGTCTGGACTCCCCAGGGAGGGCTTAGTCCAGTGGTGGCAGCTATTTAGACTTCAGTGCAGGAAGTCCCCTACCCAGTGCCCAACGTATGGTCCCTTGTTCCCAAGAGGAGGAGTTAAGGTTGAAGTTCAGGGGCAGTAGAAAACTGCCTCACCAGAGTTGGGGGGTTTTTGTGGATGACTGTTCTGATGCAATGTGGGATTGGCTGGCGGCTAGCTCAGATGATGAGAGAGACGGAGTACTGAATATGTTTCTCAAAGAGCAGTTGCTCAGTGTTGTTTGTCCAGAGTTGCGCCAGCACCTGTTGAAGTCTGAATCCCTTAGTCCTTGGGCGCTTGCTGAGGAAGCAGAGCGCTGGGAAAGTGCTAGAGGTTCTCTAGAGTCATTGGTGAGTGACTCCAAAAGTAGTGGTTCAGGTATCTTCCAGCCCAGCGTGGTGGAAGAGGCTCAGTGTAGCCCAGCTAGGTCCCAGGATAGCGAGGAGGGTGTAGGGGCTCACTGCCTGGCTCAGTGGAGCAGGAGTGAGGGGGAGACCGAGGTTCCCCAGACGCCCGAAGCCCTGCCTCAGGACTTGGATGGTTTCTGTAGGGAACACCAGGTTGGGGACCTAGGCTGTCCTGTTAGTCCATTTGAGGAAGATCTCCCAGTGAGTAGAGGACCTGGAGCGTCTGTAACCAGAGCTCCTGTGGTTCTAGAGTCTGGCAGTACCGCTCCGGTAGGGAGGGTACAGGAGTCCAGCGTAAGGAGTGATTGGGGGATGAGTTTCCCAGTGGATGCACCAGTGGACCAGGGACTAGCCAGTTGGGCTAGATCTTCTTGGGGGGACCCGGGTGGTGCCACTTCTGGTCTGGGGGATCGTCACGCACTGTCAGGTGGACAGGGGACGGGAGATCTGCGCCAGACAGACAGTCACACAACATATGTCTCATTTGTTAGCCTCAGGGGGATGGAGTGTAAGTCCCCAGAAGTCCTGGAGTGCCAGGCAATTGTTCCACCAAAGGTTTTAGACCAGAGGTTGGAAGGCCAGGTTCAGGATCAGCCTGACCTGAAGGGTAGGATGACTGTAACCAGTGTCCTGACCGGTTCTTCTTCCAGAGGAACTTCTCCAGGTGGGAGAGGGCAGACCTCTGGAAGGGGGTGCAGAGGGTGGGAGAGCCCACCTCTGACCCCGGTGCAACTTGAGGGGTTAAACCCTGGGTTGGAGTGGCGTTGTAAGGGTACCCCTCGCAGAGGGAGGAGGAACCCTAGAAGAAGAGGTAGGGGGAGGAGAGCCTTCCCTGAGACTCCTGGTCCGCCTGAGGTTGTAGACCCTAGGCTGGAGAACCAGTGGCAGTCTAGTCCTGTCTTGCAGACAGGGAGAGTGGAGAATGGCTACTATGTGCCAGGGGTTACTACCCCCCACTCTGTGAATAGGCAAGGACCGGTGAGACCTGGGTGGCCCAGGGCCTGGTCCTGGCCGCGGATAGCTTGGGAGTACCAGTGGGGTAGCCCAGTTGGTCCAGACAGTGTGTTGAGAAGGAATCCCATGGGTTCACCGTGGCGTAGAACAGGAGGGTGTCCCTGCAGTTGCGGGCCCGCATCCGTGTTCTATCGCCCCAAGCAGGGAAGTCCATCACGGTGGTGATTGTTCTACCCTGCGTTTTGGCTGTAAGGGGGTCGTGTTGGACTTGGCCCTTAGGGCAGGTTCACCCCAGGACTTTTTGCCTTTAAGTGGTGACCTGGTGATGGTGATTTTTGGATTCTGCGCACTTTCACTGTGTCCCAGTGGAAAGTGCGTGCGCACTCTGAGTGCATGTGCTGAAGCTAGGCCTGCCCGCCCATAGGAATGCATGGGGAATGTATGTGTCCCTGGTAGTTCCTGATGCGTGGGGTGTACAGGCTCGAGTTTGGTATGTGTGAACTCGTGAGAGTGAATGCTGCGAGATGGTGTATGCGCCATGTATGTGTCTAGTGGGGAAGTGCCATTCCTAGACATGGCTGTACGTGTGCTGTGAGGGTGCTGGCGTGTGATTGGCTGGAGCTGGCTGGCATGCCAGGCTCCAGGAAGGCTGGATGGGTCTGCCCGGTGGTGAGTGGGATATTAGCATGCTGATGGCTGGGGAGGAGTGTACCTGTGTCCTGAATGAGGCTGGGTTTTCCCCTGACAATGCTGGCTCCGCACCCCTGTGGTGTGTCTAACGACCCTAGCCCTGCCAGTGAATAGAGTGTGCTGTTGAGCACATCAAGGGTGCTTACAAACCAGCTGCGACAGGTTCTGCCCCCACCCTGCACCTACAGACAAAGGAAATGATGTATAAAAATGGGGCTGTGTCCCCACAGAGCTTGTTCTCTTCCAGGATCCTGAGGGGGCTGCTGCTGCTGCTGCTGGGCCAGAGGACCGCCACTTGGAGTGTCTCCCTGCCTGGAGACCCAGTGAGCTGGCTCTGGGCCCAGCCTTGCCCCCCCCTGCCTGCCTAGAGGGACTTTTGCTGGGCTTGTTGGCCCTGGCGCCTGGGAGCGCTGTTGATTGTCCTAATAGCTCTTATTTTTTGCGTGTAGTGCTTGGGGAGCGCTTTTGTCTGCCTTCAGCGCTGGGGAGCGCTGTATTTGTTCTCCAAGGCGCCTGGGAGCGCTGTACTTTCCTTCTGAGCGCCTGGGAGCGCTTTCGTGTCCCTTTAGCGGTGGGAGCGCTGTAATTGTGCCCCCGAGCGCTTGTGAGCGCTTTGTTTGCTGTTGGCGCCTGGGGGCGCTTTATCTTCTGAGGCCGGTGCCCACCCGGCATTGTCCGCCCGATCGAGTGCCCACCTCGATCTATTCTTTTGAAGGGAGCTGGTGCCCACCCGGCATTTGCCACAGATTTTGGAAGTGAAATCTCCCCCCCGGGCCGCTGCTCTGCCCACGGCGACCCGGAAGCAGCTTACAGGCCGGCCAATTGCTGCGCGGCCTGCCCGGAAGTCCCGCCCCCGCAGCCCGAGGAGAGGAAGTCGTCCGAGGGTGCAGGCAGGGCTCCGGTGCTTTGAAGAGGAGACCGCGCCGCCCACAAGAGAAGCCTCCTGAAGCTGCCTGGTCCCCCCGCGAGGCTCTCCCAGGTGAGAGAGCCCCGCCCACCGCAGGAGAAGGACACCCGGCCCGAAGGAGAGGTCCAGACCACGGGACCGGCCAGGGGAGCCCCCGCCACAGGTCCAGGTGAGTGGGGGCCCGTGGTGTTAATCTGCAAGAGAGGGAGGGCGTCGGGACACATTGCCGGTGTCCACCCCCCCCTGCCCCCCGTAGCCCGATCTTCGCCCCCGGGGCATTGCGTGAGCTGAGAGCCCAGAGAGGCTCTTGGGGGCATTTGCATATTCTGAGTCCCCAGAGGGGGGACTCCAACGAAAGGGGCACCATTGTTCTTTAAAGGCCCTGTGGGGGCCCGGGCATTTATTTGTTCTGAGCCTGGAAGGCTCCAACGACGGCCGCATTTTTCTTTAGAGCCTGCGAGGCTCTTGGGGGGACATTTGTGAAACAGAGCCCACGAGGCTCCACTGGGCATATTTTTGCTTAGAGTCCCCAGAGAGGGACTCCCCCCATCCAGGCGGCATTTCTTTGTTTTGCGAGCCCAGAGAGGCTCACAGCCCCCATTGTTGTTTCAGAGCCACAGAGGCTTTAGGGGGCATTTCCTTTGGTTCAGAGCCTGCGAGGCTCAGGGGCATTGCCTGTTGTTTTGAGCCCTGAGAGGCTCAAGGTGCCAGATTGATTGAGAGCCCAGAGAGGCTCCTGAGTGCCATATTTCTTACAGAGCCCTGAGAGGCTCCAAGGGGGCCAGTCATTTGTTACGAGCCCAGAGAGGCTCAAGGGGGAAATTTTGCTTCTGCAAAGCCTGTGAGGCTCCCACATCGTGTTCGCCCCACCAGTGTTCAGAGCCTAGAGAGGCTCCCACGTTGGCCCCATCATTTGCACCAGTTGCCCAGCACTTTGTGGGCAACTGCCACGTTTAGGCCCCTGACTTTGGGACAGTTCTGGTGTTCCTGCCTATGGACAGTCACAGGTGGTGACGTCTGTGAGTTTGGCGCAATTGTTCTTACACCTCTGAATGTATTGTTGATGCATCATGTGTTTCCTTCCTTACACCTCTGAATGTATGTTATGCATTGCATCATGTGTTATGTTCTTACACCCCTAAAGGTATTGTGATACTTAGGTGGTTGTTTTCTCCCTAGTACAGGTGGTGCTAGTGAGGTCCTGGTTACCCGTAGTTACTGGTTGTGTGCTCTATTTTTATATTTTGTGCTACAGTGCTTTACATTCTAAGTGCTATTTCTGAAAGTGTTACTTCTGATTCCTGACAGTGGTCCAGGTGGCCCTGTCTTGTACATATCCCCTGTAAATTCTGCCCGTGCCTCTGGCACATTGTAAAGTGTGTGTTTTATCTAATGTGTTTTGGTGTAATACAAAGGCTATTTTTATATAACCTTGTGTGGAGTTTCCTTTGTGGTGGGTCCTGGGTGTTGTTGCTGGGGTGCGTGCGCAAATACTTAACTTACATCGCCTCCAAGTTTAGCCTTGCTGCTCGTGCCACGTTACCTAGAGGGTGAGCAGGGGTTATCTTGGCGTGTAACTCCCTTGCCCTGACTTGGGAGTGGTGGTCTCTGACTGACTTTGGCGAAAGCCCTGGCCAGCCAGGGATCCCATTTCCAACATTGGCGGCAAGCGGTGAGGATAAGGATTTGTGTTTGCGTTGTACCACAGTAGTAACTGGCCACACTACAAAGCTCTGCATTTGAGATGACCACATTTTAGGGGATTGTTTTTTTTTGAAGTTTCATATTCTCTTCTCCTGAAGGTATCATTGTGCAATTGTGTCCAGTGCATTTGTTCCCCCACCCTGCGCCCAGAATCTGGTACCTGTGTCACGTGTGGTCAGGTTGAGAAGTCAGGGGTGGTAGAAACTGCCTTACCAGTCCGAGGGGAGGGTTGTGTGTGGATGAATGGTGTGTGGCACTAGGCAAGTGAGTAGGAGTTCTCTGGGATAGAGAGCTTGCTGATACCTTTGTGAATTGGGTACTCCTGTGTTATCTCAGACCCCTAGGTTCCCTGTGTGATCTTGTCTCTAGAACGTCCTGCCAAGATGGAGCTTGTCTTTGATCTCAGTGATCTAGTTTGGTACAATACGCAGGAGTTGGAAGGGTTCTGTAGAGAGAGAGACATAGGGGTGGATGGGTCAGATACTAAGTACGAACTTAGGAACTACCTGGTCCAATGGTGTAAGGTACAAAGGGATCCTGAGCGCAGTGAGGAAAGGGCCCGGGCTTCACACCAGGAGGGTGGTGGGTCTGTGGGGAGCCCTGAAGATTCAGAAGAGGAGGAAGAAGATGACAGCACCTGGACGCCAGTAGAGAGTAGAGACCCCATAGATAGGGAGTCCTTTGCTGGGTCCAGCGTAGGAGGCAGCGCCTCATCCCTTTCCCTGTCCCAAGAGGAGCTGGAAGATAGGAGGAGAGAAAGGGAGCACCAGCTGGCTTTAGAAAAGCTCAGGTTGGAGCATGCCCAGGCTATGGCACAGCTGGGTGTTAGAAAGCAACAGCTAGAGACCGAGAGGGTCTTAGCGCAGGAAAGGATAGAGGAGGCTGAGAGGGCCTCCACCAGAGGCAAAGTAGCTCTGGAGGGTAGACTATCCCCTGCGCGCAGTTTTAATTGTCTGGACTCCCCAGGGAGGGCTTAGTCCAGTGGTGGCAGCTATTTAGACTTCAGTGCAGGAAGTCCCCTACCCAGTGCCCAACGTATGGTCCCTTGTTCCCAAGAGGAGGAGTTAAGGTTGAAGTTCAGGGGCAGTAGAAAACTGCCTCACCAGAGTTGGGGGGTTTTTGTGGATGACTGTTCTGATGCAATGTGGGATTGGCTGGCGGCTAGCTCAGATGATGAGAGAGACGGAGTACTGAATATGTTTCTCAAAGAGCAGTTGCTCAGTGTTGTTTGTCCAGAGTTGCGCCAGCACCTGTTGAAGTCTGAATCCCTTAGTCCTTGGGCGCTTGCTGAGGAAGCAGAGCGCTGGGAAAGTGCTAGAGGTTCTCTAGAGTCATTGGTGAGTGACTCCAAAAGTAGTGGTTCAGGTATCTTCCAGCCCAGCGTGGTGGAAGAGGCTCAGTGTAGCCCAGCTAGGTCCCAGGATAGCGAGGAGGGTGTAGGGGCTCACTGCCTGGCTCAGTGGAGCAGGAGTGAGGGGGAGACCGAGGTTCCCCAGACGCCCGAAGCCCTGCCTCAGGACTTGGATGGTTTCTGTAGGGAACACCAGGTTGGGGACCTAGGCTGTCCTGTTAGTCCATTTGAGGAAGATCTCCCAGTGAGTAGAGGACCTGGAGCGTCTGTAACCAGAGCTCCTGTGGTTCTAGAGTCTGGCAGTACCGCTCCGGTAGGGAGGGTACAGGAGTCCAGCGTAAGGAGTGATTGGGGGATGAGTTTCCCAGTGGATGCACCAGTGGACCAGGGACTAGCCAGTTGGGCTAGATCTTCTTGGGGGGACCCGGGTGGTGCCACTTCTGGTCTGGGGGATCGTCACGCACTGTCAGGTGGACAGGGGACGGGAGATCTGCGCCAGACAGACAGTCACACAACATATGTCTCATTTGTTAGCCTCAGGGGGATGGAGTGTAAGTCCCCAGAAGTCCTGGAGTGCCAGGCAATTGTTCCACCAAAGGTTTTAGACCAGAGGTTGGAAGGCCAGGTTCAGGATCAGCCTGACCTGAAGGGTAGGATGACTGTAACCAGTGTCCTGACCGGTTCTTCTTCCAGAGGAACTTCTCCAGGTGGGAGAGGGCAGACCTCTGGAAGGGGGTGCAGAGGGTGGGAGAGCCCACCTCTGACCCCGGTGCAACTTGAGGGGTTAAACCCTGGGTTGGAGTGGCGTTGTAAGGGTACCCCTCGCAGAGGGAGGAGGAACCCTAGAAGAAGAGGTAGGGGGAGGAGAGCCTTCCCTGAGACTCCTGGTCCGCCTGAGGTTGTAGACCCTAGGCTGGAGAACCAGTGGCAGTCTAGTCCTGTCTTGCAGACAGGGAGAGTGGAGAATGGCTACTATGTGCCAGGGGTTACTACCCCCCACTCTGTGAATAGGCAAGGACCGGTGACACCTGGGTGGCCCAGGGCCTGGTCCTGGCCGCGGACAGCTTGGGAGTACCAGTGGGGTAGCCCAGTTGGTCCAGACAGTGTGTTGAGAAGGAATCCCATGGGTTCACCGTGGCGTAGAACAGGAGGGTGTCCCTGCAGTTGCGGGCCCGCGTCCGTGTTCTATCGCCCCAAGCAGGGAAGTCCATCACGGTGGTGATTGTTCTACCCTGCGTTTTGGCTGTAAGGGGGTCGTGTTGGACTTGGCCCTTAGGGCAGGTTCACCCCAGGACTTTTTGCCTTTAAGTGGTGACCTGGTGATGGTGATTTTTGGATTCTGCGCACTTTCACTGTGTCCCAGTGGAAAGTGCGTGCGCACTCTGAGTGCATGTGCTGAAGCTAGGTCTGCCCGCCCATAGGAATGCATGGGGAATGTATGTGTCCCTGGTAGTTCCTGATGCGTGGGGTGTACAGGCTCGAGTTTGGTATGTGTGAACTCGTGAGAGTGAATGCTGCGAGATGGTGTATGCGCCATGTATGTGTCTAGTGGGGAAGTGCCATTCCTAGACATGGCTGTACGTGTGCTGTGAGGGTGCTGGCGTGTGATTGGCTGGAGCTGGCTGGCATGCCAGGCTCCAGGAAGGCTGGATGGGTCTGCCCGGTGGTGAGTGGGATATTAGCATGCTGATGGCTGGGGAGGAGTGTACCTGTATCCTGAATGAGGCTGGGTTTTCCCCTGACAATGCTGGCTCCGCACCCCTGTGGTGTGTCTAACGACCCTAGCCCTGCCAGTGAATAGAGTGTGCTGTTGAGCACATCAAGGGTGCTTACAAACCAGCTGCGACAGGTTCTGCCCCCACCCTGCACCTACAGACAAAGGAAATGATGTATAAAAATGGGGCTGTGTCCCCACAGAGCTTGTTCTCTTCCAGGATCCTGAGGGGGCTGCTGCTGCTGCTGCTGGGCCAGAGGACCACCACTTGGAGTGTCTCCCTGCCTGGAGACCCAGTGAGCTGGTTCTGGGCCCAGCCTTGCCCCCCCCTGCCTGCCTAGAGGGACTTTTGCTGGGCTTGTTGGCCCTGGCGCCTGGGAGCGCTGTTGATTGTCCTAATAGCGCTTACTTTTTGCGTGTAGCGCTTGGGGAGCGCTTTTGTCTGCCTTCAGCGCTGGGGAGCGCTGTATTTGTTCTCCAAGGCGCCTGGGAGCGCTGTACTTTCCTTCTGAGCGCCTGGGAGCGCTTTCGTGTCCCTTTAGCGGTGGGAGCGCTGTAATTGTGCCCCCGAGCGCTTGTGAGCGCTTTGTTTGCTGTTGGCGCCTGGGGGCGCTTTATCTTCTGAGGCCGGTGCCCACCCGGCATTGTCCGCCCGATCGAGTGCCCACCTCGATCTATTCTTTTGAAGGGAGCTGGTGCCCACCCGGCATTTGCCACAGATTTTGGAAGTGAAATCTCCCCCCCGGGCCGCTGCTCTGCCCACGGCGACCCGGAAGCAGCTTACAGGCCGGCCAATTGCTGCGCGGCCTGCCCGGAAGTCCCGCCCCCGCAGCCCGAGGAGAGGAAGTCGTCCGAGGGTGCAGGCAGGGCTCCGGTGCTTTGAAGAGGAGACCGCGCCGCCCACAAGAAAAGCCTCCTGAAGCTGCCTGGTCCCCCCGCGAGGCTCTCCCAGGTGAGAGAGCCCCGCCCGCCGCAGGAGAAGGACACCCGGCCCGAAGGAGAGGTCCAGACCACGGGACCGGCCAGGGGAGCCCCCGCCACAGGTCCAGGTGAGTGGGGGCCCGTGGTGTTAATCTGCAAGAGAGGGAGGGCGTCGGGACACATTGCCGGTGTCCACCCCCCCCTGCCCCCCGTAGCCCGATCTTCGCCCCCGGGGCATTGCGTGAGCTGAGAGCCCAGAGAGGCTCTTGGGGGCATTTGCATATTCTGAGTCCCCAGAGGGGGGACTCCAACGAAAGGGGCACCATTGTTCTTTAAAGGCCCTGTGGGGGCCCGGGCATTTATTTGTTCTGAGCCTGGAAGGCTCCAACGACGGCCGCATTTTTCTTTAGAGCCTGCGAGGCTCTTGGGGGGACATTTGTGAAACAGAGCCCACGAGGCTCCACTGGGCATATTTTTGCTTAGAGTCCCCAGAGAGGGACTCCCCCCATCCAGGCGGCATTTCTTTGTTTTACGAGCCCAGAGAGGCTCACAGCCCCCATTGTTGTTTCAGAGCCACAGAGGCTTTAGGGGGCATTTCCTTTGGTTCAGAGCCTGCGAGGCTCAGGGGCATTGCCTGTTGTTTTGAGCCCTGAGAGGCTCGAGGTGCCAGATTGATTGAGAGCCCAGAGAGGCTCCTGAGTGCCATATTTCTTACAGAGCCCTGAGAGGCTCCAAGGGGGCCAGTCATTTGTTACGAGCCCAGAGAGGCTCAAGGGGGAAATTTCGCTTCTGCAAAGCCTGTGAGGCTCCCACATCGTGTTCGCCCCACCAGTGTTCAGAGCCTAGAGAGGCTCCCACGTTGGCCCCATCATTTGCACCAGTTGCCCAGCACTTTGTGGGCAACTGCCACGTTTAGGCCCCTGACTTTGGGACAGTTCTGGTGTTCCTGCCTATGGACAGTCACAGGTGGTGACGTCTGTGAGTTTGGCGCAATTGTTCTTACACCTCTGAATGTATTGTTGATGCATCATGTGTTTCCTTCCTTACACCTCTGAATGTATGTTATGCATTGCATCATGTGTTATGTTCTTACACCCCTACAGGTATTGTGATACTTAGGTGGTTGTTTTCTCCCTAGTACAGGTGGTGCTAGTGAGGTCCTGGTTACCCGTAGTTACTGGTTGTGTGCTCTATTTTTATATTTTGTGCTACAGTGCTTTACATTCTAAGTGCTATTTCTGAAAGTGTTACTTCTGATTCCTGACAGTGGTCCAGGTGGCCCTGTCTTGTACATATCCCCTGTAAATTCTGCCCGTGCCTCTGGCACATTGTAAAGTGTGTGTTTTATCTAATGTGTTTTGGTGTAATACAAAGGCTATTTTTATATAACCTTGTGTGGAGTTTCCTTTGTGGTGGGTCCTGGGTGTTGTTGCTGGGGTGCGTGCGCAAATACTTAACTTACATCGCCTCCAAGTTTAGCCTTGCTGCTCGTGCCACGTTACCTAGAGGGTGAGCAGGGGTTATCTTGGCGTGTAACTCCCTTGCCCTGACTTGGGAGTGGTGGTCTCTGACTGACTTTGGCGAAAGCCCTGGCCAGCCAGGGATCCCATTTCCAACATTGGCGGCAAGCGGTGAGGATAAGGATTTGTGTTTGCGTTGTACCACAGTAGTAACTGGCCACACTACAAAGCTCTGCATTTGAGATGACCACATTTTAGGGGATTGTTTTTTTTTGAAGTTTCATATTCTCTTCTCCTGAAGGTATCATTGTGCAATTGTGTCCAGTGCATTTGTTCCCCCACCCTGCGCCCAGAGTCTGGTACCTGTGTCACGTGTGGTCAGGTTGAGAAGTCAGGGGTGGTAGAAACTGCCTTACCAGTCCGAGGGGAGGGTTGTGTGTGGATGAATGGTGTGTGGCACTAGGCAAGTGAGTAGGAGTTCTCTGGGATAGAGAGCTTGCTGATACCTTTGTGAATTGGGTACTCCTGTGTTATCTCAGACCCCTAGGTTCCCTGTGTGATCTTGTCTCTAGAACGTCCTGCCAAGATGGAGCTTGTCTTTGATCTCAGTGATCTAGTTTGGTACAATACGCAGGAGTTGGAAGGGTTCTGTAGAGAGAGAGACATAGGGGTGGATGGGTCAGATACTAAGTACGAACTTAGGAACTACCTGGTCCAATGGTGTAAGGTACAAAGGGATCCTGAGCGCAGTGAGGAAAGGGCCCGGGCTTCACACCAGGAGGGTGGTGGGTCTGTGGGGAGCCCTGAAGATTCAGAAGAGGAGGAAGAAGATGACAGCACCTGGACGCCAGTAGAGAGTAGAGACCCCATAGATAGGGAGTCCTTTGCTGGGTCCAGCGTAGGAGGCAGCGCCTCATCCCTTTCCCTGTCCCAAGAGGAGCTGGAAGATAGGAGGAGAGAAAGGGAGCACCAGCTGGCTTTAGAAAAGCTCAGGTTGGAGCATGCCCAGGCTATGGCACAGCTGGGTGTTAGAAAGCAACAGCTAGAGACCGAGAGGGTCTTAGCGCAGGAAAGGATAGAGGAGGCTGAGAGGGCCTCCACCAGAGGCAAAGTAGCTCTGGAGGGTAGACTATCCCCTGCGCGCAGTTTTAATTGTCTGGACTCCCCAGGGAGGGCTTAGTCCAGTGGTGGCAGCTATTTAGACTTCAGTGCAGGAAGTCCCCTACCCAGTGCCCAACGTATGGTCCCTTGTTCCCAAGAGGAGGAGTTAAGGTTGAAGTTCAGGGGCAGTAGAAAACTGCCTCACCAGAGTTGGGGGGTTTTTGTGGATGACTGTTCTGATGCAATGTGGGATTGGCTGGCGGCTAGCTCAGATGATGAGAGAGACGGAGTACTGAATATGTTTCTCAAAGAGCAGTTGCTCAGTGTTGTTTGTCCAGAGTTGCGCCAGCACCTGTTGAAGTCTGAATCCCTTAGTCCTTGGGCGCTTGCTGAGGAAGCAGAGCGCTGGGAAAGTGCTAGAGGTTCTCTAGAGTCATTGGTGAGTGACTCCAAAAGTAGTGGTTCAGGTATCTTCCAGCCCAGCGTGGTGGAAGAGGCTCAGTGTAGCCCAGCTAGGTCCCAGGATAGCGAGGAGGGTGTAGGGGCTCACTGCCTGGCTCAGTGGAGCAGGAGTGAGGGGGAGACCGAGGTTCCCCAGACGCCCGAAGCCCTGCCTCAGGACTTGGATGGTTTCTGTAGGGAACACCAGGTTGGGGACCTAGGCTGTCCTGTTAGTCCATTTGAGGAAGATCTCCCAGTGAGTAGAGGACCTGGAGCGTCTGTAACCAGAGCTCCTGTGGTTCTAGAGTCTGGTAGTACCGCTCCGGTAGGGAGGGTAGAGGAGTCCAGCGTAAAAAGTGATTGGGGGATGAGTTTCCCAGTGGATGCACCAGTGGACCAGGGACTAGCCAGTTGGGCTAGATCTTCTTGGGGGGACCCGGGTGGCGCCACTTCTGGTCTGGGGGATCGTCACGCACTGTCAGGTGGACAGGGGACGGGAGATCTGCGCCAGACAGACAGTCACACAACATATGTCTCATTTGTTAGCCTCAGGGGGATGGAGTGTAAGTCCCCAGAAGTCCTGGAGTGCCAGGCAATTGTTCCACCAAAGGTTTTAGACCAGAGGTTGGAAGGCCAGGTTCAGGATCAGCCTGACCTGAAGGGTAGGATGACTGTAACCAGTGTCCTGACCGGTTCTTCTTCCAGAGGAACTTCTCCAGGTGGGAGAGGGCAGACCTCTGGAAGGGGGTGCAGAGGGTGGGAGAGCCCACCTCTGACCCCGGTGCAACCTGAGGGGTTAAACCCTGGGTTGGAGTGGCGTTGTAAGGGTACCCCTCGCAGAGGGAGGAGGAACCCTAGAAGAAGAGGTAGGGGGAGGAGAGCCTTCCCTGAGACTCCTGGTCCGCCTGAGGTTGTAGACCCTAGGCTGGAGAACCAGTGGCAGTCTAGTCCTGTCTTGCAGACAGGGAGAGTGGAGAATGGCTACTATGTGCCAGGGGTTACTACCCCCCACTCTGTGAATAGGCAAGGACCGGTGACACCTGGGTGGCCCAGGGCCTGGTCCTGGCCGCGGACAGCTTGGGAGTACCAGTGGGGTAGCCCAGTTGGTCCAGACAGTGTGTTGAGAAGGAATCCCATGGGTTCACCGTGGCGTAGAACAGGAGGGTGTCCCTGCAGTTGCGGGCCCGCGTCCGTGTTCTATCGTCCCAAGCAGGGAAGTCCATCACGGTGGTGATTGTTCTACCCTGCGTTTTGGCTGTAAGGGGGTCGTGTTGGACTTGGCCCTTAGGGCAGGTTCACCCCAGGACTTTTTGCCTTTAAGTGGTGACCTGGTGATGGTGATTTTTGGAATCTGCGCACTTTCACTGTGTCCCAGTGGAAAGTGCGTGCGCACTCTGAGTGCATGTGCTGAAGCTAGGCCTGCCCGCCCATAGGAATGCATGGGGAATGTATGTGTCCCTGGTAGTTCCTGATGCGTGGGGTGTACAGGCTCGAGTTTGGTATGTGTGAACTCGTGAGAGTGAATGCTGCGAGATGGTGTATGCGCCATGTATGTGTCTAGTGGGGAAGTGCCATTCCTAGACATGGCTGTACGTGTGCTGTGAGGGTGCTGGCGTGTGATTGGCTGGAGCTGGCTGGCATGCCAGGCTCCAGGAAGGCTGGATGGGTCTGCCCGGTGGTGAGTGGGAGATTAGCATGCTGATGGCTGGGGAGGAGTGTACCTGTGTCCTGAATGAGGCTGGGTTTTCCCCTGACAATGCTGGCTCCGCACCCCTGTGGTGTGTCTAACGACCCTAGCCCTGCCAGTGAATAGAGTGTGCTGTTGAGCACATCAAGGGTGCTTACAAACCAGCTGAGACAGGTTCTGCCCCCACCCTGCACCTACAGACAAAGGAAATGATGTATAAAAATGGGGCTGTGTCCCCACAGAGCTTGTTCTCTTCCAGGATCCTGAGGGGGCTGCTGCTGCTGCTGCTGGGCCAGAGGACCGCCACTTGGAGTGTCTCCCTGCCTGGAGACCCAGTGAGCTGGCTCTGGGCCCAGCCTTGCCCCCCCCCTGCCTGCCTAGAGGGACTTTTGCTGGGCTTGTTGGCCCTGGCGCCTGGGAGCGCTGTTGATTGTCCTAATAGCGCTTACTTTTTGCGTGTAGCGCTTGGGGAGCGCTTTTGTCTGCCTTCAGCGCTGGGGAGCGCTGTATTTGTTCTCCAAGGCGCCTGGGAGCGCTGTACTTTCCTTCTGAGCGCCTGGGAGCGCTTTCGTGTCCCTTTAGCGGTGGGAGCGCTGTAATTGTGCCCCCGAGCGCTTGTGAGCGCTTTGTTTGCTGTTGGCGCCTGGGGGCGCTTTATCTTCTGAGGCCGGTGCCCACCCGGCATTGTCCGCCCGATCGAGTGCCCACCTCGATCTATTCTTTTGAAGGGAGCTGGTGCCCACCCGGCATTTGCCACAGATTTTGGAAGTGAAATCTCCCCCCCGGGCCGCCGCTCTGCCCACGGCGACCCGGAAGCAGCTTACAGGCCGGCCAATTGCTGCGCGGCCTGCCCGGAAGTCCCGCCCCAGCAGCCCGAGGAGAGGAAGTCGTCCGAGGGTGCAGGCAGGGCTCCGGTGCTTTGAAGAGGAGCCCGCGCCGCCCACAAGAGAAGCCTCCTGAAGCTGCCTGGTCCCCCCGCGAGGCTCTCCCAGGTGAGAGAGCCCCGCCCGCCGCAGGAGAAGGACACCCGGCCCGAAGGGCCCCCCAAAAGGCAGCTTGCGCTGCAAAGAAGGCCTGGCATTCAACCTCCTAGCAAGGGACCCAGATCATTACATGAGATTGTTGTAAGCTGCTGCAGGTTTTCTGCCCTGGTCCGCCAAGGCTGCCGCCCACCAGGCCACCGTTTCGTCCCCAGTCCTCTGCACCTCCAGTGCCAGGGCTCCGCAGGCGCCGTCCTAATCCGCCCCTGTATTGCCCACTAGGCAGCAGCGCCCCACCAGGTCCTCACCGTCAGGCCCGGGGCCCACCTTAGGCCAGAATCCGGGTCCACTGAACCAGTTCACCCCCGGAGGGGCGCTCAATAAGCCTCCTCCTTGGTCTGCCGGTCAAGACTACAGCCGCTTACAGCCCCACACCTCCAGCAGTCACAGCTTTGCCTCAGTCAGCCCCTACAGAGTCGCGCAGGCACCTCCTCCTCTCATACCAGCCCCAGAGAGATCAGGCCACATTGCAGGCAGGCGCAGGTCCCCAGCCGCGGCCAGTCAGCAGCGCCATTTCAGGCTTTCACCGCCAGGTCCAAGGGACGATCCCGGTCTCCGAGGCCGACGGCACGAGGCAAGGGCACTCCCGAAGCAGTCTCAGATGTTAGAGCACCTGCCTGTCCTTCAATTCAATTTGCCAGGCAAAGCTTTATCACCCCCAGCGCTCTACCTTCCTCCGTCTCCTACTCCGTTGCGGCCGGGTGACACTGAGATCACAGAGGGCCCCCGGCGCTGGAAACCTCACCTCTATCCTTTCCAGCTACAGGGGTGAGCAGGTCCACTAGCAAGCATGCGGCGCCCGCCGTTCTTCAGGGAGGATCACCCGCCCCTCCAGGCTTCAGCTGATGCCGTCTCCCAGGTGCCTCCTCAGTCTTACAGGAGCGCCAGTTCTGCTCTCTGTCGAGGATAAATGGTGTGGTCGGCGCGGAGCTCTTAGCTCACGCGACCGTCCTCATCAGCTCCTAGTCCACGCCCCCCAACTGTCGAAATTTTATCATCATAGATAAGACCATATGTGGTGTCTTGATTCATATCCACCAGTCCAACTTCTCCTACTGGTGGTGCTGCGAGTTTTCCTTAGGCTTGAACGAGATTTTTGACTTCTTTGGGCAGCCTCTCACAAAATGACCATTGGACCCACAGTACAAACATAACTTGTTGGCCCTTCTCTTGTCCTTCTCTTCTTTGGTTAATGGGCCCCTTATTGTTCCGATCTACATGGGCTCTAACCCTGATTGTCCTTCGGCGATTTTAACATTTTCTGTTCTAACTCTATCGAATCTTGGAACAGTTGGTCTGAATTCTTACCTCCTTTCTCCTTTTCGTTCTCCTTGACGAAAATCGATCTCCAAAACCAGGTCCACCAGTGCTGAAATTTCTGTGGAACGATTTGGTATTTAAGCAAGGACATCTTTCAGCTCATCTTTCAAACCTCTATTGAATACTGCAGCTCTTTTGCTCTCTGGCAAATCCGTCTCCACTACGAGTTTATTGAATTGAGCTAAATAAGCTACGAGATCTCGATTTCCTTTCCTGTAGCTCCAATAGTTCACTATCTACTGCTTGATTTGATTTGATTGATTTGATTTGTCAACTTTTGAAGCGCGTGAATGCCTGTGGGCGTCTTGGCGCTATGATAAATACTTCCATCTCTGCAACGGTATCTAAAGTTCATTCAGAGAATAGCCATGTTCTTACTTCCTTTCTGAAGGATTCCAAAGATGGGCAGGTTTTTATAGCAAGAGGCAGTTGATTCCAGGTACGTGCTGCATGTACTAGGAAGCTTCTACCTCCCCAGTTAGCTCGTTTAAATCTGGGAACGGTAATTAGTTTCATTTGACTGGATCTCAGAGGTCTCGTGGGTTCATATTGTTTCAGATGATACCTCAAAAATTGTGATCCTTTTCCCTGAAATGCCTTGTAGGTCAAGCAGAGTGATTTGAATTTCACCCTCTTTGCAATTGGCAGCCAATGCAAAGTTTTTAGTTTGTGTCTAATTGGCTCAAACTTAGGTATGTCTAGAACCAGTCTGGCTGCTGCATTTTGCAGGCGTTGTAGTTTGTCTATGACCTTTGTCCTGGCTCCGGCATATAGACCATTTCCGTAATCCAATCTCGCTAGTGCTAATGCTGTTACTACTGTTTTGCGTGCATCCTGGGGTAGAAATGGAAATAGCTTTTTTATCATTTTTAGAATATACCAGAGTGTTGATGACAGCTTGCTGGCTTGAGCTTCAAATGATAGATTCATATCAAGGGTGAAGCCCAGATTCTTCACTTTTTCTGATGGTCCTGGGCATCTGCCCATGTCCTTGGGCCACCAGGCGGGGCCCAGATTTTTGTGTCACCCCCTAGTATCATCACTTCGCTCTTGTCTCCGTTGAGCTTTAGGCAATTCCTTTCCATCCATTGACTGACCTGTGTCATACAATGTTGGAATTTTTCCGCTGTTTCCTTTATATCCTTGCTGATGGTCACCACAATTTGAGTGTCGTCAGCGTATGATATTGGGGTAAAGCCACAGTTTCTTATTATTTCTGCGAGTGGGGCAACTTATAGGTTAAAAAGGGTGGGACTCAGCGAAGATCCCTGCGGGACCCCGCATGGTAGATTAAAGGCTTTAGATTTTGCTCCTCCTACTTCTACTGAAAAGGTTCTGTTGACTAGATAGGATTCAATGAGGGTACATGCCGAGTCATGTATTTCTGCTTTTTTTAATCGATTTAGAAGAATCTCATGACTGACCGTGTCGAAGGCCGCCGATAGGTCGAGTAATATCAAGGCGGCCTTCGTTCCGTTCCGAGCTTGTGAGATTCTCCGGCGATCAAAGATACAAAGAAATTCTTGTTTGAATTCTTTAAAATTGTGTAATATTGCGTCATCTCTTGCTACTATTGGCATTGACCACACTGATGCATCGACGCTCAGGTATGATATAACAAACGCCACTCTGGATTGCGCGTCAGGGAAAATTGAAGGATGACACATGAAATGCAGAGCGCATTGGGTGAGGAATACCTATGCCTTTTGAGGGTCTCCGCCAAAACGTTCAGGATAGGCTAACGGTATTACTGGAGACAAGGAATGTATTACTTGTGTATTTAGTCTATTTGAACTCTCAGGGGAAGACTCTAATGTTTCTCTACCGAAACTAGCTTGTTGCCCAACCCTCAAGGCTAACTCCGCTGTTTCTTTTCTTGAACTTATTACTTCCTGTCTGAGGTCTTGGTATTCTTCCCTGACGGCAACTAACTCTTTTTGAGTAGTATCTAAGACCGTTCCTGAGGTTTGTAAATTAATTAATTCAGCCATTCAGTTCAGTTGCAAGTATAGAACGTGGGCACTTCACTCTGTCAAGGCTGGAGACAGGTGTTCTTACCTGTAACTTGCACAGGAACAGAAGTTGCCTTTTTCTCAACTCCCACTCAGGAATATCTCGGAGACTGATGTAGATCAAGTCTCCAACAAACCCCCAAAGGGGAAGGGGAAATTGGATAAAATAATAAATGAGAAGGGACAATCCAGGAATTCTGGCTTCAATTCTTCCTCCCTCTATTTGCTGAACTTGTTTGTAGCGTTGGAGTACAGAAAAATCCAGAAATACTTAAAGAATACGAGAGTTATTACACACCTATTCTACCCTAGTCTGCTTTCTATGTACTCTAGTCTTGCTAATTCTTACATACTCAAAATTCCTTGATTCTAAGCTTCTCTTCTATTTGTTGTCTTTTCTCTTGTGCTTCAGCGCTGCATTCTTTTCTTGTGTCCTTGTGTGTTCGGTTTCTAGATAGACCAAAATGTACTTTAATTATACTCTATCTCAACGTTCTATCAGGCTAAGTATTTAAACTTATTATCTATCGTAACCACCTACCTCTAACACTTTAGGTGATCGTTTTATAAATCCTTTTACTGTGTTTCTCTGTTCACTGAAACTGTGATACTTTCACTAGTTCTGTTCGTAATTGAATATTGTCTTTTCTTTTTTCTTTACAGGTACATTCAAGGTTGCACTTCCTGGTAAGTCTTAATCTAATTTTTTACATTGAGTATATTACATTCAAAGAATATATACAATTGTCATTGGTTCATTTTTCAATTATGCTTTTTACCACTACACTTATCTGAGAGAGGAAGTCCTTGTCTGAAGACTCCTGTCAACTGAAGATTTCGCATTCGTTCTCCTCTCTTGAAAACTGACTTTACTATTGACATTCGACAACAGGAAATGATGGTTTACTCAAAACTCCTCTTCTTAGTATTGTCTTAGATAAATTCAAATACGCAAACTCGATACACAAAAGAAGTCAGGGAAGTCATAGACCCGATGGGCACAAGGACGCTACCGAAACGAGACCTAAACCGACCATTTTAAGCTAAAGGCCAAAGGCTTAGTCACTGAACACTGGGACATGAAACTGGTGAGGGTAAATGCTTCTGTGAAGTGCACAATTCCAAGGAACCACGCGCTTCACCTGGATTCCTCGGCGCTCAAGACTTTGAAAAACTAGACCACGCATCTTATGATAGACGCGACGGCCATCGTGGAACTTCTTCGATGCCAACAACCGCTCCAAGTAAGCTTCTTCTTTTGTCTTTTATCTTGTTTAAGGGCTGCTTGAGTCAGCGCTGTGCAAATGTTGCTGACTGCTTCGTCTGCAGGCCTGACACTCGGACGCTCAGGGTGCGTGTCGAGGAGCAAGCAGCGGCTCATGGGAAGAGCGCCGGGTCATCGTGAGCACCAGAGAAGAGGCGAATCTCGGACACGTAGTGTGCGTGTCGAGGTGGACCCTGAGGCGCTGGTGAGGAGTGCCTGGGTAGGGTGTGCACCGAATTGGAAGTAAGGTCTCCACAGTGCTGAGGGCAGGTCTCGGTGTTCACTGAGACCGCCGGAAGGAGGGCCAAGTTATTGGGCCCACGGAGCAAGACAGCAGCGGCCCGGACCGGCAGCCCCGGAAGAGCTGAGCCACCGGCCTGAGCTCGCCGCACCCCCTGATGGAGTTCTGGATCAAGGCCCAAGTCGCTGACTTCGGAGAGGAGACTGGGGTCTCGCCCTCCAGGTAATGTGGATCACCACCTGGGGTGAGGTGCGGGTCCATAGGTGCACACTCTTGGCCTCTTGCTTCTGTCAGCTACGTGAGCCTGTTGCTTCGGCTCGGATACCGGCCCGTGCTGACCCAAGGAGGGGCAGTACTGGGGCCAGAGTGGGAAGCTGTACTTTTGTGTCACCATTGATCCATATTGGGGGCACTGTTAACGGAGCACCTAAACTGTCGTACTACACTTTGCATTATTGCTGCTAACAAACTATCGAACTGTCGTATGACACCTAACCACATTTGTGCCTGACGAACTACATGCTTGGTGCGCTACGCACTGCGTTATTTTTCCCTTGCAGATTACCTGATTGTAAGGTGGCGCATTGCATTATTCTTCCTTGCACAGTATTTCATTATAACGTGGCGCAGTGCATTATTTCTTCATTGCACCATACAGGATTGTTGCGTGATGCATTGCTTTGTTTATTCTTGGTATAGGGCATGCTGGTAATGATACGCATTGCATTATTCCTTTTATTGCAAAGTACATGACTGTGGCACAACGTATGGCATTGTTTCTCTGTACAAGAGAATATCGTTACTCATTGCAGTATTTGTTTCCTTTGGCAACGTGTGTGATTCTAGATATTCGACTGGCCAAACCTTTTGGAAACGGTTAGAAGTGAGCTTAACTGTTGGTTAGAAGCGGTGGCTGGGATTAGAACCTATCAATCCACCGGAAAGAATACAACCCATTCTAATAAGTTGATTTTGTATTGTGTGGTCATATCATATAACTTCTTATATAAAGAATATACTCATTTTTATAAAAACTCGTTTGGAGTCTTTTTTGGTGACATCATTGTGTTGCTGTTATTGTGGTTGCACATATTGTATACTCGTGCCTTGGAGATAAGCCTGGCTGCTCGAGCCAAGCTACTAAGGGGGTGTGCAGGGCTATCTCAGACGGTGTCCTTACATAGCTTAACGTTGAAGCGAGGATTTGGGGACTCACGCCTCCAGCATTTGTTGGTGGCGGGATGCGATAAGGACCCCCACTTCCAACAATTACCACTTTAGTAAAATGCTTATAGGTAGAGCAAAACATGTATACGTTTCTAGATATTTGTTTTAAAAACTATGGAGTATTGTTGGAGTACTGTGGAACCCCCAAAAAATGTTCTAGGGTTCACATTTTTATCTATAAATGTCTCTATATTTTTATACCAGAGTGCGGTGAATTGCATTTTTTGTTTTAAGAAGCTGGGGAGGCACGTATTAGTGATTATTAATGTATAATGTATTCATAAACAACCGTTGTTCTGCTGATCTCTAAATTAGATGAGTAGTGCCACCATGTAGCAGACTGTCATAAGTGCAGTGTTGGCAATTAAGTGCCGGTGTCGAGCACTGAAACCAATTAAGTGCCAGTACTGAGCACCGGAAACCACCAGCTCAAATTAAACACTGGTCTTGGGGCAGTTAAAAGGGGAGGGCGAGCCACAAGTGATCTATGTGCCCACTCCACCACATGCACCAGCAAGAAAGAGTCTTCACTAAAGGTGGTAATGAGCAAGTGTTATGCATTCTCCTCTATTTTACAAGTGTTAGCGGTCTGCTGTATCCCCAATATGCGCATGTTGTTCCTTCTGGTTCCTTGCCTCTAGATCTTCATTTTTCGCTGCTATGACCGTTAGCAGGCGTTCCATTTCACGCATCTGGTCTACTCTTTAGGAAGTAGACTCTTCCAATTTACAGATTCTATGCTACGCCTTACCCAGCCACCAATTGTGTTTCATTAGCTTTTGGGCTATGAAGTCCATTCAAGTGCACATGGAATTCACTTTAAACTCTATCGATGTGAGGCTGCGTTTCATCATTAGCAGTAGGGCTTTCATGTCATTTTTGCTGACCAGTTGATCGTTCTCCGCCCCTTCTGCCATGGGAACAGTGTTGTTTTGGCTTTGGCTACGTGATGATTAACAGGATTCAAATGGCAGTTTTGACTGCCTGCCCTCTGCTTTGCCCATCACTGTGAGTCTTAACGCCACCACCACACTGGCACAGCAAATCTAGGGGCTGTGTGGAATGTTATGCCCTGTAAGCTCCTCATGCAGTGCTCAGAGCAGGTATATCTCATCATATAGGCCTCGGACCCCACGCCATCCGGAACACTAGGGAGGTTCTAACCAGTAAATGTCGTCACTGGCTATCAAAGATGGAACCTCAATCATCCTCAGTGCAGTCACTCCGGTAGGGGATCAGCCAAGACCGTAGGATGAATGGCTATTGTGCAACAGACATCGGGTGAAGAAGTATCAGGATCCTTCCAGGAGGTTAGCAGTTTTTAATAACTACCGCTTTCACGTATTTCCTCATGGGCATTCAGCAGCACTTTCTCCCTTGCCTTCATTACATCCACTCAATGGGCATTCACCCGCGGGCCCGCAGCTGGTGTCTGTATGTCATTCACCCAGGGCTGTCAAAAATGGTGTCTTGTCATGGTCCTCTGAAATAGGCTTGGCAAGAGACTCGGCAGTGCCAGCCATGATTGATTGATTGTTGATTGATTGTGGGTTTCTAAAGCGCTAGAATCGACTCCCGAAGGAGTATCTCTGTGCTGTAGACCGCTGGGGAACCCGTCCTGGCTTTCCCTGTGAGATGGTCCCTACTGGGTATCTACAAGGTGAAACCAGGCATCCCCGGTGAATGTGGGGGGCCGTTGTGGAGATGAGGCAAGCTAATGCCCAGAGTTGCCGAGTGTGATCCCTAGTTAGAGTGGGCACCGAGGAGAGAATTATCGAGTCCGTTGACCCTGGTCCAAGACCTTGCCGTGTCGGGAATTGAACCCTGGTCCCGGGCCGCCCTCTGCTCCCGGGTCTACCGCCTCTAACCAGTGAGCCACACCACTCCACTCCAGGTGCTCGCACTTCACTATCTCACACCCAGTCCGCCGCTCCGCGTCAGTGTTGCTGTTTGAGGTGTTGTCTTTGGCCATGTAGTCCGTCCGGGTGTCTTTGCAGACCTGCCTGTCTCTACGCAGCACGTGGTCCTTGCCGTGGCTCCCCCCACGCTTACTTCAGTTACAGGGCCGTCCATGGCACCCCGGCCCTTCCCATCATCTTAATTCCACGAAATTCGGTGGGCCCTCCGTTACCTGGCGACTCCTCAGCTTTCGTGCAGCGCGGTTCTCTCGCATCATTCTGCATCCATGGCAATCATGGACTCAGTGCAGGTTGGGCCCGGAATGTTCTCCGTTGCTGTCTATATGGTGTGCGCCAGAGCTTAGTAACCGGCTCTGTAGGTTTCGTCGAGTCTTCGCCTCAGTCAGTTGCTCAGCGGGCAGGCGCAAAATAAATAGCGCCCCCACCTGCTTCAGCGATTTACCGGACAGCTCTTTTAATTTTTAACTGTCTTTTAGGGTTCCGGTGTCAGGATTATGCTGTTTTTCAGTCCCGTACTGCAGGAGCCACACACAGGTGCGGCTATCTTGCTGGCCCGTGATCTAGTGCTCCCCCCCCACCAAACCGTATACTTACCTACATTGCATGGCATTATACAGAATACAGGGAAACTTGAGCTGAATACAAGATGGCTGCTTAAACTTTTGTAAAGACAGTCATTACCTCCTCGTCCTGTCTCCCTGTCCCATTCCTGATGAAGTGAGCAGCTAGTCTGCTCTACAGAACCCCTACCTAGCTGAGCTGTTGGCACTTCCCCCTAGGATGACGTCACCATCACGTGACTACAAAGGGGGAAGTGCCGGAAGAATCATCCTGTTTTTTTCCTTCTGCAGTCTACGACCGCGTTCCTGGCTGTGCTGTTTGGAGTCTTCCGGTGTTCTGGTAAGTCTCCATGCTGTTTTGTTTTTTATTTTGCGGCGGCCTGCTCTAGCGGCCGCCTGTGCTTTATGCGCTGCCGTTTCCCCACGCTGGCTCCGTTTTGGGGCTTCTTTGTGTCACGCGGCTCGCATTAGCGGCCGTCTCTGTTTTGGGGGCACTGTTTCACACGCGGCTCGCGTTAGCGGCCGTTTCTGTTGCTTGTGCTTGCTGGTGCTCACCTGGCTTGGGTTGGCCTGCTCCAGCGGCCGTTCCTGGGCATTCTCCGGTCCGTTTTTTGCCCTGCTCTAGCGGGCAGGGGCTTTTCTGTGGAGTTTGGTGTCCTGCATCATTTAAGGGGGCGATTTTGGCGGCTGGCTGGGCTTCTTATACCGGCCCAGTTTTTTTTCTCCTCCCACAGGTGTTCGGGTCCCCGGCTATATCTGGGGTCCTTGTTGGGATGTTTTTTGTCCTTGTTTATGCCTGTTGGGAGTGTTGTTTGGACTTTTTGCTTCCGCAATGGATTCGGTGCTTCTTCTTCTGCGACCCCTCTGGATGCCCTGCGCCTCATTATTAATGAGGCTGTGGCTGCTGCTTTCCTGGCTAGGGACGCGGCGGGGCCTCCTCCCAAGGTGCCTCGTGTTTCTTTGGATGCGCAGGCTGCTCCTGTGGAAGTCTTTGGTCCTGATGAGGATGAGGGTGTCCGTGGTCGTTTTGTTCAGGGTGCTGAGCTCGCTGAACTGTTTGCCCATGTGAGGTCCAACTTGGATTTTACCATCTTCCTGCGGATGCTGTTGTTGAGGATGACTTTTTTATGCAGTATGTCCAGCCTGCTCCGGATTCTTTGCCTTTGCATGGTGCAGTGCGCAATGTGCTGTCTCACGAATAGAAGGAGGTGGACAAGTCTTCTTTTCCTCGTTTCCTGTCCAGACGTTACCCTCTTGAGGGTTTTGCTGATGAGTTCCCTCAGGCTGTGAAAGTGGACAATTTAATGGCTGGCCTTTCCTCTCAGGGTTTGGTTGTTTCTGAGGACGCCATTCCTGCAGACGCTGTGGATAAGCGTGTTGAAGGGGCGGTGAAGCGTTCCTATGCTGCTTCTAATTTCTCTGTCCGGGCGGCTGCGTATTCCAACTATATGGTTCAGTCGCTCCTTAAGGACTTCCAGTCTCT
Source organism: Lissotriton helveticus (assembly GCF_964261635.1). Taxonomy (NCBI): domain Eukaryota; kingdom Metazoa; phylum Chordata; class Amphibia; order Caudata; family Salamandridae; genus Lissotriton; species Lissotriton helveticus. The sequence continues at coordinate 210,810,770 of NC_136061.1, read as the reverse complement.
GTCTGTTCTGCTGAATGACGGCGAGGATGCCATGCCTCTTCTGTCTTTGATGGAGTTGCAGGTGCGTTACCTGTCGGACATTTCCTTCGACAATTTGGGGGCGGCGGCCGCTGCTTCTGGTGCGTCCATTGCTGCCCGTCATCATATTTGGATGCGTTCCTGGAAGGCGGACTCTTCCCAGAAGTCGGTTCTCCTTAAGTTGCCTTTTGAGGATTCAAAGGTGTTCGGTCTTCAGCTGGAGGGTATGATCAAGCAGTCTGCTGAGAACCGCAAGCTGGTGGCTCCAGTCCGCCCTCCTTCTCGGGGTCGTGGATTTGGTTACCGTCCCGCTTTTGGGCCTCCTGCTCGTGGCGCTTCTCAGCCCTTTCGTGGCAGGGGTCGTGGCCGGGGGGCCCCTGGAGGTGCCAAGCCCCGGGCCGCTGCTGGTGTTGCCACACCTGCTTCCTCCTCTTCTCAATGACTGTCTGCCCTTGCCCGTTGGTGGTCGCCTCCAGTCCTTCCGCGCCCAGTGGTTGTCGGTTCCGGATGCCTGGGCAGTTCAGACAGTGTTTGAAGGTTGCCGGATCGAGTTTTCCTCTCCTCCTCCTCCGGGTTTTGATCGGACTCCCCTGCCCCGTCTTCCTCTGCGAAGAGATGCTTTGTTGGCAGGTGTGCAGCTCCTGTTCGCAAAAAGGGCTATTGTGGAGGTTCCTCCGCTGGAGAGGGGCCAGGGTTGCTATTCAATTCTCTTTCTGGTCTCCAAGAAAGACACTTCGGATCTTCGTCCTGTTTTGGATCTGAAGCGGGTCAATCGATTCGTTGTCCATCGTCTGTTCAAGATGGTGACGCTCCAGTCCATCCTGCCTCTGGTCCTGCCGGGGGGGTTTCCTGGCGTCCCTGGATCTCATGGATGCCTATCTGCACGTTCCTGTACATCCGGAAGACCAGCGTTTTCTCCGATTTGCTGTGGGGACTATCAGTTCCGGGTGCTCCCTTTCGGCCTTTCCTCGGCGCCCAGGGTGTTCACCAAGCTCTTGGCCCCTCTGGTGGCTATCCTTCATTCCAGGGGTCTTCTGGTTTTTCCATACCTGGATGACTGGTTGATTGTCTCTCCTTCTTTTTCGCAGGCTCTGTCGGATGTGGACCAGGTGTGTCTTCTGCTGGGGTCCTTTGGGTTCCTTATCAACCACAGGAAGTCCTCCCTGGTGCCCTCCCTGTCCCTGAAGTTCCTGGGGGCTCTCTTCCGCATGGACTTGGACATGGTTTTTCTCTCGCAGGAGTGCCAGTTGACTTTGTTTCGTCACCTTTCCTGGCTTCTGTCCCAGTCCCGGGTGTCTGCCCGTCTCTGGCTGCGGAGTCAGGGGGAGATGGCTTCCACTCTGCATCTCCTTCCTTGGTCCAGACTCCATCTGTACCCCCTGTTGCATCATGTCCTGTCGCACTGGGATCCTGCCTCCTTGGACTACGAGACTCTGATCCCTGTCACTCCGGGGATTCTGGCGGATCTCCAGTGGTGGTTGTCCCCTCTCTCTCTTTCCCGGGGGTTCGATCTTCTTCCTCCTCAGTCTGTGGTCGTTTAGTCCACGGATGCCAGTGCTCTGGGGTGGGGTGCCGTTCTGGGTGCCTCCAAGGCTCAGGGTCGGTGGTCCACCTTCGAGTCCCTCCAGTCGTCGAACTGGAAGGAGTTGAGGGCGGTTTGGTTGGCTCTTCTTTGGTTCTCTCTTCTCCTTTGGGGTCAGGCGGTCTCTGTGCAGACCGACAATCAGGTGGTTCGTGCTTATGTGAATCACCAGGGGGGCATGTGTCGTGCACTGTTTCTCCTTTCTCGGGAGATCGGCCTGTGGGCTGAGTCGAATCTCTTGTCTCTGACGGCGGTCTATCTTCCGGGGAAGGAGAATGGGCCTGCGGACTCTTTGAGCCGGGTGTTCCCGTCCTCGGTGTCCATCTGTCTGTCCCGGGATCTGTTCGATCTGATTGTCCTCCGGTTCGGCCTTCCTTGGCTGGATCTTTTTGCCTCGGAGGAATCCGCCCTTCTTCCTCGGTTTTGCAGCATCGTTCCCTCTCCGCTGATGTGGGCCACCGATGCTTTCTCGATTCCTTGGTCGAGGGGTCTGCTGTTTGCCTTCCCTCCGTTTGCCTTAATTCCGAGGGTCCTCCGGAAGATTCGTTGAGATCGGGCGGAGGTTCTCCTGGTTGTTCCGGAGTGGTCTCGACGGTCTTGGTACCCCCTTCTACTGGCCTTTTCTGTTCGCCCTCATTGGCGGTTTCCCCTGTGTCCCTCCCCTCTGAGGGTTCCTCTTCTCGGCCTTGCCTCCTTGCGTCGCCTCCGGCTGGGGGTTTGGCACTTGAGAGGTTGAATTTGCTGGATCTGGGTTGCTCCGTGGAGGTTGCCCATTGTCTTCAGCTTTCTCTGCGTCCTTCCACTTTGAAATCATATGCCCGTCACTGGAAGAGTTTCTCTTCTTGGTGCCTTGGGAAGGGTCTCTCTTCTGCCTCCTGTGAGGCGGTGAGGGTGTTGGACTTCCTGCGGGATGGTTTCCTCCTGGGCCCTGCTGTTTCTTTCCTGCGGGCTCAGTGGGCTGCCATTCTTGCTTTTCGGGGTTCCTCCGTTGCCTCTGTCTCCCCGTTGGTGGCTCGCCTTCTTCGGAGTTTCTTGCTCAGCGTCCTGTCTCCCGTTCTCCTGTGCCTCCTTGGGATCTTCCCCTGGTTCTGCGGGCTTTGACGGGTCCTCCTTTCGAGCCTTTGGACTCCGTGGCCCTGAAATTCCTTTCTGCTAAGGTTATTTTCCTGGTGGCCATTACTTCTGGCCGGCGGGTTGGTGAGATTGGGGCGCTGATGGCTTCCCCGCCCTTCTTGCGCTTTTGCGTGGATAAGGTGATTTTACGCCCGAGTCAGTTCTTTCTCCCTAAGGTGGTGTCTTCCTTTCACTGTCAGGAGGATATTGTTCTCCCTGTGTTTTTTCCGGTTCCTGCCTCTCCTGAGGAGGTGCTCCTCCATTCTTTGTTTGTGCTGAGGGCTCTTCACATCTACTTGGAGCGTACGGCTGCGTTCCGGAAGGTTGATTCCCTCTTTGTCACCTATGGCCTCTCGGGGCTGGGGCTTCGCCCTTCTCTGTCCACCTTGTCTCGTTGGGTCAGGGGCGCTGTGGTTTCTGCTTACGATTCTGCCCAGTGTCCCCTGCCTTCTTCTGTTCAGGGTCGGTCGACTCGGAGTGTTTCTTCCTCCTGGGCCATGTTCAAAGGGGCCTCGTTGAGGGACATTTGCAATACTGCCACTTGGGCTTCTCCCCACACTTTTGTTGCCCATTATCGTCTGGAGTTGGGGATGGCGGCCTCTGCTGCTTTTGGGGCTTCTGTCCTGTCTGCTGTACATGATTGGTGATTTGTACTTCTTTTTGTGGATTAAAATGGACCTGTTTCTTGCATTGTTCTGGTCTGTTGTTTTCTTACAATCACCGTGTGCTTGGGTATGGGCTCACTTCATCAGGAATGGGACGGGGAGACAGGACGAGGAGGTAATGCCCGGTTACTCACCGGTAATAACCATTACTCCGAGTCCTGGTCTCCCCGTCCCATTCCTGAGCCCTTCTCTTCCTCCCTGGTTTGGGGTGTCTGTGGGTGATTTTCTGTGTTTCGTTCTGTTGTCTTTGGTATTTTCAGGATGATTCTTCCGGCACTTCCCCCTTTGTAGTCACGTGATGGTGACGTCATCCTAGGGGGAAGTGCCAACAGCTCAGCTAGGTAGGGGTTCTGTAGAGCAGACTAGCTGCTCACTTCATCAGGAATGGGACGGGGAGACCAGGACTCGGAGTAATGGTTATTACCGGTGAGTAACCGGGCATTAGTCAATCAACTAATGAATTGTCTTCACTATATAACTTAATAGTACTGCGGTACTACTGTGGCCACAGACATCACAAAATTAAAAACACTTAAAACTTATGAAATACTTACCCTATTTACCTGCAGTAAACGGCAGAATCATGCTGCGCACCATAATTTATAATCCTTCCAAATTTCGTCCAAATCTGACTGATAGTTTTCTTGCTATGTGAAGTTCTAAAGTCTATGTAAAATGAATTGGATTTTGCACCCTTTTTAAGACACCTGCTTTTTACTTAGCACACCCTTGACGAAACTCCGCAAAACATTCAGGACTCCAACAATGAAATGGGGGCACTGGGTATGCAAAGTTTCACAAACATTCGTAAAATGGGTGCAAAGTTATTAAGGGACAAAAATCCCTATCTTTGGTTCACCAACTATAACTATAGAGTGGCTATCACTAATCAGTAATATATGTATATGTATTCTTGAATAATATATGGATATGGGAAATATAAATATGAAAAGACAAAAGTTAAAGTTATGTGATAGTTATTTGTAGCAATGAGTTAAAAGCTAGCACTTAACAACCAAAACAACACTGACTTTCCCCAGTTATAGTTTACTGACCTAACTATAAATTACCCCCGCCATGCACTGCTTATGACCTCAGATATTAGATTACTCATCACATTTTTAATGACATCAATTACTGTATAAACTGCTCTATCATACACCCCAAAGAGAAAGTGTTTGTGTCCCAAAGGGTCCCCTCTATTGATTGGCTTGCTGCAACATGGACTGCATACCGTGGCATCCATTTAAAGACTCTGGGGCATGGGCCCCATTCAAAAGCATTGCAGTGAAAGCCTGATTTTGAGAGTAAAAAAAGGCACATATAAAGCGTAATAACAGATTTTAATCATATTAAAATTATTTGATGGTTGTACCATACTAATTTTAGGATTTGTGATGTATTCTAAGGTAATTTTATGCTGTGTAAAAGGCTGATCACATATGCTGGGATTTGATGAACCATGTTTGAGGGACACCTGTTATCTCTAATGATTTTCTCATAGAGTTTATAAATGGTGCAACAGAATCGAAACGTTTATAGCATATATCAACAAGAATTTTCAAATGTATTAAGAGCTTGGAGGTGAAGATTATGATGTCTCCCTGTTTGAAAAAACTCCAATACCCATGAATACAGAGAACTACAAATCCCAAAACTCTAAGCATTTATGACTAATCACCATTAGGGTGCCATACAAGTCATAAAGTCCAATAGATAGCTTTCTCTTCTTGCTGTGAGGATCCAACGTTATGCATATGTTTTTTCCTTAAGAATTATTTCTGCTTTTGATTTGAAACTGAAACAGAAATAGAAGGGACGTTAAGAAAATTGAACATAAACCAAAATTTTGGACTTGTAACTGACTAATTTTTGAAATTACTAAGGCTAAGACCTTCTAGGAGCTCCTAAGGATTCCGTGTGGGGTTTCCCCACGCCTCCTCTGCATAAACCAAAATCCCCATCATAAGGTGAGTTAATACAATTGCATATAGAATCAACAATTAACATACTGACTCATGGATGGGATAATCTTCTCCTTCCAGTTCCAGTAGAATTGAAAATCTGTTTCCTGTTTGCTATAAAAAAATGTATTCCATGTCAGTCTTTGGTGCATTCAGTTTATGCAATTTTAAAGTTTTTCAAAAAGTAAAATTATTACTTACTGGTTTATAATAGATTTTCTTAAACATTGAGTCTAAAGAACAATCAGCCATTGAATGCCACTATTCATCCTACAGATTGAACTCCAAAACAGAAATATAAATACTTGCTTTCGATAATATCAATTTAATCCATTTGGCTAGAGTACGGCAAGAGACTGGTGCATGAGGTTGTACAAAAAAATACAAATTTACCTTCTAAAATCTGAAATGACAGCTTCATGAAATATTTTAAAATTAATCACACGTCTTAGAAAAGCACAGAAGGATTATTTGTTTTGAAGCAGATTTAGTTATTCATAAAATTTGAAAAGTAACTCCTTCAGCAGTGTAATATCTACATGATAGATCCATAGCTCGGATACATGAAACTCTCTCACAAGAGGTTCGACAAAGTAAAATAGACATTATGGCTGATAATTGTTTACTAGACAGATATTTGTCCATGGACCAGTTGTGAAGGAATTTCAATACAATAGAAACATCCTGTATGAAAAATATTTAGGACGAAAAGAATAAAATCTGATGCACCTTAGATGTTTGGAAACTAAAGGATGTCTTCCCACAGTATGATCAGCCACCGGCAAATGACCTACTTAAATTGCAGAGCGACAAGAATTTATTGTTCTGAAGCTAAAGAGTCTAGCAAATGAATTCAAATGATTACATCTGTTGTCACATGATCTAAGTTCCATTGTAAGCACTAGCTAGACCATCTGCTCCAGACTTAATTATATATTTTGTGAGTTGAATCAGACCAAGCATCATCAATAACGGTACAAGCTTGTTCCGGAACACCTTGTAATAGCTAGCATCTCTGGAAAGTCTCCAGGTTACTAGGTACAAAAGATGTTGGGAAACTAAGGGATGAATTTGGCCTGAAGCAATCAGAAGAAAAAGTAGACGTTGACAAGATAGTTCTGCAAGTACTAGAAACCAACTTTGAGTTCTCCAAAGAGGAGTGATTAAAATCACTCTTGACTTCTGGCTCCTGGTTTGGAAGGCTACTCTCAATATCATTGAAAAGGGAGGGAAGACATAGTTCAAGCTCTACAAATCCTGAAGAAATGCAATGCATCTATAGAAAGTACTGACGGATCTGGTCTCCAGTTCAAGAATTGAGAAAATTGGAATGTCAAACGAGAACAAAAAAGATCTACATGACAATTACCCCATATTTGCATTATTTTGATCATTAATGAGGTATTCAATTTCCGCTTGCTGTAATCCTTGAGCTATCTTGAGTTCCAGTCTTATACCTTGTTCAGTCTCTTAAGATAATGCATCACTAGGATAGAAATATTGTGTTTGAGGCCGTAATGGCAAAATATTTTGGTCTTCTCTACTAACAGATCAGATATTGTACTTCGTGGACGGTTGGCATATTGAACTGCAGAGACATTGTTGAATTTCAAAAGGATACAACAGTGTGGAAAAAGAACAAATCACAAATGAGCCTGCTAGTAGTTCTTAGCAATTTATGATTGAGAGAATCCTCTGGAGCAGTGCTTCCTAAACTCCTTAGAACATGACCCAATTTTTAGAACATGCTTTTGCGACCCATCTAACTTTAATAAACATGAGGTCAGAATTTTTTTTTTTAAATGTAACTAAAACATTGTGGGGTAGCCCACTGTCATGTACAGGCAGCACATTTTCCATTAAAATGGCCATTGAATTTGCACAGACATACAGTTTCACTGAGAAATCTTTATTGCACACAAATGATAATGTGTGGAGTTCAGTAAATATTTATCACTAATGCTTCACCAAATAAAGTGTCTTGATTTATTTCAATCCTGTTAACATTTTGCTTCCCCTCACACTTTAGACTTGAAAAAAAATGTGCCTTACTGCTGAATGTGTAACGTTCATTTACAGGCATTGACATTTTGTTGCATGTCACATAATTCACTTTACTTTGCTTCTCTGACTACAAACTGTGAGGAGTTTATAAAGACCAAGCCCCCACCTTAATTAAAGCAGCAAATTGTAAGAAGGCTTAGTTTTCGAAGCTCAGCAAATGTGGTGAGATAAATACAGAATTTAAAGCATCTTTATTTGTTGCATGGACTTTCTGGATCAACCAAAAATAGGATTGCAACCCACCATTGGGTTGTGGCCCACAGTTTGGGAAGCACTGCTCTAGAAACCATCTGCCTGCCATTGTTAATTCCCAACATCTTGCACAATTAACTAAATCTACTGGCATCTGATTCAGTCATAATCTCTGGCACGAGGCCAAAAATGACTCTCCCTTTCTAAGATTCCATTTGATCGATCCGCCGTTGCAATTCCTGACAGACTTGCGTCAAGAGTTGCCTCTGATCTGAGAAGGAAATACCTTTCATTAAATGAATCTTTAGTCTTCAGAGGGTGCAATAGTGTAAATGTCCCCGGGAAATAGCATGAATTGGTAGTCAATTAGCCTACCAGTCTGGCTATCCAACGGAGAATGAACCAATCTTTTGTAAGAACTCTGCGTAGCTCTTTCTTGATGGGACTATATTTCTGAATTGGCAAAGATGAGCTGAAATAGAATCTGCGGATAAAACCTAGGAAAGTAATTTTTTTTAGGTACGAGATTGTATTTTTCCATGTTTAGAACTAATCCTATTACCCAATTGCAACCCAGTGACAGATATGTGTAAAACGCGTAAGTAACTAGGGCAAAAAGTAATCAAGTTATCAAATGGATAAAAAAACATAAAAATAGCAATTAGTTTAAAAGCTTTTTGCCACTATTTGAGAACTCAGATAATGTGTCCTCATAACTTTTAAGAACATTAACCATAGTTTCTATTAGAAAAAAACTCTGCCACTCATTTTGTTAATTTCTTAAGGAAATGCTTTAGGTTTTACACGTTTGATTCCATCAAGATGACATTAGGTGTGCCAGTAGTTTATAATAAATACAGAATGCTTGCCTTCTAGCTGTTTATTAGAACACTGTGGAGAGGGAGGGGGCAGTAACACAAACTTGGAAAGTTGAGGACAAACAGAAGGGAGCAGAGGCAGAAGCAGCAAGCTGACAACGTCAGGCAGGTGGGCGGGGCAATGGCAGCACCACGGACCACACAGGGCAGTCAGGCGGAGCAGTGGCAGTTCAACAACCCCACGAGGCAAGTGGGAAGGGCAGTGGCAGAACAACTGAGTGTAGAGGGCAACAGGGAGTGGGCAATGCGAGCAAGCCAGCCATGCAGGGCAGGTGGGAGGGGCAGAAGCAGCACAACAGACATTGGAGGGCAGGAGAAATGGGGAAAGGACACAGACCTGTAGGTCATGAGTGAGGTGGCGGAGACAACAAGCTGACCATGCAGGACAGGCGACAGGAGTAGTGACAGCAGCATAATAGCCCACACAGGGCATTTGGGCGAGCAGTGGCAGCACAACGGACCGTGGAGGGCAAGAGAGAGTAAAGTGGCAGGAGCACACACACACAGACAAAAGAGTAACAGGAGCAATAGGGATGGGGCCGCACAACAGATTATGCAGGGCGGGCAGGAGTGTTAATAGCAGCACAACGGACCATGGAGAGCAGGAGGTAGGGGCAGCACAATGGAACCTGGGGGTGCGAGAGTGGGGTAGGGACACACAAGGACATTAGAGGGCATGAGGAAGCAGGGTAGCAGCAAGCTAAGCTTGGAGGCCATGCAGGAGGACAGTAGTAGGGCATAGACAACAGAGGGCAGGGAGGAAGTGTGTATTTGCAGGAAGCTGAACAAGCAGGGAAGACGGGAAAGGCAATCGTAGCACAACAGCCACACAGGGCGGAAGCGAGAAGGCAGGGACATGGACTTGGACAATGAAGCGCAGCGAGGTGGGGAGCAGGGGCAACAAGCTGACTTGGGAAGAAAGGCTTCCTTTGGTGGGGGCGACATAACATACCATGGAAGGAGACAGCAGGAGTACGCACACAGAGAATGTAGAGCAGAGAGGAGGGGGCAGGCGGCAGGAGCAGGGCAGCAAGCTGACCATGGAGGGCAGGTCAGCAGGGTTAAAGGCATACACATGGAAAATGGGGGGAAAGGAGGAGGGCAGTACCAGCACCACGGAGAGCAGGCGGGAGGGGCCAGTGGAATGCAGATGGAGAATAAAAGGCAGGCAGGAGCGGGGTAGGGACAGCAATCTGACCACAGAGGGACAGGCATGCAGAGGGAGAACAGGGTTATTGGCAGAAGGATAGCAGTGGCAGCAAGCTGACCACAGAGGGCAGCAGGTGGGAGCAGGGGCACGCAGATGGAGAACAGAGGGCAAGCAGGAGGGTAGTATGGCCTGGGGCAGCAAGCTGACTATGGAGGGCAAGTTGCAGTAGTTTGGACACCAGCAGGGGATTAGCCTGTGGCAAAACCCACTGTGAATGACCAAAGGCTGTGCCCCGTGGGGTGTTGGCTGAATATGGTCAAGAAACCCTACAACTTCACTGGAAAAGAACACAGGTCAGCTTGACGTTATACAAAGGTATGGTAATAGGATCTTCCCTAGCATTTAAAAAAATACATGAAAATCACTGAAATGTTAAAGTTAGGTGTTGAAATGAGCAAAAACTAATGCTCAAACCCCCAAAAAACACTGAATTTCACCTGTGAAATTCACATAGTATAGTGTAGTCCTGGAGACAAGTTTGATTCAGTATGGTAAAATGTATATGATGCACAGTTTACCTTCTAGCAAATTTTAAGGGAAGAAAGTACTTTATTTAAGCAAGTTAGAGACTCTGCACAACTAGTGTGAATTCTAACCGCACATTACAAATACGTTTGTGGCTTAAAACAAAGTTGTATTGCCAAAAATGTGAGAAAAACTAAAGCTTATATTTACAAAGCATACCAGATAAGCCGTTCCCAAAGGTGAGTAACTTGTTCATTAAGACTTTAATACATGAATAGGGAACTAGAGAGGCACTAGGGTACAGTAGATTCCCTCTGATGTGTGGGCTGGCCTCTGGGCCCTCTTTCCCGTTCTGAGTAGTGGTGATTTTGTAATTTGATACCCCACCAGTATTTTGGTTGAGAAAGTTAACATATGATTAGAACTTTAGTTCCAGGCTTGCTAAATTGTGAATGCTAGGGGCAAGCTGCCGAGTGCTCCTTGAGTGGCTGGTGGAGCGCAGAGTTCTATATTGCTAGTCAGGAGTTAGGAGAGCTGGGAGAAGTTCAGGAAGATGGAGCTGATAGAGGCGGCTAAGGCCACATCTGGAACATGGTATTCTGAACGTACCCTTGTACTTCACCTTTACATATGTATGCAAGCGCTGTCTAGGAATGAACTATTGTATCCCTGATACTCCTCCTATGTAAGTCTTCTTCTCTTTTTTAGATGCTACTGGTGACTTCTCTCAGTGTGGTGTACAAGGTCCAATTGTGCAGAGGCCCATGGGGCGAATTTTTAATGGACTCCCTTCTTCAGTCGGGGACTGGCCGTGGCAGGCTCACATCAAATTTCCAGTAAGTCTCAATACGGTGCACTCCTAGTGATTGGAAAGCCAAATAGGTTGTGATTGAGGTGCTTTTAAGTAGGAGAGGAGCGTCTAGTGAAGATGAAACATCACATTGGCTGAGAATATTATATTTGAAATTGTATGAGTGCCAAGTTGATTTGGGGTGCTGCAGTGTTTTGGTGTGAAACACTCTTCTACAATTATGGTATTTTTATGATTATCATAAACCACAATTAGTCTCTCGATGATATACGGGAACCAGGCCTTTTTTTTAACATGCACATCATTTTTAGTAAAAAAGAAACTTTTGAAAGTAAACAGCATTTGGAAAGCTAGCGGAAGACGGTATGCACTGAATTGTATTTAAAAGAAATAGGCATACAGAAGTAAAGGAAAAAACAAGTTTAAAGTTGATTGTTCAAAATAGCCTTTTGGCTTCCTTTTCTTCCTTTTTATAAAGGGCTTTAAGCAAATAAAGTGTAGCCCACCTACACACATACTAAGTCCAATAACACTGAAAATTGTTGACATCCATAGTACTAAACATTCAGTTAGCTAGAAAGAAAGGCACTATTTCCACATTCCCATTTAATCTCATCAATTCTGATCAAGAACTTAACCCACCTTGTTTTGAGTGAGTGGAAACATTTTGAGGGAGAGGAGGAAAAGAAGGCAAGACAAACAACGCTTGTATAACCAATTCACCATCTGTGTGGCCTCTGGGATAAATGGAAACAGTGCTCTTGTACCTTTAGATACCAGCCTTCTATTCGAGAGATTATCCCAGATCCAGCACAACATCTTTCACAACCAGTCCCACAGCCTCTTAGTCTCTCTGAGTGTTGAGCAGGAACTATTTTTGAGGCCACAAATTCCCATGCCATCTCAGGATCCATGAATACAAATGTTTTGCCTTTAACACTGTTCCAAAGCCTAGCCAGCACCCACAAAGACACCCCCAACCCAAACATTAATAAATCCTTATTTACGTCTCAGCTATAGACAGCTTTAGCTGTTTGTTGTCAATTGCTGTTGTTTCCTAAACATATCATATATTACTTAGAATGGGCTTTGGGTCTGTCCCCTGCTCATGATTATATAGATGTGTTATCCCTTTCACTTTCCTACTTCTGATTAAATGGCTCTACTCCAAATTATTGTGTTTGCCCTTCCCAGGAGCATTTTGCTCTCAGTGTTTTTATTAAATGATGTAGCTTTCACTGCTTACGTCAGACTTCGCCTACTTGCAGGCAGCAGAAGAGACAACATCCCTCTCTCTCCTCCTGCTGCCCCAGCCACCTCTGCAGCCCTGAGCATCACAGAACTACTATTCCCATGTGGGAAAGAACTGCAACCACTTGACAGTTATTTATAAATAACATTATAGCTGCATATTATCATTCAATTATTTGGGTCAGCCCTGGATGCAGCAATTCAAGCTTCTCCGCCATAAATACAATGTTCAGAGCAGGTGGAGCACTAGCTTTAGCAGTCCGCAGTTCCCTTAAAGTATTACTGCAGCATGTGGGCGAAATCGCATGCTTCATATTAGGGAGGAATGCAGAACAGACACTTTCGAGCTACTGCAGAAATGAAGGGTATGGTCCTGTATGCCCTGCTTGATGTTATTGTGTTTTTATCCAGGAGCCTAATTCGATATTACTATGTTATGCCCTTGTTCGGTTATAATCAATAATCTCCCTGTAACGGCATAATATTCATATCCATATTCAGTCGTAGCACATGCTGTCACATTAAGCAAGGCTACTTCCCCGGCCCCCTAGAAAGCACAACGAGTTCTCTAAACAATCCAAACCGCCAGTAACCTGGGAAATCCCCCTTGCTTTTGTTTTGATTTCATCCTAGAACTCCTGTAAAGCACTGTAAGAACGGCCAGTTCTTAGTGACATCTTTATTGACGTCTTATGTCCAACCTTATGTCAAACCCGGCACCTTTCAGGTATAAATATACCAACGTTGCCTTAAGCAAACACACAGTGGTGATTTTGGAGCAGAGCAGCTATCTACTTGCCCGAGAGCCCAGCTGATGCGAGAGCCCACGGACGCTGCCCCTCCTCTTTGACGCACTGAGAGAGACGCTGTTTTTTCTCCTGCCGAGAAATCCAGCTCCGGTGTTTCCAGATACCTTCACGGGTTACTGGGATATCGAGTCCTGAGAGAGAGATACCAGACCTCCTGCTTTCTAATACCCAGGTACGGAGCTGACTAAAACCTTAGAGAGAAATCTTGAGTCAGATTCTTGGCAAAACAAACTTAACTTAAACTGCTACTTACTTACTCCTTCCCACGTATTAGGCTTAGGTCAGGTACACCGGGGTAGGGGTATTTAGAAGCACCAGTTGAGTACGTTAGTCAATGTATATAAATATGTATATATTTTATCTATTTTAAAGTATCTTATGGCTAAGAAACCATATCAATGCTTTTACAGTATTATTTCTTAATCCTCCTTTTACTGTACGCACTTTACTTTACTATGAGTATTGCAATAGTGGCAATTCATTTCTCTTGTATGAGAAAGAAGACTGCTCAATAAACAGCAACCTTTTATTGAAAACGCCCGTCTTTCTTTTCTCTGCACTCTGGTGAAAATAAGTATGCACATTTGACTGAGCGAAATAGCTGTCTATTGTTTTCACACGACTCTAGAGATACACTCTTATTCTGAGAGAGCAAAGTTGTCATGTTATATGGTTGTCAGAAGCTAATCCCTTCTTGTCTATCCAGGGAGGTTAAACTCCTCCTCGTTTATTCAAGAAAGTTTCTAGTGACCTCTGAGCTAGCTGGCAAAAACTTAAGTCTAATATAGTCAGTAAAGACCTAGTTGAACACAGTCCTACGTCTATACTGCTGAATATATTATTCCAATGCGCAAAGCCTATTGGGACTATAGGAACTACACTACAATGTGGGAGGCGAGTAAATCATATAACTGAAAAGACGCCTTCCACTTGACATAAAATTCAAATTGGATCTATTCTTAAAAAACACAAGACACATGGATACATTTATCGTGTCTATATAGTTTCTGAAAGCCTGTTAATCATTCATTATTTCTCAAAGAGGAGCACTATTCTTCTGAAAAATATTTTTTTCTGTCTCTGTCCTCGCAGGTAGGCTGACACTTGCATTAGTGGCAGCAGTCTTTTGGAAAGAAGGAAAGAGGCCACCTGGAGCTAAATGCTACAAGAACCCATACCTGATTCTCAACAAATAACTTAGCCTCTCAAGAGGAAACAGACCATACAATAGGCCTGGTTTTAAAGAACGAGAAGGTGCTCAGTTCTGATGAAGACCTTCATTGCATTTAGGTCCCACACTGTGAGGTCAAAACGTGTTGACAACCATTATGCTGTGAAGTATCCCTGAACTATAATGAAAGTGACAATTCTTGGAATTGTTTTTGACGATAGTAGGACGTCTGTTGTAAAAAACCTAGCTAGCACTATTGATGACTTAATTGATCAATCTAACGTTTTTTTTTTTACATTATCTGGTTGGGCGATTTTAATATTTCTTTATGTGAATTGTCATCACAGAAAGTCTGTGGGGTTGTGAATAATGCTGGGTGTGAAGATCTCCACTTCAGGCATAATAGTTATGGAGAAATGCTGTACAAATTTATTAGCAACTATGACCTGGAAATCCTGGACTTTGCTAAAGATGTAAACGGGCTGACCATCCCTACTTTTAAAAACTGGAGGACCAGCTCGGTAATTGATCACGTTATTGTGTCTTCGAGTATTAGTTCTCATTGTGTAGCCCCTAGGATTGAAGTTTGAGCGATCACAATTATATTATCCTAGATTGTTCGCTATGGAGTGAGAGTCCTGTAGCTGTGGGTCATACTATCATTAATGTGGCACCCCACAGACCGAACGGTGTTAGAGTCAGATGGGTTGGGGATAGAGCAAATGAATTTATAGGCTCTATTGTTTCTGATTGTTTAACAGACATTACCCTCATCCTCGAAAATAATACTGACTGTGCATGTGTTTTAACTGCTTTTAAGAACATAAACCTATCCATTGATGCTAGGTTCACCAGACCAATTAGAGACAAACGCAGTCACGGACAAGGATGGTTCGACCTTTCATGTATTAAGCTATTAACAGAGCTGAAAAACACACTAGCTAAAAAACCTATGGACACCATTTTAATAACTAAACAAAGAGCTGAATATAAACTTGCATTGAAAAAGAGGAGAAGAGATTTACAGCAGGAAGCATGGGATTCTCTTAACCAAGCTGCAGAGCTACACAATAATACATTATTCTGGGCTACGGTTAACTATCCCTTCCTCAGTGAGGATAATATCCCTGTATTAAGCTCTAATGTCCCTAGTGATTGCTGGGTAAAGCATTTTTCTAATATTTTTGGTTCTGATTGCGGCCCAGTTACTACCCCATGCAGCTGGCCCATTCTACCTTTAAACTTTACTGTGGCCGAGGTCGAGTCAGGAATCTGTGCAAGCAATGGGGGGAAAGCTCAGGGACCCGATGGGGTTCCTATTGATGTCTACAAAGCAGTCCCGGAGATCTGGAGCCCCCTCCTTGCCAATGTTTTTAATGCAGCCGTATGCTCTGACGCTCAAAATACCTGGGGGGATTCTATTATCATCCCAATCTTCAAGAAGGGTAATAGGTCTGAAGTAAAAAACTATCGCCCCATTTCCCTCCTGGACTCCTCTGTAAAGGTTATGAGCCGAGTCATGTTAGCCAGGCTCGAGGAGTGGGTTGATGAAAAGGGAATCCTGGCTGATAGCCAGTTTGGATTTAGGAAAGGTTGGGGCACATTGGACCAATGTTTAAATCTTGATCTTATAATTGGCAAATATGTCGAAGCTAAAGGTGGCGCATTATATTTATGCTTTGCTGATCTAAGCAGCGCCTTCGACATGGTCGACCATGCAATTTTATGGCCAATTTTGTTGCGGATGAGAACCCCTGAGGGTATAATTTTCTTCCTTGCCAGACTGTACCAAAAGCTGCAAACCTGTGTGCGCTTTGGAACTAAGGGAGAATGCACCCCCAAATTTAGCGTTCGACGCGGCATAAGACAAGGTTGTGTTTTAGCCCCGTTATTGTTTATTTTATTTATCAATGAAATTGATGAAATTTTAGAAAGTGTCCAAGCTGATGCACCCAGGTTGAAAGGCCTATCCCTGCCGGTGTTATTATACGCTGACGACGCCGTGCTCCTTTCCAGAACCCATCTGGGTTTACAGCGTTTGATGGATAGATTTTTTCACTTTTTCACAACATCAGTAATAAAATGGCAAAAAGTGCCCATGGTATCTTCAAATTTGCAGCATAAATTGGGGATAGGCGAACCAGAGACATGTTGCAAATTTACCAAGCTAGATGCGCCACTATTGCATTGTATGGGGCGGCTATATGGGGTCACAGCTGTGACCATAAATTGAGGTTGGAGGAAAATTCTTTCCTGAAAAAACGTTTATGTTTGCCCACCTCTGCTGCCACTGTATTGATCCATCGGGAATTAGACATCAATTATTTGAATGATCTTTTATCCTTAAGACCTTTAATGTTATGGCGCTCCATATGGCTCCAGGACGAAAAGACCCTCAACAGATCTATAATTGAGGATTGTCTTTCATTGGACTTGTATAGGAAGATCCCATGGATAAAATATGTCTCTGACTGTTATTTACAAATATTTAATCTTAATGTTTTGATCGACCCTAAGGCTGCCTTGACGATACCAAAAGCAGAGTTGAAAGCAATATTTTTGGATAATTTGGCAAAGAAGAGGGCTTCTGCCAGTCGGTCCATGTTAACTGTCACATTTTCTAGCAGATATTCCCTCACAAAAGGTTTTCCACCATACTTAGCACTGGTCACCAGGCAATCGCATAAGTTTGTCCCGACCAGACTAAGGTTCGGAATAGTATATGATTTGGTGGCCCTACCTATCCTTAAGCAACATCCTAAAGGACCGTGTCTGTGTGACGGTATATCAAAACAGAGCACCTTGCACTTTTTATTAATATGCAAACTGTACCTGAACTTTCGAATTATGTACCTAAAACCTTTGTTTGTTAAATATGGGGTACGTACAGTTGATGAGGCAATGAGTCTTATTTTTAACCTGAAATCTGCTGACATCTGTTTTTATACTGCTGTTTTTAAACAAATCTATTAGTGTGCGTAAAAGCATGATATTTTAGTGTATTTGGTTTGTATTCCATGAAACTCATTTTAAATCGATGATTTATGTATTGTGTACTTTTTACATGTGCTTTTTTGGTCATTTCTTTTGTACCGAATAAAGCTTCATAAATTGAATTGAATTGAAGTAATTCACACATAAACAATAAAGAACACAATAGTGCCAGATCGCCTTGCACACAGTGAGCAGAAATGCCATCCTGCCTTAGTCATAGTCACACAACACGAACAAAACAGGCAGCACAAGTTCAAGATTCTCTACATAATCACAAAACAGGTAACAGACATTTAGACATATAACAGACAAGCAACCAGAGTGTTAGTTCTAATGTAAATGTTCAGAGCAGGTAGACTCTCGCACATAACGAATAGGTACATCACTTTGTCAAAGGGTAATGTACAGTGATAATAGAAACTCTATTAAATACATACTCACCTGTAATCAGTCTAATTCTCTCCATCATCATATTTCAGAAATAGAGGTTCGAGAACAGATCGATTACCTGCACAATGTTTTCATTCCTAGCAAGTATGTGACTTAAATAATTGTAGGCTCCTGGGTTAAATTAGAGTTCAGTGCAGTCTCACAGGGATTTAATCTCCGTTACCTGCCTATCTGTACTTTACCAATTTGCTTTTCCACTCTTGGTGCGAAGAAATGCCTCCAAATAAACGTTTTTTTCATACATGGAAAGATGTAGTTAAGCCAGTAGTAGAGGAATGGTCCATTGAACTCTCCAAGTTGGAAACTTTAGAAATGGTAATGTGCAGTGCTATAAACAGGCTGGATTTCTTTGATAAATATTGAGAACCTACTTTAGAATACTACGAATTTATTTTATATTATGACATGTAGACTTTTTAGGTATAACTCGTTTGTCTTTACAGAAAGGGATTCAGGTATGTATGTGATATTTCTATAATGCACCCCTATCTGAAAGCAACAAGGCTCTATTCAGGGTCCAATGAAGTCAAACAGTCGAAAAGTGATTTCAGGCAGTGGGTGCTAGGTTCTGGCTAGGTTTCAGCCGCCTTCGACACGGTCTGCCACCGCACCCTACGCACACGCCTCCACCACGCAGGAATCCGAGACAAGGCCCTGGAATGGACCGCCTCCTAACTCGCTGGCAGAACCCAGAGCGTCCGCCTCCCCCCTTTCCACTCCGAAGCCTCCAAAATAATCTGTGGCATACCCCAGGGATCATCCCTCAACCCAACATTGTTCAACTTGTACATGGCCCCACTCGCCCACGTCGCCAGACTGCACAACCTCAACACCATCTCCTACGCCGATTACACACAGCTGATCATCTCCCTCACCAAGGACCCCCTCACAGCCAAGATCAACCTCCACGAAGGAATGAAAGCCGTCGCCGAATGGTTGAAGAACAGCCTTCTGAAGCTAAACTCAGACAAGACAGAGGTCCTCATCCTTGGCTCCACCCCCTCAGCCTGGGATGACTCCTGGTGGCCGACCGCCTGGGAACAGCACCAACGCCCACCGACCACGCACGCAACCTGGAGTTCGTCCTCGACTCAACACTCTCGATGACTAAGCAAGTCAACGCCGTTTCATCCTCCTGCTTTAACACCCTCCGTGCTCCGCAAGATCTACAGATGGATCCCCACCGACACAAGAAAAACTGTTACCCAGAGCCTCATCAGCAGCATGCTGGACTATGGAAACGCCCTCTACGTGGGAGCCCCGGCCAAACTACTGAAACGACTACAACGCATGCACAACACCTCAGCCTGCCTGATCCTCGACATCCTGCGACAAAGCCACATCACACCCCACCTGAGAGACCTGCACTGGCTGCCCGTCAACAAGAGGATCACCTTCAAGCTTCTCACACAAGGCACTCCACGAAACCGGACCAGCATACCTTAACAGACAACTCACCTTCTACACCCCGAACCACCAGCTCCGTTCTGCCAACAACGCCCTCGCCACCGTCCCCCGCATCCGAAGAGCAACCTCCGGCGGGAGATCATTCTCCTACCGCGCCGCCAACACTTGGAACACCCTCCCCATCCTCCTACGGCAGACCCAAGACCTACTAACCTTCAGGAGGCTTCTCAAGACCTGGCCTTTCAAGCAGTAGCAGCACCCCCGCCGCCAGCCCTCCCCAGCGCTTTGAGACCCTCACGGGTAAGTAGTGCGCTTTACAAATTCCTTGATTGATTGATTCTGGGGAACTTGGGGGTTACTAGCTGTCTCACGATTAAGTGTTTTTTAAGGAAGTGTGTATTCTGCTTTCTCTTTCAGAAAAATAGAGGTCCTTCCTTTACCTCACTGCCTCAGTTACCATCAATTTTGTTTACCAGGCCATTAGATACCAGGGCAAGAAAAACATTCTCAAAAGCCTCCACTTGATAGTTACTTTTATTCATGGTTTTGGATGGATTTGACGGGGTGGTATGGTTGCCATGTTTCATAGAGCCAACTTTTTTCTGGAATCCTGACGTTAGTTTGCCGAATCAGGTGCCTTATTCTGGCAGTCATGGGGACGTATTGTTTCATGAGTATCAAGGCTTTATTATCAGACGGGGGGAATTATTAACAGAACTGGCAAATGTTATCAATCAGTAGAGTTATTATCTAAATCTGGTGTTGTGTTCCCGTGTGTTTTAGGGCAATCTCTTCTGTGGAGGTTCTGTAATTGGAGAAAAATGGATCCTTAGCGCAGCTCACTGCTTTGATGATGAAGAGGGAAGGTTGCTGAAGCCAGAAAATGTCATTGTCTCTGTTGGTAAGTGTGAGGCCAGGTCTCTGCAGGTCTAGGAAACATAGGGGCCATTCGGAAAACCTTGCAACCAATATTGCCTGTTGCTTTAGGAACCAGATACTATAGTAATGAAGCTCACTGAAGTACCTCCTTTTGTATGCTTTGAAGCACAAGGAGTAGTGAAGTGTAACAGTCAAGGCATACTCTTGGAGAGTGATGTAGATTTAGATGCGCAGAAATGCAGTACATCAGTAATACTGAGTAAATGGGTTGTCAAATCAGTGGTGTACCTTTTAAAAAGAGATGAGACTTTTATTCATGCTAATAATATATCCATTATGTTAGTATTAAAGTCATATATATGCAGATTGTTGGAACCTGGTTGTGACCACGGTGCAGGGAAGTTTCTCTGGCTAAATTGAACACACAGTGCAATCTGGAAGTGGGAGAGAATGTCGCCAGGCAAAAACAGATGTGTGGTGCAGTGACTTCACACATATGGGGTGATGCAACCTTAATGGTTGAACAGGTTATAGAAGATCACTGTAGGCAGTGTTTAATTTGAGCATGTGCTTTTAGGTGCTCAGCACCGGCACTTCTTTCACAGGGCCGGGGCTACAATTTCTGACCCTGCAGGTGGTGGTCTAAATATTAATTGTTCAAATTCAAAATAAAAAGAATAACATACATTGCATGGTGACTGGCTGGTACATGTTCATTGACAGGCCAGCATACGCCTGTCCAGGCAGGCATGATTGTGTATCACCACGTTAGTGATGATGTCATCACGCCGATCACAAATCCAAGAAATCATCGACAAACTATGGCTTACATTCTATTCCCAGAGTCTGCTGCACCCTTCCACTGCCTGAGCCTAAGCCTCCCATTTGATAATTGTAGCTGGGGGCTGGCTCATGAGGGAGTTGAGGCAAGGAAGCTGCGAGAGTTCATTTGGAACTTGGGAGTGAGGGCTCTTGAGGAAGAATATACCAAAGTAAGGGGTTCATTAGGATCGCGGTTTTTCCGCATCCTCGGGGCCGGCGGAAGGCACCGCCGGCCCAGAGGATGCGGAAAAACCGCAGCGGACTGACCAAAGACCCACCGCCACATTAGGATGGCTGGTGGGTCCTGGTTTCCGTCCGCAGCTTTTCCGCCGCGGCTGGCTTACAACCGCGGCGGAAAAGCTCTAATATGGTGATGGTGTCTGTCAGACACCGTCCACCATATTAGGATGGCCTGTAAAGTATGCTTTTCCGCGGCGGGTTTTCCGCCGTGGAAAAGCATACGGAACTTACTGCGGGGCCCGTTGCGGCCCCCTAGGTGAAGAGGGAGTGGGGGGTGCACATGGGGGGTACCTATGGTACCCCCTGCATTTGCATGCAGAAAGCGGCAGGCACCGCGCGGTGCCTGCCTCTTACTGCATGCAAATGCAATGCGTGCATTTTTAACATTGCGGCGGGTGCAGCTTGAAGCTCCACCCGCCGCAATGTTAAAAATAGAGGATGTGACCGCAACCCTGGCGGTCACATCCTAATCAGCACGGAGGGAACGCCGCAGCCCCTGCGGACGTTCCCTCCTCCTCAAGGGTGGCGGACGGACGCAAGTCCGTCCGCCATCCTAATCGGCCCCATAGTGTGGGCTTTCCAGTTGCTGTGTAGCCAGAGTAACATATCCTGCAGCCCTGCATTGCTGTTATACTCAACGTGGTCGATGCGGCTGTGGCCCAACACAACTATTCTGCGTCATGGCATCACCTGTAGATTCTGTGCGCTGCACCCCAGCATGGTAATTGCTGAGCGTGTGTGAGTCCAGTAGGCACCACAGCCATACTTACCGGCATTGGCAGCATTACAGCTGGGGACAATGCCTGTGCTGTAGCAGGCAGGGTCACAGCAAGCTGAGCAGTAGATGCCGATGCCGTCGCCATCCCTGGACCTACTAATTACAGGCAGCACTAGAAGAACCTGCTGTGCAAGCAGCCGTCTGTTTCACAATAAACCCAGTCATACCGCACTGATTAATATATGCAAAAAAAGCATTTTCATTTGGTGTACATTTTGTTTTTGCACTCGTGTAGGTAAGAAAGTAAAACACGCCATCTTCCACTTCTTTAGGAATGACAACAGGAAAACACAGAGTTCAAAATAGCAGGGACATGTACAGGCTGATGAAAGGGGTCACAGGCAGCAGCAGTGTTATAGATAAGAGAGAGAGCAGGAATAAAGAGGAGAGAGAAACAGTAGGAGAGGAGATAGATAAGACGGAGCTAAGTAGAAGAAAAGGAGAGCAAATTAGACCATAAGAGAAAGCAGCCATGGCGTGAAGAAGAGAGCATTCAGAAGAGAGAAGATAGAATGAAAGGATGTAGAGGACAGGACAGAGTAAAAAAGCAGACATATGATAAAACGGAGACACAGCTAATCACTGCTAGAAGAGTGATAGTATAGAGCCAAGATTGAGGAGAGAGAGAGCAGAGCATGGATAAAAAATGAAGAGGAAAAAGGGTATGGCTAGAATGAATACAGGGCAAATCAGAAATACAGGTTATAAGGTAACACACCAGGTGTGACAAAGATGATAGAAAACAATTAGAGAGGTGAGAGGATAGACTCTTAGAGCACAGACTTAGGGGACAGACAACAGAATAAGGTTAGAAGATAGAGACTGAGGCAGTGAGAGTGTTGAAAGTGGGGTCACCGGAGTAAGAAGTGAACTGTGGCCTCCTTGGCAAAATTTTCAGCACCTTCACTTCATCTCAGAGCCAAATGGGCGGGAAAGCAGTGACAGTGAGAACAAACATAACCCACCAAAAAGGCAGACGTTTGCTAGGGAGAGTCTTAACCCCTTCCCTCATACCCTGAAGACTGAATGTGGATTTGTTTGTAAGCACACATAAAGAATGGCAGAACAGAATATCTCTTTAACATGCATTTATTCAGGAGTTGAGCAAGCAAGCACCACTCAGCATTGGGTAGACCCCAGGGTTAATGTCTAGACAGTGATACCATCTGCCGATGAGCTCTAGTGGGGTGTCTGACAGTATTGTAGCAATAATGTCGTGCGACACAAATATTGTGTCAAAAGTATTGTGGGAGAGAATATAATATTTTTTAGAATAATGTAGATTATTTATTGAATTTACTTTTATTATTTTTGATGCTATTCGTTGTTATTATTTCAATGTTAACTTTGTTAAATTCTTGTTAGTGCGTTCTTTTATTTTAGTAATATATATTAAGGTTTTTTGTTTTATGTTATTTTTTGGGAAGGTTGTTGAGTTTGTAGGGAAATAAGGTGGGACGTTTGTTAAATATTTATTTTTAATTGATTATAAAATGTCTTTTTGTAAGTTTTATGTTTAGTTGGTCAGTTTTATGGTCTTAATTATTTAATTGTATTTAATGTTGTGTAAATGAATTTTATTATGTTTATGATCTTTGTATAGAAATTTATAATGTTTTTATTTTTTGAAATAATTTGTATTATTGTTTTTCTGTTATTAATTTATGTTGTTTTTGCTGGTTCTGAAATTTTAGGGTCACAGAAGGAGAAATGTTTTAAATAATTTTGTAATGTTTTAACTGTTGAAATTGTTTAATATAATTTTATTTATAATGTTATTGTGTTAATTCCCCATTTTATTTGTGTATAAATTACAATACGGTAACAATGTTATTTGACTATTTATGGAAATGCACTTTATACATATTATTGTGTATATATATATATATTTTTTTTTTTGGGGGGGGGTAAAAAAGCTGCGAAATTTGGACCCACATCTAATAAGTTGTCAAACAACCTGGGGGGAAGTCACATCTGTAAAAAGAAAGAAAGAAATCTGTCTCCCGAATCTCAAGAGTTGACCAAAAACCTATTAGAACATTATAATGCCCATTCAGGGCTTCATCATCAGGGCCACGCTGAGTACCATAACCGAGGCAACTCCCACCCATAATATCCGTGGACCATTTATTACAGTTCTCCATTCTAAAAGCAAAAACAGTTGTTAAATAAAATGAGTGATAATGAGAACTGTATAGGACAACGGCCTTTAGGAATGATAGGCGACCAGAAATATGTGAGGTAACATTATATTTGAATATAAATTAGTATTACTAATGAATTGATTAGTATAATCACACAATGATTTATGAATGCGCTAAAAAGCAAAGATGATTGTACATAAATTGTATATATATGAATTTGATCTAGCGCGATATTGACCACTACAAGATGGCCGCCATTCGCAATGATGGAATTGTATGATATGTGCCACTTTTTTATTTTCACTTCTTGCACACGTGACAGGAAGTCACAATGAAAATGTTATTTAAATCACCTTAAAAAAATGCGATGGTTTACACTGACGAAGGCGGCAACGCCGAAACGCGTTTGTAATCCTTGTTATGCTGCAGAGCTATGAATAAAATGGCTAACCACGCTAAAACGACTTTGAGTGCTCTTCTTTGAGATGAGTCCCGGGTACGGAGGGGCTTAAGTGTTGGAAAAAAAAAAATATATATATATATATATATATATCTCAACACAGCTCTCCCTGCATGGAGAGAAAGTGAGCCGCACACATAACTTGCTGCATTCTTTTGATTTTGATTTCATGCTTGTTTGAACAACATGGCAGTCCTAGACGGCAGTCCCTTAATATTCCCCTCCAGTGGGCGGTGCTTTTGTGTTGTTTCAAAGGATTCTCTTTGCTTAATTGATTGTTCACTTTTGGCAGCGTTTGTTACCCCGCGTCCAAACCCATTTTCAAGGTTGGTACAGGTCCAATACCGAAGCCAGTCTTCGGCGGTACCTCATTGCCCTAGTACGTTTTCACGGGCAACAACTTCGGTCCACGGCGGGCAATGGTGGCAATCTTGCTGGTGGTGTGTCGCTCCTCTGCAGGACCACACCGACAAAATATCAACACAGCTCTCCCCGCATGGAAAGAAAGTGAGCCGCACACGTAACTTGTTGCATTCTTTTGATTTTGATTTAATGCTTGTTTGAACAACATGGCAGTCCTGATGTGTTTCAGTCTAACATAGACCTTTCTCAAAGGTAAGCCTGCACCTAAAGTACCGCTTGTATCCAAAGCCAAATGTCCACAATTTATAATTATGGCCTCCAGTGGCTCCTTTTTATATTGCATTCTGGGGTATGTGGTTCCAAGACGGCAGTCCCTTAATATTTCCCTCCAGTCAACAAGAGGATCACCTTCAAGCTGCTCACCCACGCACACAAGGCACTCCACAACACCGGACCAGCACGCCTCAACAGACGATTAAGCTTCTACACACCCAACCGCCAGCTCCGCTCCATCGACCACGCCACCATCCCCCGCATCTGAAGAGCAACCAGCGGTGGCAGATCTTTTTCCCACCTTGCCGCTAAAACCTCGAACACCCTCCCCATCCTCCTACGGCAGACCCAGGACCTGCTAACCTTCAGAGTACTCCTCAAGACCTGGCTATTTGAGCAGTAGCAGCATCCCCCCCCCCCAGCACCTTGAGACCCTCACGGGTAAGTAGTGCGCTTTACAAATGTTTGATTGATTGATTGATAGCATCTGGACGATTGTTTTTTTCACGTTTCAGTTTAATTTTGTTTGAGGAGAATGCTTAAGTTGTGAATAGAACCATTTTATGAAAAGGTTTGGTTGAAATTGAACCCACGGCATTAATAAAGGGGCCCACCTATTGGAACAAGGGTAGGGTAGTCGCTTTAAATATTTGTCTCAATAAGCTTCCAGAGGATTTAAGGTCCATGCCAGTCTACCCTCTAAAAAAGTATGACTTTTGGGTGAAATTATTTGTTGTTAGAGATGTTAGAGATTTAGGAAGGGTCATAAACCGAATGATCAGAGCCCATTTCCTGTTGAATTCTGGTGTAGAATAGAGTGGCAAAGAGTGTTATGGCACACAGTGGAGTTGCGTAGAGTGGAATGGCGTACATTAGAGTGGCGTAAAGTGGAGTGACGTAGAGTAGAATGGAGTAGAGTGAAGTGGACTGGTGTAGAGTGCAGTGGTGTAGATGAAAGTAGCGTAGAGTGGAATAACATACACTCTAGTGGTATAGAGTGAAGTGGAAAGAGTGGAGTAGCATAGAGTAGAATAGCGTAGAGTGGAGTGGTATGAAGTGTAGTGGCATAGAGTTGAATGGTGTAGAGTGGTGTAGAATGGAGTAGTATAGAGTGGAGTACAGATGAGTGGCATAGAGTGGAATAGCACATAGTGGAGTGGCGTACAATAGAGTGGCATAGCGTAGAGTGTGATGACACAGAGTGCAGTGCCATACAATGGAGTGGCATAAAATACAGTGGTGTGGAGTGGGGAAAGAGTGGAGTGGCGTAGCATGAATAGTGTAAAGAGTGGCATTGAGTGGAATAGCATAGAGTGGAGTGGCATACAGTAGGGTGTAGAGTAGAATAGCATAGAGTGGACCAGCGTAAATTGGACTGGCGTAGAGTGGAGTAGTGTACAGAGGAATAGCGTAAATTGGAATGCCATAGAGTGGAATGGCATAGAATGAATGCGTAGAGTGAAGTAACATAGAGTTGAATAGCGTTCACTTAAGTGGCATGGAGTGGAGTGGAATAGCATATAGTGTAGTAGTGTGGTGTAGAGTGGCATACAGTTGAGTGGCATCAAGTGGAAACGCAGAGGGAAAATCATAGAATGACATTGAGTGGAATAGCGTAGAGTGGAGTGACATTGAGTGCAATAGTTCATAGTGTAGTGGCATAGAGTTAAGTGGTGTAGAGTGGAACAGCGATGAGTGAATGACATAGACTGGAGTGCCATACAGTGGAGTGGCATACAGTACAGTAGAGTGAAATAGCCTAGAGTGGAGTGGCTTGGAATAGCATAGAGTGGAATAGTGAAGTAGGATAGCATGGAGGGGAGTGACATAGAGTGGCGTAGAGAGGAATGGTGTAGAGTGTACCAGCATAGACTGGAGAGCCTTACAGTATGGTGGAATGGAGTGGAGTAGCATAGAGTGGAGTGGTGTAGGGTGTAATACTGTAGAGGAAAGTGATATAAAGTGGTGTACAGTGGAGTGATGTAAAGTGGAACGGCATAGAGTGGAGTGGCCTAAAGTGGAGTGACATATAATAGAGCGGTGTAGAGTGGAACAGTGTACAGTGGAGTGGCGTAGAATAGAAGAACATAATGTGGAGCAGCGTAGGGTGGAGTGGTGTAGAGTTGAATAGCGTAGAGTAGTGTGGTTTACAACAGAGTGACGGAAAGTGGAATGACATTGAGTAGAGTAGAGTGAAGTGGCAAAGAATGGAGTGCTGTAGAGTGGACTGGCATAGAGTGGAATAGCGTAGAGAGGAGATTCATAGAGTTGAGTGGCGTAGAGTGCAGTGGCATAAAGTGGAATAGCATAAACTGGAGTGGCATAGAGTAGAGTGTTGTAGAGTGGAACACTGTAGAGTGTAGTGGTGTAGAATGGAGTGGTGTAGAGTGAAATAGTGTAGAATGTAGTGAGTTACAGTGATATAGAGTGCAGTGACATACAGTAGAGTGGCGTAGAGTGGAGCAGCGTAGAGTTGAATAGCGTAGAGTGAATTAGCATAGAGTGTAATGACGTAGAGTGGAGTGGCGTAGAATCAAGTGTCGTACAGTGTAGAGTGGAGTAGCGTAGAATGCAGTGGCTTAGAAGAGAGTCCTTAGAGTGAAGTGGCATACAGTGGGATAGCATAGAGTCAGAGTGGCGTGCAATGGTATGGAGTGGGGTGGGGTGGAGTGGAGTGGCATAAAGTGGAGGGCAGTGAACTAGCGTTCAGTAGAGTGGAGTACAGTGGTGCAGCATACAGCGGAACACCATAGAGTGGAGTGGCATAGAGAAGAGTGACATAGAGTGGAATACTGTTGAGTGGAGTTCTGTAGTGTGACTTAGAGTTGAGTGGCATAGAGTGGAATGGCATAGAGTGGAGTGCCATAGAGCTGAATATCATGGAGTGGAGCGCTGTAGAGTGGAGTCCCGTGGAGTGGAATAGCGCACAGTTGTGTGGAGTTGGGCAGAGCAGCATAGAGTGGATTGGTGTACAGGGAATAGCGTAGAGTGGAGTGGCATACAGTATAGTAGTGTAGGCTAGTGTGCGTAGAGTGCAATACCGTAGAGTAATGTGGCATTGAGTTGAGTGGTATAGAGTGGAATGGAGTAGAGAGAAGTGGCATAGAGTGACATAGCATAGACTGCAATAGTGTATAGTAAAATGGCATAGAGTGGGGTGGTATAAAGTGGAGTGCTATAGAGCAGAGTTGCGTAGATTGGAATAGCGTAGAGTGGAGTGATTTAGACTGGAGTGTCATAGAGTGGAGTGGCATACAGTAGAATTGCGTAGAGTGGAGTTACGTATAGTAGACTGGCGTTGAGTAGAATAGCCTGGAGAGGCATATGGTAGAATGGAGTGCTGTATAGTGGTATAGCATACAGTAGAGTGGCATAGAGTGGAATGGGGTTGTGTGGAGTACTGTACAGTTGAAAAGCATATAGTGGATTGGAATACTGTAAAGTGGTGTTAAGTGGCATATAGTGTAGTGGCATAGAGTGGAATAGCATAGAATGGAGTCCCTTAGAGTACAGTGGCACAGAGTAGAGTGGCATAGAAAGGAATAATGTGCAGTTGAGTGGTGTAGAAAGGAGTGGTGTGTCATAGAGTGGAGATACGTGTCATAGTGGCTTGTGGTACTGTCTTAGAGTGGATGGGCGTAGAGCAAACTGGGATGTTGTATAGTATGATGGTGTAGAGTGGAGTTGCATGTCATTGAGTGGGGCATGGTAGAGTGGAGTGGGATGTCATAGAGTTGAGAAAATGTATAAGCATTATTCATAAAGGTAAACCTACACTTTTGTGTAAGTTAATGATTGTTGGCTTTTCACAAAGTTATTTTACAACTAGTATATTTGAGACTGCAGAGTCTTCGTACATAACAAGGTAGGACCGTCCAGTCTTTTAATGTGCAGCCACTCCTCAGTCATAAAGATACTACCAATAGAATGTCTTTGTGAATTGTAAACAATGGTAAACTTAGAGAAAGGTTTACCATCAGGAATCATGCCCCTAAAATATATGCATATATATTTGGCAACAGGAAACTGCCTTTACAAAGCTGGCAGAGACACGCATGCCGGTTCCCCGCAAGTGAAACCATGTATGCCATAACCATGCATATGCCTTAACCACACATATGCGTGGTTAAGGCAGAATGCTGTCTAGATGTCCAGGTACAGGAAGCTTTAGGATAGAAAGATCGACGCTGACCGGTAAGAGGGGCTGGGGCTAGGTTTGGAGGGCATGGGTGTAGTTTGTGGGGCTTAGAGTTGTTTACAGTGATGGGTTTTTGGGCTCAGAGCAGGGGGGTCATGGTAGTTTTAGGTGTTAGCGATGGGGGTAGTTTTCAGGGCTCTGTGGGGGGTCGGGTTCTTTATAGGGCAGGGGCCAGGGTTTTAGGGCACAGAGCGGGGAAGGTTGGGGTAGTTTAAGGTTTTAGAGGTGGGAGTAGTTTTTAGTGCTCAGGGGGGTCGGGTTAATTATAGGTCAAGGGCCAGGGTTTTAGGGCTTAGGATGGAGGGGATGGGGTGTAAACTTTACCACATATCCCTTTCCCAATCATGCCTTTGCCACAAAATTGCGTGGTAAAGGCATGCGTGTTAAAGGAATGCGTTGTTCAGACCTATTCATTGTTCGGGCTGAGTGTTGGAGGCATGCATGGTCTAACCATGCTTGCCTCTGTCATACAACCTGTGCGGCAGTATACTTTAGTAATTTCACTGTATACCGCTGTACATGCCGCTGACAAAACACTGTATGATTGGCTAATGACTACCCATACAAAACTAAAAAGCAGCCATAATGTTTAGACCAGACTTTGGCTCTGTTCTGGCCTTTTAGTGTAAATATAGTGTTCTAGTGTTTATCAGCATATAGGAAGGGATGAGTCAGATTCTATCAGTGTGTAATTTTAAGTAAAAGTCTTTTTCTTAGTTAATATAGTTCTATAAAAAGTATGTAGTACCATATTGTTTAGACGCCACTTACTCTGTGTTCAGGGTTTTAATGGTGAATATAATGTAATACAGTGTAATTTTCTATTTTCTCAATTTTTTAAAAATATTTTAAGTACACTGTCCTGCACTATATTTCCCTCTAAAATTCAGAACACTGACTAAGTATGGCTTAAACCAGTGGTCCTAACCTTTTAAGTCCTGTGGACCCCACTTACAGAACCCAAGGGACCCCACTGAATTATTATCAGAATCCAGGTCCACACTGAGTCACTACTGGAAGCTGGGGCCCAGACCTAAGCATTTTTGATGATTTGAACTGCAAAACAGAACACAAAATATACAGAACATTCATCACAATTACACAAATGATTAACTATTTTAGTTAATTCAAAAACATATAGAAAGCAAATAAATGTTCATTTTAATTGGAAAGTTGGAGCTATTCTAAATTCAATTAAGGTCACTTATTCTCCATACTATATTCAATTTGACGCACTTGCACTGCTCCTACAAATCAATCTGAGTATACCAACGTAATTTGTGGCCTCCAATATTAGATTCAATTATGGAATGATTTACAATTTTGAGTTGTACATTTTCATTTTTCAATTATATACTCTTTATACATCTCTTAATATTTAATTCTCTAAGGATTTGCTGTTCCCTGACCGTAGGTTAAGAATCACTGGTCTTAACAATTTTTTGCCCTTCCAAAATCAAAAGTGCGATATAAAGTGCTAAAGTGCTAAATTGCTATAGTGCTAAATTTCTCCTTATATATAATGTAGGAGTGTTTGTCATCGTTTTTTTACGTATTTTTATTTTTGTAAGTAGCACTGTAATTTCTAGGTCATACTGTGGTACTCAGTAAACTATTTCTTTTTTAAATAGATTCTGTAAAAAACTTTAAAACACTATAGTACACTATATTTGTAGAATATAGTGTAGTACATTGTAGTACATTGTATTATTTATTTTTTTACAAACTTTTTTAAATTACAGCTGTACTTCTTGGTAGTACTCTGGAACGTAATAAACTTTATTTCATATATAGAAAATTAGAAATAATTCTCCCTACCTATTACTATTTTAACAAAGTGGTAATAGGTAGGGAAAAATATATAAAACCTACTACTTACCTATATTTAAGGCCCTAACCCAGAACACAGTCTAAGCATGGTCAAAACAACATGGTTGCCTTTAATTTTGTAAAGTCAGTCATTAGCCTATCATATACCCCCGCCTAGTAGAACCAACTTTTTGCTCTCCAAGCTGGGGGGGGGGGGCACTTTCACGACGGGGAAACAAACTAGGTTCTATTTTGGCATACAAATTACTCACCAAGAGAGCACATAGACAGATTGGCAAATTCAGAAACAATAATGGCATCACATTGGGAAAAGTGTTGCCATTCACCGTCACACTTAGCTGCCGTCCACTGTTTTTTTAGGTGATGTCAAGTCACCCCTCACGAATATGCCCTTTGACAGGACTTGCCTGTTCAGGAACAAAGTATATTTCCCTCTAGAGTGAACCTAGGCATGCTATCTGGGCTTATCTGCCCCACCCTGCCCATGTCATAAACCCTATTGCTCCTTTTGTGGCTTCAGCAGGGTAACCCTGTACCATCAGCCTATTCAACCTCAGCAAGTTGCCTAGCAGTTTTGCAGTCAAGGCCCTGGTACCCACTGCCCTCACTGTCAAGGTCAACAGGCCACCCATTCCCCTCTCCCTCTTGCGGCCTACCAGATCCCTTGAGCATGCCCTCTGTGGAGCATATCCACCCTGTAGGATGCAGGATCTGAAGTTTCATGCTGGGTTGACGGACCACAACATAAGACAGGTGGTTCCTGCAAATTGTTTGGAAGGGGTATGCTTTGCCTTGCCTTGCCTTGCCTTGCTTTAAATGCTGGTTCACATTCCGCAATGACTGACAAAGGTTCATCTTTTTTTGCACCAGGAAGTACAAGCCCTTTTGGCCAAAGAGGCTATTGAGATGTGCCTGTGCCAGAGACAGGTCATGGTTGTTATTCCAGCGACTTTCTGGCGGCAAAGGACGGAGGCCTTTTATCCTATTTCAGACCTGCACCCTAAGCACCTTACCCTGGAAGGAAAAATTGATGATTCTCACACTAACCTCGGTCTTGTCTGCCTTCGACGTTGGAGACTGTATAGTGGATTTGGAACTTCAGGATGCCCAATTCCATCATACCATTCTTCTGGCTCATCAGCGCTACCTAAGGTTTGTAGTGAGAAGAGAGCATTTCCAGTTCAGTGTGCTCCCCTTCAGTCTCACCAGTGCATCACTGGTGTTCATGAAAGTGAGAGCCATGGTAGCAGCACACCTTCAGACTTCCTCTGCTTCGATGATTGACTGTTGAAGGCGGGCTTGCCCCAGGCAGTTGTGAACCACTTCCAAACTATGTAAAATCTCCTGTCATCTTTGGTTTTCACTATTTACATGCTTAAGTCACAACTGACTCTTTCTCAGATGCTCCCCTTAATTGAAGCCATTCTGGACACAGTTTGGTTTTATGCTTCTCCCCCAGAAATGAGAGTCCTGACATACAAGCTATGATCTCAATCTTCCAGCCTCTGTCCTGGATTTCAGTGAGGTGAACTCTGAGGCTCCTGGGATTGATTGCTTCTGCATCCTTCTGGTGAAGCAAGCCAGGTCACATATGTGGGCTCTGCAGTGCGATTTGAAATCTCAGTGAACACAACATCAAGAGGGTCTCTCAAACACATTCAGATTTCTGAGGAGTCTTGAAAGGGTCTGCAGTGGTGGTTTCTGGACCACGCTTGGGACAGCAGCATACCTCTCCCCCTTCCCCAGTCAGAACTGACAGTGGTGACCAATGCATTGGTCCTTAATTGGGTGGCCAGCTGGGAGAGGTCGAGATGAAAGGCTTGTGGTCTCTGTCTGGATCACAGCTCATATCAGCCTTTTAGAGTTGAAGGCCATCTGTTTGACGTTGAAAGCCTTATTTCTGTCCATCAAGGGAAGTCTGCTACAGGTGATCAAGGGCAACACCACTGCCATATAGTACAGACAGGGACGGGTGGGGTCCCGGACCCTGAGGCAGGGTCCCTGCGCTTCTGGACATGGCTAGTCCATCAAGAAATTTTCCTGGTGGTGAACCACCTGGCAGTATCATTGAATGTTAGGGAGGAAGAGGTCAACCTTTGGCGCCTAGCAGATGTCTTGTGGCAATTACACCTAGTGGTGGTGCAAGGTCTCTTCTGCGAATGGGGAGAACCTTGGCTCGATCTGTTTGCCACCACCAAGAACACGCAAGGTCAGCACATCTGCGTGTTAGAGTTTTCAAGGTGTCTCTCGCTCGGAGATGCAATCCACCTTGAGTGGAACTCTGAATTCCTGTATGCCTACTTATCCTAGTGGCTCCAGATTGAACACGGAGGGAGTAGTATGCAGAACTCCTGGGCATGAGCATCTGCCTCGATCAGGCTGCCTCTCCAGGAGGATCTGCTGTTGCATTAGTAGGACAGGGATTTTCACCCGAACCATCTCAATCTTTACCTTAATCATCATGCTTGGAGATGGAGCGGCAACAACTGACCATCTTTGGCCTTCCTCTGGATATGGTTGATGTAATTTTGGCAGCAAGTCGTCTGTCAGGAGGGGGCGATGGAAGAGCACGAACGTCACCTACAAGAGGAGCATTCTTTATGAGACGGAAGTGGACACAGGGTGACATCTTTCACTGACTCCTCTTCCCTACAGGATGTCACGGACCCCCAACCATCATCCAAGGAGGCCGGGAAAAGGAAAATCCCACAGGAACAGGAGGGACGCAAGGAGGAACTCTGAACAATGGGGAGAATCGTGGATCCTGAGAGAAGACTGCGGGAAGTGGAACCGGGGCCAAAGGAGACAGCGGATGGCGTGAAGGAAGGAGAAGGCACCGGCGATGCGGATGTAGGCCCAGAAGTCTGGAGTGATGACTGGTGGAGTCCTCAGGAGATGCCTGCTTGCCACCGCTGTTCTGGAGAACTGCGGCCCAGGCGGGGAGTCAACAAGTCAGCTCTGGGGTAGATATAAGGGATTCAGGACAGGGATCCTTGGCATCCACAGGAGGGAGGCTGACTTGAGGAGGAATCAGGTGAGGGGAGGGGAGAAAACGATAGAAGTCGTGATTTTGCTCTCATGAAATGCAAGAGAGATATGTTATTTAAAATGGTCGATTAGATGCAAGGTGACAGCTAGGCCCTGAGGTAAAAACAGGCTGTGTGGGAGAAATTACCACTCCTTGTTTTATTTTTCGTTTTGTTAAAAGAGTATCTTTTGAGAAGATCAGACAAGTACTAAAGGGAATTTAGCCTTCTTCTCATTTTTCCTTTCTTCCTCTTTGGGTACTTCAATTATTTTCCATCTAGTCTTGTGACTTGCTCTTACCTCAGTCCCACCTATAACCCTGTCCTCACTATGCGCACAAATCCTGTAGAAGTCACAGGTGTTGTCACAAAGTGTTGGTGACGGGTATAAATACGGAAAATAACCCTAGGACCGAGCACTTATCGCCCCTGGTATCTCCTCTCTTGAGCCTCCTGGGGAAGAAGCACCACTGAAGCAAGAACACCCTGAAGAGAGGAAGGCTGAAGTATGTACCATCTGCCGGAATATTCACCTTTGCCATTCCTGACAGCTTACTCTTACCAATCCTCAATAAATAGGCAACCATTGAGAACCAAATACGGCCTCCTAGATTCTGTTTCTGACCATTCCTCTGACAGCGTCCCTCGACAAAAACTGTATATGCATGTTATTTGGACAAATTTGTGGCTTGGCGCAGTACTCGGGTGTTAGACTTCCTCCAGGCTAAGTTATCTAATGCGTATAAACAAAAAAAGAGAGGTTAAATAGGTCTCAAAAAGCCACAGAGACGGAGCAATGCAACTGGGGAATCACACACCCACTTTGGGTGGATAAGAAAGCCCTCACACGCCGACCTAGTCAGTGTCATGCTTCATCATCGGGCCCCACCAAAAGAGGCCGAGTGCCTCTTTGGTGTGCTACGACGCCAGAAGACTGCGGAGCTGGTTGTGTGAAAAGGACGTGCAGTGAGGTATAAAAGTAAAAGTGCCTAAAGGGTATCTGCAAAAAATATTTTAATGATAGATCCCTAGGACACGGTTAAAAGGGGTTATGAGTCTGAATTTTTGTGCCAAAGGTAATGGATTGGTTAATTCAGAATTAAAGTTAGTCAGTCAACATGTTTCTGCCTTTACAGTGGTTTAAATTTACCTAGGCATTCATCAGGACTAGTTTATACCCCGGCGGTATGGACTCTCTAATCGTCCACCCTAACCTGGGGGCGTGAAAGTGAAAAAATCAAAAATGTGATAAAGTGCATAAAAAGGGGGAAGAGCAGGTTGCTCATTCCAAAAATACTCCTGGATTAGGAGTGATTCTGCACCTGTAAAATGAATAACACAGACAAACAAAGAAGACATACACACAATTAGTTGTTGGTATAGGTCATTGCGTTTGCCCAGGGTGCTCCATAGTTGTGGCATAGGTAGTGTTCCCAAATAAACACTAAAGTTAACACCATCCATATAGCCCTATAGGGATGATACCACTAACTCTGGGTAAGTGAAGTGAAAATAAGTGCTTAAAACACACAGAGTGACTAGAAAGGGTTAAAAACACGATAAAAACACTCCATAGGAGGGATCAATGGACCGAAGGTCTGTGACCCCACCGAATAATTCAAGGATTCAATAGATATCTCACTTTAGATTATGGCGCTAACTGCACCATGGGTCTCGGGAGGGGGGTTGGAGCGTACCTGGCACATCCTGAAAATAGAAAGTAAAGGCTTGAAATACATTGGATCGGGTTTGACTTAGCTCGATCACGTCGCTAAAGGCAGATCATGGTGGTTCAGCAACTCACGCCCTCAACGCTCTCAGCCCGCTTTTGCACCTAGCATAACCTCAGGACCGGACCCCGACGATGGGGAGCGGGGCCGGTCTCTGAGTTTAAAAAGCGTTTGCTCATTGTTCCTCGCTCTTCCGGGTGGGCGTGTCCCACACCAAAGTGAGGCTTGAAATGCGCCGGCCCGGGTTAGGTGGGCGTGGCGCGTGTCTGATCGAGGCTTGGATTTCATAGCCAATCGGACCGTGCATGTTACCATGGCAGCCCTGCTGCCTCAATGTTTGTAATAAAAACTTTACTCGATCCATAAGCTGCTCAGTATATACTGCAAACAAGTATGCAGGCAGTGTGACATGGGTCAAGATAATTCAAACACTGTGGATTCAAAGCTGTACATAGGTTGTGGTGTCACAGAATTGTTAGTAATGGATAGACAATATCAGAGGAGGAAAACCTCTAGAGTGAGACTGTGGTGAGGGAAACCACTGTTTTTGATATACAAAAACAATTATACATGAGCCCACCAAAGAATCAAGGGTAGATGGTGGTGACAGCTTCTGAGACATGTGTCATAGACCACCTTGTTACCCCAGGACGGTATTCCACGGGATGTCATCATTCAACCCCACAGTGTTGGTACCCAAACGGTACACCCAGCGCTGTTCTTTTTCAAACAGCCTGTTCGAAATGTTAGTGGTGCCAGTAACTGCTTCTATAATTGTCCATTTCATGTCATTGGTGGTGTGATTGCAGTCCAGAAAGTGAAGACTCAGTTTCGTCGTTGCTTTTTTGCACCTGATATTACTACGGTGCTCACAGATACGCTGTTTCACTTTGCGTGTAGTCATACCAACATAGCGCAGGGCACAGGGACATGTGATTAAATACACCACATTAGTCGAGTTGCAGTTTCTCCCTATCTCTCCTATTGTTGTTTTGTATCTTAGCAGCGCACAGCTGTGAGAGTCTGATTTTACTCCAGGCGAGGTAATAACTTTCCTACCACTGCCTGTTTTAATCAAACGCACTCCTATCTCCTTTTCTGGTCTCACCATGGCGAACTTGGGCCTGACATACTCCGAATCTGAAGTAGAGGCTCTTATGTCAGATCGTGCTTTGTTCGCAGACCCGCACATCTCACAGGCTATAGCAAATACCACCGAGTGGGAAAACCTCACGGAGAAAAAACGTGAACATATCCGCACTAACCTACATGGGACGATCTTAAAACAATATCTCCTCTCGAATACAGCACCACGGGGCTTGCTAGTTACCAATGCCCCACGCATCTTTCTAAATGATGCGACCTTTAGAAAAGACTGGGCCATGATCGCGTGGCACTGCACGCGTGATTGGCTCGTCCTAATCATAAAAACAGCGCTTAGACTCTCTGAAGCACTGATGGTTGAAATCAGAGAGACAGAATCACATTTCAAAGCCACAATAACTGGGTATAAGAAAAGGTTGGATGAGTTAAATAAAGAACTCAACGAGTATAAGGACAATTTAATGCAATCAAAAGCAACGAAATTCCAAAAGGATCAAAAGAAATTTGAATTTGAAAACGTTTACCCCTACTCCGCTGCAACCTTTACCCCCCCCGTGAAAAATGTAAATAAATCTGATTATTCAGACGATGATCCTGGGAAGAGGACGATTCTGTAGCGAACCACACTCGCAGCAACAATCCACAACCAGGAACGAGCGGAGTGTGAGCTTAGTGACGAATCTTTCTGCAAGGGTACTAACACGCACTGAGGTCCAGGTTTTAGAGAAAGGCCTGGGGTTTGTCCCCACAGCAAGACCAGTCAAGTTCAAACTACATTGTGAACTTGCTGGTTTCACCCGCAAGCTGAAGTTAAAAGCTTTCTTCGAAGGCAAAACAGATCCCAATGAGTCCACTCGGAATGGTGATACCGGGTTGAGACCTAACTCCACGTTCACCCCGCCTCCACATACTGTACCAGCGGCCATTACCGCTTTTGAACAGGCGGTGTTTAAAGATCTAGAGTCCTGCCAGAACCCCAGAACGTTTGGCAATTTCACCACTGCTGAATACCAGGCACTTCAACAACTGCAGAACGATACTGCAATAAACATCAAACCTGCAGATAAAGGCGGAGGGATTGTCATTCAAAATACCACAGACTATGAAAAAACCTGTGAGGAGTTATTACGAGACAATAGGAACTATACCCCTCTGACTAAAGATCCAACTGTTGATTTAACCAAAAAGATCACTACTCTAGTAAGACAAGCGGAAGAAAGAGGACATCTGTCCAAATATGAAGCAGATTTTTTGGACAGCAGCAGCGATGTAATACCATATTTTTACACACTGCCTAAGATGCACAAAAACAGGTTGCCACCTCCTGGCCGTCCCATAGTGTCAGGGATAGGCTCCCTCTTGGAGCCTCTATCGCGATTCTGCGATCAATTTCTAAAACCACTGGTGCAGTAAACCCCGACCTATCTAAGAGATACCAAGAGCCTATTACGGCTCCTCTCAGACATCACCTTCGCGGAAAACTCAGTCACTTTAGTGACGCTGGATGTTGAAAGTCTCTATACTAGCATCCCCCAGGACGACACAATCAAAGTCCTGAGAGAGTCACTGAACTCAATTGAGTGGAAATATCAGACACCCAAATCATTCATCATCGAGTGTGCGACTAGGAGGATGTTTGCCCTCCCCAAGTAATGAGAGAAATTGGTCGGGCAATCCCAGATAGCATGATCCCTTTGCTCAATAGCTCCCTTACGTCAGGGATAGTTCCCAACAGCTTCAAACAGGCCTTACTGATTCCCTTAAAAAAGAAACCTGGCATCGACTCCTCAGACCTCTCTAATTATCGGCCAATATCACTCTTGCCTTATTTGTCTAAGATCTTGGAGGCTCATGTCACCAACAGCTTCTCAAACTTTGTGGAAGTCTCCGGTTACTTACAACCTAACCAGGCAGGTTTTCGGCCTGGTCATTCCACCGAGGCAGTCATATTGGCCGTTCAGAACACCTTAAGGTCTAATGCCGATGAGGACTTGCACCAGGCCTTGGTGCTACTGGATCTGTCTGCTGCATTCGACACGGTTGACTATACCATCTTGGTCAACCGTGTCGAACAGGCCGGTCTTCGAGACTCGGCCTTGGCCTGGCTCAAGTCTTTCATCTCAGAACGCACCCAGTCTGTTCGGCTGGGTTCCTTCACAGCCCCAAAAAACACTTCCCTCTGCGGGGTTCCCCAAGGATCTTCCTTGTCCCCCTTATTATTTAATTTATATATGCGGCCTCTTTTGTTCTCCTTAAGAGAGCACAAGGTTACTGTATATAATTATGCAGACGACCTGCAGTTGGTTTTTGTGCTAAATTCACTAAATGCGGCCGAGGACTTCCAAGCAACTATGTCTCTTATTCAAAGGTGGATGTCTTTAAATCACCTTAAACTTAACCCGGGGAAAACCGAACTCATCCTGCCTGGGAAGAGTGAGATCAGCTGGAGTCCACGTTTCTGGCCGTCGGACATGGGTTCTTCTCCCAAAAAATCCCAAACAGTAAAAAGCCTGGGAGTGACTCTTAATGAGGATCTTACCTTGAAAACTCAAATTGGAACGGTGGTTTCCTCTGGTTTTTTTCAATTGAGGAAGATCAAGAAAATCGCACACCTCCTCACTGACTTGGCTTTAATTCAGGCAGTCAGTGCTCTAGTCCTATCTCATATTGATTTCTCAAACGGCCTTTATCTGGGCGCGCCTATTGGCCAACTTAGAAGATTGCAATACCTGCAGAATCAAGCTGCTAGACTAATCTGCAAGGTACCTAAGTGGGAATCAATCAGATACGGACTAGAGACCTTGCACTGGCTGCCTGTGGAACAGAGAGCCACATTCAAGGTAGGTTGCATTGTGTTTAAGGCCTTGGATGGTAAGGGCCCAATGTTTCTTAGACAACTGCTAAGGAGATATAGACCCCTACGTAGCTTGAGATCAGCTCACAAAGATCTACTTGAGGTCCCTCGTTTCAAAAAGAAACGACAGGGAGGTAGCAGCTTTCAATTTTTAGCTGCTTCCTTGTGGAATTCCCTCCCTTTGACTCTGCGACATAGCAGGGATCTTCTCGCCTTTAGAAAGGCATTTAAAACTTTTCTTTTTACTCAGGCCTATTTGAAATAGTGATTTTATTTTTTTTGTGCATTGTTATGTTTTGATTCTCTCCTCAGCGCCAAGAAGCCCTCGGGCGTATGCGCGCTTTACAAGTAATAAATAACATAACATAACATAACATAACATAGCACTCAAAGAGAATTTCTTCTCCTTCAAGAACAAGTTGTTCCTCCAATGCTCAGGTACCTCTATGGGCAGCACTTTTGCCCCTAGTGTGGCTGGACTCTATGTGGCTGATTTTGAAGCAAATACATCTTGCCGCCATCCGCAGACTTTTCACCTTCCATGCTTTTATGGAAGCGCTACATTGACAATATTTTGCTCCTATGGACAGGCAGTGACAGTGACCTCGAGTCATTCTTGGTATGGATCAACACTCTTGACCATAACCTTAGGTTCACTCACACCACCAGCAAAACTGACATAGTCTTCCTCGATGTAGTGATCTCTGTCTCTAGCACATGTCTAACCACGAAAACTCATCAAAAACCAACAGCCAAGAACAATTTACTAGAGTTCAGCAGTTTCCATCCCCGCCCTCTGAAGGAAAATCTCCCGTATGGGCAATACCTTAGACTGAGAAGAAATTGCAGTACTCTGACGGATTTCAAAGAACAGTCCTCTGGTTTAACTGAGAAATTGAGAGACAGAGGTTACCCAACGGCAACCCTAAACAAGGGTTTCAAGAGAGCAAGAAACCAGCCGAAAGAGGCCTTACTGGAAGAAAAAACCAGTAACCAAGCAACAATACCACTCACTTGTGTAACTACCTTCAATAGCCTGTCTAACCTTATGAAGAAGACAATAAACAAACATTGGAGTATCATAAAATCCTCCAA
The DNA here is from genome assembly GCF_964261635.1 of Lissotriton helveticus. Classification (NCBI taxonomy): domain Eukaryota; kingdom Metazoa; phylum Chordata; class Amphibia; order Caudata; family Salamandridae; genus Lissotriton; species Lissotriton helveticus. The sequence goes on along the minus strand of NC_136061.1, from coordinate 210,769,930 downwards.
AGAGGATTGGGAAAAGCCTCTTTTCTCTTTCAAGAAGGGTCGAAGTCTGAAGGATGCCTTAGTTCACACCCGTCCAAAAGAAAAGACACCCCCCAAAATCCCTACAGTGACGGCGGCATGGGGTTTACCTCAAATCACAGGGCACTACCCCTGCTCGGATTGCAGCGTGTGCCACCTAACGGAGGCTTCAAAAACACTCTCGTTGGAGCGAGGAAAGATCTGGACCCAGGTCGCACACACAAACTTCAACTCGACTAATGTGGTGTATTTAATCACATGTCCCTGTGCCCTACGCTATGTTGGTATGACTACACGCAAAGTGAAACAGCGTATCTGTGAGCACCGTAGTAATATCAGGTGCAAAAAAACAACAACGAAACTGAGTCGTCACTTTCTGGACTGCAATCACACCACCAATGACATGAAATGGACAATTATAGAAGCAATCACTGGCACCACTAACATTTCGAACAGGCTGTTTGAAAAAGAACAGCGCTGGGTGTACCGTTTGGGTACCAACACTGTGGGGTTGAATGATGACATCCCGTGGAATACCGTCCTGGGGTAACAAGGTGGTCTATGACACATGTCTCAGAAGCTGTCACCACCATCTACCCTTGATTCTTTGGTGGGCTCATGTATAATTGTTTTTGTATATCAAAAACAGTGGTTTCCCTCACCACAGTCTCACTCTAGAGGTTTTCCTCCTCTGATATTGTCTATCCATTACTAACAATTCTGTGACACCACAACCTATGTACAGCTTTGAATCCACAGTGTTTGAATTATCTTGACCCATGTCACACTGCCTGCATACTTTTTTGCAGTATATACTGAGCAGCTTATGGATCGAGTAAAGTTTTTATTACAAACATTGAGGCAGCAGGGCTGCCATGGTAACATGCACGGTCCGATTGGCTATGAAATCCAAGCCTCGATCAGACACGCGCCACGCCCACCTAACCCGGGCCGGCGCGTTTCAAGCCTCACTTTGGGGTGGGACACGCCCACCCGGAAGAGCGAGGAACAACGAGCAAAAGCTTTTTAAACTCAGAAACCGGCCCCGCTCCCCATCGTCGGGGTCCGGTCCTGAGGTTATGCTAGGTGCAAAAGCGGGCTGAGAGCGTTGAGGGCGTGAGTTGCTGAACCACCATGATCTGCCTTCAGCGACGTGATCGAGCTAAGTCAAACCCGATCCAATGTATTTCAAGCCTTTACTTTCTATTTTCAGGATGTGCCAGGTACGCTCCAACCCCCCTCCCGAGACCCATGGTGCAGTTAGCCCCATAATCTAAAGTGAGATATCTATTGAATCCTTGAATTATTCGGTGGGGTCACAGACCTTCGGTCCATTGATCCCTCCTATGGAGTGTTTTTATCGTGTTTTTAACCCTTTCTAGTCACTCTGTGTGTTTTAAGCACTTATTTTCACTTCACTTACCCAGAGTTAGTGGTATCATCCCTATAGGGATATATGGATGGTGTTAACTTTAGTGTTTATTTGGGAACACTACCTATGCCACAACTATGGAGCACCCTGGGCAAACGCAATGACCTATACCAACAACTAATTGTGTGTATGTCTTCTTTGTTTGTCTGTGTTATTCATTTTACAGGTGCAGAAACACTCCTAATCCAGGAGTATTTTTGGAATGAGCAACCTGCTCTTCCCCCTTTTTATGCACTTTATCACATTTTTCATTTTTTCACTTTCACGCCCCCAGGTTAGGGTGGACGATTAGAGAGTCCATACCGCCGGGGTATAAACTAGTCCTGATGAATGCCTAGGTAAATTTAAACCACTGTAAAGGCAGAAACATGTTGACTGACTAACTTTAATTCTGAATTAACCAATCCATTACCTTTGACAAAAAAATTCAGACACATAACCCCTTTTAACCGTGTCCTAGGGATCTATCATTAAAACATTTTTTGCAGATACCCTTTAGGCACTTTTACTTTTATACCTCACTGCACGCCCTTTTCACACAACCAGCTCCGCAGTCTTCTGGCGTCGTAGCACACCAAAGAGGCACTCGTCCTCTTTTGGTGGGGCCCGATGATGAAGCATGACACTGACTAGGTCGGCGTGTGAGGGCTTTCTTATCCACCCAAAGTGGGTGTGTGATTCCCCAGTTGCATCGCTCCGTCTCTGTGGCTTTTTGAGACCTATTTAACCTCTCTTTTTTTGTTTATACGTACTAACCGGGGACTAAGAGAGTGTTCCTTAATCTCCCTACCTCTCCTATTGTTGTTTTGTAAGTTAACTAATGACCTGTTATTTGTTTTTTCCTTAGCCAGGCAAGGCTTTGCTCTGGGCAAAGTTAAAGACCACCTTTCAAATCTAACCATCTTTTTACGATTGCCCGATCAGCCCCCATTGTTTAAGTCTCTAATTGGTACGTTTGCAATTCACTCAACAAAACACAATTAAAATGATGTTTTTGATACAAAACAATATCTAGAAATCCCAGAAATGTGCCAGTTATAGTTAACTCGGCAATTCATAACTCAACCTGAAAAATATTACTCACACACAAGGTGCGATGATTATAACTTCTAAATATTTATTCCAATAAGTAACACCAATTAAAAGCACAACTTTATTAAATAATAACGCTTACTCAAGTCACTAAATAATACTGTAATGATAGTTGTTTCATTGATTCTTCATGAATAAGTTCTTACCTTAATAAGATGTGCGACTGTCTGTTTTAATTGCATCGGACATACTCCAGAATTTGTTGTTAATCTTGTATATTATTATTGTATATGCTCCCCTTATGTCATTATGTTTCATCGACTACCCCATTCTTTGCTTACCCCAGGTTTGTAAACAGCCTGTTATGTGAGCCCTATTTGATTCAATGTCTATGTAGATTCACCATGTGACTCATGTACTGTTGTAAAGCCCTCTGATATCCTTCGGGATCAAGTTCGCGCTATATAAAACTTTATAAATAAAAATAAATTAAATTGATAGTGTTAATGTTAATGTGATATGTAATCTGACCTGTAAGATGACTTACATCTATATTTTATTGTGAGTGGTTTTCAATGAGATGGGGATTCAGCTGGCAGTAGCATGCAGTTTCAAGAGTGTTATACTTCTTATGGCATTCAGGGATGGGTAGTCTATTCGAAGTGTGATGCAGTGGTGTGTATTTTATTATAACGTGGCATTTAATGATGGATACGTTTTATTGTAAGCAGCACGGGGAGGTAGGTTTAATCAATTGTGAGTGACATGCAGCAATAAGGTGTTTTATCATGAGGGTTATGAAGTAACAGAGACAGTCAATTGTTGGTGTAATGTAGTAGGCTGGTTTTTTTTTAGGCCGAGCCTAGGAAGCGTGCATGCTTGTCTGGAAGACCTGCTGTAATCACTATACATAGTGTAATCTCGCCTATTGCTTACCATACATTGTCTCCAGCGTCACTCTTCTTTGGTGGCTTCTTAATGGTTTGTGCACCTGATACATCACTTCCGTTTTGTGCTGAGGTGCACCGCTGAATTACACAATAATTCTCTTTAATTAGGGGCTGTCTGCTTTAATGAAGGTACTATTTCTTGCACCCCCCGCCCCCACCCTACACTGTGTTTGCCAATCCCCTTTATGCTATTGTTTGGAAGAACTGTTTGATCGAATTTGTTGCCTTTCTGCATGTCGCTGCTTATTTTGTGGGTTTTTTTTTCTATTGCAATTTCACAGGTATTGAAGCACTTTACAGTAAGTGATTTACACAGACACAGAGGATGTTGTGCCTCCGAAATGAGTCGATTGCCATATCCACTCCCCTCGACATCAGCATATAAGATGTCTGGCACTCCTTTGGAACCCACAATTATAATGCATTCCCATTATGCGTTACATAGCAGCGCCAACTATCTTCTTTTCTACTGTTTGTCTGGGAGGAGTAGTGGTGCTCATGGTTGTGGGGGTACTGCAGTGCAGTAGTTTACCAGCTGTTCTGCTTGGTACAAAGGTTGGACAATGTGCCTACTGCACGTCCATGTCTGTGTACATCCACTACAATTTACAACACCAATCGCTCTAACTCACGCACATGTGACACCTATTGCATTGCAAATGTTTTTTTTAATGTTACATGCAGTGAGTGATATTCAGTTGTGAGTGGCATGAAGTAAGGGGGCCTCCACAAAGAAGAATGCAGTAACAGATGCAGTACAGCGAGGCTGGTATCCTGCTGTAACTAGAATGTAGTGAGTAGAGTATTCTATTGTAAGTTGCTTGCAGTGACAGGGTTTGTGTTGGAAGTGACATATAGCAAGATAGTCTTCAATTCAGTTATAATATAGTAAGAATGGTATTCTATTGTTTAGGGTATGCAAGGCCAACAATATTCTATTAATAATAGAAGCCAGTAAGAGGGGTATTTTATTGTATGGAACATGCAGTAGAAAGGCTAGTCTACTATCAGTTATGTGTAGTGAGCTCGATGTTGTATTGTATGAGGCATGAGGACGAAGGGAAATAGTGTTAAGAATTGTATGCCATGAGACAAGATGCTATTATAAATGACAAACAAAATGAAGAATTAACTAATGGGATGCATGCACTGAGAAGCATATTTTAAATACCAATGAGTGGGCTGCAGTGCTGTAATGATTGGTAGTGCACGTGCCCAACATTCTAATAACAAGCTTTTTGTTTGTTTGTCAAGGAATTCTCTCCACCAAAGAAAAGCAGCCTGTGATTGTTGAGAAGATCGTGCAGCATGAGATGTGGAATTCCACCACCAAGGACTATGACATTGCTTTGCTGAAGCTTCAGACCTTCATAGAGTATTCTGACAAAGTAAGGTAAATTGACGAGAAAAAAGTCATGCAAGAAAGGTGATTCAGATACGTAATCAACTGGGTTTACCATGATTGTCTCTTAAATATGATGAGTGTACTATAAGACCTGTGTACCATCAGATCCTACATGGAAGAGAGCTCATGTTACTTCACCATCACAGTATACTAGATACATTTTATAATTATAATAACATTTGCTTCAGCCAAATATGGAACTAAAAATGAATCCCAATAAAGCAGGCTTATGCACTGAGATAACTCACTATGGGCCAGATGTAGGTGGCCACATACCGAGCGGTAATGCAGAAATTCGCAGAATTTCTGCGTTACCGACCGATATTTGGCTGTAAGCAAATGTAGGTGAGTTGAAACCTACTTGAAAAATAAGGAATCGCAAATTGCGATTCCTTATTTTGCTCTTGCATTTAAGGAATCGGAAATAGCGATTCCTTAAATGCAATGCACTACAAAAAGTGCACTTCAGCCTTAAGGAATCGCTAATTACCACCAATTTCAAGTTGGTGGTAAGTAGCGATTTCCTTTAAAAAAACTTTTTTGCTTTTTTAAAAGTGCCATGTGGCACACGTCAATGCCCTTAGGGCATGCATGTGCGCCACATGTTAACACATGCACATTTTAGGGGTGCAACAGAGTGTCCTTTGGATACCCTGGCACTCTTGAAATAGCTCCCGCTATTTGCGATTCTTTAATACCGAAACGCAATTAGTGAATATCTTCCCATTCCTTCCTATGGGCTTCCTAGCCCATAGGAATGAATGGCTGGGTATTCTTTATTAACGAATCTCAATTAGCGATTCGTTATTAAGGAATATTAAGGAATCGCTAATATTTTAGCGATTCCAACCTACATTCAATTTAGCGAGTCCTTAATAGCGATTCGGTAAAAATCGCTATTAAGGACTCGCTAAATTGAATTTACCTACATCTGGCCCTTAGTTTCTAAAATTCTTCCAAAAGAGGGACCTTAAACAAGCCTTGCAGTAACTTGTATTTCATCATTAACAAGTACACGGTAGCCAGATCTGTATCTAGCCAGATTGCCTTTAAGGACCTGAACTCGTCCTTCGGCAGAGTAAATAGGGTGAAATTGTGGAACATTCTTGGTGCCCCCCCTACATATCCCTGCACCATGTGGCAGGCACTGCATGGTCCCTGCCAAGTAGTGCAGTGTCCTCTTTTTGTCCTCTTTTTGTCTTGCGGCGTGTGCTTCAGCCATGTCATGGTTCTGCCCGGGGCTCCGATGTGTCTGTGATGGGTTCCGGGTACAGAAGCAGCGCGCCGCCAGATGAGTTAGTGCTCTAGCTCTCTGAACAGGAAGTGCTTCTGGACACCGAGAGCACTTCCGGGTGGCCCGCATATAGCAGCGGTGCACTGACCCGTCGGCGCCTCTAGTACAGCCTTCTTTGCCGGTGCTGCTGTACTGCTCCCTGTTTCCGGTCACCTCCGGACCAGTGAGAAACTCCGATCTCTGCCACAGGAGCACCTTGCTCGCCTGAGACCCGCCGCGTCACGCTGGGACCAGCGTGGATGCGACTAGTTTGATCCAGGTGCAGGAGCGCCTTGCTGCTGCATACCGTGTCACGCTGGGACAGCGTGGATACGGCTGATCTTTTTTGTTGTTCGTGGCGCAGGAGCGCCTCACCCCTGCATACCGTGTCACGCTGGGACAGCGTGGACACGGCTGATCTCCTTTGTTGTTCATGGCGCAGGAGCGCCTCACCCCTGCATACCGTGGCACGCTGGGACAGCGTGGACACGGCTTTCCTTGTTTTTCTCGGCGCAGGAGCGCATTTCTTTGGTGTACCTCTACACATCACGCACAGGGAAGCGTGGTCGTGATTCATCCATTCCTTTCCGCTGTCAGGAATAGCGCAGGAGCGCCTTATGTTCCAGAACAGCGACACGCACAGGGAAGCGTGATCGCGTTCTGTCTACTGTTTACTTTACCCTTGGAAGTACTGGCATCCCTACCAAGTCGTCCTCGGCTAACCCTGGAAGGCCTTCTATCAGGAACAAGCAGCTACTATTCAGGTAACTGTAGTTCTTGTGTTCAATCAATTGTCTTTCATGATTGGTGTGTGTGTGCATGACCTAGGGAGAAAGGGTGTTAATTGTTTGCTTATCACTATTTAGCTGGCAACTCCCAGAAAGGGTCCTATGAATGGTAGAACCACCATCCGGTCTTCCTTGACGACATCCCTACCCTTCCTCCGACAGCTTCCCCTGGTCCCATCCTTGCCTGGGTCTGGACACTCTACATCGGATCAGGTAGGGAGAGGGACGGAGGAGGTTGCTCACGTCGTCCCTGAGAGATATCTCCACAAGTAAACAGGTGAGACTTGTGGGGTTCTGACAGAACTAGAGGCCGCGTTTACTATCTCGCCTGGGCGTCATGAGCGACTCCGACATTACACTACATCGCAGCCATGTTGACCTGTATACAGGCGGACAACTTGAGTCCGCGACAGGACATTACGACCTTACAGGGACAGGTAGCAGCGGGACAACCAGGGGCTTGGGGTCCTGACCCTGCCAGTAGACCCACACATGGAGGCGTCTTACGCCCTCCTACATTTACCTACGGGGGGCCAGTTCCTGACCCACATGGCCAGAACCCACCCATACAGGTGATTACCCCACACCCAGTGCAGCTAGCACCCCCAGAACGTTTCTATGGTGACAGCACCAAATACAGCATTTTCCTGAATCAATGCCAGCTGCATTTCATGGCACAGGCTTCTGCCTTTCCCGACGACGCCTCCAAGATTGCTTTTATCTGGTCCTACCTCGGAGGAGATGCCGCCCAGAGGTCCATAGCCTTGGTCGAAAATGATGACCCCATGCTCTATCGCCTCCCCGTCTTTAAGGAAACCATCCGGTGGATGTTTGCCCGCCATACGTTCGTGCAAGCCGCAGACAATGAGCTATTGAACCTGAAACAAGGCACCTCTGACCTGCTGCACTACATTACCACCTTCAACAGACTGGTCATTGAAGCCAGATGGCCAGAGTCCAAACAGGTGTCTGTGTTTTATAGAGGGTTACGAGACGACCTGAAGGATCTTCTCTCGCAGCAACCAGACCCTCCCGATAACATCGGCTCCTTCATTGACCTGGTGGTGAGGCTGAATTTCAGACTACAGGAACGGAAAACCGAAAAAATGAAGGGCACCGAAACCCGGTTCATGTCATTCCGAGAAAAACCCAGGAGCGAGCCAGGGAAGACCTTCGAAGCGCCTGAACCTATGCAGATCGGTGGCATCCGTGGTCCCCAAACCAGGGACGAAAGAGAAAAGCGAAGGAAACAAAACCTATGCCTGTACTGCGGCAAGAGCGGGCATTTCGTCAAGGAATGTCCGGTGAAACCCGCCAAGAACCGAACCAACAAACCCTACGCTCTTTCCTTAACCCGCCAAGAAGAAGCGGGAAACAACAAAACCCAGTAGACAAAGGGGTTGGTCTACTGGGTTCTTCCTCCATGCGGGCCCCTCTCATGGACTCCCTTACCAACATCAGGCACATGGGAATCACGGTATCCTTGCAGTCCTTGACGGGACAGACATGGACGGTCACAGCCCTTATCGACTCAGGTGCCACAGGAAATTTCATAGACACCTGTTACATGGAAGAACTGTAAGTAAGTAAATGTAAGTAAGTGAATGCTTTATTGTTCAGTTAATAAAAACGATTACAAATACCCATAGACAATAAAAGAAAGCAGATTATAAAAGAAGATAGTTAAAAACAGTTATAAAAGAAATAAAAAGAAAATAGAAATAGTTGGTGAAGTATCAGTCCTCCACAAGATACTCGTAAGTTTCTACGAGGAGATTTTTGTTAATCTGTCATAGGTCTTGCTCTCGAGGGACGGTATGTTCTGTCAGCTCCAATCCCCTTTTTTCCTTTTGGAGGACGGGCAGGGACTCTCCCTAAATGTTCGTGCCTCTTGAAGGAGGAGCTTCAGTGTTCCGGGTCAGTTTAAGACTCTAGGCCGACCTAATGTTTAGGAGCTGACGGCTTTGAGGGAGTGGTAACGGTGTACATTCTGACTTTCATCATTTCTTTTGAGCCTGGATTCTGTTGCTCCAAGATATTTAACCAGTCGGCAGGCGGTTTGCACATCCCCGCCTCTGAAGCAGGCCAAAGTTGCTTCTCTACAGGTTCTGTTTCCGTTTTTTATAGATAGAGGTCTCAGTAAGTTCTTGCGCGCTTGCTGCAGCTCCTTGCAGATGGTAATGAGGTGTATGATGTTTTCCTCATGCATACCGCATAAGCGGCATTTCGCTGGTTTTGAGGGGCGCAGCCACGGGGCCATATGATCCGCTGATAGTAGTACTCCCAAACGTAGTTTTAAAAATGATTCTTTTGTTGTTTTGGTAAAACTGGTCGACAGATACGGCTGTGGAGTGAGTTTGTTATAAGTTTGAACAGTCAGCCAGACATGTGCTCGCTTAGCTAATGAAGCTTTGTCTTGAAGGAGGGATTCTTTCTTAACAATTTTATTTACGTTTTTTTTAAAGCCTGCCAGGTTCCCTTGCAGTTGCTATAGCTCCCTTGCCCCCAGTTGGTTGATGGCATCCTCCAGAAAGAGTCTTGCTGGACTATCGTTTTTGTTTTGTAGATCTTTCCAGAGGAGTGCGTTAAGAGTGTGCGATTCACCTCTGCTTATTTTGTACCAGGTCTTAAGGTATGATCCCTTGCGTGCAATCTCTTCCTTGACTACCTCAAATTCAAGTCGGATCTGCGCTGGCAAGGTGTACTTCGGGAGACCGAACATTATCCGCATTGCTCTTGTGACTACTCCATTTAGAGTTCCTATGTCCCTGCCTCTCATAGCTTCACTTCCATATGTGATGGACGGAGTCAGTTTTGCTTGAATCACTTGGAGGAGTGGGGTGAGGTTTGGACCAGTGATCTTGTTTTTAAGGTTCCTTAAAGAAACTGCAATCATTAGGCCTCTCTTCTTTATCTCCTCCACTTGTGGTTTGAAGCTACCCCTGTCGTCAATGACCACTCCCAAGTAGCAATATTTGTTTATGTTTTCCAGTTTGTTTGAGTCCAAGTACCAACTGAATGATGGTTTCTTTTTGCGATGGTTAAGGCGCATGACTTTTGTTTTACTGTAGTTGATACTGAGTTTGTTTGCTTTGGAATATCTTGCGGTGATGTCGAGAAGCCGCTGTAGGCCAATCTGAGTCCGGCTGATTAACACCAGATCATTGGCGTAAAATAGGTTGGACAGCTGTGTGCCCCCTAGTTTTAGAGCATGTGAGTTGTTGTCGTTTAATTTAGTTGCTAGTTCGGCCATAAAGAGATTGAATAAAGTAGGCGCTAGCACACACGCTTGTTTAACGCCTGTGCAGGTTGGAATTTTCTTGGTTAAGAAGTCTCCCGGGCCTAATTTGACCTGGACCCACGTGTCGCTATGCAGGAGGATAAGTTGGTTCAGTAGAGCTTCTGAAATTTTCATTCTCATCAGTTTTGCCACAGCAGATTTCTATTTCCACGGTCGAATGTGGCGCTGTAATCTATGAAACACAGCTACAAGGGGTAGTTTCCCGCTAGCGCTGAATCGATCAATAGTGACAGGGCTAAGATGTTGGTGGACGTCCCCTGAAGCCAGTTTGGTTAAATGGGATTGCTGAGGTTTCTTCTGACCACAATGTCAATTCCTGAAGTAGGAGGCCCGCGAAGTATTTAGCCTCGTTGTCTAGTAGGGCTATTAACCGATAGCTTCTTGGGTCTTTTCTATCGCCTTTTTTGTATATTGGTGATATTATTGCCCCCCCTTCATGACTGTGGGATTGTCAAAATTTGCCGATTTTTTTCCGAACATTGGTTTGAGAATGGATGCCTAGTATTTTGGCTCCTGTTTGAATAATATTGGAGGTATTCCGTTTGGGCCGGGGGCTCCATCTCTTCTCCCTTTCTTGATCCTGTTAACTATTTGTGCGGTTGTGATTACTACTGCTTCATTAGATGTCGAAGGTTTTTGAATTGGGGACGAATATTCCTGGGACTTTTGATTAGCTATGCCTGTTTCCTTCCCTGTGTCGGTAGTGATACTGAAGTGAGTGCTGAAGTGGGTTATCCAGTCCTCTTCCGTCACGTGGGATTCAGTCCCGTGGTTTTGTTCATTGATCAGGCCGTTGGTCTTTTGCCAAAACTGTGCGCTGCGATTTGTTTTGGCGTCATATAGGAGTTTTGCCCAAAATGCCTCATCGGCGTCCTTTTTTAGGTGCCATATTAGTTTCCTACGTTCGCCTTTTAACTGTCTAAGAGCTTGGTAGAAGGAGGGGTCAATTTTAGCTCTTCGTTGGGTCTGATTAATCAGGGTCTTCAGTGTTTTTAGCCTACTGTTGTTTCGGAAGTTATGGTGGGACTTCTGTGACGTGTTACAACTTTTCCTGGTCCGTGGTGCATAGGCTTTTCTTTCGGCTGAGACTCTAATTTTTTTTGTGAACACTTCCCAGCTTGTTGTGGGGTTTTGTGTGGTAGATTGCAATTCGATAAGAGAGTGTTTCGCTAACTCTAGTAGATTTTGTGGGTTGGTGAGCTTGCATTTTACCCATCTTTCATTTGATATGAAGTCAGTGCCTGAGTTGTTGGATCTGGGTGGGTTCGGTATTTCTGATATGTTCATCGTTGTTTCCTGGGGCAAGTGGTCACTATAGTCCATTGAGCCGATACGGAAGTCTTTAACTCTATTGAATATTTATTTATTTATTTATTTATTTTTGCGATTTGTTAAGCGCAAACGTATGCCCGAGGGCGTCTTGGCGCTGAGAAACTCGACTCATATCTCTACCCATATGGTTGCTGCATGATTTCCTGGGAGAATAGCCAAGTCTTCACATCTTTACGAAAAGAGTAAAGAGAGTGGCTTAGTCTAATTGAAAGCGGGAGCGAATTCCAAAGTCTGGCTGCCGTGACTGAAAAACGTCTGTCACCCCAGGAGACAGTCTTAGTGCGAGGCACCGTTAGTTGTTGCAAGGTCGTAGATCTTAAATGCCTTGCCGGAAAATAGAGTTGGAATTGATCCCTAAGGAACTGCGGGCCACAGTGATGCAGTGCTTTGAACACCAGACAGAGTGTTTTAAATTTTATAAGTTTTTTTATTGGTAACCAGTGGTAGTTCCGAATAATATGGGCAATGGAATTGAATTTGGGTGTTTTGGATAGTAGCATTTTGGACTGATTGCAATTTGTTGATAACCCGAACTTGAGCATTAGCAAGAATGCCATTGCAATAGTCAAGTGAGGATAATACCAAAGTACTGACCAAGGTTTTAGCTGCACTTTCAGGCAGAAACTGGATGACTTTTTTAATCAATTTTAACTTATAGAAAGCTGTAGCTGCTGTCTGGTTAGCATGGGCGGAGAAGTTGAGATGTTCATCAAACATAACTCCCAGATTCCTGACCTTTGAAACCGGGTTGGGCAAGGTTCCAAATGATACAGGCCACCAAACGGAAGACCAGCGAGGGAAGAGTTTTCCAAAGATAACCACCTCAGTCTTCTCGGAGTTGAGTTTCAAGCAACTTGAAGACATCCAATCTCCGATTGCTTGCATACTCTCCTGGAAGCGCTTCGCCATCTCTTCCCCGTTGTTATTGATGGCGAGGACTAGCTGGGTGTCATCAGCGTAGGAGGTAAGGCCCATCCCGTACTGTTTGATGACTCTAGCTAGGTCTGACACATAGATATTAAATAGTGTCGGACTCAGGGATGAGCCTTGAGGAACCCCACAAGGTAATGACACCTCCGCTGATTGAAATGGTCCTAGCGTAACTGTTTGGGTTCTGCCGGACAAAAAAGATGTAAGTAGACTTATGGCTCCCGATTGCAGTCCCATCCTTCCGACACGGTCGATCAAGGTGGAATGATCGACCGTGTCGAAAGCCGCAGAGAGGTCCAGCAGTACCAGTACTGCTGTGCCCCCTTGGTCTCTAATGACCCTGATGTCATCAGCGGCTTTAATAAGGGCGGTTTCCGTTCCATGATGTTTTCGGAAGCCAAACTGGGTATTGTCTAGCAGTTGATGTTCCTCCAGGTTCTCAGACAGCTGCTGGTTTATAGCTTTCTCTGCCACCTTGGCCAAGAGCGGCAGACTGGCTATTGGTCTAAAAAATGTTGGCTCATCCATAGCCAGATGCTGCTTTTTTAATAGCGGCTTTACAAGAGTGTTCTTCAAAACTTTAGGGTAGCTCCCTGAGTTAAACATACGGTTGCAAAGTTGAGTGACTATAGGAACTATTGAGTCCAACACAGGTAGAAGAACTTTAGGAGGACAAGAATCTAAGGCTGATCCTGATTTTATGGATTTAATAATATCCATGGTTTGTTGCTCCGTTATTTCTTTGAATTGGGAGAGAGGGCTGTCGGATGGTTTGAGGCAGGTAGGATGTGTGGAAAGATCGTCTTTGGCAGCAAACGCTACATAAATGGCATTGACTTTAGTGTAAAAAAAATTAGCTAGTGCGTCGCAAAATGATTGAGACGGGGGTGGAACCAGATCAGGGTTGTTACCGGCTAGTTGTTTGACAACCTCATATAGTGTTTATTTGAGTTTTTTGCATTCTCAATCTGGATGCTAAAGTAATTTCTTTTTGCCTCAGTGATCATTTTTTTGTAGTTCGCCAAAGAAACCTTATACCGAGTTTTATTTTCTGCGTCGTAGAGTTTACGCCAAGCCCTCTCCCTGTTCCTACATATTTGTTTTTGCGTTCTTAACATATCCGAGAACCATGGAGCGGACGGGGTTGATCTATTTCTGGATATAGTCTTTTGGGGTACCAGTTTTGTTATAGCATTGCCTAGCCAGTCAGTATATTGGCTCATGGCAGTGTTAGGGTCATCTGCAATAATCGGGCGGGTGTTGTCCAGCAATTCTCTGAAATGTTTAGATCGCTCCACGCTTTAAAGGTAGTACGGCAGGAGTTGTTTGGTCTGCCAAGTGAAATCTCATTAATAGTGATATCACAGAGCACAGCATGATGGTCGGACCAAATAAGCAGGAGACTATCTACAAGAGAGATCCCATTGGAGCTGGAAAAGATGCCATCTAGCGTATGACCTGCCTCATGTGTGGGCAAAGTGACCAATTGAGATGACCCTAAAATTTCCATGTCCGACAATAAAGTCTGAGTTTCACTGTCGTCACATTTTTCTAGGTGGAAATTAAAATCGCCTAGGACCGTAAAACAGTCCTCCAAGGCTAATGATTCTAGTAACAAATTCAAATTAGACAGAAATTGAGCGTGGGCTCCTGGGGGTCTGTACAGGAGAATCCCTTTAAAATTATGTGAAGGTGTTAGCAAAAGTGAAAAATGGGTGGCTTCACATGAGGATGAAGGTATGGGGGAGAGCGTCACCTTAAATTTATTGCGAGCGATTATTCCTAAACCACCACCCTTCTTTTTGTTTTGTCTGTCATGTCGGTAGATTGTGTATCCTGGTGGAACCGCAACCACTATTTCGGGGTCTGAGGTGTTGTCCATCCATGTTTCGGTAACGAATAGGATGTCTAAACTCCTGTCTGTAATACAATCTGAGATATCCTGTCTGTGTTTCCCCAGCGATCGGGCATTAATAAGTGCCATAGATATATTAGGCTTTACTTTGCAGTTCTGTTTATTGGGGAGAGATATGCTTGTGATAGAAGGTATTAAAATAGTGCAATGAGGGCAGGTACTATGATTTAATAACGGAAAAGACTCCGGATCAATCACAGGGCAGGTATTGGTCGGGGTAGAGCGATAGTGTAATAGCGAGGCTTTTGAGCAGGAGATACGAGCCGATGATTGATCAGGGGTCGTGGCCCTAGGCCCGGTCCCGGCGCGGACGGGCGCAGACGGGCTTGCCTTTGGCGCGCCCGCTGCGCGGACGGAAAGCCATCTCCTTATATCCGTCAATTGAGGAGGGTGGGAGGCGGCCAGCCACTCGACCGCAACCCTTTCCTCACTCAATATGGCGTCTCGCTCCTACCCTTTCTCCCCGAGCGTCACTGGTCCAACATGTGCGCCAGGAATCGGGGTCTACGATGCTTCAGGATGTGCAGGTAATTATTAAAACAGCTGACTATCAATGCGCTGATGGTGCAAAATTATACAATTTACAATTATTCCAACAAACAGAGCCCCCGGCTTCCGCCTCAGGGGAGAGACACAAATGGAGTCAGCGCGCTGCGCTAATTGGCAGGTTAAGTAGCCTGGGAGGGCGGGAGGCGGCCAGCCACTCGACCGCAACCCTTTCCTCACTCAATATGGCGTCTCGCTCCTACCCTTTCTCCCCGAGCGTCACTGGTCAAACATGTGCGCCGGGAATCGGGGTCTACGATGCTTCAGGATGTGCAGGTAATTATTAAAACAGCTGACTATGAATGCGCTGATAGTGCAAAATTATACAATTTAAAATTATTCCAACAAACAGAGCCCCCGGCTTCCGCCTCAGGGGAGAGACACGAATGGAGTCAGCGCGCTGCGCTAATTGGCAGGTTAAGTAGCCTGGGAGGGCGGGAGGCGGCCAGCCACTCAACCGCAACCCTTTCCTCACTCAATATGGCGTCTCGCTCCTACCCTTTCTCCCCGAGCGTCACTGGTCAAACATGTGTGCCGGGAATCGGGGTCTACGATGCTTCAGGATGTGCAGGTAATTATTAAAACAGCTGACTATCAATGCGCTGATAGTGCAAAATTATACAATTTAAAATTATTCCAACAAACAGAGCCCCCGGCTTCCGCCTCAGGGGAGAGACAGGAATAGACTGCGCGAGACAAAAGTGAAGTCTATATTGGCGCTTGCCTGAGTGCTGTGGTGTGTTGCTGACTGCGGTCGGTCTCCTGAGAATCTTCCGTTGAGTGCCCTGAGGCCCAGCTCCTCAAGTTTGGCCAACAGGGTCCTTGTAGTTTTTGACCTTCTTCCTCCCGCGGTGCGATCTTGACAGTTAGGTTCCCAGGCGTATGGATCCTCGTAGTATTTGGTTTCCGTGTCCGTGTGGCTGAGCATATTTAGATTAAAGTCCCCTGTAATGATTAGATTGTTCGTGGACTCAGTTTTCACTAGTTTCATGAGTTCTTCCTTCAGTTGTTGTGCTCCCTTCCTCTTCTCCCTGGGGTGCAGGTAGAGGTTTATTAGAATAATGTCCTCTTTTGGGTCTTGCGCGCGGAATGACAATCGCAATGCATGCATTGCGTTTGGGGCAGCTATGTTGTAATCTAATGTGGCTGCCTTTGATATCACTGAAAGCGCGCTGTATGTGGCGAGGCACCCTTTCTTTTGGCCAAACAGAGAGCTCTGGGTGGGCGGTAGGAAGTTCAAAGTATACCCAGACAGCGCTGGAGGCGATTCAGACCAGGTTTCTTGTAAAGAAATGATAGTACATTTTTTCAGGTAGCGGTCTAGGTCAGTATCTGCGAACTTGTCGCCTGTGCCGTTAATATTCCATGAGCATATGTTTAGGATGGTGGTGGTGTTGGCTGTTTTTGTTTTTGTTTGTCATTGCCTTATCTCTTTTGAGTTTAGGGACTTTGCGAGCCAACTCCAGTTGGGTACAGGCCTCGTGTCATTGGCCGGTGATCTAATTCCCGCTTGGTCTGAGTCCTGTTGTCTCTCTGGCGTTTTGCTTCGTGCTCCTCTTAAGACAGTTCTTTTGAGAGACAGCTTCTTGGCTTTCTTTTGAGGACTGTCATATAGTAAGGGCTCAGGATATCTTGTGTGCGAGAGAATCTGCAGTTTTATTCCCCAAGAGTCAAACTTTTCCTTTTCTTTGATTATTCTCTCTGGGAATTCTCCTGTGGTCCAGGTTGTTTTTGTTGATTCAATGCCTGGGTGCCTCAGAGATTCTATAAATTCTACAGATTCCAAGTCAGCCGTTGTAATTGATTTAAGGCTTTCTATTGTTTTCAGTAGCCGCAGGATTTTTCTCCTGTTTAGAATGTCCATTGGGCCTCTTGAGTGATACTCCGGATGGAATATAACTGTCGTCATTGTTCCGACCGGACTTCTCTCGTTTGAATGATAGTTGTCACGGGCGGTGAGTTGAATTTCCCCTTGGTTGGGGAGTACCGAGGGTGCTGCTGTTTTCTGTTGGGCGTTTTTGGTTTTAGTTTCCCACGGATCTTGTTCTATGGAGATTAGCCTCGTCGTTGCAGTCGACTTGGGGCTTACTGAGATTTGTCTATCTGCCAAATTCTCCGGGGGATTTTTAATGTGGGTTGCCTTACTCTGTCGTGTTTTTTCTCTGTCAGATGGATCTGAGATTGATTGTAAGTTGTGCCTCGTTTCCGTCTTGTCTGTGCCAGTGTTTTTTTCCGCTTGTGGCATGCTCAACGTTACATTCAGACTTTTAGACAAAGTGCTCCTGATAGAGCAACTTTGTGGAGCCGGACCTGTTCCGGGTTTATTCGCTTGATTGGCGTTTTCACAGTTAGTACTCTTAAGAGTTTCTACTTCATTTTTCTCCTCTGTCCTTGCTTGTGGGAAGTTAGCTGCTGGTAGAACACTGGATATATTAGGCTTTACTTTGCAGTTCTGTTTATTGGGGAGAGATATGCTTGTGATAGAAGGTATTAAAATAGTGCAATGAGGGCAGGTACTATGATTTAATAACGGAAAAGACTCCGGATCAATCACAGGGCAGGTATTGGTCGGGGTAGAGCGATAGTGTAATAGCAAGGCTTTTGAGCAGGAGATACGAGCCGATGATTGATCAGGGGTCGTGGCCCTAGGCCCGGTCCCGGCGTGGACGGGCGCAGACGGGCTTGCCTTTGGCGCGCCCTCTGCGCCCGCCCGCTGCGCGGACGGAAAGCCATCTCCTTATATCCGTCAATTGAGGAGGGTGGGAGGCGGCCAGCCACTCGACCGCAACCCTTTCCTCACTCAATATGGCGTCTCGCTCCTACCCTTTCTCCCCGAGCGTCACTGGTCCAACATGTGCGCCAGGAATCGGGGTCTACGATGCTTCAGGATGTGCAGGTAATTATTAAAACAGCTGACTATCAATGCGCTGATGGTGCAAAATTATACAATTTAAAATTATTCCAACAAATAGAGCCCCCGGCTTCCGCCTCAGGGGAGAGACACAAATGGAGTCAGCGCGCTGCGCTAATTGGCAGGTTAAGTAGCCTGGGAGGGCGGGAGGCGGCCAGCCACTCGACCGCAACCCTTTCCTCACTCAATATGGCGTCTCGCTCCTACCCTTTCTCCCCGAGCGTCACTCGTCACTCGTCATTGTTGCACCCCTTGCCCCATGCTATAATCCCTGACAATTGCCTTTGGTTTCTTCCCTTCCTTTTCTGTTTTCTACCCGCTTTTCCTCGGGGAGGGGGAGGCAATACTCCGTCTTTTTGATTACTATTGCCTGGGTGCGCTATGGACGCTGTGGCAATATGTTCACGTTCGGATTGTTGTGCATTAATGGTCGGTGTGTTCTTCTTATTTATTTTTTCCCTTAGCGGGAGTGGCTGAGTAGGTGTCTTTGGAGGCTCATGCTTTGTGGACTGTGGAACGTCTAGCTCGGGTGATGTAGTTCCATGGATTCTCTCTGGTTGATTGTAAGGATGGTTGTTTTTGACTGCCAACCTTATGTCGGATAGAAGGTTATCCAGAGCTGTTGGTAACGTTACTAATTTGTCCACTATAGTGATACAAGAACAGTTTGATGCTATCAGCTGAGTCTCTGCTTGTGCCCTTTTTATCAGTCCGTTCAGGTCTGCTAGCTTACCGTCTATATTAGAGACGAATGCTGCCAGGGAGTTAAGGACAGAGAGTTACAAGTCCATCTTGTCGGATTGGTACTGGATAGCATTTACTGATAGTTGCATGGTCTGCAGGAGGGATGCCCAGATTTCTCCGTTGTTCTTAGATCTTTCTGTTCCCGGGCTATCGCATTTCCTGCCACTTTGCTTTCCTTGCTCCAGTTCCACTGGAAAAGATGCAGCCAGAACTTCCCATGAGCTGTCCGGGATGTTTGGCTTGGATAATTTAGGTCCTGTGCTAGGTGGTGATTTGGGGGTGACTAGTTGCAACCCAGTGTGTGTGTCGGGTGATAGTGGTATTTGCTCGCCCCCGTCCTTTTTCGGTTCAATTTTATCGACTTTCAAGTGTTCGTAATCGGTATTGTTGGGTGAGCTTTGGCCGTTCTCCCTATGCACCTGTTTTGTTTTGACGGGTGTTTGACTGGCCTTAATGAGGTCCGCCAGTGCGCTCGGTTCGTATTTGTTAACGAGGCCGCTGGTTCCTTGTGTCTCAGCTGCCGTTTTCCTTAGCTGTTTGCAAGGTGTTGATTCATTTTGTACCTCTTGGGCTTTATTCGTTAAAAGTTTGTTTGTATCGTCCCTGAGAGGTTCGTCCGTGGGCCCCCATTTTGTTGCACTGTCTGGCACCACTTCTGAACCTCCTGGAGCCTCGTTGGTTCCTGATGAACCCTGGGATCTCGACTGGGGTGCTTGGGATTCGCGATTGGTTGCAGCGCTCCCTTTGTTTGTTTCTCTTTGACTTGCAGGGCTTGTGGGGGATGTGTGGGATGTATGAGACCCCCCGTGGTTGCTATTATTACATGATTTGCAGACGGGCCCACCACTGAGTCCACCAATGAGCCCTCCTTATTTGTGTTATTTAAGTTTTCATGTGCATCGCCCTTAGCAATTGCAATTGCAGTTGCAGTTGTGCTTGCTTCTGGGGCACTTCTTTCATGTCTTGTTCAGTCCTCCGGTTCCAGTTGGCTTGCCTGGGTTCCTGAGCTTACTTCGACGGACCACGATGAGGCCCACTTTTGGGGCTTGACATGATCCCTTGCCTCTGCCCCCATTTGGTCTGACCCCTGCTCCTTAGGGGTTAAACTGTGTGTTTTGGTTGGGTTGAGTGGGGTCGGAAGGTTGGTTTTGTTGATATTGTTTAAATAGAGAAGTGTACTGGGGTCTTTGATGAATGTGAATTTAGTATACATTTTTGGTTGAACACACAGTTTCTTAGTAGTTTGTTTGCATGGGTGCTCTTGTACTTCTGAGCGTCCTGGACCTCCAGGGCTTGAGAGCAGGGCGAGCAGAGGGGAGAACTGTAGGAGTTCTTCCTCTCCTTCTTTCGTTCCTTCTTTCGTTCCCCTGCCCTTACCGATCCCCCTGCCTTCATTGCTAGTTTCCATCAGGTCCTTCTTAAGCTTCTTTTTTGTTTGCCTTACTCTTTTCGGGGGGTTTGGAGGTGCTGCATTGTCCATGTTATCCCTCTGCTTCCCCGACCACATTCTGTTATTTCCTGTTGTTCCTTTTGTTTCCTTATTCCTTAAGACCACAAGTCCGCGTTTCTTGTATCCGTTAAGCCTCGGTTGTTATGCCGCTTGCTGTGCCACCTGACGACCGCTACACGCCTTTTGTCCCCCCCTTTTGTTCTCCACTGAGTTTTGATGGAGGATTGATAGTAGAATTGTGGCGGCGGGCAGTCTATAGGAGGCTATAGGAGGCTATGGGGGGGGCTTCGAGAGAAAGAGCCTATAGAGGGACTGCAGGAGAGACTGTAGGTGAAGTTGTTATAGTTTGCGGGTGGGGGGACCCCAGTTAACCTGCCACCTCACCTGGGGTCTCTGAGAAGGTTCTGCCTGGGTCTCCCGCTTGGCTTGTCTCGGTTTCTGCGGTTGTTTCCAGACCGACCGCAGTTCCCCCGTTTGTGCCGTAGATCTTGCCACCGATGACGCCCGGTGTGGCCCGGTGTGGCCGGTGGCTGAGAGCAGGGGGCACTCCAGAGGGGCTGTTCGGGGCTCACATGCCCGCCTGTGGCTGTCTGGTGGTCCTGGGGAGCAGCTTGTTCGAGGAGAATGGTCAGTAGGTGCGCGGGGACTGTGTGGGTCTCCCCTGCTCCGCAGCCGCTCCGCAGCCGGCACCTTGCTTCCCGCAAGCTCCTCGGCCCCTCAGCCCTGGGGTCTGCTCAGCTCCTCCCTCTGGTGCTCACACGCTGCCAGGCAGCTCTGACCGGCATGACATCGGGAAGAAAGCAAGTCTCCCAGCTGCGGCCCGAAGAGTCGAGGGTCGAGGGTCTGGCGGGGGATCGGGGGGCCGGGGAGCCTGAAAGGTTGTAGGGGTTGTAGCTCCTCACCTTGCCTTGCTCCTGCTCCTGCCGCTCAGACAACTTGAACAACCTCAGTCTCGCGGCGCCAATCTCAGGTCAGCTGCAAACTCCATGGAAGGACTGGGTATTCCGTCCATAACCAAGAACAAACCCGAAAGCGTGAAAGCAGTGGACGGCACTGACCTAACCTCTGGACTGATACGATACCAAACAGAAGTCCTACATATGATATGCATGAATGGGCACACCGAACCTATTGCCTTCGCCGTGATAGATGCTCCGCTGTTCAAACTTATCCTAGGGCTTCCTTGGCTAGTAGCCCACAACCCCCGCATCGATTGGAAGACCCGGATCATGACCCTTGCTTCTGACCACTGCACCACTAACTGCTATCCACAGGAAGGCGTATCAGGGGGTCATGCGATACAAGCCTATTCAGTACCTTTGATAGGGATGGGAATACTCGCTCTGGAAGACATACCAGAGGCATATGCAGACCTGGCCTCAGTATTTGACAAGAAAGGGGCTAACACATTGCCACTGCATCGCCCACTCGATTGCAGGATAGACCTCATTCCTGGATCAACGCTCCCCTGCAGCCGGGTGTACTCACTCACCTAAAAGGAAAACCACCACCTACGTACCTATCTGGGCGAGTACCTGCTAAACGGGTTCATACGTCACTCTAAATCACCTGTCTCTTCTTCCCTCTTCTTTGTGGCAAAGAAAGAGGGGGATTTAAGGACATGCATCGACTACAGAGCCATCAACACCATAACGATCAAGAACCGGTACCCTTTGCCGCTCATTTCCAACCTCTTGGACCAAGTAAAAAACGCTGCCATATATACCAAGCTGGATCTTCGAGGAGCCTACCATCTCGTCAGAGTCCGTGAGGGCGATGAATGGAAGACCGCGTTCCGCACTAAATACGGTCTTTTCGAGTACCGAGTCATGCCCTTCGGACTCTGCAACGCTCCGGCAGCGTTCCAGTTCTTCATAGACGAAGTCTTGAGAGAATACCTCGATCGCTTTTGTGTTGTTTACATCGACGACATTCTGATCTTCTCCGATACCATTCCAGAACACATAACTCATGTTCGCGCTGTGTTACAACAACTTCAGCTACACGGCCTCTACGTAAAACTAGAGAAGAGTGTTTTCCACACCACCATGGTCGAGTTCCTGGGACACATACTCACCCCGGAGGGGGTCAGAATGGACACCAGAAAAGTAGAGGCTGTCCTTCAATGGCCATCGCCCTGTTCCGTCAAACAGGTCCAGAGATTCCTAGGGTTCGCCAATTATTATAGGCGTTTCATCACCGGCTTCTCTAACATAGTCACGCCCATCACCAGCTTACTACGCAAAGGGGCGAAGTTCACCTGGAAACCAGAAGCAGAAGAGGCATTCCTGGAACTGAAAAGAAGGTTTTCTAGTGCCCCTGTTCTACGACATCCTCCCGAACAACCCTTCATTGTGGAAGCAGACGCATCGCTAAACGCCCTAGGAGGGGTACTGTCACAACGGAACACTGACACAGGCCTGTTACACCCTGTGGCTTTTTATTCCCGCAAATTGCTACCAGCGGAACGCAATTACACCGTGTCAGACCGGGAATTGCTGGCCATCAAGGCCGCCTTCGAGGAATGGCGTCATTACCTCAAAGACGCCCGACACCCAGTAACCATATACACTGACCATAGAAACCTGCAGTTCCTCAGTTCTGCCAGAGCCCTCACCGCCAGACAATTAAGATGGACTCTGTTTTTTAATGAATACCAGTTCCAGATCACTTATCGCCCTGGGAAGGAAAACGCCAAGGCAGACGCCTTGTCCAGACTGGATGACACTGATGAAAGCGTATCCATGACCGAACCCACGCTGATCCTTCCTGAACATCACTTTCAAGGAGTTGTCCTCTCCTCTTCCTTCTTCGACCAGTTGCAAGATGACCTAAAACTAAAGGAAACCACAGACTGGCTCGAGAACACAAAAGGGGTCACAGCACGGAATGGGTTCCTGTTCAAAGGAGACCGGTATTACCTCCCCATGGAGGAACATCAAAAACAAGCATTGTACCTCTGCCACGATCATCACCTATCCATCTATCCAGGGGTCCACAAAACCTTGGAACTCCTACGCAGACACTTCTGGTGGCCTTCTATGGATGAGACAGTCCTGTCATATATAGCTCGTTGTACTGTCTGCGCACAAGGAAAGGTCCATTCCAGTCCGTTGGTAGGGCTCTTGCACCCCATTCCTGTTCCCCCTTACCCCTGGCATACGGTATCCATGGATTTCGTGGTGGAGCTACCCAAAACCAAAACCGGGTTTACCACCATCCTTACCATTGTAGATCACTTGACGAAAATGGCACATTTCGTCCCCTTGAAAAAACTACCATCAGCACCCGAACTAGCCCTGATCTTCGCAGACAACGTGATCCGTTTACATGGGGTGCCTTCTGTTCTCATCCGGATAGGGGTTCCCAATTCATTTCCAGATTCTGGGGAGAGACCTGTAGAAACATGGGCATGGAAACCCGTCTATCAACAGCTTACCACCCACAAACCGACGGGCAAGCAGGACGAACAAACCAAACCCTGGAACAATACCTCCGTTGTTTGCTGTTGTCCATAGAGCACGAATGGTCGGAGGTCCTCTGGATGGTAGAGTACGCATACAACAACAGCAGACATGCGTCCATCGGCATGTCCCCCTTTTTCTGTCTACAAGGGCGACATCCCCGATCTGAACCATGGGAATCACCTTTATCCTGCCCTCTACCCACAGTACAAGAGTACCACGCCCTACTGCAGGACTTGTGGCAAAAGGCCCGGTTCGAGCTCGCAAAAGCCAAGGAGAACTACAAACACCACGCTGCTGCACACAGGCTACAGGAACCAGATTACAAGAAAGGGTACGATGTATAGGTGTCAATAAAAGACCTCAATGTTCCTTGCCCCAAAAAGCTGCTTCCAAGATACGTTGGTGCTTTTCCCATTGAGAAAACCATCAGTCGGGTGGCAATGAGACTAACACAACCCAACACATGAAAATCCACCCAGTGTTCCATGTTTACTTTACGTCCTGCCCATCCTGAGACACGTGTTGCTGCTCCTCCGCCCCCTATCCTCAGGGACGACCACGATGAATATGAGGTGAGGGCCATCCTTGATTCCCTTAGAACCAGAGGGCGACTCTACTATTTAGTGGACTGGAAAGGGTATGGCCCGGAGGAGCGGTCCTGGGATCCCCTGTCCCACGTGCGTCATGCACCTCTGTTAGTTCGTGCCTTTCATACATGCCACCCGTGTAAGCCCCGACTGGCAACTCCCATTTAGGTGGGGGTCTCTTCTTGGTGGGGGGTACTGTCATGGTTCTGCCCGGGGCTCCGATGTGTCTGTGATGGGTTCCGGTTACAGAAGCAGCGCGCCGCCAGGCGAGTTAGCGCTCTAGCTCTCTGAACAGGAAGTGCTTCTGGACACCGAAAGCACTTCCGGGTGGCCCGCATATAGCTGTGGTGCACTGACCCGTCGGCGCCTCTAGTACAGCCTTCTTTTCCGGTGCTGCTGTACTGCTCCCTGTTTCCGGTCACCTCCGGACCAGTGAGAAACTCCGATCTCCGTCACCGGAGCACCTTGCTCTCCTGAGACCCGCCGCGTCACGCTTGCACCAGCGTGGACACGACTTGTTTGATCCAGGCGCAAGAGCGCCTTGCTGCTGCATACCGTGTCACGCTGGGACAGTGTGGAATGGCTGATCTCTTGCGTTGTTCGTGGCGCAGGAGAGCCTCACCCCTGCATACCGTGTCACGCTGGGACAGCGTGGACACGGCTGATCTCTTTTGTTGTTCGTGGCGCAGGAGCGCCTCACCCCTGCATACCGTGACACGCTGGGACAGCGTGGACATGGCTGATCTCTTTTGTTGTTCGTGGCGCAGGAGCGCCTCACCCCTGCATACTGTGGCACGCTGGGACAGCGTGGACATGGCTTTCCTTGTTTTTCTTGGCGCAGGAGCGCATTTCTTTGGTGTACCTCTACACGTCACGCACAGGGAAGTGTGGTTGTGATTCATCCATTCCTTTCCGCTGTCAGGAATAGCGCAGGAGCGCCTTATGGTCCAGAACAGCGACACGCACAGGGAAGCGTGATCGCGTTCTGTCTACTGTTTACTTTACCCTTGGAAGTACTGGCATCTACCTTGAGGAAGTCATCCCTATCAAGTCGCCAGGCTGGCGGTAGCCACCACCAGCCTGGCGGGGGCAATCGCCCGCCATCCGCACCTAAATTCCCCCCGCCATATTAGGATGGCGGGGGGACCGCGGCGGACGGAAAGAAAGCCCGCCGCTTTTCCGCCCCGGTCGCCTTGCGACCGGGGTGGAAAAGGTTTAATATGGTGGCGGTGTCTAATAGACACCGCCAGCCATATTATGATGGGCTGCTTTAGATGCCTTTCCGCAGCGGCGATGCCGCCACGGAAAGGCATGCGATCTTCACTCTGGGGGCTCCCTGCGGGCCCCCAGAGTGAAGGAGAGGTGGGGGGTTCACACGGGAGGGGTACCTGTGGTACCCTCCTGCATATGCATAGACAAAGCGGCAGGCACCGCATTTTTAGCATTGTGGCGGGCGATGCTGAGAGCACCGCCCGCCACAATGCTAAAAATGCAGGATGTGCCCGCCACTGTGGCGGGCACATCCTAATACCCCCCACCTTATGGCAGCGGTCCCAATCCCCGGTAGGATGACGGGCGGACAAAGTCCGCCCCTCATCCTAATGGGGGCCTAAGTATTAAACATATTAAATAGAAACATTAATTTAAAAAATATTTAAAATATATCTTAACGAATATAACAAATTAACTTAATTTAAAGACGTTAAACACACATATAATAATTAATATATATATTTACATATATCTACTTACAAAAAAGTTATTCAATTAATAATTGTAATTTATATCATAATTTAAAAATAATATTATTATATATATATTTATAGATATATCATTTACATAAAAATAAAGCTCCATAATTAAATACAAAAATGAAACAACTTAAAATTCTTTATATGTAGTAGAAATTATTGTACACATTAAAAATATTATATATATTTTTTTTGATAATTCTTTTTATCGAAGAAGCATCAGTAAAAAATCACATTACAGAAGGTCTGTCGTATCCGCCGAGCATGCATCAGGGGGTCACAGGATAAACAAAACGTATGTTTGTAAAGGAACTTAACGGGGAGTGAGGATCATCAATAGCCGCATTTAGGGGTGGTGTACAAATTTCCCCTCTGTAGCTATTCCAGGGCCCCCATACCAATGACCACTTGCGAGGGCATCCCCTCGCGAGATATGTAGTCTTCTCCCTAAAATACACCAATCTAAATTCTTTTCCCACACTTCCTGAGAGGGAGACTGTGCCGCTCCCCACATTTGGGCTATATTTCGTTTGGCAATCATAAAACCCAGGGTAGCCCATTGTGTCTCTGAGGTATTTAGGTCAGTAGGTTCCCAGATGTTAAGCAAGCAGCTCCTCTCCTCCGGTAAAAGGGACATCCCCAGTACTTTATGCATAATGTCATGTATGTTGCGCCAATATGTGGTGATGTGCTCACACTCCCAGATAATATGGATAAAAGTACCAACAAGACCACATTGTCGTTTGCATAATCCCATGTCTGAGAGTCCCATATGTACTAGTCGGGGTCCCGTGAGGTAGATCCTGTGTAAAATTTTAAGTTGAACTAATCTCAGGCGAGCTGGAATTGCAACTTCTCTTGGGGAGGACACTGCTATCTGCCTATCCTCTTCATTTAGCTCTATCCCATCCTGCATCCATTTGTCCCTTAACGCCTCAAGGGGGTCAGAACTGTGGTTAATCAGTTTTTTATATATCAGGGAGATCGTTTTGTTAGGAAGGTGTCCATCTAATATCCTATCTTTGAGAGGTGAGGCCTCTGAGGGTTCTGTCTCCTCGGTTAGTGCTGAGAGAAGGGAGTGACGAACCTGCCCATAACGGAACTTTTTGGAATTTGCTAGTTTATACTCCACCTGCATTTCCTCAAATGATTTAATTTTTCTCTTCCCCCAGATATCTTTAACTGTGGAGATTCCTATTAGGTCCCATTCATCGAAACCTTTTGTCTTCCAGAGCTTGCCAAGTTTTTCAGAGTCCCACAGTGGGGTAACCATGGTCAGTTTGTTTTTCCAGCCCTGTGAACCTGTGGCATCGTGCCAGATCCGAACTGAGTGCTTGGTTGGCCCAGTTAACGCCAATCTATTCGGCTGAGAGTACAAGGCTCTGCTATACCTACCCCCTGGAAGAAGCCATTTATCCATAGAGTATCCAGGGTCATCAACCCAGCCATGTGTGCCGTGGTTAATAGCCGCCAGTTGGGAGGCCCAGTAATATCTTTTGATATCTGGGAGAGCGATACCTCCGTCATACCAAGAAAATGTTAATTTGTGTAAAGCAATGCAGGGCCTGTCCTCCCATAATAGGCTCCGCTGCAGGCTCTCGATCTCACGGAAGTATCCCGATGGCACCACATCCAAGGTATTCTGCAGATCGTAGAGAAAACAAGGAAGAGCCTTCATTTTAAAGAGGGCTGCTCTACCCAACAATGAAAGGGGAAGCTTCCTCCGGTTGGAAATATCACACTTAAGCCTCTGTAAAGGGGGGAGGAGATTTCGGGAATACCTAACCGAGGGATCTAAGGAGATAAAGATTCCTAAGTATTTGAACCCTTCTGTGTTGAACTGTATAGGACAGTGTCGCGGAGGAACTTGGGGGTCTCCCTTCAATACAAACAACAAGGATTTCTCCCAGTTAATTGAAAGTCCTGAATTTCTCCCAAAGGAGGCAAGGACATCGAAGATTACAGTAAGGGATTTACGGGGAGAGGTTAAATAGAGCAGTATATTATCTGCATACAAAGATATGCGGTCCTCCCATTCAGGGGACCAATGTAAGCCTCTAATCGAGGGCTCCCAGCGTATCCAAGCGGCAAGAGGCTCCAAAGCCAATGCAAAAAGAAGGGGGGACAGCAGGCAACCCTGACGGGTGCCACACCCCAGCAAACAGGGAGCCGAAGCTCTGTTATTTACAACTACTTGAGCGAGAGGTTCTGAGTACAGCAGACGTATCCATCCGATGTACTCGGGGCCAAACCCAAACTTGGCCAAGACTGCCCATAAATAAGACCATTTGATTATGTCAAAGGCCATTGTTGCGTCAAGTGACGCAATTATAGCTGGTTCCCGCAGAGTATGAGCTCTGGCCAATACCCCATGCAGTCTACGCAGGTTTAAGGCCATGTTCCTATGGGGCATAAAGCCTGATTGGTCAGGGTGGACCAACTCACTGATGACTTTTACTAGTCTATGTGCCAGAAGCTTGTCCAGAATCTTCGGCTCGGCATTTAAAAGAGAGATAGGCCTGTGCGAAGAACAGCTCATTTTGATCTTGCCCTCCTTATGAATCACTACTATCGTAGCGACTCTCTAATCTCTACGGAGAAGTCCCTTGTCTCTGGATTCCACATACACTTCTTTCAGGTAAGGCGCTAGTTTATCTGGTTTGAGTTTATAGAGTTCAATGGGGAGCCCGATGGGACCTAGTGCCTTTCCAGAATTTAATGAACAGATGGCCTGGGCAATTTTGTCAGTTGTTAGCGCACTATCCATGAACTTTCAATCCTCGGGGAAAGACACGGGAGTTGTATGTCTCGGAGTAGCCGATGGGAGTCGGCTTCCGAGTGAGGGGAGAAGGATGTATAAACTGCTTGGAAGTGGTCACCGAATTTATCCACTATATCCTGTGGTTCGTGAGTTGTGTCCGTTCCTCCGTTAGGAGCTCTGGGGCTAGACGAGAGGCCCAATCTTTCTTATCAAGCCATGCGATAAGCTTCCCTGCCTTGTCCCTCAAGTCATAGAGCCTGCCCTACTGTTCCTTACCAAGAGCCTTAGCCCTCTCAGTGACCAATGCTTTGTAATCGTGTTGTTTCAGGCTCAGATGATGAACTTTAGCCTGAGTTACTCCCAGTTCCAATTCCCCTGCCAACCTACAAATGTCAGTCTCCAACTCCACCACCTCTCTCTGCCTCTCCTTTTTAGAGCCAGCTATCAGAGACAGGGCTTGACCCCTGATAACAGTTTTAAAGGCCTCCCATAAGGACCCGGAAGAGGACACAGATCCCACATTGTTAGTAAAGTATTCATCTAGCGTTGCAATGAGATCTTTGCGAATTTTGAAATTGCGCAGATACCACGGATTTATTGGGACCACCCTTCCCGCTGTACCCCGAGTTACGACTATGTGGATCCACAGTGGAGAATGGTCTGAAATGCCTCTAGCTAAGTGTGTAACCTCTGTGATGTAGGATGCTTGTGCAGCAGGGACCAGACAATAGTCTAGTCGCAGGAGACTATTATGTGCTCCAGAGTGGAAAGTATACTCCTTTTGATCTGGGTGGAGTAATCTCCAAGTGTAAACTAGGCCCATTGCCTCTTTAAAGTCTGGCAGCCACCGCATTGCCCGTCCCGTTTCCCGTGGGGGATGCCTGTCCACCATACCAGAGATGACTACATTAAAGTCGCCCCCTAAAAGTAAAAGCCCATCAGGGAGTTAAAGTAGGACCGTCCCCAAATCTGCCAGTGTTGTGCCTTGTAAACCCTGGAAGAACAAAGATGGATAGGAAGGTTATGTGTTGACCCTCCCATGTGCCCGTGACTCCAATATATCTGCCACTCCCATCTTCCCATGTGGAGGTGATTGCCAATGGGAATGCCTTACGAATCAGAATTCCCACACCTCTGGAGCCAGACGTGAACCCTGAGTGTGCGACCAAGTTGTATCCCATTCTGTGTAGTGCTTTGAATGAGTTTCCAACGAGATGTGTCTCCTGAAAAAGGAGCACGTCTGCCGCCTGTCTTTTGAGAAACTGAAGGACTACACTCCGTTTAATTTGTTCCCCCAGCCCGTTAACGTTCCAACTCAACACCTTTACTTCTCTACCCCCTATCGTCTACCCGGCACAGTCGGCAAACCCCTGCATTTTGTCTACTGAGCCAAAGTATTGTGCTGATGCAACCAACAAACCACCCAACAAATAAACTAAACACTTCCCCCCAACATCCCCGCACCCCGCTGCCCTGGCCACTGGGCTCCAAACTGCCCACTGAAAAATGCAGAGTGCCTGTCGCCCCAAAAAAATCAAAGAAAGAAAAATGGAGAAGGTTCGGCCTCACCTCCCCCGCCCCGACCCCTATCAAAAACAACTGGACCCCCTCGAGCCCCCCGACCCGCCACCCAGCTAAACTTCCAGAGAGCAATACGGCAGCCCAAAGGCTTCACAGTAACCGACATCTGGCAAAACCAGGTCAAACCAGAGGGCCAAAAGACAATCTTAGTCCTGTTCCGCCATCGCCTGCTCCCCCGATCTGTCCAGTGTTCCTGAGCCATCTCGAGGGAGAGTGTCTATCCAGTCAGCCACAGTATCCGGGTTGTCATAGAACCAGGCTCGCCCGTTGGCTTCCAACCTCAAACGTGCTGGGAACATCATGGCGTATTTCAGCCCGCTGTCTCTCAGCTTCTTCTTGACAGCCAAAAAGTTACGACGCTGCTTCTGGACTGCCTGCGTAAAATCCGGGGAAAGGAGAGGGCAGCATTCTCATACTGGAAATTCAGGACTGTGGTGATCATGGGGATTGGTGGGGCCCCAGTCCCTCCTGGGACGCTATGGGCACGTTCCATGGTGAAAAAATTACTCAGGCCTTTAGGTTGGAGATACTTCAGGACAAGGTTCTCCACAAATAAATCCGTGGTGGGGCCCTCCAACTTCTTGGGCACCCCCAAAATACAGACGTTATTTCTCCGGCCCCTGCCTTCATATTCGTCCAGCTTGCGTTCCGCCATTTCGTGTGAGGATTTAAGAGCGCGCATGTCCTGTTGCAGCTGGGAAACATCGTCTACTAGGCTGGCCGTCTTGATGTCAAGTGACTTGACCTTCTCGTTAACCCTGATAAGGTCCGCTCTTATTAGATTAACTGCAATTGACAAAGTCACCATTTGCTATCCCAAGGAGAATTTAGTACCGTCTATGGCCGCCATGACATCGTGTAGCGTGATTTCCACCCCTGGATCCGGGGTACCCCGGCGGAGACAGCAGAGTACCCCGAGCTGGAAGGTGAACCCTTCGGCAAAGTGTACCGGTCCAACTTATTAGACTGCACTGACTTCGGGGCCCTCGGTCCCCTGGAGGAATGTCTCTCTCCATCTTGCTTGGACGCCATCTTCCGTGGTGATCACTACGCAGTCCAGTCTCCAGACCGACTACTCAGCGCCGGAAATGCCAACACCCCAAGTGCTCAGGCACAGACTTCTTCCCATCAGGGTCTCTAAGCAAGCGTTTCACCAGTGGGGGACCTCCACGTCAAACACTGTTTAGTCTTAGTCAGCCGTCACTGGCTCCAAGACACCCCCACTGCCATCGTTCCCCTTTAGGGCCACTGTAATTCTCAGCGCCGGGTGTGTCGCAGATACTTATTCCGCTTCCTGGGGGGGTAATGGCCTCCCCCAAGTCACTTGGCCGCAATCAACTCTGCCCCCACTCGTGGACACGGAGACAAGTGTCCTCGAATTCACCAGGGCAGTCCCCCAGTCAACTGGCTGGTGCTCGCTCATAGGGGAAGAGTTTGGGGGGGGGCACAGTGTGACCCTGGTCCACACTCACCCCCCCGACAAGGCCAAGATGCTCTGCGCCGGTCTCCACAAAAATTCGGAGCTCCGCCGATTTCCGGGCTGCCCCAGCGCCCCAATTCACTGCCCGAAGGGGTGGGGGTCCCGCAGCACTGTTGGTGTTGCCCGCCACCACACTCGGAGCTCCTTCTCGAGGGGACCCGACCGGCAACTTCCGGTTTGGGTCCCTGCTGTTATTCACTTCAGGAGCGGCTAATGCGCTTACCCCAGCTCCAAGCTCGGGCTCCAAAACAGGCCCAGAATCGAAACAGTCTTTTCTCCGGCTCTAGGTCACGCCGAATCTCCAGAGTCGGCTCTAGACGCTGCGCAAGGCCTCTGGTATCAGTTTAAAAAAATATTATAATTTTAAATGAACAAAAAACATAATAATATAAATTATAAAATAAAATAAATTATAAAATATAAAATGTAGTACATATACTATTCCCACTACAATTCATACCAAAGTACGAAAACTATTGAAAGAAATATTTAAAAAATGTACTACTCCCAAGTCAGTAAACGCAAAAATAATAAAACTGGTTAAAATTTACAAATATCCCTCCAATAAATACAACAGTAATAAAAGCAATGTATTGCGGACAGGTAATATTTACTGTACCCATTCCAGCCCGTACAACAGTTTGAAAACTGTTGGAGTGCGAAGGGCTAAAATTTACTATGCTCATACCAGTCACTACAAAAGTAGGGAAAGTGTTAGATTGCGGAGGGATACAATTCACTATTCACACTCCAATAAGTGCAACAGTAGGGATAGTGTTGCATAGAAGAGAGGTAAAATGTACTATTCCCATTCCAGTCTGTACAAAACAAAGGTAAGTGTTGGAATGCGGACAGGGTAAAATGGACTATTTCCACTCCAGTCAGTTCAGCATTAAAAACAAACAAAATATGTTCAACTATATTAATTATTTTAAAAACAAAGTAAATAAAAAAATATAAATATGTTGAAAAATAAAATAAAAATATACTTAATATTAAAACTTTTAAAAAATAAAAACATTTTACAATGTTATACATACCACAAATACCTACAAATGTTATTAGAAATACAATACAAAAATAATTTTCATACAAATAAATATTTTTTGTTAGGAATTATTTATTAACAAAAACATTATTTATTACATGAATTTAGTTTAGTTACTTCCCAACCTATAACACCACGACACTCACAACCTGCACCCCAAAAATTATTTACACTATTAATATAAATATTCATCAACAAACTGATTTTCATTAATTAAGTATTAATTATTAATTTAATATAATTAATCTACTTCTTACAATATACCCCACAAAACAAACAACACTCATAACATTTAAAAAAAAAATATTAATTGCTTAAAATGTATTTACTTCCCTCTCCATACACCAACAAAACATTTGACAAATTAACATAATGAATTATCAATTAAACAAATATTCATTAGAAACCAAAATATAAGTCATTAAAAATTTTTACTTCACACTCTTTATCCCTATAATCCCCACAACCTGCACATAACATTAAAAATTAAAAAAAAACATTACACAATTAAAATTACTTTTCAATTAAATAACTGATGGTATTTATCAACTAATTATAAACTAATTTACTCCCCACACTTTACCCCTATTAACCCAAAACCAGCACCTATGAAAATGTAATTTAACAATGAACATATTTAATTATCAATTATCAGCTAGTGAATTAATTAATATACTACTTATCTCCCTTTACCCCTATAAACCCCACAACCCACACCTAAAAGAAATTATTACAGTATAAACACAATATATTATCAATTAATTAAATAATATTACTTGACAACCAATTATTAATTACTTAAATCTCCACACTCCACCCTTAAAACCCCACAACCTGCACCTAAGAAAATTAGTCAACATATTTAATTATCAATTAATTAATTATTATTAACAACTAAATATTAATTAATTTTAAAAAATACATCCCTCACTTTACCCCTAAAAACCCCACAACCCACATAAATTGTACCCCAAAAAAATTACAAGCACAATTAACACAATTAGGTATCTATTAACGAAATAATATTAAAGAAAAAAATAATCATTCATTCATTATAATTAAATTACTTCCCATCCGATTCACCTATAAACCGACAAAGCACTACAGGATTAAAACACACAAAATGTAATTATGTAAAATTTATTAACTACTAAAAATGTAACACATATATTAAAAAACATAAACAATACACAAAAAATGACATTACATATAGTTAAAATATATTTTTAAAAAAATAAGACTAATAAAAAAACGATATTTTAAACAACTATATTTTTGCAAACAATATTAATGACTTCTATATTTTAAAAATCGATATTACTTACCTTAAAGTCGATATTCTTGACATCAATATTTTTTCTGATGATATTTCCATATCACAATATTTTGGCATGGGGATATTTATTTTTTCGATATTCTGTCTAAATACCTGCCCGATGTGTGATCCTTGCTTGCTGTGTCAATGAATTCAAGCCTGCCTAGCTGATGAGGGGTGATTCCCCAAAACCAGTCCCAGGATGCTTGTTTCTGGTCCTGCCTGGCAGTTTGGACTGGACTGTTCCCATGAGTAGTAGGGCCAAGAGTGATATGCATATAGCTGCGTACAAACTGGGGTGGTATAGTGAGCAACAGAACAATGAATTAAAGTCAGATCTCTTGACTGGGGGTGAGTGGTTGAAAAGTTTCAGCATTCCATCCATCATCTTGTTGTGACAGCCGAAATAAAGATTTGAATACATTGGGGCCGATTACATCGAAGATGCGGGTCTGTTAGTTTGAAACTGGATTCAAGCTAAGCAACAGTGAGGAGGTCCCTGCCTAAATGGACTGCTTTCCAACTCTGAAGCCCACTGGAGGGCAAACATATTGACTGTAAAGGAGCGGAATAATGATGCCAGGTACACAAACCCCACCGGCGGGGAGAAAATTTATGGCACTACAATTCCCAGCATGCCATAAGAGAACTCACCTGTGAGAGGCATGCTATGGAAATATCAAAGGACGTAGTGCACCTCGTGCCCTAGCAGCTCCCTTTCCTATAATTAAAGGGGCAGTGCCCCGAAACACGTCAGGAAGATTTGAAAGTTCAGACTGAGCATATATCTCAAAGATTAATTCCATACTTGGATTTCAAACACCACAGCGAGAATATATATATACCTAGACAAGACTATGTATCACATCATGTACATAAACAAAAGCCACACTGTATTATTATATAAAAGTATAAGCCAAACACTGTTCTATGTTTATAGCTATAAAACAATGAAAGTAGTTGGCAGTCATGGTCCAAAGCACACTGGTAAATAGCAGCGGCGGCTCTTCTACGAGAGCAGTAGGCAAACACACAAAAATAAAACAGCATACTAATGCCAGTTTATTTTGCCATCAGCTCTCCCGATTACTGCTGCCCCGTTCAGTGCGCATGTCAGGTTGGCCTTCTGGCTACCTACAGGCAGTCCGACAGGCGCACTGTAGACCCAGCACTTTCTGGCACATATCCCCAGCCTCAAAAAGAGCGCTGGGTTAGCCTGCTGCCACCAATCTTGCATCTGCTTTCATGCTGATAAGAGCAACTCCAGGTTTGATTGGATTTGCTTTCCACTGAGCAGAAAGGAAGTCCTTCCGTTCCTGCTCATGGAACGCTGGGGAGAAGTGTGGCATCATATATGTGAGTTTGGTGCCTTTACGCCCCACCATATTTTTTAAGCGGTATCCACCACTGGTCAATAGTGGCTATCATCACTCAATAATGAGTATACGCACAATACCTGAGCAAGACCCACTACTGACAGACACCTACCAACTTTTTCTCTTACATATCAAGAACCTTAACTTAGAAACCTCAAACGTTGAAGACCCTAACTGAGACTTTTGATTAGAAGGAACTTCGTCTAGTTTTTGCACCTGATTTAAAGAGGCCCCAAATCATGGCATCACAGATATATGGGTTTCCATAAGGACCTCAGCGTCTTCAGATGTGAGTATCAGTCAAAGCCTATCATAACATAAGGTATGTTGTTAAGATTCTCTACCGTTATAACACCATTCCTTTCATGATTTGAATTATGGTATTCATTTCTTTTTACCTGAGGTGTCTTTTAAAGTTTCATGCATGATGTGAGAGTCTTGATGACATCATGGAAGCACACTCCTGGCATGTGCCCAGTGTATGCTCAAAGAAAGACAGGTTCTTTGGGTTTTGCATGGCAATGGGGTAAGAAATTCATTTCTCATTTATTTTACTCCTAGATAGTCAGGTAGAGCGAGTAGGAAAACTAGAGATTAATAATACATGAAAACTCATCAGAACATACTTATGTGCCTTCTTTCCGTATATTTTAATGAACTGAACTAAACTTGAATGCCTCAAGTGCTGACTGTCCAAAGTATACTACTCCTGTTGGTCTGCCCCAGTCTCCATTTTCACCTGAATCTAGCTCCTTCATTGCGTATGAAGTGCTACCAGAGTACTTCAGCCTTCCCCTTTCCAGCAGTAGGAAATAAAAACAAATCTGACTAATGTTCCATGATTTCTAGTTATTCTGCCATTTTTAACCTTCAAATCTTCAGCTGGTATGTCACTTGAACCCATGCGTCTTTCAGTCACCTTCAACCCAGACTTGCTGTATCTTCTGGAATTCCAGTGTTGGATCAGAACATCATTTTACAGTGCTCCTTTCATACCAAAATTGTAACATTTAAAGATCTCCAGGACAGGGGCCTCACACAACTCTGGCAAACTAACTTAATGTATCCCTGCTGCTCCTGTTTGAGACTTTCACATTGCTCTGCCAATGCACCGCATTTTGACTGCACTATCTTTACATTTGTAATCAGAACGGTCTTTGCTAATGTACCTGAATCCAGACACGCTGCATGTTTGTCAGTTCTAGTGTCTCTTGAAGTTTTGCTAATTCATAGCACCCCTCCAGCACATTATTCTTGGATGACCAGGCCGCTATGGTCTTCGAACCTGTCTGTTAAATGGGCATAGACATATTTTGGATTTGTAGGTTTATCCTTTAGGGTCCTTTTTAGATCTCCACTACGCAGCGCGCATGCGCTGCATAGGCAAAAAGACCTTTTGTTATCGGCACGGTTTTTCAGCCAAAAAAGTGCACGTGTTCCATTGCCTTCAATGGCAACGCTTGCACGTGTGGCTATTCACTTGCGTGAGTGAGCGCCGCCATATGGTAGCAATTATCGCTCCCGCAAGTGAATCGCGCAGGCCCCCCTCCTACCCCTGCTGCCTCGCAAGGCGCGCACGCCTCCCCCTGCTGCTGCGTGAGCTTGTGCTTGTTCTTACTGCTTCTGAAGGTTTTTGGGGTGGTAGGCCTACATCACAGCGCTCCTTGCTGAGGAAGAGCCCTGGCTATGCAGTTACTTGTGCACATGTGTTAGCACCACATGGAAAATGGCGTGGAGGAATTTTCTACAGTGTGCTTTCGAAGAAAGCATCCAACGGCAGGCAGACATTCCTCAGTTCAGTATTTATGCAGCTGCACAGTGATTAAATTACACCAGCCCAGGTGCACATGTAGGAACAGTTCCTCTTTTCTGGCGCGCGGAGCATTTTCTAAGAGCGCGCGAGATCTCTGGTCTTTCTATTTCGCATTGCCCTTTTGCCCACAGTAGCTGGAAAGCATCAAAAGTCTTACATGTGCTTCGACGTCTCCGTAGAGGCAGCGGTGGGACAGAGTGCTGCCGCTCACACTACGAAGAACTCTGACAGCCTACCAGGAGGGATTGTGGGATTGCTGCTGTCAGCAGTTCCAACAGTGCAAATAGTATGAAGAAGCTTCCACAGGATGGAAGGCCTTGCCGGGATTAAAACTAGTGAGCTTTAGAGTATAGCATTGGCAAGTGTTCAGCTCACTGAGCCATCCTGCTGGCATTTCAGATTTAAATATCTGCAACAGTCACTTTCTTAGTTGTCAAAGATTTCCCTGCAGCAAGCCACCTGCAATAAGATAATCTTGGAATCTGCAAGGTCCCTTCTTTTAAATTTTTTTAAGGGAGATTGAATATAAAAAATATTCGTCCTGCCTTTGGCGCAATCACATGATGTTTATTTTCTTGATCCCTAGTACGTTAATTATTTGTAACCAAAGGCGTACATTTCTATTTACTGAAATTCCTTCCTGTGAGTCACGTGTACCATGATCCTCCCTCGATTTCCGTGGGTTCCTTGTTTCTCCTCCTGTTCCACAACCACATTGTTAGCCTCCCTAAGCATGCCTTGAAGTACAAACACGCCACAGCAATGCTGGTGCCCATTTTTAGGGGTGGTCGGAATTATCCTCCTCCAGGCAAGCGTCTCCTGATAATATAATTTTAAATAAACGTTTTTCACATAACTGAGGCGACATGCCACCATGGTCTTTGCCTCCAGCAGACTGAGCATGAAAAGCTTGGCAGCAGGTAAAACACGCAATCCTGACTTTTTCTTAGTTACCCAAAAGAGGGAAATGGGACTTAGATTGTATTTATTTATTTTTGATAAGTGACTTTGGCAGTGCGCTGGGATGTAAACATGGGGGCTTGGGTTGACAATAACTTGAGCACAAGGAGGGGGAAATGGAGCAGAGAATTGTAGCATGAAGCAACTTCGAAAAATGCAGTCCTTTGTCACTGAAAACTTGTAATGTACTCAGGAAGTTTCATCAAGGTTGCAACCTTCCACCTATTGCGATAGTCAGTTTAAAATGAAGACAACCCATGTTCAGTATATACTCAAAGACTCCTCTCTCATCTTTAGACCTTGCTTAATGGTAAATCATGAAGGGCCTGCTATTCTGTGCAGCCTTTCAGAACATTAATGTGGGCGGCATTGTGGGCCTCTCTATAATCACATACCTTATAAGCAAGGGATGTGTCTTCACAGCGGTCAGTCCCATTTCCAGTGCTGTATTTTATGTAGAAACTTGAGACTTCTGTTTTAAGAAAGTTTATAAGTTTATTCTTCGCTCCATTATGTCCTTTCAAAATGGCCAACATTGCTGCAGCAGGAGGGGCAGAATGGGTAGGTGTGAATGTTGCATAACATGCATTTGTCTAGCATATTTCTACTGTTTGTATGGTTCCTGGGTGCTTTTGGAATCTGGGTGCCCTTTTTAGGTCTTGCCTATAATGCGCGCTGCATAGGAGGGGACCTTTTGGAATCGATCAGCATTTTGGCTAAAAGCGTGCACGTTTTGCATTGCTTTCTATTGCAACGCGTGCACGTTTGGTGTTTCTCTTGCAGGAGCACGCTTCGGGCCATCTGTTTGTAATTATCTTGAAAGCAGACGGTGCCCCTGCTCACTCCCGCAAGGGAAACGCAGTGTGCGACACGTCCTGCGGTCACTTGAGACTGTTTTTTTTTCTTTCTTTTAAAATGTAACTTCATTGTTCCCCGCTTACGGCTCTGCCTCTCCAGCCCTTTCTCCTTACTCAGGAGCTTTCCTGACTGCCGCCTATTGGCTGATTTCTGCTGTCTCCTTTTGCCATTGTCTGCTGTGTTGCCTCTTGGTACTATGCAGGTCAGCAAGTCGTGTTGTTTCTTCCAGCCTCATTGGGAGCCGTCGCCTGCTTCCTCCAGGCCATTGGCTCTTTTTCACTTCTTCACGTGGCCCAGGCAATCAGAACTTTGCTACTCGTACCCAGGCAGTGTCGTTGGGCAACTGCGTCGTCATACTCTGACTCGCACAACATATTTTCAGCTGATTTCTCCTTGTTTTCGCCAGCTCTGTTCTGTTGGTTTGTGCAACTTTTCCTCACGCTGATTAGCACAACTCTACTTAGTGGATGCATGCTTCAAGCTTTGTGTTGCTTTTGTTTACTTTGCACAAGTTCTACTACACGCGCTCTTGTGGAGGTGAGTTGGAGAGGACGTGCATGGGGACCAGACACACACATCAGCCACAATGCTCTACAACAGTTCTGGCTAAACACATAAGATCCCAAAAGCGAGACCTATTGGCTATGCCAATGCTTGTTATGCATCCTTTAGTTTTGGAGGTATATGAGTTTGCTTGTAAAAGTGATGGTTTCTAGTCATCATAAGTACTACAACAAAGGTTCAACACAAATTTTGCTACTAAAATGTCTGCAGTAAAATTAACAACATGCACGTGAGTGCCAAATATATTATTAAAATACTTACCCAATCTCACATCATAGACCGACCCCCAAACATGTTGGGATTCAAATTAGAAGAACAAATTCACCCTTTATCAAATTAAGTGAAAACTGCTTTTTGCAAGTCTTTCAAAAATGTCAACATGTCGCTAATATGGCAGGGAAATAATATAGCATGTCATGGTTATTTGTATATATATATTTGGTGTCCTTATTCTTTATTTGTTCCATAACATTTAATGCCTTGTGTCTCTGATCTTTCAATATTAAAGTTTATCTTTTACGTCTACCTTGAGGTGTATGGTTATGACATTCCATTAGAAGCCAATGTGCTTCATTCCACTGATTAAAAATATTAACTAAAACAGATGCTAGAGCTAAGCAAATGGATCAAGATGATGGAGCATTAATTCCTTCATGACTTTTCATTATTTAAGGATGTTTTATAGTTTTAACCAAACACAACCGCTCATAGTAGTATTGTAGTGCCACATTTATATAGCGCATATTACCTCTATGTGTGTAGCTAAAGCGCTTGGCTACATGGGTGGCATGCAACACACTGTGTAGGGTATTTGGTTGGAAGGATTTTGTCTTTGTTTTGATCCTATATGGGAAGCATTTCTATGTAATACGTGATGACCACCGATGTGTGGTTATCGTGTTATCAGACTGAGCGCTTCGCAGTGTGTTGGATGGCAAAGTGTGATACATAGGCGTGCAGATTATGGTTTTCCTCAAGCTGGCAGCTTTGCGCAGCTCTTTAGGTCCCTTATGGCATTTCTTATTTTCATAGTCCACTTGGTTAGTTACTTCACTGGGTTGTCCATTTTGAGATATCTTGTATAAAAGATTAGGGTCCTGAACACATATAGGTTGGAGGAAGACAGGGATCAGAGATCTGCTGGGATGGACTTTGCTACTATCATCCCATGGCTGATTGCCATTGTGAGTTTCTTGAAGTAGTAGATACCGGCAGGGATGCAGGCTGTGTGCAGTGCAGGCTCTGTAAGCTAAGGGCTGTGTGTGGTACAGGCTTTGTGGCTTATAGGCAGGGTACTAACTCTGTGCAATATAGACTGTGGGTGGTACAGAAAGGAACACAAGCTGTGTGCAGCATGGGTAGTGTGTAATGGTACA
Organism: Lissotriton helveticus; assembly: GCF_964261635.1. Taxonomy (NCBI): domain Eukaryota; kingdom Metazoa; phylum Chordata; class Amphibia; order Caudata; family Salamandridae; genus Lissotriton; species Lissotriton helveticus. The sequence continues at coordinate 210,728,966 of NC_136061.1, read as the reverse complement.
GGATGTGTATGATGCAGGTAAACATACAGTCTCTGTGATTTACAGGCAGGGATACAGGCTCTGTGCAGTACTGATGTAGTGTGCCCTGAGTACAGGTTATGTGTGGTAGAGGCAGTGTGTGCAGGAAGTACAGGCTGTTTGTGATACGAACAGAGGCATACGAGAGGTGTGCTTTACAGACAAGAATAAATGGTTAGGTGCAGTACAGGAGTTTGCAGGTTACTACAGGTTAGTTGTGGTACAGAGGCAAGGTGTGCAGGAGCTACAGATTGTGTGCAGTCCAGGCAGGGCGTATACATGGGTACAGGATGTGCAAATATACAGGCTGTGTTTTACAGGCAGTGGAACAGACTTTGTGCAGTAAAGACATAGGGGGATATGTACAACAGAAGTGGCCGAGTGAGGAGTTGGCCGTCATGGCTTAACGCCTCACTCCACCACTTCAGAATGCATAGCTGCACCATATTTACAAGAATATGGTGCAGCCTTGCGTTTCCCTCTGCGCGGGCACTACACTTAGCATTGTAGTGCCAATGCAGGCGCCCTTGCACCAGTGTGCAAGGGTGCCTGCGTGCAGGGGAAAGAAGGGGGACCTTCCTGGACATAAAAAATCTTGTAATGCCATTTTTTCACTACTATGTGTGCTGCTTAATGCAGCACACATGAAAGTCACAAAATGGCATTTTTTTAAAGCTTGTTTATGTGCAGGAAGGGGTACCTTCCTGTACATAAACAATAAAAGACGTTTTGCTTTTTCCATGTGTGCTGCACAAGGCAGCACACATGGAAAAAGTAAAAACAAGGAGAAATATAGCATTTCTCCTTGTTTTGCCAACTTAAGACCAGGTTTCCCTGGTCTTCATTTTGGCGCTGCCTCCTATTTACGCTGCCCTTGTAAATAGGGGGCAGGGTCAAAATCAATGGTTGTTGCGATGGAACGCCCACCGAAACACCCACAGTCCACCCATTTAACGCTAAGCTTAGTGTGAAAGGGGGCCTTATTTACAAGTCAGCATTAAGCCACTTTAAGTGGCTTAATGCTGCCTTGTTAATAAGGCAAAGCCTCGGTCGCCACGTAAACGTAACAAAAAGTGACGTTCCCGTGGCGCTAGTGGTTTGTACAAAAGTCCCCTAGTTTGGAGTAAAGGTACAGGCTGTGTACAGTACAAGTTCTGTGCAGAATAGATTGTGCAGGGCATACAGGCCCTCCTTGGTACAGAGGCAGGGTGCGCAGGAGTTACAGGCTATATGCTGTACCGACTGGGTACGGTATAGGCTCTGTGGGTACGGGCTCTGTGCAGCACAGTCAAAGTGTGCAGGGGAGTATAGGCGGTCTGCGGTAGAGAGGAAAAGTGCTCAGGGGATATAGTGTGTGTGCGGTACAAGCAAAGGGTACAGAGAGTACTGCCTATGTGCTTGCTGTACAGGAAGGGTGCTGAGGTTAGATGAGAAACTCATATCTTGTCACACTGATGCTGTCGCTTTCACATGGTTGCTTCTGGTCCTGGGCTCTGTGTGAAGACCAGGGGCTGGTGCCAGGAAATCAGAACAGTCAGGGCACGGGGAGAAGAGGAAGTGGTGCAATTCCTCTTAATAGGGGTGTGCACCTAACAAGCCACAGAAAAAGTAGATTCAGCAGTTTATGTGGAGAAATGGTTCTAAATCATTTATCACAGGACATGAACAAATACACTAAACTCAACCTCTTTTATCAAAACAACATACATGTCAGCCAATTTATTCTTGAAATGTCAAATACATATCCATATATAACACCAGGTTTATTCATGCAAAGAGAACACTGTACACAAAAAAAATTAGAAATATAAAAAATTACATTATGTTCGGTAGGTCTGTCGCTTTTTTAATTTTCTCCTATTAGCTTCATAACCCATTTTCAAGATTGAAAGGGAGACCGAATTAAACTAGATTCAAACCTGTAGGATGGTTATAACAGATCCTGCTTGGCGGTACTGACCCTCCAAGTGGCCGATAAGAATCCCAGACAATCCCTTGATTAACTTCCATCGAACCCACTCTAAGGTACCTTCTTTTAAATATTGCCAGCGGCATACCGCTGTAGATGCTGACTGAAGTGAGAAAAACAAAATTCTGGCTTCTAGATCAAGGTTCTTGAAATCTGCTGCTGTGGCTCCTCTGTGCTTCATTTTTATATTACTGAATCTGACTTTTTTAATTTTGAATTTGTTCTTCTAGGCCTGTATGTCTTCCTTGTGTGGAGGAAGTAAAGGAGATTCTTTTACCACCAGACACAAGCTGGGAGCAGTCTTGCTTGTTTCAAGGTCTGTAAATTCCCTGATCTATGCACCCTCCAGCTCTCCATTTGTCTTCAACACAGCCTGCACGCAAAATGTCGGGACAGCCCATCCTCCTTCTTCCATAATTGAATCTAAATGTTCCTCATAATTCCCCACCCTTTCTGCCATGCATGCATCCAGAACTCCACAGTTCTTCTACCCTATTTGACAAGTCTGCATCTGAAAGCTCACCTAAGCTTCCTTTCTCTGTCATTGAAACATTGAAATGTTTCTTCATTCTCCATTCTTCTCTGACATGTCTACACCCCTTTATTGCTTCGGCCTCCTCCTTTCTTGTTGAATTCGCCAACATTCCTTCTTATCTTTTGCTTTCAGCAAGCTATATTTTTGCAGTGATTAGGTAGGACTTAACCAAGTGAAATCCAAGTGCATTTAATTCTCTATGTTTGACTGGCCATTGTGTTGTCTTTGCAGAGAAGTTGTTGACCGTGACGGGTATTGAAGAGCGAGAGAGATCCCTTTCTGGCTTTGTAGCTGGCTGGGGCTATTTTATCAAAAGTGTACCAAGCATAAGTCTGAAGCACACCAAAGTTGACATACAGGTGAGAGGCTCTGGGATTTAGTTATTTATTTATAATGTTTTATAAAGCGTGAACATGACCATCACTGTATCAGAGCGCTGTTCAAAGAGAACTTAATAGGGTTGCAGTACAGCAATGACATCTGACGCTGAGATACACTGCACATAGATTTCGAAAAGCAAGGTATAACTCATGTACAATATCAAATAGTTTGAATGACTGTTTCAAAAGTGTAGAGTTCGAAGAACAAGACAAATACAATAGAATCCAATATGGAATAAGGTGCACGACACATTCAAAAGAGTTCTATTAAGATACATGTTTAACTAGAAGTAATGCTTTAAAAGCTTGAAGGAGAGAAATACTCTGGTTGTGGATGGTAGGGCGTTCCATATTTTTGGGGCAGATCCGACGAAAGTGTGGCCATGTGTTTTCCTGTTTTGAATCTGTTTGGTTCTAGTGTGAGGGATTTAGCACTTCTAGAAATCCTTGTGCCTCCTGAAAGCTTGATCCTATTCACCATGTATTTAGGACCAGAATTGTCTAGAGCTTTGTGAATTATGCATGCAACCTTCAGTTGAATCTTAGCTTCAACTGGGAGCCAATTGAGGGATCTGAGTGAAGGGGAAATGCGATCAAAACGATGTGTGCCGGTTAAAAGTCTTGCTGCTGCATTTATTGTTGCTTTCATTGGGGCTAGGCTGGCTGTAGGTAGACCTACGAGGATGGCATTCCCATAGTCCAGGTTCCAGAGCACTAGAGATTGCACCGCTGTTTTGAGGTCTTCTAGCAGTATGAAGGGTTTTGGTTTTCTCAGCATGTGCAGATGTAAGTTGGCGCTTCTGGATGCCATTTGTATGTGCGCTTGCATGCTAAGATTTGAGTTTGATGCCTAGAGATTTTATGGCATCGCAAATGGTTGGGGTGCAATTTAGCAGGTTGAAGTCCCAAGGCTATAGTTGAGGTTATTGGGGCCTGTGAGGTGGGGAAAAAATAATTAAATTAGTTTTCTGCAGATTACATTTTAGATGGTTGTGAGCCAGGCAGTTTTGCGTTTTCCTCAGTGTATCATCTAGTTTCCGGAGGTCCTCTTGAGGGTAAAGTTTGAAGTAGAGTTAGGTATCATCCACACACTTGTGGTACGAGATTGTTGCTTGTTTCAGGAGGTCAGTGACTGGTTTCATGTACAGATTTAAGATTATTGGTGAAATTGTAGATCCTTGTGGGACGCCTCTGTCAATTTCAGCTACATCCGGTAGGTTTTTGCCGATTTTGACTCTTTGTTGTCGGTTCTGCATGAAGGAGGTGAACTAGTTGAAGATTGCTCCTTATGGGCCCATTCTACTTTCAATAGTTTCTCTGAGGCATTGGTGGCTGGCCATGTTGAACACCGCAGATACATCCAGTAGTATTAGGAGACAGGATTCATTATGGTCTAGTGAGGTTTGTATGTCATCTAGGATGTTTAGCATGCCGACCTCTGTATTGTGTTTGGTGTTTGTTTAACATAGCTGCTTGTGGGTGAATTTTTTTATCAGTTTAGCCAGGAAATGCAGACTGGATACCGATCAGAGGGTATTTAAGTCTTTCGGGTCAATGGCCGTTTTTTTTTCAGTAGGGGGACCGATCTTAAGGCATTTAGGGAGAGATCATTGTTGTAGGCATTCATTCATAATTTTTGTCCATAAGGAGTTGATGGATTGCAGGATCTCTTTCAGTAGGTGGTAGGGAATGGGATTGTCAAAGTCTGAGGTAATTTTCATACACTGAATGGTTTTCTGGATTTCCCTCTCAGATAGTGGTCTGAAACTGTTCCAGAGAGCTCTGTGTTTCCTTGGGCAGGCTGGGGGGTGTAGATCAGTATCCTGGCTGTGTGCTGTGAGGGTGGGGCTGGTGAATTCCCTATGTTGGGCACTCGCTTGGCTGGGAATAGAGTTGCTTAAGGTTACAATTTTGTCTTTAAAGAAAGTAGAGAAGGCGTTACAGATGTCCTTTAAGTTGTTTGCAATTGTGGGTTCTGCAGGTTTACTTGATTGTTGCTTTATTATGTCAAAGAGTTTTCAGGGCCGTTTCTTCGCTAGTTATTGTTTTGTGGGTTACTGTGGAGAGCATAGAGTTTGTTGCTATCAGGATTAGGCTTGATCGAAGAGATTTAGTGAGGATCAACAACAGAACTAGTGATCTAAAATTACCTCTCATCTACAAACATTGATTTATGAAAAAATCTATACCTGGAACAAATTTGATCTGGACCACATTAAACCTAGGGGACAGAGTTCTGCCTGACGTAGAAAAATCAAGGGAGCTGTAGATCTAACGGTCCTGATGAAACACGCTGTTCTTTGGAGGGTGCAGGTGGGCTGAAACATGTAGACCTGACTTTGCTAGGTGATGTGAGGGATACATTGTATAGCCCCAATACAGATCCTCTTTTCTATTAACCTTACTCCTATCTAGATTTCTAATAAATCAGTGTTTCTATTGATGTATTATTTGCACAGATTTTTCCATGTTATCTGTAACCCAAGCTTGCTTGGGGGTTCATATACATTGGCATTCCTTAATATCAAACAAACGTTCAATTTGGTGACGTGGGAATACTTGAAAGGTGTACTGGAGAAAGTGGACCTTGGTCCAAATTATATCTCGTGGATTAGGCTGCTAGACGCGGAACTGAGGTCTGGAGTCTGAATGGGTGGTATAGTGTCTGTGGGCTTGCATCTGAGACACAGTACCAGGCAGGGCTGTCCCTTGTCGCTCCTGTTGTATGCCCTAGTGGTGGAGCCTCTTGCGGCGCTGCTGCACTGTAGGCTTGAGCCCTGGGGAATCTGGGTGGGGAACACTACGCATGTGGTGCCTCTGAATGCCGATGACAGCCTTATGTACTTGCCAAACCCAGTAGACTCGGTCCCAGTGCTGCTGAGTGCTGTGAGGACATTAAGCAAGGTGTCTGGGCTAAGTGTGAATCCTCACAAGTCCCACTTGTTGACGTTGGGTGGAGTGTCTGCGGTATAACGTGGTCTGCTACTAGAGGGTGGACTACCGTGGGGTGCTGAAGGGATACGATAATTAGACATTAAGATTGCCTATGGGAAGCAGCACTTAATAGATCTTAATATAGTGAGTGTACTGTAGGGCCTATGGGTGTCGATACGGTTCTGGAAGGACCTCCCTCTGTCACTGATAACCAGGGATTTCCTGGTCAAAATGGTGGTACTGCAGCAGTGTTTATACATTCTGCAGGGCACGTTATACGAGATCCCTAGGAGATACTTCAAAGAGTTAGACAGATTGATTGTAGACCTCCTGTGGGCCTCTAACCAGAGGTGGATAGGACTGGCCATGCTGAAACAGACATGGGAACAGGGAGACATTGAACTTCACTACATGGAACTTTATTACTTTGCGGTCCATCTTCATGATGCGATCCACTAGCTAGCTGAGGAGGACAACTGGGAGAAGAGGCTTCTGAAAGGCTCTTATGGAGACTGCGAACTTTCCGAGTACCGGCGGTGAGGCCGTTTCTGATCCGGCAGGTGAGCCGCATATGGCAATATGCAGATCTGGGCATTGAAACCATTTGCAGTCATACGGAGGTGATGTCTGTGCAGAAATTACGGGACGAGATTGCAACGTCCTAGGAGATCTGTATCTCGGTGGCAAGTTTATCACGTGTGAAGATGTGATAGATAGCATCAGGGCAATACTTACGTTACGCCAAAATATTGGCTACGTCATGTTTGATTTGGCCCTGTTTCCCAAACGAGCCACTACCCTCCAACTAGACTATTAGACTTGTCCGGAGGTCGTAGATTAATATACAATTTATATAGGGCACTACAAGAGGATCAGCAAGGAATCGTACCTGGGATGTTGGCAAGTGGGAGGACGTATTGGGTGAGGTAATCCCAATGTGAGACTGGGAAAAAGTGCTTATGGGGATGCGTTCCGTGAGCTCTAATGTTCACTTTAAGCTCATACAGAATAACTACATGCATACCTCTCGACCAAGATTGTGCATACCATTTACTCCACTCGATCTGACAGATGCCCGCGATGCGAACTCTGGAAGGGGGATTTGCACATTTGGGGAGAAGTCTCGCAAAGTTTAATTAGGGCAATAGAATGGGAGGTTCCTTGTAACCGCAGGAGGTACCGATCCCTGCCCCGTCAAAGAAGAAACAAATCCCTGATGCTGGGCTTGGTACTGGCTAAATGGCGGATTGCTATGGGTGAACATCCCCCAGGTACACTGAGTGGTTGTGGGATGTGTCCGAATGAGCGGTGGTAGAGGAAGTCAGAATGAAGCATGTGAAACATGACAAGCATTTAAAGGATGACTTGGCAGCATGGAAACGGATTCTGATGGACATCCAGAGTGAGGAGGCACCCAAAGTCAGGTCTGGTAATGTGACATAAGAGAAAATATACTGTGTGTGGGAAACAAGTAGTCAAAATTGTAAAGGACTGGTAAGGTACTCCTCCAGTGGGACCCAAAAAAATGAATTGCAAGTGCAGGACTACAGTAGGAGGATTGATAGCTATACCATATGATTCTTGATTACTGATAGTAATACATTTTATTGCAGTACCAAATGAGCAGCCAATGGTGGTAGGGGGAGTTGGGGAATATTCATTTATCTTTGATGAATGAACAAATGATTTATAAAGCACACAGCTACTCCGAGGAATGTTCCAGCGCTAGCAGGAGAGCCCAGGTACACAACCCATAGGGAAGAACTACTTCTCTTATGGACGACCAGCTTGGAAACAGTCCAACTCAGCTTACAGGGGAGCTTATTCCAGGCCTTGGCAGCCAAAAAAGAAAAGGCCTTACCGCCCCTTCGAACCCACTTAAAGTATTGAATAACTAGAAGAGGAGTGGAGCACAGCGCTCTGGGTGACTATACTGAGTGAATCTACGGGTCAAATATCGAGGGCTGGAAGAGAACACTGCTCTGTGGACCATCACTAATGCTTTGAAAGGATGCATTTCTTAACAGGCAACAAACGCAAAACCTTGACAGTAGCTACCATTGAGGAATACCTAGGCAGACGGAGAAGTAACCTGGTTGCCGTGTTTTGAACCACATGCAGGAGCCTCACATGGGCATCAGCAGCTCTCAAGAACAGAACATTTGCATCGTCAAGATGTGAATTGATCATGGCATTAATTCTTGCCTCCAAAGGCAGGAGGGGAAGAAACTTCATAGAGAGGGCATTGTCTCCCAAATATTTTACCACTGGAGAAGGGGGTGGCGGGGCTGGCAATGGAGAGGGCCAGAGATCTTCCCACCAGTTGGGCACATGTAACCCGAAGAGAGAATTTCATCTTCTCTGCATTAAATTTCAGTTGGCTGCTCTCCATCCAATCAAAGACAGGGACTGCAATAGAGGTAGGCAAATCTTCGAAGGCCAAGGGCAGCTGTGTGTCATAGGCATTAGAAATAATTTTACAGGCAAACGGCTCGGCAAAAGACACTAAGGGGGGGCATAAAGATGTTAAAAGGGGTAGGGCTAGTAGAAGAGCCCTGCGGTACGCCTTAGTTAATTGCCTTGACCTTCGAGGAAAAAGGTGCAAGCCAAACTGATTGGCCTCTATCAGTCAAAAATGGCTTGCACCAGTCCCACACAGACAGGAGGGTAGAGTGTGGGACTGTGTTGAAAGCGGCAGACAAGTCAATAAGAATCACGGCTGTATTTTCCCCTGAATCCAATGCCCATTTGATATGGTCAGAGATTTCCTGTACTGCTGATTCCATGCTGTTGTGGTTTGATCCTGCAGCTGTATATATCTCATAAAGCACCAAATATTGCATGATGTACAAATCAATACAATACAAATCAATAAAAAGCATAAAAACAGTCACCAGCTGTTAGTCTGTTTCATGGGTGCTGACCCACTTCCTATTGTTGAGTATTTGCATCTCAGGTTGTGAGGGCTAATTGTAGGACGGTCTAGATGGAGACAGATCGCGGTATCGTTTGATGCGAATGTTTGCGAGTTTTCGAGAGCTGACTGAGTTTTTGTATTAGTCACCGACTCTGTCTATGGGGTGTTTCGTGGGCGCTGACCCACTCCCTAGTATTGAGTTGTTGCATCTTGGGCTGTGAGTGCTGTTAGAAGGATGGTCTAGTTGGAGATAGAAAGGTCTAGTTGGAGACTTTGTGAGTCTGTGTAGATTTACGGGCTACGGTTGCTCATGGGTGTGGTTCTTCGATGGCGTTTGTGGGTTTAGGAACATGTACAGGGTTTGGAATATGAGATGGGCTGTTACTTGCTGTTTCAGGTCACTAAAAAGTGAGTTGAAAACTTGTATGTCATTGTCCGCTGCTTGTATAAGGATGTTGCCATTTTTATAAATTGAGATGGTAGCTCTCGCTTTGAGTGAGGATGAAATTATAAGTTTGAGAACATGGGGGATTTTCTGTGGGGATTGACTGCCTTGAGGGAGTAAAATAAATGTCTTCATTTCGCTGAGCATCTCATGTGGATAATCAGATTGTTATTCATGGCTCCTTTTGCCAAGCAAAAATTGGAATCAGATATGAGAGTTTTGGTGTCGCTCCTTTGTGTATGAATTTCTTTTCAATTTTTGGATAAATCCGGTAGATGGTTGATTCTGAGAGAGTTAATTCCAGAAGGAGACAAGGTGGGAGCATTAACGTTGTTTCAGGACATCGTTCTTTGGTTAGCGTGACTGATATTCGTTCCGCTCTGTTACAGGACAGGACCAGGTCTTTGCCATTACTAAGAGGTAAACATTAACGAGGACAGTGGAGTCATTGTCCTAGATTTTTTTTTGTGTGTGTGTTCTTCTTATCTGCCGATACCTGTTTATAGCGCCCCCTACTCCCTGAAGCTTTTGTGCACATGGGCATCTCCTGAGCCCTTCGGTGCTCTCCACGGTCTGGATCAGGCAATGAAACTTTACCCTTAAAATCACACTTGTGACCACACTTAAAACATTGTCTCGGGTGCCTCGTGCTCCTGCTCCCTGCTCTCCCCGACCATCAGTAATGTCCCTATTTTAATGGTGGGCAGTCTAGTTGTTTTCCACACATGAACCCCTGACATCCGCAGGCCAGGCGTGGCCTGCGGGGAATGAATAAATGGAGGACTGCTGCTCGTGGCATGTCGCTTCCCATACTAGTAATTCGTGCGGCCTCCCACGTTTCTGCTGCGCGATCTTGCCCTGTGCTAGGCCACACGTCCAAGCGGGACTGCATGGCGTCCAGACTGCCCCACACAACATTGGCGACGAGTGGAGGGGGCCCAACCCTCGCTCGCACCTCACGCTGCACTGGTGAACGTTTGCCTTTGGTGAGCGGCAGCGCTGCTGTGCTCCGCATCGGCTCTGAGCTGCTGCGCATCCGCGGTGGTTCCGCGCGCCGCCCCACCTCAGTGGCGCCCGCGTGTGCAGCAGAAGTACCCGGCGGGCCCAGGCTGGGCCGTCTTTGACCTTCACGCCCGCTCTTCCACAGCGCCCCATCTCTGACCAGGCTCCTGCACCGAGGAACCTCCCTTGCCTGATGCCTACGCTGCTGTGGGAGGCCCCTCTGATTCCTGTCTCTTGCAGCGTGCAGTGATACCAACGCTGGGGGTAGGTGTCATCAAGCACTGGCTGCTCAAAATGCCATACGTCCTAAGACACTGGCCACCGCATACTGATTGAGCGAACAAGCACTGGCAAAGCCATTGGGCAGACAAACATACATTGGCAAAACCTTTGGAAGGAGGAGAGGGGGTGACATACCAGTGAGAGTATACCTTCTGGATACCCAAGTAAGGAGAGTGTGGCCTCACCGAGTACTGGAGTGCCAGGAGAGCGGGAGGAAGTCTCAATACTGCACCATGTGGGGCCCCCGAAGCCATTTTCTTTCTCCTAAACCAGCCAGAACAGTCAGGAACATCCCCTGCCGGGCAACATGGTAGACAACAATACCGCCGCTGCGCCAGCCCGCATCCCGTTCCAGCACGCAGTATCAGGAGTGCTACCTCCCTTCAGTGAACTAGAGGACCCCGCGACAGCCTCCCCCCGGTGGAGGACATGGATCGAAAGCCTTGACAACTACTTTGTCACGACCCGGGAGACGGACGGGGTGGTGAAGAGGTCCCTGCTGCTTCACTATGCTGGAGACAAGATCTTTAAACTTTTCAAGCATCTGCCCAACACAGGAGCAGCAGGTGACTACGATGCGGCGGTGACAGCGCTTAGCGGCCATTTTGACCCACAACTAAACCCAGATTTCGAGGGAAGGAGAATCCATAGAGATGTTCTACGCACGCCTCAGAGAGCTCGCCAGCACATGCACTGATGAAGACCAGCCAAAGGAAATCAGGAGGCAACTAATCCAGGGGTGCCGCGAAAAGACGTTACGTGGACTCATACTGCGAAAACCAAGGATCACGCTAGAGGACATGTTCATACTGGCCAGATCACACAACCTGTCCACAGCCATAGCAACGGTAATGGACCAGGCCCTAACCAAGTCCAAAGGGAAGCCAGAATCCATCAAAACGGAGCGTGCTGATGCGGTAAGAACCAAACATAGAGGAGACTCACTCAGAGGACCACGAGGAGACACATCCGGATGAAAATGTGGATACTATGGCCACAAGCCACACGCTGCAAAAGACTGTCCTGCCCAGGGAAAGACATGCACCAATTGTGGAATACCAAACCACTTTGCATCTGTCTGTATAAAATGCAACAAAACCCGAGACTTCCGAGGGCGGAAGCCCCCAACGCGAGCTGTTCGCTAACTATCGGTGGCAATCTCTGCGCCGCCCGACCATACCCAGAAGAAGCCAGCAAAACACCTACCGACCGTAGAAGACTCCTCAGAGGATGACGATGAGGAGGTTTATGTAGTCTCGTTTGCAAAGGAGCTCAAACAACGTCACAGACCACAACCCACTTGCATAGTCCAAGTCGCAGGGACCGAAGTGAAAGCGGTCATTGACACGGGAGCAACGGTAAATGTAATGGGCCTACAACAATATCGGAGCCTAGGCCCTCGACCCCCCGTGGTACCATCCAAAACCCGAATATATGCATACGGAGCCGACACGCCCCTGCCATTGAAAGGGAAAATCTCAGTACTCATCAAAGCGGATGACCTTGAGGTAATGGCGACAATCCACGTCATCGACAGAGAGGTGGATACCCTCCTGAGCAGCCACACTGCCGAAGACCTAAAGCTACTTGCTTTTGCCAGACGGATCCGGACTTACCAGGTAGAGGAGCTCCTCGGGCAATTCCCTGAGCTGTTTAAAGGCCTCGGGTGCATCAAGTGTGAACCCATCAAGCTACACATTGATAAATCAGTTGCCCCTGTCATCCTGCGGCATAGGAGGATTCCATTCCAACTGCGACCGCTTGTAGAGAAGGAGTTGGAAAAGCCCAAGCAGCTAGGAGCCATCCGCCTATGCATAGACATGCGGCTGCCCAATAAGGCGATTAAGAGGGAACGCCACATAACGCCAACGATGGATGACATCATCGCGGATGTCAACGGGTCCAAATAGTTTTCAAAAATCGACCTCAATGCCGGGTATCACCAACTGCCACTGTCCAAAGAGAGCTGGTTCATCACCACTTTCAGCACCCACCTAGGGCTCAGGAGGTACAAACGGTTGTACTTTGGGATATCCTCGGCGGCTGAAGTGTTCCAAAACACCATACGGGAACTACTGTCAGGACTACCAGGAGTGTTGAACGTGAGTGACGACATCCTCATTCACTCCGCGACAGCTGCCGACCAGAACAAACACCTCCGGGATACCCTGAAACGCCTCAGCGACCATTGAGCCACTCTACACAAGGACAAATGCCAGTTCTTTCAACCGTCCCTCGAGTTCTTTGGCTATGTCTTCAATCAAGAGGGCATTCAGGTAGACCCGAGAAAGTCGCAAGCTATCAAAGACACCCCCGCACCAACGACACCTACGGAAGTACGGAGCTTCCTAGGGATGGCCACCCATTGCGGGTGGTTCATACCAGGCTAACCCACCCGAAGGGAACCAATACGAGCCCTCACGAAAGTAGACGCGACCTGGCACTGGGGCCCGAAAGAGGAAGAGGCGTTTCAAGGGATAAAAGCTGCCCTCCTAGGAGAGGCTACGCTGCCATACTTCGACCCGGGGAAGCGGACGGAAGTACTGGTGGACGCAAGTCCAGTAGGGCTCGGTGCGGTGCTGGCTCAAGAGCGAGAACCAGGCCAGTGGGCTGCCCTGGCATTCACCAGCATGTTCCTCACCCCGACAGAAGCAAGGTATGCCCAGATTGAGCGTAAGGCACTCGCCATAAAGTGGACCTGCAACCATTTTCATCTGTATCTCCGGGGGCACCAATTCACCATGGTCACTGATCATCAACCTTTGGTTCCCCTCTTTAAAGTGACAGCACCACATCCACCCCCACGCATTGAACGCTGGGCGTTCCAATTGCAACCATATGAGATGGAAGTGGTCTACCGTCCAGGGTCCAAGAACCCTGCCGATTTTCTTTCAAGACACCCCGCTCAGGCTGAGCAGCACGAAGAGGAGGAGGAAAGCGAAGAGTTTGCCTACTGGGTAGCCCTTACATCATGCCCCCGGAGCATGTCCCTAGACGATGTGAAGGAAGCGGCCGCTACCGATGTTGTATACACCAAGACGCTGGGAGCTGTCCAAGGCTCTTGGACGAACTATCTTTACCAGGCCAATTTGTGGACCCCGGAGAACCGGGAACTACTCACGAAAATGTGTCGTGTCCGTCATGAACTTAGCGCCACCGGAGATGGAATCCTGCTAAGAGGACCCCGGTTAGTTATCCCACAGAGCCTCAACCAACGGGCAGTCCAACTAGCCCATAGGGGACACCAAGGAATCACCAAAATGAAATCGCGGGTGTGGGGAAAAGTCTGGTTCCCAGAGCTGGAGGACATGGTGGAGGAACACGTCCGAAGGTGCTCATCGTGCCAACTGAGAAGCGGTCCAGAGAAACCCCTCCCGATCATCACCGAAGAGGCCTGCACCATCCCGTGGTCTAAAGTAAGTGTGGACTTCGGGGATGTTTCCCAGGGGGAAAACACACACTTGTCATCATAGACGTCTACTCTAAATATCCCGTAGTAGAACCCATCTTGTCGACGTCATTCAACCATGTCGGACCAGTGCTGGAAAAGGTCTTCGCCATGTTTGGGTATCCTCAATAAGTCCGGAGAGACAATGGTCCCCCGTTCCAAGGGGCCGAGTTTGCCACCTTCCTCCAACAATGAGGCATATTGCATCGCCGCATTACCCCCTCCCCCCCTCCCCCGTGGCCCCAAGCCAACGGGGACGTAGAACGATTCATGCGCACACTAAACAAGATGTTCCGTATAGCGGTCGTGGAGCAGGGTGACCCGGAACAAAGACTCCACGAGTTTCTGAGAGAGTACCGAAGTACCCCCACTGTACGACCCAGCAGAGCCCGTGGGCACTTATGCTCCATGGCCCCTGTCGGGACCTGCTCCCTACCTGCCCAGGATGGTCGCCGCCTACGCTAGACGTGGAGGAAGCACAGGAGCGGAGAAGGCGACAAAACCATGATGCGAGTATCTGACGCGGTGCCACCCCAAGAAGGCACAGCCATGGAGCAAAAACTATCCTACGGAGCCGGCGCCAAGGGGGAAAATTCCGCACGCACTACGAGCCTGGCACTTGGACAGTCACTGCGAACCATGGCACGATGGTAACCGCACGCAAAGGAACGGAGGAAGTATCTAGAAACATATCGTGGTTCAAAGAGGTCCCGCCAGAACAGCGCAGGGAGACCTCAGGTAACCACCCAAGCCCCAGGGCCATGGCAGTGCCCGAAGCTGAAACAGGAGAGTCAGCGAGCAGCCAAACCGGTGAGACCCCTGAAGCACCGTACTCTCCACCACACGAAGCCGGCGCTGAGAGCCCTGACCGGAACAGCATAGGAGGGCGTACCGGTACCCAACGATGCAGCCTGAGGCCAAATCCCCACCCAAGCCAGCGGCTTAAAGACTATGCATGCTGACGAGGCCCAGGACTCGCTGACCGAGGCTCACGCAAGTACTGTGTGTTTATATGTGAGTCTAAGAGACATTCTTGAACTGTTGGTTTAGTTAAAGAACTGTTGCAACAAGAAGATCAAGTTGGATAGGGATGTAATGGTGGGCAGTCTAGTTGTTTTCCACACATGCACCCCTGACATCCGCAGGCCAGGCGTGGCCTGCAGGGAGTGAATAAATGGAGGACTGCCGCTCATGGCACGTCACTTTCCAAACTAGTAATTTGTGCGGCCTCCCATGTTTCTGCTGCACGATCTTGCCCTGCGCTATGCTTCCAGACTGCCCCACACAACACCTATCTCATTGGAAGTCTCCCGCTCCACTCTGGCCTCTGATACTCTAGTGTGGCATTCTCTGGTATCAGAATTGGGGCATAGAGATTTGCTCAAAAGGTGTCCAGGGCTATTTTTGGACACACCGAGCTCACTTTTGCGATCGCTCACAGTCCCTGGAGTACTAGGTGATTTTCGTCCTGTGTGAGCTTCCCTAAAGGGCTTCACATGCTGAGAGCCACTATTAGGGAGGCTTTAATATTTGCTTTGTTGCTTTGTTTTGTTGGTTGCCATCAATGAAGGGTTATGGCTTTGAAGATTTGTACGTCGATGAGGGCATCTCTGGGACTTCTGCAAAATTGCAATCCCTGGCCCTGGAGCTCTTAGAGGAGCTCCTGCTCGTCAGCCATTTTGAATTTTTCTCTCACAGTATATATTTCTACTTAACCCTAAATTATGAAATTGAAGGCATGGTGGACGCCCATCCTTTGCAGAAGATTTAGAGTTGGCTCCTATTCACGCTAGTATAAACACAAAAAAGGGAGTGGCCCATAATCCCTGCATATAAGAAGGTCAGGATAGTTCCAAGAGCACTGCAAGAATATAACGTTACACCCACTGTATTTGTTATATATATGAAAATGTTTTTCAAGGGGACCGATATTCTACTGTTATGCATGAGAGTTAAGTGTTTGAAAGGACCAGAAGATCAGTCTTGACCCTGACCTCTCTTGCCAGTAGTGAAGTACTGGGCATCTACCCGTGCTTCTAACTCAAGCATCCATGAGGGGATATAATTCAACAATGGGTATGTCACCACTAGATAGGCGCGCCCAAATAGACCCCATAGCTATGTAACAAGCAAGCACAGACAGCTGCTATGCATGGTGCGGGAGTCAGACAATTACTAGTGGAAAGCTTGTGCTGGTCTGCGTACAGTCCTTGTGTTGAAAAATGGAGGATGGTTTATTGCAAACCACAAGAATATGGACAACTCATCTCCTTACAAGACAATGTTCACAAGCAGTGGATAGAGTCTTCTGATCTAAACAACCATCAGTTGACAACGTTCATGAAAACAGTTCGGTACAAACAAGAAAAATGCCCGAAAGAGTCCATAATGGTTAGAAACCTGTGAAAGAGCTTAGATCAGTGACCTTAATAAGACTACAAAGAAATACGCCTTTTATGCATCTTCTATTACCTGGGATCGTAAAACTGAGCTCCAGTTGAGGTGAGCTACACTAGTAGTGTCCAATGAATGATAGGTTACCTCAACAGAGTAAATAAGAGCATACATAGGAGTGGAAGACCTTACAAATAGATCATATTGCTATGAGAACACATGCTTTTGCTGGTTCACCACCACATTGTGCCCCCACTTTAACTATAGGCACTAGTTTAACAACCCTTTAAATGCCAGAATCCCTACTAATCAGGACTCAGTGCATGTGTTCTGACCACTTAAAAGTGCATGTTTAATTGGCTTATCCACAATTGTATATTTTTAATTACTACTAGATCTCCAGCATATGGTACCAGGGCTACCCAGGGCCTGTAAGTTAAAGTGGCACCAGTTTTGGCATCACAAGTGTGACAAAGCAAAAGTGTGACTACTAGCCTGCCATTTCTGGCTGGCAAAGCAGTTTTAAACTAACTCAAGTATAATATTTCAAGCCATGGCGAAGCCCAAGCCTTCCTTTTTAAGGTTTGTAAGTCACTCCTAAAGCAGGCCTAACAATCCCTAAAGGCAGGGTGCATCGTATTAGGAGGTTGGACCTGTAGTGTCTTGTTTTAAAAGTCCTACCAATAAAAACTGCACATTGTTGTTTTTGCTGGTAAAAAGCTGTGTCCCGTTGGGGAGTGCAGAGTTGCAGGCTGACTACTAAGATGGCTACTTCAAGCTATCAAAAGAATCAGTGCATACAATTCGATTTATTGGTTAAATAGAATTTAATGTCACTTTTGGGTAGGGTACAACTTTAGTAAGTTGCCACTGTTGCCCAATATTTCCAGTACCCGTTTACTGTTGCACATAAATACTGTCTTTCAAGACGACCTTCTGCCCTGCTGTGGAGAAGTGTAAATGACTAACAGAAACAATAGGGGACTGCCATTGAAGGACGTGTTACCATCTGTGGCAGGAGGCCACACAGGATGTGAGCCAATAAGGTGTACTTCAATTCTTAAGCCGGCTTTTGAAGGGCAAATGGTGGACACACCTTAGAGGGACTGCTCTATTGTTCAGGTAGACAGGCTGGTAGAGGTGACAGAGAGGGGAACACAGCTGCCAAACCAGTTTTTCTGTGGGCGTGTAGCCCTCAAGTAGCCACACCTCTAGGATGGGCTACCAAGTTCCAGTAGAGGGGTTCTGCTATCTTGAGAGTAGGCAAAACATGGCATTCTGTGATAGGTAGGTGCCACACTTTGCAGTAAGCCGTCATCAGGCAATAGCCCAGTAGCCAGTAACCCCTTCACCTCTTGCTGGCACTCTCTGGACATATAGGTGGTACTCCAGCCCCCAGACCTCAGATCTTGTCTGTACTGGAGAATAGGACTGAAGAAGGACTGCTCTGCTGACCTTGGACCTGGCAAAGAGAGGATGCACCAAAGTCTGGACTGCACCTGCTTAGCCTCGGGCTAGTGAATAGAGGTCTGTGGTATCCTGCTGGAGGAGAAGTTGTCCCAGAGTCCCAGACAGAAGCAGAGGCTCCAAGAGTCAGTTGGCTGACTTCCTGACCAGGGCCATTAAAGCTGAAGAAGCTGGTGAGCTGGTAGCCAAGATCACCAGATCATTTCCCACCTCTGAAGTGCAGCCTGGGAGGCTAAGTCCGAGGCTCAATAGTTGCAACTGGAATTTTTCTGGACCCACCAGGGCTTCAAGGGACTGCCACCCCTGTGGCCAAAGTCACCCATCAAGACCGTGGATCATAGAGTAGCCCTAGAAGCCATCCGTTGACTGCACAGCATCTCCAGCATCCTGTATCTCTTGCATCAGGACCACTGCACTGAAGTCAATGGCAAGTTGCCATTAACGCTGGAATTGGACTAGAAACTGCTTTTTCTAAAAGGTATCTGAATCTTGGGACTTCGTTAGTTACCCTGACTGGCTCTCTGCCGGAGTTGCTCAAAGTAACTGGAAGTGACTAGATTAACCTGTATCAAAAGTTTCCAAAAAGCTCCCATTTTTGTGGTACCTACCAACATTTGTGGTTGAGTAAAAAGCTGTGATTTATTGATTTTTCAACTATTAATATCTCCGGAACACTCCAGTGTATCTTGTTCATTTTGGTGTCCATAAATTCATAAAAATATAACCTATTTTTATATATTGGTGTTGGGTTTCTTGAGAGTTGTGCTTCTTTCTTATCCAGTTGCTTTGGTGCTGTTTATTGCTTTACACTTGTTCCTTTGTTTAAGCCTGACTGATCGAAGCCACAGCTACCCAGGGTTGACCTAAGGTTTGGCGAACAAGCCTGACTGGGCCCAAGTCAGGTTTGTGAGTGTATTACACGTATAATAAACCACATTCCTTCACAGTCACCCTACAAAAAAGAAATCAAATGAAGGTAACAGTAGTTTAGAAAAAAATGGGTGATCATATATTTTCCAGTAAGGAACATGGCAGATTCTGAAATAAAAGTATACCAGGTTAATTTAAATGTACGTTAGCTTATGTTACCATATGGCATCCTATCAAGTGGATCTACACCTTTCACTGAGGAGCACTAGTCCACAGATCATCACTTTAAGTCGGAACATTACAGATTTAGCGGACTATGATTTGTACACCATTTCTCCATGTTCCTTTAGTCCCTGTCTCCTTATTCCCCTCTAGCTCTCATAGACAATTGCAAGAGGATCCCATACTCAAACATCTATATTAAGTGCGGAAACAGAGAGGGCTATATTCAATCCAAAATGCAACCAGAAGCACAACAGTCGCTCCCCTTCTACCAAAGATTCAATCTAATGATGCCCTTTGTATTGTTGCAAATTCAACTCATTCCTTTTTTTCTCTCTCCCTCTGCCTCTGTTTATGCAGCCTCGCTTTCGCTGTTACACCAGGCATAATATCCGCCTCACTGAGAACATGTTCTGTGCCAGAGGCTCACAATCTGATGCCTGCAAAGGTAAGTGTTCATAAATACATGAGCTGCCATAGCAGACACATGTCATTCCAAAGCAGATATTTCGATGCCCGACTATTGACCAAGGACAATACAGTGTATTCTTTGTTACTTCCTCTCTTGAGCCACTATTGATCTTACAATTCAGTATACGGTATTAGAAATTTTCATCCTGGATATGATTTGAATAGCACATTTTTCTTGTAAATATAATTTGAATTTAAAATAGCAGCTTTATCCCAAGGGTGATTGTAGCCTTCCCTCCCCAACCTTGACTCATTTTGAGTGCAAACTCCTCCAGGTAAAACATAGAGGAATTTGTGTAAACCAAAACATGCAATTGCAAAATTGAAACTTTATTCAGCGGAGCAGTGAGGAGGGCAGGCAAGGAGGAATCTGCAGTTAGAGTGTCCACCAGAGTCTGGGACTTTGATTTTACACCAGGAAGCCCTGAATGGCTGAGCAGGCAAAATGGCACTCTATAAAGACTTGAGAATTATGGATAGATGCCCCTGATGCTGCCTGGCAAATGTCCGAAACCGGAATACTGTGAGCTAGGGCTGTGGTTGTGGCTTTCACCCTTTTATATGAACGCTAGGACTTTTAGAAGAATCTTTCTTGGCCAAAGCATAACACAGCTTGATACAAAGAACAGCCCATCAGGTTAAGGGTCTGTTTCTATACAGTCTTTCCATTCTCATAAGGATGTGGTGGACAAAGAAATTTGGGAATTAGGTGGTGCCAAAGTGCCTGACTCCAAGACGACCCTTGCGCCAGGCTCACTATCCATTATTAACCACATTCACAGGACGCCATCGACCACCACTGATGCCCGCTCCAGCTATATTTCCTATTTGAACCCGCTGGTATGATCTGACACTCGTACGGAGCCGACTCACTAAAAAATCAACGGCCAGCCTGGCTGCTGGCAAACGGGGGGGACCCAAGAAGGTGGCTCGGCCTGTTGTTAGAGTTTGCAGCATCTCAGTTCTTGATACATTTACTTACCTACTACTGGCTTAGAGTGAAATGCAAGAATACCTACTCCTCATTCCCACGAGAGCTGCCTAGGTCAAAGACCCTGACCCTGACACTACTATGCACCACCCAGACTCAAGCACTTAGGGTCATATTTATCAAGCGTATGCATGACCCTTGTGTCACAGAAGGGGGTGTAAGGGCGACGCAAAACCTAAGTGAGATTAAATGAGCTGCGCCAGGCCACCTTGTGTGGCCCTGCAGGGCTTAATAAATCTAGAGTAACGGAAGGCGCAGTGCTTCCCATGTAAACTTGTATCTGTGAAAAGGCTCTCTCAACACTGGCACTTGAGACAGGCAATGGCAAAACAGCCAGTAGACAATTTGCTAACTCTGGCCACTGACATAGCTTTCCATGCCAATGTTGATGCACCTGAAGATTGCGATTCTCTGGGACTGGTTCTGCAACAAATGCTTTGAACTGGGCGCATATGCCCTCAGAGTTATTGAAATGGTCAAAAATGAAGCAGCACTTTTGAAAGTCCGGACAAAATTCCCTTTTACGGAAGGGTTCTGTAGTAGGGGATCTCTGTGTATAGTCATAATCATGTGAATAGTCCCGCCCATGTGCGTGGACCCCGGAGCAATCAAAATAGTCTCTTAATTTGTCCTCTTCTGCAGCTCTGCATAGACACTTAAGAGAAAATCAAAGACAAATAATGCAGCCTGAAGTTAACAAGGCAACACTGGCCAGCACATCATTCTGAAGTGAAAGGGATAGCCAGAAATATCAAAATTTAACATTTTGGTAAGTTTCACACCTACAGAAACTCCCCTTCACAAAAATCCTTAGTCATGATAGAGAGGAAGGGTTGGACAGACAAGCCCCATAGGCTGCCATCATGTGTCTGTAAATGGGTACCGTGCCTTTAGGGACCCTCCGGAGACCCTCGGTATCCCATGATGCACAGCCAAAGGCAAGTTACTTTCAGTTCTTTTTTCCGGCTCCTGCTAGCTGGTATTTCTTGAAATATTTTAACTTTTTTGTAAGTTTAAGAGTTTCATTCGACGTCTGGAGCCTTTCTCTTCCCTTTGCTGTCTTATTTGGGCAGTTAGGCCACTGCTTTCTCGTCAAAATGCCAGCTTTATTTGACAAGTGCCCCCAATGTGGCAGGAAGAAGGCCAAGTCGGATTCTCACAGGGTGTGCATACTCTGTCTTCCACCTTCTCATGTTCCTGACTCCTGTGTCATCTGCAAGTCATTTTACAGGAGGACCCTGCATGACAGGGAGAAGATCCGTCTTCAAAGCCTGGATCAGAGGAGACAACAGGTTGCTGGTGGGACCTCTGGGCACAGAGAGAGTTTTTCCTCTACCACGACCCATGCATCAGCCTCTGGGGGGCTCCCCAGTCAGAAGAAGGCTCAGAAACGGCACCGGTCCCGGTTGACGGCTACGGCGTCGACGTCGAAACCAGTTATGACGACGATATGCTCCCCGTTGACCCAGGGCTCTGGGTCTAAACAACGTCGAAGATCTACAACGAGGAGAAGGATGACGAGACCTCGGACGTACAAGTCGTCGTTGACGATGAGATCGTCGACGCCAATGAGAAAGTCGACGTCAAGAGGGTATTCGACGTCTAAAAAGTCGACGTCTAGAAAGTCGACGTCTAGAAAGTCGACGTTGAGAAGGAAGTTGACGGCGAGAAAGAAGTCGACATTGAGACGCCGTCAGAGCTCGTCTTCAAGAAGCTCATCACTCTCTGTGGTCAGCATAACTACGTCTGACAGCTCTAGGTCAAGGTGGCACCGGCATTCGCCGCCATGGGACACTGCCTCCAGAGCTCCCTCTTCGAGGCCTGTCCACAAAAGTAGGCGAGTGATTCCTACATTGGACTCTGAGTACTCAAGGACCTATTCACCATCTAGGTCGCCAGTGCCAGACCAGCCCGTGGCTCCTCCTAGGACGCCTATGCCTCCTCCTCCTCCTCCTCCTCTGCCTCCTCCTCCTCCCCCTTCTCCTCCAGGTTTGCCGATGCCTCCACCGTCTCCGCAGCCTCAGCCTGTGCCGCTGGTCCCGGACGTGCCCAGAAGGCCAAGATCTCGGTCCAGACCGAGACATCGCTCTCGCAGCGGGCGCAATCCTCTACCAGGTCACACCGTCATCATTGCCACGAGAGGACAAGTTCCAGGTACATCAGGGACAAGGATTCCTTAAATGGAGGAAGGTACTCTCCGACCTTGTCAGACTCTCCGCCTACGAGGGTGTCACCTATCGATGACATTGCCACGTTCCAGGAGATGCTGTTAAGGGGCGCAGTGAAGCTGGGTATGACGCTGTCTGTGCCTAACCCTTCAACGTCTGTGATTTTTGAGACGCTACAACGGAAGCCATTCTCTCGTCCGCTGCTCCTTTAGTGCCTGGTTTGGAGAAACCGGCTATGGAATTGTTTCTGGCGCCTGCCACAGTGAAGTCGGCTCCATCGAGACTTCAAAAGAAGTACAGACCCCCGGACTCGGACCCGGCATTCCTGAGGGTGGATCCTCCTCCGGATTCGGTCATCATGGTGGCGGGAAGAGTCGACGGCCCCATCTTCCACCGTACCACCAGACAAAGAAAGCTGCAGACTGGATTCTGCAGGGAGAAAAGTCTGCAGCACTGCGGCCACTTTAATGAAGGCAACAAACTCGACTGCTCTCTTGATATGACCGCTCCTTGCGGGAGTCTCCAGCAGTTTGTTGAACTCCTCCCTAGGGACAAGCGTGAAGACTTTCAGGAGGTCCTCAATGAGGGGAAGATGGTTTCAAACCAGATCATCAGTGCGGCTGCGGACACCTCCTGGAAACCCATGAGTATTGTCATGGGGTGACTCTGCGTCGTCACTCATGGTTGCGGCTTATCTCCCTGAAGACGGAGGCCCAGCAAGGGATTGCTAACCTGCCCTTTTCGGGTGCCACTCTCTTTGGTCCCCATGCAGACGGGGAAATGGCTCACATGAAGGCAGAAGTGGAGACACTCAAGGCTGTTGGCTTGGAGAAGCCTAAAGAACTGCGCAAGACTTTCTGTCCCTACCAACAATGCTATTCTTCACAGCGTTTCCAACGCGGGCAGGGTCATCAGGCTGGACAGCAGCAACAACGGCAGTTTCAGCAGCAGCCCTTTCAGAGGCGTCAAAGGGGCAGAGGCAACCAACAGTCCACATCAGGGATTAAGGGCTCGGCTGGGTCTAAGCCCTGAGGGATTACTTCCCCCTCGTATGTTACCCACTCCGGTTGGGGGAAGCATTCAAAACTACCTGGCAGAGTGGAGAAAAATAACTCAGGACAAGTGGGTGCTGAATATTGTTTGCAATGGATATAGTCTACGTTTCGTCAGTGCTCCTCCAGCTATTCCACCAGTTCGTTCACAATACCTGTTGCGCAAAGCTCAAGTGGAAGCCGATACCCTGTTAAGAAAAAGGGCGATAGAACTGGTTCCTCCTCCTCCAAGAAGAAAAGGACTGTACTCCAGGTTCTTTCTTGTGCGCAAAAAAAGACAAAAGCAAGTTCAGGACCATTCTGGATTTGCGACAAGCGAACAAATGGATCGAAGAGAAATGTTCCGCATGCTGTCCCTGCACCAGATTTATCCTCAGTTGCATCAAGGGGACTGGCTATATGCCATAGATATGCAGGACGCGTACTTCCATGTACCCATTGCAAGGAAACATCAGAAATTCCTGCGGTTCCTGGTCAGCATGAATCATTACCAGTACACGGTACTGCCGTTCGGACTGAAGTCTGCGCCAAGGACTTTGTCGAAGTGCATGGCAGTAGTTGCTGCACATCTGATGAAGAACAAGGTGTTCGTCTATCCATACCTGGACGATGGTTAATCAAAGCATCCACGTTCCAGGAAGCGCAGCTTCATTTCAACAGGACGGCCGTTCTGTTGAACCGGTTGGGTCTCCACATCAACATGTCAAAGTCTGTACAGACACCTGTTCAGTGTCTGCAGTACCTGGGAGCCTCCATCGATACGCTTAGGGCAAGCATGTGTCCTCCGGAGGAGAGACGCTTATCGAGACGCTTATCGATCCTTCGGAAGGCTCAGGCTCTGGCTCAGGCTCTGATGTCCATTCCTTCGGCAACTGTGAGAACAGTGTCCTCTCTCCTGGGGTCGATGCAGGAATGTCTGGAGGATCAGTGGGACCAGAAATGAGGGAGCTGGGAGGACAGGATTCAACTGTCGCAACACGCTGCCCAGTCCTTGAAGTGGTGGTGCTCATCAGTCAATCTCCTCAAAGGTATTCTTTTCCACAAGGAGATACCGACTCAGACCATGATGAAGGATGCATCTCTCCACGGCTGGGGAGCTTCATTCGGACCATCTCCAGATACAAAGCACGTGGTCCCAGACGGAGTCCAAATTTCACATCAATTTTCTGGAACTCAGAGCTGTTCATCTAGCGCTGAAGGCCTTCCACCAGTCCTTTCAGACCAGTTCCCTGCTTGTACAGACGGACAACACAACAACAATGTATTACCTCAAAAAGCAAGGGGGCTCGAGGTCGCGCACACTGTCTCAGGAAGCACAAGCGATTTGGTACTGGCTGTTGGCCAGGGGACTGACGATAATGGCGACCCATCTGCCAGGTGTGCAAAATGCTCAGGCAGGCGCGCTTAGCAGGCTCGTTCAAGAAAATCACGAATGGGTCTTAAACGATGAGGTGTTAAGAGACATCTTCGCAAGGTGGGGCACTCCAGACATTGACTTGTTTGCCACCACAGAAAACAGCAAATGCTGAGACTTCGCCTCCAGGTTTTACTAACCAGGGACGCTGGGGAATGCACTGTGGATCAGCTGGTCGAACAGCTTTCTCTACGCTTTTCCGCCCATTCCTTTGATCTCGGAAGTGTTGATCAAGCTGTCTCATTCCGGGTCCAGGAAGTTCCTCTTTGCTCCGGAATGGCCTCGGCAGTGGTGGTTCACCGACCACCTACACCGGTCTCTCCTGCCGCATCTTCGACTTCCGTGTCGGCCGGACCTTCTCACGAAGTTCGGAGGGCAGATGGTGCATCCCAACCTCTCGCCGTTGAGTTTAGCGGCATGGCTCCTGAGCTAGTGCAGTATGGACATTTTAGACCTTCTACAAGGACTTTCTATGCATACAAATGGAAAAGATACTGCATTTGGTGCACGTCTAAGGGTGCAGACCCTACATCCTGCAAAGAGGATGTCATCCTCCCATACTTGCTGCATTTGGCTCAATCTGGCCTTAATTTTCATTCTATTAAGGTTCACCTAGCAGCGATAACTGCATATAGGAAATGCCATTCACAAACTTCCTTTTTCCGAATCCCAGTCATCAAAGATTTTCTGGAAGGTTTAAAGAAGGTGTTTCCTCCCATCAGACGTCCTTCGCCTCTGTGGGAGCTGAATGTGGTGCTGTCTAGACTAATGAAGAAGCCTTTTGAGCCTATTCATAAGGCTTATCTACAGCATCTATCCTGGAAGGCAGCTTTCCTTGTGGCTATAACATTGGCTCGCAGGATGAGTGAGATTCAGGCTCTCTGCTGCCAAGAGCCCTAAACTGTATTTCATGCATCTAAAGTAGTGATGAGAACTCACCCAAAGTTCCTTCCTACGGTGGTGTCAGATTTCCACGTGAATCAAACGATCACTTTGCCTACGTTTTTTCAGAGTCCTTCCTCTCTGGTGGAGAGGTCCCTTCATTCCCTTGATGTGAGAAGAGTTTTTGAAATTTTACTTAGATAAGACCAAGGAGATTTGTAGATCGGATCAATTATTTGTTAATTATGGATCAGTCATGACGGGACTTGCTACCTCTAAACAGTCCTTCTCTAGGTGGATTGTGTCCTGTATTCAACTGTGTTACCAGAAAGCTAACCAAACTCTAGGGGGTAAGCCTAAGGCTCACTCCACTAGAGGCAAAGCTGCTACAGCGGCTTTGCTGCGTAATGTTCCCATTGCATACATCTGTAGGGCTGCCACTTGGAAGTCCGTCCATACCTTTGCTAGGCATTACTGCCTGGACTCTGATGCCAGGGCAGATGCTCAGGTTGGGCAGGCTCCGCTGATAAATTTGTTTGCACAATAGTGGTTCTTCTTTGTTTCTTCCACCGCTGGGTTTGGTTGTTTGGGATGGGCTTGCCATCCTATTCACATGATTATGACTATACACAGAGATACCCTGCTATAGAAGGAGTAGTTTCTTACCTGTAACTCCAGTTCTGTAGTAGGGGTAGCTCTGTTATAGTCATAAGCAAACCGCCCTCCTCCACGGTGGATGAAACAATAATATCCTGAATGCTACAGGCCTGGCTTTATACACCTTCAAAAGGAACTGAAAGTAACTTGCCTTTGGCTGTGTGTCATGGGATACCGAGGGTCTCTGGAGGATTCCTTAAATGCCCAGTACCCATTTACAGACTCATAATGGCAGCCTATGGGGTTTGGCTGTCCAACCCTTCCTCTTTATCATGACAAAGGATTTTTGTGACGGGGAGTTTCTCTAGGTGTGAAACTTACCAAAATGTTAAATTTTGATATTTTTGGCTATCCTTTCCACTTCAGAAGGAAGTGCTGGCCAGTGTAGCCTTGTTAACTTCAGGCTGCATTATTTGTCTTAGATTTTCTCTAAGTGTCTATGCAGGACTGCAGAAGAGGACAACTTAAGAGACTATTTTGATTGCTCCGGGGTCCACGCACTTGGGCGGGACTATTCACATGATTATGACTATACACAGAGATACCCCTCCTCAGAACTGGAGTTTCAGGTAAGAAATTACTCCATCTAGAACTTAACCGAACTATGACGGTGTTGGGTCTTTAGATGTGCACCAGGGGTTAATTTCCACACCAGTATAATAATAGCACACAAAGCTCTACGTCCACACTCAACCTTCACAAGGTACACTGTCCTGACCTCTAAACACTACTTAAAAAAAACCACAATTGAAGGGAGTATGTTTATCCAAAAACAAAATTATTCATGCAATTTCAAATGTTCATATTGTGTGTAATCAACACAAATGAAGATCAACTTCTGTTTTTTCTTTTATTCTGATGTGTATATTCAGTCCAGTCAGCTTCCAGACGATATCACATAAATTTACATGAAAATCAAAATTAACAAATTAACAGCCAACGCTGTCAAAGTAATTCCATAGCGTCCGTGTCTGCATCAAAGCACCCGGCTCCCGGTCCTGATAAATCCGGGAGGAAAGACTATTGACTGGCAGCCCCTCAAGAACCGCATTGGTTCAGAAACGGGGACGAGCATTGATTGGATATAGTTTGCACAAGGACATTGTACAAGTCTTAGATGGACATTGCTTTTTATGGACAGGCACGATTGACAAGTGATTTAGGAACAACCTGTACTACACGTTTTCAATAATCGTGCCCTGATGATGTCCCAGTTGGGGACGAAATGCGTTGGCTGTTAATTTGTTAATTTTGATTTTCATGTAAATTTATGTGATATCGTCTGGAAGCTGACTGGACTGAATATACACATCAGAATAAAAGAAAAAACAGAAGTTGATCCATCTAGAACTTGTGCAGAGTACCACAGCAAGGCTTCATTGACTTCAAATGCCATGGTTGGTAAATGGACATTTCTACGCATCATTGCAAGCCATTTCTCATACATTGTAAAATAAAATGTCCTGAATTGCTCCTCAGCATTTCTTTGCTGATCAAGTGGCAAGCACTCTAACATGGAACATGTTGCAGTGTCAAAGTCCCTAAAAGTGTCGCCGAACCTACTTTCAATGAGATGTTTCACATCTACACCAATAATGCTGAACACTTGGTAGACAAGAGTATTTTTAGACTCTAGTTTTTTTTTATTATGTCCACTACAGCAGTCATGTTTTCCTGTAAAAATCTAAGAATGCAGTAGAGTGTACTTTTTTGACATCACTATCAATATGCAACTGAAGATCCTCACAATTCTTTCCTTTGGCATCATCTCTTAGCAAAGATTATGTAAATGGTTGCCACATGAATATTATAGCATTTATGGCTTCTAGGCCTGAGAACCAGTAGCTTAAAGAAACAGTTCTTTCTTTGATGCCACACAAAGCACAAAATGAGAAATATTTGTGTTTTATTTCCCGCACATAACAAAACGGTGCACCAGAATGGACAAAAAAGTCAATAGCATTTTTCATTAACTCTGAAGGTTGTAAAGATTCTTCTAGAAAACCATCTAGCAAAAGTGGCAAGGAACTCTTACAGGTAAGCACTTTAGCTCAGGTATCGATTTTGAGAGATCATCACACAACTTTTTCACATACGTAGCTGAATCATTGCAAATACAAACAATGTCAGTCAATCTTTGTTGAACTTGGTAAGAACTTTTTGCAGCAGCATTCCAAGTGATGCTAAGCTCCATGTTTTCCAAGGGTCTGATGTCATGTTTTCACCATTATCCCAGATGCATGGTCACAGCACTCTTTTCACATATACCTGTCACTACACCCTGAATTGAATGTTTAAAGCCTGGGGTGTTTAGCAATTCACCTACTATCAATACTGACTCGCTAGAAAAGGGGGCTTATGTATTAAGGGATTTTACCTTTATTCTGTAAATGTTATGGTACATATTGGGAAAGATTCTTATGAAACCACCCATGTTACCTATCAGTGAAAGAATCAAACGTAGCCAACTCTCTACAGTTTATAAAATAATTAAACAAGACCTAAAACATACTTCTAAACCCTGCATCTTTAGACCAAAGAGCACAAAACCTTCCCTTTCTTTCAATGGCATTTAGTTTGTGGTTGTGCAGGTGTTTTGCAGGTTGTGCAGGTGTTTTTTCAGTGTTTATATGTTTACACTGGTGAGGGCTATTTCCCTTTCAGTGGGGTTTTATCAGTTGTTAAAGGTTTAAACCTAAAACCGGATAACCTATGTACAATATATGCACATACGTATTAACAAACGTGAATCAGAGTATTGTTAGTGTCCTTTGTATGTATTGCATGTATCTTTGCACTCAACTAAGCACTACATTATCTGTACTTTTGTGTATGAAGTTGTTTTACCATTTGCATATATAGTGGATAATATATATCTACTACAAATACCCTGTAAGTCCGTTTGCTTCTTACAAATATGATCTAAGTGAGTACTTACCACTGGATTAGTTTAAGAATACATTGATTGAGGGTCTCCCCGTTGGAGTGATAGCGAGTAAGCCCTTACACTAGGAAGAGATCCTGGGTGGACTCTGTTCATATAGCTAGTACTTAACATAGTACCCATGGGCATATAGGGTTCTCCTTGTTACACATTACACACATCCAAGCATGGCAGCTAATGAAAACACTGATGACCATAGATCTAGCAACACAACCCATTGTAGTTCGATCACACTGCATAAAATATATTTTTGTGCATCTTGGCCATCCTATACTCTCTGGGTAAAGGAGATTTGGAAGACTTCAGACAAAGTGTGAGTAAGCTCAGTTGCCCTGTCCCTTAAGGCATGAGTTTAGCGACCTATGACACTAACAGCATTTATGGTTCGGAGCACTAGGTTAGCCGATTAAAATACTTTCTTGTCTGCAGTGTCTATTTTCTTTGGTTCTTTGCCCGGCAGAGCAGTTTGAAAATAATCTGAATTTACTTTGCTCATTGAGGCCTGTACTATAATGATTTCACAACTAGGATGTTGTGTCTGAAAAGTTGGATCACCTTATGCAGGTCTGTGCCATCTTGCAATAGGGTAACTCTTTTGTATGGTCGAGCAAGTCTCGGACCAGGCCGCCACTAGGGACTTAGGGCTTCTTCAAATGGCAAAAAAGGCTCAGACTTAGAGTGTCTGGGCTGCACAATTTTAGTCAGAAGTTTAGTTTTAGTTTCCACTGTAGGGAGCTGAAAATCTAGCACCTGCTTGGCTCTGAATACCACCACCAGAAGCACTCTGTTTGTAGGTGGCCTTAAGGACGAATACAATTTCTTCTCTGATCAAGTGTCTATGTCACTGGCATTTTGAGGATCAGGGTACAAGACAGCATCAGAGTAAAGAGGGGTGGGTGATAAGTGGTTGACCTCATCATCATAATATTTATAGTGGGGAACATGCTCATGGCCTTGAAGAGCAGTAGAGAACAAGCCAGCAGAACCTTCATCCTTCTGGAATACTGCCTCTAAAGCAACTAAACAGGAAGAGAGTCTTCCTCAAAATAAGGTTAGGCCTTGTTTATTGTGTAGAGAGAAATATGGGGTTTTTACTTGAAGCCTGTTTGAGATCGGACATTTTAGTAAAGCTGGACCTTGTACTGACACCTCTGGTGCAGGGGACAGCTCCAACAAAGAAACAACTTGTGGAGTCTTTGTCACAAGAATATAGACATTGCATGGCACTGAAGGTGGACTGGGCTGAATTTGAATCGTGTCAGTCGGAAATGGGCATGCCAACAGAAGGCCGAATGGAAACCGTGATGATTCCATGAAGCACAGAGGCATGCCAGAGGGTCACAGAATATCTCTAGGAGCTTTAGCATGGTCTCCTTGATATATGTGATTTTCTGCAGAGTTGATGATAGCCTGGGGAATTTGTGACACGTGGGCTCCAGAATAAGATCCGAGTCTGACATCAAAGACACAATCAGGCTTTCTGAGCACTAACTATGAGACCTGACCTTGGAGAAAAAGAGTTGAGAAAGAGAAGAGCCTTGCTTTGAATGTATGTGACTTTTCTCGATGTTAGAAAGGCAAACCCGGGGGAGGCAGAAGGTGTCTGACTGACCACCCCTAGGTCTACCCCTCCTTCAGAGAAGGGACCGAGCGATGTCGAGAGGCCTCCGACGGGAGGGCCCTTTCCTAGAATCGTACAGCAGAGTAACCACACCACTACAAATATACACCACACGTAGATAGAGTTTTCAATCTTTATCGGGCAAGAGTTATCGGTTCAATATATACAGCAGATCCAGGGATCTGGAAAGTCTCGTGGCAAGGGGCAAGGTAGCGGGACAGTCTTATAGATGGTCGGTTGCAATAGGACCCTACGCACAGCTCTCAATCCTCGAGCTGGGGGGTTCCGGAAGGTGGGGCCGCGGATGTATGATGTTACAACGCAGGCTATTACAACGCCTGCCTTTACAACGCGGTTTTTACATCGCATACCATTACAACGCATAGCGCTTTTGGGTGTTGGATAGTGAATAGTTTAATTTACTATTCCAACTCCAGTCCCCGTGGACACTAGGGAAGGTTATTGGATAGTAAATTAACCTATTCCCTATCCTAGAGCGCCCCCCAGCGCAATGCGTTGTAATAGTTTGCGTTGTAATGACCGCGTTGTAATGGTAGTGCGTTGTAAAAGTTTCGTTGTAAGTGATGTTTACCGGGGCCGCAACAGCGCCAGCAGGCTTCGAGATGGTTCAGCGAGCGTGGACCGCGGCGGCGCCAGCAGGTTCCAAGATGGTTCAGCGAGTGTGGACCGCGGCAGCGCCAGCAGGTTCCAAGATGGTTCAGCGAGTGTGGACCGCGGCAGCGCCAGCAGGCTCCAAGATGGTTACAGCAAAGATGGACCGCGGCAGCGCCAGCAGGCTCCAAGGTGGTTACAGCG
Source organism: Lissotriton helveticus (assembly GCF_964261635.1). Taxonomy (NCBI): domain Eukaryota; kingdom Metazoa; phylum Chordata; class Amphibia; order Caudata; family Salamandridae; genus Lissotriton; species Lissotriton helveticus. The sequence goes on along the minus strand of NC_136061.1, from coordinate 210,697,067 downwards.
AAGATGGACCGCGGCAGCGCCAGCAGGTTCCGAGATGGTTCAGCGAGTGTGGACCGCGGCAGCGCCAGCAGGTTCCAAGATGGTTCAGCGAGTGTGGACCGCGGCAGCGCCAGCAGGCTCCAAGATGGTTACAGCAAAGATGGACCGCGGCAGCGCCAGCAGGCTCCAAGGTGGTTACAGTGAAGATGGACCGCGGCAGCGCCAGCAGGCTCCAGGTAGAGCAGCAAGGGGAGTTTGTGTCAGGGTCAGCCGCGACAGCGTCAGCAGGGCTTCTCGACTCCGGGATACAACTACCGTCCTACTCCGGGGCTGGCCCAGATATAGGTCTGGAGTCCTTTGATGTCCGGACCCTCTCGCCTGGGGGTCAGAGGGGCCGGGATGATGGTGTCCAGACACCCAGCAGGGGGGTGGAGCCGGAGCCCAGGGAGGCCGGAGGGTGATCGAAGCCAGGCATCTGGGGATGATTGGAGAGCCATCGAAACTCCCCTCTCCTTGTCTCTGGTTGAGTGGCCACTCTACCACCCGGAGGGTTCTTGGTGCCTCGATGGCGGGCTCGCTGGGGCCGTGGCCGCGGCTGGGCCGGGACCACGTGCCTGTGACGTGATGGGCCCAAGATGGCGTCGGGCCTGGAATGAGGGTCCGAGGTGGGCACCGGACCGGTAATGCTGGGGCGGCCCGAGGGTGTCGTGTCAGTGGTTGTGGGCCGCCGGGTGGCGGATCTGGTGGTTTGGAGGGCGTGCAGAGGTATGCCCGAGGCCGACCCGGGCTGGATGGAGAGCCGATGTCGTCCGGGGCCCGCCGTGCGGGAGGGGTAGGACCACGCCACGAGGCCGGGTCCAACACGCGTCCCCCCCAGCTGAAGGCAGGGGAGAGTCACCCATCTTCTTGGGGATTCTCCTCGCCAAGGCGGAAGAATCTGGAGAGGCCGTCAGCGTTGGCGTGGTCGTTGCCAGGGCGATTTTCCACGGTGAAGTTCATCCCTTGGAGGGAGATGGACCAACGTAGCAACTTCGGGTTCTCGCCCCGCATCTGCATCAACCACCGCAGGGGCCGGTGGTCGGTCTGTACTCGGAAGTGGGTGCCGAAGATGTAAGGCCGGAGCTTCTTTAGGGCCCATACGACGGCGAATGCTTCCCTCTCGATGGTGCTCCATCGTTGTTCTCGGGCCAGCAGGCGCCGGCTGATGAAGGCCACAGGAAGGTCAACTCCGTCAGAGTTCATTTGGGACAGTACGGCCCCAATGCCGTGTTCCGAGGCGTCCGTTTGGACGATGAACTCTCGACTGTAGTCGGGGGCCTGGAGCACCGGGGCGGTGCACATGGCAGTTTTTAGTGTCTCGAAGGCTACTTGGCACTCGGGGGTCCAGTGCACCTTCGGGGGTAGTCTCTTGGAGGTTAGTTCTGTGAGGGGCCCCACAATGCTCCCATAGTCCTTTATGAACCGCCGATAGTATCCAGTGAGCCCCAGGAAGGCTTGGACGGCGGTCTGGGTGACGGGGGGCTCCCAGGCCTGGATGGCGTCGATCTTGGGTTGAAGGGGAGCCACTTGGCCGCTCCCCACTTGGTGTCCCAGGTAGGTCACGGACCCTTGACCGATCTGGCACTTGCTGGCTTTTATTGTTCATCCGGCCCGTTGGAGGGCCGTCAGGACCTTCCAGAGGTGGGTCAGGTGCTCGTCCCAACAGAGGCTGTACACCGCAATATCGTCCAGGTAGGCGGCACTGAACTCTTCTAGCCCCGCCAGCACTCGATTCACTAGTCTCTGGAAGGTGGCCGGAGCATTCTTCATACCGAAGGGCATCACGTTGAAGTGGAAGTGGCCATCGGGGGTCGAGAAAGCGGATCGTTCTTGTGCCCCTGGCGTGAGGCCGATTTGCCAGTATCCGGCCATGAGGTCGAAGGTGCTGAGGTACCTGGCGGCTCCCAGGCGATCGAACAGTTCATCCGCTCGGGGAATGGGATGGGCGTCGGTCCTGGTGACGGCATTCAGTCCCCGGTAGTCGACACAGGACCGCAGCTCCGGGGGCACCCCGGGGGCGGCGGCCTTAGGGACCAGGACAACGGGACTGGCCCATGGACTGTCTGAGGGTTCGACTACCCCTAGGGCTAGCATCTTGGAAACTTCGGCTTGGATGCAGGCCCGGACTCGGTCGGGGACTCGGTAGGCTCGGTGCCGCACGGGCGGACTGTCCCCGGTGTCGACGTTGTGAACACACCACTGGGTGACTCCGAGGGTGAGGGAAAATAAGTTTGCAAATTGACCCAGCAGTTTCTGGTAGTCCTGGCGCTGTTTGGTTGTCAGCGCGGGAGAGAGGGAGACTCCCTCGACAGAGCCATCTTTCTCGGAGGTGCTCAGGAGGTCTGGTAGAGGCCCGGAGTCGTCCTCTGCTCCGTCATCGGTAGCCAACAACAGGCTTAGTTCGGTGCGGACAAAGGGGGGCTTGAGCCGGTTGGCGTGTAGGACCCGGAGGGGTTTCCGGGGGGACTCCATGTCCACTAGGTAGGTGACGGGGCTCTTGCGCTCCACCACTTTGAAGGGCCCCGTCCATTTGTCCTGGAGGGCGCCGGGGTCGACCGGGGCCATGACCCAGACCTGCTGGCCCGGCTCGAATTCAATGGACGAGGCATTTTCATCATACCAGCGCTTCATCTCCTCTTGACTGGCCTTCAGGTTGGTTTCGGCCAGTTCCCGGAACTTCCGAGTCTGGTTGCGGAGAGTCAAGAGGTATCGGAAAACATCGGGCGGAGTATCGGAGGCGGCCAGCTCCCAGCCTTCCTTGACCAGGCTGAGGGGGCCTCGCACCGGGTGTCCATATAATAGTTCAAAGGGGCTGAACCCCAGGGACTTCTGGGGTACCTCCCGGTAGGTGAACAGGAGGCATGGCAGCAGAACGTCCCACTTGCGCCAGAGGGGCTCTTCTAGGCCCTTGATCATTCCTTTCAGGGTCCTATTAAATCGCTCCACTAGTCCATTTCCTTGAGGGTGATACGGGGTGGTGAACTTATACGCGACCCCACACTGTTGCCACAGGGACCGCATATATTTCGATATAAAGTTTGTGCCCCGATCACTGACGACCTCTCGGGGAAAGCCGACTCGGGAGAAGATCCCCATTAGCGCCCGGCCCACTACGGGGGCTGTGATAGTCCGGAGGGGGATAGCTTCTGGGTAGCGGGTGGCATGGTCCACCAGGACGAGGATGAAGCGGTGCCCCTGGGAGGTTGGAGGATCCAGGGGCCCCACGATGTCGATCCCTACTCGCTCGAAGGGAGTGGTCACCACGGGAAACGGTTGGAGTGGGGCCTTGATTCTCCCCCCACTCTTTCCGCTGGCTTGGCAGGTCGGACAGGTTCGGCAGTAGTTGTACACATCGCGGCGCATCTTCGGCCAATAAAAGTGGGTCACCAGGCGGCTGTAGGTTTTGTCCTGCCCCAGGTGCCCGGCGAGGGGCACATCATGTGCCAGGTTTAGGAGAAAGTCTCTGAAGTGGAGGGGGACGACTAGCACTCGGCCGGCCCCCAGCTCGGCGATCTTTTGTTCACTGTACAGGAGGTCCTGGTCCCAATAGATCCAGTGGGACCCCGAGGAGTCTCCTGTGGCTTGCGTGGCGGCTTGTTGTCGGAGTCCCTCAAGGGAAGGACATGTCTTTTGTTCCCGACGGAACTGCTCGCGGGTGGGGCCCCCTTCTTGGCGCCACTGGGCTAGTTCGGGAAGGGGCCCGAGCTCGGAAAGTTCTTCATGGCTGGGGCCCTGCGGTCCCAGTTCGGGTTCGGCTGTGGCAGTGGCGGGTGGCGGAGGTTCCGGCCATTCAGGTTCTTCGGGCAGATTGTCTTCGGTTGGGACGGTGTCCCGGGTGGACATGGATCGGGTTGTTACGCAAACCCATTCAGGAAAGCCTAGCATCCCCAGATGCTCTCTTCTCTCGATCTGGGCCCAGGGGGAACTTTCCAGGTCGTTCCCTAGGAGGCAGTCTACCGGGGCATCGTCTCGGACGGTGACTTTCAGCAGGCCGGACACTCCTCCCCACTCGAAGGGGATGCGGGCCATCTGGCACAGGCTCTCGGAATTGTCCGCGGACCGGACAGGGCACAGAACGTGGGGCAAGATTTGTTCTGGGGCCACCAGATGGCAGCGGACGGCGGTTATGCTGGCCCCCGTGTCGCGGAGAGCCTCGGCCCGGCATCCGTTAATGGTGACCCACTGGCGGTACTTCTGGGTGTTGACCGGAATCTGGTCTCGGGGGATCATGTCTTTGTCGCCCAGGGAGGCGAGGCACATGGCCGCGGACTCCCATTCTTCTGGTTCCATAGGGACCTCTTCTTCTTCCTCCTTTTCTGCGCTCAGGGCAGCTGCAGTGATTTTTCGACCGGGGGGCCCGGTGGTGCCGGGCCGCTGGTTCATGGGGCAGAGAGGATCATTGGCATAGTGACCCAACCGTTGGCATCTGTGGCACGTAACGTTGGGGCGTGGCCCCGGTCGGGCTGGATGGGCCCCCCTCGGGCTGGCGGTTAGTGTAGAGGAGGCGGGTGGAGACCCCGGCGGAAGGTCTCGACCTCGGCTGATGCCAGACCCGCCGCCTCACGGCCGGTGGTTCCCCGGGGACCCCCGTCCGTATTCTCCAGTGGCGTTCCGGTGGACGCGGTTGCTCGCCCACCGATCTGCTTCGACCGCTAGCTTCCGCGGCTCGGTCAACTTGCTGTCGAGGAGGTGCTGTCGTAGTTCAATGAAGCAGTTGTTGGAGAGGTGCTCCCATAACATCAGGTCGACCAACTGCTGGTAGGTAGTGACCTGACTGCCTTTGACCCACCCCTCGAAGGCTCTGCTAAAAAAGTTCACGTATTCTACCCAAGTGGTACCGGGGATTTTTTTACAGTCTCGGAACCTCTGCCGGTACATTTCGGGGTTGAGTCCGTAGCGCGTGAGTAGGGCCGTTTTCATGTGTTCAAAGGAGGTCATTTCGGTGTCAGGGAGTTCCAGCAGGGCGTCTCTCCCTTCGTTGACGAACTTTCCCCACAGGCCGGCGCCCCAATCCTTCAGGGGCACCCGATGGGCGGTCATGGCCACCTCGTAGGCTTTGAACCATTGTTGGATATCATCGTTCTTGAAGTATTCTTTGACTACATCTTTCGGTAGGTGAACCTTGGCGTCCACGGGAGGGGGCACGGTCTTGGCCACGGCCGCACTGTCTTCGTTGATCTTGGCCTTGATTTCTAGTTCTCTCAGGCCTCGTTCGTGTTCATAGGCTAGTCGTTTTTCTTCGAGGTCACGTTGTCTCCGTTTCTCTTCTAGATCCCCCTCCAGCCGTAGTTGCTCGAGGGCTATCTTTTTCTCCGCTAGCTGGAGTTCTCCGTCCAGCCGGAGTCGTGCAAGTTCCACTTCGTGTAGCCGGTTGCGCTCTCGTTCTCGAGCGTCTTCATAGATGAGGTCCGCGTTTAGTGTTGCGGTTCTTTCCCCCGTCGGGGGTGCGCTGGTTTCCTGTTGCCCGTTCGGGCCACTCTCCTCTTGGGGTGGTCTGTCTCGGGTTTCCACCCAGGCTTGTAGGGCCGATTTAAAGTCCTCTTTTGTGTTCAGGCCAGTGGTAGCGATACCCATGTCTTTACAGAATTGTTTTAGTTCTTTGTGGCTGTATTCTTCTATCTTCTCTTTCTGGAATTCGGCAGGTAGGTTGGTTCCTTGGGTCATCATGGTCTCTGTGTGTTTTTCCGTCGTAGCGGTTAGATCACTCTCTGTACGATTTTGCGTTGGCTCGGATCGCAGCGCCTGCCACCAATGTTAGAAAGGCGAACCCGGGGGAGGCAGAAGGTGTCTCACTGACCACCCCTAGGTCTACCCCTCCTTCAGAGAAGGGACCGAGCGATGTCGAGAGGCCTCCGACGGGAGGGCCCTCTCCTAGAATCGTACAGCAGAGTAACCACACCACTACAAATATACACCACACGTAGATAGAGTTTTCAATCTTTATCGGGCAAGAGTTATCGGTTCAATATATACAGCAGATCCAGGGATCTGGAAAGTCTCGTGGCAAGGGGCAAGGTAGCGGGACAGTCTTATAGATGGTCGGTTGCAATAGGACCCTACGCACAGCTCTCAATCCTCGAGCTGGGGGGTTCCGGAAGGTGGGGCCGCGGCAGCGCCAGCAGGCTTCGAGATGGTTCAGCGAGCATGGACCGCGGCGGCGCCAGCAGGTTCCAAGATGGTTCAGCGAGTGTGGACCGTGGCAGCGCCAGCAGGTTCCAAGATGGTACAGCGAGTGTGGACCGCGGCAGCGCCAGCAGGCTCCAAGATGGTTACAGCAAAGATGGACCGCGGCAGCGCCAGCAGGCTCCAAGGTGGTTACAGCGAAGATGGACCGCGGCAGCGCAAGCAGGTTCCGAGATGGTTCAGCGAGTGTGGACCGTGGCAGCGCCAGCAGGTTCCAAGATGGTTCAGCGAGTGTGGACCGCGGCAGCGCCAGCAGGCTCCAAGATGGTTACAGCAAAGATGGACCGCGGCAGCGACAGCAGGCTCCAAGGTGGTTACAGCGAAGATGGACCGCGGCAGCGCCAGCAGGCTCCAGGTAGAGCAGCAAGGGGAGTTCGTCTCAGGGTCAGCCGCGACAGCCTCAGCAACGCTTCTCGACTCCGGGATACAACTACCGTCCTACTCCGGGGCTGGCCCAGATATAGGTCTGGAGTCCTTTGATGTCCGGACCCTCTCGCCTGGGGGTCAGAGGGGCCGGGATGATGGTGTCCAGACACCCAGCAGGGGGGTGGAGCCGGAGCCCAGGGAGGCCGGAGGGTGATCGAAGCCAGGCATCCGGGGATGGTTGGAGAGCCATCGAAACTCCCCTCTCCTTGTCTCTGGTTGAGTGGCCACTCTACCACCCGGAGGGTTCTTGGTGCCTCGATGGCGGGCTCGCTGGGGCCGTGGCCGTGGCTGGGCCGGGACCACGTGCCTGTGACGTGATGGGCCCAAGATGGCGTCGGGCCTGGAATGAGGGTCCGAGGTGGGCACCGGACCGGTAATGCTGGGGCGGCCCGAGGGTGTCGTGTCAGTGGTTGTGGGCCGCCGGGGGGCGGATCTGGTGGTTTGGAGGGCGTGCAGAGGTGTGCCCGAGGCCGACCCGAGCTGGATGGAGAGCCGATGTCGTCCGGGGCCCACCGTGCGGGAGGGGTAGGACCACGCCACGAGGCCGGGTCCAACACTCGACCTGTCTCTCTATTTCATCTTGAACTTATCAGAAAATGGTGAAGAGCAGGACTAAACTCGTTTCTTGTCCTCTGTGATAGATTATCGCTTTGTGATGGCATTTCATTTATCGGTGAGAGTTTGTCTCATGACTTGTAATCAGACTTAGTGCCAAGGCACCAAAGTCCAATGTCATGGAGTTATCTGCTTGCAATATGTGTGGTATGGTTTGAATCCTCTAGTTTTAAGGGTTAACATTCCTAAACACTAGCAACACATTTCTTGGAGTAAAACTTTAGAAAAAAAGTTGAAAAGTTGAAGGAGCCTAGCTCTAAAGGCCATGAAAAAAAGCATCTGATTTAGGCATGTAGAGGTGGAGCCTATATACAGCTCCATGTTGTCATGTCCTGGGGTGGGACAGAGTCATGATTGGGCTGATGGTGCCACCGACCAGTGCACAGAAGTTATTAAAAGATAGCCCGGATCCAGTCTGATTCCTGGAAAGATTCACAAGGTGAGGAATCAGCAGTTAAAAGTATTCATCAGAAAAGTTTTTTTTGTTCTGAAACATTAAAGTGCTGTCTTCTTTTGTCTTGGCTGCATTATATGTTTCATGGAAACATTTGAATTCCTATATGTTATGTTATAGCAATTTTTCAAGCGCACAAATACCGAAAGTTGTCTTGGCACTAGCTATCCTGAGCATTAGTTCTCCTTCAAATCCATTAACTGGGATGAATAATGTATGATCGCAGATAAGCCCACATGGAGAAAATGGCAGGTATGCCAAGCTATAGCCTTTATCTGTAACAAATTAGAAAGTGATGGAAGGAATGCTTGTACTAATCTCAGCCACTGGTGATTATTTGTAGCTTCGTATGTTGGTAGGAAGGCTCAGTGAATTAAAGTATCGCCACTGATAAAGGCAGCAGTCTGCAGGTAATGCTGGGGTTTGAATCTACTCATGGCTGACACAGCCTTCCGTTCTTCTAAGATCAGTATTTTGAATATGATTAAATCCAGTAATAGTAAAAAAAATGTACAGCATTTAGAAATGGCAGAAGGTTGGTTTGAAGTGCTACATGAAAATCAAGTTATTATTAAGATGTTGAGAACGGCTCTGAAAGGAGTGTCTAGATATACCTTACTGAGCCCTGTTCCACTCTCCCATGCATGGCTCGAAAATGGTGGCCCGAGCGTGAGATGTATAGGAGCAGGACAGAGTTTCATTTTTACCTTTACTGAACACATTCATACGATTCCTGGGACCTGATCATCATCATAAATTTCCCATCTAAGGAGCCAATTCTCGAAGAGAAGAGATTGAAAGGGTTTACAGTCTCACTCTTGTATCATGGAAAGGAAGAAATGAGCGTTGACTCATCCTGTATCTGTGCAACACGAAGCAGGATTTGAGGAGTGAGTGCCCTAATGTATTCACTGGAGGAACTGTGCGTTTGAATCCTGGGAACAATAAACATATGTTATGTAGCGCCAAAAAACTCCTATGTGAATTTTTATTTTACAAATACACATATTACATTGTTACTGCTTAGATTCTGAACCTTGTGCTGACCAAGGATTACCTGTTATCAAAGATTGTGTTCACGTACAGTAATTCCATAACCTTTTTTATGGATAACATCAGAGAAACTTTAGGCTAAAAGGGGTGGACAGCAGCTGCCATATTAATAGTAAGTACAAACAGTTCTGCACCAGGAGGTTGACATACTTTGATAGGGATCAAAGAGGCATTTGACTTGTGAGGGACACGTAGGAATGATTTGTCAAAAACTACAGTGCAAGAAACAAGAAAGATGATTGCGTAGTACCCATGATGAGAGGGAAAAAGACAGTTTTAAGGTCACTCTCTCTGACTACCACAAAAACATAAAGGCTGCATGGAAAGCCCGGGAAACATCATTTACAACGCAACTTTTACCACGCAGTGCCTTTACGACGCAACTTTTACAACGCAAACCATTACAACGCATTGCGCTGGGGGGCGCTCTAGGATAGGGAATAGATTTAATTTACTATCCAACACCTTCCCTAGTGTCCAAGGAGACTGGAGTTGGAATAGTTAATTAAACTAATCACTATCCAGGACCCCAAAGCGCTATGCGTTGTAATGGTATGCGATGTAAAAACCGCGTTGTAAAAGCATGCGATGTAAAAGTGCTAGAGATCGCGGGTCACCCGACCAATAATTTCGCCACTTCTGGCTTCGGGCCCATATACTTTACTTTATCATATACATTGATCAGATGACCACACAATCTACTACCAATAATTGTGAGTTCCCTTTCGATTTATTTCCAATGTACCCAACTTACCATCCACCGTTATGGGTACCTATGACCACGATGGGTCAGGGAGCTAGCTGTAAAAGGAAAGGCAGCAAAATACAAAACCCAACTTTTTGTACTTTATTTCATGAAATGACCACGGACAACTGAGAAGTTTTAAAAGTTTATCTTAGATTTCAGATTCTGCAATCATACAGTTTATAGTAATGAGGCAATCTATAATCAGAATAACGAAGAGCACATAACCATATAGGAAGAGTATACAGGTAACCATCTAACCCTATAATGAGGGAATTCAGAAATAACGGAAATGAAATTCGAGGGTGTGTACTAAATGCTAGGAATTTTATGCACGTATTAGGATTTTATCATTAGGTCATATTTCGAGAGAAAAGACACTGGGGAAACCTATACATCTATGGAAGGGTAGAAAGTGCAACACGCTATAATTCTAACGTTATTACTTCAATTCAGTATTTAGGAGGAAAATTGTAACACACATTTAATTCATAAACAGTATAGTGAGATTTATACTAAAAAGGCATGGGAACATAGAAACATGCTATGAAATGCAAACTGTAAATGACTTTAATGAGATGCAATGATTTTGCAGAGAAAATCATGGAAAATTAACATATGCAAAAGGTATGTCTTTATTGAAGCAAAGACAGAAAAATAGGAAGGTGCAGTTTTAAGGATTCAGAGCGATATTTACCTAGACTGGTGTGAAAACCAACCCTGGCCACGGGTCAGTTAAGGACAGGAAATACCCCAAGGAATAGCAGTCATCAATGGGACAGCAGGTGCAGAATGGACACCTCAGGACAGGACAGGAAACCCAGATTAGGATCAGGACAGGACCACCAGGACACGACCAGCACCCGCAGTTTGGAAGCAACGCCTGCGCTCCACCCTCTCTGCAGCTATCGATCAGAACCCCGATTGGGTCAGCGAACTCCCAGCAAAAGTGCTCCGCCAGCACTTAAGGTTTAGTAAAACCTTAGTCTATGGTCAAATTCGGACAGAGAGCTCCGCAGCGCTCTGTATCAAGTCACTTATTGAGTGCGTTGGGTCAGTGACAGGTCAGCTATTCAGACAAGCCGGACAATTTCCCTAGGTGAACCTAGGCTAGATATACTGTTTTGGGACAGGGTACCACCCCCCAAATGTTGCAAAGTGTCAGAATCCCAAATTTGGATTGGTCCTAAGGTAGGATTTGGTTAACACACCAATCAGAACAGACTATTCTAAGGCCTAATTTGCATCCTAAGGTGCCGCCTAGCAAGATTGGGGTTCCCACGAGAAGTCGCAGGGAATACAATGGAAAGAAATACAATGTATACAAATAGGGTACAAGTTAGGCTTTCTCGCTGGGTGAAGGTGCATCTTCCCGTGCAGGCTCTGGCAGCAACCTTCTTTGGCTTGGTTTCAATGCCACCGCACCATCGACTGATTCTGCGCAATAGTGCCCTCCAAGATGGACTCCCCAGCGCCATCACCACTCAGTGCCGAGGATACATGAAAAGTAAGCGAAAACAAATTAGTACATAGAAATAAATGAATGTATTATATGTCATGATTTCATATTTTAGTTTCATCATTGTAAAAATATACTATGCAATTACGGGTAAGTGCTACACATAACGACACGATAAGCAATAGCACGAGCTTCAATTCATTATCACATTAAGCTGCCATTTCATGGCGATTACGCATGCGCACCCTTTCCCTCCAAAACTATCTCTACGCAAAGTCACGTGAGTGTGACTGACGCATGCGCAGAAGAGGAAAGTCAAGCAGCGGCCATGTTAGGAACAAGAATTAATCGTATTAGTAGAACATATAAGCAAGCATCTCTATGATACCCACGCACATTCAAAATACATAAAATTAGTAAAACAAACAATTGAAGTTACGAGATTATAATAGATTTTCGAGGTTCTTGACTCGAGCAAGTCGCGATGCGAATTCTTGCTCTATCAATCCCCTCTTTGATGATATTTACTATCATCACAAATAATGGAACCAGATGCCAACTTTCTTTCACACCTTGTACATCTCTATCTCTTCCAACAGTCGGTTCAGTTTTTCTTTCTCAGTTTTTGTAGGGTGAGAATTTTTCACCTTTTTATAAATCTGATTATTCATTTCTTCCAATTCAAGTTCATCCGCACTCCGTTTCACTCCTCTCGCATTCACTTGGTATTTCTTTGTGTGTTTGCGACATTTGCAACAGACGAATATGAGAAATAGGATAAGACCTATCACTCCAATTGGCATCAGTACCTTAAGTAATAAGCTTTTACCTAAACTAGCAAACCAATGTCCTACATTGGAGAGACCATCAACCAGTCTCTTCCAAGCACTGTCAACCTCGAGTGGTTTGAGTTCCTTTTCCAAATTAGTAATGTTTTTCACATATCTTTTGAGCTGTACGCTTTTGTCCGGAATGTAAGTGCAACAATGTTGCACCTTCAGCATCCGGCAGACTCCACCCTCTTTTGCTAATAAGGTGTCAAGAGCAAGTCTGTTCTGCAAAACCATTGATCTGATCGCAACCATTTCGGTATTGACCAGCAGAAATCCATGAGCTGTGTCAGTAGACAACACATCCACTATTGTGGACAATTTGCAAATTCTGTGAGTGTTCAGAACCACTCCCACCCCAGGTATCAGTGCACTAAAAATACTACCCATTATTTCACCTACGCTTTCTCTTTTGCTACGCACTAAGCCATTAGTGTTTTCACTGCTTCCAGCAATTTCATTCACATGGTATATTCTCGGGAAAACAATGCCAAAATAGCAGCTTCCATACCAGTGATCCGGCAATTTGAAATAAGCCTTGTCTCCACATATATAATAAATTCCAGGAAACACAGGCTCTGACCCATTTTTGAATCCCCAACCTCCAATTACCTTGTAATTGTGCTCACATTGACTGGAACCAATGAAAATGTTATTATAATAATCAGTCTTCTCACGGTGAAGACAGAGTTTCCCTTTCTTTTCGAAATCCAGCAACAGAGCAGGCCCTGCCCCGCCATTTGAGGTGCTTTCCATGTCCTCAGCCCATTTAGGTGTTTTCTGCCTTTTGTCATTTGCCTTTCTTTGGAAACTCTCCCTTCTTTTCTCTGCCATGTTTAAAAATACCTTTTCTTGTTCATGTAATGAACAGGTCAAGTTGTCTCTGTGTGCTTCATTTAAGTCTATAGTACCTATAGTCAGAAAGTATTCTCCCATATAACGTGTAACGTCACTTCTAGTATGTACAGGATTCAGATTTCCACGTATAGGAAGTTCAGAAAAGATCACGTCATTGTTAGAGTAATAGTACTGTAACGGTCCTCTTTTGTAAAATAAGCTTGCTAAAATACTACAGGAGATTCCTTAGGTCAGAGGTAGGTGATGATATGTCACGCCTTCAGCCACAGAAGTAGGTAGCTTCATGCAGACATAGCAATCTTCTATTTCCATAGTTTCTACATAATGCACTAACAGGTTTGCGAAAACATTTAAATGAGTCTTGTTTCTAACTCCGTGGTAATGTAGTCCTTCCTCATCTGATGCTTCTAAGTCTCGTTTTGTCTGTCTGAGTGCTTTTTCACGTCTTTCTACACTTCGTGTTGTCAGTTCTTCAGTGTCAGTAGTCTGGGTAGGGTCAATATTAATATTTTTGCTTACCATAAAAGGAATGAAAACTGTTAATCCTATCCAAATTAATATTACTATAACTATACTACATATACACACCTTGCAGCATGTTTTGCAACAACTGCGGCTAGGTCTACCACTCACATTTGAATCAGACATTTTGGCTCAGAAGAAATTTTCAACCCCTCTTTGTTGCTTTGCCCAGGTATTTTTATGCTGAGTAATTTCACGGCGGTTCTTCCTCTTCCTCTGCAGAGTAATCAGTAATCTGTTCTCCGTCGCTTTCGTCAGTAATATCAAGATCCTCAAAGTTCTCCAAGATTAAGTAGGTCCACTCCGGATCTTGGTATTTTTCGTTTTGTCTTTTTATTCGTTCACTCCTTCTCTTGGAGCTATCTTCAGGTATTTCTGCAATTCGGGGACTTCTCCTTATATCTGCAAGTTTCTCTTGGACTGTTTTTATTCTTAATTTTAGTCTCTTAATATACCTTGGCTCAATGTGCTTCTTTTTCTTGAGTCTTTTAGCTGGCACTGTTATTTGGCTTTCTTCTAATGTCCTTTTATTTTCACTTGTTTGTGGCACTTCAATTTCTGCCTTTTCCCTCTCTGTCTGACTAGTCCCAGGTCTTGTATCTATTTCTTCTGCCTGGTTACTAAGCTGGCCTTGTTCAGGTATATTTTGCGTTTCGCTTTCAAATGTCTCTGTTTCTAAGTCCTGAACATGTTCTCCTAGTTCTGCCTGATCCTGCTCGAGCACTTCGATCCCTTGATTTTCTTCTGCTCGAACTATTACACTATGTCTAGTCTGTCCCTTTTCGATATCAGGAGTCAGTGGAGGAGTATCGATCACTTGTTCTGTCCCTGTCTGACCTTCTTCTTTGTCCTCAGATTTGATGTGAATCTCAATGATCTGAGGGTCTTCGCCTGTGCCTTGCTCGACCTCTCTATTCCACTCTCTGTCTTCTCTTATTCGCTCTCTTGTTCTGAGTGGGTCTCCAGGAAGGTCGATTATGGGTATCCAATCTTCTGGCCAAATCCTCGGCAGCTCGTCATCAGCTACTTCCGGGACAACATCCGTGGGATCTTCAGCAGTACTGGTGCTTGGCCATACGTCATCAGTTACCTCTGGACCAACACCTACAGGACCCTCAATGGGACTGGTGCTCGGCCGTCTGATATCAGCTACTTCAGGACCAACGTCTGTAGACCCCTCAGCTGGACAACCTTCGGCTCCAAGTTCCTCATCAGGTATCACCTTCTGGGTATGGCTGGCATGGATCCACTTGGGAACGCCTGCGCACTTCACAGCGGTCGTTGTTACCAGGATTACTTGACGCTTTTTCCCCCACCTTGGCTCAAGGCAACTCGAACGAGTATGCTTCTTTATCTTAACTCAGTCACCAGGAACCAATTTGTGAACTGGGGTTGTCGGGTTGGCGACGGCGTCTGCCCCAATCTGGCGAGAGATAGAACGCACTTGGTCACCCAGTTGCTTGCAGTATTCAAGTACCAAATCATCAGAAATGCTTAACAATTTGTATCCTGGTACCCACGCTTGTCTCATCACTCTTCCCATCAATATCTCATGGGGGCTCAGGCCTGTTCTTCGATCTGGAATGCTTCTGAGTCCCATCAGAACAAGAGGCAAGGCATTTATCCAGTTCAAGCCAGTAGAATCACACATTTTTGCCAATCTATTTTTTATAGTGCCATTTATTTGTTCTACCACTCCAGAAGCCTCTGGATGATATGCACAGTGCAGCTTTTGTGTGATCAAAGGGATTCTGCTACTTTCCTGAATTTCTTGTTGTACCAAGTCTGTTGAAATACCAGAACCATGGCGTCCCTCCCAATGTGTGATCCCTCATGTATCAATCGAGCCATTGGGGCAAGCAGGTGTCTGGGTAACACAGGCATACCATTTGGGCCCACAATGACACCATCCTCACGTCTCGGTTTACAACCTTGTTCTTTCCACTTCTCTTTCTCTTCCCAGGGCGTCACATGCTGCCATTCTCTCACTTCATCCCATGTAGGCACTTCTTCAAACATTCTAAGTTGGCAGCTGTTTCCAACCCCACCCCGCCTGGGATTTATTCTCATTTGCTCCATAGCACATTGTTTTGCCACCCGATCAGCAAAGTCATTTCCCAAAGATACAGGGTCAAGGCCCTTCTTATGAGCAACACATTTGACCACTGCCAATTCTTTTGGTAATTGGATTGCCTCTAAAAGGTCTTGGACAACTTTTCCATTCCGAATGGGGGTACCTGAGGAAGTCAGGAATTCTCTTTGTAGCCATAATTGGCCAAAGTCATGCACAACCCCGCAACAGTACTGACTATCAGTATACACTGTTACTCTTTTGTCTTTTCCCAATTTGCAAGCTCTTATCAGGGCGATCAATTCGGCTAC
Organism: Lissotriton helveticus; assembly: GCF_964261635.1. Classification (NCBI taxonomy): domain Eukaryota; kingdom Metazoa; phylum Chordata; class Amphibia; order Caudata; family Salamandridae; genus Lissotriton; species Lissotriton helveticus. The sequence goes on along the minus strand of NC_136061.1, from coordinate 210,681,522 downwards.
TTGTGCAGACTTTACTCCAAATAGATAAGATGCTTCTTCAATTTTGTTTAACGTGACCACAGCATAGGCAGCACTTAGGCCTCCTAGTTCATGCCTCAGGCATGAACCATCCACGAACCATTCCTCATCATGTACAGGCAAAGGGGTTTCTTTAATGTCTGGGCGAGGTTTAGTACTGGACTCTGTCAGGTCAATGCAGTCATGCTCATGATCTCCCTTATCTTCCATTACCATTGAGTCAGGGAGTAGAGTGGCAGGGTTTAAAATGTTACATCGGGTAATGACTATATTTGCAGCACCCATGAGAATCCTCTCATATTTAGTCAGCCGACTAGGGGTGAGATACTGAGTTTTTGTACGAGTCAATAGGATCACAACTGCATGTGGAACATATACAGTTACAGGATGTCCCATAATAATAGACTCACTTTGTTCTAAACTAGTGCAAGTTGCAGTTACTGCTTTTAGACATCCAGGTAGTCCAGCAGCCACTGGATCCAAAGTGGCAGAAAAATATGCCACCGGCCTTCTGGTCAAACCATGCTCCTGAGTCAGGACTGACAATGCACAATTGTCATGAGTGTCACAGAATAAGCCAAACTCCTTGGAGTAGTCAGGCATTCCCAGAGCAGGGGCTGTACACAGGCAATTTCGCAACTGTGTGAAAGCTGTTAAGCTCTCGTCATTCCATTCAACTGGGTCCTTTGCTCCTTTCTTTGTCATTTGTATCAAAGGCTTTGCAAGGACTGCGAATCCCACAATCCATTGCCTGCAGTAACGTACAACTCCGAGGAACATTCTGATTTTTTTCTGAGTACGGGGTAACAGCATATTTAATTATTCTGACTCTCTCTGAGGTGACTTTTCTGATACCTTTTTCTATCTGGTGTCCCAGATATTTCACTGATTTCGAACAGAACTGTAATTTCTCAGGGGCCACTTTATGTCCCTTTTCACTCAGGTGATTCAGTAGGGCAATGGTGTCAACCACGCAATCCCTATGGCTTTTAGACGCCACCAATAGGTCATCAATGTACTGTACCAAAACAGATTTTCCAGGTAAGACTAAAGTTTCAAGGCATTTTTTCAAGATCTGATTAAAGATAGAGGGGCTTTCAGTGTACCCCTGGGGGACCCTGTTCCAGACATACACGTTACTGTTGAAAGCAAATGAGAAAAGAAATTTGCTGTCTGGATGCAAGGGGATCAAAAAGAAAGCATGACATAGGTCTATCACAGTGAACCATTCAGCATCCCAGGGGATCTGATACAGAATCACTGCTGGGTTCGGGACAATAGGGCAGCAAGGGACCACTATCTTGTTTACCTTTCTCAGGTCCTGCACTACTCTGTACTTGCCATTAGGCTTTTTGATGCCCATAATCGGTGAGTTGCACGGGCTACTCATTACTTCCTGTATGATGTTCGCTTCTAGCAATTTCTGTATTTCAATGGCAACACCTGCTCTCACTTCTGCACTCATTCTGTAAGGCTTGGTATTAGGGTACACTGCATTTTCTCTCATGGCTATTTGTATGGGGTCTATGTTTTTCATTAATCCCACATCCTTTCCTGTAAAGTCCCACACTTCTGACTTTACTGTCTGCTGGAGTTCTTCAGGTAAGTCTTGAATAGTCTTTCGTTTTATTTCTGAGTCAGGTCTAATTAACATTAGCTTGTAGATACCGTCTTCATCTGGGGTTTGAATTTAGACGCCCTTTGGTGTGCAAAAGATGGTACAATTCATTTTGCACAGCAAATCACGTCCCAGTAAATTTACCGGACTGGTATCGCAGATAACAAATCTGTGCATTTGTTTAAAATTTCCAATTGAGATCTCCATGGGCTCGGTAACAGGTGTACTAATCAATTGATTAGATACTCCTACTACTTGGATTGCTTCTCCCGAGAGGGGTAGGTTTGGAACGTCCACTGTTCTTACAGTAGAACGGGTAGCACCAGTGTCCAATAGAAAAGTGACATCATTTCCATCAACCTTTCCTTCAATGTATGGCCCTGACTGGTCTACCGGCAAAGAGGCGCCAAGTACGCACTCCTCGTCCTCCCCTCTCAGGCCCCGTCAGTACTGGTCATCACTGGTCGTTCAACAAATACTGCGAAGTTGCTGTATTTCTATCCTCATTGCCTCCCCAAATTTCTACATCATCACCCTGTGGTGACTTCCCTTTAAAAATAGGTTTTGGCGCTCGGGGCACTTGAATCGTTTTTACCTGCTGCTGGGTCTTTCTTTGTTTTTCATTCTGCGTCTGTGGAATTAAATCAGGTGTTTGGGCATTATCAGACTGTAAATAGGGACACTCGTCTCTCCAATGTCCAATTTCTCCGCACTGATGGCAGGGAAATTTCTTTTTCGCTTCCTCTCTACTCATTTTAGCTCGGGGTTTTCCTCCACCCCCACCCCCAGGGCCTTGGTTCTGTGTTGCTTTATTTAGCTTATTTAATTGTTTTTCCTGCTGTTCTGCGAGCTTTACTTGAGCCCACATCACCTTCTCCTTCAGGGCCTTTTTCTTTTCTGCCATTTCGTCCTCACAGTACTTTGCGTACCGTAGGACCTCATCCATCTTTTTGGTATGCCAACAGATTTTATTATCCTTTATCCACTGACAAATTTCGGGTCTTAAACCGTTTACAAACCTGTAAATGAAGTGGGTCATGTCCTTCATCTCGATGTTATCTATACCACTGTATGTCTTAAATACCTGCAACAGCCTTTCATAAAAGGAGTGCACTGTCTCATCTCTTTCTTGCGTAGTTCTATCTATCTTGGTCCAATCAGTTTCCTTTGCAGGCACTTTTATTTTCAAATGTTGAATTACTTGTTCATACTTCCTCATCACTTCCTTCGATGGTTCCCCTGTTTTGTCATCTCTCGGGTATTCCTCACTAGGCCAGGCTATGGCTATCTTACACTCAGTCCACAGATCTACAGGGACCACTATGTCGAAGAATCCATCCAGGTCCTTCCACAAGCACTTTTGCACTTTTACAAATCTTTCTACCTGCCGGTACCAATCGACTGGCTTTTCTCGCAATTTCGGGAAGTCATTGGTAAAGGACACAATATCCTGTCGGGACCATGGAACATGTACATATTTTCCTCCTGGCACTTCGCGCATAGGGCATAACTGTTCTGGTTTGTCTGCCTCCTTTAGGACAAATTCAGGAGTTACCTGCTTAGACCTGGCCTCATCTTTTTTCCTAGCCCATCTGGCTTTCCATTTTTCTACTTCTCCCCATTTCTGTAATACTGTCAATAGTTCTTTGACCTGTGCCTTTTTTCCTGATATATTCAGGTTTTCCAAATCTTTGTCTGAAAATTCTGCTCGGTATGGTTTCTGCAAGGGTTTCGATTTTGAAATGTCTATTCCCATACTAGCAGCAGTATCTGTCAATTTTTCATGAAGTACTCGGACATTGCGGGTAAGACTTTTGCACATAAACAACAGCTCTTCTTCAGAGTAGGTATTTAATCTGTCTAATCCTACATTTCCTGCCATTAATTCTTCTACTTCTACTCTCAGTTTGTAGAGGTCTAAAGGTTTCGTTTGCGAAGTTTGTTTCTCTAATTCTTGACTCCATCTTTCGATTTCCTCAGGTGTGACCAAAGTGACACTTCTAGTACCCGAAGTCGATTCCATTTGAATCTCCCTCGCATTGAAAGGATTATGTCTTTTCTGCATCCCTTTCCCTGTATTTCTAATGGGCAGATCCATTAGTGAGACCTCAGATTCACACTCACTCGTCTGTTCATCTACAATTAAGGGTTCTGGTCTGGGCTGTGCTATGACGGGAGTAATGACTGGAGGTTTTGGACTTTCATGCCGATCCCCGTACAATGAAACCACGGGTCCGATTGTTACTGGGATTGTCAATGCTTCAGGACTGGTATTTAACTGGGACATTTTCTGAATGATCTCAGCTCTCTGTTTTGCTAGAACCTCCCGCTCCTTTTCTTCCAGTAATCTCTCTATGGATTTGTCATGTAACACCTGCGGGGTCAGTGTGGGAGCATAACTTGGGGCAGTGGGATGAGTCTCACTAGGTCCTTCACCATAATTTGGTCTTGGGAACAAACTTCCTGTACCTAGGGATCTTCGTTCTTCCTCATACTGTGGCTGTAATAACGGCATTCCTGAACTTGAGGGTCTCATCTCGCCTCCGTAGGGAGGTCGAGAACAAACATCTCCTTCACGGGAATATCCTGTCTCCCCACTAGCTGACATTCTGGGGTAAATGTTTCTGGTATCCACTGGTCCTAGACTCTCGGTATAGGGAGGTATGTGGTAACCCCCTCCTACACTTGCGGACCTAACTTCTTCCTGGGGATGAAGTCTTCGGGAAATATCTCCTGCACTGGAAGGTCGATGTCCTTCATTATAAGGAGGCGGACTTCTCATACACAGGTCATCTAATAATTCATCATCCGACTCTCCGATAGGTACCCAATGTTTAGATGTTTCCAACCGTTTCTTTCCCCCAGAAGGATCATCTGCTGGCATCATGGGAAACAATCCTTCTACAATCATGTTCTGCCTCCACTGTTTCATCTTTTTAGCTCGTGCTTCCTGCTTCAATTTTGGATAAAATTTAGTTATCCCTTTATCCATCCGTGGCTTATCCCTTTCGAACGCCTCGATTTCCCATTCCTCTAGCGCTTCATACTGCGTTAATCTAGGTCTGGGATGTAAATCATTCATTCGGGTTCTCAAATTGAATAGAATTCTGCTGTTAAATGTTCCATCTAACGGGAAAGCCAATACTCCGTCATCTTTCGTGTATTCTGCCCAATTTTCCAACCATACACATGTATTATACCCTTTATCGAACATCATGAAAGATGCGGGAGTATTTGGTGGTGGAATCACAACACCTTCTCTAGTTTTAATCGGTTTGTCCTTTTTGAAATAATTCTTCACTTTGTTTACAAGAGACACTTTTCTCTTATTTCCGTACATAATGTCGTTTTTAACTCCTTTCCACTGATCGTTCTCAAATCCCATATGCCGTGGATCAGGTCTGGTATGCGGTCTATACGAATGCCACATACAATTTTCTACGAGTGACTTTGTTTACAAAATCACTTCCAATCCGAGTGCGTCTTTTATTTTTGTGCGACCTATGAAATGCACGAGTTCAAATATTTCGACCAATGGGTGCGCGGCCTTTCGCGAGACAGTTCTCACGCTTCGGCGCTCACCCCTCCTTTACAATTTCAGCTCTGCTACCAGCTCACTACGCCTACCAATCCCAGCGCGGCACGGAGTGACGTCAGAGCAGCTTCGCGACTGACTCCCTCCTTCACAAGGTAACGGAAACTTTCTTTCTTTCCAAAGTGTTCAGTGCTTGGTTATTTAACAACGAATACACATTCGCCACTGTGCTCAAGTGTCTAGACAGGAAAGAATTAGTTTCGCTGCAAGTAAACTACTTCCATTTACTTTTCACACTCTACGAGTAGATCTCTTCTGCCTACCCTTCACACTAGCATTGGGGCACCTGCTACTTCCCTAGACTCATCCACCTTTCCGGGATATATCCAAGTCTAAAGTTTCACCAGCGAGCCCTTTTGCTTTCACTCAAGCTCCGATGAACCTGCTACTCTTCCGGTGGGACCCTCACTAGGTTATGCCACAGTAGGAATTTTGCCAATGAACCTCGTTACTAACATTTATTCAATCATACATTCAGAAAAACCCTAGTTAGTGCTTCCAGTTCTGCCTAACCTGCACCAACTTTCCTTAGAGCAAATGACCTCAAAGTAAGTGGATTCTATTCACCACTCGCTATTCAATTCCCCGGGGATTCCTAACAACATAAAAGACGTTTTACGTACGAATGGATTAATACATATAACAGTATAATAACAAGAATAACAATTTTAAAACATTTCATAATTTTTCAAAGTAAACAATTTTCAAGCGAGTGATCAATTCTCTTGAAGCGCCTACTCTTATAGCAGCATCCGACTTAGCTAGACTAACTAGTTCTACCTAACCTTTAGCTATTCCCTAACCATCCTCGATGCTACCAGAAAATTACTGCTAGAGATCGCGGGTCACCCGACCAATAATTTCGCCACTTCTGGCTTCGGGCCCATATACTTTACTTTATCATATACATTGATCAGATGACCACACAATCTACTACCAATAATTGTGAGTTCCCTTTCGATTTATTTCCAATGTACCCAACTTACCATCCACCGTTTTGGGTACCTATGACCACGATGGGTCAGGGAGCTAGCTGTAAAAGGAAAGGCAGCAATATACAAAACCCAACTTTTTGTACTTTATTTCATGAAATGACCACGGACAACTGAGAAGTTTTAAAAGTTTATCTTAGATTTCAGATTCTGCAATCATACAGTTTATAGTAATGAGGCAATCTATAATCAGAATAACGAAGAGCACATAACCATATAGGAAGAGTATACAGGTAACCATCCAACCCTATAATGAGGGAATTCAGAAATAACGGAAATGAAATTCGAGGGTGTGTACTAAATGCTAGGAATTTTATGCACGTATTAGGATTTTATCATTAGGTCATATTTCGAGAGAAAAGACACTGGGGAAACCTATACATCTATGGAAGGGTAGAAAGTGCAACACGCTATAATTCTAACATTATTACTTCAATTCAGTATTTAGGAGGAAAATTGTAACACACATTTAATTCATAAACAGTATAGTGAGATTTATACTAAAAAGGCATGGGAACATAGAAACATGCTATGAAATGCAAACTGTAAATGACTCTAATGAGATGCAATGATTTTGCAGAGAAAATCATGGAAAATTAACATATGCAAAAGGTATGTCTTTATTGAAGCAAAGACAGAAAAATAGGAAGGTGCAGTTGTAAGGATTCAGAGCGATATTTACCTAGACTGGTGTGAAAACCAACCCTGGCCACGGGTCAGTTAAGGACAGGAAATACCCCAAGGAATAGCAGTCATCAATGGGACAGCAGGTGCAGGATGGACACCTCAGGACAGGACAGGAAACCCAGATTAGGATCAGGACAGGACCACCAGGACACGACCAGCACCCGCAGTTTGGAAGCAACGCCTGCGCTCCACCCTCTCTGCAGCTATCGATCAGAACCCCGATTGGGTCAGCGAACTCCCAGCAAAAGTGCTCCGCCAGCACTTAAGGTTTAGTAAAACCTTAGTCTATGGTCAAATTCGGACAGAGAGCTCCGCAGCGCTCTGTATCAAGTCACTTATTGAGTGCGTTGGGTCAGTGACAGGTCAGCTATTCAGACAAGCCGGACAATTTCCCTAGGTGAACCTAGGCTAGATATACTGTTTTGGGACAGGGTACCACCCCCCAAATGTTGCAAAGTGTCAGAATCCCAAATTTGGATTGGTCCTAAGGTAGGATTTGGTTAACACACCAATCAGAACAGACTATTCTAAGGCCTAATTTGCATCCTAAGGTGCCGCCTAGCAAGATTGGGGTTCCCACGAGAAGTCGCAGGGAATACAATGGAAAGAAATACAATGTATACAAATAGGATACAAGTTAGGCTTTCTCGCTGGGTGAAGGTGCATCTTCCCATGCAGGCTCTGGCAGCAACCTTCTTTGGCTTGGTTTCAATGCCACCGCACCATCGACTGATTCTGCGCAATAGTGCCCTCCAAGATGGACTCCCCAGCCCCATCACCCCTCAGTGCCGAGGATACATGAAAAGTAAGCGAAAACAAATTAGTACATAGAAATAAATGAATGTATTATATGTCATGATTTCATATTTTAGTTTCATCATTGTAAAAATATACTATGCAATTACGGGTAAGTGCTACACATAACGACACGATAAGCAATAGCACGAGCTTCAATTCATTATCACATTAAGCTGCCATTTCATGGCGATTACGCATGCGCACCCTTTCCCTCCAAAACTATCTCTACGCAAAGTCACGTGAGTGTGACTGACGCATGCGCAGAAGAGGAAAGTCAAGCAGTGGCCATGTTAGGAACAAGAATTAATCGTATTAGTAGAACATATAAGCAAGCATCTCTATGATACCCACGCACATTCAAAATACATAAAATTAGTAAAACAAACAATTGAAGTTACGAGATTATAATAGATTTTCGAGGTTCTTGACTCGAGCAAGTCGCGATGCGAAATCATGCTCTATCAAAAGCATGCGTTGTAATGTCATACATCCGGAAAGCCCATATCGCATCTCAGTTAGCTCAGGCTGGAAATGCTCCCAAAACCCTCTACGAATCCTTCAGTCCTTCACCAACCTCAAGGCCTGCAATAATCTAGAAGCTCCCTCACAATCTCTCTGCAATGACAATGCACAAAATTTTTCGCAGAAAATAGTTCTCATCTACAACAAGATTGTCTCGCCAGGGAGCCAGTCTCTGGTCGCTATCACACCTGACCCGTCAGAACATGCAAACCCCAGCTGTCAGAGAGTTCCCCCCCCCCCGACATCGGTAGACATAGAAGCTTTACTTCACACAGTTAAATCTGGCTCTCCCTAGACATTATCCCAGACAAAATTGCAGATTCCCTGTCCTGTCAACTGTCTCCATCCATAGAGTTTCTTTTCAATCTCTCCATGAGAGAGGGCCGTCTTCCGATGGAATGGAAGGCAGCACAGGTCATGCCTGTCCGCAAGAACACCAAAGTTCCCCTGACTGGTCTCTCCAATCTCCGTCCCATCTCGCTAATTCCTCTCCTGAGCAAACCTTTAGAAAAACACATCAACAAACATCTTTCTGACCATATCGAACTCACCGGCAGCCTAGATTCCTCCCAGTCAGGCTTCAGGCCAAAATATAGCATAGAATTAGCCCTGCTAGCAGTCACGGATAACATCAGGAAGTCCTTAGATATGGGCCACTCCACCATTCTGGTGCTGTTGGACCTTTCTGCCGCGTTTGACACAGCCTCACATCAGATGTTGCTCAGGAGACTAGAGGAGATTGGACTTAGAGACTCTGCCCTCCCGTGGATGACGAGCTTTCTATACCCCCGCTCTCAAACCATTAATCTTGGCCCTTATCGTTCGGCGTCTATGGCACTGACCATGGGAGTACCTTAGGGCTCCTGTCTGCGCCCCACTTTGTTTAATATCTATGTCGCTCCCTTGGCCAACCTTCTTAGGACTTATGATTGTATTCCTATTTCGTACACTGACAATACGCAGCTGCTATTTCCTTTTAGCAAATTCCCTCATCTGTTCAGTCGGCTTTCTCTTTTAGTATGAGGGTCATTTCCAATTGGATGAGATGTAACTTCCTCCAATTCAACGTCGGGAAGACTGAGATCTTGCTCTTCGGAGAGGCCACCCTACTGTGGACTCCTGATTGGTGGCCGGTGGACCTTGGAGCTCACCCTGCCCCCGATTCCCTTGTAAAGAACCTAGGCATCCGCCTGGACCAGGCTCTCACCTTGAAGGAGCACGCAGCCCAGACAGCTGGCTCCTGCTTTCACACTCTGGGCCTGCTACGCCGGGTCTTTCCCCTGTTTCCCGATTCAACTCAGAGAACCTTAACGCAGGCACTTATCTTGAGCAGTCTGGACTACTGCAATGGCCTCCTGGTCTTAGACAATGATTCCCCACTTTGTAGATTGAAGGTGGTCCAGAACACCGCGGCAAGGCTGGTCTTGAATGCCCCCACTTACCCCAAACCGATTCCCGCCCTCTTCTCCGTCAGCTCAACTGGCTCCCAGTACGCAAGCCAGTTAAGTTTAAAGTGTGCTACATTGTCCACAAAGCATTATAAACCTCTGCCCCATTTATCTTGCTGAGAAATTTATGCCATATACACCATCCAGGTCCCTCCGCTTAGGAACCAAATACCTTCTTGCGGTCCCCCGAGTCAGGAAATCCAGGCTGGATGGGAAGGCATTCTCCCTCCTTGGCCCTCTTTACTGGAATCAGCACCCTATTCATCTGAGACAATGCCCTGACCATTACCAATTCAGAAAGCACCTTAAAACCGTCTTATTTTGCTTCTGATTCTGATACCGTTTGTTAGCTTTCTTGCTGCCTTTCCGAAGCGCAGAGATACCCCTTCGGGGGTCGATTTAGGCGCTATATAAACAAATAAATAAAATAGGACTGTACCTTCCTTAAAGAATTAGGAAAGTTTTTGCATTTGAAGTGAGAGGAATACCTAGTAATGACTTGGGGAACTAAAGCTTCATGAAAGGGTTTCAAAGGATTCGCATCTGACTTAAGAGTGAACTCTAGTAAGGCCTTAAGGAACTGCAGCTCTGGGAATTTCTTTTTGAAGATTTATCATTTCAAGTGAGAGGGACTTCTAGTATCGACTTGAGGACTTGTAGGTATCAATATACATATATTCATTGAAAAAAATCAAAGGTTACAGGGACGTTATAGTTAGGCTGACATTTTGCTCAAACAAAACCACAGAAATTCAGCAGTTAAAGTTACCTCAGATAACTATAACTCACGCCCCTGCAATACACTGCTTATGACCTCACATATTAAATCACTGATGACATGGTCACTGACATAACTGATGACATCACTGATGAATTCTCAAATGACATCTCAAATACTGATTACCTCACTGACGACAGATGACATCATCCACAAAACCATTCACCCATCCACTTACATTCTTAATACAAGATCTCGTACACCCAATCCCACACTTCCACTGATAAACAGATTCACAGACCCATAAAGACAATTTCACAGCTACTCACTGATCTGCAGAAGCACTCACTCACTACCTCGCCCATACAGCCACTAATGCAACCATTAAGTCACATATATAACCACTGATGCACCTATTCAGTCACTATGACATCTAGTAATGCACACACTTGATGAGTGAAATGTCTGTGTAACCTTTGTTTTTTTTCAGGGAATTTCTAAGGCTCTTTAAAAATTCTATTTCCTAACTAGAACATCCCTGTAACCTTTGGTTGTTTTCAGTGAATTAATAAGGTTTTTAAAATCCATTTCCAAACTAGTGGGGAAAGTGGGCGGATCTCCCACGAGCTCTCAGCGATCCCACTGTGTGGGACTTACTGGAGGTAACAGGAGGGGTTGTTGGCCCCCAAGGACCCTCAGCATCTAAAAAGACTTCATCCCCCAACAAGTAGTGCGCCAGGAGGTGCGATTGCAGAGTAGTGGAGAAAGGGGACGTGGCTTCTGAAGTCTTCTCAGCAACCGTGCTCTATTTGACTTAATGGAGGTAACAGGAGGGCTTGTTGGACCCCAAGAAGCCAAAGGAACTTTATCCTCCAACTAGTAGTGCACCAGGAGGCGCATTTGCAGAGTGAATGAAGAAAGGGAGCATGGCCTCCAACCAGGTCAAGCAATCCCGCTGTGTGGTACTTTCTAGAGGGAACAGGAGGGCCTGTTGGCCCAAGGACCTTCTGGAGCCAGTGAGACTTCATCCCCCAACGAAGGATACCTTTGCTAAATTGATGATGATTTCCCCGCACACTGTCTTGGTGTACTCTAACATATGCTAAGTGGGTCTCTGAGTGGGTGCCTCTGTGCTTTGAGGCAGTTTACGAGTGGGTGTCTGAGTATCTCACTGAGTCTCTCAGTGGCTGCATTACTGATTCACTGGGTTTGTGAGTGTGTGCATCTGTGGCCTGAGTGCATATGTCTCTAATTGGGTCTGTGAGACAGTGTACACCTCTTGACTACATCTGTAAGAGACTGTGTCAGAGTACAACTGTCAGTGAGTGTATGAGTTTCTGAAAGAGTGTGTCGCTGGGTGTCAGAGTGTGTCTAAGTGGGTGTGTGAGTTTGTAAGTAAAACTGTTGACAAGTGTGCGTACCTATCAACATATCTACATATATGTATATCATTTTTTTTTTCACCAATATTCGCGAAGACGCCGATAGTTGCGATGTCCCACGACGGTACATGTGGGTCCGCACAAATGGTCGCAACATCGATGCAAATATCGCATGTTATTAAAAAAGTACATTTTGGACACATAGCTTGTCTCACAACCCCTTTTCTCAAATATGGGTTCAGAGTACCACCACCCTGACCCCTTACATTAGCTTTCACAGAAATGTTCTGTCCCTGGAACTGTTCCCGCTTGATGAATTGGCAGCTGCAACTTTCTGTTCAGGTGGCGTCCAGCCAACTTATTTGCATTGGCATGCACGATTGATCGCTAAATCGCAGCGAATTGTTCATGGCCACAGATATCACTATACTTTTCAACTTACATTTCTGAATGAATTTGCACCAAATACCAAAAAGATCAATCTACGTAACAACATCTAACTTTATACCAAATTTGGTGTAATTCTGTCCAGCAGTTCGGGCTGTAGGTTCGACTACGCATCCGATGGGAATGAAAATAGGAAAACAAAATTTATTGAAACACCTTTTTTTAGATCGAGCCTACAGTGCATGCGCTGTCTGCAAGACCTGTTGTATTCAACAAAACAACTGTAATCCCACCTACTACTTACCGTTGGGTCACTGCTGCAACGCTCTTCTTTGCTTCTTCCTAAATATCGTTCACCCAGCAGATACATCACTTCCGGTCAAAGCTAAGGAGCACTGGCCAAGCACAGTCTCCTTACGCTTACCTTCTTTATCTGTTGTTGCAGAGAACTTTTTTTTTAAAAAGGTTGCTTTCCGCCGTTGCAGCTTCTACCCTCCCACCACCCTCCAACACAAAGGCAGCATTTCCCTTAATCATACGCCTGCTGACACAAATGCTGTGTTTTGATTCTCTGAACTCCGCACGTGCCACAGAGTGAGCAGTTTTTTTTAGCCTTGCCTTAGTTTCTGTTCACTTCTTTTGTTCCGTTTTCTACTTCCTACCTCTGCCTCCCAGCACCGAAACTGTACCATGGCGTCCTCATACTGTTATCTGTTCCAAACTACCTGCGAGCGGCCGGATGCTTTTTGTTAGGGAAGCCTTGCCTTGTCCAGCGTATGAGCCAGGTAAGCTGTTCATTGCTTCGGAGTGCTACTACGCAACTAGCGTTTGGAAGGGCCAGGTCACGTACATTGGGGGTGTGAAGAGTTACAATGACAGACGTTATTCAATATGACCCATATTTTATGCTGATCTCAGTTGAAAGAAGTCTGAAGAAGTCTCTTTTCAGAGATTCCCAAAAGCGTTCAAAACTTTTCCTTTCCTCTGAATATGTAAGTACAATACAAATGAGGAAATGCTTTCCCGTGGTTTTATGCCACAATTCACAAACATTGTGTACTGAACTATGCCCAGGAAAGCAGTGTTAAGTCCCAAAATCATGAAGTCCGCACTGGCAAATCAACTTATTTAATGAATTGTTCTGTTACAATTTATATTTCATTACTTGAAGAGGAACCCATGACCAGAACACACACAGTCCACAATAATTCGCCAAAAACACTATTTTTGCTGTTCAAATGCCCTTTTTTCCTTGACAATAGAGCTGGGAAAAGATGCAGCGGAAACAACAACGCGCAAATTTAGAGCAAATTTATACACTAGCATGAACTAGCGTCTGCTTGTATCATGAAGTTTGTTCACTTCTTCTAGCACTGATGTAAGCAGAGCAAGAGCTCCATGTCACCCAGAAACACTTTCATAGTGTTGGGATTTTCTTTTACAGATTATTGCTGTTTGCTGTGTTAATTCTAGTGAAACAGAAGCAAAATTACAACTTCCAGAATGCACTAATATAAAACGTTACCCAATGAATCCATGTTATCAGACACCATGTTCTTCAATTAAGGGTGTTTCCAACAACCTAATGCATTCTGGAAGTTGTGGTTGTGGTTTTTATATCCAAAAGGAGAGGCCAGACTAGGGGCACTGGGCCAGATGTATCAAGCCTTTTTGCGTTCGCAAACGGGACGATTTGCAAAAAAAGTGATTTTGCTATGTATGTAACGTTTTGCTTTCACAATATAGGTAACCGCAATTTTTTAAGATTACCTAAATTGCAAATGCATTTAGGGAATCGCAATTTGTGATTCCTTAAATGCAATGCAGGAAGCAATAAAAAAATTGCGACCTGGCTTTAAGGAATTGCAAATTACCACCTACTTCTAGTTGGTGGTAATTAGCAAATTCCTTTAAAAATGCACTTTTTGGCATTTTTCTAAGTGGCATGTGGTGCACATACATGCCCTTAGGGCATGTATGTGTGCCGCATGTGCACACATGCAAACTTCAGGGGTGCAACATGGTGTCCTTTTGGCACCCTTGGCATTGCATGCACAATTTGCGAGTACCTATTTGGTACTTGGAAATTGCGACTGCAATCCTATGGGCCTCCTGGCCCATAGGAATGAATGAGAAGGTATTCCTTAAAAGCGAATCGCAATTTGCGATTCACTATTAAGGAATACGTAGGATTCGCAATTTTTGTTTGCAAAACTACATACATTGCATTTTGCTTTTCTTAAATAGCGAATCAGTAAAATTTGCTATTTAAGAATCGCAAATGCAATCCTTTATACATCTGGCCCACTGTGCCCTAGTGGCATGGAGTCACCGGGTCTCTTTAACCAATGTGTTATAGGTATATTAAGGCTACTCTTAAAGGTGTCTTCTAAAGGCCTGGGAATAAGTACATTTTTTGCCATCATGGATGAATTATTTATGCAGTGCAACCCATTGAAATCCACAGCCTGAATTTTTAAAGGGCTGGGATTTGACAAAATAGCACTTTTATAAAAATTCCACAACTAACAATTCAATCCAACCCACATAATTCCACTAGCCACCACATACATACACTCCGTAACACATGGGTAAAATACATTGTCATTTACAACGATAATAGCTCTAATTCAATCAATTGCAAGACCTATTGCATTTCCATTGCTTGTTACTTATTGAAATCAAGCAGTGAAGAAGCAAAAAGTCTAAACTAAATGTCTCTGGGCTTTAGAGGTCCCGCTCACCTTACATTGCTAGTCTGTGGCGATGCAGGATATCCTCCATCCTTAATGAGCCGTCTCGCAGCCAATCTTCGCAGCAGAGCAGACTGCCCACAACCGCCGCTGCGCTCGCTTTTCTGCTGACCCCCCTCCAGGCATTGGGGGATCCATTCGGAAACAGGTAAAAATCCTCAGCGAGGCGGTCTCCCGATCAGATCCCACGTCAGGCACGTCTCGACCAAGAAGACGACTTCAGTGCCTCTGCGTCTCTTCTTCTCACTGCCGGCAACCGAATCAGCTTGGTGACAGGGAGGAGGAGCAATATGGTCACCTGCAGCTACGTGAAGTGGGGATCTTTGTGCTTAACAAGTCTGTCAGCTTTGTGACAGACTTTTTAAGCACTTGCTTCTGACTTGAAAGAGATATCTAATACAGGTCTGCAGGGCTGCAGTCTTGTTCAATTCTTTATACAGTTTTTTCTGACTCGAAAAGGACATCCAGTAATTACTTGAGGTAATTGTAGCTATGTGAAAGGACTTTGCCAATGCTTGTTTGGTATGTATACATAAACATTTGAATCGCATTGCCTCCAAATTTGCCAGCTTTGCAATCATTTGGTCTGCAAGAACCCAGTTAAAAAGCATCAGTGTCTCTCACTCCTCTACCGTTCCAGTGATGCGCTCTAGTTTAACAATTTTTTATTAAGATGCATTTGAGTGTTTGTGCAATTCTTTCACATTCAATTACTTTCAAGTGCAGGGCCCAGGTAAGCACTAGACTGCAGATAGAAAACAAACATTGGCAAAGCCAATAGGTTAAGTTTTGAAGGGATTCTGCACATATACAGAACTATGCGCAAAAACCAACTAGCTAGAGTGTCTTGTTCGTTCTCCGACCAATAGCGAAGCTACCAATGATTAGACAACCCAGAACACAACACTCCCAACTCTCAGGAATCGTGGTAGCAAGACAACTCTTTCGTTCACTCATTCATACTTGTCCACAATAAGAGTAATCAGAGTCATGGTATAGTTTAAAATATTTATTTTAACTAAAGTGCTCTATGATGCAGTACAGGTGCCAGAACTAGCAGCAAAATGCATAAGCACAATACCGCCAGCATTGTTTCAATTTCATAGAATACAAAAGGGGATGTCCTTTTATAAAGACAGTGGAAAAGGGCTATGGGGCCCAACCACCCTCCCTGTGGTAAGAAATAGTTTATTATAAAAAGAAGACCTCTGGGCTTTGTCAGCAGACCCCATACCTCAAGGCCTAGATAAAAGGTTTACATCTCTGGACCAGCACAGCTCTTCTCTCTGGAAAGGTCTCTCTCCAAGTGTGTGAACAACATGCGTTGCTGCAATAGTAAAGCACATGACTTTCAATAGTGAAGCTATGTGTCATGTTATGTCTAGGTGCGAGGGACTGACCAGAACAGAATAACAAGGGGCATTGTTTATCAACCTTGTACATTGTGTGCAGACTAAACCCCAGAGAACAGCAAAGAACGTGGAAATTAGATAGTTCTCATGTGAAAGGCATATACAAAGTCTTGCAAAATAAAGGCATGTAGTATCGTGCGCAAAAGCAGCCTAATGGCAGCGAAGCTCATGCTAACTTAGCAATGTCGACAATGAACCTACCATCCATACAACACCCTCCCCCTGGTAAATCCATAGTATGTAGACATAGGACGAAAACAGAGTTCAAACGCACCTTCATTTTTAGAAAAAATGAAGAGAGAAAAAAAAACATTTAGGGAAAAAAATCGGAGAAATACTACTGAAACATAAGAACCTGCATCAGCGAACTTAATCTCTCAGAGTGTATTAGCAAAAGAATGCAACACCCTCCAAAAGGACATCATTGTCATTGGTAGAAAAAAGGGATGCCATCCAATTCAGCAAGTTGAATGAACAAGCGTGCTCCTCACAGTCGGTGCCTCCATGAGCATTTCTGGATAACTTGGGTGATGCAGGAGATTCTGTGCAGTTTCACAGATATCCCATTGAGCCAAGACCCCAAGTGCAGCCGCACACACCATAAGGCCAACCCCATTACAGTCCTGGTGATGGGCCATTAACGGACCCATCAACTGGTCCAAATCCGGTTCTGAACACGACGTTTTGGAGAGGCATAAATCCAGCGCCCATGTAAACAGATATTGTAAACAAGAGAAAACTGGTTGCACGCAAGTGAAGTAGGCAAAGCACAAGGACAACCCATAAGCCAGTGTTGCCAGTGGTAATGTACTGAAGCATCCCTGCATACGGTCACGGAGCAATTGCTGCTGGCCTGGTCTGTGCAGTACTAGAAGAGGAGCAGCCATTGCGCAGTAGGCACAGTAGAAGCAGGTCTCCAGCAGGTAATGTCCGTAATAAAGGGAATCCACCAAAGACGCTGGAAAAGATAGAATGAATGAAGGCAGGTAATACTCCAAATATTGTCTGAAAAGAAGTCTCAAGGCCAGAGCCAACAGCTTTAAAAAAATGTACAAGGCCTTGTGTATCAAACGCATTAAAAATGCGGAGTATAAGCTCCCCAAAATGTGGTGGGAGGTCAGTATTCAGAACAAACTGAATCTCACTAGATGTTCTAGCCACCTGCAAGTCAAAGGTCTCTCGCGCTGAAGTGAGGGGGGCTTCTTGTTGGAATAAAAGAGCTTTTAGTCTGATCAATTAGTTGAAATCTGTTTTCAAAGTTGGGATGGAAGGCCAAATTGAGCTATCGAGCTCCCCAACGGGGGGGAGGAAAAAGCACATTTTTACAGCAAATCGTGCGATGTAAAACCGGTACAATGTACGTTATTCCAGCCAGAAAACCGCATCATTCTTGGCTATTTAAAATAAGATAACTACCATTAGTAAGCAGAGTGAAGGGGGGAGTTATTGCGGGAACTGGATTACCTTTTAAAACACAAGCAAGGTTTGGGGCCGACACATTGCAAACCCTGTGCATCTTATTGTTTTTACAAACAAGGGAATGTCTACTGTAGAATCTCAGTTATCCCCCGTCAGGTATACTTCCTTCCCATCACGTAAACATCTGTAGGTGAAGGGCAAAGACCACAATTCATGCAGAAACGTGCTGCCTAGAGGTTCAAAGCGGCCTAGCGGGTAATGTTTCATACAAGAGCTGAGCTGAAACAATGAGAAATGTAAAGATATAACTCCATGAATGAACCAAACAGGAGAGTCTGTCTCCACCACAGAGAAAGGCAAAGGGTCCAATTTTTTAATGTGTAGAAGAGTGTATGCTGCATCTTTCATGGACATAACCTGCTGTTTGTCGGTCAGGTTGAATGGCAAAAACAAAGCAGATGCATTTAAATAATCCCATGATACTTTTCCCATTTTTAGAGTTTGTAAAGTCTATGCGAATTGAATCACTGAACGCAATTGATTTTGACCATGGTATAACAAAGGCACATCTTCTTGTACAATATCATTAACAGAAGAAACAATATTATCTAATATGTAAATCTGGGAAGACAGTGTGTTAATTCTATTGTCAACGACAGCAAGGACCTTTTCTAAATTTGCTTGGTCAATTTCCCACAGACGTGACACTGCCACAATCTGTGGAAGTTTCCATATTTCATTGTAAGCTGCGTAAATAAATCTCTTTGTTCTAGGAACCCCGGGTCCCAAAACAAATTCGGCCAAATTGATGTTACTGGACAAAAGCGATAGGTGTTGTTTAATGGATGGTAGTGTAGAGTGCTGCAACCACTGTTGACATAATTTCCCAACCGAACAGGTGGTTACCGAATGTGTGTCTGAAAATATTGGGTCGGGTCAATCTTGTGTATAACCTGAGGTAGTGTTAAAAAAACATAGTTGGCAGGCATTCACACTCATCTGCCATACTAGCCAACCTGAAAGATCCGCTTCAGAGACAATAAAAGAGTTATTTTGAAATAAAGCTTATAAGACATTAATGGTATAATTTGTGTCTGAGCGCCAATCATTATATTCAGCCAAAAAGGGAATGGCAGAAGCGTCCAACTTCTTTGCAGTTGCAAACCAAAGCAAGTTGGTTGGTTCACTGTATCAATTAAAAATAATATCTGCACTGGGATGAGGCAGGCACAATGTAAGGCTTCAGTGCCCCGCACCTGACAGTTCCTAGAACCCCAGATAGATTTCAAATCAATTGTTGCCTTCCAGTGATCATAGCCATGTATAGGCAGGTCATTTCGGAAACTTTTTGAATAAATTAACTTGTATGGGTCAACATGATTTTGTGTGTTGAAAAATATTTAATTTAAAATAATAGGACTCAGGTACTGACCTATCATAATCTGTGAAGTATGTACATTTATTTCTAAGTGTTTTCGAGCTTCCTTTCATCGGTGTAGGGCAATGTTCCCATTGCTTGTAATTAAAAACAGGTCGTAATGTATTTGACTTATGCAGGAAATGATGCCCTAAATGTTGATACCAGAACAAATCGGCATAATTGGCAATATTTAAATACAAATCTTCAGCATTAAAAGCAGCATAATACTTCAAATCTGCAAACAATGATTGCATTGCATGCACATCCCAGTCATCGGAACGTATGTCCTGTGTCACCACATCACTCATGGAAACACGAAATACGTTGAGGACCTCCGTTGGACCATGGACTTCAAAATCGACTTTATCCCAAACGATGCCATCTGCAACTGGGAACGCTGAAATGTTAACAAGGGTCTGATCACGTTTCATGATGTGGGAAGATGAATGGGGGGCCAAAATACCATCAACCAAATTCACAGCAGAGTGTTTGGGCAAGTAATGTCCATTGATGAGCAAGAAAAACACTGTCACAAAATCAATTAACATGAAGAGAAAAATTAGGATGAGTACCAACCAGATGTAAGTCCATGAAGGGACTATGTAAGTCTGTTTGAACCAGTAGACAAAAATAGTTAATTTGGTAGGGGCAATCAAGGAGGTGGAGGACGAGTCATAAGAAAAGCTGCCATGGTGTAAAGGATTTTCAGGCAATTCAGACAAAGACTCTCTTTCATGGGATAAGCATATTAATTTCCTCGTTGCTGGAGGAAGAAGGTGGGACAGGCAAATGGTCAACAGTAGGGTCCATCTCGATGACAGTGTCATGTGGAGCCTCAAAAGTTGTGCCAACCCCAGGATTCCTAGAATTTGTGGGGCACGAAACAGCAGGCATCACACAAGTCAGAATCGGCCAGACGTTGTAACTTGACATTGTCCACTGAGATGTATCTGTTGTCTTTGTGACCAGGAAGCGGTGGTAAAATGACTGTGCGTGTATCCTTCAAGCCAAGGACTAGAACCGGTGCACGATAAGAGGGACCAAATTCTTTTTTTGTTCTCCAACTCCTCTCAGACCAGATCACCCACTTTCGGAAGCCAGCCGACCACCGGAATCAGCAGTGCAACATCAGTGGCAGAGGGTAAATGTTCAGTTGCAAGACTGTCACGGGTCTCTTGTAGGTCCTGTAACATAGTAGAATGATTATCTATGTCAAAGGTTGCAGCAGCCGCCGCAACATCTAGACAATCAAGGTCTGGCACAAACATTTTGATGCCAAAGAGCATCTTGTATGGGGTCCGCCCACCCAGAGATCTTCTAGGGGGATTATTAAGTGCACGTTGAACCCCATACAAATGGGCCAGCCAGTTCCTGCCAGCACCGATGTCTCTGGCTGTCAAAGATTGCTTGAAGTCACGGTTCATCCGTTCCACAATCAAATTGACATCAGGCCTGTATGGAGATGAAAACTGCACCAGCACCCCCAAAAACTTCATCGCATTCTTGTACGCCTTAGAGGCGAACACTGGACCTTGGTCTGAATGAATGGTGCCACAGGCAAAGATCCCTACAAAGACACGCAAATCCCTGATGACATTTCGAGCGTCAGCACTGCATTGTGGTGAAACCCAAAGGAATCTAGTTCACGAATCAACTGCAACTAAAATGTATTAATATGCAGTATCTGAAGAAAATGGACCGCAGTGATCAAGATATACACAACCAAAAGGCTGATTAACAATGCATAACTGTGTTTGTAGTGGACGTGCTACCGTAGAAGGCTCGATTTGCTGACAGATGTCACAAGAAAGTACATAATTACGGTTCTGTTTATATAGACCACGCCACCAGTAACGTTGCTGCAAGATAGAAACTGTTGCAGACACTCCGGCATGGGCCAAAGCCATGCCTTTGTGTGCGGCTTTGATCAAAGAGTATCTGCGGTCCGCGTTGGGAATCAGCCGATCACCAACATCCAGTATCCTTGCGAAAGGGACTTCTTCGGGAGTTAACTGCTAAGAATACTTTAAAGGAAAACCTTGTGGGGAATTGGTGCCCTCTGCAGTAGCAGCTATAGATGCCAAAATCTCATTATCAATCTTAGTGATGGACCTTGTAACGGCTGCTACTGTAGATTTGGCTGCCTGGTCAGCCAAAGAATTATCAACATGCTGATGGCCTAGAATATGGATAACCTGTGTGAGTGGGAGACGTGTTTTAAGTTCTGCCACTCAAACCCAAATGCTTTATCGTGCTGCCTTTAGAATCTCGATAATCATTTGAGACCAATAGAATAAGTTGTCATTCAAAAACTGAACACAGTAGTAAGAATCACACACAATGAGAGTAGACACATTTGGATCTGCAAACTCGAGAGCAAGAACCAGAGCACTCAGCTCAGCCAATTGGGCGGTACAGTCTCCCAGCACCTGTGTATGCAATATATTAGACTTTAATTCTCCATTCACTATTGTACCAGCCACGATAGCACAAGCCGCTGAATAAGCATGTTTAGAGCCAGTGGCCGGTTGCACTAACCCATCAGTGTAAATAATACATTTGTACTCCTCTAAAGGAAGCAAAGACAGAGGAGGTGGATGAAAATGTTCGTATTGACAGAACTCCTGTGCCTTGAGAGCAGGATCAAAGATAAACGTGACATCAGGAGACGTCAGAGAAGTAGCCCATTGTATCCAACAGGATTTGTAATTCTTTAGAGTTTGGCACACTAGCCTTAGTCACTGCTTCTAAAGCCGGCAAAGGTGAAACCAACAAAATGCGTTTCCCCTGCGCCAGTGCATGTTCCTTCAGGACTGCCATCTGTACAGCTGTTGAAACTTTTTCAACAGTGGAAAACCACATCTCGGCTGAAGTGTACAATTGCGATTTGTATGCAATAGGTACTGTGTCACCTTCATTGTACGTCAAGTAAGTGAAACCCACCTCGCCCGGGACGATTCGTATCACCAGGTATGTGAGGTTATCACGTGTCAACAGGTACTTAGATTCAAGGAGATCATACTGCAAGGAATGCAGTATAGCTGAATGTTCCGGAAGCCAGCTGGCAGATGAAAATGTATCAAAGCATAAAGGGGCTTGATACGCTGGGCATAATCGGGAATGTAAGACCTCCCAAAATGTAAAAATCCCAGCAACGACTGAAGTTTCTTCAGTGTAGACAGGGACTGCAACCATGAGCATTTCTCCCGAAAGTGGGATGCTAAGCCCCTACATTCATTATTGAGCTCATAGCCCAAAAATACCACCGCATAATAAACGATGTGTGATTTAGCATAGTTGAATTTGTAACCATACTACGCAAACATAAGTATGATGCTGTCGACATGGCATATATGTGGCCCTAGTTCATCGTCTGTCAGATAAATATCGTCAACGTATGAGTAGGCATCTCGTCAATGCTGTCCAACAAAGAGACAACACATGTGGCCAAAACCCTGGGGCTTTATTATACCCCATAGGTAAACGCCGACATTTTTTCTGTTTCTCACCGGCCGCAAATGCTGTCTATTGACTGCATTCAGGAGACAGGGTATGATTATAGAAGCCTTTGGAAATGTCAAGTGTTGTTTTATATTCCTTACGAACAAGACTATCTACAAGGGCCGAGCTATGGGTATTCTGTACCGCAAATGTACAACAAAGAGAGTTTAAAGGTTAGTAATCTAACACTATGCGATAAAACCCATTTGGTTTGGATACCGTAAAAAGTGGATTATTCATCGGTGACACACAGGTCACACCTTGATACTCCAACTCAGTTAGAAAATCAGAAACTGGACCTTTAGCTTCCTGCCGGATGGGATATTGGGGTTGAGGCTGTGGCATAGACTGCAATGGAGTCTCATGTGCCAGAGAATCTTTATTTCAGCCGACTTGGTTACAGTACAATGCTGGTGCAAGGGCCAAAGCCCACTCAGATTAAAAAGCATTTGCATGCTCCTCAGGGACGTAACGCGAAAAACTCAGAAGTATCACGTCCTCCCCTCTTGATGTGACCAGAACAAAAGGTGGGGGCCAAATCGCCTCCGCCAACAAAATGTCATAAGTAGAGGTTAGATTATCCTAAAAAATCGCTGTGATCACAGGCTCTATGTCTGAAACAACAATAAGGGAACTACAGGTCTATGAACGTCAAGAAAAAGAAAGATAAGGAAAAGGAAAAAAAAGGTTAATGCAAACATCCATTCATTGAGACAAAATAAATCCCATCAGCCCACCACAGTGGCGGAACATCCTCACTTGGGAATGGTTGTATATTAAATGAATTTAAAATAGTGTAAAGAAAAAGTGCAAAAAAGTTAAAATTGACTACTAAGACACAAGTGACTTGGCCAATTTTCCTCTATTGCTCAAGATAGTTATTCTTTCAAACTTTGAGTATTTGGTTTTAATCTTGACACATAGCGTTTATTAAAGTCACTTGTGTCTTAGAAGTCAATTTTAACTTTTTTGCACTTTTTCTCTACACTATTTTGCACTGCAAATCATCAGCACCACTGAGAAAAATATAATAGTGGTTGGATTAATAACTGGTAATGACTGCAATGTAGCTGTCCCCCTGGTTAGGTGTGGGCTACAGCAGTCATTTAATATACAACCATTCCCAAGTGCCGATGTTCCGCCACTGTGGTGGGCTGATGGGATTTATTTTGTCTCAATGAATGGAGGTTTGCATTAACCCTGCTTTTTCTGTTTCCTTATCTTTCTTTGTCTTGACGTTCATAGACCAGTAGTTCCCTTATTGTTGTTTCAGACATAGAGCCTGTGATCACAGCGATCACTCTCTCAGGAATCCCGGTAGCAAGACAACTTTTTTGCTCACTCACTCATACTTGTCCACAATAAGAGTAATCAGAGTCAAGGTATAGTTTAAAATGTTTATTTTAAATAACATGCTCTATGATGCAGTACACGTGCCATAACTAGCAGCAAAATGCATAAGCACAATACCGTCAGCATTGTTACAATTTCATAGAATACAAAAGGGGATGTCATTTTATAAAGACAGTGGAAAAAGGCTATGTGGCCTAACCACCCTCCCTGTGGTAAGAAATAGTTTATTATTAAAAAGAAGACCTCTGGGCTTTGTCAGCAGATCCCATACCTCAAGGCCTAGATGAAAGGTTTACATCTCAAGACCAGCACAGCTTTTCTCTCTGGAAGTGTGTGAACCACATGTGTTGCTGCAATATTAAAGCACACGACTTTCAGTAGTGCAGCTGTGTGTCATGTTATGTTTAGGTGCGAGGGACTGACCAGAACAGAATAACAAGGGGCATTGTTTATCGACCCTGTACATCGTGTACAGACTAAACCCCAGGAAATAGCAGAGAACGCAGAAAGCAGACAGTTCTCATGTGAAAGGCATAAACAAAGTCTTGCAAAATAAAGGCATGTAGTATTGAGCGCAAAAGCATCCTCATGGCAGTGAAGCTCATGCTAACTTCGCAATGTCGACAATGAACCTACCATCCATACAACACTGGCGTTGGCCACCATTCTTTAGGCTTTCGCAACTCTTGCGTTGTTCTGTAATGGTTCTTGCAAAACTTCCAGGTGCCAGGCCCTGATCAATCTAAAAAAACGAAAAATTGGCTTAAGGCAAAACTGTTCTTTTTATCCCACATTACCATGGCAGTCCCTGACACTGAGGGGGAATACTTTGTGTATGGATGTGCAACTTGTGATAGGACTGCATGTCAACTCATAGTGAAGTCAGCCAGGCTGAAGTTCAGTGGCCCATTGTCCCATGGTGCATGCTGGAGTGAGTGGAAGAAAAATGTGAATGACACAACAAATGACTAATTGATGAAGTCTGGCAAGAAACCCCTGTAAGAATAGTGTTATACATATAATTTTAATAAATTCAAAAGGTCTTGGCTAACTCCAAGTCAAAAAAATCGATCGTTCTGGCATTGGCTGCCAGCCTTTTGCCTTTGCTAACGCTGTTTAAAAAAAGTTTTTGTAAATCTTTATTACAAACAGATAGGGTTGAAAAGCTAGATCAATAGAGAGGTATGCAAAGATAGAAAGGGTTGTATAGATAGGGTTGCATAGATAGACTGGTTTAGATAGGTAGATAAAGTGTTGCCTAGATAGATAAATAAATTGAGTTGCAACTATAGATATAAAAAGTTGGATAGATAGATAGGTAGACAGACCGACAGATAAACCAACAGTGCTGAAAAGCTAGATAGATGGATGGGTGTATAGTCAGGCTGGATAGGGTTTCAAAATGAGATAGAAAGAAAGATAAAAAGATTGGCCAGGAGATTGAAATATACAGCACATCATCAATTAGGAACTATATAAGCATCACATACAAGGGGACTCAAACCATAAGCAGGACATACAGACTAAACTGGTTTACAAGTATAACTACTCATCAGTTAAGATACATACCAGCATGATATGCAGGAGTGCAGTAATAAATGCACTTCATTGAGTACGTATTAAACTGAGGATAATTTTGTAAAGAATAGTTTCAAATGAATGTAATCTCATATGTTGTGAAATAGCAGCAATAACATACATAAAGGCCATTCTGAAAGGAATTTACAACAGTGTTTGCAGGAGACAGGAACTGATAAAACTGGAATGTGCCCTGTGGTTTCATCACAAATACTGAGAGCTGACAGAAAGCGCTTGCTATTACATCAAGCTCTTAACTTAAAAAGAGCACTAAAGGAGCAGGTTTTGTCTACCATTGGCATTTGCTTCCACTGCAGGCACCTGTTGAGGAGAGTTTTCACCTTTCTCCCACTTTCTGCTAGGAAAACTCTGATACAGGTCCAGGTTATCAGTTGGTTGGATTATGAAAACGCCTTACTTGCCTCTGCAAATGAGACATTGCTATCCAAACTTTAAGTGATGTAAAACACTGCTGCGCATCTCATTTGCAACCTTCCATCCCCTTTATTGCACTCGCTTCATTAGCTACCAGTATATAAATGGATCATTCTTTAAATTTGTTGCATGACACATAACTCCCTGAATGGGAAAGGCCCCAGATACTTATCTTCTAGGCACACTCCCTTTTGTCCGTCTAGACTGTTTAGATCTAGTGAGAAAGCGCTATTGATAGTCCCACGGATCAAAAGGACTCATACAGGGTCAGATCATTCTCTTATCTAGCCGCGCTGTATTGGAACAGATTACCCCTGCACATCCGAATGTGCACTGAACCTCTCCAATTCAGTAAACTACTTAAGACTGTGCTCTTCTAAAAACAGTAGTCTCCGCTCGACAAAACGGGCTGTGCCAAGCCCGCAACTCTAAGCCTGTCTCTTGCTGGGGTGGGACTCGGTCCCCCAGCCTGCATATTTGTGTGGGAGGGGCCTCACTCCCATAAAACTGACATCGGTCTCCCACAGCGCAGGACGCAAGTGGGCGTACATGGGCCAACGCTTGGCCCAGTTGCGCCGAAAGAGACTGGGCTGGGTCACCCCTCTTTAGTCCTTCTTTTTAAGGATTAAACTGTACCCTGGACCAGACTGGATTGTACCAAGGCTGAAGACACAAAACACGAGAACAGGCAGGTTTGTGCCTTTATTTCTTCTTAATAAATATTTACCAAGCTGTAGACAGCGAGGCACAGATTATGGGCAAACACAAATTAACAAAGACAACTGGGAAGGGGGCCTCAAAGCCAGTAACCTCTACTAAATCTGCCCTGCATGATGCAATGGGCAAAACTGTTGAGGAAGATACCGTACTAGAAATTGTGAATCCCCAAACAAGAAAATGCCCATGGCACCATGTGTCTTTAATGATTCCCTCCTGATCAGCGAAGACTCTCCGATAAATGAGCCATTCTCCCCCCCACCCCCCAGCCCAGCAAAGAAATCCTGTCATTTGTCAGATTCATTGGTCACTAATTTGAAAAAGGGGAAGGCAAGTACAGGAGAAAATGGAAACTCTGCCTCTACAACGGTTCCAACTGTCACAAATAATATGGAAAAAATATCAAAATCCACTAAAGCTACAGACTGGTCATTAAAGAGTTTACATACCAGACTGATAACACTGGAGGACACGCGAGAGAAGGAACTGGAGGTCATTAAATCCGGAATATCTAAACTTGAGATAGCTGTGAAAGAATTATTACCCCAATTTAAGACACAAAATGGGATTCAAACTGGGAACACAGCTTTAAAGAAAGTGACACGGCACTTAACCCGGGGAGGCTTAATGGGGTTAAAGTACATCAGGACACCAGAAGAGAAGATGCGGTAGTGGTGTCCCTGGATGCCACTATGGCCTTTGATACTATAGAATGGCCATACCTCTTTGTGGTAATGGGCAAGATGGGATTCGGACCAAACTTTAAAAACTGGGTAAAACTATTGTATTCGGAACTTCAAGCAGAAGTAGTTGTCAACAATAAAAAATCGGCGGTCTTCTCCCTAGTTAGGGGGACAAGACAGGGTTGCCCGCTGTCCCCACTGTTCTTTGCACTAACTTTAGGCGCCATTATTTGGGGCCTAAAATGGGCAGAAAATTGGGAGGATCGCATCTCCCTGTATGCGGACGACATACTTTTTGTATTTGGCTTTGCCCAAGGCATTGCTGCATAGAGTCCTCAATATATTTACAAACTTTGGAAAGCATTCGACAGGAAGCGAAAGAAGGATTCCAATATCTCGAGATGTATGTATGTATGTATGTAGGTGTACTTTTATAGCGCAGTCCTCTCACCCCAAGGGCATTCTGGCGCTTGAAATCAACAGAATCACTGCATACGCTGCTCAGACAGCCCTGGGGAAGAGGTGTGTTTTCAGGGCTTTTCTAAACGGAAAGAAGTCCCTTTGGCTTCTTAAAGAAGGTGGAAGCGAGTTCCAGAGCCAGGCCGCCGCGACACTAAACGAGCGGCCCCCCATTCGCACTCTCTGGAATCTCGGTACCACCAGCAGATGATCCGAGGAGGAGCGTAAAGGACGCGCCGGGGAATACCAGACAAACATGTTCTGTAGTGGAACCGGTCCTTGACCATGCACTGCCCTGAATACTAAACAGGCTGCTTTGTAGCATACCCGAAGGTGTACTGGCAGCCAGTGTAGGTCTCGTAGGGCTGCTGTTGAAGAACTGTGAGTGGGGCGGGAAAGAGCTAGCTTAGCAGCCAAGTTCTGTACCCACTGCAACTTCCCCAGCAGTGTTTTTGGAGCCTCCAGAAGTAGCGCGTTACAGTAGTCAAGACGACTCAAGATGGTACCACGCACTACTTCGGGCCTAGCCTGCTCAGGAAGAAGGGGCAGAACTTTGCGCAGCATACGAAGCAGCATCATGCACGTGGAGATGGTCTTATTCACGTGCATATCTAGCTGCAAGTTGGGGTCAAAGATCAGCCCCAAGTTTCGTGCCGACTCAGCCGCAGCCACCATCTCAGGAAAGGTTGGGGGCCAAAAATGCTCCGGGAGTACCCGAGGAATCCGGTCAGTAGAACAGTACAGCACCTCGGTCATAGTGCTGTTAAACTGCAAAGAATTAGACCGGAGCCACTCAGCTGTGGCCGACATACATCGGTGAAAGACTTCCAGCGGAATTGCGTCCTTTCCTTCCAGCGAGAAGACCAACTGGGTATCATCCGCATAGTTACATGCGGAGATACCAAATGATTTAATTAGTTGGACCAGAGGACGGAGGTAGAGATTGAAGAGTATCGGGCTGATGGCCGAGCCCTGTGGTACCCCCTGCCCTACTCTCCGCGCCTCCGAGCTGAATGGAGGCAGCGCCACCACCTGCTGCCGATCTTTCAGATAAGAGATCAGCCAGTCCCTTGCACCCGCCGTGACCCCGCACTCTTCCAGTCTCCTGACGAGGGTACGATGGCAGACCGTGTCGAACGCGGCCGACATGTCGAGCAGCACCAGGAAGGCTGCCCGTCCACTGTCGACCCGCGAACGTAGGTTGTCAAGCTCGGTCACCAGCGCCGATTCCGTCCCGTGTGCTGGGCGGAAGCCAAACTTTACCTCATCGAACCAGGTGTTATCTTCCAGGAAGCCAGAAAGAGAGCGGGTCACAAGCTTCTCCATGATCTTAATAGGGTAGGGGAGCAAGGAAATCGGCCTGTAGTTGGATAGGCAGGCGGGGTCCAAGGTGGATTTCTTCAGGAGAGGGGACACCACTGCCAATTTCCAACACTCCGGAACCGTTGCTGTATCAAACGACTGGAGACAGATGGAATACATAACAGCAGACCCCCGGGCGAGCTACGAGCGTAATCTATTGCTCCCATTACAGCGGCTGGAAAGAGACGTAGGGAATTGGAAAAATCTTCCAATGTCGTTATTGGGAAGAGCCGCTCAATTGAAAATAATGTTGTTACCACGTTTTCTCTATGTTCTGCAAAACTTCCCAAATCCCATTCCGCGAGATATTTTAAAGAGGTGGAGATTATACAGAGAGACCTGCTGTGGGATGGACGTCCCCGTATATCACTTCTAAAACTGGTGAAGGGTTGGTACGACGGAGGAATTGGGCTCCTGGACATTAAAAAATATTAATGGGCAGCCCATCTGACCGCCATCAACCAATGCACATATCAACTCTGGGATGACCCCCACTACAGAATGGATAAAGGGCTTCTACCAGGTGGAAACTACAATATGGCACTCTACTCCAAACACCCCAAATTTCATCTGATGGGACCCACCGGGCACTCAGTAGAAGTTTGGCACACAGCCACCAGAAGTATGGGCTGGGGGCAAAAAGTAACTCAGGCCACTCCCCTGTGAAGTCAAACGATGCTTGTTGAATATCTGGGAACCTACAGACCTGAACAACAAAGAAAAAACATGGGTGACATTAGGACTGATGGTTGCTAAACGAAATGTGGCTAAGATGTGGGGTGGAAATGTTGCACCTTCAGTGGAGGCCTGGAAGCAAGACATGGACTGGTGTATGATGAGGGAAAAAAGATATAGCAGGGGGTTGCCCGAGAAAATGGTCACAAATATGGGGAGAGTGGAATGAGTATTGAGGCAATATCTGTGCTTGCCACTTGTTCCCTCCCCTTCTGCCTCACCTACGATAAGAATAATGCAACAAAAGAATGTCAAATATCGTTGCATGTAATCAAGTACTGTAATGTATATATAAGCTTTTGTAAGAAAGTACCTCAATTGATTGTTGTGATATGATTGTTGAACAACTGTTATAAATAAAAAGTAAAAAAAAAAATATATATATATAAAGAAAGTGACTCAAAATAATTTCCCAGTAAGTATGTCATTACACATTGCCCCTTCTATTCCACCACCGCTCTCAACTGAAAACAATTCCTTCAGTGAGTAAAAAAAAACACATGAATCCCACCGTGCAGAACCGGGCCTTATGGACCCAGCGGCGCAGGGCACGCCTAAAATCTCCGGGTTCACCTGCCTTGTCAGACAGAGACACGAGACACTCTGTTAGGCGTAGAAAAGCAGATTTATTAGCTGCAGCCAAGCACAGTTGTCCAAGAAATTACAGGAGGTAGATTCTTAGGAGACTGCCACTTAACTCCGTGGCTCACAATCTATTATAGTACACATGTTTACAATGCCCACTCCCAAAACACACAAAATTGACGAATAGGAATAGTTCAAAAACAGGCTATTGAATGTCAAAACACACCCTCCTTTCAGACCCCGTGTGCTCTCCTCCCCTCAAGTTGAATGGAATGGAATGGATAGGTTTTTATATAGCGCAATATCACCGCCAGGTCTCAAAGCGCTTTGCATTGGGAACCCGTCCTGGTTTTTCCCTGTGAGATAGCCCCTACTGGGTATCCCCAAGGTGAAAGCCAGGCATCCCGCCGCGGGGGCCGTAGTGGAGATTAAGCAAGCTATTGCCCAGAGTTGCAGAGTGTGAAACCGTGATTTGAGTAGGCACCGAAGCGAGAATTACCGAGTCCGTGGACATTTGGGCTCAAGACCCTGCCGCGTCGGGAATTGAACCCTGGTCCCGGGTCTGATCTCAGCGTCCGGGTCTGCCTCCTCTAACCAGTGAGCCACACTTCTCCACACAACACTAGTGCCCGTA
The DNA here is from genome assembly GCF_964261635.1 of Lissotriton helveticus. NCBI lineage: Eukaryota > Metazoa > Chordata > Amphibia > Caudata > Salamandridae > Lissotriton > Lissotriton helveticus. The sequence continues at coordinate 210,650,311 of NC_136061.1, read as the reverse complement.
ATTCAATTTGCAGGTGGTAGAACATGTTTGAATGCTTCAAAGGATAGTTTATGTAACAAGAGAATACACAAAGAGAATAGTTAAGGTGAGTCAAATAGAATGAAGTCAAGAAGAATGGTGAGAGCCAAACAGTCAGTCGAGACAGGGATCAATCAGCCTAGACATGGATTAGTGGACTCGGCCAGACCCTGACATCAGTTTCGTAAACAAGGGCAGAGGGTTTACTTGACACGAAGAACACATAGACAGCTGAAAATACAAATATCACCATATCACCCCTGACCCTACTGACACTCACTCCCACTCACTCACATAGCACCTTCACTCTAAAGGTGCTCCAGCGTAGTCGCTTGTCGTAGCACTGCCCCGTTCGGTAGCCGAGCGGGAAGACCCCGATGATGAAGCATGACACCAAGGGCCCTTTTGGTGTGTGAGGGGTATTTTAACACAGCATGTGTATTCCAACACAAACAGGATGCACAATAAACCTCTCCGAGGTGGACCTTTGTGATTACTAGAAAATACAAAACCACCGTGTCCGCCGTGCTGCCTGAGTGAGGCAACACAAAATGGCGGCTGAACACAAAATGGCGGCTAGATATGAAGCGGAGTCAAAAACTACGTAACCTCAACCGGAAGTAACGCCATATGTAATCATATTGAGAAATGTACCCAAACTAATGCCAAGGGCATCAGAAACGTGGACGGAGCTCAAAAATAAGGTCATACACTGGCTGGCTAACAAACCCTGTAGTACAAAATGCCTGGCCCAAGAAATTATAATGGTCAGAAGAGTTGGTTGGATAGACCCTTCAATGAAAATTGGTGAAGGTGACTGTATTGTTGTGAACTTTCGCTTCCCCCAGATGGTTAGAACTCTGCTTCTTGGCTTGGGGCTAAGGCAATACTCCGAGAATACCAGAGGAAACATTTTAGCCAAACCCTTGGGCTTTTTTTATACGTCAGAGATGTTCATGGGCAGGATTGATACCCCAGCAGAAACAGAGTTATTAGTAAATTAGAATACTCACCATCACCAAATAAAATTAAAAAACAGATCATGGATAGTAATTCCGACCACAAATAGGTTTTCCGCCCTTTCGAACTATGATGAACAGGATTGTCAATTGGGTGGGTAGGTTAGGAAGGGTAGTAACCCCATTGACATACATATAGACTGCGAAACACAGAATCTAGATAGGGCTTCCCTGACTTCTACAAGATCAGAAAATGTAAATCTTGTAATTAGGACCTGGAATGTTGCGGGTGAAAAATAAACTAACAGACCTAGAGTGGGTTGAGGCTAATAGCCAGACGTACAGTTTGCCTTCAAGAGACGCGGGCAAAAGATGATTTTCATGTGGAGGGTTTTATTTCTTTCCAAACTCCGGCAACCCTCTCAGATGGAAGGCGAGCTAAGGGAGGCTTGACTGTTTTAATACCTACTACAACCGCACCACTAAAAATACTAAGCTCCTATACATCTTCCCCTTACTTCCAATTCCTCCACCTACAAGGAGGAAAAGTTAAATCTGGTTCTAACTATTTTCTATAATAATGTCTTTGATAAAACAAAAGGCATTGTCATAATGGGACTAAGCAGGGATATTGAACTATTGCAGGGATATTGAACTATTTTTAAATGATATTAAGGACGAGTTTATATTAATATGGCAAGGAGATTTTAATATGAGCTAATGTAGCAGCAGGGGCCAAAAAGGCTGTGGCCATGTAAAAACTAATGGGGAAGAAATGGTTCACTTCTCACACAGTCTATGTGGAGAGGCATTAAAAGAAATTATCTTTAAATATAGCTTGGACCTGTTAGAACACTCTAAAGGGGAAGAACAATCACTAGTACCAACATATTATGGGTTATGGGAATGGTAGAAGCTCTGTTATTGATTACATCTTGGTGACTGAAAATGGGTAGCGAATAACAGAATCTGTTGATATCACCCCAAATGCTCTCAGTGACGATTCTATTTTGACAGTGGCCCTTTATATAATTATTTTAAGTCTTAAAGGTCAACAAATTATGAACCAAATCGAAATACCAGGCAAACATGGCATCAGCTTAAAATGGGCATATATAGATGGCACAGTCATTTCAGGGGAAAATATTGCAGAAAATCTTAGAGATTTTAATATATGTACAACCAGAACTCACCACCTCTGAGTATTTTGGTAGCCTCCTGTAAAATTGTGATAGAGATCTCGGATAAATTAAGACATCCCGCTGTAGACAAGAGTAAGAAAAAGAGGGGATGGTTCAATAAGAACTGTTCCAGGATCAATAGGAAATTGAGGAATGCATTACAGAACACACCGGGAGACAAGGAATAGATCAGCAGCCTGAGAGATATGCATACATCTGCCCTCGATAAAAGAAAAAGAGATATGAAAGATAAGACCTGGGATGATCTATCAGGGGCTGCAGACCTAAAGAACAATTCCCAATTTTGGAAAACGATAAACCACCCATTCCTAAAAGACAGAGAGCACCCAGAGGTAGAGGTATCCATACAACAGGGGGGCTGGACAGTACACTTCGGTAACATTTTTAATCCCGACAACTATCCCATAGAGGTGCCTACCTCAACCGTGTATTTTACTGATGCTTTAGACATTCTGACCATAAGTTTAGAGGAAGTTACTAATGAACTAAATAAAGCTGCTAATTGAAAGGCTCCAGGCCCAGGTGGCGTTCCAATAGATATTTTTAAAGCACATGCCACTCTCTGGGCCCCATGTTTAACACAAGTATGTAACTCAACAATTAAGGGTTTGCAATCGTCCCAATATTTAAAAAAGGACATAGAGGGGATCCAAGATGCTATCGCCCAATATCTCTCCTGGACTCAAGTGCTAAATTAATGGGTAGAATTCTCCTGGGTAGACTGGAGCAATGGTTGAAGGAGAAACATATCCTTTTTGACACACAATATGGGTTCAAGGCTAATATTGGAACGATAGAACAATGTGTTAATTTAAAACTGCTTATTAATAAATATTCAGCTGTAAAAGAGGGACATGTTATGTTAATGGGGATTTGTAAAGCGCACGTTTACCAACAGGTCTCTTGGCGCTGGGTAGTTTATTTTCCTTTTGGAGGTACCGTTTGGGATAGGTGCATATCTAGCTGTAGGCCTGGGTGAACAACCAGGTTTTCAGTTTTTTTCTGAAGTGCAGTTTCTAATCTCAACGGAGGGGGCAGAGAGTTCCAGAATTGGGGACCCTGTGTTGAAAAGCACGACCCTCCTTTCCATTTGCGTCTGAATCTAGGCACCGCCAAAAGATTCATATGCATGGATCTTAAAGTGCGCTGTGGCGAGAATCTCTGAATTCTTGAAGATATATATTGCGGACTAGTACCGTGTATAGCTTTAAACATGGAACGATGCTCCACTGGAAGCCAATGGAGTTCCTTCAGTATTGGCTTGACGTGGCAGATTCTGCCCTGTTGGTAGATCATTCTGGTTGCTTGCTTTTGGATCCGCTGCAGATGGTGTTTCTGTTTGTAAGAGAGGCCTGTGCATGTGCATTTATGCTTTGCGGACTTAAGTAAAGCATTTGATATGGTAAACCACAATAAATTGTGGAAAACCCTCTTGGATATGGGTTCTCTGATGGGTATTGTTAACTACTTGTCCCAATGGTACTCACACTTAACTGCACGGATGCGCTATGGCCCAAAGGGGGAATGTACCAACATTTTTAAGGTTGATCGGGGGATACGATAGGGTTGTGTCCTTGCCCCTTTGCTCTTCTCACGCTATATAAATGGGGTGGATGAGTGATTACAGAAAATCAAGGCTGACGCCCCCTATGGTCGGGTTTTGCCCTGTCTCAATCTAATTATAAGCAGATGATGCTGTTCTTCTTTCTAGAACAGCAAATGGGCTCCAGCTCTTGATAAATATCTTTGTTACTTTTATGGAAAACAAATAAATGAAAGTAAACTTAAAGAATACTTTTATCATGGTGTGTGGAAAGGGAAGAGCAAAGAAGAGGATTCACCATATAAAGGGTGAGAGCCCGGATGAGATTCAAATGTTTTCATATCTAGGAATACAATTTACTGTTTTGAACAAATGGAGGTTCACTGAACATAATACAGGAAGTCCAAATGTGTTTTCTTTTTTTCATCTTTTATTTCAAAATTGACAATGGTTCAAAAAGACAGCCAACGCATTTCGTTCCCCAAAACTAGATGTTTTTGGAACTTCGTCAGGGCTTCAATAGTATGAATCAAATTTGAATTTCAGTAATTCTACATTTTATGCCATTTCCATAAGTCTGGATTTTAAATCAAATACGGAGCAATGCGGCCACCTTGATAAGCGGTCGTGCCTTCTTTTTGGGACACCACACAAATACAGTTTACTGCATCGGGGTGTTGGGAAAGCCAAATAAACATCTTCAAAATGAAATTCTTGAGAGCCATAAAATCAATCGTCAGGTTTGCAAATAAAATAGGCCATAAACCGATTAAGGAGATATTGATACTGTATAAAAGTAAATGCCTCCCAAGTGCTGCATATGGCGCCGGATTGTGGGGTTGGTCTAACTGTGCCCCGCTGCAAACGTTAGAGAACTTATTGATGGCTTGACTTTTGGCTGTGCCAAAAACGAGTTCAACATATATAACCCATTAGGAAGTTGCAGCCCACTTTCTAGAAGGTGCTCTAGAGGCTAGCCCTGTTCTCCTGTGCTATAATATATAGAGTAAAGCAGAGACCGAGTTTACAAAGGCTATAATATAAGTTTGCCTAACTCCTGACGTCTTGGAGGAAAATAGATGGCTTACCTATATAGACAGCCACCTAAGAAAAGTGGATAATAGCATCGGAGTTAAGGATACAGTAAAAATTTTACTATACACCAAAACTGATGTTAAAATCATACTCAGTGGACTAAAAGATTTAGAAAGAGATAACCGAGAGTGTAAAAAATCCACGGTCTGTAGATATCTGACGGGTCCTGTGCATGCAGGTATAGAAAATTACCTGTAAATAGTAAAGAGTACGCAACATAGGTTCTACCTTTCCAGATTACGCTTAGGAACATTGCAATAAGGGTTGCCTTCCCCAAAATCGGGGTGTGGGTCGATACCTTAATAAAGTGCCCATGTGATGGTAGAACCACCCAAAGCACAATGCACTTTTTTTTAGTTTTTATAATTATTTAAGAAAAAGTTTTCAGTGCCTTCAAAGTGCTGACCTGCCTTCCCACCACAGCTGACAATGGCAGGTCAGCACTCCGCCCTTCGCTGTAGCGGTCCCGCCCACCTCCCAGTCAAAAGGAGGTGCACCGACTGGACGCGCGCAGCGGCGTGTCAAGCTTTGATTCACCAGCCAGGAACAGACTCTGTAGTCTCATATTAGAAGCGCGCCGTCTTTTTTAAAAACTTGCACTGTTTTTTTAATATTGTTACCTGCACTTACTTGAGCCCTGATTCATTCTTCTGTGCCGCCGCAGTTTGTGCCGTTTGAGCGGAGGGGTAAGCACCTCTACTCACGCTCTGTTGCAGCTGCCTTGCCACCACAGCTGAGAAAGGCAGGTCAGCTCTCCGCCCTTCGCCGTAGCGGTCCCGCCCACCTCCCAGTCAAAAGGAGGTACGCCGAGCGGACGCGCGCAGTGGCGTGTCAGGCTTTGATTCACCAGCCAGGAACAGACTTTATAGTCTCATATTAGAAGGGCGCCATCTTTTTTAAAACTTGCACTGTTTGTTTAATATTGTTACCTGCAATTCATTCTTCTGTGCCCCCCCGTCCGCCGCGGCTTGTGCCGTTTGAGCAGAGGGGTAAGCACCTCTACTCACGCTCTGTTGCAGCTGCCTTCCCACCACAGCTGACAAAAACAGGTCAGTACTCCGCCCTTCGCCGTAGCGGTCCCGCCCACCTCCCAGTCAAACGGAGGTGCGCTGAGCGGAAGTGCGCAGCGGCGCGCCAAAGGCAAGCCCGTCTGCGCCAGACCGACGCCAGACGCCAGACACTCTGCCCTTTTTGCCTCTAACCCCCCTCTTCTCTGTTGTACTCCTATTCCCTAACATGGCAATCATTAAATATACGAGCCGTGAGCTACATCGTTTGAACAGAGTGCCTCTGGTTGCCTAGCCGGACCATCAGACCACACTGCCTTTAATCAAAAACACCAAACCCGAATCCCGCCAACCCAACAGATACCCCACTGCCAGTAAAAATCTCAAAACAGATAACACCATCCTAAACGCCAGCAATACACATAGGCCACATCACCTGACCTGTTTATACTGCAATGCACGCTCCCTACCCAAGTATGCTCTGGACATATGGGCTTTACTACTTCATTAATAAATTGTTCGAAATAACAGCCACTCACATCCTAGCCTCCAACAACTTTTTTCTACTAGGAGATTTCAACTACCACGCTGAGCTTGAGTCAGACCCACATACCATGGATCTCATTTCCAGACTAAGCACACTTGGATTAAATCAACTGGTCACCGGCCCTACACACTCTGCCAGTCAAATGCTTCTCATATCCTCTCTGTCCAGCAATTCCCAGTCTTATGGTCAGACCACTATGTAATAAAAGTTCAGATCCAATGGACACAGAGACACTCTCCCCAATACGTGCACTTAAACTATGTCGACCGTGGAGAAACATTCAAATAGAGCCCTTTTCTACCCTCTTCGCTATCCCTTCAATGACAGAATCTATTCAAATTGACAAATATTCTAAAGATTTGGAAACCGCAATAAGCAACACTTTGGACATTATTGCCCCCATCAAAACCACCAAATGTCCAGTTAAAATTTTGCCATGGTTCACCCCCGATCAAAAAAGCGATAAAATCACAGCTCGGAAGGCAGAATGCAAATGGCGACAGTCGCAAAATGAACAAGATAAGCAACAATACAAAAAACGACACAAAATGTATATGGGCAACATATGCCAGGCAGTCTGCAGTCCTGATCCTGCTCGATCTCTCTGCGGCCTTCGACACCATCTCCCATAGCACCCTGCTGCTTCGTCTGTCGGAGATTGGTCTCAGAGGCCCGGCCTAAGGATGGATCAGGAGCTACCTGTCTGATAGGTCCTCTAAGGTCCAAATTGGCCCCTTCATTTCCGAAAAACAGAGCATTGACAAAGGTGTCCCCCAGGGCTCAATATTGAGCCCGACTCTCTTCAATCTTTATGTGTCCCCATTAGCAAAAATCATACATAACTATAGGTTTGACACAATGTCATACCCTGATGACACCCAACTCCTGATCATGATCAGGACAGACCCTGGTGACACCAAAGTCAGATTCTCCAAATGCATGGCATCAGTCAACGATTGGATGGCAAACAACCACCTGTTACTGAATGCCAGTAAAACAGAGATCCTGCACTTCGGTAAAGCGCACAAAGTCTGGACCAACGACTGGTGGCCACCGGTCTTAGGTCCATGTCTCCCTCAAAAAAATCAACACACAATTTAGGTTTCATCATCGATGACAAGCTCTCCATTGCTGAGCACATTAATACCACTGTGCGCTCTAGCTTTGGAATCCTGAGAACTTTAAAAAAAATCTTTAGGTGGATTCCGCTTTCTTCTTGGATGCCCCTTGTCCAAGGCCTCATCATTAGCCGTCTAGATTACGGCAATGCTTTACGCGCAGGCAGCAACGAGGTACACCTGTCTAAACTTGAGGTGCTTCAGAACACTGCTGCAAGAGTGGTTCTCAATCTCCCTCCTCGCTCTCACTCAGCTCCCTCCCTCAGGGCCCTACACTGGCTGCCCATGTAAAAAAGGATCATTTTCAAAACTTGCTGCAAAATTCATAAGACTCTCAGAGACAATGGACCCATATACCTTGCAAATACGCTAAGAAGGTACGCACCAGCCTGAGCTCTCCGCTCATCCAGCAAACTACTTCTAGCTGTACCCAAAGTGCGAACTATCAGAACTGGAGATAGAGCATTCTCCAAACTCGGTCCAGAAACGTGGAACTCTCTTCCTATCCAGCTACGCGATGAACACAATCACAAACGTTTTTGCAAACTCCTGAAAACGTGGCTCTTCCGGCATGAGTGAGTCAGCTACCACATCCCATCTACACCCACTGGCGCTGTGAAACCTACGGGTGATACATGCACCTAACAAATACCAAAATACATACAATACAATACAATACAGTGCCGATTTTTAAAACTGGCCATTATATTTTTTATTAGGATGCTTTTAACTATTTATGTGCTTTGGAAAATGGGGATATCTGTCTATCTGTTAAAACATTTATTATATCTGCTTTTGGAAGAAGGAAAAGTCTTGCACATCTGGAAGCCCCAACTTATGAGGCCGCACTATCACTGCCGCCTTATGAACTGTTTATCTACAATTATATAATTTTGTTCTGATAGAGTGTTGGGAGGCCCAGATGATCATAACTCCTAACATGGCTGAACTTCTCTGTAGATCATTGTCCGCTTTCAAGAACTGGTATCATATGTTGCTATTTATAAATGCGATGGGTATTGCCTGTTGGAATGCGCTTCCAGACAAGAACTATGTATTATATAGTTTAACTTATTAATCAACTGTAATGCTTTTATTGTGTACTTGTGTGGTTTATATCTATAAACCAAATAAATAAATGAATTGAATAGTCTCCGCTCTGTCTGTATATTTGCTTGTGCCGAGACACCCCTCCTGAGGTGATTCATGAGCAATATGAACTATATTAACATAAAGTAATAATAACATTTTAAAAAACACTAGCACTGAAGGGTGCTACCTTGTGGGCAGATGTGCTCTTTGTGAAAGAGAAAAATGCAGTCACTCAAAGGGAAGTCAGTGGCTGGAGTAGGCTGACCCATTGCTCCATTCTGTATACTTTGGTGGGCGGAAGCAAAATGTGAATGACATAACGACATACCAAAGGTTGAAGAAAGCTGTCTGAATGCCCCTTGAAGTAAGTATAGTATACATATAATTTTCGTCAAATCAAAAGGTCTTTGTTAATGCCTGATCTATAAAGACCCAGCGAAAGAAAGGTCACAAAAAAAATGTACATTGATGGCTTTGTTAAAGTTAGAGTCAGTAAACTACACAATCTATATAGGTGAGTTCAAGAAACTTAAGGATTGAAATGTCATTGACATAAGGGGTTATTGGTCTATAATTGGGTGTGTTGTTGCTTATGAGCAAATAATTTGATGTTCTTGCTAGGGTGACCAACCGTCCGTAAATTTCTCGGATCCTCTGTTATTTTAGTATGATGTCTGTAAGTCGTCTTATTTTTTTTTTAATTTTTATATTTTTATATTTATATGTTGTGTTTATAATACGTGTGTCCCTCCTGGGACACCTTACCCAATGCGCTTGCCAGTGTCCCTGCGAGGACACCGTACCAGCAGTGAGGTCACCAGCTGATAACTGTCAGATATGACAGTTACCAGCTGATCGCCGAGCTGACTGCTGTTTCGCTCCAAGCCTGTAGGAGCACTGCGTGTTGGCTTATAAATAAAGGAGTTAAGAACTTACAAGTGTGGAGTATACTTAACAATACTGGTGACGAGGGGCCAACATGCACGAACCCACGGAAAAAAAAAATAATAAAAAATAAGCAGTCATAAAAGGAAAACAACTCCATTGAAAAACGAAGGAGGAGGCAAGCGCATATATGAAGAGCGTTTATATGAAGGAAAATATCCCAAAAGCAAACTGAGGAAAAAGGGAGCTGAAATACGCTGTGAGTAACTGACGCGCTGGCAGAGTGTGTCAAACCTATGCGCTGAGGAAAAATGTACATGCAGCAATTAGCGGCGAAATTGATTTATAAGCAGAAATAAATCTGGCATTTTGGATATAAAGGAGCTGAGCGCTAGAACGTAGCTTTTGTAAAGAAAACTTTCAACTGCCAAGCCATCGGACATAACAAACGGCGCATGCATGGAACATCGACGAGCTGAACTATAAATACTTAAGGAAACTGTGGTAAAATGAGCCATATTAAACTGTGAGTGTATTTATGCGTCGACTGTGTGCAAGAGAACAGATGCGCTGAGGAAACTTTTCATGCGGCTGCCAGTGGCGAAAATGAATGTGTAGCAGATTTAAGCCTGATGCTGAATTTTGATAAGAACTGATCGTTATAAACAATTGAGTGAGCTGTAACGTTCAACTGCCTTTCTAACGGATAAAACAAACGGCTGTACCTGTCAACTGTAAATGAACAGCTGAAGTGAATCGGAGCCGGCTACCACGTCTTTGCGTCGTCATGCAATCGACGTTGGCGGCCATTTTGGATGAAGCAGAAATGCTTATTTTACTCAGCGGTCTAGCTTTTCAGAATAATAAAGCGAGGAAGTGAACGAATAGCGCATAAACGACGCGAACAACGTTCATCTCTTCAGAAACAAGAGGTGTACCTGCGCATCGGCGAAAATATGAATCTGAAGTAAAACGGTAATTCTAGTAATTATTTTTAACATATCCTAGCAACAAAATACAGTGACTTTTACGTTCAGGAGTAGAAAACGCTTATGAGACTTTTGCAGTTCAACCTAGCGCTGGGAAAAGTAAGGTCATACTGTGCAGCGGTGCAATTCATAGTGTAATTACATTCACAGTAGTCATCAAACCCAATATTTAGAATGAGTGACTTAGCAACGAGCTGCATTTGGAATCTGTCACCCCCTGAGTCTTTTCTACGGGCTGGTAGTGTACCTGCTTTAAAGTGGGAAGAGTGGAGGGACTATTTCCTCAATTACATTTCCACAATTGAAGAAGATGCAGAATTAAAACCTGGAAAAAAGTACAAAATGTTAATGCACAACTTAGGTGCAGGAGGAATAAAAGTTTATAATTCCATAAACAAGAAAGCAAGAGGTATACATGATGGTGATGTGTTCTCAAATGCTATTGATGACCTTAATGCGTACTATAAACCCACAGTTTGTGTTGGGGTAGACAGATACAAATTTTTCCATAGGAAACAAGGGAAGGAGGAGACAATAGACGACTATGTATCTGCTCTTAAAGACCTAGCAATTAACTGTCGATTTGGAGGACTACACGATGAACTAATAAGGGATCAAATAGTTATGCAAGGCTCAAATGAAAACATTCAAGATAATCTTTGGGCGAAGGGGGAGTACCCCCTGCAGAACATAATAGATATAGCTAGGAAAGCTGAACTCACTGGACGTTGTGCCAAAGCTGTGTTAAAAGACGATAAGATAAAGAAAGAATGTGACAAGGTCAGCAAAGTGTCCGATCAAAAGAGTTGGAAAGTTAGCAAGCACACTGTAAGAAAGGAAGACGCAATCCAACCAGAAAGCAGACAAGAGAAACGAGGGAAAGGATATTGTTACCGATGCCTAAGCACTGCACACATGGCATATGATTTTAGATGCCCCGCCCGTGAAGCAAGGTGCACATTCTGTGGCCTAATTGGACATTTCAACAAGGCATGTAATAGGAAAAAACCACAACATGTAAAAGCAGTGGAAGACGATGATGATGAGTCGGATGATGACACAGATGAAGACATCAACATGTATATCCTCAACATAGACGATGAACAAGAGGAGGTAAAAGAAACTGGAAAAGGAGCTAAATCAAAAAAACCTATGTGTACTATGACTATTGGTGGGGTGGTAATAAGCGTAGCGGCAGATTCAGGCTTGCCTTACACCATTGTGAATGAAAAGGTATGGGAAGGAAAATTCAAGGATGTAATCGGTGAGAAACTCTACGTACCTGATATATTTATTAAATCATTCAATGAGAAACCTGTTGAAATATTAGGGTACAGAAGTCTCAGGTTCATGTTCAAGAGTAGAGAGGCTCAATGTAAGCTCTATGTATCAAAAGTAGGACCATCAGTACTTGGATGGATGGACCAAGAAAGTCTAGGTATCAAGCTGGATCCTAACTGCCGTGAGCCCGTGCTTAGCATGTCGGACACCGATGACAACGCAGAATTACAAAGTAGAATGCCTATCAAGACCGACAATGACACTGAAACATATGAAGTGGGTGAGTTACACATGGGAAATGTATGGGAATGTTCCAGCAGAATAACAAGGGATGAATGGATGGAAGAATGCCATGAAGGACATCTGGGCGTCGCCAAAAGTAAAAACAAGGTGGGTAACATGTATTGGTGGCCTGGGATCAGCCCAGACTTTGAAAGTAAAGTGAGAACCTGTAAGTTATGTGTGGAGGCAGCCATAACACAAGTGACTTACAGACCTCCCCTGCAGCCAATACAGTGCCCATCCATGCCTTGGGAAATTATTGGCATTGACGTGATAGGACCAGTGTCTGATCGAAAGGAACTACAATACATAATTGTTTTAGTTGACCACTACACGAAATGGCCAGAAGTAAGGGTCACCAGTAAAGCTGACTCTAGACATATAGTTAAATTCTTAGAAGACACTTTTACGCGTGAAGGTTTACCAAAAATAGTTGTAAGTGACAACGGTGTTCAATTCACCTCTGATCTATTCAAAGAATACATGAAGAAGCACCAAATTGAACACATAACAACGTCAGTTAACCGCCTAGCAACCAACGAAGCCGTAGAGAGATTTAAAAAAGTACTTGAAGGTACCATTCTTATAGCCACCTCAAACCAACTGGACTGGGAGAAAGAAATGATGAAGACAGTGTGGGCTTATAGAATAATGCCGTGTGAGTCTATTGGCCGCAGCCCATTCGAACTCATGCGCGGACGGACTCCACTTTCGAAGGACAATGTGGGTTGGGTTAAGGCTGCCCGCAGAGTACACTGGTCTTCAGAGGTGGTGAAGGAAACACTGGCTCAAGCACAATCTAAGAGCAAGAGTTACTACGACAAAAAACATGGGTGCAAGGAGGTGGATACTAGGGCAGGATACGTGGTGAAGGCAAGAAGAAACGGACACGTCGGCAAGGGCCAAGAGAGATACACCAAACCCCTTACCTTTCGTGAAGTGTACTGCAATTCTGCACGCCTGAATGACAGGAAGGTCTGGCATTTCTCTGCGCTGTCAGCTCACAAACATCCCGGGAACAATGCAGTGGAGAACACACCTTTTGATGCAACTGTGGAGCAATCCAGTACATTGAGGAGAAGTACGGCAAAACCAAACTTTTCTGACACAGAATCTGACATTGAACTTCCTGCAACCCCAGGGCGGAGAAGTGATGATGGTGTGCATGAAGACACCCAACCTGAGGATTATTCAACCTTTTCATCCAGACCTGCTGGCACAAGGCGCAGTCTACCCACCATTCCAGACTGTGATCTGGCGCAACCCGTGGACAGAAGCAAGGCTGGAAGACGGTGGGGACCGCCAACTAAACTTAAGGACTATAAATGTGGATAGCGGAGTCTTGCACTTTCTTCCAGTCTTTTGGTTCTAGTTCTCCCCTAAGGAGGGGGATGTGTTGTGTTTATAATACGTGTGTCCCTCCTGGGACACCTTACCCAATGCGCTTGCCAGTGTCCCTGCGAGGACACCGTACCAGCAGTGAGGTCACCAGCTGATAACTGTCAGATATGACAGTTACCAGCTGATCGCCGAGCTGACTGCTGTTTCGCTCCAAGCCTGTAGGAGCACTGTGTGTTGGCTTATAAATAAAGGAGTTAAGAACTTACAAGTGTGGAGTATACTTAACACAAAGGTTGAAGAAAGCTGTCTGAATGCCCCTTGAAGTAAGTATAGTATACATATAATTTTCGTCAAATCAAAAGGTCTTTGTTAATGCCTGATCTATAAAGACCCAGCGAAAGAAAGGTCACAAAAAAAATGTACATTGATGGCTTTGTTAAAGTTAGAGTCAGTAAACTACACAATCTATATAGGTGAGTTCAAGAAAACTTAAGGATTGAAATGTCATTGACATAAGGGGTTATTGGCCTATAATTGGGTGTGTTGTTGCTTATGAGCAAATAATTTGATGTTCTTGCTAGGGTGACCAACCGTCCGTAAATTTCTCGGATCCTCTGTTATTTTAGTATGATGTCTGTAAGTCGTCTTACAGACATCATACTAAAATCAAATTAGGGAATTTCAGGAAGGTGTGCTGTTCCCCAGCGAGAGGCCCCATGAGTTTAAAAGCTTCCACTCGGGCCTCTCGCACTTATCTTTTAATCCCAGTCCATGAGACCCTGATTCAGGAGCTCCGAGTGACTATCCCTGGAGAGTCAGGTCTCTAGCACACCCTGTGTTGTGGCATCAGGACTCTTTATGTCCATGTTAAGTTTCGAACGCCCCTATGTTCTGGACATCACATTAGCTGCTGGGTACTGGACCTTATACCATTCCTCACTTCTTTACCGGGCCTTCCCCTGGTCTGATATCTGCAACTCCTCTGTCCCGAGCTCACTGTGGCTGTACCTCCTTCCTAGTGCAGAGGACCTCACTTCACAACCCCTCGCAGCCTTCCTTGGGCTCATCCACATCTGATGCTCCTAAAGTCTACCATGTATCTTCATCCACATCATAAGTCAGGAACATTATTCTTTTCTACAAGGGTCAGATAGTGATAACCAACTCTGAGAAAGGGGAGTAAACCAAGTATTCAAGGGAGCCACAGTGGACTTATACATGGTTTGCTGTACTCTTTGTTACATATATGGCTTTCCATGTAGTTTAGCCTATGTCTTTTGGTTTTTTGCACAGTTGTGTACTGTACCAGCTGACTTCTCCTTCGTATCTGCTAACTCATTTGACTACCACTAGTCTGTCTCTCTTTACGAACGTTACACTTGGTAATTATGCACACTCTGCTCGTGGAACCAACACCAGGTGTAAAACTTTGCACAAACTCTCCTAGTTGCACTATTCTTTAAGTCCTTTTCTCCACAGTTCAGAACATCTTTTCTTTTGTGTCTAAGCTATCCCCACTAGGACGGCAAGTTGGAAACTCCTGTTTGCTGACGAGTTCCTAGAAAACCTGCAAAGCTACACATCCTAGAAGAGAGCAATTACCTACATTCATATTAATTAAACTGAACTCTTCTCTACTTGCTAGTGTTGGCATTGGAATGTCCGCTTCATAGTACATGGGTGTGTATCCCTGCCCTGGGTGACTCAACTGCATGTGAATCTGGGGTTGTTACTTTTCATTGGCCCAGCTAACATGTTAATCTCTCATGTTCTCGGAGGCCTCACTGTTCATTATAAAGCCAAGGTCCAACCAGAACTTGATGTATGGCACACCCCGCATTCCCTCTTTAGTAACATGGGATTACTGTCTGTATCTTGGGCTGTGGCAATAGTGATGGCAGCATACCAATTGTTTGTATTAATATTCTTGAGCAGACTTTTTGTGGCTTCAGGAAAGTGCGGTCTGTAGGCTCCACTCATTTAAATTTCCACTTAGATGTACTCAGACCCTCGCACGGACATTCTGTCTGCGAGTCAAGGGTGGGTATGCATTGTGTGTGACATATGTACTGTAGCAAGACTCCATATAAGATATGACTGCTGGGACCAGTGGGATCCATTTTGGACTGTGCCTTGTTTATTATGGCACAAGATGGAGGGTGGCTAGAGCTTCCTAGAAAACGCGATGTGTGTTGCCAGCATTCCTAAAGCTGGAGGGTGGAGACCCAGAAACTGAAGTGAAGGGGGATGGAGAAATGCTATGAGGACCTTTTAGCAAGGAATTGCTCGTTCATTTGTCCTGAGCATTGCCATTTGGTGGATGGTAGGGAAGTGGGAGGTGAGCAACCAGATTTTGTTGATAATTATGAGGAGCTTTCTAGGCATGGCCTGCTCTTTGTTTGTCTTCCACTGATTGCCACTCCAGGAATAGTCATGGCTCGCAATACTTGCAGGTGGGGGGTGGTTAAAAAAACAAAAAACTTACCTGTACGGGTCCTTCGCCGCCTCTCCTGGACCGGGTCCTGCTTTTGGCGTTTTCCTGCTCAGGAACAGGCATGCTCTCTCCCCTCCCATAATCCAATCACAACGCTGCAGCTGGGCGCCTGTAGGAAGGCCATTTTCTCTATGTAGGCTGCACATACATAGCCTCCTTACATTGGGAGCGAGCCTGGCATAAACTCAAATCATGAAGATTCACCTGGCCTTTCTGTGCAGTTCATGAAGAAACTTCAAGCCAGGACAACAGCATGTTGCCGGAAACCCTGCAGTGTCTTCAGAGTAGATTGTGCTGTCACTGCCCGACATGAGGCACATCCTACAGAGGATCTGCTCCCCCCACCCCAATGCCTAAGTTGGCCCAGAGGCCACTACTTATGAGCACACATCATCTAGGCCTGCTGTGCAGTTTGACCCAGCGGACAGAAAGAGGAGTAAGACCACCTCCTGCAGTCCCGCTTCGCTGCCAAAGATACCATCAGTGAAATCCTGGTGAGCACAACATCCAGCACCGCACCAAGCTGCTGGTCCTGCAAATAGGTAAAATGGGTCCTGAGAACAAAAGACAGAGAGACTGTATCTTGGAATTGTAAAGATAAACATTTCATAGGGAAAGTTAACATTTGCCAGTATGAACTCTTTTGCTCAACACCTGAAAGAACTTATCTATAGGTGACTTAACATGGTGGTCGCTTAGTATACTCACTCATACATGTGCCTGGTTGTTGCCTTCACCTTTTATTTTTTCTAGACACCATATAAATATATAAGGGGCACCATAGGAACTGGGAGAGAGCTTTATAGATGGTGTGGCACTTGACTAGAGCCCATAATCGGAATCATAGAACCCTTAGGCTGACTCCCTGGTATGTTATTTTACTATTACAAACTAGTCCCTGACAGGGGGGATTCACACAGATAACAATGAATATAGGCCTGAAATCAGTGCTATATTAAAGCTGTCCAGCCAGACAGAAAATGTTATAATGTATCAAATCACATAAAACACAAGAATAAAGTGGGACACAAATTAACAGAAAATCACAAATTCAGAAAAAGGCTCAGGCAGGACAAAAAATGCTTGTAACTTGTATAAAGAAATGCAACAAGCTAACAATATGTAGAGACAGCGTTACACATCAGTAATTATTTCAATTGCGTTTACGGTGCATATAAGGTCGACAACGTTTCCATCCTGTAGAAACAATATTGGGATCATCATCAGGACGTAAAATTACATGCCTATGGGGATTTTAGCCAAGCGTAATAGCAGGGGTCAAGCAATGAGGCTATTGCGATATTGCCAGGAAGGGATTACTGCGGTGCATGGAGGTACTGTAGATCACTCATGCGTCTTGGCGCGTAGTAAAGGAGGTAGGGTGGGATGGGCCAATTAACAAGTGAGTGTACTGGTATGGCGAGGCACGATAACCTAGTTACACGAATAGCGGCAACCAATCCAATTTGGAAATATATGAAAGGTGCTGTGAGTCACGCAAAAATTATTGCGAGTACTCCTGAGCCTGTACAATGACCTGTGTATCCTTCAGTATCCCGGTATTCCGGTGTGCCCTGGTATGTTATGACATTTAAGAATGTCTCTTTTCATTATCACAAGCACTGGGATAGACAGAGAATTATTATGGCTTTTCATTGTCTTGTCAGCTTTGAGTCTCTGCCCCCACACTACTTCCCTGAGAAGCCTCTGACTGCTGGCTCTCACTACATTGAGAGTCAAGTGTGTATGGGGTATAGTTGGCCCAGATCGCAGAGTCATACTAGAAGTAACCCCAGGAACACCAGAAGCAAGCAGTAGGTCCTGCTTTTGCTGTGAAGCCACACTCCCTGGGCGCGGTCTGACAGCAGCATTACATTCTAAAAGTGACCGACTGGTCATTTATGTATTGAGGCCTCTGGTATATTATTAGGCCGTGCTTGGTACAACTGTTGTTGAGTAAAGTAACTGATTGATTTTCATAGCTTATTCGATAGATTGTCTGGTAAAGAGAAGCCAACATATATTGTCTGTTGTTCTAATAACCTGTATCTATTTTACCAATTTCAGAAGAGCAGGTAATTTATATTTTTTTCTTTTTTAAAAGGTGACTCCGGAGGACCTTTGGTGATGAAGATGAGGAATCGCTGGATTCAGGTAAATTAATGCACATCAAATCAGGGCGGAACTGACCCAGTGACCTCACAGCTGGCGACCCAATAGCTGGTCGTGCGGTTAGGACCATGTACTGTGCTTCACTGTTGATTTCTAAGGCTACGTGCTGGTTCCAGGGTATCAGCAGCTGGACAGTCTGGATAGATTCCACACTTTCCTTTGAGACTCGCATCAAGGGAGTTGCAGGCTGATGCTACGGAATCCTGAAGACTCAAAGGAAAACTCTAGATATTCTCCTTATGTCGGCTAGAAAGACCCTGACCCACGCGCTCGTTACAGCATGACTGGATTACGGAAATATGCTGTATCTGGGTGCAACCAAAAATGGACTCCATAAGCTTCAGTGCATCCAGAATGCAGAAGCTTGCTTGGTTTTGAATCTGCCGAGAAGAGCATCCTCTAAGAAAGCACTGGACTCACTTCATTGGCTACCCATTCAGAAACGGATCTCATTTAAGGCATTATGTTTCTGCCACCGTGCCTTGCTGGGTAAAGGCCCAGTATACCTACGGGATCTTCTAACCCCCTACAACCCAGAACGGCATCTTATATCCACTGGGGACCACCTGGTGAAAGTCCTCAGTATAAAGTAAGCACGAATGGGAGCATGCTCTTTTGGCTACCTGGCAGCAAAAAGCTGGAACGCCCTACCCCTGTTCCTCCGTGAGGAACCATCAGAGAGCCTCGTTCACAAAAAGTTAAAAACATGGCTCTTTAAACTGTAACTAGTTTTTAGCTTCCCATGTTCTCAGATGTGCTGATTTCCAGAGTAGCTAGATAGAGCAAATAGCGCGGGGACACACCAGTTGGTGTAACCAAGTGCTATATAAATGCATAAATAATAATAATAATTGTAATTCCTGATCTGAATTAAAAATTATTCAGTCCATGTAAGGAAGACCTGCGTCTCTTAACTGTATGAGTAAATGACTTAGGAAAGTAATAAAGGACTAATCATTTCGGGAAATGGGAATTCACTCCTAGGTGTAGAGATGGTACATACCTGGATGCATGGCTTTTCTATGCATATGTGCTGTTGAAGAAATATGCAACATTGTTTCACTTTTATCCTGCCTCTTTGCCTTAAGCACTGCACTCAGGTTTACCCACAAAGGTCAGCATACATTGAAAACACAATCCTACACCCAAAGGGTGCCGATGAAAATCACACCTCTTCATGACTTGCTCATGGCTATGAAGGGCTCTGTGAATTACAGACATGGACTAGCTATTTACTAACAATCAAGAAAGCACTTAAGGCATTGCAAGGTGTAAGAGAAGCAATATATAAATACAGATAAAATGCAATATACCTCAGTGGTTCGGAGCATTCCTCCACATGCATTCCCTCTAAAACATCCAACACACTATCCGACCATCCCACTCAATCACATGTCCGAAAGCACATCCTGTTACTACAGTCTCTAGAGCTTAATGTCTCAAATGCAGTCTTAGATTATTCTGCACAAACATGCTCAGAATTACCTCCTGTCAACCTAGTGAGTCTTTTTGAACACATCCCAATAAAGCTGCCCTCCTGAGGTGTAGGTCTGGGATTTCTAATGCAACTTCCATAGTTTCTATTATCCAAGAGTTTGTCCTTAAGGCGTTGCCTATGATTTATTTCATTGTCTTACCACCAGGACACAACAATCTCCCCACACAGAAGATGTTAAAAATAAAAAAAAGGTGGTTGGCTTTACCCACGGGATCCCCTATATGCAAACTGTATCATTTATTAAACTCTTTATTCCAGTGCCTCAATGTTGAGATACAAAACATATTATTTACAGTGTAATGACCTTTCATTATTAGACAACAATGACAGTGATATGCTAATTCATTTTGCTACTCTATGTTAGTTTTCGTAACAGAATTAATTTTCATTTGTTCTTCTGAATTTCATTTATTTACCCAGAGTTTCACATAAATTGTGATGCATACGTTGTGACAGCCAACAAGTGCTTTGCAACATTTCGCTTGCAGACCTGGTTTTGTTTTAAGGCTGCAATATGAAGCTTATTTAAATTAGAATGTGTACCTGGGTAGTTTAATTGAAAAGTAGCTGAGAAGACGTTGTTACCATGCTTTTGAAGAGAAATGTGCATTATTGTAGGTGAATGACACACTGGTGTGGCACAGCATGTGTGAGAAAAGAAGTGCTGAAAAGACGAACCTATGGTGCATAAGTGAAAACAATGTGAATGGTTGTGACAACTTAGTGAGCTGTCAGTTAGTAAGTCATGAGGATGCACACATATCTAGCTAAAGATCGATTGTAATCCAGGGACGCTTGGTTTGGAATGATATCCTACTGAATATCAGAATGGATTTGATGGGGAACAAGCGTGTAGGGAAGAAGGAGGTGATTGGTAGTGGACCTGGTAATTTCTTTAGAAGGCGTGAAAGCTTGTGAAATGGTGGCCTGGCATAACTGACAGTCAAGCTAAAGGATTGTGGAATAGTCAACCATGGACAAGTAAAACCTGTACCATTGGAAAGAGAATAAATAACTTGTGGAAAAGAAATTAACAGCTAGATTCATCATAGTCCCGTTTTGCGAGTCCTTAATAGCGATTATTAAGGAATCGCTATTAAGGACTTGCAAAACGGGATTCATGTAGGAATAGCAAAAAATATTGCGATTCCTACATCATCCTTATTTGCGATTAGCAAATTGCTAATCGCAAATTAGGAATAACTTCCCATTCATTCCTATGGGCCTACAGGCCCATAGGAATGAATAGGAAGTTATTCCTTATTTGCGATTAGCAATTTGCTAATCGCAAATAAGGATGCGATTTCAAGGGTGCCTGTAGCACCCCTGAAATGGAAATGTAGCCTGGTGTTGCGCACACACATGTCCAAAGGACATGTGTGTGTGTAACATACCACTTAGAAAAATGCACTAAAGTGCATTTTTCTAAGTTTTCGCTATTTACCACGAAGTCAGACTTCGTGGTAAATAGCGGCAGGAAATTGTGAATTCGCATATTTTAAAAGTTTCATGAAATGCATTTATGGAATCTCAAATAGAGATTCCTTAAATGCAATTCCTTGCAAATATGCGATTTCGCAAATAGCGATTTTTGCATTTGGATGATGAATCCCAAATGCAAAAATTGCGCTCGCAAAGGGCCAGATTCTGATAATCTGGCCCTTTGCGAGCCGATTTTTCGTTCATGAATCTAGCTGTTAGTGTTATGTAGGTGCATATAATGATACTTTGACGGTACTTAAGTGTAGTCTTGATGATGGTGACTAATGTAGCTGGAGGTTGTCTACATTCCAACAAACCCGATTCAGGTGGGAGACTCCAAATTTTCAAAGCCCAAAATAGCTTAATTTACGGTGTCTCCTTCCTAAAACCGCCTCCACTTCAATGTAAATCAATGGGAAAAATCAATTCTCCCGATTATTTCCCCGCAAAATCTCCCTCTTGCCAGGTTCAAAACATTGACATGTATGAGGTTGGTCTGGTTAGTCAATCAATCAAATAAGCTCTATAAAGTGCTACTAATCACCCGTGAGGGTATTCAGGCACTGAGGGATTTGCTGCTTCAGTTGGGTTTAGTTGAACAGCCAGGTCCTGAATGAGCTCCAGAATGATAGGAGAGAGGTAAAGGTCCAGAGGTGAAGGGGGAGGTCCTTTCAGGATTTAGCAGCGAGATAGGAGCAGAAGCATCCTCCACTGTTGCTTTGGCGGATGCAGGGTGTGTGTGTGAGGGAGGTGGATCATAGGTGTCTGGTGTATGCTCGTCCTGGGTTGTGTAGGGGTTTGTAGGTGTGGATCATCATCTTAAATTGACATCTCTTCTGTATAGGGAGCCAGTAGAGGTTCTTGAGGTGAGGGGGGACGTGGGTCCATTTGAGAGATGGTCGAGGATGAGTCTGGCCGCTGAGTTCTGTAAAGTTTGCAGTCTCTTCAGGAGGTGAGTGGGGATTCCTGCATAGAGTGCGTTGCTCTAGTCCAGGTGTACGTTGAATAGGGTTTGAGTGACAGTATGTCTGGGAAGCCATTTGAATATTTTCCGGAGCATGCAAAAAGAGTGATGAAGCAGACGGACGAGACTACGTTGATTTGGCTTTTCATGGTGAATTTCCTACCCTGGATAATGCTGGGATTGCGAGCATGGTCTGTCAAAATGGGTACGTTTCAGGCAGTTGTTTTTCACCCAGTTGGTGATGCTGGTCATACACCTGAGGAAGTTGGCCCTCGTGGTGGGGTCTTCTGAGAGCGAAAGGATGAGCTGGGTGTAATCTGCGTAGGATATGATGTTTAGTCCATGGAGTCTGATGATGTTGGCCAAGAGGGTCATCTAAGTGTTGCCCAGCGTGTGGGTGAAGGACAAGCCTTGTGGCATGCCGCAGATAATGTTATTGGGTTCCAAGTTGAACAGCAGTAAATTGATTCTCTGGGTTGGTCCAGTGAGGAAGGAGGCAATCCTTTTGAGGGCGTCTCATTGGACTGGTTAAGATAGAGCAGCTCATCAGAAACAAGTTATAAACATTTGTATATAAGTTATAAACATTTGTATATAAGGACCTGTATTAGAAATAAGCTCTCGGGAGATTTTTATTTGTCATACCTGTGAGAGCATGAGGAGGATGTTACCAGTGTATTAGATCTAAAATTATATGCATTTTGAGACTTGGTATATGAGCAAAAGGGATATGAAGTAGCAGGATGACAACATGATCTTCTCTCAGCATGCGAAAAAGTGGTATCTTGTAGTCATATGAAAAACCTAGATTATGGGGAGTTGTCATTGGAGCTGAAAGATAATAAAATCATTTTAAACAATGGGTGTTAAAAAAGGTTTATTGTTTCAAACTGCAGCTGGGTAGTCTGAGAGACTGGAAGCGACATCTCAGCCACCAGGTATTAAGAGTCAGCATTTTAGAAAATTGTGACGTAGGGCAAGGATTGAGGTCTACACAAAGTTGTGAAAAACGTGGTTTTATTTTATTATATACTTGTCTCCTGTGAGTATCCAGAGTTCAGAGAGAGTACTATGGATTATTCTTCTTATCCAGGCTTGTTGGGATCTTATTCTTTCTCACAGGGGCGAAACTCGGTCCCTTGGGCAAAGAAGAAACAGATGGTAGATGTAAGAAATCATATCAGGCTTCCTATATTGGGCAAGGGTGTGATAGATCACCAGTGCTCTGCGGATCGATTACGGACATGTGAAGGCGCAATGGTATTACCGGGGTAGAGGACAAACTGAGAAGAGCACTATTCGTCGGCCTTCTCCCTCCTCCCAACTCACCCCGCAAAGCATTCACGTACCTGGTTAAGCCACGCTTCTCCAGGAGCGTTGCTGGGCGCTGCACTGGGTCACTGGCCTCCTGGCACTCCTGGGGTTCTCCTCTCGTCAGGATTCTGCGTTGGGTTCCCGGGGTCATCTTCTGGCGTCTCCGGTCTCTTACTTGATTACAGCAGTGATCAGGTCAAAATGCTGTTGTTGATATCAACCAACCTTTACTGAGAAACAGACAAAGACACCCACACAGCCCTCCTCAACCCCTTCTCAGCAGACTAGAACATTACATATTCTTTTTTCAGAATAGGAGCTCTATTATGGACCTGGTATTTATTTAAAAAAAGGACTACATACAAATATCTTACCTTCTCAAAAACTATTGGTCAAACGCATTACATATCAAATCCGGACCTTGCCACTCTTGCCATGTTAAAGTATAGATGAAAATGCTAATGTCTAGAGTAAACAAACTCATTGAGTTTAGGGTTTGGCAATGCTAACAGATATGGATGTGATATGCTGACACAAGCAAATACCGGTATGCACACAGACCATTTGTGCAGTTTCATTTTGTAACTTGTCTCTTTCTGAGCCTCCAGTGTCTGTGCCCTGATTTTTATTCACCAAGCTTATGGTGCTGCTGTTTTTAATTCCCTACATTTGCAGAACTGGTGCCATGCATCCCAATTATAAGGTGGCCGGACTCTACTGGGCATTTGCACTTTCTTTATTTGGTACGCTGTGATAGTGATATATCAGGTGTGGTTTTCTGGTGTAAGGATTGGCAGTTTTTTTTAGTAACAATGTGGTTTTAACTACTGCTCCGCTCTGTGAAACTAGACTGCAGGTAGCATCTCAAATTATTACCAGGTTTCCAATTTGGGTGATTTTCAGGGGACTTTGTTTGAGGAATTCTTGAAGGCATTTGTTTGAGGAATTCTTGAAGGCATAGGACGAGAATTACATTTTTTAAACCATCCACTTTGAGGCTATTGCAGGCTATCCAGGTTGTGATGGCCTTAAAGCTATTGGATATGGCCAAAGATTGGTCTACCTCCCCTAATACCATAAGGTAGTATTGAGTGTCATCAGCCTGAGAGCCGAACTGCAGGGGATAGCCACAGAGCAGGCCAACGAGTGGTTTGATGTAATTGAAGTTGGAAACGGAGAACAACGTAGTACTCCTTTTTTTACGATTATTTTATAAGAGGACTTAAAATTTTATTGTGCTTAAACAGGAAAAATGGCAAGCATTTTAGCACTCACTCAGAGACAGGAGCCACTGATGGTGTTCTTTATAGAAGGATTGTGTCTACAATATTGAATTCAGCAACAGGTTAAAGAAGATGAGTAAAGGGGGGTCTGCTATTTCCAGGATGTCATTCTAGATTGTGAAGAGTGCTGATTTTGTTCCATGTGTAAGTTGAAAACCTCACTGGTGGAAGTCCAAGAGACAGTTGTTTTCTGTGTGGGGTTGTAGTTGATCTGCCACCACCTTCCAATACTTTGAAAATCCACGGAAGGCCGACAATAGAACAACAAATGTTAAGGCCAGCCAGGACTGGGGTTGATTTTTTTGACGAGGGGCGTCACAAATGTGTGCTTCAGTGGGCTTGGCTCTTCTCCATATTTTGAAGAACAGTTCTTGAATGTGGCCAGCTGCAGTTAGGCATGGGTAAGCTGGACCGTTAAGGTTGGGTAAGAGGGTGTGAATATGAACCACTTGTCCTGTTGCTGTACCGGGGGCAAAGGTGGAGGTAACAGGTGTATGTGATGGCTATTTGGAGCTTTGATTCTTTTGACACTGTGAAAAAAGATCCTAGTTTACTGCATAGGTGCTGGGTGTTTGGTACGTAAGTCAAGGTACTTTGGGGGAGAATATTTATGAACAACTTTAATTTCATTACAAGACTAGAGGCTACCATTATGCAATAACCTTTTATTGCTGCACGAACATGCAGTCTTTTAAAGAACATCAAATACATCACAAAGCATTAGAATGTTCAGACAATATATATATCCAAAGCACACAGTTATCATCTTCTTATATTATCTGCTAATATACAGATAAGTCCATGCATGCTTATATTTCATCTATGCTTATCTTAACTACTTAGTAATTATGTTACTGTATAGTTTTTAGTGCCTTGTTATAATGGATGTGGGATTACCTTTTCCAATCTATTGATAGGCCTGTTAAGTATTTAGGTTTATAGTATGTGTTGGAAGTGGATGTCCCTGTTGCTTACCGCCGCCACCAAATGCTGGAGGCATGCTTCCCTGACCCCTCGCTTCAACATTAGGCTAAGTACCGTCTGAGATAGCCCTGCTCACCCCCTTAGTAACTTGGCACGAGCAGCCAGGCTTATCTCCAAGGCACGAGTGTTCAGTATGTGCAACCACGCTCAAAGTAACCCCATCATGTCATCACAAATAGGCTCCACACGAGTATTGATAAAATTAGTATAATCTTTATATAAGCAATTATATAATACAACCACACCATACAAAATCAACATATAAGAATGAGTAGTATTCTTTCCAGTGGGTTGGTAGGTTCTAATCCCAACCACTGCTTCTAACCAACAGTTAAGCTCACTTCTAACCGTTTCCCAAAAGGTTAGGCAAGTCGTATCCGGCGCTCATCAACAACGCTCCGCTTGTACCACAGCACGCACCCTGCGCGTTCGAGCCTCTCTTCTTCCGGTGCACACGATGTCCAGGCGCCCTTCACAAACACCCTGGCTGCACCACGACACTCACTCTTGCGCGTCCGAGTCTCACCTCTTCCCCTGGTTCACACGATGTCCAGGCGCTCTTCCCTAACGCCATGGCTGCACCACGACACGCACTATTGCATGCCAGAGACTCACTTCTTTTGGTGCCTACGAGACCCCAGCGCTCTTCACCAACACCCGGGGTGTACCACGACACGCACTCTGAGCCTCGCCTCATCTCCCCGCGCATACCACGACCAGAAGCTCCTCACCAACACCTTGGCCTACACCACGACACGCACTCTGCGCGTCTGAGACTTACTCCTGCGTGCCCACAATCACAAGGCACAACTTCTGAGGGCCTCAAGTGGCAAAAAGCACGCGCACACCGCGTTGCCTGGGACTTCTCCGGAAACTTTTATGATCCTGTATTTCCAAACAGGGAGCCAGCTCACCTCGGGCCCTTGAGGTTACAAGACACAGCACAAAGCACAGTCTTGGGACCATCCATGCCGCTACGGTGATACATCTACGTCAACTTATACAGGTTTACGACGACCTTACACCTGAACACGGTCAGGAAAATGAAGGGACTGAACACCCTGGAATATCTTTGATATAAATTCCCAATACCGGAAGCGTGAAATTTTATATGGGGAAGAATATATCACCCTTATAACAGACCAACACAAGAACCACTAGATGGGCAGGAATAAAGAAAATCTATTGGAAAAAGAAGGATCCAACCCCACTTTATCGGAGAAAGACTGTTGTGCCCTGAAGAAACTCCCTGGAAAGGAGTGAAACGCGTTGGCTGATCTTTTTTGCAAAATACCTGATGATTTGTATTTTAAGAACGGATAAAAATAAATAAAGAACTTTTCTATATACTTGAACAATTCTCTCCTTGGACTTCTGTTTGGTGCGCCCCCATAAACATTTGAGCAAAATATCTATTTGATCTGGAAAGCACAGCAACGTCAAACAGCAGCTGACGTTGGGGTTGGCAGCACAAAACTTTAAAAAGGACTTATTTTGGAACTGGATTTTAGGTGCGGCGTTGTAGGGTCCGCTGCTGCATCTTGTGTTGAACAGCACAAAGCACAGTCTTCTTCAAGGAGGGGGACCCAGCGCCTCCAAGCACAGTCCCAACAGCCTCTTGCTTAGTTAGAACAGCAAACTGCAGACCAGCCCCAGATCACGAAGCAAGGATTAGTCTATCCACAGCAGTCTCTTCAGTTGTTCCTTCTTTAGCAGAGATTCCTCTTGACCACAGAATGGGTCCAAGCCATATCTGCTTCATTCCAACATTCAGGGGCTTCAGCTCTCATAGGTATACCCCTTAATGTCTTTGAACTTTGTATGTGCTCAGGGGTCCCTGACCCCTCCCTAAATCAGTTCTGGGTGTCTCCGTCCCAGTGTCACCTCGCTCCCATTGATACTGGGGGTCTGGATCCTTAATGACTCAGCAGGAGATGGGTCAATTGGTTTATAGCCCCAGCCGAGGCCTTTTCACCTCCCAGGCTACTCCTCCCCCTACTCTCCAGATGCAGGGCAGCCTGGTGCTATCTCAACCCCTCCCTGGGTCAAGACCTCTCCCAGCTCCTCTCACCTTTGTGTTCCAGACAGACATTCCACATTTCAGAGACACACAGAAATGCTCAGAGCACACAACTCAGCCACTTTCTAAAAGAGTGGTTTATAAACACACAGTGACAAAACTACCTTCACAGAAAGATGCATTATGACACTGTGAGTCCATACATACTAAACTTCACCTCTCCATTATAAACTGACAGGAAACTAGGCTAAGAACCACAACACCCAGCCTCCCCCATTCTGCACTATGGGCAGAATGACCTTTCAGCAGTGAAAAACAAAATGGAGAGTTTTTCATTGTCAGAACATAACACATACCTCAGGTTATGTTCTGCCTTTTACCTACACTGCACCCTGCCCAGGGATTACCTGGTACCTATCACAGGGGTGCCACATGTGTATGTAAAAGGGAAAGTCAGGCATGACAAGTGGTTGTACTTGTCAGGCCCTACACTGAAGACCTGAGTTCCCTTCTCTGCGCACCCTTGCATTACTAGCCCTTGCACACACAGTGCACATCACTACGGACTTTTACTAGTAAGGCAAACATACCAATTATGGCCAACCAATCACCATTACATATTGCATAGGGAACTCCTGCACTTTGACACTGATGAGCAGTGGCAAAGTACCCACAGCATCTAAATTGGCATCTCTAGGTCAGGAAAATGGTCTAGAGGGAAATCAAAAAGTTCAGGGAACTTTAACCAAAAAGGCCAAGTCCTACGGTAAGACATTTTAATGTTACATTTTATTACCTTGACAGAGGCTGGGAACATTGGTTTGTCAAGCGGTTTGTTTTCTGAAGTTGCGAGAGCATGCCTGATCGGAAGTGCCGTTGACCTCTTTCAGGGCGCTCATTCCTGTTGGTGCAGAAGCCGTTTACGAGCTGCTCCCTTCTACAGAGAATGCGGTATCGTGGGGCTGTTCAAACGATCGGCTCCATGATCACTGGCTTCCTGGGAGCAAACACAGGAGCGGGTTGCCACACAAGATGATTTCCCTTACTATTTTGGGGTAAAGGGTGATCGCTGGAGGGTCGGCTCCGTGATCACGCTTACTAATGTGTGTGATTGTAGCTACAGAGAGCGGACTGGTGGATGTCCACCATTTATGTTATGGAGGTTGCTTGGTAAAGTGTGTGTAAAGGAAGGGCATTTTTTACCTTGTCTGGGGTTCTAAGGGTTTAACTGCTGTTTTTCTTGACAAGCTCATGGCAGCGCTTGGGCTCCCTCTGCTTACCCTATTTAAGGTAGATTTACCCCTTTCGGAGGAAAACCGAGTGAAATAGGGGTTTTACCCTATTTACAATATATATATTCCCATGCACTTCTCAGGCCAGGGTTGTTGGATTTGTTAAGATAATTCCAAGGAGGCTTGTGTTTATGAATATAGAATGCTTTCGAAAACAACATTAAAAAAGTGTAAAAACATTTTTTTTAAAATAAGTAAAAACACAGGAACTGCATGTAAATGTTTATTATGCCAGTTTAGGGAACAAGATGCAT
Organism: Lissotriton helveticus; assembly: GCF_964261635.1. Classification (NCBI taxonomy): domain Eukaryota; kingdom Metazoa; phylum Chordata; class Amphibia; order Caudata; family Salamandridae; genus Lissotriton; species Lissotriton helveticus. The sequence continues at coordinate 210,621,195 of NC_136061.1, read as the reverse complement.
TATGAGGGAGATATAGCGGTAATTGATGTGCTGTTTTCTATGTCTATATGCATTGTACACGTATGAGGAGCTAGAAGTACACTTGGGTTGAATGGCAATTTGTACATCGCCCTGCTCCCCTCCTAATGTCTTAGAATATGCCCCACTTTGTTGCAATGCTGGAATGCAAATTGGTCAGGGATATTGAAAGAGTGTGCAATAGGAGACAGTTTTTTTTCTATGTACCAGAGCACTTTATATATTAGGGTATCCCTGATTTGAAACATAAAGATATCTGTCACTTTTGCACTTTTGGCTATGCTTTGTAGTTGTGTATATGTACAACTACTGGTTGTAATGCTGGAATTCGAATTTGTTTGGAACATAAAAGGATTGTGTAATGGAAAATGTTTTTATCCTCATACTGGAGTATTTTATACATTGGGATACTGTGGATTCCAATTCTGAGGTTATTTTGCACCTGGACACGTTATAAACACATAGCAATTTTGCACAATTTAAATTGGGCTGGGAAACCGAAAGAGAGTGCAATAGGAGATGGTTTTATCCCTTGCACTAGAGCACTTTATACACTGTGATCCTGCTGATTCCAAGCTCAAAGGTTTGTGGCACTTTGGCACTTTAGGTATGCTTATCAATTTTGCACAGTTGTAAATATTTATTAAATTTTTAGGAATGATTGGACTTATATGATTAGATTTGATGTTTTAATATGAATTTACCTGTTTATGATCTATGCAATACATATTTTATGGAAATTGATCAACTGGAAATCATATCTTGCCATCCTACCATTTATGTATTTCTTAGTATCCTCTGATTTTTATTTTAATCAATGAATTAGAATTTTTATGTGCATGTTTATGATAAGCCTAATATGTGAGGATGGCCATGCCATTCATATTTCTACGTAAGGTTTGGCCTCAGATAGGTACTACAATGCCATCCATTAGATAAAGGGCACTGGCCCAAAAGTATGCTTCCCATTTGCTTCCCCGGTCCAGGGTTTGTTGGATTTGTTACGATAATGCCAAGAAGGCTTGTTTTTTTAAAATAAATATAGAATCTCTTCTTACAAAACATTAAAAAAGTGTAAAAATGTTTTTTTTTAAATAAGTAAAAGGCTGGGCCCAGCCAAAACGTGTCAGGATGGACATTGCCTTGTGACTTGATTAATAAAGAAATTTCTGCTTACCGGGAGTGCCTGCACCTGCTCTTGTACATGGGGGCTGTTGGAAAATATATATATAAATATATACTAGCTGTACTCGGCCACGTGTTGCTGTGGCTCTGTCTGGTTAAATGGAAGAGAAAGAAAAGAGTAAGCGCACGTTTCTAATATGTTTAATTTCACAATGCTTGTGGGTATACAATATGTTTTTGTCCATCCTAATATATGTAGACTATTGTCTACATGCGTCCCTTGTAAATTGACAGGGTCTATTCGGGTTGCAAAGTGAACCAACTCCTCCCCCCTCCCTCCACCCACTTCCCGGTCTGCCATCCTGACACCAACTGTCCATCCTAATATGTTATGCTATGTTATGTTACGGGTTTGTTGAGTGCGACAGCTGCCCCAGCAACGGGGCGTCCCGGCGCTAAGAACCATAGCATAGCCTACTTGGAGGGGAAGGGGAGGGCGGAGGCTTATAATAGTGGGAACAGGTGAGTTTTTATTGCTTTGCGAAAAGCAGACAAGTTGTCAAGGCACCGGATATTCAGGGGAAGGGAGTTCCAGAGTTTAGCTCCCAATAGACTGAAAGAGCGACCCCCGATACAGCAGAGTTTCGTGCGGGGGACCGCTACTAGGTGTTGACCCAAGGAGCGAAGATTGCGCTGGGGGGTGTAGGGTGTTAGAAGCGGACGGAGGAGTTCAGGGCCATCGGTTTTAAGGATTTTGAAGGCAGTGGTAAGGGCCTTAAATTGTATACGGGCTTCCACTGGGAGCCAGTGGAGTCTATGTATGGTGGCTCTGGCAGAGCACCTTCTGGGAAGGCCAACTATTGCCCTAGCCGCAGAATTCTGAATTCGCTGAAGCCTGGTTGTCTCGGCTTTGTTAGCGCCAAGCAGGAGTACGCTCGCATAGTCTAACCGGGAGAGGATGGTGGATTGGACTATGAGCTGCCGTGTTTTGGGGTTGAAGAACCCTAGAATGGAATTGAGGCTTCTCAGCAGCCCGATGCACGTAGCTGCTACTCTTTTGGTGTGAGTTTGGTAGCTCAGCGAAGAGTCCAACCACACTCCCAGGTTTTTAACCAGAGATTTAGGAGGAGGGATGGGGCCCAGCAGGGGGGCCACCAATGGCGTTCCAACAACTGGGGTCCTTACCCAGAAGCAGCACCTCGGTTTTCCCAGCGTTCAATTGTAGGCAGTTAGCCGTCATCCAATGGGCGACAGCAGCCAGTCCATCCCTGAATCTTGTGGCAGAGGTTGAGGGTGCCTCAGTGAGGGTGATTACCAGCTGTGTGTCGTCGGCGTACGACACCAGCGTGAGGTCCCATTCTTTGGCCACTGCCGCGAGAGGTTGCACATACAGGTTAAAAAGGAATGGACTGAGGGCCGAGCCCTGCGGAACTCCTTGGCCGATAGAGTGTGATTGGGAGGTGAACGAGGGTGCTGAGACACGGAAGGACCTGCTCGTCAGGAACGAGCGGAACCATTCCAGGGCCAGCTCACTGATCCCAATGTTTTCCAGGCAACTCAGTAAGATATTATGGGAGACCGTGTCAAAGGCTGCGTTGAGATCGAGTAGTATCAGCGCAGCACTTTGACCGGTATCTAGTACCCTCCGGAGGTGTTCGGTGGTGGATAGGAGGGCGGACTCTGTACTATGCCCAGGCCTGAACCTGAATATGTAGACTATTGTCTATATGCGTCCCTTGTATTTGTTGCACAGCAACCAAATCGATAGTGTCTGTTCGGCCTTTCGATTAAAAACACGCACGTATGGAACACGCGCGTATTCGAATCCAACGTTGCAAAGTGAACCAACTCCTCCCCCCTCCCTCCACCCACTTCCCGGTCTGCCATCCTGACACCAACTGTCCATCCGAATATATGTAGACTATTGTCTATATGCGTCCCTTGTATTTGTTGCGCAGCAAACACATCTATAGGGTCTGTTCGGGTTGCAAAGTGAACCAACTCCTCCCCACTCCCTCCATCCACTTCCCGGTCTGCCATCCTGACACCATCTGTCCATCCTAATATATGTAGACTATTGTCTATATGCGTCCCTTGTATTTGTTGCGCAGCAGCCAAATCAATAGGGTCTGTTCGGCCTTTCGATTAAAAACACGCACATATTGGACATGCACGTATTCGAAACCAAGGTTGTGTATATATAAACACGCGCTAATGTTGCAAAGTAAACCAACTCCTCCCCCCTCCCTCCACCCACTTCCCGGTCTGCCACCCTGACACCAACTGTCCACCCTAATATATGTAGACTATTATCTTTCTGCGTCCTTTCATAATGTTGCCAAGTGAACCAACTCCTGGTCAGGAAAATTTAAGGGTGGATTAGAACTCCAAGCTCCTCAGGTACTTCAGCGACTGGAAGTTGAATCCAGAGGTTTTTGGTTTGATTCAAAGGTTATGGTGTCCGAATCAAGTGGACTTGTTTGCGGGCAGATTGACATACAAGATACTCAGATACTTCAGTTGGAAACCAGACCCTGGGGCAATGGCAGTAGACACTTTTCTCCAGGATTGAGAGAGAGAGGGAGGTTATGCCTTGCCTAATGTTGATTAAGGTCGAGACAGAAAATGCAGTATCAATCTAGTAACACCCTATTAAAAGTTGCAGGTTTGGTTCACCGGCGTGATGGAATTCGTGGTAGCAATACCCTGTCTGGTTCTGGTTTCTTTAGGTCTTCTGGTGGATTCAGAGAGTAACACCTTTGGTTTTAGAAGGTAGTATGAAACTTCTTGTTTGGGAGATTTAATGGGTACTAGTAGATATTCTGGTCTTTCAGAAAAGGCTAAAGACCTATTGAATGAGTCCTGGGCCCGGGCAATAGAAAGAGATACAAGGGAGTATGGAAGAAGTAGTGTTGTTGGTGTATGAGAAGGGGTTTCTGTGGAAGCTCCTGTAGCCGAGGTAGCAAACTACTTAGCTGATTTATTCAGCTCTGGTCTCTCATGTAGGATTATCAACATGCTTTAGTTGATAATTTTGCAACAGGAAATGACCCTTTGATTAAGAGAGTAATGTAGAGAGTTAGGTTAAGGAGACACCCTAGGGCTTGGTATGAATCGTCATAGGATGTAAGTTTAGTTTTCAGGTTGTTCACTTCATGGCCAGGTAATAATTACCTTTCGCTTAGACAGATTTCTTTGAAGTTAACAACTTTACTTTTCTTAATTTCTTTAAAAGAGTTTCTGATGTTACGGCATTGGAGACCTCAAATAGATTGTATTCTCCTGACAGGGTATATTTTGAAGTTTGGAAGAGGACTAAAACCATGTCTGAGACAATCTGTTATGAGTGTGCAAAGGTATCCCTGGTGAGTTGTATGAAGTCATATGTGAACAAGTTATTGGAATTTAGGGCAGATGGAGAGGAACAGTTATTACTGTCTTATTTGAAGCCTTACAAAGCAGTTTCAATAGCTACTTATGAGTGGTCCAATGTGAATACTTTCTCAAAACATTATTTAGGACCCGTGGAGCATATGAGTAGTGTTGCCCTTGATGGCTTAACACATGCATAATCGTAGCCTTTTCTTAATTTCCTCAGAAGAGTTTCTGATGTTAAGGCATTGGAGACTTTGAATAGATTGTATTCTCTTGACAGAGTACATTTTGACGTTTGGAAGAGGACTAAAACCATGTCTGAGACAATTTGTTATCCCTATTTTCATGAGTGTGCAAAGGTATCCCTGGTGAGTTGTATGAAGTCATATGTGAACAAGTTATGGGAATTTAGGGTAGTTGGAGAGGAACAGTTATTACTGTCTTATTTGAAGCCTTACAAAGCAGTTTCAATAGCTACTTATGAGTGGTCCAAATTGAATACTTTCTCAAAACATTATTTAAGACCCGTGAAGCATATAAGTAGCGTGGCCCTGGATGGCTTTACACATGCATAATCGTAGCCTCTGGTCTTGTAATGAAATGACAAGTCTCCAATTAACATGCAAAGACAATCTTGATTTCATTAAAGACAACAGAGACTAACATTATCCAGCCCTCCTCACCCTATGAGGAGAAGAATTATTACACAAAAAGGGAATATAAAAGTAATATTTAATAATATGGATAATATTATGACAGCAATGTTCTTGTGAATTAATTTTATGTTTTTATTCGCAGACAATTTACAATAAAGGTATTTGGCAGAAGATGAAGGATTTATCTTGTTTTGTCACAGCTTAAAGAGGATGATGACTGCATGCCTTGGATATATAGATTGTCTGAACATTCTAATGTGTTGTGATGTATTTGATGATAGGTTGGATGTTGGGGCAGCAATAAAAGGTTATTGCGTAATGTTAACCCCCTTTAATGCAATCAAAATTCTCTTTGCATGTCAATTGGAGACTCGCCATTCTCTTAAGCTGTTGTAGCTTGTTTAACTCAATTTGTCAAAGAAGGTATTTTTAGTTTTATAGATGGCTGTAGTAGGTGCTACATGAGGATTTGATGTGGTGTTGAGGTTAGCTGTGGTGGTGTACCTGGGACATTTCCATCATGCCGTTTCTCTTTGCTAGAATCTTTTTGCAAGTTTCGGAAAACCATTGATTTCTGCTTTCAACAAGTTTACCTTTTAGGAACCGTGTGCCTTTGTCCACTCACTATTGTATGTTGATTGTAAGTGCACAAAGGAGATAATAGGCAGATATGTTGGTGTGGAATAGGTTTCTTTAAAAAGACAGATCTGAATGTGGAAGCAAAATAAGTTTTTGTTATGTGGAAGAGGGTGAGTCTGGAGGTACATCTCTAATTATGGTCTTTTTTTGGTAAACAAATGGTGAAAGGAGGATGTTTATCATCAGACCAGATGACTAGATTGAGGTTTATGTTGCTAACTTGAAAGCCTTGTTGGATGATATTATCCAGGTGCTGTTCTTTGCTTAAGGGGCAAGTGGGCATGGCTTTTCTGTATATCCTGTCACAGTGGTCAAGGAACTGATCTGAAGAAGGGATTGCTTCACCCTCTAGACAGAAGTTGGAACTTCCAGCCATGAGTAAATTGATTAGATTTGGAAGAGATGTGATAGTAGAGTTCAATGAATCTGAATGAGTTGCTAGTGGGGAGGTAGTGTTGGTGTGATTTTGTGTGTCACAACACAATCCTTGGCCCACTTACTATTCTGATGTTATATGTTTTTGGGTGCATGGCCGTACTGAAAATGCAAACCGGCCCTGGCAATTGAGTTCGACCACTGGGCTGGACTGAGGGGGAGGGGTCGGGTGTGGTGCGCTTGGAAAACATTGCAGCTGCTTTTTTTACATGGCACTGATTTTGCTGCAAAACCGTACCCCGGTAAAAAAATGGCCCACAGGGGTCCAAAACCGGCGACCATGGGGAAATACCCAGAACCCACTACGGCCAGTCCAGCTTTGAGTGTAATTGTTTGGGAGTGTATACACAACAGAGGGAGGGAATTAACTATGCTTCTGTGATAAATAGGATTTGTAGGAGGATGATTGTGAACATTGTGTGCATATTATGGTCGTGTGTCATAGCTCACAGGGTGTTAATCAAAAGACTGTGAAGCTCCTGATCCTAAGTAGTAGTCTCTCACGAACAACTAAATGGTGCAATTGTTATGGGTCATTGAACGTAGCCTGCCAAATTAATCTGCTAGTTTTCAATAGGGGATTACAGAATTAGTTGTGTTGCGGGAGTAATATCTTGTCTAATAAGTTATAATGGTATATTTTCCACCTGTTCTCTGGGCACCATTGCAGAGGGGTCTTACATGTGGCCTTTACACGCTTTTTGAAAGCAGGGCAGAATTAATTGTGAGATCATGCCTCATATCTGATGCACCCTATACTGAGCATGGGAAGGCAGCAGAGGAAGTTCAGCTATGGGACCATCAGATGAACTTCAGTCTCTGGGCAGATGACAAATATGGGTATTCTTGGCTGACAGAAAATCACAGACTTTGCAAAAGAAGGGGCCTTTCAGAATTTTATATTGAATTGCCTAACCAAAGAAAGCATTTGGATAGCATAGAATGATCCCTTCTTTGTTTGAAACCCTCCAGTGAGTTGTCAGCTTTTTCACAAAGTGACATTGTCTGCACATCTTCAGAATAACTGAAATATCCCATTCAGGCATCACAACAGAGCACTACTCCATGTCTCATGTCTCATGCCCTGGTGTCAACTTTATACATTTCATTGGATATATATCATTTAGTCTCATCCAAACCATCTGTGAATAGTTGCAAGACTGAACACTGGAGGGCCAAAGGAAGCGAGAGTGGCACAACTTTCAGTCTCTGTGCGTAACAATAAAAAGCATGGTCTACCTCCCAAAGATGACTTTTGTGCCCAGGAAGACAAAGATGTTGCATATGCCTGTACTGTCCGGTGTCTAAGCCCCCCTAACAGACAAACTGTGGGTCTGTGAAAAATATTGGACTGCACAATATGCGTAGGGCTTGAACCCTGACAAGTTTACTAGTGTCATGGCAAAAGAAACTAGCCAAAATGAATAAGGATCACGATAAAGACTTGATGGAAGTAGAAAAAAATATTAAATCTCTGTTATCTTCCCACATGTCTGGCTCGAACCCACAAACCCTCTCCACCCTCACCAACAAAAAGTTTGAATACAACAGAATTTTGAACGAATGAGCAGGTGTATGGATCAACAAATATAAAAGCCAATAAAACTCTGCAACATGAATAAAGCAGGCAAAATCGTAGCCTCCTATTTAAAACACAAACTTAACCGTAAGGGAATTGACTCTCTCAATGATACATCAAATGTAACCGACACCAGACCTCAAATATTTTGGGAAATTGTTAAAGAATTTTACCAAACACTATATAAAGATGACTCTGTCATCTCTTCACCCTCCCGCGCAGCCTGTCTCAATGACATTCCTCTCCTGACCATCTCTGATCAAGAGAAGCTGACCCGCAGCTCCCCATTTTGGATTACAGAATTTGACTCAGCAATACGTTTCTTGAAACCCTGTAAAGCTCCAGGCCCTGATGGCTACTCGGCTAACTTTTTTAAAACCTTCACTCACTTACTCGAATCAACCCTGTTATCCCTGTATCACCACTTTGCTGACTCTGGAACCATCATGGACACTACTAGCGATGCCACCATAGTTGTAATCCCAAAAGATGACAAAGACCCAACGCAGGTTAAGAACTATAGACCAATATCCCTAATTAATCTGGATGCAAAGATCTACGCTAACATAAGAGACTCAAACCTCTCCTTCCCCGGCTGATTGATCACTCACAGGTGGGTTTCAAGAAGAATAGGCTATCCATTGAAAATCTCCTATGCCACGTCATCGAAAAAGCCAAAGCGACCCCTACAGAAACTGTAGCGATTACCCTCAATGCTGAAAAAGCTTTTGTTTTGGTCTCCCATTTCTCCGCAAGTCCTTACTGAAATTTAATCATGGAGAATCTTACACTAAAATGGTAATGGCTCTTTACAGTGGTCCATCGTCTAAAGTGAGGTCTGGGGGCCTACTCTCCACAGCATTTAACCTAGAGAGAGGTACAAGACAGGGCTGCTCCCTCTCCGCAACCCGTTTCATCCTAAGCCTTGAACCCCTTCTCCACAAGATTAGATTGAATCCCCACATTCACGGTGTCTCCTTTAATAAGTCTGCAGTGAAGCTAGCAGCCTATGCTGATGATATTTTAATAATGACCAAAGAGGCTTCACAGTCTATTCCTGCCCTACTTCAGAGCATAGAAGAGTATGCCCGAGTTTAAATGATAAATTAAATAAAGACAAATCCGAAATCCTTGCCCTGAATAATCTGGTCTCCCGAGCCCTGTTCGCAAACACAATCCTAACCTGGCAACCAAAGTTTATTAAATACTTGGGCCTGGAGTTCAACTCAGATGTATAGGACTCCCTTCACCACAACGAGAATCTAATGCTGAAGAAAATTGAATCTCTCCTGGAGTGTTGAAATCCCACATTTCTTACATGGTGGGGCCGTATAGAGTCCTTCAAAATGATAATCACTCCTATAATCAACTCCCTAGCGAATATGCTTCAGTTAGCTTATTGGATGATTTCCACCAAAAAGTTGATAGATTAATAAACAAATTTATATGGCAGAACAAACGTCCCAGACTTCGTACCGTCTCCACAAGCTATCCCTCAGGGATAATTCATTGTGCTGGAATTGTAATAACTCGACTGGTGTCCTCCCCCACCTCCTCTAATACTGCAGGGCAGTAACTTCATATCTTGGACTTGGTAATCAACTACATTCACATCCTGAGTCCAACTAGAAAGGAACTTCCTATCCCTGGTCCAAGGATTCCTGCACCCAAAAATCAACTCTTGTAGTGATAGCCTCTTGAATAATATCCTCCTAACAGCTGCCTGCAAAACAGTACTTGCTAACTGGAGAAAAACAGCAGCTACCTCTTTCCGATCTTGGTTAAACAGGGTCTCCTTCTTGAGAGGCACGGATAACCTCTCCCTCCGAAGCTTTCTATGGATAGTCCGCAATTCCTCTGTCTGTACAGCCCTCGACAACTACTTTGCCTCCACTAAACCTCTTTAAAGACCTATTGTGCGAGTAGCTGGATCTATTCCTTTTTGCTATCTCCTCATGCAGGGCCGGACTGGACATAGCGGGCACCGGGCAATCCCCCGGTGCGCCGCAAGGGTGGGGGCCGGTGTTGGGCCTCTGGAGGCCGTTTTTGTGACAGGGCCGTTGTTGTAAATAGGGTCCACACGAAGGTAAAGTTTACCATTCTTTATTCATGAAGTATGCAGTAACAGTGCCCCCAGCTTGTCGGAGCCCTTGTCAGACCTTCTCTGAACGTTCTAACACAGCCTTCACCTGAAGGTTCTTAGACTAAACCAAAGGTAAAATGGGCACGGGGGAGGAAGAAAGGAATACGGGAAAACCCAACTACATAGGTTACAACACATCATCCTCCCTAAGGAGAAACACAGAAAAGAAATAAAGGGAGAACGGGAGAAGAGAGACGGGAGAGGAGGAGGGGGGGGGAGATGAAAAAGAGATGACAGAAGGATAACAGAACTGTAATGCAAGATCTTGCGCAGAAGACCCCAGGCCTATGCACCAAAGAGGGGAAACCGCTGGGGAACCCCTCACGTCATGCTATACTGTCTGTGCCAGTGCGGAGAGCTTCTTTGTCTTGCCCCTTTCCTAATCTGCCCCTCTTCCATCCTGGAACCCCTGTCAGCTGACCTGCCTTCACCTAGGTTAGTAACTCCTCCTCTGACAGGTGCAACCTGGTCCTGACTCCACATTTTGCCGTCTTCCATGACGACTACGCTTTTCTTCACTTCCTTGGTTTTACATGGGGCATAAAACTTGTCTCCACTTCTGCCCAGTTTTGTTGGTTTCTTGATGTAGACACTTTGCCCCTGTCTAAAGTTCCTCTCCTTGGCACCCCACTTCTTGTCGTACCATTCTTTGTATTTGTTTTGTTTGTCTTCAGTCTTCTTACTGGTCTCCTCCTGATCGATCTCCACTGCCAGCTTCCTTCCCATCCGATCGGGAGATAACTTTGATCCTGCTTTCCTTCCTCTTAACAACTCGAATGGAGAGTGTCCTGTAGTTAGATTAGGTGTGGTATGGTAAGACCATAACATGTCCCTGATTGCTTCCTCCACGTTTTTCCCCGACTTGTTGGCCAGTTGAATGCACTCTTTTAACATGCGGTTCGCTCTTTCCACCTTCCCATTTGCCTTGGGGCAATACAAGTGTGTGCGAACGTGTGTGATCGAGCTGTCCTTTAAAAACTCTTTCATTTCCTCTGAGACCAACTGTACGCCGTTGTCCGTGATCATCGTAGGGGGGATGCCTTGTCTCAAAAATACATCACTTAAGAAAGAGATCAAAGATTTTGTGTTGATGTTGTGTACCATCTTGTGAGATATCCAGTTGGAGTAGTAATCTATAAGCACCAACAAGTACCATTCCTGAGGACCCCTCGCCTGAATAGGGCCTGCCATATCGAAACCTAGCTTAACCCAGGGTGCTTTCGGAACCTCTATCGGACTCAGGGGTGCGTGCCTTGTCACTTTTGACTTGTCGCTTAGACTACATGCATAGCAGTCTCTTACTTTGTCCTCCATGTCATGATCCATTGCAGGAAACCAATACTCTGATCTTAATCTTGCTTTACTGAGGCTGCGACCCAAGTGTCCTTCATGGGCCAGATCAATTACTTGGTTCCTTAGCCCCTCCGGAGGTATCAACTTCCCTGACTTGAGGATACATTTCTCCTCCACCGAAAGTTCATCCATCACATTCCAATAGGGTTGGATTTCGGTTTCCAGGTCTTTGCATTTGTTTGGCCAACCGGTCACTGTGTGTGATTTGACTTTCTTTAAAATTTCATCCTGCTCCATGTGTGCATCCCATTGGTCTTTTGCCACCGCGGCAAGACTCACTTCCAATATTGTTTCTTCACTCTTCACTTCCTCCCCTTCTCCACTCACCGGAGCTCTGGATAAGAAATCCGCAACTTTAATTTGTTGCCCTGGTATGTATGCCGTTCTGAAGTTGAACCCTTAGAGACCTAATACCCATTTTGCAATTCGTGGAGTCATGTTCTTCATGTCTTTTTTTGCAAACAACGACACCAATGGTTTAGGGTCCGTGTGCACTTCAAATGGAACTCCCCAAACATAGAACTTGAAGTGCTTAATGGCCCAATAAACTGCCAGGCCCTCTTTTTCCACTGTGGAGTAGTTGGCTTCAGGTCCTGTAAGCGTCCTGGACGCAAAGGCTACCACCTTCACTTTGTTATCCGACCTTTGTGCCAGGGTGGCCCCAATACCTTTGTTGCTGGCATCCGTTGATATTATAGTGTCCTTTTCCAGGTTGAAGTTTCCAATGAATGGTGCTTCTATAATATCTTTTTTTATGTTAGCCAAAGCCATCTCTTGATCTTTTCCCCAAATGTAAGGGCTATCCTTTTTGACTAACTCTCTGAGGGGATGTGACGTCGTGGCGAAGTCTTTGATGAATTTCGCCATGTATTCTGCCAATCCAAGGAATGACAAGATGTCCTCTTTGTTTGAGGGCGTGGGTGCATCTCTCACTGCATTAACAAGGTCAAACTTTGGTTTGATGCCCTCCTCTGAGATGGTATGACCCAGATAATCCACGGAGCTAACTCCTAGTTTACACTTGCTCACTTTTATGGTGAAACCCATTTCCTTTAGTTTCTCCAAGACTCCTTATGCGTTGTCATTATGTTCTTTTTCATTCGATCTATAAATCAGGATATCATCCTGAAAGCACATCGTTTTGATACAGTCTTTGAGTACATGTTGCATCACCCTTTGGAAAGCTGCAGCTGCGGACGCCAGACCGAATGGCATCCGCAAAAAATTTTAATTTCCAAATGGTGTCGTGAAAGCTGTTAACGACTGAGACTCAGGATGGAGTTTAATCTGATAATAGGCCGTGGATAGGTCGAAGACGCTAAAATATTTTGCCCCCTAAACGGTACTCAGCATCTCGCTAATCCTCGGTAGGCGATATCTATCTACGAGGATGTTGGCATTTAAGTCTCTCAAATCCACACAAAGCCTTATGTTCCTCCCACCATCCTTAGTCGTGATGACAACTGGGGCCAACCATGCCGAACTTTCGATTTCCTTGATGACACCTTGGCTAACAAGTTTTTCCAGTTCCAGTTTCAAAGGCTCCCTCATACGCAGAGGAATCGACCGAGTTTTGTGTACTACTGGCACGGCCCCATCTTTGAGGAAGATTTTGTGCATATAGTTCTTTAGCACTCCTAGTTTTTCATTAAACACCTCCCTAAATTCTGTTGTTAACTCATCACCTATCCTGGGGGGTTCCACCAGTAAGACTTGCTCTCTGTTATTGGGGTCTAGGGTGATCCCTAACTCCTTCTGATGTTTCCACCCCAGCAGACTAGAACCCTTTGTGGAGACATAGACTTTTCCTACCGCGTGCCTGTTTTTAAATGAAATCCTCATCCTGGCCATACCTTCTAAAGGGATAAGTTCCCTATTATAACCTAAGGGACATATGTCAGCTTTCTCTAACTTTACTTGGTGCTTAGCAAATTTCTCTTCAAAAATTCTTTTGTCAACCAAAGTAAAAGGCGAACACAAATCAGCATACACTTGAAACTTTTCTCCATCTAGAGTAATTTCACATTTGGGATAATTGGTATCATCATTCACATTTTCATCATCAATTTGAAAAAAATATGTTTTATCATATTTCTCCTCTCTTTCTACATTTTCAATGGCATGTATCTTTGGACTATACACTTTACATACTTTTGAAAAATGCCCCCTCCTATTATATTTTCTGCACATCACATTTCTTGCGGGGCACTTCCAATTGTTAGCCATGTGATTGGGGCTACCGCACTTGAAACACTGTAAACTTTCGGTCTTGGTGCGTTGATTTTCTCTTACTTTTTCCCCAACCTTACATACTGTCTCTTCAGTAGCAGAAGTCTTACTCTCACTCTTTTCCCTGTTTACCCCCTCATGAATTTTCATTTCTTCCATGCACATAGCTGTATGTTCCAAACCTTTTGCTATGCTTAACGCTTCTTCTAGGTAAGGATTCCTAGTGAGTAATTCCTCTTGAATCTTTGATCATTTGTACATCTCACTAGTTGGTCTCTAATCAAAGAATCAGTGAGAGCCCCAAATTCGCACGTTGCTGACAAACCCCTCAAGACCGCTACATATGCGGTTACCTTCTCCTCTTTCTTTTGCACTCTCTTTTTGTGTCTCTCTAGGACCACGTTCAATTTAACTTTGAAGTGGGCTTCCAATTTCCGTAGGGTATATTCATACACATTTGTCCCTTCAATCTCCTCCTCTTGTTCATCCTCAACCAATCTCCCTGTTATATCTTCAAATATTTTCCTGCCCTGAATTCCTAAATTGTGTAGTAAAATGTGCTGTTTTCTCACATTTGAATAGTTACCTCCCCCTATAGCTATCAGGTAGGACTTAAAAATACCTTCCCACCTCCTCCATGGAATGTCAGGCTCACCCAGTTCGTTAAGAAATGGTGGTGGCTGACTCATCCCTGCTCCAGCCATAATGTTATATAAGGAACCACAACAATTTCACCCCTGTACTCCTCCTCCGAAATTTTAGAAAAGATAGAAATACTATTTATGGTTTACAAATACTGGTGAGGAGGCTGTTAAACTCTTTTACACATTGCAATCTTCCCACATTGGACCTGTTTTTTAATGCTGGGCCCAGGAAATTAGATATACGGCTGACAATGTTCCACCAAGATAAAACACCTTTTTAAAGGATATGAGGTGGAAAGTCCTCTTTCTGTTACGATGATTCCCCCTCTCTGAGCCAGTCCCAATACCACAGGACACAGCAGGCGGGAACTTCCTGTGAGGAGGGGTTTCAGTCAGGAAGCGCAAGCTGATTCACTGAAGTCTTCTCTGTGGGGAGATTCTGCTAAAACGAAATGTCCCACCGCGGCGCTAAAGCGGCACAGGCACCTTCACGACGTCCCTCAAAGGGTAGCTCCTCGTCTCTGCTCCCTGCCGGCCCGCCCCACGTCAAGAGAATTTGAGGAGCGCGGTGTGGAGACAAGCCTCCTCTGCCAACTTGCGACGCCTGAAGCCTGCGATTGGGGCGAGGTATGCGAGTGAAGCATGAGGGCTCCCTGTGTGAGTGGGCACCCCTCGCAAAGCAACAGCGCTCTAACAGGACATCACAGGATCCCAGGGGACGAACGGGGAGTACAGCTGAGCAAGAAAACTTCCTTAATTCCCCAGAAAGGCTGACGAAAATTCCTCCGCCACACGTACCTCCCGGCTGTTGATGGTGCAGCGAGACCCGGTCAGCTTCACACTCACAATCACCGCTAAGGACTCCGTTTCCTGATACACGTGAGAGAAGTTTGCCCCTCACCACTCGGGAGCACGACCTTGCTTCAAATCCACGACCATTCACCATATGTCGCCTTGGACTTGCTCTACTCCGGCATCCGACCAAGCAAAGCAGTACTTCAGGGGAGGGCACCACGCCGTCCCTGACACAGCTTCCAGACCACGAAATGTTGTAAAAAGGATCCACACAAAGGTAAAGTTTAGCATTCTTTATTCATGAAGTATCCAGTAACAGTGCCCCCAGCTTGTGGGAGCCCTTGTAAGACCTTCTCTGAACGTTCTAACACAGCCTTCACCTGAAGGTTCTAAGACTAAACCAAAGGTAAAATGGGCGCGGGGGAGGAAGAAGGGATACGGGAAAGCCCAACTACATAGGTTACAACAGCCGTTTTTGCAGCATTGCTGCAAAATCGGCCCTGTACCAAAATCGGCCGAAAACCAGCCCCGACAAAGAACTCGGTGGCACCTCCAACCTTCCCCCCCGAGTGCCAGGGCCGGTTGTGGTTCCCAATCCGGCCCTGGCCTCATGTCTGTCTTTTGCCCCGAACAAACATTCTATCTGCTCCTCAATTCTGGCTGACACTATTTCCCTTAATCTCTGTCCAATTTAACTGCCTCATGTTATAATCTTCACTGCAAGATACCTGACACCATGTACCATTTAATCTATGTGAGCTGACCCTCTTTATACATCGCTTCTCACTCAATCGCCTACTGGTACCATATTGATTTATACATCTTTTTTGTTGGAGGCAGAACTTTATACTGCTCTGATTTAATGCGACCCGCCTAAGTTTTGATATATGTTCATGATTTTCTATGTCAACCTCCTATCCCAGTTCCTCTGTACCTGGTCTAGGCTCTTCAATATACCCCTGTTTCTATTCCTTTTCTGTTTCTCCCTCCTCTGTTCATTTATCTTGGAAAATGTTCAATAAAAATCTTTTTAAATAAAAAGAAAGAAACGAGCATTGGCATAGGCAATAGGTCTGCCTTTAACAGGTGGTTGCTGACACGTTGTCAAATCTTTTTGTTTCATTATCTTTTCAAGATAGTCCGACAGTTTTTACCTAGCCCTTACTTCCTTTTTTGATGTCCAGTAGCATTGCTTTTGGTATTTTCATTTACCTTTCTTAAATATAAAAAAGCCATACTAGCTGCTGGTGTGTCACGACACATGTTGTATGCATGCGTTCCAACCAGTAGCAGCAGCTAGCATGTAAAAGTGGTGGAGCAGCGCAGGTGGCTAAAAAAATACAACTTACCGCCCACTGCCTCACTGCCTCGTTGCGCTCTTCCGCTCCTGATGCACACAAGCTGCACACAAGGCTCCCAGACACCCCTGCACCAATTCAGACACTGCTCTCATGCTGGTATTACCCAGCACGAGAGAAGCACCAGGATTGGTCAGAGGGGGCTAGTTTCACGCTCCAGCAGGGACTGAAAGTCTGTGCTCCTGAGCCCTTCTGCTATCTCCAAGCAACAGCCTGGAGATATCCAGGTGTGCATGTCGGTTTGGCCTTCCTAAGACGGCCAGCCAAATCGACATGCGCACTTGATGCTCTGTGCCCACCACTCCTCCTACTGCTGATGGCCACGTCCTCAAGACTTGACTAAGGCTCCCTCATACATGTAAAATAAATTTGATAATAAAACAGTTTTATTAAATGCTTTATTATCATTTTATTTCAAATGTTTTCATGCTGATTCCAGCAATGGGGCGGCGCTCCTCCGTCTTAATGGAGGAGTAGCCCCTGGTTCCAACACACATGCACATACAATGGCTTTAGCACCTAGAGTGAGCATGGGGGTTGTGGACCTCCTGAAATAAAATAGATGAAAAAATATATTTAAAAAGGAATTAATGCCAATGTTTGTGTGGACTATTTTTAAGGGTGCTCAAATCCATGAAATTCCATAGGCTGATAGACAACCCTGTAAGACAGTGCCTACAGCCAGCTAAAGCACAGTAGCCTATGGCTGAAATGAGAGGTCAGAAAGCCACCATCTCTATCTGCTTGTATTTGCATGTTGTGTGGATGTGATAACATGAGCTCTCGCCACTGCCAGGCAGCTAAAGCTGTCCAAAGGCAAGACCTAAAATGTAGCAAAATCTCGAAAACTGGGACTAAAGGTGTTAAAAGCCCCTCTAAGGAGCATTAATGGTATCTGTGAAGCGTGGTAAAAACAGGAAAGTGACATCTCCTGCGCCATTTGTTACCTTTATCAATCAGCTTTGCCATTTTCAATAATATCATCATCTAGATGCATGGTTGGATCCATAACAGCACCATATGCGACCAGTGAACAGTAATTGCTAAAAAAGAAAACTTCCATATCCAGCCTGAAGTCTGGGAAAAGGTCATCAGGAGCAGGAAGGAGTATTCTTTAGAAATAACTACTTATTCATTCTCGTTCCACCTCTGGCAACATCAGTTAAATAAATTGTCCATTCTAAAGTCAGTCCCACTAATTCTCTTCTTCTTTCCAACCAGGTTGGCATTGTCAGCTTTGGCAGATACGAAGAATGTGGCTCTGAAGATTTTATGGGATTCTACACCAGCGTGCCCAGGCTTATGAGCTGGATAAAGAGCAAAACCGGAATAAAATGACAAAAAAGAGACAATTGTATATGAACATCTATGGCACATGCTCACCAGTTGTTTCTCTTCATGATTTTTGTTACTCTTTTTGTAGCAAAGCTCAATACAGACTACATACGTTTAGATAGGGAAAGTTACTTTGTCATGTACATATATTTTTAGGAAAATAAAATGCATCAGGAGCATGTGTATGTGTTTGTAGCTTTATTTTTTCATCACTGCACAAACCCAGCTGACAGGCTATTCCCTCCTGTGTATTTACTCAAATATACTGTATGATCATAATAACCTGGTCAAAATATTATGACTACAAAAATATTGTGGACAAAAATAATGAAGTATAATATATTTTAACTGTTTTAGAATAATATCAAGTTCAATTAACTTTAATATTGTTT
Source organism: Lissotriton helveticus (assembly GCF_964261635.1). NCBI lineage: Eukaryota > Metazoa > Chordata > Amphibia > Caudata > Salamandridae > Lissotriton > Lissotriton helveticus. Next base: position 210,603,119 of record NC_136061.1, on the reverse strand, counting down.
TCTACGTTTTTTTTGTTAAGTATGCTATTGTAATGTTAGTTTTTAAACAAAGTATTCCAATGTATATTTTAGGGTAGATTGGGTGTAATTTGAGGGCTTTGGTGCATAGTGCTTTTTATTGTATATTAGTGTTAATTTGATAATTATTGTTTAATTGTTTATTGTTTAAATGTTTTTAGTTGTGCGTTAATATTTATTTCAGCTTGTTGAGTTTATTGGCCTGGGTGGGAGGTGTTTTTATTAATTATATACTGTCAATTAAGAAATGTGTTAATTATGATTTGTGTTATTTTAATTCATCTGTTTAATTGTTTATTACATTTTTAATTTATGCTTTACATTTTTTTATATTCCTTTTTATTGAACAGTTTTGACAAAATTCACATCAATTGATTACAAGCAAGTTACTTCATCGTTTCTCAGTATCATTATTAACATTTCAATATATATCACAGTCAAAGTATTGATTAATTCAGGGTGTTTCAAGCGTCTCAATGCTGATCTGCTGACCAGATGTCACCTCTTTAATGATTCCACACTCCCCACATCCTTCCCCATTTCCCAGGGCACCCTCGGTCACATAGACTGATTTTTCTCTATACATGCACCAGTCTAGGTCCTCTTCCCATCTCCTCAACTGAGGCGGCTCGGTTGCTCCCTACTGCTGTGCAATGTTAATTTTTGCTATCATGTAGGCTAATGTTTCCCATTGAGTAGTGTACGCATTGAGGTCCGTAGGCTCACAGACATTTAGTATACATCTCTGAGCCTCTGGCTGTATGTCTACCCCCAATACTGCCCGCAGTGTTTGGTGGATGCCCCTCCAATACGCTTGTATCTGCTGGCAGTTCCACAGGATATGAATAAATGTCCCTAATTCCCCACACCCTCTTCTACACTCTCCGCTTTCTGTCTTTCTCATCTGGACCAGGCAAGGCCCTGTGTAATATTTTGAGCTGCACCAATCTCAACCTGGCCTGGATTGCTACCTCCCGCGGGCAGTTTTGCGGTATTTTGGGTGGGTCACCCTGAAGGACGTAGCCAACTGACTTGGACCAGTTTACGGTGAAACCAGAGTATTTCCCGAATATTGCCAGTATGTCGAGGAGGTTAATCAATGATACTCTTGGAGAAGTTATGTAGAGGAGAATGTCGTCCGCATATAAGGACACTTTGTCCTCCCAGTCCAAAGACCACCTCATTCCGCGGATTACTCAGTCTTGCCTAATCCAGGCCGCTAGTGGCTTAAGTGCCAGAACAAAGAGAAATGGAGACAGGGGGCAGCCCTGGTGAGTCCCTCTGCTCAGCTGGAAATCTTGGGATTTGCGGTTATTCACCACTACTCGGGGCCATCGAGCCGGAATACAAGAGCCGAATCCAGCCGTGAATTCCGGTGCAAACCCTAACCCGTTTAAAGCCACAAACAAATAGGGCCATTCAACCATGTCAAACGCCATGGTTGCGTCTAATGACACCAGATCAGCCGGTTCCAGTATGGTGGGTGCTCTACAGAGCACTCCATGCAGTCGGCGCAGATTAAGGGTGGTATTACAATGGGACATAAAGCCCGATTGGTCAGGGTGAACCAGAGTATTGATGACTTTAATCAGACGTGTAGCCAGCAATTTCGCAAGGACTTTGGGCTCCACATTTAGGAGCGATATTGGCCTGTAAGATGAGCAGCTGGTCCTAGGTTTGCCTTCTTTATATATAACAACTATGTTGGCTGGGCGTTGGTCGTATGGAAGCATTCCATGATCTCTGCCTTCAGTCAGCATAAAGCGGAAATAGGGTGCAAGCTTGTTTGGCCTCAATTTGTATAGTTCAATAGGGATGCCTTTGGGCACTGTCGCCTTCCCTGAGTTTACTCACCTGATTGCCTGTGCCACCTCTTCATCAGTTAGTGGGGATTCCAGATATTCCCTATTTTCATCTGAGAGTGTGGGAAGCCTAATGTCTTTAAGTCGCTCGCTGTTTTCATCTTCAGAAAATCCACCAGCCGTGCTATATATCGTACGGTAATAGTCCGCAAACATATCTGCTGTGGCCTGCAGGTCTGTTATAGGGCTGGAGTCACCTCCCTGTATTTCGGGCACTAGTCGTGATGCCCACTCTCTTCTTTCTAGCCATGCTATCAGTCTTTCTGCCTTATCTCCATGTTCATATATCCTACTTTGTGCCCTGGCTCTATCACGGGAAATGCTGTTAAACTCATCCTGCCTCAACTTCAGGAGTTGACATTTTTCGGGGGTTACTGCTTGAGCTAAGTCCTCTTCTGACTTCAATACTTCCTCTTCTGCTTTCTCAAGATCTGCCTTCTTTTCCTTCTTTTTCACCGCAATCAGGGAGAGCGTTTCTCCCTGAATCCCTGTTTTATATGCCTCCCACAGGATCTGGGCGGACTCATCCGTGCCCTGGCAATGTTTTTCTGGGTGGTCAGGTCCTTCAAAAACCATGGGTTGATGGCGGCCACTCTTCCTACGCTTGTGCACTCTAGTTCCATTTTCATCCATACAGTATGATCTGAGATACCCCGCCCCAGATGACGAATCTCACAGATAGCATGTGCCTTTGCCGCCGGGACAAGGACATAGTCAATGCGCGAGAGGCTACGATGTGCGCCTGATGCGCTGGTGTATTGTATGAAGTTGAAGTTGAAGAAATTTATTGAGTGCACTAACACCTAGCGGTTTCTTGGCGCTGTTACTTGACATAGGAGGGGGGAGGTGCCAGAAGATTATTGCAGAGGAAAAGCTAAGGAAAAGAGGTGAGTTTTTAAGGCTCTACGGAAGTCCATGTAGACAGAGAGGGACCGGATGGTGAAAGGGAGGGCATTCCAAAAGCGGGGGGCCAGGATGGAGAAATGCAGGCCTCCCTGTTTTTTCCTCCTAAAGCGAGGTACCTCCAAAAGGGCTTTGGTAGAAGAGCGAAGGCTTCTTTTGGGAAAATAGGCACGAATTTTTGAGTTGACAAACCCTGGAGCAGTGGCGGCTAGAGCCATGAAGGTAAGGCAGCCCAACTTAAATAGGGAGCGTTGGGAGATGGGTAGCCAGTGGAGGGATTTGAGTAGAGGGGTTACGCGGTGGCATTTAGGGAGCCTGTATATAAGGCGCAACCTGATTTTGGATAAGTTGAAGGCGCCTGAGCTTGTACGCCGGAGTCCCTACGTAGAGGCTATTGCCATAATCCAGGCGGGAGCCGATCATGGCCGATATGATGAGTTTAAGGGCCTCAATAGAAAAAAAGCGAGAGATTTTGCAGATAATGCGGAGGGACAGGAAGCAGGACGAGACAACGGAGCTGATCTGGGGGCGCATGGTCAGATCTTGACTGATTTGGATACCCAGAGTTTTTGCTTTAGTGGAAGGTAGAGGGGGGACCAAGAGCGGGGGGCCAAAAAATAGGGGACCAAGGACTGGGACGGCTACCAGTAAGGATCAATTCCGTTTTGTCCGGATTAAGTTTTAAATGATTGGAGTTCATCCAGTCATAGATGAAGGTAAGTACAGTATGGAATTTGAGAATAGAGTCATGGGAGGACAAAAGATTGAAGATGAGCTGGAGGTCATCAGCATAATTGAATACTGACACCTCCATATTTTGTAAGGCAGCAATAAGAGGGTGAATGTAGAGATTAAATAGGAGAGGGGAAAGAGAGGAACCCTGGGGAACCCCGCAAGTGATAGAACAGGAGGGGGCAGAGAAGCCATCCAGGTGAACGGCCTGTGTCTGATCTTGTAGGAAGGAAGTAAGCCAGGCCAAGGCAGTCCCCCGGATGCCGGCGCCCCCGACACGGTCGAGAAGGATGGAATGGTCGTCCGTGTCGAAGGCGGCGGACAAATCGAGGAGAACGAGGGCCTGGGGGGAGTTGATGTCCGCACTCTGCCTAAGCTCATCCAGGACAGAGAGGACCGCGGATTCCGTCGAGTGGGCTGGACGGAAGCCGGCCTGATGGGAAGCCAAGAGGTGGTTCTCCTCGATGAAGGCCGAAAGGCAGGTGGTAATATGGCTCTCCAGAATTTTACCCAGGAACGGGAGCAAAGAAATAGGGCGGAAATTGGAGGGAGAGGAAGGATCAGCCCCAGGTTTTTTCAAGATAGGAATAACTGGGACAGTTCCCTGAAGGATAGAGGTGTTAAGGAAAATAAGCGGGGATTCTGCGCAGTTGGAAAAGACCTCCTTCAACATGCGGGCAGGGCAGCAGTTGGAGGGGGACCCCGATTTGACTTTCTTCAACAAAGTAAGAAAGGTCTCTTTAGAGATAGCGGGGAACTGGTCAAGGAAAATAGATGGGGAAGGAAGTGAGGGGGGAGAAAAGGAGGAGGAAGGCAGGGGAATATTGTGTTTAATGGTGGCAATCTTCTCAATGAAGTAACCATTAAGGGAATTGCAGAGAGATTGAGAAGGGGCGGGTTTAGGAGAGACTCGATCGGTGGCTGCTAGGTTATGGACAATGGTGAAGATCTCCTCGGGTTTGTTAGCCACAAGGAAGATCTTAGCGGAGAAGTGCTCTGTTTTAGCCAGAAGAATAGCTTTCTTGTAGTCGCGGAGGAGGGCTGAGTATTGGGACTTAAGGATGGGACAGTACCCACGCCTCCAGTGGCGTTCTGCTTGTCTGAGTGCAAGTTTGAGGGTTTTGAGGTCATCAGTAAACCATCTATTGGCCTCATGGGAGCGGCAAGTCCTGACTAGCTTGGGAGGGGCAGCTAGGTCACAAGAGGCTGAGAGCCAGTTGTTAATGGCGATAACCTGTAAGTCCGGGGAGGTATCAGCCAGGTGAGGGAGTGAGGCCGCGAGAGAGGAGCACAAGGCGGCCATATCCACACTATTCCAGTTGCGAGCCCAGGTGTTTTTGGGGAGGGAAATCTTATTAGTAGCCCCAAGGTCGAGGGAGAAAGAGATTAGAGAGTGGTCAGACCAGATGCAAGGGGAAATGGTAAGGGATGAGATAGGTAAGTTGGCTGACCAGACCTGGTCAAGAATATGACCACCTGTATGGGTGGGAAGGTGGATATGAGAAGTGAGATTTAGACAGCCAAGAGAATCGGTGAAGTCCTTGGAGGTGAGGTCTTCCTGGGGGTCATGGGGCCAAAAATTAAAGTCGCCCAAGATCAGCACAGAGGAGTTGTTGACCACTAGGGTGGCCAGCAATTCCTGAATAGCTGAGATGAAATGCGGCATAGCCTGAGGGGGGCGATAGAATAGTGCGCAGGTGAGGGGGACCGCAAGATTGACTGAGCGGGTGACCAGAAAGGATCACTGAAATAATATCGAGGGACAGAATATCGACCAACAAAAATATCGTTGAGAAAATATCGAGAGACAAAATATCGAGTTTCTATCTACAAACAGGTAAGTACAAAAATATTGAGTTAAAAATATCGTTTACAAAAATATAGTTGTAAAAAATATCGACTTTAATAAAAACAATGTTTAATTACATTAATATAAAAAATTAATTACTAAAATATACTTAACAATACTTAAAATAACTTTTAATAATTAAATAATTAATGAAAGTAAAAAAATTATATTTTTTTAATCATATTTCTTAAAACATATATATATAGTAACAAAATTTAATTAAATAGCCAATATTATTAACGTACAAATACAAAAGAGTAAAAATTACTATTCCCACTCCAGTGGGTGCAACAGTAGGGAAAGCGTTGGATAGCGTAGGGGTTAAAATTACTATTCCCACTCCAAGGAGTGCAACTTTTACAACGCACTACCATTACAACGTAAGTATTGGTAAGTATATAATAATTTTTAAATTTAAATTATTTAAAATTAATTTAATATAATTTAATTTCATTTCATTAAATTAAATTAATGTAAATTTATTTTTACACTGTACCCCTGTACCCCAAAAACCCCAAACTGACCCTGAACCCTTAAAAATACCCTTTACCCAAAACCCCAAAACTGACCCTGAACCCTAAAAATACCCCTTTACCCAAAAACTAAAAACTGACCCTGAACCCTAAAAATACCCCTTTACCCAAAAACCTAAAACTGACCCTGAACCCTAAAAATACCCCTTTACCCAAAAACTAAAAACTGACCCTGAACCCTAAAAATACCCCTTTACCCAAAAACTAAAAACTGACCCTGAACCCTAAAAATACCCCTTTACCCAAAAACTAAAAACTGACCCTGAACCCTAAAAATACCCCTTTACCCAAAAACTAAAAACTGACCCTGAACCCTAAAAATACCCCTTTACCCAAAAACTAAAAACTGACCCTGAACCCAAAACATACCCCTTTACCCAAAAACTAAAAACTGACCCTGAACCCTAAAAATACCCCTTTACCCAAAAACCAAAAACTGACCCTGAACCCTAAAAATACCCCTTTAATTTAACATAATTAGCAATTAATCAATTAAATTAAATTAATTACCAATTAAATTTTAAATAATTAACAAATATTTTTTAATTAACAATTAATTAAATATTACTACCAATTATTAAATTTACATATTTAATTAATTATAATTAAATTACTTCCCACCCTATTCCCCTATAAACCCACAACCCGCTACAGGAAATGAATTATTTAAATTTACACAATTAGCAATTGATCAATTAAATTAAATTAATTACCAATTAAATTTTAAATAATTAACAAATATTATTTAATTACCAATTAATTAAATATTACTACCAATTAATACATTTACATATTTAATTAATTATAATTAAATTACTTCCCACCCTATTCCCCTATAAACCCACAACCCGCTACAGGAAATAAATTATTTTAATTTACATAATTAGCAATTAATCAATTAAATTAAATTAATTACCAATTAAATTTTAAATTATTAACAAATATTATTTAATTACCAATTAATTAATTATTACTACCAATTAATAAATTTACATATTTAATTAATTATAATTAAATTACTTCCCACCCTATTCCCCTATAAACCCACAACCCGCTACAGATTAAAATTACACAATATTTTTAAAAAAATCATTAATTAAAAATAATGATAACATAAAATGACACTTTTCACACATATTATAACATAAAAACACTATAAATAAATAAATATTATTTAAAAAACGATATTTTTTACTATCTAGATTATATACTTGGATATTTTCACTTTCTATAATATTTACAGTCGATATTACTTCACTTACCTTAAAAACGATATTTTGACTGTCGATATTCTGTCCTGTCGATATTTTGTCCAAACGATATTTAAAACTCGATATTCTGTCCAAACGATATTTTGGAGCCGATATTATGTCTGTGCACCGACCAGAAAGTCGACTGATGCGATAGGGGGATAGGGCAGGAGCTGAAACTGAAACTTGGAGTGGGCTATCATGGCCACTCCGCCACCTACTTTTCCACCTGGGCGATCGGCACGAAGGGCATAGTAAGGGTCAGGAAGAGCCGCAAGAACGTCGGGCAGTAGTGACTCATTAGAAAACCAAGTTTCAGTAAGAAATACGAATTCCAGTTTAGCGGAGTCCAAGAGGTTGAACAGTTCAAGTTGATGCTTAACCGCCGAGCGGGTGTTAAGAAACAAGGCGGTAGCCAAGACAGGTGAAGCAGGTGAAGAGGGCTGCAGAGGAGGCTCTAAAGGTGCAGATAACTGCGCTGGCGTCAGGGCGGGTAATGAAATTCCAAGGTTCCCGATTCGTGCCTGGGTGGAAGGACTGATAGACCAGTCGCCCTGGCAGGCACGAAGTTGGGTTGGGGAGTAGGATACATCTCGGGCAGAGTGGTAGGCCCCAGGTCCCGGCCGGTCGCGGACGGGCGCAGACGGGCTTGACTTTGGCGCGCCGCCGGCGCGGCCGCTGCACGCGGCCGCTGCGCAGCCAGGAGTGAGTAGGCATAATATACTGTACGGAGGCGGGAGGGGAGAACAGCTGCACCGCCAACCCAGTACTCCCTCCAAGATGGCGTGTGTCCTCGCCGTTCCCGTTCCCCTGCTGCAGCGCCTAATCGGCTGTGCAGGGAAGCGGTGTGAGGTGAGGAGGGGGGAAAAAAGGAGGGTGAATGCACAGGCGGCGATTAAAAGTTTCACACAGATTTAAAAACAAATGTACTCCCGGCTTTCCGCCTCAGGAGTTGTAGCAGGCAAGTCTAATCTGCGCGCGAGATCCAGAGCGCGACTTATGAGCTGATGGGAGGCGGGAGGGGCGAACAATTGCACCGCCAACCCGGTACTCCCTCCAAGATGGCATGTGTCCTCGCCGTTCCTGTTCCCCTGCTGTAGCGCCTAATCGGCTGTGCAGGGAAGCGGTGTGAGGTGAGGAGGGGGGAAAAAAGAGGGTGAGTGCACAGGCGGCGATTAAAAGTTTCACACAGATTTAAAAACAAATGTACTCCCCGCTTTCCGCCTCAGGAGTTGTAGCAGGCAAGTCTAATCTGCGCGCGAGATCCAGAGCGTGACTTATGAGCTGACGGGAGGCGGGAGGGGCGAACAGCTGCACCGCCAACCCAGTACTCCCTCCAAGATGGCGTGTGTCCTCGCCGTTCCCGTTCCCCTGCTGCAACGCCTAATCGGCTGTGCAGGGAAGCGGTGTGAGGTGAGGAGGGGGGAAAAACAGAGGGTGAGTACACAGGCGGTGATTAAGTTTCACACAGATTTAAAAACAAATGTACTCCCGGCTTTCGGCCTCAGGAGTTGTAGCAGGCAAGTCTGCTTCAACTTCAACTTCTTGGTGGTACAAAAGGGGGTGGTGATGGACGGAGCATCTGAACCAATCAAACACTCACACCCAGTCAAAAGATCTGGGTTTAATCCATCACCGTTCTTTAGCCCACTCTGCCACCCCAGTTCAGACATGGCTATATGCAAATCAGTCTGACCCTGTGCCTCATGGGAACAGTCCAGCCCGAACTGCCAAGCCATGCCTTCCCTGGACCGGAAACAAGCCTCCGAGGACCGGTTTCTGGCATTACAGCCGTCTTCAGCCCGGCTTGCTTGAATCCAGTGGCAAAGTGAGCAAGGGACTCACGTCTGAGCATACCCTGCCACACTTATGGCGGCCAAAAGTGGTACCAAAGGGGGTGGTGATGGACGGAGCATCTGAACCAATCAAACACTCACACCCAGTCAAAAGATCTGGGTTTAATCCATCACCGTTCTTTAGCCCACTCTGCCACCCCAGTTCAGACATGGCTATATGCAAATCAGTCTGACCCTGTGCCTCATGGGAACAGTCCAGCCCGAACTGCCAAGCCATGCCTTCCCTGGACCGGAAACAAGCTTCCGAGGACCGGTTTCTGGCATTACAGCCGTCTTCAGCCCGGCTTGCTTGAATCCAGTGGCAAAGTGAGCAAGGGACTCACGTCTGAGCATACCCTGCCACACTTATGGTGGCCAAAAGTGGTACAAAAGGTGGTGGTGATGGACGGAGCATCTGAACCAATCAAACACTCACACCCAGTCAAAAGATCTGGGTTTAATCCATCACCGTTCTTTAGCCCACTCTGCCACCCCAGTTCAGACATGGCTATATGCAAATCAGTCTGACCCTGTGCCTCATGGGAACAGTCCAGCCCGAACTGCCAAGCCATGCCTTCCCTGGACCGGAAACAAGCTTCTGAGGACCGGTTTCTGGCATTACAGCTGTCTTCAGCCCGGCTTGCTTGAATCCAGTGGCAAAGTGAGCAAGGGACTCACGTCTGAGCATACCCTGCCACACTTATGGCGGCCAAAAGTGGTACAAAAGGGGGTGGTGATGGACGGAGCATCTGAACCAATCAAACACTCACACTCAGTCAAAAGATCTGGGTTTAATCCATCACCGTTCTTTAGCCCACTCTGCCAGCCCAGTTCAGACATGGCTATATGCAAATCAGTCTGACCCTGTGCCTCATGGGAACAGTCCAGCCCGAACTGCCAATCCATGCCTTCCCTGGACCGGAAACAAGCTTCCGAGGACCGGTTTCTGGCATTACAGCCGTCTTCAGCCCGGCTTGCTTGAATCCAGTGGCAAAGTGAGCAAGGGACTCACGACTCACGTCTGAGCATACCCTGCCACACTTATGGCGGCCAAACTTCAACTTCAGCTTCAACTTCAACTTCAGAAGGCCTAGCGGAAGAGATAGGAAAATTGTGCCCATATCTTTAAATGTGTCTGCTTGTAGGCCTGGCGGAACGTAGATTGAGACAAATGTGTCTGTCTTCCCTTCCCAGTGGCCAGAGACCCCAATATATCTTCCCTGAACGTCTGACCAAGTGGCCTGTATTGTGAAGGGGAAGGAATTCTTGATTACTATGCCAACCCCTCGTGACCCAGAGGTGAATCCCTCATGCGCCACCAGCCTATACCCTCCTCTATGCAAGGCCATACACTTGTTCCCAACTAGGTGAGTTTCTTGTAGGAGGATCACATCTGGGGAGTGTCTTCTAATAAACTGGCTGACCATACCACATTTGATCTTATCCCCCAGTACATTTACGTTCCAACTGAGGACTCTAACCCCTGACTCTTGTTTAGTGCGCATTACTATTCTTTTTTGGAAGTTGTTCTAGCTCTGCTTTTTCCTTTGATGATGTCGAAAACATCAATTCTATGAACAATTCAAACTTAATAAACAGTACAACCCCCCCCCAACTTCCCCCTCCCTCCACCCCCGCTCGCCGGGTCTGCCCGTCACAAACTAGCAGAGTGCCTGTCGCCCAATATACTAATACTAGTAAATAACTAAAGGTAGTAAAGAGGAGGAGGGCCACCACTTCACCCTCCCATCCCACCTTCTCACAAGCTAGTTGTCCCCATAAGGTCATAGAGTACTTTGTTGTAGGCTAACAAGAGCTTCTGTCCAACTGTGGGCCCCTAGTACCCCTGTACCTGGTCGTGTTCATGCAGGCTGCAAGTATATTTGCAAGATCTCAGACTTGTCCCTGCGACGCTTGATCCTCGCCTTGATGCCGCCCCCCCAGTGCCACCGGCGGGACTACTGCACAGCCAATCTGAGGCCACTTCAGGATTGTCAAAAACCATGCCCTCCCCTCAACTTCGACACGTAGACGAGCAAGGAACATCATGGCATATTTAAGTCCTTTGTCTCTAAGTCTTTTCTCGACGGCAAGGAATGCTCTGCACTGCCTCTGCACTAACCTTGTAAAATCGCGAAAGAAAGAGAGGGTGGCATTCTCGTAACGCAGAGGGGGTGCCTCTTGGGCGTGTTGCAGGATAGCGTCTCTGTCTCTGAAGTTTAGGACCCGTGCAATGAACGGGCGTGGGGGAGCTCCGGACTTGGGTCGCCCACCCAGGACCCTGTGCGCACGTTCTATGGTGAAAAATGTCCCCAGACCCTTGGGTTTGAGGTGGTTTAAGATAAGGTCTTCCACAAACAAGTCAGGAGCTGCTCCTTCTGATTTTTCTCGCACCCCCAAAATATGGACATTATTGCGTCTAGACCTCCCTTCGTAGTCGTCCAGTTTACGTTCGAAAGCCTCGCAGAAAGATTTGAGATCCCGTACTTCTAGCTGGAGCTGCGACACGTCGTCTGTCAGACTGGCCGTTTTGATATCCAGAGACTTGACTTTTTTGTTTATTTTAGTAATATCCACCCGAATGAAATTCACTTCTATTGATATTGTGTCCATTTTGTGCTCCAGGGATGATTTGACCCCTTCTATTACAGCCATAACATCTTGCATGGTCAGTTCCAGAGCGGGGCTAGCAGAATCCTCCGTCATTTTAAGGGCATTACGCAAATCTGTCAGTGAGCCTTTGGGGAGGGTATATCGGTCCAGTTTGTTGGACTGGACCTGTTGTAGTCCCTTGGTCACTCTGGACTGGCACTTATCTGGGTCTGGTTTGCTCGCCATTGGTCCTCCGGTTCTCAGGGCACTCAGTTGGCCCTTGGACTGTGGCCCCTACAGCAAGCAATTGAAGGGCTCGTAAAGACTAAGGGGCCCTCTGTGTGCAGCCTTGTCCCGCAGTAGTGGGCAGCTCGGGAGGGTTTGGGGAGCAGAGGGGGCCCACCAATAGTTTGTGCTTAAAGTAATATAGGCACCCTGGACCGTCTAAGAGAGCACCGTACCGCCGACACTGATAGGCAAAGGGTGGCCTGAAGTCAAGAGGGATGCCAGGGGGAGGGGTGGGGCAATCCCAACACCGGGCAGGCAGCCACCGACGTGAGGAAGAAGGTCACTGCAGCAACACAGGGTTCAGTACCGCCGCCTCCCTGTACGTGTAACTTCTCAGCCTCTTCTCATCACTGTAAATCAGCTCTGAGGGATCTTGGCCTCATGTCACTGCTGTTGCACGCCCCTGGCACAGGCCCGCTCAACACAAACTGCCGCACTGCAGGAATGCAGGCGGTCCCAGCCACTCTCCATGACTACCGCCGCCTGACCAGGGGAGAGGAACAAGGGATATATGGACTCTCACCCTGTGGGCAGGTCTTCCAGGCGCCGGCTTCACCAACCCGCCATGGCGCTCCCGGCAATTCATCGCAGCAGCAGTTCCCGCTTGGCCCAGAAGGCGAGGGGTGCGGGGGGGGAGTAGAACTCCTCCTCTGCCCCGGCCGCTTCAGTGCACCGTTACAGGGGACCAGACTCTGCGGCGATTAGCAGCCTCACTCTGGCTGGAGACTTCCGGTCCGGCGGCGTCCTTGCATGCTCCAGCCGCCGCAATGGCAACGGCATATGGCACCGCTTGCCCTCCGTTTGCGATATCAGACTTTTAGGGTCAGGATTGATGACAGGATAGTGAGTCTATGTGGACAGTGGTCCTGGAGCCGAGGTCTAAGGCGGCCATCGTGGTCCAAAGCTTAGCTCCTCCTCATGCTTTAAATTTTAGGTTTATATGGTGTGGTATTGGGAGGATAGCTTTTAAATAAAATGTATATAAAGTGAGATGAATGGATCAATGTATCAGTTAAATTCATTTTTAAATTGGCAACTTCAATTAATTGTAGAATTATTTTTTAAATGTACAAACATTGTTTTATATAATTTTATTACACCCCCTCCTCCAAACGTAAGCACTTTTTCAGGTTATTATTGGACTGGAGTTTGAATAGTAATCTGAACCCCTGCTACCCCGATATGTGTATTTTTCCACAGTGTTTGTTAGATTGGAGTTAGATTAGTACATTTGAGGACCCTCTCCACCAATATATGCAATTGCAGAGTTCAGTATGAAAAACGCCTGTAGTCAGAACTAATAATGTTCACTAGAAACAACTCAAGAGTGTGGGAAGAGATGTGTTCTCCTGGCTAAGCTGCTAGCTTTTAAACCTAATGAGTTAAATTCTAATCCTGGCTCAGGTACTTTACTGATGCTGTGTGATTCTGAGCAAATCACATACTGTCTACCTCTACCTAAAACTGTGTGTATTGAATGGTGTGTATTGAATGCAATACAATTTTAGATATCTAAATGTATAATTACATTGTGCCATTCAAATGCATTAACTCTGCAATTCATGGATGTCTTTGGACAACTCCTAATCCGATTAACGTACACCAGTTGGGTCTTACCCTCCTAGATTATTATATGTACATACTGGTAAACACTGAAAACTCTGACCACCTTTCCTGGAACTAAACCGATGATGACATTTTGGCCAGATGCTAGGAATGGTGATTACACTTGTGTGAAAGTGGAGTTCACCTGTTGCGCATGGAGATTGTGATAAGCTGGGCAGAGACTGGTGCCATTGTTGCACTGAGTGAAAGAGCAGTCTGCATCCTCCCGATAGTTTGAACAGGTTGTATGTTTGGTACATGGGTTGTCCGATGAAAGATGGATAGTGACACTATTTAGTACTTATTCCATACTGCACATCTTTTCTTCTGTGCGAGTTCCATGTTAGACCATTTTTGTGCTCTTTGAACTCTGATTTTGCTTTCTGTAGTGTGCATGCTATCACAGCAGCAGTGTTCCTCATTATGGTAGAGTGGATTCTTTAGAGGACTTCAGTAGGTCAAAGTCTGATCATTGATATGTGCATATAAGCTAGTGAAATACACACCACCACGCTCCCTTCGTTCTGAAGGGAAAGGCCTGCTTGTCATCCCTCGCATAAGGCATGCCAGGTAGGGAGGAAAATCTTTCTCCTACCTGGCCCCAGACGGTGGAATCAACTACTTCTTGATATTCGTCTTACCACTAATTACCTAGGTTTCAGAAAAAAACTTAACTTTGCACCCCATACTAACAGATGTCCTCAGCGCAGAGATACCCCATTTGGGGTGATTCAGGCGCTTTACAAATGATATAAATAAAATAAAATAAATATAGTAAGTAAGTAGTTTATTGTATGTTTAATTAAAATATTCACAATATCATATCACACTACGTAAAAAAATATTTTCAGTACGCCAAGTTAAAACAAAAGGAGAGAAAAAGTAGAATAAGTCTTCTATAGTACAATATGCCTAAAATGTCAGATGTTGCAATAAGGAAGTCTCAAAGGGATGTTACGTTCTTCCCGTACCAGTCGTTCAAAACTATTTATGCATTCATTGCATTTTCATTTCGTACTTGAAAATGACTTAAAGGGAAAACAATACTTTCAGTGGGAGAGCATTTCATTACAGCACCATATTCATAAGAAATTATAAAATAAGTATCAGGGAATAGGAGTTGTCATACTGGTAATACAGCTCATTAATGTAAACGGGAATATCAAACCATAAACGCAGTTTCAAGCTCCTAACAGATGTTAAAAAACCAATGTACCATTCACCAAACAAAATACATTCGTGGCAAGTATTAAAACCAGTGCAAATTCACGGTAAGTGCAACGTGCTGTACAAACATCACATTCATAGGGTTCAAGCAATTATAGTTTCATGTCGAGTGTTAAAACCAAATGTTTTTCTCAAATTGCAACAAGCTTGGCTATCATTCCATTCGATGAGTGGAGTCCCCTACAGGCACTTGGGATTCACTCCATGCCTACAATTCTGAGCAATTTTATATTCACGACCACAGTTGCAAGTTTGTTTAAAATCAACCTTCACCCAGCCTCAGATTTTCACATTTGAGTTCAAGGAAAGAGTATCGCACTTCACTATCATAGTGTGCCAGCGCTCATACGAGAGTCAAAACCCCTCCTGCTACAACGAAGAACTTAGCGATTCTTGCTAGCTCCAAGAGAACATCAGACATATTATAGACATAATTCACTGCCTCTTTGCAAGTTCTGATGCCGTTCTGCAAGAATATTGGACTTAGGAAGAGGCGCCTTTGGGGCAGCAGTGCTGGGTAACAACATACTAGGTGATAGTTAGGTCAGTTCTCTTTATGCCCCTCTGCAGTACCACTAATTAGGTCATCCAAAGTGGCCCTGGGTTTCTCGGTGTCCACATATATGAACAATACATGGCCTATCCATTTTTCAGCAGAAACTGCATTCTCTTTCAGTGTAGTTTTATCACACCTTTAATGTATACCCAGAATTTCTGTGTCTTTCATAGTGCAAATAAGTTGCATATATTCTTCCACTCTTCCTCTATGCATTTTTGTTTTAGGGCCCAGACTGTCATTTTGTGTTTTCTCCTTGTCTCTTTTGACTCCATTTCAGTAGTTGGACCTTTCAGTCTTTTATACCTTAGTTCAGCCAACCGACACATCCTTTTGCTTAAACTCTTTGGGGCCGATTCCGATCTGGGTCCGGGGTGTTTTCCAACCGATCCATACTCCTGCAGTCCGACCCAGCGGCTGTATGCTGTTGGACTCGGTTTGGTCGGACTCCCATAGAAGTCAATGGGAGCCGGTCGAACGACGTGTACATGGGCTTCCATTGTCTGAATGGGTAAGTCGCGGACAAGTGCGCCCCCTACAGTGGGCACACGTCGGTGCCATCTGCAACGTACATGCCTGTGTTGGGGAAACCCATGGTTCTCCCCCTGTGTCGGAGTCGTAAGACTGCGGGTAACAGGGTGTCCGACGTGGACCCCCGAAGTCCAACTTCAGGAGCTATTGCGAGCCTGACGCTCCGACTCAATCTGGCTGTCCGAATCGAGAATCGTACTAGCTCGGTCGTAAAACGGCTCCATTGTGCGCCACGGTTTGCTTGTGACCGAGTCGTACGGAGCGTTACGGACCCGGAAACGATTCAGATAGAGATTTTGCGCTTGTTCGCATCGTACTTCGACGTCCGGACCCGTGTACGACTCGGACAGAAATTCAGCCTCCGAATCGGATCCGCTAATGCCAAACCCAATTCGGTGCCCTTCCGACTTAGATTGGAATCGGCCCCTTTATCTTTAGCATGTGGTTTAAACATACATCTCATCAGTAGCTGGGGTTTAGTCCAACTTTATTGGAGGTTAGTGCTGGATGTAATTCTCTTATTAAGGCGTACCAGCCACCCCCCTGACCCAGTCTTTGACTACGAAGTTCTTTTTTTAAGCAAGAGGTCTATGTGGTGCTTTCCACTTTTGATACCGGTCTTTGCTGCCAGGCCTCCACTTTATTCTTTTCAGTAGTGGATTGGCTTCAGCTTTCAACGGTTGTCCATCAGGGATGTCACCCATGTGGATGTTAGAGCTCACACTGACCGTAAATTTATATGGGGTGGTGGTTGCTTTCGGTTCTGGTAGAAATTCGTTTTCCTCTCATCTTGTTCGCAGGAGTGTTTACTCAAGAACATTTAATCCAGTGTTGAACTATTTCTGAACGTGGGTTTTGATCTGACCTCTGAACAACCTTTGCTATCGATTTTCATACTTTCTGTCCCCTCCAGGGTGTATTAGGTGCATATAGGCATAGACATGTCTTTGAACTGGGAGTTGAGAGAACGTGAATGCTAATAGGCACAAAAGCAAGCCAGGGCAAAAGTGATTCAGCTGTTTAGAGGAAACCACCTTAATGCAGAGAGGTGAAAAAAAAGCCGAGAATCAAAACAAAGATGGTTCTTAAATGCACAGAAGTGGAAAAGAGGAGTCGAGTTTTTTAGGGGATGAAAAAAAAGAACAAATTGCAAAGACATAGAAGCAAAATAGAACAAGAATTCGAAGGCATATAGGGAGATCACCAATACCAAAATTGAGAGTAAATGAATGCCATTTTAGAGACCTCTCTCTTAGCATATGTGAGTTGGAAAATGCAATGAAACAATTGGGCTGGAGGGGTGTGGTTGCTACTATTTTGAACAGAGTCACCTCGGGGTATATGGGCGAGTTCCGGTTGTGGATACGTTTGTTAGGTCTCGGCTGGCGAAAGCAGCGCACATGCGTAGCTCTCGTCATACAAGGGCTTCTTGAAATCAATACAGAGTCCAAAGCTCTCGGAGGCGGAGTTGAAGCCCGCCCCTCTTCCTCATTGGCTGTCGTCATCCTGCATGCAAAATGCAGGCTTATTATTGGAAAGGAGGCTTCTTAGTCCCTACTTGTTGCCGCCTTGTCTCCTTTTGGCCACACCCACCGGGATTGGATCGTTTACTGGCGGTGTTTTACCATCCTCTTTAATTACAAGGTGAGGACTTTTTTGGTCATTCCAGCTGGTTAACTTTGAAACTGAGCGCGGCTCCACTTGACGGACACTGCACTTGGATTATTTATATATTTCTTAACTTTAACATTGAGCGCAGCGCCCGTTACAAGGACAATTTGAGCGTGATGTCCGTCAAGCGGCGCCGCGCTCAGTTTTAAACTTATTTTTTTTTTAAAAGTTACCTGGCCATCAATTTTAATACTGCTAATTAATACTGCAGATTCGAAATACAACACAAACAATCATTGTACTTTACTTTCATATTTGTATTGATTCAACTTCATTTTAAACAACTATTCATCACTCTTGATGCATAAGAGGAATACACATTTCATTCAGTATATTGTGCGACTCAAAATTATATGAAAAACATTTTACAAAAACATATTAGAAAGTCAAAAACAAAGACAAAACACTGTTGTATTTGCATCAATTATTTACACCAGTCTAAAATTTCAACAATTGCCTGTCAAAATTCTAATTCTATGTGGCACTAAGACAGGCAGACTGCGGGGAAAATTATTTTTTATAAAAGTTCGCTCTCGGGGTATATTTCAATTATGACACCCTCACTAGAGTCCCATTCAATGTTGGTCCCTTGCAAACGATTAAAGACGTGCCGACGCGTTTCAAATCCCCTTCTGCATTGGGGGATTATCATCAGGGCTTTAGACCACGGTGTAATCCTAGTAATTAACAAAATAATATGTAATGAGTAACGCCCTTCTTTACCTCTCCTTAAACAACTTTTAAATAAACCAACCCACTAAGCACATACCAAGGGTACCTTATAGCTTTTGATGGGGTTCTTTTGATGGTCCACGTTCTGTCCCTAAACACAACCAAATTGATTTTATGTAAATTGGAGTCTGACGTTATGGGACAATCTTAACTATGATCGTTGTTTTTTTATGACTTAGAGTTGGAAGAACTTACTGGAGTCTTCGTACATCTATTTCGATGATTTCCCACTTGTGTTCGTGTTTCCAGACACAGTCAACTTAGGACGTTTTGAATTCACCCTACAAACAAATGAATTGCCATTGTTTGAACAGACCGAAGTTGCTCACTGTTTGTATCTTAGAAAGAGCTTTCTGCGCCATTCCTCTTACTTGTGTGAAAGGTTCCTCTTCTACCAGATGAATTGCATCCTCTTCTAAATTTGGGGCAGCATCATTTCCTGTCGCAACAAAACAGAGGAAATGTTTTTTAAAAAAAGGCAGTGTGAACGGAAAGCTGTTATTTTAAATGTGCGCTTTCATCGTCTTTGTTAGTCTCTCTGCTGCAGCCCATTATGTTATTGCATAGCCATGCACATTTCATCACAACGTTCGCGGCAGGTTTCACTTACTTTGCAGCTGTGATCTTCTGGCATAGATTCAGTGTTCTTCCACCTTGATTCGGAAAGTGGCATCTCTCACCAAACATGCATCACTCGATACTTGTGCTATCTCTGCCTTTATACGTGTCATCATCGTGTTCCTTGTCCCTTTGGATTCTGGGACTTGTGGTTCCAATGTTCAAGTTAGTGCTTGATTCAACTCACTTAGATCATTCAATCCTCTTGTTGTACAATGAAACTTTAGAATTAGATACGCTTCTTTTTTAGCCAGCATATTTTCTAAAGTGCCTCCGCGTGGGGGCAATTTAATACTGGATAGTACAGTCCATTGAAAGTCTCTTTCTGAATGTTGTTGGTCAACAAAATGTTGCACCATCGGGGCCATCAGTACATGATTTTTGATGCACGATCTATGTTGTACGATTCGCTGGTTCACCTGTTGTGTCGTTTTCCCAATGTATATTTGAGGACATGAGCATTTGATCGCATAAATGGTATTCCTAGTTTTACAGTTAGTGAACTCATTGTGTGTCCATTTGATACCGTCATGTATGAACTCATGGCCCTCAATTGTCGCACTGCAGACGGAGCAGTTCCCACACTTTCTGTGACCTTGAACGGGGGGTAACTTCCACTGCATGCGCAAATCACTAACTGTAGTCAATATTCGTCCCAAGTCAGCTCTGATTATTTTTTGCCCAATGCTTCAGTACACCGTCACAGGGGACCAGACTCTGCGGCGATTAGCAGCCTCACTCTGGCTGGAGACTTCCGGTCCGGCGGCGTCCTTGCATGCTCCAGCCGCCGCAATGGCAACGGCATATGGCACCGCTTGCCCTCCGTTTGCGATATCAGACTTTTAGGGTCAGGATTGATGACAGGATAGTGAGTCTATGTGGACAGTGGTCCTGGAGCCGAGGTCTAAGGCGGCCATCGTGGTCCAAAGCTTAGCTCCTCCTCATGCTTTAAGTTTTAGGTTTATATGGTGTGGTATTGGGAGGATAGCTTTTAAATAAAATGTATATAAAGTGAGATGAATGGATCAATGTATCAGTTAAATTCATTTTTAAATTGGCAACTTCAATTAATTGTAGAATTATTTTTTAAAATGTACAAACATTGTTTTATATAATTTTATTACACCCCCTCCTCCAAACGTAAGTACTTTTTCAGGTTATTATTGGACTGGAGTTTGAATAGTAATCTGAACCCCTGCTACCCCGATATGTGTATTTTTCCACAGTGTTTGTTAGATTGGAGTTAGATTAGTACATTTGAGGACCCTCTCCACCAATATATGCAATTGCAGAGTTCAGTATGAAAAACGCCTGTAGTCAGAACTAATAATGTTCACTAGAAACAACTCAAGAGTGTGGGAAGAGATGTGTTCTCCTGGCTAAGCTGCTAGCTTTTAAACCTAATGAGTTAAGTTCTAATCCTGGCTCAGGTACTTTACTGATGCTGTGTGATTCTGAGCAAATCACATACTGTCTACCTCTACCTAAAACTGTGTGTATTGAATGGTGTGTATTGAATGCAATACAATTTTAGATATCTAAATGTATAATTACATTGTGCCATTCAAATGCATTAACTCTGCAATTCATGGATGTCTTTGGACAACTCCTAATCCGATTAACGTACACCAGTTGGGTCTTACCCTCCTAGATTATTATATGTACATACTGGTAAACACTGAAAACTCTGACCACCTTTACTGGAACTAAACCGATGATGACATTTTGGCCAGATGCTAGGAATGGTGATTACACTTGTGTGAAAGTGGAGTTCACCTGTTGCGCATGGAGATTGTGATAAGCTGGGCAGAGACTGGTGCCATTGTTGCACTGAGTGAAAGAGCAGTCTGCATCCTCCCGATAGTTTGAACAGGTTGTATGTTTGGTACATGGGTTGTCCGATGAAAGATGGATAGTGACACTATTTAGTACTTATTCCATACTGCACATCTTTTCTTCTGTGCGAGTTCCATGTTAGACCATTTTTGTGCTCTTTGAACTCTGATTTTGCTTTCTGTAGTGTGCATGCTATCACAGCAGCAGTGTTCCTCATTATGGTAGAGTGGATTCTTTAGAGGACTTCAGTAGGTCAAAGTCTGATCATTGATATGTGCATATAAGCTAGTGAAATACACACCACCACGCTCCCTTCGTTCTGAAGGGAAAGGCCTGCTTGTCATCCCTCGCATAAGGCATGCCAGGTAGGGAGGAAAATCTTTCTCCTACCTGGCCCCCAAACGGTGGAATCAACTACTTCTTGATATTTGTCTGTCTTACCACTAATTACCTAGGTTTCAGAAAAAAACTTAACTTTGCACCCCATACTAACAGATGTCCTCAGCGCAGAGATACCCCATTTGGGGTGATTCAGGCGCTTTACAAATGATATAAATAAAATAAAATAAATATAGTAAGTAAGTAGTTTATTGTATGTTTAATTAAAATCTTCACAATATCATATCACACTACGTAAATAAATATTTTCAGTAGGCCAAGTTAAAACAAAAGGAAAGAAAAAGTAGAATAAGCCTTCTATAGTACAATATGCCTAAAATTTCAGATGTTGCAATAAGGAAGTCTCAAAGGGATGTTACGTTCTTCCCGTACCAGTCGTTCAAAACAATTTATGCATTCATTGCATTTTCATTTCGTACTTGAAAATGACTTAAAGGGAAAACAATACTTTCAATGGGAGAGCATTTCATTACAGCACCATATTCATAAGAAATTATAAAATAAGTATCAGGGAATAGGAGTTGTCATACTGGTAATACAGCTCATTAACGGGAATATCAAACCATAAACGCAGTTTCAAGCTCCTAACAGATGTTAAAAAACCAATGTACCATTCACCAAACAAAATACATTCGTGGTAAGTATTAAAACCAGTGCAAATTCACGGTAAGTGCAACGTGCTGTACAAACATCAGATTCATAGGGTCCAAGCAATTATAGTTTCATGTCGAGTGTTAAAACCAAATGTTTTTCTCAAATTGCAACAAGCTTGGCTATCATCCCATTCGATGAGTGGAGTCCCCTACAGGCACTTGGGATTCACTCCATGCCTACAATTCTGAGCAATTTTATATTCACGACCACAGTTGCAAGTTTGTTTAAAATCAACCTTCACCCAGCCTCAGATTTTCACATTTGAGTTCAAGGAAAGAGTATCGCACTTCACTATCATAGTGTGCCAGCGCTCATACGAGAGTCAAAACCCCTCCTGCTACAACGAAGAACTTAGCGATTCTTGCTAGCTCCAAGAGAACATCAGACATATTATAGACATAATTCACTGCCTCTTTGCAAGTTCTGATGCCGTTCTGCAAGAATATTGGACTTAGGAAGAGGCGCCTTTGGGGCAGCAGTGCTGGGTAACAACATACTAGGTGATAGTTAGGTCAGTTCTCTTTATGCCCCTCTGCAGTACCACTAATTAGGTCATCCAAAGTGGCCCTGGGTTTCTCGGTGTCCACATATATGAACAATACATGGCCTATCCATTTTTCAGCAGAAACTGCATTCTCTTTCAGTGTAGTTTTATCACACCTTTAATGTATACCCAGAATTTCTGTGTCTTTCATAGTGCAAATAAGTTGCATATATTCTTCCACTCTTCCTCTATGCATTTTTGTTTTAGGGCCCAGACTGTCATTTTGTGTTTTCTCCTTGTCTCTTTTGACTCCATTTCAGTAGTTGGACCTTTCTGTCTTTTATACCTTAGTTCAGCCAACCGACACATCCTTTTGCTTAAACTCTTTGGGGCCGATTCCGATCTGGGTCCGGGGTGTTTTCCAACCGATCCATACTCCTGCAGTCCGACCCAGCGGCTGTATGCTGTTGGACTCGGTTTGGTCGGACTCCCATAGAAGTCAATGGGAGCCGGTCGAACGACGTGTACATGGGCTTCCATTGTCTGAATGGGTAAGTCGCGGACAAGTGCGCCCCCTACAGTGGGCACACGTCGGTGCCATCTGCAACGTACATGCCTGTGTTGGGGAAACCCATGGTTCTCCCCCTGTGTCGGAGTCGTAAGACTGCGGGTAACAGGGTGTCCGACGTGGACCCCCGAAGTCCAACTTCAGGAGCTATTGCGAGCCTGACGCTCCGACTCAATCTGGCTGTCCGAATCGAGAATCGTACTAGCTCGGTCGTAAAACGGCTCCATTGTGCGCCACGGTTTGCTTGTGACCGAGTCGTACGGAGCGGTACGGACCCGGAAACGATTCAGATAGAGATTTTGCGCTTGTTCGCATCGTACTTCGACGTCCGGACCCGTGTACGACTCGGACAGAAATTCAGCCTCCGAATCGGATCCGCTAATGCCAAACCCAATTCGGTGCCCTTCCGACTTAGATTGGAATCGGCCCCTTTATCTTTAGCATGTGGTTTAAACATACATCTCATCAGTAGCTGGGGTTTAGTCCAACTTTATTGGAGGTTAGTGCTGGATGTAATTCTCTTATTAAGGCGTACCAGCCACCCCCCTGACCCAGTCTTTGACTACGAAGTTCT
The DNA here is from genome assembly GCF_964261635.1 of Lissotriton helveticus. Taxonomy (NCBI): domain Eukaryota; kingdom Metazoa; phylum Chordata; class Amphibia; order Caudata; family Salamandridae; genus Lissotriton; species Lissotriton helveticus. The sequence continues at coordinate 210,579,802 of NC_136061.1, read as the reverse complement.
TTTTTTAAGCAAGAGGTCTATGTGGTGCTTTCCACTTTTGATACCGGTCTTTGCTGCCAGGCCTCCACTTTATTCTTTTCAGTAGTGGATTGGCTTCAGCTTTCAACGGTTGTCCATCAGGGATGTCACCCATGTGGATGTTAGAGCTCACACTGACCGTAAATTTATATGGGGTGGTGGTTGCTTTCGGTTCTGGTAGAAATTCGTTTTCCTCTCATCTTGTTCGCAGGAGTGTTTACTCAAGAACATTTAATCCAGTGTTGAACTATTTCTGAACGTGGGTTTTGATCTGACCTCTGAACAACCTTTGCTATCGATTTTCATACTTTCTGTCCCCTCCAGGGTGTATTAGGTGCATATAGGCATAGACATGTCTTTGAACTGGGAGTTGAGAGAACGTGAATGCTAATAGGCACAAAAGCAAGCCAGGGCAAAAGTGATTCAGCTGTTTAGAGGAAACCACCTTAATGCAGAGAGGTGAAAAAAAAGCCGAGAATCAAAACAAAGATGGTTCTTAAATGCACAGAAGTGGAAAAGAGGAGTCGAGTTTTTTAGGGGATGAAAAAAAAGAACAAATTGCAAAGACATAGAAGCAAAATAGAACAAGAATTCGAAGGCATATAGGGAGATCACCAATACCAAAATTGAGAGTAAATGAATGCCATTTTAGAGACCTCTCTCTTAGCATATGTGAGTTGGAAAATGCAATGAAACAATTGGGCTGGAGGGGTGTGGTTGCTACTATTTTGAACAGAGTCACCTCGGGGTATATGGGCGAGTTCCGGTTGTGGATACGTTTGTTAGGTCTCGGCTGGCGAAAGCAGCGCACATGCGTAGCTCTCGTCATACAAGGGCTTCTTGAAATCAATACAGAGTCCAAAGCTCTCGGAGGCGGAGTTGAAGCCCGCCCCTCTTCCTCATTGGCTGTCGTCATCCTGCATGCAAAATGCAGGCTTATTATTGGAAAGGAGGCTTCTTAGTCCCTCCTTGTTGCCGCCTTGTCTCCTTTTGGCCACACCCACCGGGATTGGATCGTTTACTGGCGGTGTTTTACCATCCTCTTTAATTACAAGGTGAGGACTTTTTTGGTCATTCCAGCTGGTTAACTTTGAAACTGAGCGCGGCTCCACTTGACGGACACTGCACTTGGATTATTTACATATTTCTTAACTTTAACATTGAGCGCAGCGCCCGTTACAAGGACAATTTGAGCGTGATGTCCGTCAAGCGGCGCCGCGCTCAGTTTTAAACTTATTTTTTTTTAAAAAGTTACCTGGCCATCAATTTTAGTACTGCTAATTAATACTGCAGATTCGAAATACAACACAAACAATCATTGTACTTTACTTTCATATTTGTATTGATTCAACTTCATTTTAAACAACTATTCATCACTCTTGATGCATAAGAGGAATACACATTTCATTCAGTATATTGTGCGACTCAAAATTATATGAAAACCATTTTACAAAAACATGTTAGAAAGTCAAAAACAAAGACAAAACACTGTTGTATTTGCATCAATTAATTACACCAGTCTAAAATTTCAACAATTGCCTGTCAAAATTCTAATTCTATGTGGCACTAAGACAGGCAGACTGCGGGGAAAATTATTTTTTATAAAAGTTCGCTCTCGGGGTATATTTCAATTATGACACCCTCACTAGAGTCCCATTCAATGTTGGTCCCTTGCAAACGATTAAAGACGTGCCGACGCGTTTCAAATCCCCTTCTGCATTGGGGGATTATCATCAGGGCTTTAGACCACGGTGTAATCCTAGTAATTAACAAAATAATATGTAATGAGTAACGCCCTTCTTTACCTCTCCTTAAACAACTTTTAAATAAACCAACCCACTAAGCACATACCAAGGGTACCTTATAGCTTTTGATGGGGTTCTTTTGATGGTCCACGTTCTGTCCCTAAAAACAACCAAATTGATTTTATGTAAATTGGAGTCTGACGTTATGGGACAATCTTAACTATGATCGTTGTTTTTTTATGACTTAGAGTTGGAAGAACTTACTGGAGTCTTCGTACATCTATTTCGATGATTTCCCACTTGTGTTCGTGTTTCCAGACACAGTCAACTTAGGACGTTTTGAATTCACCCTACAAACAAATGAATTGCCATTGTTTAAACAGACCGAAGTTGCTCACTGTTTGTATCTTAGAAAGAGCTTTCTGCGCCATTCCTCTTACTTGTGTGAAAGGTTCCTCCTCTACCAGATGAATTGCATCCTCTTCTAAATTTGGGGCAGCATCATTTCCTGTCGCAACAAAACAGAGGAAATGTTTTTTTAAAAAAGGCAGTGTGAACGGAAAGCTGTTATTTTAAATGTGCGCTTTCATCTTCTTTGTTAGTCTCTCTGCTGCAGCCCATTATGTTATTGCATAGCCATGCACATTTCATCACAACGTTCGCGGCAGGTTTCACTTACTTTGCAGCTGTGTTCTTCTGGCATAGATTCAGTGTTCTTCCACCTTGATTCGGAAAGTGGCATCTCTCACCAAACATGCATCACTCGATACTTGTGCTATCTCTGCCTTTATACGTGTCATCATCGTGTCCCTTGTCCCTTTGGATTCTGGGACTTGTGGTTCCAATGTTCAAGTTAGTGCTTGATTCAACTCACTTAGATCATTCAATCCTCTTGTTGTACAATGAAACTTTAGAATTAGATACGCTTCTTTTTTAGCCAGCATATTTTCTAAAGTGCCTCCGCGTGGGGGCAATTTAATACTGGATAGTACAGTCCATTGAAAGTCTCTTTCTGAATGTTGTTGGTCAACAAAATGTTGCACCATCGGGGCCATCAGTACATGATTTTTGATGCACGATCTATGTTGTACGATTCGCTGGTTCACCTGTTGTGTCGTTTTCCCAATGTATATTTGAGGACATGAGCATTTGATCGCATAAATGGTATTCCTAGTTTTACAGTTAGTGAACTCATTGTGTGTCCATTTGATACCGTCATGTATGAACTCATGGCCCTCAATTGTCGCACTGCAGACGGAGCAGTTCCCACACTTTCTGTGACCTTGAACGGGGGGTAACTTCCACTGCATGCGCAAATCACTAACTGTAGTCAATATTCGTCCCAAGTCAGCTCTGATTATTTTTTGCCCAATGCTTCAGTACACCGTCACAGGGGACCAGACTCTGCGGCGATTAGCAGCCTCACTCTGGCTGGAGACTTCCGGTCCGGCGGCGTCCTTGCATGCTCCAGCCGCCGCAATGGCAACGGCATATGGCACCGCTTGCCCTCCGTTTGCGATATCAGACTTTTAGGGTCAGGATTGATGACAGGATAGTGAGTCTATGTGGACAGTGGTCCTGGAGCCGAGGTCTAAGGCGGCCATCGTGGTCCAAAGCTTAGCTCCTCCTCATGCTTTAAGTTTTAGGTTTATATGGTGTGGTATTGGGAGGATAGCTTTTAAATAAAATGTATATAAAGTGAGATGAATGGATCAATGTATCAGTTAAATTCATTTTTAAATTGGCAACTTCAATTAATTGTAGAATTATTTTTTAAAATGTACAAACATTGTTTTATATAATTTTATTACACCCCCTCCTCCAAACGTAAGTACTTTTTCAGGTTATTATTGGACTGGAGTTTGAATAGTAATCTGAACCCCTGCTACCCCGATATGTTTATTTTTCCACAGTGTTTGTTAGATTGGAGTTAGATTAGTACATTTGAGGACCCTCTCCACCAATATATGCAATTGCAGAGTTCAGTATGAAAAACGCCTGTAGTCAGAACTAATAATGTTCACTAGAAACAACTCAAGAGTGTGGGAAGAGATGTGTTCTCCTGGCTAAGCTGCTAGCTTTTAAACCTAATGAGTTAAGTTCTAATCCTGGCTCAGGTACTTTACTGATGCTGTGTGATTCTGAGCAAATCACATACTGTCTACCTCTACCTAAAACTGTGTGTATTGAATGGTGTGTATTGAATGCAATACAATTTTAGATATCTAAATGTATAATTACATTGTGCCATTCAAATGCATTAACTCTGCAATTCATGGATGTCTTTGGACAACTCCTAATCCGATTAACGTACACCAGTTGGGTCTTACCCTCCTAGATTATTATATGTACATACTGGTAAACACTGAAAACTCTGACCACCTTTCCTGGAACTAAACCGATGATGACATTTTGGCCAGATGCTAGGAATGGTGATTACACTTGTGTGAAAGTGGAGTTCACCTGTTGCGCATGGAGATTGTGATAAGCTGGGCAGAGACTGGTGCCATTGTTGCACTGAGTGAAAGAGCAGTCTGCATCCTCCCGATAGTTTGAACAGGTTGTATGTTTGGTACATGGGTTGTCCGATGAAAGATGGATAGTGACACTATTTAGTACTTATTCCATACTGCACATCTTTTCTTCTGTGCGAGTTCCATGTTAGACCATTTTTGTGCTCTTTGAACTCTGATTTTGCTTTCTGTAGTGTGCATGCTATCACAGCAGCAGTGTTCCTCATTATGGTAGAGTGGATTCTTTAGAGGACTTCAGTAGGTCAAAGTCTGATCATTGATATGTGCATATAAGCTAGTGAAATACACACCACCACGCTCCCTTCGTTCTGAAGGGAAAGGCCTGCTTGTCATCCCTCGCATAAGGCATGCCAGGTAGGGAGGAAAATCTTTCTCCTACCTGGCCCCCAAACGGTGGAATCAACTACTTCTTGATATTTGTCTGTCTTACCACTAATTACCTAGGTTTCAGAAAAAAACTTAACTTTGCACCCCATACTAACAGATGTCCTCAGCGCAGAGATACCCCATTTGGGGTGATTCAGGCGCTTTACAAATGATATAAATAAAATAAAATAAATATAGTAAGTAAGTAGTTTATTGTATGTTTAATTAAAATCTTCACAATATCATATCACACTACGTAAAAAAATATTTTCAGTAGGCCAAGTTAAAACAAAAGGAAAGAAAAAGTAGAATAAGCCTTCTATAGTACAATATGCCTAAAATTTCAGATGTTGCAATAAGGAAGTCTCAAAGGGATGTTACGTTCTTCCCGTACCAGTCGTTCAAAACAATTTATGCATTCATTGCATTTTCATTTCGTACTTGAAAATGACTTAAAGGGAAAACAATACTTTCAATGGGAGAGCATTTCATTACAGCACCATATTCATAAGAAATTATAAAATAAGTATCAGGGAATAGGAGTTGTCATACTGGTAATACAGCTCATTAACGGGAATATCAAACCATAAACGCAGTTTCAAGCTCCTAACAGATGTTAAAAAACCAATGTACCATTCACCAAACAAAATACATTCGTGGTAAGTATTAAAACCAGTGCAAATTCACGGTAAGTGCAACGTGCTGTACAAACATCAGATTCATAGGGTCCAAGCAATTATAGTTTCATGTCGAGTGTTAAAACCAAATGTTTTTCTCAAATTGCAACAAGCTTGGCTATCATTCCATTCGATGAGTGGAGTCCCCTACAGGCACTTGGGATTCACTCCATGCCTACAATTCTGAGCAATTTTATATTCACGACCACAGTTGCAAGTTTGTTTAAAATCAACCTTCACCCAGCCTCAGATTTTCACATTTGAGTTCAAGGAAAGAGTATCGCACTTCACTATCATAGTGTGCCAGCGCTCATACGAGAGTCAAAACCCCTCCTGCTACAACGAAGAACTTAGCGATTCTTGCTAGCTCCAAGAGAACATCAGACATATTATAGACATAATTCACTGCCTCTTTGCAAGTTCTGATGCCGTTCTGCAAGAATATTGGACTTAGGAAGAGGCGCCTTTGGGGCAGCAGTGCTGGGTAACAACATACTAGGTGATCCACAGATTCCAAGGCATATGGGCACAGTCTGCAGTGCAGTTGTTTGTTTTCCAGTGTGCTCTAAATTCCCATATTGGTAGCATCAAAAGTCTGGTGAGTATAGTGATCCTTAAGGCATGCCTTCCCATGGCGGCTTTCAAATAAGGCTGACAGACCACATCCTGGTGGGATTTGTGGAAGCTCAGGGCACCTGGGATGTACATGATTTCGTGCACAACTTATTCCTTTGAAAGGTTCTTTCCTTGTTTCTTTAGTGTGCGCTTCAAGTGAGGAGAGGATGTAACCTTACGGCTAGAGTAGTCGACCTTGAAGCTGGGGAACCTCTGCAATTACACTCAACATCCTGTGATTCTGGGCAAATCCCTTAATGTCCCCATGCCTAACAAAAATGAATGTGTCCTAGTGTAACAAACTGGTGCTCATGTAAGGCGCTCTGATACCTGATATCTTTGGGTCCAGTTTGTGCTATATAAAACTCTTTAAAAAAAATAAAAGTGGAGCGGTGTCAGGGCTGGATCTTTTATATTATCTGTGACAAGATTTAATGTGATGGAAGCACTATTGAAATATCTTGCCCATGGGCTCTCTGCGTCAACGAAGATCATCTGTAAAACACCTTTCGAAGAACCTTCTTCTGCCTCAAACCTTGGTGGTGGTATCTTATTAAGTCCTTTTTACAATAAACATCCATATTCACCAGCCCAGACTCCAACCGTATCAATATCCATCTTGTTGATTTAGGTAGCCCAAAAATGTTCCTGTAGGCAGCAATGTGACAGTGCTCTAGTGTGTTTGTGAGCATTCCTGGAAGAGCGAGATGCCCAGTCTTATAGTAGGTAGCAATTTAGCATGGATTACTATTTGGATCTCTTCGGCGGTTGAGCTCTACAGCATATGATGCGGTTTAGCTAAGGCAAATGCTGTTTTAGCTGCTTTTTCCTCTGTTGTCCTTGCCTGTAGAAAGGAGTTGCCGGTGTCCAACGGCAAGACACAAATGTAGTTGTATTTACTGGTCATGGTTATAGGGTCCCAGGTTCCATATTAACTGATGTTTTTTACCCGTTGCCCGAAAATTATGACATTGGTCTTTGCAGCATTTGCTTTTAAGGCATCTGTAGTGTTGTAATTGTGTAATAAGCCCATTGCCCTTTTCATTCCAATGCATGTATGATCTAGTATTACCAGATCATCTGCATATTGTATGATAAGTAACTTAAGGGGCCGGAGTCTTGGGGAAAAGAGGTTCCCTTTCTGCAGCTCCAAGCCTAGGTCGGCCGTGTACAAACTAAACAAAATTGGGGCGATGACACATCCCTGTTTCAGACCTTTATTTGTATGTATTTTTGGAGTGGTGTGAGTTTGAGTTAACTTGATCTGGACCCAAGTGTCTGTATATGGGGCTATAATTGTCGTCATTAGGTATTTATGGATTCTCCAAGCAGCGACCCTGGTCCATGATGTTCTTTGGTCAACAATCATCAAATGCTTCTTTGTAATCAATGAAAAGCATATAGTGGGCTCATTCTTATTCACCAAGTATGAAAGAGTGACCATATTATCCATTGTGGATGCTTTTGGACGAAATCCCATTTGATAGTATGGATGATGTAATTATCTGTGACCCAGGTCTCTCATTCATGCAGGAGTACTTTTGCAAAGGCATTTCCCTCCACGTCTAATAGAGCGAATAGTCCATAGGTCTATGGTGTTGTGTTATCAACTTTTTTGTGGATTGGATGCAGCATAGAGCCCCTCAATGACTCTGGGATGCTAGATAACAGAATGCATTCATTAAAACGTGTGTGCATGTAAGGTGCACAGAGATCAACATCTTCCCGGAAGACACTACCAGGTAGAACATTTGGCCCTGGGCCCCCTCCCTGTGGATTGAAGTAAGCAGGGCCGGACTGGGAACCAAAACCGGCCCTGGCAAAGTGCTCGGCCGACCCCCCTCCTCCACCTGGGGGAGAGGGGGGATGCCACCAAGCTCTTTACCAGGGCCGCTTTTCCGCCGAATTTGTTACAGGGCCGATTTTTCAGCTTTGCTGCAAAAACGGCCCTGTCACAAAAACGGCCCCCAGGGGGCCAAAAACGGCCCCCACCCTTGCGGCCGACGGGGGAATTGCCCGGTGCCCGCAACGGCCAGTCCGGGCCTGGAATTAAGGATTATTGCTGTTTCCGACTTTGTTAGGTCAGTTCTCTTTATGCCCCTCTGCAGTACCACTAATTAGGTCATCCAAAGTGGCCCTGGGTTTCTCGGTGTCCACATATATGAACAATACATGGCCTATCCATTTTTCAGCAGAAACTGCATTCTCTTTGCCTGTAGTTTTATCACACCTTTAATGTATACCCAGAATTTCTGTGTCTTTCATAGTGCAAATAAGTTGCATATATTCTTCCACTCTTCCTCTATGCATTTTTGTTTTAGGGCCCAGGCTGTCATTTTGTGTTTTCTCCTTGTCTCTTTTGACTCCATTTCAGTAGTTGGACCTTTCTGTCTTTTATACCTTAGTTCAGCCAACCGACACATCCTTTTGCTTAAACTCTTTGGGGCCGATTCCGATCTGGGTCCGGGGTGTTTTCCAACCGATCCATACTCCTGCAGTCCGACCCAGCGGCTGTATGCTGTTGGACTCGGTTTGGTCGGACTCCCATAGAAGTCAATGGGAGCCGGTCGTACGACGTGTACATGGGCTTCCATTGTCTGAATGGGTAAGTCGCGGACAAGTGCGCCCCCTACAGTGGGCACACGTCGGTGCCATCTGCAACGTACATGCCTGTGTTGGGGAAACCCATGGGTCTCCCCCTGTGTCCGAGTCGTAAGACTGCGGGTAACAGGGGGTCCGACGCGGACCCCCGAAGTCCAACTTCAGGAGCTATTGCGAGCCTGACGCTCCGACTCAATCTGGCTGTCCGAATCGAGAATCGTACTAGCTCGGTCGTAAAACGGCTCCATTGTGCGCCACGGTTTGCTTGTGACCGAGTCGTACGGAACGGTACGGACCCGGAAACGATTCAGACAGAGATTTTGCGCTTGTTCGCATCGTACTTCGACGTCCGGACCCGTGTACGACTCGGACAGAAATTCAGCCTCCGAATCGGATCCGCTAATGCCAAACCCGATTCGGTGCCCTTCCGACTTAGATTGGAATCGGCTCCTTTATCTTTAGCATGTGGTTTAAACATACATCTCATCAGTAGCTGGGGTTTAGTCCAACTTTATTGGAGGTCAGTGCTGCATGTAATTCTCTTATTAAGGCTTTTCAGCCACCCCCCTGACCCAGTCTTTGACTACGAAGTTCTTTTTTTAAGCAAGAGGTCTATGTGGTGCTTTCCACTTTTGATACCGGTCTTTGCTGCCAGGCCTCCACTTTATTCTTTTCAGTAGTGGATTGGCTTCAGCTTTCAATGGTTGTCCATCAGGGATGTCACCCATGTGGATGTTAGAGCTCACACTGACCGTAAATTGATATGGGGTGGTGGTTGCTTTCGGTTCTGGTAGAAATTCGTTTTCCTCTCATCTTGTTCGCAGGAGTGTTTACTCAAGAACATTTAATCCAGTGTTGAACTATTTCTGAACGTGGGTTGTGATCTGACCTCTGAACAACCTTTGCTATCGATTTGCATACTTTCTGTCCCCTCCAGGGTGTATTAGGTGCATATAGGCATAGACATGTCTTTGAACTGGGAGTTGAGAGAACGTGAATGCTAATAGGCACAAAAGCAAGCCAGGGCAAAAGTGATTCAGCTGTTTAGAGGAAACCCCCTTAATGCAGGGAGGTGAAAAACAAGCAGAGAATCAAAACAAAGATGGTTCTTAAATGCACAGAAGTGGAAAAGAGGAGTCGAGTTTTTTAGGGGATGAAAAAAAAGAACAAATTGCAAAGACATAGAAGCAAAATAGAACAAGAATTCGAAGGCATATAGGGAGATCACCAATACCAAAATTGAGAGTGAATGAATGCCATTTTAGAGACCTCTCTCTTAGCATATGTGAGTTGGAAAATGCAATGAAACAATTGAGCTGGAGGGGTGTGGTTGCTACTATTTTGAACAGAGTCACCTCGGGGTATATTGGCGAGTTCCGGTTGTGGATACGTTTGTTAGGTCTCGGCTGGCGAAAGCAGCGCACATGCGTAGCTCTCGTCATACAAGGGCTTCTAGGAATCAATACAGAGTCCAAAGCTCTCGGAGGCGGAGTTGAAGCCTGCCCCTCTTCCTCATTGGCTGTCGTCATCCTGCATGCAAAATGCAGGCTTATTATTGGAAAGGAGGCTTCTTAGTCCCTCCTTGTTGCCGCCTTGTCTCCTTTTGGCCACACCCACCGGGATTGGATCGTTTACTGGCGGTGTTTTACCATCCTCTTTAATTACAAGGTGAGGACTTTTTTGGTCATTCCAGCTGGTTAACTTTGAAACTGAGCGCGGCTCCACTTGACGGACACTGCGCTTCGATTATTTACATATTTCTTAACTTTAACACTGAGCGCAGCGCCCGTTACAAGGACAATTTGAGCGTGATGTCCGTCAAGCGGCGCCGCGCTCAGTTTTAAACTTATTTTTTCAAAAAAAGTTACCTGGCCACCAATTTTAGTACTGCTAATTAATACTGCAGATTCGAAATACAACGCAAACAATCATTGTACTTTACTTTCATATTTGTATTGATTCAACTTCATTTTAAACAACTATTCATCACTCTTGATGCATGGGAGGAATACACATTTCATTCAGTATATTGTGCGACTCAAAATTATATGAAAAACATTTTACAAAAACAAATTAGAAAGTCAAAAACAAAGACAAAACACTGTTGTATTTGCATCAATTAATTACACCAGTCTAAAATTTCAACAATTGCCTGTCAAAATTCTAATTCTATGTGGCACTAAGACAGGCAGACTGCGGGGAAAATTATTTTTTATAAAAGTTCGCTCTCGGGGTATATTTCGATTATGACACCCTCACTAGAGTCCCATTCAATGTTGGTCCCTTGCAGACGATTAAAGACGTGCCGACGCGTTTCAAATCCCCTTCTGCATTGGGGGATTATCATCAGGGCTTTAGACCACGGTGTAATCCTAGTAATTAACAAAATAATATGTCATGAGTAACGCCCTTCTTTACCTCTCCTTATCCAACTTTTAAATAAACCAACCCACTAAGCACATACCAAGGGTACCTTATAGCTTTTGATGGGGTTCTTTTGATGGGTTTCTTTTGATGGTCCACGTTCTGTCCCTAAACACAACCAAATTGATTTTATGTAAATTGGAGTCTGACGTTATGGGACAATCTTAACTATGATCGTTGTTTTTTTATGACTTAGAGTTGGAAGAACTTACTGGAGTCTTCGTACATCTATTTCGATGATTTCCCACTTGTGTTCGTGTTTCCAGACACAGTCAACTTAGGACGTTTTGAATTCACCCTACAAACAAATGAATTGCCATTGTTTAAACAGACCGAAGTTGCTCACTGTTTGTATCTTAGAAAGAGCTTTCTGCGGCATTTCTCTTACTTGTGCGAAAGGTTCCTCTTCTACCAGATGAATTGCATCCTCTTCTAAATTTGGGGCAGCATCATTTCCTGTCGCAACAAAACAGAGGAAATGTTTTTTAAAAAAAGGCAGTGTGAACGGAAAGCTGTTTGTTTTAATGTGCGCTTTCATCGTCTTTGTTAGTCTCTCTGCTGCAGCCCATTATGTTATTGCATAGCCATGCACATTTCATCACAACGTTCGCGGCAGGTTTCACTTACTTTGCAGCTGTGTTCTTCTGGCATAGATTCAGTGTTCTTCCACCTTGGAAAGTGGCATCTCTCACCAAACATGCATCACTCGATACTTGTGCTATCTCTGCCTTTATACGTGTCATCATCGTGTTCCTTGTCCCTTTGGATTCTGGGACTTGTGGTTCCAATGTTCAAGTTAGTGCTTGATTCAACTCGCTTATATCATTCAATCCTCTTGTTGTACAATGAAACTTTAGAATTAGATACGCTTCTTTTTTAGCCAGCATATTTTCTAAAGTGCCTCCGCGTGGGGGCAATTTAATACTGGATAGTACAGTCCATTGAAAGTCTCTTTCTGAATGTTGTTGGTCAACAAAATGTTGCACCATCGGGGCCATCAGTACATGATTTTTGATGCGCGATCTATGTTGTACGATTCGCTGGTTCACCTGTTGTGTCGTTTTCCACATGTATATTTGAGGACATGGGCATTTGATTGCATAAATGGTATTCCTAGTTTTACAGTTAGTGAACTCATTGTGTGTCCATTTGATACCGTCATGTATGAACTCATGGCCCTCAATTGTCGCACTGCAGACGGAGCAGTTCCCACACTTTCTGTGACCTTGAACGGGGGGTAACTTCCACTGCGTGCGCAAATCACTAACTGTAGTCGATATTCGTCCCAAGTCAGCTCTGATTATTTTTTGCCCAATGTTTTTATTTTTACGCATGGCAAATAGAGGTTTTTCCATCTGGAGGTCCAATCCGGTTAAGAGGTGCCAATTTGATAGAATGATCTTCTTGTATTTATTGGTATGCGGACCAAACGTGGATACACACACCAGTTTCTCCATGGGAGGTTTCACTCTTTTGATTAGCAGGGTGTCTCGTGGTGTATACCAAGCTCTTTTGACAGCGTGTTTCAGCAATTTTCGGGGATAACCTCGATCTCTTAATTGGTCAGTAAAGATGGATGCATTAACCATAAAGTCAAGTCTTCTTTGCGCGCACAATTGCGCCTTATTCTTAGTAGCTGTCCGTATGGTAAATTGTTTTTCAGATGTTTGGGATGGGAGCTCCGATAGTGTAAGATGGTATTTCTGTCAGTGGATTTCCGGTGTAGTGTTGTAGTTAGTTTCTTATTCTCTTCAAATACTTCCACGTTAAGAAATGTCAATACTGATCGACGTTTTGTCATGGTAAATTTAATGTCTGGATGTCTTGTGTTTAACCATTCATGGAATTGTGTTAGTCGCTCTTCAGGGCCACTCCACACACACGAGACGTCGTCGATGTACCTGTACCACTGTGTGATACAGTCGCTAAAGGGATTATCGTTGTCAATGAATTTTTGTACAAACAGGGCCATGAACAATATGGCCATTTCTGGTGCGAAAGGACACCCCATTGCTGAGCCCTTTACCTGCACATAGAACGTGTTCTCAAACCTGAAGTAATTACGCTACAATGCAATTCGAGCCAGATCTAAGATGAAAGCTGTCGGGACTCGGTGTGGTCTTGTACTTGCACTTGTTTCAAGATAAAACTCCATTGCTTCTAGCGCTTCGTCCTGGGGGATTTGTGTGTAAAGTGACGTTACGTCGAAGGACACTAGCCACTGCAAATTACTGTTGAACGATTAACCTTCAATTTTATTCAAGAAGTCAGTAGTGTCTCGTAAATATGAGGGTACTTGGTTGATGAACTGCTTCAAGAAGATGTCAACATATTTTGCCACTGGTTCTAATATTGATTCACACCCGGAGACAATCGGTCTCCCGGGCGGGTCTGTCATGTTCTTATGGATTTTGGGTAAGAAGTAAATGACCGGGATACGCGGATTTGTTTTGTTCAGGTAGTCATACTCCTTCGGTCCCAGGATTCCTTCATCCAGACCTAATTTGAGTTTTTCTTTTATCTCTTCTTCGATAATGCGGGTGGGATCTTCACTCAGCGGTCTATACCATTCTTTGTTCAAGATTTGTTTGTTCGCTTCTGCTATATACAGGTCTCTAGCCCACACGAGTGCTCCCTCTTTGTCAGCGGGTTTTATGATCACCGATTCTTCATTCTGTAAGTTCTTAATCGCCTCGTGCTGTTGTTTCGATATGTTCATTTGAACGTATTGTTTTTGTTTTTCAAGATGGTTAATTGAAGACATAACAGCTTGTTCGAACGCAATCACTTGTTTAGGCATCAGGTGTGGTGGAGGGGTAAATGTAGATTTTTTGGTTAGGCCCGAGGCTTCTTTGTTTCCTTGGTATTCTTTTCCTGCAAAAAACACCTTCAATCGAATCTTTCGAAAGAGATCCAATGTCTCTATTTTCAAATTCGCAAAATCAGTCCGTATTGAGGGGACAAATCTTATTCCCAACCCAAGAATGGATTTTTCGGCTTGAGTTAGTACTCTTTATGATAAATTAACTATAGACGTGGTATTCAACTCTTGTAATAGTTCTTGCGGGTTCTCATTTCCCATTGTGGTTGAGGTGGCTTGAAGTGTACTCTGTTTCTCGGGTCGCCTTGTTCGAAAAAAGGACCCTGTCGCTTTGATGTCCCTTCTCGGGGATTTGGGTCACCAGATGAGTCCGAGGAGGATGACTCCGAAAATGTTGTGAATCGGTTTTTTGATCTTCCTTGGTATTGAGTTAACAACTGCGTGCTTCTACTTGTGTGTAATAATAATATACAGTTTCAATGTTGCAATTTTTTGTGTCCTTCTCAAATTTTTGGGTCTTAGATCTGGCTCGAAGCGTAATTACTTCAGGTTTGAGAACACGTTCTATATGCAGGTAAAGGGCTCAGCAATGGGGTGTCCTTTCGCACCAGAAATGGCCATATTGTTCATGGCCCTGTTTGAACAAAAATTCATTGACAACGATAATCCCTTTAGCGATTGTATCACACAGTGGTACAGGTACATCGACGACGTCTGGTGTGTGTGGAGTGGCCCTGAAGAGCGACTAACACAATTCCATGAATGGTTAAACACAAGACATCCAGACATTAAATTTACCATGACAAAAAGTCGATCAGTATTGACATTTCTTGACGTGGAAGTATTTCAAGAGAATCAGAAACTAACTACAACACTACACCGGAAATCCACTGACAGAAATACCATCTTACACTATCGGAGATCCCATCCCAAAAATCTGAAAAACAATTTACCATACGGACAGCTACTAAGAATAAGGCGCAATTGTGCGCGCAAAGAAGACTTTATGGTTAATGCATCCATCTTTACTGACCAATTAATAGATCGAGGTTATCCCCGAAAATTGCTGAAATACGCTGTCAAAAGAGCTTGGTATACACCACGAGACACCCTGCTAATCAAAAGAGTGAAACCTCCCATGGAGAAACTGGTCAGTGTGTATCCACGTTTGGTCCGCATACCAATAAATACAAGAAGATCATTCTATCAAATTGGCACCTCTTAACCGGATTGGACCTCCAGATGGAAAAACCTCTATTTGCCATGCATAAAAATAAAAACATTGGGCAAAAAATAATCAGAGCTGACTTGGGACTCATATCAACGCCAGTTAGTGATTTGCGCACGCAGTGGAAGTTACCCCCCGTTCAAGGTCACAGAAAGTGTGGGAACTGCTCCGTCTGCAGTACGACAATTGAGGGCCATGAGTTCATACATGACGGTATCAAATGGACACACAATGAGTTCACTAACTGTAAAACTAGGAATACCATTTATGCGATCAAATGCCCATGTCCTCAAATATACATTGGGAAAACGACACAACAAGTGAACCAGCGAATCGTACAACATAGATCGCGCATCAAAAATCTTGTACTGTGTTGTGACTTCACTGTGGTCGCACCCCCGCGCCACAGTGGAATGTCCCGGTTCGAACGTTCTAAGGTGAGCGCCGCGGGTTCTCCGTGAGTGAGGCTTCGCTGGCGGAAGCGAACGGGTGCTGGTGTTGTGCTTTGTTAATAAAGCTCATCTTAACTTCATGATGCCTCCTGCGAATGTCTCCTTATTTACAACATAAATTGGCGACGAGGACGGTCTTCCGTCAGCGGAGAGCACAGCACACAGCGAGGGGATCGATGAAAGGAGAGGCTAAATAAATGGAAGTTTGCGCACGCAGAGGAAGCGCGGTGGTGAAATCTCCAACACATTATGGTGATAACAAGTAAGAAAGCGTGACTCTGCTTGTCGATGTGTGGGGAGGAAGCGCGCTTCCAATTTAAGAGAGAAAGTGAGCGGCGCACAGGAGAGATGCTGAATGACAGCTGGCAAAGGAAAATAAAAGATGATGAGCATCGAGTGAACGAACAAATGCATTCGGAGTGCTTCTGAAGTTAAGGAAAGGCGCTGAAGAGAATAGCCGTGTGACAGCTGATGGGAGGAATGCCAGCTGACTAGAGGTTAATCACGGAGTCATTTAGACGCTCGAGCGGCGCTGAGGGAAATGCCGGATGACAGCTGTGGAGGAGAATGCCAGCTCGAAGTCAGAAAGAGGCTCGACGTGAATGTATGGAATACTAGCGGCACTGAGCAACGTGTGAATCCTCTTTAAGGAAAGTGTATATTCTCTGCGACAACCCTGTCAGCCAAGGGGCATTCCTGTGAGAAATTTTGAAAGGAAACGTGGGTTACGAGGCGAACGTGAGGAGCCATTAATGCCTCTGGAGGGAAACACGCTGCAAAACAAAGTTGACTGCGAAGAGCATTCTCCTGTATGGAACTCAAAACGTCATACTATCAATGTTGAAGAAGCAACTAGTCACTTTCAGTTCGTAATTGTTTTCACAAGAAACTAAGCATAAAGTTGAGTTTTTAAGGGAAGTGCAGAGGTTCTTAATGTTACACTGCCACCTAAGGGCATAAAGTGGTATTTACGTGCATTTGAATGTAATGAAAAGACACATATGGCACGATTAGATCTGTTATTTTAGGAGCAGAGTCAATGCATTAACCCTAGATGAAATTTGCGAAGAAACTAAATGTTTCAGTCAGCTCTGATACAGAAAAGTTGCTCTCATTCATGAAGTGATGTTGTCATCCTATGGGGCAAAATAGTGCATTCTGGTCTTTGAAAGTACTATAGGAGCACATGCACAAAGTAGGACAGCATTTATTATTGTGACAAAGCTATGTTCTAGTAAAATACTGTGTTTTGGTTTCACAATACATAGTGGTGGATGTGAGAGTAGCGCAATTAGACACTTTAGTTTGACAATTTGGGTGTACGTCACAGTGAAATATGGATGTTAATGCACTTGATCTCTCTGCTGTGTCCACACCACCTCACTTCCTAAACCAGCCAGGGAATCCTAGTATAGAATGGGATGAGTGGGTTGAAATGTTTGACAATTACTTAGAAGCCTTAGGTGCCCAGGATTACGCTAGTAGCAGAAAGAAAGCAATTTTACTTACTAATCTTGGGAAGGAAGGCCAACACATCTTTAAGTACTTGCCCATAGCTAATGATGAGAGAGGTCAACCCATTGCAGATGTTTATGAGGAGGCGCGTAAAAGATTAGAACTGAGATTTGCTAAAGAAATAAATATAGCGCTGAGGAGATATAAGTTTTATACCCAGCCACAGAGAGTGGGCGAGTCCATTGATGAGTTTGTCACTAGACTTAGGGAACTTTCATTAAAATGCAGGTTTGGACCAATGACTGAAGAAATGATTATAGACCAACTCATTGTTCAGTGTAGGAGCAGAAAGACACAGGAACGGTTATGGGCTGCCAAGGACCCATCTCTCAAGGATGCAATTGATATTGCTAAAATATTTGAGGAGTCTGATTTGTCCATGAAAGAAATGGATCGTAGAGATGTTAAGGTCAATACGTCAAGTGAAAGTGAAACTTCTGTGGTACAGGGTTGTGAAGGGGAAGTTGCTGCTTCAACAAGGTTTAGAGGCATGAGAAACACCTCTGGGGAAAGGAAATTCCCAAATAGAGCAAGTAACAAAATGTGTGGGAAGTGTGGGAGCGCTTACCATGCGTCCGACTCAAGACAATATTGGGCTATTGGCAAAGAGTGTTTAAAATGTGGACGAAATGGTCATTTTGCTAGAATGTGCAGAGATACCAACAAAAGCAAAGTAGCGATGTTATCCGAGGAACCTGTCATCCCTTACAGACCAGACAGAATCTTGTGTGTGGAACCATCATCTTATGATGGAAGTGAGAGTGATCAGGTTCTTTTCACTAAGTCTCACGACTCAGACACAAGGAGGAAACACAGGCCCAAGGCAGGATTTATCATTGATGGAAAGAGTGTTGAGCTCATGGTTGATTCAGGGTCACTGTACACCATTATTCCCAAAAGAATTTTCAAGCAGGGGTGGCCCAACACGAAGCTGATGCCAAAAGACATAAATCCTGGTGGGTATCAGGGCGAACAAATAGACATTTTGGGGTACATGGCAACTAGCATTTTGTTTAAAGTGAGATCTGTGAGGGGTAAGGTGTATGTGGCAGAGTCTGGACCCCCCATATTAGGATGGTATCATCAATTTGATCTCCACATCAAAATTGAGCCACGTGCAATTGAGCAGGTTATGGTTGTGGATGACCTCTCAATAGGAGACATCTTGGAAGGAGGCAAAGGTGTATTCAGAGAAGAACTAGGCAACCTTGAAGGTTATGTACACAAAATTAAGCTTAAACCCAATGCTGTCCCTGTACAACATAAACTGAGGAAGGTCCCCATTGCAGTGAGGGGGGAGGTGAAGGTGATGTTGGTTGAGATGCTGTCCAGTGGAGTCATAGAGCCTATTGAATGTTCTTCATGGATTTCTCCGGTTGTCATTTCACAAAAAAACGATGGTAGTCTGCGCTTCTGTGTGGACCTCAGGAGCTTGAACCAGAATGTGATTCCTGACACGTTTCCCCTGCCAAATATAAATGAAATTATGGTTTTACTTAAAGGGGCGAAGTATTTTTCTAAGCTTGATCTTCGTCACGCCTACCACCAAATACGTTTACATGAATCTTCCAAACACTTGACAGCTTTCATCACCCACAAAGGCATATTTCAATTCACGAGGATGCCCTTCAGGTTATGTTCAGCTGCAAGTGTATTTCAACGTATGGTCACAGAGGTTTTCAAAGGCGTAAGGAATGTTATCTATTTTCAGGATGACATCTTAGTGTTTGGTGAGAGTGTGAGTGACCACAATGCTGCCTTAAAGAATGCTCTTGCGAGAATTCTAGAATCTGGTTTGTCATTGGGCAGGGAGAAATGCTAATTTTTAGCAACAGAGGTGGAGTACCTAGGACATTCCATCTCGTCAGAGGGTGTCAAACCAAAGAGAGATCTTTTGGCTTCCATAAAGTTGGCTCCTGTTCCCATAAATAAGCAACAGGTACGCTCATTTATTGGGCTTATTGAGTACTACTCGAAGTTTGTGAAGAACTTTGCAAGCAAAACAGAATCACTCAAAGTGCTCTTGAGGAAAGGTGCAAATTCAGTTGAGGGGATGAACAAGAGAAATGCTTTAATGAAATCAAACATGAGATATGCAATGCTAACATCCTAGTTCCGTTTGCTGTAGGGGAGAAGACCATCATCACTGTTGATGCTAGTGACACCGGCTTAGGAGCTGTGTTGTCACAAAGTCACGGAAATAGCGAAAAACCAGTAGCGTTTGCATCTCGCACCTTAACTACCACTGAACGATGCTATTCCGTAATAGAAAAAGAGACCCTGGCGGCCGCTTGGGGTGTAGAGTATTTCCGAATGTATGTGTGGGGGCAAAGGTTTACACTTCGTACTGATCACAAGCCCTTGTTGAAGATACTCTCCCCGGGTGGAACAGGAAAAGGGTCAGCCAGGCTAGACAGGTTAGACTCAAGATTACAAGAGTACAACTTTGACCTGGAGTTCATTTCGGGCTGGCGCAACGTTCGGGCTGATTGCATGTCACGTTTGTCCTTGAAATGGGAGGATGTAGACAAAACAGGAGTGGCTAAGCAGGAGTGCGAAGGAGCTATCTCATGCGTGAATGAGGTAGTCCTGTGGAGTTGTGGCGCGGTCAGCAAGGAAGAGTGGGCAGAGGCCATGTCGCATGATGAGGTTTTGAAGAATGTCAAGAATCTGATTTCTAAAGGCAGGCGCAGGGAAAGTACCTTGCCCATCAGTGTCCGGTCCTATAACGCAGTCATTGATGAGCTTTCTATTCTCAGTGATCAGATCATCATGCGTGAAGATAAGTTAATTCCTCCTGTTGAGGTGCGAAAAAAACTCTTTGACTTGGCTCATGAAGGGCATCTAGGCCAAACCATGAGAAGGAATAGGCTGAGAAACGAGTTCTGGTGGCCTGGAATGGATGGTGATGTGATTAGGTGGGTGGAAAGGTGCAGTGATTGTTGTGAATCAGAAAAACGACTTAGAGTGGGACCACAATCCACCCCTAGTTCCATACAGGACCCGGGTGTTGTGTGGCACAGTATATGCCTCGACTTTATTGGACCCATGCCCGGTGTCCACCCCAGCAAGAGATTTGGTCTGGTAGTTATGGATGTTCATACTCGGTGGCTCATTATTTATCTTCTTCCAGAAATAACTACCCGCATTACTATCAAAGTTTTGCGCTCGATTTTTAAGGAGAAAGGCTATCCTGCGATCCTTATCACGGACAACGGGACCCAATTATCCTCAAATGAGATGAGGGGATTCCTGTGTGAGTGTGGAATAAAACATGTGTTCACCACCCTGTACAACCCACAATCCAACGGGATTGTAGAGAGAGCCAATCGAATGATCAAGGGCGTGATAAGTCTGGCACTTGCAAATAATCTTGACATTGAAAGAACTCTTAACGAGTTAGTGTGGGCTTATCGCACGACAGAAAATTCCACTACTGGCGTGGTTCCATTTGTAGCCTTGCGGGGCCGAAAACCTACCTCCAAACTGGTGCCTCCGTGGATCCGAGAGATAGTGGAAGGAAAGAATGGCGGTGAGTGTGATGAGAGATTTCCCGTGTATGGTTCCAGGAAGGTTCAAGGAATGGGAAAAAACTGTCCTAACATTCTGGTTGGTGATTGTGTTAAAGTCAGATCGGGGCGTTGGGTCAGAGGCATGCGTAAGTTTCAAGGACCATTCAAGGTGAAAGAAGTGCATCCCTTCTATGTGGTATTGGAGAATGGAGACAAATGGAACTTGCGCAGGGTGGCAAAGTACAGCTCTGGAGACCACTCTCCTGAAACCTTTAACAGAAATGCAATCACCAAAGATACTTGCTCAGGGTACATGTTAGTTCAGGATCGCCAATTGCTTGACGGTGCCCGCACAAGTACAGAGACAAGGGGCACCAGGCCCTGGAGGGGACAACTTGGGCATTGATCAAAGGGCAACCAACTCAAGTGATGTATTTCAGAACCTTCACGGGGCTCAAGCCCATCAGAGACCATTACGGACCAGGAGACTTCCTCCACATTTGAATGATTTTCTGGTTGGCTGAATTGATGTTTATCTCCCTGCTCCCCCTCCCTTTAATTCTGTACTTTCATTGTTTACCACTCAACTGCCTACCTGCCTGTAGAGGAAAGGGGGGTATGTTGTGACTTTACTGTGGTCGCACCCCCGCGCCACAGTGGAATGTCCCGGTTCGAACGTTCTGAGGTGAGCGCCGCGGGTTCTCCGTGAGTGAGGCTTCGCTGGCCGAAGCGAACGGGCGCTGGTGTTGTACTTTGTTAATAAACCTCATCTTAACTTCATGATGCCTCCTGCGAATGTCTCCTTATTTACAACATACTGATGGCCCCTATGGTGCAAAATTTTGTTGACCAACAACATTCAGAAAGAGACTTTCAATGGACTGTACTATCCGGTATTAAATTGCCCCCACGCGGAGGCAATTTAGAAAATATGCTGGCTAAAAAAGAAGCGTATCTAATTCTAAAGTTTCATTGTACAACAAGAGGATTGAATGATCTAAGCGAATTGAATCAAGCACTAACTTGAACATTGGAACCACAAGTCCCAGAATCCAAAGGGATAAGGAACACGATGATGACACGTATAAAGGCAGAGACAGCACAAGCATCGAGTGATGCATGTTTGGTGAGAGATGCCACTTTCCGAATCAAGGTGGAAGAATACTGAATCCATGCCAGAAGAACACAGCTGCAAAGTAAATGAAACCTGCCGCGAATGTTGTTATGAAATGTGCATGGCTATGCAATAACATAATGGGCTGCAGCAGATAGACTAACAAAGACGATGAAAGCGCACATTTAAACAAACAGCTTTTCGTTCACACTGCCTTTTTAAAAAAAAAAATCCTCTGTTTGGTTGCGACAGGAAATTATGCTGCCCCAAATTTAGATGAGGATGCAATTCATCTGGTAGAAGAGGAACTTTTCACACAAGTAAGAGAAATGCCGCAGAAAGCTTTTCCTAAGATACAAACAGTGAGCAACTTCGGTCTCTTTAAACAATGGCAATTCATTTGTTTGTAGGGTGAATTCAAAACGTCCTAAGTTGACTGTTTCTGGAAACACGAACACAAGTGGGGAGTCATCGAAATAGATGTACGAAAACTCCAGTAAGTTCTTCCAACTCTAAGTCATAAAAAACAACGATCATAGTTAAGATTGTCCCATAACGTCAGACTCCAATTTACATAAAATCAAGTTGGTTGTGTTTAGGGACAGAACGTGGACCATCAAAAGAACCCCATCAAAAGCTATAAGGTACCCTTGGTATGTGCTTAGTGGGTTGGTTTATTTAAAAGTTGGATAAGGAGAGGTAAAGAAGGGCGTTACTCATTACATATTATTTTGTTAATTACTAGGATTACACCGTGGTCTAAAGCCCTGATGATAATCCCCCAATGCAGAAGGGGATTGGAAACGCGTCGGCACGTCTTAAATCGTCTGCGAGGGACCAACATTGAATGGGACTCTAGTGAGGGTGTCATAATTGAAATATACCCCGAGAGCAAACTTTTATAAAAAATAATTTTCCCCGCAGTCTGCCTTTCTTAGTGCCACATAGAATTTGAATTTTGACAGGCAATTGTTGAAATTTTGGACTGGTGTAATTAATTGATGCAAATACAACAGTGTTTTGTCTTTGTTTTTGACTTTCTAATATGTTTTTGTAAAATATTTTTCATATAATTTTGAGTCGCACAATATACTGAATGAAATGTGTATTCCTCCTATGCATCAAGAGTGATGAATAGTTGTTTAAAATGAAGTTGAATCAATACAAATATGAAAGTAAAGTACAATGATTGTTTGTGTTGTATTTCGAATCTGCAGTATTAATTAGCAGTACTGAAATTGGTGGCCAGGTAACTTTTTTTGAAAAAATTTATTAGATGTCCGGCCAGGCTCCCAGAACGGACAAACCCCCTTTGGTTTAAACAGTTTTAAACTTAAGCCTTTGCAATCGGACCGGTTACATTGCAAATGCTTGTTTCTGGGGTGTCTGTGTCTTTCTGGGGGGCCAGATGTGCGTTTCGCTGCTTTGTTACATTTCACTTATTCCTGTTGGAAACGAGTAAACAAGCTTTAAATTGGTACAGAAATGCCCCAACAAGAGTTCGATAAGGTGAGTGGCATTGCGCCCTTGCAAGAGCGCTGTAGACTTTGGGGCATGCTTGCGGCGCTTGCTGATGGCGACAATGTATCAATTAAAATAAGAAGTAAATTCCTGTGGCTGCGCGGCACCACGCAAAAAGTCACGTAAAGTTTGTGGGAGGCTTCAGCAAGGCCATGCCACTGGTTGCACCGCCACACAGTATTTTAAATGTAATCAATGATCCTTGCGACAACTGGGACCCAAACCCACGGACCACGGCGGCCACTGGAGCCCAGAGCACACACTGTGCAGCGGCCGAGCCTGAATGCAGCCCGAGTAGCGCGTTTGCCAAGAGAGTTCTTTGTTGCGGCCAGGAGGACTCTCTGTGGTTTGAAAGGGCGCAAGGCTGATGTAAAATAGGCACGTTAATGGTTGCTGGTAAGCAGTGCCCGCTTTTAAGATGCATGCTATTAATATGTGTACTTCAGAGCGTGGTAGAGGAAAAACTAGCCTAAGACTTGAAAACCTTCCCAGCCGACTTCAGCCTAATCCAGGGATCTCTCTCTATATGCCTGTTTTCTTGTTGATTTTTATGTGTCAGCTAGCTCTTCAGTGGGGTAACCAGTGCCCCATTCATACTCCTGCGGAGCGTGCAAAGGCCCTTTAACCTTTTGCAGTAACGCTGCTAAACCTGAAGCTCAGACAATATTTGACAATATTTCATGTTATTCCTGCACGGGCATTGAGTATTGTCTTTCTAAGTACTCAAATCTGTTTTTAAAATGAGTGATGTTAAACAACGGTTTAGTAAGGTTTATGCCACTATTATCTACTCTCCCTTGTGTTTTTTACAACTGTTGCGTTAATATTAACATGCTTTAAAAAAAAAAAAGGGTCAAACAAGCCAGGTCGTGTAGATCTGTCCCCTGTCACGCTGTGTCAGCTTCAATTTCTGCCATATTGAATCTCAAATACCAACTCCTTGATAGGTCGGCAGAAACGTTATCACATTGACTGAGGACACCCTTTCAGTTTTTACTTAATTAAAGTTATCCATTTGCATGTAACTGATCCTTTGACGTTGAACCCTGGTTACCTTCAACGCACACAGCCCCTCGTTTTGTAGAACAAAATCTGTTTGGCATTTAATCACTGGCTAAGCACATATTTGCAGTTACTTTACTGGACTAGATGGCAATTCCCCAAGGTAAATGGACCCTTGTGGAATGCACTATCGCAGTATTCTTGCAAGCCCTTTATTCACAAACCCTACTCACCTGACCTCCAGCTTGATTTACAGCAGGCCGTAAACCGAAGTGCTGCTGCTCACCTCACAATTTAAGTTAGTTACTAGTAGTGCCAGTCTCAGGCAGTGCTCCTCTGGAGAGTGTTATAATCTGACTCAAAATTATGATGGCGCTTAACGCATGGTTAATCAGCTGCCTGCCCTGTTAGTTGAAGTTCTGCAGTGACACCTCACATTCTTTGGTCGCTAGTTTTCACGAGCAGCACAACATACTTTGAATAATACAGTGCCCTGGCCTGGTTCACCCCGCTGCCGCCTGGCTATGTGTGTGCCCCTCAACCTCCTTCGCTCCCCAATCAATGACAGAGGCTGTTTGCCACTGCAGCTGTTAATCTTCACATTTTAGTGTGCTGATTTTGCTTGCAAGAAAGTGTCTCTAATACTCATTGAATTTCACTCGTAATTACACTGAAATTATTAAAATGTCACACATAGCAATCTGAAACCTTGGCAGCTATGGAGGGGGCTCTGTATGCCCTGATGGTCTCCGCTTCTATGGGTTGAGGCGGAAGTAAGGGGTCATGTGCTTCTCCCTGGGCCTCCTACAAGGGTGGGGGAGAAACTTTTTTCCCTTTCTCTGGACGCCTGACCTCAGATACAGATCTCGGCCTGGACTTCGCTACATTTCCTTGCTCGGCCCTTCACTTAAATTGAGTTTATTCCGAGCCCTCCTTTCAAATGGCCCACATTGGTTCCCATCAGAGAGGCTGCCAGAAGATGTGAAAAGGATTAATGCCTGGGGGTCCTTCACATATCAGAGACGAGAAGCACATGCATAGCACAAGAGATCAATACGTGTTTGCAGATGCCCCCTTTTGCAAACCAACCCAATAATGTTTTTATTTTGCACTTTATTGCAAATATTTTTGAGCTTGCAATTACTGTTTCTATATATATATATATATATATATATTTATATGTTAGTTACACACATCCAAGGATCGTACATCCACAAAGGAAAGCAGCACTCGCAGGGGGTAGTTCCAAACCAATTTATTCGTGGCGGAACAGAACAGCAACGACGCGTTTCGCCGTAGGGCTTTGTCAAGTTATGCGTAGAGCAGAGACGCGCATGAACTTAACAGATGTCAAAATGCCATAAAGAGCAAAGAAGGACTGCATAATTTAGGACGATAATGGCTGCCATCTTGGAACGTATATACATTCATATTGCTGCGTGTATGTCACTACCCAATAGCAGTTACAAATGTGCCAATACTCGCCCACAGATTAAAGATATATACTCCAAACACAATAAAGCCCTGTATGGGCAAAAGCAGTCCAACTAACATGCTCGATACAAACAAGGACTGATGTAGGTGAACATCACAAAAGGAGAGTAAGTCACATTACAAAGCATATGCTTAACCCCTGATCTAATTTTGCAATCAATCTAAGCACAAATGCTTTTGGGTGCTTTGTGAACATAGACACTTTCCAAATTAACGGTAATCATCCGATTAAATTACGCCCTCTATGGGCACGAGTGCATCACCTACACAACAAGTCCAATGACATCTTTGCATACAACATCTATTAGCTGAATTAAATATTCAAAAGGGGAAATCAAAGTTAAGAATTCGAAAAATCCATCCAATGAATCATCATATAGAATCAGAAAGACACAATTGTAATAACATGATGCAAGACGTATTGTGGTAAAAAACAGACAGAGTAAATACATTTATACGAGAATTCTATCCCAGGTGTACTGATAGCTCTTCATGCATGTTCAAGCCCCTCGGATTCTTACTCTGCAGGTCAATTATGTACCTGGATTCCAGGCGTCTGAGCTTTAAGAGGCGATCCCCTCCTCTAATGCTTGCTGGTACACTATCGAGACAGATGTAAGCCAACAGGTCCCTGTTGCTATTGTGCATCTTCTCGAAGTGTCTTGCCACAGGGTAAGATTCGTCCTTTTTGGCAATGGCACGCATGTGCTCTAGGATTCTTAATTTTACTGCATTGGTGGTGCTGCCGATGTAGTTAAGACCACACGGGCAGGTGAGGCAGTAAATCGCAAAGGGGGTAGAACATGTCAAGAATTTTGTGATTTTTTTTCGGTGTGGCCAGACCCGGTATCTTGAAAGTAAGCGTCCGCTTACTATACTTACAGGCCTTACACCGACCACAGGGGTAAAAACCACTGAGAGTAGGCAATTGAGGGGTATTCGCAGGAGGAGAGAAATGACTGGAGACTAAATGATCCTTAAGGGATTTAGCCTTCCTGTAAGTGACCAACGGATTGGTCGGCAGGTCAGCTTTGATGATGTTATCAGACATAAGAATACTCCAATTCTTTTTAAAGATTTTCTTAATCTGACCAGCATTACGCGAAAATGTTGTGATGAGACGAAATGCCCCATTTTTTGATACCTTAGTATGCTTAGGTTTCAACAAATCTTTCCGCTGTATCTTTTTAACTCTCTCAAAAGCGCGTATCAAAACCCTATTTTCGTACCCTCTTTTCTTGAATCTTTGGAGGCTAGCAGCCGCTGCCATCTCAAAGTCAGCATCATTGGAATTGTTACGCCTCAACCTTAAAAGTTCTCCATAGGGGATACTTTCGATTAATTGGCGTGGATGACTGCTAGTTGCAAAAAGCGTAGAATTCCCAGCCGTCTCTTTCCTGAACAATTTGGTCTGTAAAGAACCCACATCATCAATATATACAGTAAGGTCTAAATAGTTGACGGCACTCTTACTAATATGCCCTGAAAATTTCAGATTCACATCGTTGTTGTTAAGTACCTCAACAAAGACATTAGCCATTTCTATCGAGCAATTTAAAATGATAAACAGATCGTCTATGTAACGATGCCATCCTATAATTTTGTTGGTCCATTCCTGATTATGGCACCAGGATGCCTGTTCTTCCCAGTGACCTACAAAGAGATTGGCAAAGCTAGGAGCAGAGCAAGCTCCCATAGCTACTCCGGACATCTGCTTATACAATTGATTGCTGAAGAGAAAAATGTTATTGTTCAAGCTGAAATTCATAAATTCCATCAACATTTTATTGTGCTCGTAAAAACGAACAGGACGTTTCTCCAAGAAACTGGCCATAGCTCTAAGACCATCGCCATGAGCTATACAGGTGTATAGACTGGCAATGTCGAGAACCATCATGCAGTATGTGTCTTTCCAGGTGACTTGATCAAGATAGGACAAGAAATGTTTCGTGTCTTTCAGATAGGAAGGCAGAGACATAACCAAAGGTGAAAGAAACGAGTCAACATAAATCGAAAGGTTCTCAGTAAGACTTCCATTGGAAGCAACAATGGGCCTCCCCGGAGGATTGTGTAAGTCTTTGTGAACCTTGGGAAGGTAGTAGAAGGTGGGAATCACCGGGCTAAGACAACGTAAGAAAAGATATTCATCGGTATTAAGCATATTTACATTATACCACTTGGATATCATGTCGTGGTACTCTACCACGCTTTGATTGTATACTTTGTTGTTCACTAGCCTGTAGGTGTTGACATCACCCAATAGTCGAAGAGCCTCAGTTTCGTATTGAGCGGTGGTAAGAAGGACAATGTTGCCCCCCTTATCAGAGGGTTTACACACCAGACCAGAGTCTTGGCACAGAGTTTGTAATGCCTTCTGTTGATGTTTGGTGAAATTGTCACCAGACGATAAATATGACTTCGTTTTTCTTAGTCTTGAAAGGTCCATCAAAACTGCATCAGAGAAGGTATCAATGGCATCTGAACCCATGATAGGCATAAATGTAGAGGCCGGTTTAAATACACTTTCCCCACTTTTTTGTTGTATGTCCAGATGCACCAATGTTTGGGTGTTGGTGATATCTCCATCTTCACCCATGTTAATTTCTTGATGTAACCCTTCTATGGCACATAGGCCACCCAAGTCCCGGCACCTCAATCCGTCTCCATCTTTGGCAGCTGAGGGAGCAGAATTAGCACTGTGAGACTTAAGTTTAAAAAATTTGTGCAGTTTTAATTTCCTCGTGAATTTAAAAACGTCGATTCTTGTTTGCGCAAAGTCAAAGTTCCTACGTGGGCAGAAGGATAAGCCCAGTTTCAGTATTGAATTCTCTTCTTCAGTAAGTACTTTGTTAGTCAAATTAATGATGGTCAGATTATCATTATCTGCAGGGTCATGTCTTAAGTCTTCTTCCTGTAGAAGTTCTTCCTGCTGCGTGTGACAGGTGGGGAACCAAGTGGATTTCTTCCCACCGCCCCCGCGCCTCGTCTTCCTCTTGCCCCTGCATTTATATATGTATATTTATTTTTTTGCTTGACCCTGTGAACCGCATTTGTTTTATTTTTCTCTCACACATATGCTCTGTGTCTGTTCAGAACGCCTCCGCCATGGGCCTTTAGGCTGATTGCTATGTTGGTTTGTTTCCTGGTGACCTGCGAACCAATAGACAACTTGGCCCACTTTGGGGGTCTTTTTTAACACCGGGTGGGCCTGTGCAGCTCGATACAATGTGGGAATGCAAGCTTCTGGTGCCCAGCCTCTCAAAACCCTGTGGGTAGGCGTTGGACCAGCAGGGGGATGGTAGTGATTGGATGCTCACTCTAGATGAGTGATCTTCGTGCCATCACCAGTCACCTTTGTTTTGCTTCGGGGTCGGTGCTTTTTAGCAAATCAAAAACAATATACAGCAGAGGCTGTAATTTACTGGAGTGTTTCGGGTTGTATTGGTATATAACGCGTTCCATCCCCCTTGTGAGCGAAGTAGCGCTTTTGCACAGGGCCCCTTCTGACAGTTTTGAGTGAAGAAAGAGCATCATTAGTGGAGAACGTTTCAGGTCAAGGTGGGTTGGAGGGAGTATGTGTGTGTTGTGTTTGTGGAGGGGGGTCTGTTCTCCCCCCAGAGCAGGCAACACCTATTGGCTTTGCAAATGCTTGTTAATAAATTCTCGTCTTTCAGAGTGCACTCTGAGTATTCATCTTTCGTTTGCCTTCGTGGGTAGTACTCTGCACTGTGTAGGGTATGTTTTTGGATGGGTGGGGTTTTTGTTTTGATCCTATGTGGCAAGTAAACTGTGATTATTGTATTGTAGCTTTTGCACCTCACTTCATAACGCTAACAGGGCCCCAATGTGTTTTCTAGGTGCCTCAGTAGCTACTCAGTTCATTATGTGTGTTTGTTAGAGAATAGATTTGTAGTATTGCTTATGAGTAGTAGGTTGAAGTTGCCCGAGTCGTGTTGAAGCAAGCTTGTAACACCAA
This sequence comes from Lissotriton helveticus, assembly GCF_964261635.1. NCBI lineage: Eukaryota > Metazoa > Chordata > Amphibia > Caudata > Salamandridae > Lissotriton > Lissotriton helveticus. The sequence continues at coordinate 210,550,187 of NC_136061.1, read as the reverse complement.
TACGTAGGTCAGGGCACAAGTCCTAAACAAGCATAAAAAATGCAATAGGTCTCGCATTTCATTAAGTTAAAGCCATTTGCGTTGCTATACAATACCATTAGCAAAGCAAATGGCTTTAACTTAATCAAAGGCGAGACCTATTGCATTTTCAATGCTTGTGTTTATTACGCACAATTTAGAGCTGCAAGATTCTAATAGTGCCTCTCAGTCGGTCACGAAGGTTTGCACACTACATACATATCCAATTCTTGGCCTCTCTGCAAACCACATAGAGCAATAGTCTTGCATAGGCTTGCATATGCGCCAATGCAAATTTGTGAAAAAATGTGAAACATGGAGATGTAGGATTTGGTAAAGATGTGGGGAGAAAAAGGGCAGAAGTATCTAACAGAGTGAGAGACTGCAGAAGAGAGTGGTGCGAAGGGGCGAACGAGAGTGTCCGAGGCACTCCAAATGGCATTACCCATTACCACATGTCCATCCTCTTGGACATGTGTCATATTTCCCTATCCTTATGTTTACAGAAAGTTCTGCACCTCCAAGTTTTGCCCTGAGGAAGACAATAGGTACCGACCTGTTTTGACAAAACGTGTTGGCAGAAGGAAATAAAAACACTTATGACTGAAGCAGTGATGTGTAACATTCTGGAAAAAGATATTGGACTGAATTAACAACTTGCAAGAATTTCAGGGGATTAGTATTCATCTGATCTTGGACTGGTGTAAGAGTTCAATTTGAGAAAAGAATATGAACTAAATGTTACCATTTTATGTGGAAGTATGAGAGCTGTTTGTCCTCTTTGCTTGTCTAGAAATCCACCTACACAACACAGTATATTCCCCCGAACAGCTCTCACTGTGTATGAGACAAAACAAAAGAAAGCTATGGAGAGTCAACACTGGGGTACGGACCAGTTAAGTGCGTAGCTGGTAGTGGTAGGACAGGAGTAGAATCCTTCACAGACCATCCTCAACTCTTACAATGAGGGAGAAATAGCCATTAGTCAGTAACGTCAGAAGAGTAAGTCGGAAAGGTTGATGCAGATAGCCCAGTCAGTAGCAGATCAGACTGGAACCCCTAAAAAGGTAGAAATGCTGGAAAACGCATTCACATGTTAGCCTCACTTCTGAAAGGCCAGTACATTTAGGGGTGATTCATCACATCAGTCAAAAGCAGTGCTTCGGAAAGACCAATGTGGCCAGTACAGTCAGCCCTTTTAACCTGTACCAGATTCACTTGAACTGGTGTGTCATCTAGCTAACAACCAGTGGTAGCTCCTCCGCTGAGGCGGAGCAGTGTCCCCTACTGCTTTTTTGTGGTGACACAAAGGAAAAATAAAATAATAACTTGTATTATTATCATTTTATTTTCTTCTCTCTCTGCCTGCATTGCGTTAGGGGTTGGGAGAGCTCAGACCAGTCACAACGGCGTTGTGATTGGCTGACTGATTGCCTGTGTGTGCTTCCAGTAAGGCCGAGCGAGGGAGGACTACGGAGGCGAGGAAACAGCGAGGAGGTACTTTTTATTTATTTATTTTTTATTCCCAATTCCCTCCACGTCTTCCCCCCTCCCTCCCGCCACGCTCCCCTACCTCCCGCATTCCTCTCACCTACCCCATCCCGCCCCTCTACCTCTGGTCAGTGCCGGCCGCCGCTGTAACAACAGCACTTTAAAAACCTTTTTTCTTTAAAATATGAAGGAGGGCGTTGTGGTAGGTGCCCATAGGGTGAACAACAGTCCTTGTAAAACTGAATTTCTAACGCCTTGTATCGCATTTCATTTTTAGATATTTTTAGGGCAATTCGTGCTGAGAAATGCTGCATTTTGCCATCGTACTTTAACAAGGATGGATGAACTTACAATACTACTGGAGAGCGGTAGGCCTGCTTGACTACCATCAAAATATTGCATTTGCGGAATCCATGACTTTTTAGGAACTTATTGAGAAAATTGTCCTTTAAAATGTCATAGTTTTCAAAAGTTTCACAGGGAAAAAGAACCCTCTTGTACACACCATTCACTAATATTCTACTATTATTCTTCTAGCTTCCCACTCCCACCCTGCCTTCCTGCGAGCAGTCCCATTCCCTCACTGGAGGTCATCTTCAGTTTGCAATGTGTAACAAAAATATTTCTGATCATCATTCATCATATTGTCAAGGCACTATTTGTTGGTATCACCATCACTGGAGGTCATGGTGCACTGTGACATCATGTCCTTTGTTAAAAATGTCAATGTCTTTGCCAAAATGTGTTGTAAAATATAATATGTCGCCACATTTTTTCAAACATTTCTTTGGGTGGTGAATTCTCGCCAAACCCTCCTGGCTCATTTCCCCCACGCAATATGATGGCTTGATGTTACCTTGTTTCTTAGACGAGATACCCTGTCTAACTAAATTGTTCATTTCATTTGAATAAATAGCCATGCATTTCAAAGTTCATAGTTAAATTGCCCTTGATGCCAATTTCAGAGTAATGGTGTCTAGTGGTTCAGATTGTTTATCGCATTTAAACAGAAAGAAGATGAAAGAAAGTGCAAATGTGGATGTGAAATAATTTTTAGACATTGGTATTGCACCTCCGTTTCAGTACTTAAGCACTGGCAAGGCTTGACTTGAACTATGCACTACCACCCCAATATTGAAAGGTTTAGAAAGCTCTTTTGTTCACTACTAAATTTGTAAAAGATTATGTACCAGGCCCACAGTTTTGCTGAGAAGCCTGAGGCCGGCACTGTTGAAGGTCAGGGTGCTGAATACCAGGACTGCATATTTTTTATTTAACCTCATGCCTCTTTAATGCCCCTCTAGTCACTCACTGCCCCCTTATCATAATCTTGCAGGCTCTTTTCATCCCTGCTTTTTTCTTAGTCACAGTTTTTCCATCTTTCTCTTCCTCCATCTTTCCCTTATTGTGTTTTTCTCTCTCTTGCTCTGGATCAAAGTTTGTTAAAAAAAAAAAAAAAAGGATTAGTGCTGTTCCCCAAAAGAAGTGCCGGTGTGCCCACTTGCAACCAGGGGCTCAAATGAATGGCGCATCTATTAGGACCTGCATCAAACAATGAAATTCCAGTACTGAAAGCTTAAGTTAAATTGGTGATGGCAAATGACTTGTTCATGTTGTGAAGAATTATTCTACTGCAGTTTATAAGTTCAATTTAAATACAGTTGTTCAGGGGTTGAGTATCAGAGTGGACAGAGATCTGTGTGAAACCTGCATTCAAGGAGGCTGCGGTAAGAGTAAAACAGATTGTAGATGTTCATAGCATACAAACACATACACAAATAATTGTATGTACAATCACTTTAACTCTTGCAGCTATGTAACGGGTATTATAGCCTCTCGGCTATAATACCAGTTAGAAGGTATGTGTGGGAGAGCTCTAAGAATGCAACAGTACTGGCATATTACACAATCTACGTGTTGTGTTTGAAGTGCTTTATAAACAGTTTGTGATACTGTGGTCTACTGCCAATCAAGACAGATATTTGGGCTAGCCTTAATCACCCTAATGGGGCTGCTCAGTGGGCCCATTTTCTTAGGCTGTATAAGAGTGAATGGAATCCTTCTTGCGTTACTCCCAGATATCGTATTGCCCTGTCATCAGATCCACGGGTTTCCTAGCCCCTTTTTATACTACATTGTGGATGAGCAGTGGGCACCTTCATTGCCTTAAGCACTCTGTTGTAAATGTAACCTATCATTTAATATAACCTGTCTCAGTCTTTCCTCCTTGTTGTTTCCACCTCATGATTCCAGAATGTATTATTCATTCCTATGTCCTGACTTCACCGAGCTGACATTCCAGACTTGCCAGTTGGAGTCTGGTCAGCTGGTGAGATGTACGCTTTGTCTTTGTGCTACAATTAAATCTACTTGTTGTTCCCACAAGAAACCTGGAGTACTCTTTATTGTACTTACAACACACTCATCTGCCATTGTTGCTGTGAGAACATTTAGTTTTCATGCTGTCTTGCTTTTTTTTTTTGAGTCCTGCTGATTGGCTTGTCGATTGTAGGGTACCCATTTATAGTTAAAAATGTTTTTAGTGATATAGTCCTCTAGTTTAGGCCTAGTGACTTGAATTGTAATTGCTCTGAGTATTGGGTTGGGGGAAGGACAGAGTAGCAGCACTGTTGAAGTACTATTTCATGTGATCTTAGAGGGACACTCTTTCGCTGACACCGCTCTCAATCAGGTAAGTCCCAGGAGGCTTGGTCAGGGGTAGCACAGAGTGCCACTTACCACCAGAGGTTGTTGTGTATCCTCACAAACTTATTTTCTACATGTTCTCCCTGTCCCCAGTGCTGTGATGGAGTTTCATGGGTCTAAAGCGTTCGAGGATCTTCGAATGGCTGGGGAATTGAAGGATAGTTCTAAATTTTGGGAAGTGATTAATAGGACATTTTTCAAGAAACCTGACGCCCCAAACATAGATTCTATTATTGCTATAGCAAACATTTTTCCCTGGGGGAGTATCATTTTTACAGGGGACAAATACTCAGTTAAAGGAGCCATGAATGATCTTCAAATTCCAATCAAGATCGATGAGGTTATCACAGCCATAAATAAATGCATTTCAGGAAAAGCCTGGGGATCAGATGGAATTCCCACAGATATCTTTAAGTCTAACATTTGTTTGTGGGCTTCACTATATAGCTCATTCGGACAACACCTGAAGGGAACAGGCTGTGCAGGAGGTGTGAGTCATGACACATAAGTCTGCTTCATTATCCATTCCAGGCCACCAGTAAAGGTTTTGTACTTCACTATCAGAGCAGACATACCCATATGCCCCTTCTCGCACATTTTGAGAAGGCGGTAGAGTAAACCTCTTGGGGGAAGGCATTTGTGATTATGGAATAAAAATCTAAATTAGTGGATAACTCAGAGGCTACCTGTGTAAAAGAATGAAGTGAGATAATCAGACTTTTAGCTTTGGACCATCCATCTACTAAATACCTTTTGACCTGGTTCAATTCCTTGTCCTTATCATATTCTGTGACCCAAAAGGTTTCATCACCCACCTCCACATCCATGCCACATATAACATTCGCTACAACATCACACTCTTAATCATCTCCTATGTCCCCCCTTTCCTCCTGACTAGGTAATCTAGAAAGGCAATGTGCCATTTGGTTTTTATGGCGGGGGACAAGGCAAATATCATGATGAGGGCTTCCGGTTTTATGGTATTTAGTTTTTAACATTTATGTCTGTATTTATTCATATTTATTTTTGGGACATTTTATCTGTATTTATCCACATTTATTTTGTGTTTGGTGTATAAATTAAGTTGTAAAACTGTACATTTCCATTTATTTAACTGATAGACAAACACTCATACTTTGATGTCTGTCGTGATTTAGTTATTTAAGCCAGCAAATATTTTGTAACAATACATCCACTAAATATTAGCATTATACCACAAATGTATGTTGACATATGCCCTTATTTAAAGAAATATCATCCCGTTTTTAAGTCTCCCCTGGCGTTGCAGCGCGAAAGCGCTGTCGCCAACGAGACTTATTGTGATTGTCTTGCCTTCCAAGTGGTACAAACCGGTGCACAAGCAGATTGTGGTCTGTGGATGCGCACGTCCAGCCACGCGCACATCGCCTGCCCCGCTTTCGCTGGCAAGCCAGCATACAGTTTCACTGTCGCGCGTACAGCCACGCGCACATTTCCTGTCCAGCTTCCCAAACACTGCAACTTTCGGGCCAACGACTCACCCGGTCTGAGGGGGGGATGTGGTGGGGGGGTTGCTCCTAAACGAGTTCTTCTACCGTTCTTGCTGCACAACGCGGGGCTCTCTCCATCGGCATGGGAGCCCCGCACTGCCATATCCTGCTCTTCACCCGCCGCACTGCTATATCCTGCTCTTCACTTGGGTCCCCTCCTGGGACCTGGGACTTCCGCCCCCGCACTTCCTCTCTGGCGCCGGGGCTCTCTTTAAGCACGGGAGCCCTGGAAGGGGCCAGCCGCTGCCTGCACGAGCCGCAGAGCACGCAAAAGTTGCAGGACAGAGCATGTGCGGGCAGCCCTCGCCGTCCCAGGTCTCCTCCCCGGGCCGGATGTCAAGCTGCTTTCTGTTTTGCTTGCACATTCCTAAGCGCTTCACAAACTGAGACAGGAGCAGAGGATAAGGCGGAACTGTAAGTGTTACACCGATATGCTGTTCGGTAAATACATAAATAAGTTACATTTGTTAAGTCACAGGCATGAGATTGTATTTTTTATGTATTTTTAATACAAATAGTACGTTTTTTTTTCTTTCCGAAGTGTAGTCCTTGTTTTTTTATTAGTCGGTCTTCTTTCTGCTCCAAGGATGTCAGTCAGGTGAAGGGTCATGCTATTTGTCAGGTGCCATCATGATTGTGATGGGCATTGGGGCAGCTTTTACTTTGAAGACACCAGTTTCTAATCATGTGTATGAGGAGACCCGTGCCCAGTACCCAGCGCAGGCCTTAGTCAGACCCTCCAGGATTTCGCGATTTCGTGGTTTGCCGCGAAATCGTCACTTTTGTAAAAATGCCGCGATTGTTACAAAAGTGCCCGCGAAATCGGCACTTTTGTAGAAATCGTGGCATTTTTACAAAAGCCGCTATATCCTGGGGGGTCTGCTTAGAGGTGGGGTGGGGGTACTGTTCGCCAGCTAGCCAAGAAAACCCCCCCTCCCATTATGCGGTTCATTTAGATCGCTTGTGATTGTGTGTGGCCAGGGACATAAAGCACACATTTGCACAGCAGAAGACATTCAAGAACCGAGAAACAACCGTGTTCGCTTAGACCTACCCGTGGCAAGGAAGCATGCAAAGCCAGCCACATTCTGCACCAAACGTGAAACAAGCAGAAATTGTTTAAGGGGTGAGTTAAACTCTCCCAGATTTCATATCACGTGGCAAGTGACAAACCTTTATATGACGTTCATAAGGTTCACACTTCGGCAAACAGCCCAAAATGACCTCGCCCAGCTGAACTAGAGGGATAACAGTAAACATTTTCCCAAGATGAGGGGCTCCTAATAAAAGACTAGCCTGAAGGCCTCTCTGAAACCGTGGCTGAGGATTCATCGAAAAGAAGGATTAAACAGTAGTAGACAGCTGTCGGCATTAATGGAGGATATCTATTAATAATGACCTCTGCTGATCAATCATTAGGGTATCAGATGGGGTGGTGCAGGCCCCGGTGCCTCTGCAGCACCTGTGGCAGCAAAGCCATAGGAGGGTGTACAGACTCAGCCATTGCTGTTCCAGTACTGAGGCCCTTGTACGCCTCCATCACTGCTCCCCCAGTCCTGCCAGCACCCCCTTTCAATGCAGTGCTGGGCACCGACGCAGCAGTGTAGTGTTTCAGGGAGGGAGTGCATTGGCAGCACTTTCTTTGTATGGAAACACGTTATTTCCAAAGTGAAAAAGTGTTGAGCTTGTGTGGTCTCTTATCTAGAGTAAAGTTTCATCACAACTCCTTGTCTGATAGCTGTTGAGCAGAACATGATGTAGAAACTAAGATCTTATTCTGCGTGCAGCGGCCTGGCCTGTGCTGGAGTAGAGCAGAGAGAACCACTCAAAACCAGTATAAGATTTCAACAACAAAAATGTTATCACCTACATTATTTTTATTGAAGTATCAATTGCAAAGCGCACCCAGACAAACACGATATTTTCTATCTAAAGGTTTTCACCTAAAATATTTATCTGTAGCAGTTTTTTTCTTCTGAAGTGAGTTAAGAGGAAATGACAAACTAACACAAATGTATACTGCAAATGACGACAGCAACTTTCGTCCTCTCTGGAAGAGCCAATAAACAGACCCTCCAGGATTTCGCGATTTCAGATGAACAATTGCAATTCCACGGGATAACAGCCTTCACCTGTGGGCTGCTTCCTCTATTCCATATTCCAGGTTGCCTATTCAAAGTGGAATACTCTGCTAAAACAGTTTCCATTGATTTAAGGCTGAAAATGAATGATTATGAGTAAAATAAAGTGCTGCAAAAATGCTGCTAAATTTCCATATTTGTGTCGCTAAATTTTCATATTTGTGCCGCTAAATTTGCGAATCCGTGCCGCTATATCCTGGGGGGTCAGCTTAGTGAGTGATGGACGCATTTGATAGAATGACTTCGGAATTGTGTCTGGAGCGCGATGCCATTCCAAATGCTCACTGGATGGAAAATGTGTCTACAGGCGTTATGAGCTTTAAGGGAAGCTCAGTGGTGATTTGACAATGTGCGCCACCGCTGGGTAAGAAAGGTTGTTAGTTATGTCATGTGCGCATAGAGCCCTTGATGCAGCAGGTCATATGTTTCAGGTTGGTAAAAGGATTACTGTGTTGCTGGGGTAAAAATGCCCTGTTTCATGTAAGTATTGCTTACCAGCTCAGTTTGTGGGACACTTCTAAATAAAACAAATTACCTATCCCATGTAGAAAGATAGGTGGTGGTGATTTCAGAAAAAGTGTATTCCTCATTTGCTCAGAAATAATTTGCCACAATGGAAAGATGTGTTTACGTGCCCAAGATCTCCCTTTCATCTTGCTTCTTGTTTTTTTTAAACTTTGTTACCTTTCAGCATAGCATTGGCCTCGCAGTCATGTCTGACAGTATTTGGAATTGGTTATATATAAAAAAAGAATGTACGTTTTTAGCCATATTTAAAAAATAAGAACTTGCATAAAACAGTTTTCAGTAAGTATTTTAAAAATCAGTAAAAAAGGAAAAATAGTAGCCTTAATTGTAAAATTGCACACGTTCCTGTTGTTTGTGCTTCTAGAACGAGCATAAGGTACTTCTTCGGATCTGTATGTGCAGCTGGAATTATGAAGTGTGCATCTGGATGTATTCTTTTGTAAATTATAATATAAAAGTTGTATACTTGATTGTGGACCTGTCACATATGTAGCTCGCATTATAAAGGTGTATTATTGTTTGTCGGTGTCACCTGTGTAACTTCTGTCATAGAGTTGTGAAATTGTTTTTGGATGTTGCTTGGGAAATATTAGGTTGTACCCTTATCCAAAGATATGTTTGTTACATGTGTGCCTGGCATAAAGGTGTACCCATGTGTATCTGTTATATGAGGAATTTATGATACACACTTGTACACATCTGTGGCTCTGTTGCATGCAGAAACATACAGTAGAAAGTCTCATCAGTGTTATTATGTAGAGTGCATCTCTCTATAAAGCATTGAAGTGCTGGGTAGGAAAAGGGACACAGTAGTGGAAAGCAAAAGCCACTTACGGGTAGTGGAGTGGCTCTTCAGAATGCAGTAGATCTTTAATTGCATGTGAAACTGTCTTGGGTGGATATGTGGTAAGTTGAGCTTTAACTGTACAAGTGCTGTCTGGATCCTTCATCTGTGGGTCTCCATTGTAAAGCTACACCCACATTTGTGAATCCCGTCACTTGATACTTGTGAAATGTCTTTGTAGTTGTCAATAGATCTGTTGTACTGGAAGTCAAAATGGAACGCAACTGGATTTAGTGTTCAGTGAAGGCACACTGGGAAATTGCATACATGTTTGAATTGGGTTTGCTTGCCTGCTTACAGCTCTAGATTTGCTCATCCGTGCCTTTTTTCCCTTGCACTGTAATTGTTCAAATCTGTGTATGTGTTTTTCTTATGCAACTATTGTGCTGCACATTTACCCGAAGCAACACGTGCACATCCCATTGTTTGTAGACAAGCTGGGTGTCACATCACTCTGGGACACCACCACATCACTCAGACCAACCACATCATCACTCAGCACCACAACAGCACTGTCCTTGCTTGCTACCAACAAGCATTGCCATAGCCAATAGGACTCGCATTAGGAAGTGTAAGCTATTGGCTTTGTGAATAACAATGCTATTAATTTAAATATTTTCAAAGCCAACACATATTTAAAAAAATGGTCATTTACAATACCAATAGCTCACACTTTCCTAACGCGAGACCTATTGCATTGCAAATGCTTTTTTTTCTTTTGCCTTTCACGCGGACTGTTACATTTTCACATGTGATTGCAATTATTTAATACACTGGTGCTTGTTACTCGCAGGGAGATAACTCTCGAGGGTGGGCAGGGACGAAAAGGATTTGGTTTGAAACTTTTAGCGTCCTGCCCCTGAGGAATCAGTGGGCGCATTGTTGTGGCTCTCTGTGTGTGTGGCTCTCTGTGTGTGGGTGGGGCTCTGTGTGTGGGGCTCTGTCTGTGTGGGTAGGGCTCTGTGTGTGGGTGGGGCTCTGTGTGTGTGGGGCTCTGTTTGTGGGGCTCTGTGTGTGTGGGGCTGTGTGTGTGGGGGGCTGTGTGTGTGGGGGGGCTGTGTGTGTGGGGGGGCCTGTGTGTGTGGGGGGCTCTGTGTGTGTGTGGGGGGGGCTCTGTGTGTGTGTGTGGGTCTGTGTGTTTGTGTGTGGCATTTGCGAGAGTTTAAGCTATTGGCATTGTAAATGACAATGCCATTTATTTATCTGTTTTCAAAACCAACACATAAATAAAAATGTTGTCATTTACAATGCCAATAGCTCTAACTTTAGCAAAGGCGTGACCGTTGCATTGTAAATGCTTGTTTAATTTCCCATGCTGTCCATCTGCACAGCTGTTGGGCTACAATTCATGAAAGGGAACACAGAGAGTCAATTAAAAGAAGCACAACTGTCTGTATTTATCCACATTTAAAAATAAATGCAGACAGAAAACACATTGTTTTCTGTCTGTATTTATCTATAAAAATCCTTAAAAACGGAAAACAGGGAGCATTAGTCATAATTATATTCCTGAAACTTTGAGCATAAACGTGAAATACGGGCTGTAGAATGTCTTTTCCCTCCTGGTGACAAAAGAGAAATGAGGAGATTATGGTCAGTTTGAATAGTAAAAAGACTTACCCAAATGAAGTGTCTAAAATGATTTGTAGCCCATACGCAAGCCAGTAGCTCAAGTTCAATTAAAGAGTACTTACACTCTGCTTCACTTAGAGATTTTGAAGCATAGGTCACCACCCATCCTAAGCCACCAGATGTCAGTTAAAGCACTCCACCCAACCCACATGCACTAGCATCAACAGATATAATGCATGTATTTCTATTAGCAAAAGCTTGAAGGGATGTTGCATTAACAATTTGGGACTTTATTACTTCAAAACCCCTCTGCTGCTCAGTTTCCCAATTGATTTCACAATCTTTACATCACAGTCCCCTCAAAGGTTCCACTACCGTAGCAAAATCTTTTAGAAATCTGGCATGGTATCCACACAATCCCAGAAATGACATCAGTTTTTCTTTATCATCTGTTGCAGGTTTTTTTGTTATGGCATCCACGAAGATTCTCTGCAGAAATAGTGTGCCCCAGGTAATCCACTTGGGACTCAAAAAGTTTGCACTTCTCTGTGCACCGAACAAGACCCTTTCCAGACAACCTTTTGCATACTTACTTTAAGATTTTGTAATGCTCCGCTTGTGACTGGGTGTACACCAGGATATCATCCTAGAAGCATCGAACATGGTTGTCCATATTCTTGAACATGTAGAACATGGCTCTTTGAAAAACTGAAGATGCAGACGTCAATCCAAAGGGTATTCTCTTGAATTGCTACACACCACAATGGGTAATAAAAACTGTTATAGGTCTTAACTTTTTAAAAAGCTTTATCTGATGGTACACACTGCAGAGATCCAGGGTGGAAAAAAACCAGTAGCACCATTAAATATGGATAATAGATCATTTCTCTTTGACAGAGGATCTCTGTCCACAATGATGTTTCCATTAAGAGTGCTTAAGTCAATACACAGTTTGAGTTTACCATTGCTTTTTTGCGCCAGAACCACAGAAGAGATCCTCAATGATATTGTTCTTTATCATTTGATCCAAAAGCATTTGAAATTCTTTTCTGACACTAAATGGTACCATCCGTAACTTTCGTCTTACCGGTTCTGCATCATGCTTTAGTTTTATTTCATGCTCGTATCCTCATAATTTACCCAAATTCTGGCAGGAAACTTCAGGGAATTACGTTATTATTCTATCCTTTACATCTATCTCTTTCACGACTAATTCAGGCTCTGCAGTACTAGGATCAAGTTTGATAATCCACCCTGTTTGTTACCTCCAACCTAATATATATATTTTTTTTCACTAAATAGATTTTCAACACGGCAGATCTTAATTTGAACAGTGAATGGGCCACAAAATGACCTACAAAATCAATTTGACGTCCATCAAATGTGACAGCTTGAACAACAGGAGGCAATAGCTGTTGTATCTCATTTCCTAGTACTTCTTCAAAGTAGGACTCAGAAATAATAGTAAAATCCCTGTCACCTCCCTATCATGTACCAAAATGTTACAAATTGGCAGATTAATTTGTTCCTCAAATGATTAATTTCCATCCAATTGCACCATTAACACCAGATTGCTCCCCATTTCTGTAACTTTCAATTCCTGCTTCACTGTAAGCCGATAGCTTTCACTTACTTGTGCAACTCGATGTTTAATCTGTTCCTTTGCCTCTCGACACATCTTACCGAAATGCCCTTTTTTCTTACAATTATTTATTTCACTCTTTATTTATTGCAGAATAAGTTCTTGAAGATGCTAAAATGATTGGGATCACCACATCGAAAGCAGTATTTTCTTCCTTCCTTAAGATCACTGATGTATGCTTCACTTTTGAGCAGCTTACTACTTATCAAACACACTGCTTCATCTTTTTTATGTGAAATTCGTTCAATTCTGTGACCCACTTCATCAACTGTTCAATGGCCTTTGCGGAAGAAACCATTTCCATGGTTAGACCTCCCATGATCCACAACCATTCTTGAATTCTCTTGTTATTCATGTTAACAATAAACTGATCCCTTGTCATTGAATTTGTTGTGAATCCAAAATTGCAAGTATTAAACATCTTGAGGCACTTAACAACTCATCAAACAATCCATCTTCTTTCTGACACCTAGTATAGAAGTGGTATCTTTCAACTGTAGTACTAATAGTGGGTTTAAAACGGGTATCAAACACATCCAAATCATCCTCCTCTCCTGTAACTTCGATTTAAGGAAGCGATCTGAAAATCTTCTCTCCCTCTGACTCCAGGGAATGTAGTAATATGCTTTTCATTCTCTCCACTGGCATCCTACTTCCATTGTGTGTGACATTATGTAAGTCTAAAATTCCCCCTTTCACCTCTCCCATGTTATAGGTGGTTCACCTTTTACTTGTACACGTTAAAGGTGTATCTAACTGTTGTAAGTAAGTGACTGTGTATCCTCTTTAATTCACAGTATAGTTTTTATGCGTTTTCACTTTGCAAAAAGTACAACAGTGGCTTAAAATAATCTGACAATGGAACTCCTCAGGTGAATAAAAGGCACACAGATACCCAAACATGGCTGTAAAATGGCCGATATTCCATTGAAATCCATAAATATAATACTTTAAAATGTGGGATTCAAAAGGGTGGCAGGCACCAATAACAAGGCTTAAAACAATGAGGTGAGGTGAACAGTCTTCCCAATCTCCTCCCTACGAGACGGGACTTCTCCCAACAAGAGCAGGCCGAGGCTCCCCGGACTCCTTCTCTGACCCCACCCACAAGCCCCGGGGGGAAGAGATGCCCATACCCCAGTACTCACTGTGCACCAAATTGAACGAGCTGAACGAGGAGTCTGATTTCACCCTGCACTTAGTGCTGCAAAGACCTCATAGAACTTTTCAGCTGGAAACAACAGTTGTCGGATCCCATCCAATCGTCGTCCAATTCCAGATGTAATTGTTGTGTTTATTATACGTGTGTCCCTCACAGGACACCTTATCTAGTGTGCTTGTTAGTGTCCCTGCGAGGACACCGTCCCAGCAGTGAGGTCACCAGCTGATAACTGTCAGATATGACAGCTACCAGCTGATCGACGAGCTGACTGCAGCTTCGCTCCATGTCTCTGGAGCATGCGTGTTGGCTTGACAATAAACTAGTTAAGAACTCACAAGTGTCGAGTTTTCTTAATAATACTGGCGACGAGGAGCCAACACGCACGAACCCACGGAGGAAAATAAAAATGAAAGCAGTCTATGAAAATCGTCTCCGTTGACAAAATAAGGAGGAGGCAAGTTAACGCCATCTAGTGGCCATATGAAGAAAAATCGAAAGGAAACTGAAGGAATTATGAGACGAAATACACAGTGAGTGTACTGACGCGCTGGCCAAGTGTGTGAAACTGATGCGCAGAGGAAAATTTAAAGGCGACAATAAGCGGCGCTAATGATTGAAAGGCTGAAGTAAAAAAATAAAAGAACTGTACGCTGTGAAGTGATGTTCAACTGCCAAACCAACGGAAAAATCTGACGGCCGCAGCTGTGAACTGTCAGCGAGCAGCTGAGGAGAATCGGAGCCGTGCACCACGTCATCGCGTCATTACGAAGTTGACGTTGGCGGCCATTTTAGGTGTCAAAGAGAATTACATTGAATTCAGTGGTCTAGCTCACAAAAACGAAAACTAGGAAGTGAGCGCAGAGAGCAGCACTACGCGACCTAACCACTTCTCTTCAGTAACCGGAGGAGCAGCTGTGCATCGAAGCAACTACAAGTTATTAGTGAAAAACGGTAAATTCAAGCTAACCTAATATCTCTGTACTTTAAAGCAGCACACAGTGACTTCAATTAGCGATTACAAAACGCTCATGGGACTTTAGTACAATCAACCTAGCTAAAGAATAAAAAGGTTATACTGGTGCAGTAGTGAATTACATATAAAACATTTTTTTTACAGAAGGCATTACACTATAAAATCACAATGAGTGACTTAGCTACCGGTTGCATTTGGAATCTGTCACCCCCTGAGTCATTCCTGCGTGCAGGTAGTGTACCAGTTTTAAAGTGGGAAGAATGGAGGGACTATTTCCTCAATTATATTTCCACAGTTGAAGAAGATGCTGAATTAAAACCTGAGAAGAAGTACAAGATGTTAATGCACAACTTGGGTGCAGGAGGAATAAAAGTATATAATTCCATAAACAAGAAAACAAGGGGTGTAAATGATGGTGATGTGTTCTTTAACGCAATCGATGACTTGAACGCTTACTATAAACCTACAGTTTGTGTTGGGGTAGACAGATACAAATGTTTCCATAGGAAACAAGGGAAGGAGGAGACAATAGACGATTATGTATCTGCTCTAAAAGACCTAGCAATTAACTGTCGTTTCGGAGGTCTCCACGATGAACTAATAAGGGATCAAATAGTAATGCAAGGGTCAAACGAAAACATTTAAGATAACCTTTGGGCAAAGGGTGAGTACCCATTGCAGAACATAATAGACATAGCTAGGAAAGCTGAACTCACTGGACGATGTGCGAAAGCTGTGTTGAAGGATGATAAAATGAAAAAAGAACGTGACCATGTCAGCAAGGTGTCTGATCATAAGGGTTGGAAGGACAGCAAGCAGGCTGTAAGAAAGAAAGACACTATCCAACCCGAAAGAAGGCAAAAGAAACGGGGAAAAGGATATTGTTACCGATGCTTAAGCACTGCACACATGGCGTATGATTTTAGATGCCCGGCCCGCGAAGCGAAATGCACATTATATGGCCTAATTGGACATTTTAACAAGGCATGTAATAGAAGAAAACCACGACATGTAAAAGCAGTGGTAGAAGATGAGGACAAGTTCGATGAAGACACGGATGAAGACATCAACATGTACATCCTCAACATAGACGACGAAGAAGAGGAAGTAAAGGAAACTGGAAAAGGAGCTAAGACTAAAAAACCTATGTGTACTATGACCATTGGGGGTGTGGAAATAAACATAACAGCAGATTCTGGCTCACCTTACACTATTGTGAACGAAAAGGTCTGGGAAACAAAATTTAAGGAAGTAATCGGTCGGAGACTCAATAAACCAGACATTATCATTAAATCATTCAACGAGAAACCCATTGAAATATTGGGGTACAGGAGTCTCAGGTTCATATTCAAGAGCGGAGAAGCACAATGTAAACTGTATATATCAAAAGTAGGACCATCTGTACTTGGATGGATGGACCAAGGTAGTCTGGGAATCAAGCTGGATCCTAACAGCCATGAACCTGTGCTTAGCATGTCAGACACCGATGCCTACGCAGGCCAAATACTGGCGAAATTTGCTAAGGTGTTCAGTGGGAATATTGGAGTACATAAAGGATATCAGCATAAAATACAATTGAAACCTATCACCACACCCACAGTGCATAAAGCGCGGAACATACCTTTTGCAATAAAGGAAGAAGTTAAAAATCAACTTGAGAACCTGCTAACTGATGGAATAATAGAAAGGGTGGAGGCATCTGAGTGGGTTGCACCACTTGTCGTAGCGAAACGCCCCAATGGAAAACTGACACTTTGCATTGATCTCCGCGATCTTAATCAAAACATCATAGTAGAGCAATACCCACTCCCTAAAATAAACGAGATGCTGTCCACCACCAAGGGAGTAAAGTGGTTTACCACCATCGACCTAAAATCAGCGTACCATCAGGTCCAGCTACACCGGGACAGCAAATCTTTAACTACTTTTGTAACACCATTCGGTTGTTTCAGGTTCACCCGCGTTCCTTTTGGGTTAGCTTCAGCCGCTGCAATGTTTCAAAGACAGATGACTAACATTTTTGAGGGCGTCACTGGGATACTGTTATTCCAGGACGACATACTGGTAATGGGTAAGTCAAAAAAGAAACATGACAGTCGGGTTGAGCAAGTCCTGGACTTTTTGAACAAAAAGGGTCTAACGGCAGAGCATTCCCAAATGCAAATTTGCGTGCAAATCTGTCAACTATCTGGGACATCAGATAACAGGCGATGGCATCAGTCCCAAAAATGAACTAATCCAAGCTATCAAGGAAGCGCCTGTACCCACCAACAGGGATGAGGTGAGGTCATTCCTCGGACTAGTAGAATACTACTCCAAGTTTATCAAGAACTTCTCCACAAAAACATACGCCTTAAGGCAACAGCTGAAAATGAAAAACAAATTTGAGTGGATGAACGAATGTGAGCAAGCATTTCAAGACTTGAAATGCAATATGTGCAAAGCATTACCTTTGCAGGGATTTCATCCTACCCTGGATAACTATGTGACGACAGACGCCAGCAAGAAGGGCATTGGAGCAGTCCTAACACAGAAAGATGCCAAAGGAACAGAATATACGATTGCATTTGCTTCACGTTCCCTTACTCCAGCCGAAGATAAATATTCAGTAATAGAACGAGAAGCGCTGGCCTGTGTTTGGGCCCTTGAACATTTTAGACAGTACGTGTGGGGTAGGAAGATACACCTGTGCACAGACCACAAACCTTTAACAAAAGTGCTTACTACAAAAGGCCTACACACAGCCTCACTGCGCCTAGCGAGAATTTCTGTGCGACTGTTTGATTACATGTACGACATACAATATGTCCCCGGCGTAAGGAATGTGGTTGCAGATTTTCTAAGTAGGATGCCTATCAAGACCAACGATGTCACAGGAACAAATGAAATAGACGACTCATGCATAGCCAATGTATGGGAAAATTCCAGCAGGATAACAAAGAATGAATGGTTGGAGGGACAAATGAAGGACAAGGGCATAGGTATGGTAATCCAGATGGTCAAAGAAGGTTGGACCAGCAAGAATAAACTAAAAGATGAATTGAAACTCTTCTGGGAGGTGAAGGATGAACTGTCCATGGAAGATGGACTACTTATGAGAAGCGGAAGATATGTACCGCCGATGAATATCCGGGAGAAAATACTGGAAGTATGCCATGAGGGACATCTGGGCATCGCGAAAAGTAAGAACAGGGTGAAAAACATGTATTGGTGGCCGGGCATCAGGCGAGACGTTGAAAGAAATGTGAGGAACTGCAAGTTATGTGTGGAGGCTGACAAAACTCAAGTAACTTACAGACCTCTCCTGCAGCCAATACAGAGCCCATCCATGCCTTGGAAAAGAATTGGCGTAGACATAATGGGGCCGGTGTCAGATGAGAATGAACTACAATACATAATTGTTATAATTGACCACTACACAAAATGGCCTGAAGTGAGACTCTCAGCACGTGGTCCAATTCTTAGAAGACACTTTCACGCGCGAGGGTTTACCAAAAAAAGTAGTAAGCGACAATGGCGCACAGTTCACCTCAGACCTGTTCAAAGACTACATGGAAAGGCACCACATTGAAGACAACGTCAATATACCACCCAGCAGGCAATGGTGCCGTAGAGAGATTTAACAGAGTACTTAAAGGTATCATACAGATAGCCACCTCAAACCAACTGGACTGGAAGAAAGAAATAATAAAAACAGTGTGAGCTTTCAGAATAACGCCATGTGAGTCTACTGGCCACAGCCCATTCGAACTTATGCGCGGACGGACCCCACTTACAAAGGACAATGTGGGTTGGGTTAAGGCTGCCCGCAGAGTACACCGGTCTTCAGAGATGGTGAAGGAAAAACTGGCCCAAGCACAAACCAGGAGCAAGAATTACTATGACAAAAAACATGGGTGCAAGGAGGTGGAAATCAAGGCAGGCGATGTGGTGAAGGTAAGAAGGAGTGGACATGTCGGCAAGGGTCTAGAGAGATACACCAAACCTCTTACCGTTCGTGAAGTGTACTGTAATTCCGCACGCCTGAGTGTTGGGAAGGTCTGGCACTTTTCAGCACTGTCGGCCCACAAACATCCCGGGAATGATAGAGTGGACAACACCCCTTTAGATGCCACTGCAGAGCAATCCAGGACGCAGAAGGGAAGTACTGCAAGACTTTATTTTTCTGACACTGAATCTGACATTGAATTTCCTGCAACCCCAGGGATGAGAAGCGATGATGGTATGCATGAAGACAACCAACCAACCTCTAGTAAGGAGGGATCAGCATTACTAACGTGCTATTTTACCTGCCTAAGGCTGTAGTAGGCGCGCAGCGCTTCAGCATTTTAAAACTTGCCGTTTTTTCTATATCTGTTGTTTTTCTGTTATTTGCCCTGTTTTTATGATCGCCGCCGCGCCCACACATTCGCACCATAATTGGGCCCCCCACCGCTTTTAGAGCGGAGTTATTTCAATTTTGGTCGCTCACTCGTGGCGCCTGGCCGCCATATTGGGGCTGCTGTTTTGCCAGCGCTCCACCTGATCCAGCGCTCTAGTGCTCCGTTTGGGAGACCAGGTGAGGCTGCATTTAAGGCGAGCTCTTAGAGCAGTTCGTCCTCTAGTAAGGAGGGATCAGCATTACTAACGTGCTATTTTACCTGCCTAAGGCTGTAGTAGGCGCGCAGCGCTTCAGCATTTTAAAACTTGCCGTTTTTTCTATATCTGTTGTTTTTCTGTTATTTGCCCTGTTTTTATGATTGCCGCCGCGCCCACACACTCGCACCATAATTGGGCCCCCCACCGCTTTTAGAGCGGAGTTATTTCAATTTTGGTCACTCACTCGTGGCGCCTGGCCGCCATATTGGGGCTGCTGTTTTGCCAGCGCTCCACCTGATCCAGCGCTCTAGTGCTCCGTTTGGGAGACCAGGTGAGGCTGCATTTAAGGCGAGCTCTTAGAGCAGTTCGTCCTCTAGTAAGGAGGGATCAGCATTACTAACGTGCTATTTTACCTGCCTAAGGCTGTAGTAGGCGCGCAGCGCTTCAGCATTTTAAAACTTGCCGTTTTTTCTATATCTGTTGTTTTTCTGTTATTTGCCCTGTTTTTATGATCGCCGCCGCGCCCACACACTCGCACCATAATTGGGCCCCCCACCGCTTTTAGAGCGGAGTTATTTCAATTTTGGTCGCTCACTCGTGGTGCCTGGCCGCCATATTGGGGCTGCTGTTTTGCCAGCGCTCCACCTGATCCAGCGCTCTAGTGCTCCGTTTGGGAGACCAGGTGAGGCTGCATTTAAAGCTCACTCCTTTTCGCGCAGCGGAGACGCGCAGCGGTGGCGCCTGACTCACGCCTGAGTCAAGCCAGAGTCCTGCCCGTCTGCGCCCGTCAGCGTCCCGGAGGCGATCGGGGCGGCGGGGGGGGCTCTGATACCAGGCATGTGTCATACAGGGTCTCCTGTGCTGTGTTATACGTCTGGGGAGCTTCGCGCTCTCTGTAATCCAGCCAGTGGCTGTTGCACTGTCTTCCCTGGGCGCCACCGCAGTAAGTCCATCTGCCCTGCGTGTGGCTGGTGCCCCTCCCGCGCCTTGTTATCGCCTCCTAATAATAACAGCGCCAGTGTTGGATATCTTTGCATGCTACTAAACACGAGATCGGCGGGTAGACATGCACAGGATATTTTTTAGCTTCTGGATACGTTAAAGCCTCTCTGTCTGATGCTCACCGAGACGTGGTGGGGCGAATCCTCCAATCCTGATGTCGCCATGGCAATCCCGCCTGATTATAACGTCTTCAGGAAGGATAGAGCCAAGGGAAGGGGTGGTGGAGTGGCACTGGTGGTGAAGAAGGGCACGCCTTGTGCTATCTTGCCAGTGGACGACATCCGCGGCTCTGAGACCCTTTCTTTCTCTATCTCCCTGGCACCGCACCAATCAGTCAAGGGATTATTGGTCTATAGACCACCTGGTCCATCTGGTACGTTCTTTGAAGATCTTGATTCCGTGCTGTTGGGACTGGCCCTGAAAGCGGAACATTGCATTGTGGCCGGGGATTTCAACTTCCGGCTGGATGATCCGTCGGACCCTGCCGCTACCAAACTTTCAGAGGCTATGACCCCGCTGGGACTGATCCCTTATTTGCAGGGGCCTACGCATGACAAGGGGCATACTCTGGACCAGGTCTTCTCGTCATCCCCTCTTGAGGTGATAGAGATCATCCCGGTACTGTGGTCAGACCATCTGCTGGCAAAATTCTCAATCAAAGGCACAGTTAAAGCGGCTGTTGCTTTATCACAGCAGCAAGGTCGAGTCCATAGGGCTTACCATCGAGTGACCCCTGTGATGCTGGCCCAGGCTGCCTTGGATCACCCCTGCCCCCTCTCAGGCGACTTAGAGAAGGATTTGGAGTCCTTGCAGGCGTGGCTGGTAGACAGGCTAAACGATCTTGCCCCGGAATTGACCCCCCGCTTGACACCAAAACGGGTCTCTGCTCCTTGGTTCACCGCAGCACTGTCCGCTACGCGGCAGCAGTGTAAGGTGGCCGAAAGAGCCTGGCGGGCACAATACGACACAGGGGCTAAGCTGACTTATAAGACGGCGGTTAAGGCCTACCACCGGGACATCCGCCTGGGGAAAAAGGCCTATTTGGCAGGGAGGATAGAGGCCGCCTCCAACTCCTGTAAGGAGATTTTCTCCATTGTGAGAGAATTTACATCCCCACGGTCTAATACCTCGGATGAGAGACCAACTGATTCCTGGGCTTTGGATCTGGCGAATTTTTTCACTAGCAAGATCCAACTTATACAGGACTCCTTTCCTTCGGTTGTACCCGTGGGGCTGATTAACCATGAGGCTAACTTGTCCCCTCTGGCCTCGCCAGTTTCGACGATGGGCGTGTTTCCACCTATCTCGGCCCCTGCCTCTCTAGTACTCATGGGCAATCTCAAATCGGGCTCGCCGCTGGACCCGTGCCCCGCTAAACTTCTGGCAAAAATTGCGGAAGTAATTAATCCGCTGGCGAACCCGCTATTGAATCTCTCGCTGAGCCAGGGAGTGGTTCCGCAGGCCTGGAAGCAGGCAATGGTCATCCCGCTGCTAAAGAAGCCTGGTCTGGACCCAAAGGCCCCAGTCAACTACAGGCCTATCTCTCTGTTGCCGGCTCTCACGAAAATTGTGGAAAAGCACGTTCAAACGGTGCTTTCCAATTTTCTAGAGACAAATGAGATTCTGCATGCCACCCAGTCAGGCTTCCGTCCAAATCTCAGCACTGAGACCGCGCTCCTCGAGGTATCAGAAACCATTAAAGGGGTTCAGGACACCGGGGGTAACGCCATGCTGGTGCTGTTGGATTTGTCGGCGGCTTTCGACACCGTCCCCCATGATGGCCTTCTCGTAAGACTCTATGAGATAGGACTGCGGGGGACGGTGCTCAGCTGGTTTTCCTCCTTTCTAGCTGGCCGCCGGCAAACGGTCTGGGCCTCGCCAGATTCCGCCGTTATGCCGCCTCTGGGAGTCGGGGTCCCACAGGGCTCTATTTTGAGCCCGACCCTTTTCAACATCTTTATGACCCCTTTGGCGGCGCTGGTGGAGTCGTTTGGGGCCCAGATCGTATCCTACGCAGACGACACCCAGCTCCTCTTCTCATGTAAGAGAGGAGGAGACTTTGACGGGGAGAGTATCCGGGATTGCCTTGGGGCTGTTTTTCAATGGTTCCAACTGAACAGCCTCAAGTGCAATTCCGATAAGTCCGAGGTACTCTTCTTTGGGTGTGATACGGAGCCAGACTGGCAGGCTTGGTGGCCCATTAATATGTTCCCGCCGTCTTGTTCATCCCAAATGGCGAAAAACTTGGGGGTCAAGATGGATAAGGGGCTAACGTTGAAATCCCAGATCCTCGGGGTGTCGGGCATGTGCTTCGGCCTCCTTAGGATGCTGCGGAGGTTTCTTCCCCTTTTATCTGAGGAGCACAGGAAGCTGACTGTGCAGGCCCTGATTGGCTCGAGGCTAGATTATGCTAACATTCTTTACTTGGGCCTGCCAGAGTATCTGCTGCAGCGGCTCCAAGTGGTGCAGAACGCTGCTGCCAGAGCTATCTTCGGCTTGAACAGACGCGCCAGTGCAGCAGGCTTGCTGCAGACTTTGCACTGGCTTCCAATCCGCAAACGGATCGCCTTCAAGGCTCTGACCTTGGCCTATAAGGCCCTCCATGCGGTTGGAGCAAAGTACCTCCAAAAGAGACTCGCATTCTACCATCCGGCCCGTTCTCTGAGATCGGAATCCCTGTTCTTGGCGGTGGTCCCGCGAGTGAAGAGAGCTCGCTTGGGAGGTCGCTCCTTTGCACTACTGGCGCCACAGTTGTGGAACTCTCTGCCACTCACTCTTCGGGGAGCCACCAGCCTACTTGCTTTTAGAAAAGGTCTTAAAACCTGGTTGTTCACCCAGTAGGCTAATTTGGATCTGCCCTTTTATTTTTTGCTCCCTCTCTTTTAATTGTGTTATGTTATTGTGTTGTAGTCCTCCTTACTCAAAGCGCCGGGACACTCTTTTTGAGTAGCCGCGCGCTATACAAAAATTAATATAACATAACATAACATAACCAGCGGACCATTCTGCTTCTTCATCCAGACCTGCAGGCGAAAGGCGCAGACTACCTGCCATTCCAACTGTAGTGTAGTTCCTATTATCCCAATAGGCTCTGCGCATTGGAATAATACCTTCAATAGTATAGGCCTAGACCAGACGTTAACTAGGTCTACTACTGTCGATATTAGACTTAAAGTTTTGGGTTTGCCAGCTAGCTCAGAGTTCACTAGAAACTTTCTCGAATAGGCAAGGAGGAGTTGAACCTCCCTGGATAGACAAGAAGGGATTTCGTTTCTGACAACCATAGAACATGACAACTTTGCTCTCCCCTAATCAAGAGTGTATCTCGAGAGTCGTGTGAAAACAAAAGACGACTTATTTTACTCAGTCAGTACGTGCCTTCTTAGTCTCACCAGATTGTAGAGAAAAGGAAGAGACGGGCGTGTTCAATAAAAGATGTTATTTATTGATCAGTCTCTTTTCTCATACAAGAGAAATGGATCGATATTATTGCAATACTTATGGTTAAGTAAAGTGCATACAATAAAAGCAGAAGTATAAAATAATACTGTAAAAACATTGATATGGTTTCTAAGCCATATGAAGGTTTAAAATGGATAAAATGAACACATACACATTTACATTTGACTAATCGTACTCAACTGGTGTTTCTAACTACGCCTACCCCGTGTACCTGACCTAAGCCTAATACGTGGGCGGGAATAGAAAGTTACAGTTTAAGTTAAGTTTGTTTTGCCAAGTGACTGACTAAAGAATTCTCTGCAAGGGGTTATTCAGTTCTGTACCTGGAATCTAGGATGAATGAGGGATGGTATCTCTCGTCTCTGGTCTCGATATCCCAGGCTGCCTGCGAGGGCTACCCGGAAGCGCCGGAGCTGGATTTCTCGGCCGGAGAAAGGCAGCGTCTCGTTCTCAGCGCGTCAGGAAGGCGGGGCTGCGCCAGCGGGGTCTGCTCTGCTCTGGGCTTCGGCAAGTCTGGCTGCTCCGATCTCGTCACCACCGCGTGTGATTGCATAGGGCAATATCGGTAATATTTATACCTTTAAGGTGCCGGGATTGACGTAAGGATGGACATAGATACGTCAATAAGGATGTCATACGACCTGGTCGTTAGCACATTCTTTTGCTGAAGTTCTCGGTGAAATCAAAACAATGGCCGCAGGGTTTTTCCCAGGTCTGTCATAGGTTTGATTTGTTTTGAGAACTCCGTATGCCTTATCAGGGGCTGGAGGAATATCGCTTGTCTAATTAGATGGCAAGCGTTATGACCTAATCAGATAACACGTTCCTGAGCCGTAGTGTGGCTTTATCAGATAACGGTTCCTGCATCATGGGGGTTGTCTGTCTCATGGGATGGCTGCTAGTTAACTTGTTAACCAGAATAGGGTCAGGAATAGGGGGATCGATACAGAACCTATAGGAATACATCACACCCACTCCACGCTAACTATGGACATATTTACGAATCTATGCATAGTAAAACATACTGTAGAGTATCGTGTATACCTTATCACCCCAAAATACATAAATGCATTTTGAAATTATCAAATATACGGAAAAAACAGTCACATGTAATATATGCACTCAAGCTGTAGAATAATGCTAAAGTAATCACGCATATCTATACATTATCACTAATTTGTATATGAGAATTTACACATGAAATGGCTCTTAATACAGAAAAAAGTTTCGAGACCATTCCATCACAGAATAAAATAATTATGAACATACCAGCGGGCAGCTAATGTCTATAAAGTATCTAAAAATAGAAATTTTAGTTCTCTAAGAATAGTTCTTACTTTAAGCAGAAAATAAGTGTCCCAAAAATTCCTAAAAATATTTTGGGGCTGCTGAAAAAAATTGCTGTCCGTGAACTGGAGGGAAAATTGTTCATGGTATTTTGCTATTCTAGTTGAAGGCCAAATTCAGGGAACGCCGTGTGCGAGCTTGCTCAAAAGTCTCTATTTCTGCTCTGGTGAGAACATCATATCATTTAGACTGTCGAAAAAGCTATCAACAGCTTCCTGGGAGAGTTCCACTAACTCGGAAAAAGATGTAACCATGCATTCGTGCGCATGATTGTCTCCATTGACGTTTTGATTAGTATTGCTGACAGAAGGTCGTACCTGATCAATGCTGCTTTCATCTTGAACTTCACTACCCCTCAATCGTAGCGGTGAAGCTTCCGCGAATGCCGTCATCAGGATTGGTAGCCGTTGAGGGCAGCACAAAGTATGAGCCTTTATTGGACTCAACAATGTTTCTGCATCCATTGGCGCATCTGATTGTAGAGTCAGACAGGTGTCTAACACGCATTCTTCTCCGCATAGCAAGCACCTTAATACAGGTAAAACACATCGATGCCACATTGGTCGAAATGAAAGAAACCAAGTAATGTTCAGGTCTCTAAGCCGGGATAGTCCCAGGATTTTTGATATCCGGTCCCGGTATCCAATGGCTAGGATTGTTTCTTCCCTTGTCGCAGGTGTTTTGTCTGTGACATGGTTTGCCATAATGAAATATAAGGACCAGGAATAGGATTCCTGCAATTAGTCCCAAAATGAGGGGAAGTCCGCCAAAAATCAAATTGACGAAATCTGGAAAAATACCCAGTATGGCTTTGAATGGTGTTAATGCCATTGAAAATACTGTCTTAAATACTTTTGAGACTCCACTGGTATCAGAAATATTTAAGATTTCATTCAGGATTTCTGCGAAATGTATGGGGGAATTAGTTGATAATAAGAAGTGAATCTCTGCAGTCGTCCTTGCGACTAGGAGATCATACGTTTCTTTTGATGACGTGAGTCTGGTCGGCGTCTGAAGAAGCACTGTTTTCATTCTGCTTAAAGTATCTATTCGAATAGAAGTAATTTTCAAGTTGGGCCATGCCCTTGCCTCCCTGCCTGGAAGGGAGCTGGGGAACAATAAGCGTCCACAGCACTTGACCTTCGCAGTCGTAGTTACGAGATAAGGAGTGCCGGGCATAAGACTACAGCATCTGCGATCTACAATTAGAATGTAACTCCCATTATAGAGTCTTTGAAAGAATGGTTCTATCTCTGTTGCAGGTGCGCCTAGCTGGTGACATGAAAGGTTATTTGAGTTCCCTTCACAGGCTCCATGCAAACTAATTCCATTACACAGAAGTGTACCGCTCAGTGACATTGCACAATTATTGCCACTAAGAAACACTTTCTGTCCTTTATTACTGACACATGCATGTGAATAGGGCAGGTTCCATGTTGTTCTAATGTACCCCTTTCCCAATTTTTCGTACATGCCAGCCTGTATATATTTTTGGCAGTATTGAAACCTGAAGGTTGATATTGGAATATTAATTATCCCATGTATTATCCATTCACTGACAGGTCGTTCTGACATTGTCACTGGTAATCTCTCGAGTTTCTCAATGCTCAGGATTGTATAATCAGCACCCTTTTGTGCCATACTGATTTGTTTATCAGTAAGGTTAAAGATATTGAATAGTGACGTTGTGTTGATTAAACGCCAAGGCACATAGCCTGAACGCAGATTTTGTAACGTCCAGCCAAGCTGTACAATAGAACGCAATTGAGACTGACCGTGTTGTAACAACAGTAAGTCTTGCGATAATATGTCGATTGCTGAAGACACAATGCTGTCCAGAGAAAAAATTCTGGAGGACAGAGTCATTAACCCATTGTCCACTACAGAAAGTGATTTTTCCAAATTAATACTGTCAATTTCCCGTATTTGTTCCGCTGTCTCAATTTGAGTCACCTTCCAGGCCTCGTTGTATGCTGCATATACAGAGGCTGCTATGAAACGTTTCTGACGCTGTTTGCGCGGTCCCATAATGAAATCACGCAAGTCAGCACCATCAGTAAGTAAAGTTAGGTGTTGCTTAATTTCTGCCAGTGTGGAAGTCTGTAGCCACTGAAGGCATAATTTACCCACACTGTAGGTGGTTATTATTCCTGGGTGTTGTCTTTGGGAATATCTAGGGTCTGGCCTGGTCATTTTGAACCCCTGTGTTTTGTTCAGGAATCTGTTTTGACAGTTATTAGTATCTGTGGGCCAGATCAACCACTGTTTCCAATCAGGATGTGTTCTGTTTTGGTTTAATACATAATTTACGTCTATCTCTTCATCTGTAGAGCTATTGCTGTTCATTGTTGGTTTTGGAATAGACGGTTTATTTAAGTCTTTGATTTTGGCTAAGCCAAGACAGGTAGTTTGTTGAACAGTGTCATTTAAAAATATAATTTGTTCTGGGATCATGCAGGCTCTAAACAAAGATTCTATACCCTGTACTTGCCATTCTTTTGTACCCCAAACACTTTTTACTTCAACATTTTTGTCCCAATAATCAAAACCAAAAGTATTCATTTGTTCAAAGAATGAGTCTGAATATATCAATTTCGTGTTTGTTATCATGGTCTTTGTCCCTGTCTTATTTGACAATTTGAAATAAAATGTTTCGGCATTACTTGTGTTAAAACCTGAAAAGTATGAATATTTGTCATAAACGGTTCTTGAGCTTCCTTTTGGGGGGGTTGCACAATGTTCCCATTGATTATAATTTAAAACATTTCTAGGTTGTGCAGATCTATGTAGAAAATGGTTACCATAGTGGTTATAACAGTACATACTATCATAATTTGTCGAACCCTGCAAATAATCATGTTTGGTAAATTTAGCAGACATTACTAAATCAGACATCATATTATTTATACTTTCAAAGTCCCAATCATCAGCAAATGAGCTTGGTTTTACAAAGTCACTCAACGAGATCTTAATTTGGTGTGGATATTTCAGGATTTCAACCGGACCATAAATTTCGTAGTCAGTTTTGTCCCATGCTACCCCACCCGGTATAGGATTGGCTGTGAAGTTGACTGAAGAAAGTTCTCTTTTCTCGACGTGTGAAGATGTGTGTGGTTTGAGGATCAAGTTGATTTTCTGACTTGCTGTGTCCATTTTAGCATATTTTCCCTCAATGAAGCGTCCCAAAGTTAGTACCATGATGAGCCAAAGTATGAGGATAAATGCACCAAAACCCACCCAAAATTCAATCCATGGAGAAATTAGATATGTTTCTTTCAGTTGTTTCAAAAGTACTTTAACTTTATCTTTAAAGGTTTTTGTTGATGGCTGTGTTTTTGATTCAGTGAAGCCTTCAGAGGAATCATCGAAGTTTATGAAGTAGCCAGATGCAGTTCTGTCAATTGTTCCGATTGCTTCAGGATTACTGTTTCTTGCATAGTCGTTTGTTACTTCATTATAGATTGGTGTGTCTCTGCTAAATGTTTTTATTTGGATTTTCAGAGGTCTAAGTTCCATTGCATTGTTGCATAGTCCTTGTTGTAGTTCTGTAGGCGTTTCGAATGTGATTAGCCTCTTAGATTGAACCTCTGTGTTAGTCGTAAATCTTGGTGTTCTACTACTTCTCGGGAGTCCACTTGGCCTACTATTTGTTATCGGCCACATGTTGTGGTTTTACCAGGTCGATGGATACAACTCGGTTCTCCTTTTTACCAGCAAGCGGCGGTAGTACAACTGTCCCGTTGACAGACAAGACAGGAACTGCTTTTCTGTAAGAAGGCCCAAATTCCTTCTTTACCGCGATCTTTTCTCTGACTAGATCCTTGACTTTTGGAATCCAGACAGGTCTTGCTGGGACAGGTGGTGGTTCTTCAGTGGTTGTTGGCTGCTGTTTCAATTTTATGTTGCTCAGGTCTTTTCTTGTTTCGTTTAAGTCCTGCAAAACAGCCAAACGATCTTTGATATCAAAGCTTTTTTCCTTCACCACTGAAGTCTGACTGTCGAGATCTAAGACTAACATCCTAGTTCCAAATAATAATTCGTACGGAACTGAATAACCCCTTGCAGAGAATTCTTTAGTCAGTCACTTGGCAAAACAAACTTAACTTAAACTGTAACTTTCTATTCCCGCCCACGTATTAGGCTTAGGTCAGGTACACGGGGTAGGCGTAGTTAGAAACACCAGTTGAGTACGATTAGTCAAATGTAAATGTGTATGTGTTCATTTTATCCATTTTAAACCTTCATATGGCTTAGAAACCATATCAATGTTTTTACAGTATTATTTTATACTTCTGCTTTTATTGTATGCACTTTACTTAACAATAAGTATTGCAATAATATCGATCCATTTCTCTTGTATGAGAAAAGAGACTGATCAATAAATAACATCTTTATTGAACACGCCCGTCTCTTCCTTTTCTCTACAATCTGGTGAGACTAAGAATGCACGTACTGACTGAGTAAAATAAGTCGTCTTTTGTTTTCACACGACTCTCGAGATACACTCTTGATTAGGGGAGAGCAAAGTTGTCATGTTCTATGGTTGTCAGAAACTAAATCCCTTCTTGTCTATCCAGGGAGGTTCAACTCCTCCTTGCCTATTCGAGAAAGTTTCTAGTGAACTCTGAGCTAGCTGGCAAACCCAAAACTTTAAGTCTAATATCGACAGTAGTAGACCTAGTTAACGTCTGGTCTAGGCCTATACTATTGAAGGTATTATTCCAATGCGCAGAGCCTATTGGGATAATAGGAACTACACTACGATTTAGTTGCTACCGCTATGGCTGTCTCAGCCAATGAATTCCCTGCAACGTGAACGCCATCACGCTGATGACTCAGTGTATGTATCACGTGAGTCTTTGGTAGTTCTTTACCTCCGCGCCACACTTCTTTTGTAATCTCACATGTTGGGTTGTATGCTTGTTCTCCCCAAACGGAGGGTTGAGCATGTCCGTCTGTATAGATTACACAAGCGTATTGTCGTAAGGGCAGAATGTCGATAGGCAGAGGGAATGTTCTTTCATATTCTAGATTTTTCAATTCCTTTAGTTCTGGATCAAAGTAGTAGTATACTTTGTCCGTTGTAATTGAGTTCACCCATTGTATCCATCCCGGATTCAATGTCGTTGTTGGTAAATTACACGGTGTTGTTAATGCCTCAAAGGCTGATTCTGCTGTTCTGACTGTGATACGTCTACCGTCCGCTTGATCTTTTTCTCTAGCTATTGCGGTTTGAACTGCATGAACAATGTTTTCTTTAATGCTGAATTTCTTTTCAGCTTCTGTGTACAAGTGTGATTTGAATGCAATCGGTACCTTTTCTCCCTCATTAGAGGTCAGGTATGTGAATCCGCATCTTCCTGGGATGACTCGAATCACAAGATTGCGTGTGTTATCACGTGTTTCTAATTTTGTTTTAATTAACATGTCTGTTTGTAAGGATCTCAAAATTTCTGTGTGTATTTGAGTCCAATTGGTTCTTTTAAAATCTGGTTTTATTAGATCATAAAGGGGTTTGACCCTTTCTGCGTAATTTGCAATGTATGTTCTTCCGAAATTTAGGAAGCCTAGAATTGACTGTAGGTTTTTTAGTGTTCTAGGTGCTTGGAGTACGGCACATTTCTCTAGGAAATTGTCAGCCAGGCTTTTGCCTTCACTTGATAATTCGTATCCTAAGAACAGGACTGTTAGATGGGCAATTCTGGATTTTTAAAGTTGAATTTGTAACCCTCTGCTGCGAACCCAAGTATTATGGTGTTCACTCTCTTCAAGTGAGTATCCAAGTCATCATCTGTTAAGTATATGTCGTCGACATAAGATAATGCTTCGTCATCATATGTTTGTAGTAATTCTGTTACTCTCGCTGAGAATACCCCTGGGCTATTCTTGTACCCCTGGGCTAACCGACAGAATTGTTTTTGAGTGCCATTTATTGAGAATGCAGACAAATATCTGCTCTCTGGTGCTATGTTTTGACAAAAGAATCCATTAGAGATGTCTAATGTTGTTTTGTATTTTTTGCGCACTATGTTATTCATTAGTGCAGCACTATGCGAGTTTTGCACTGCAAAAGTTTTGCAACATGAGTTAAGGTGTCGGTAATCCAAAACTAGACGATATGAATTGTCTGGTTTGGAGACCGGAAACAAAGGGTTGTTCATTTGTGAGGTGCAAGTTTCAATCACCCCCTGGTATTCTAGTTGATCTAGGATTTATTTTACCTGTTTTTTAGCTTCTTGCTTAATTGGGTACTGTCTTTGTGCAGTAGGTTGTGATTTTAACTGGATTTTGTGAGGAGGAGAGTCCTCATCCCATCCTACATGATTTTTATATAAAGCAGGAGCTTGAGCTACTGCCCACTTTCTGGCAAGTGTGTATTTTTTATGAATTGGGATATGATTTGAGAAGGCAGGCATAATTATTTCTTCGCCATGAGGGCACTCCCTGACAAACTCTGGTGGCCAGTCTTTTTCAGCTAGAAGGATGTCATAGCCCTTGGAGAGATTATCCCAAAATAGTCCCCTTATTTTTCTAGTCTTATCCCCTTCTATACGTAAAGTTATTTCATATATTTTGTGAGGTTTGCTAACTCTGGTGTCTGCAGTTTCCACTTGAAGATATTCATTCGTGTCCACTGTCTCCAGAAGATTCATAAGGACTTTGCGAGCTATGCTCACTTCTGCTGCGCTGTCTAGCATTGTCTGAGCCCATTCTCCGTTTTTCAGTTGTGTCCTCAGTATTCTCGGCATTGTTAACTACCTTGATACTGGCTACCTTCTTTTTTGGAAATTGTAATTTCTTTTTTAGATGAGCAGGTTCCTTGTCTTTGGACTTGGCGTGCTCTTCTCTTTGTTCTGATCGTCCTCTTCTTTCCGATTTCTGC
This sequence comes from Lissotriton helveticus, assembly GCF_964261635.1. Lineage (NCBI taxonomy): Eukaryota > Metazoa > Chordata > Amphibia > Caudata > Salamandridae > Lissotriton > Lissotriton helveticus. The sequence goes on along the minus strand of NC_136061.1, from coordinate 210,518,309 downwards.
GAGGAAGTCTGAAAAGATTGAGAGGGACGTGTATCAAAATCTTGATATCTATCAGGCTTCTTTATATTATCCCTATTTCTAAGGTTATATCTTTTCCCAGAGGGGTCACTTTGGGGTGACCTGTGTCTCTGGTTCGGAGATTTTTCTCTCCGCCGAGGAGACCTTCCTCTGGACTGGAATTTCTTTTCTTTAGGTTTGGATTGTTTGTTTCCATCCCAGCTCTTTTTTTGTGATGTTGAATTATTATTAAAAAATATTTTTTCAGGACTTTCAATCAGTTGTGGTTTTACTGGTATTCCACCTAAACTATCTCTACCTAGTTCCTCATAGGATTTTTCTATGATTCTGGCAATTTCAGCTGGTTGGTCTGCTATATCTGTCTCCTTTAACCTCTGGCGGATCGCCACGTTTGCTGCTTCTCCCTTTATGTTGGCTAATAATATAGCCGAGACCTGCTTGAAGTCTTTTAGTAATTTCATACCAAGAGTTAAAGCGGGTTCTGGACCGTATTCGTCTTGAATTTGTTTTAGCACATCTGGTATTACCGAAATGGATGGGACACCGTGCGTTTTTGTGTAGATAGAAGCAAAGACTGTACCCCAAGTGTCACAGTCCTCCACGTGTGGTGCGATTCCCATTGGAAGACAGATAGTCAGAATCCTGTGTTTTTCTAACGGGGTGGTGTCTGGAAACACCGCCTCTATTTGGGTGATTTTTTGTGCTAACCAGAATGGTATTTGTTCCCGTTTAGCTGGCACTTTACCTAGGCAGGATTGTATGTTCTGTGGTGTAATTTTATTTGTGTTCCCCTGGTGAGGGGTCAGCTGTGGAATTTTAATTGCTGGTTGAATTGTTGAAGTCCGCATCACATATTGGACTAATTGTCTATGTAATTTTATTAATTGTTTTAGCTGTGTTAAAAGCTCTGGTGCAGGCATTCTTTCGATGTCTGGATGTGGTGTGTATCCGGCTAGGACCGGCCACGTTGCTCCTGGTCTCCCTAAGGGACCGAGCCTGGTGATGTGATTATTATGTTTTAGGGCGCCATTAAATAAGAGCAGATGCTCTTGAAATTTAAGTGGTACTTCCACCTCCTCGAAAGGAGTGTACTCATTAGGAGGGTCCTCTGTTTTGTAATAGTGGAAGTACTTTGTTACAGCATTTGCTGCTGGAAAATGTATCCATGAATAATATACCTCTGTCTGCCGATATTCGTGTGCCTCAATTACGAATATGACTGTGCCACCTCTAGGTGTCAGTCCATTTTCTATAAGTTTTAAAGTTATAGATTTCCTCTTGATGACCGGGATGAGTATTATATCCGGGTCTGTGTCTTGCAGTGCATTATCAGCTGCTGCGAGTTCAGTTGCTATTCTAACTGTCTCTCTTTCTTCATCACTGTCTCCCATTTTACCGACAGGAAGGTTATTTAGTTTGTTTGCAGATCAGGTTTCTTATGGAAACAAAGATTAGATGCACAATATTTTGGAACAGTGTATCCTTCAACGTTGACTAAACCAAGGCCCATACATAGGAGTTTCCTCCTGCGAGGTCTGGCGGATATTACCTTTTACCCACTCCAGACGTCTTTGGAGTATTATGGGAAAAAAGGGGTCTGAGTGAAAAAGCACGACTGAGTTACTCTAAATGTCTTACGTTAGTTTTATCGCCCTTCCAAACGCGTTGGGCGCCATGTAGTGTAGTTCCTATTATCCCAATAGGCTCTGCGCATTGGAATAATACCTTCAATAGTATAGGCCTAGACCAGACGTTAACTAGGTCTACTACTGTCGATATTAGACTAGTTTTGGGTTTGCCAGCTAACTCAGAGTTCACTAGAAACTTTCTCGAATAGGCAAGGAGGAGTTGAACCTCCCTGGATAGACAAGAAGGGATTTAGTTTCTGACAACCATAAAACATGACAACTTTGCTCTCCCCTAATCAAGAGTGTATCTCGAGAGTCGTGTGAAAACAAAAGACGACTTATTTTACTCAGTCAGTACGTGCATTCTTAGTCTCACCAGATTGTAGAGAAAAGGAAGAGACGGGCGTGTTCAATAAAAGATGTTATTTATTGATCAGTCTCTTTTCTCATACAAGAGAAATGGATCGATATTATTGCAATACTTATGGTTAAGTAAAGTGCATACAATAAAAGCAGAAGTATAAAATAATACTGTAAAATCATTGATATGGTTTCTAAGCCATATGAAGGTTTAAAATGGATAAAATGAACACATACACATTTACATTTGACTAATCGTACTCAACTGGTGTTTCTAACTACGCCTACCCCGGGTACCTGACCTAAGCCTAATACGTGGGCGGGAATAGAAAGTTACAGTTTAAGTTAAGTTTGTTTTGCCAAGTGACTGACTAAAGAATTCTCTGCAAGGGGTTATTCAGTTCTGTACCTGGAATCTAGGATGAATGAGGGATGGTATCTCTCGTCTCTGGTCTCGATATCCCAGGCTGCCTGCGAGGGCTACCCGGAAGCGCCGGAGCTGGATTTCTCGGCCGGAGAAAGGCAGCGTCTCGTTCTCAGCGTGTCAGGAAGGCGGGGCTGCGCCCGCGGGGTCTGCTCTGCTCTGGGCTTCGGCAAGTCTGGCTGCTCCGATCTCGTCACCACCGCGTGTGTTTGCATAGGGCAATATCGGTAATATTTATACCTTTAAGGTGCCGAGATTGACGTAAGGATGGACATAGATACGTCAATAAGGATGTCATACGACCTGGTCGTTAGCACATTCTTTTGCTGAAGTTCTCGGTGAAATCAAAACAATGGCCGCAGGGTTTTTCCCAGGTCTGTCATAGGTTTGATTTGTTTTGAGAACTCCGTATGCCTTATCAGGGGCTGGAGGAATATCGCTTGTCTAATTAGATGGCAAGCGTTATGACCTAATCAGATAACACGTTCATGAGCCGTAGTGTGGCTTTATCAGATAACGGTTCCTGCATCATGGGGGTTGTCTGTCTCATGGGATGGCTGCTAGTTAACTTGTTAACCAGAATAGGGTCAGGAATAGGGGGATCGATACAGAACCTATAGGAATACATCACACAACCTGTGACCTGACGCTACCTGTGGACACTAGCAGGGCTGGTAGACTGTTGGGACCGCCGGCTAAACTTAAGGACTATATATGTGGGTAGCGGAGCCTTTCACTCCCTACTAGTTCCATTGGTTCCATTACTCCCCAAAGGAGGGGGATGTGTTGTGTTTATTATACGTGTGTCCCTCACAGGACACCTTATCTAGTGTGCTTGTTAGTGTCCCTGCGAGGACACCGTCCCAGCAGTGAGGTCACCAGCTGATAACTGTCAGATATGACAGTTACCAGCTGATTGCCGAGCTGACTGCAGCTTCGCTCCATGTCTCTGGAGCATGCGTGTTGGCTTGACAATAAACTAGTTAAGAACTCACAAGTGTCGAGTTTTCTTAATAGTAATATTGAGGTAAGTATCAAGGAAGCAGCAAACATTTAGTATGAGGCAAACTGAGAGATATTTATCCTGCTTCCTCAAAAGATCACAACTACATAACGAATGCTTCCAACCGTCGCTTCACGAACATTCCAACCCAAACATTCTAAGCTTGAGCTCTTGGTACAACAGAAATAGTAGAATGCAAATGTAGGTTAAGAAAGAATAAGGGTATCGGGGAGAAAGGTAGAGAATAGGGAGAAAAGGAAATAATAAATAAAGTATACAATGAACTTGCACAATATAACAGACAGCCTCTGAGGATTGTATTTTTTGTCTTGTTCTTTTGTTTCAGAAACTTTAGTCGGATGACTTTGGTGCTGATGAAGTCTGATAAACCCGGATCGAAATGTCAACACCCTGTCTCCAAGTTGCTTGTGAAAGTTTTGTGGTTCGCTAGGAGATACTTTATATGTATGGATAGGATCTCCGCTTATGTTGGGAAGTTATATGCAACTTTGGGATTTACTCAGTGTCTTCTTTTATGTTGTTGTGTATTTATTTGTTCACTGACTTAGTACTGCATCGGTTGCACTAGCTCTGAATTGTTTATTTTTATTCATGTAAGACACATGTACTAAATATTGTGTCCAGTAAACTTAATTGAGAATCTTGAGTATGATAATAGTGATTACTTGATTTGCACACTTCTAAAGTAGATACAGTAGTGTAGATTAATCAGTCCCACTGGACGATTGTTTTGATTATTACATTTACCCTGGATCTCGTGGGCATACAGGGTTGTCCTTGTGTTGTAGACTTACCTGGCTCCCCATTGGGGGTCTGCAATTCACAGCCTGGTGAGTGGGTGTTCGTGCATGTACACCAGAAAAATCCTCCCCGCAGCCGTGCTGGAAAGGTCCATTCCAGATCCTGCTCATCAACAGAACAGCAAGAGGTGTTGTAGCCTGATGTCCTGGATCCACTTTTCATAGTGCAAACATGCGGCACCGCTTCCAGACGATCTGATCAACTGCTCAGTGACTCCAGGGCTAGCGCCTGCTTCTGGACCAGTTAGACCAGGCTGATCTGGACCTCCAGTTCAGTCACCCCTCCCTCTTCTTGCTCCACTTCTGCCACTGCAGCCCTAGTAGGATGAATCCTCTGTTCCTCATCACCTCTATGACTCACCTTGCATTGACCGAGCCAGGATTCACCTGTGAGCATCATGGAGCAAATGTCTCCAGTGTTTTCATTGGAAAGAACGATTGTAGCTTTGTTGTAGAGAACATTCCTTTTTATCTTTCCCTTACGAGTTTTGCCATCCACTGGACTGTTGTTTCATATGCGTCATCAGCAGGGCTAGTATGCATATTTCATGTGTGGATTCCAAGCATATCTATGGCTGCTCTCAGACTGGAATGGGACCTGTTATCCCGGATATATTGTTTCTGCAGTAAGGCAATTGGGTGACCATCATTTGCTTAGGACGCAGGCTTTGGTGGGCTGCTTTAATTACAACTTGATTTCCCCCCCCCCCCCCCTTTAATTCCAATGTGTATGGAAAATTGTAGCCGTAGATAAAGCCAGACGAAATGCATAAATCAGGGAGGAAATCACCAATTTCACCGAATTAGTTTTGGGGTTGATAGTAGATCAATTTGGCACACATGCCAAGATGCTGATCCAGAGACCGATAGCATTAGATCACATTTAAGTGGCAAAAGTGGGCGTTTGTACAATACTTTTCTCAGCAAACATGAGCAGATAGGCAATATAAATAATAGGGCGAGGAAACTGTATGACATACAGAAGAATCTTGATTTTAGTGTACGGAAATCTGGTCCTGGCTGACGGATATCTTCGGGGTTGGGAAATGAAGGTTTTTAAAATCATGTTTACTCTTATAGTTATTCTGCCTTTACTTTACATGCTTGTTTATCTGTGTTCCTGCACTGTCTGCACTATAAGAAATAAAGTCTCTGCCCTGCTTTGCAAACTTTGCTTTACAAGCTAATGGAAAGGACAGTTCCAATGAGGTGGAAACTACATGTGATTATGAATTTGAACAAGAGGTTTTCAAGAATGCATGCAATAAAAACACTTTAAAGTTTTTTCCAGAAACGCAATAAAAGGAATAAGTCGTTAAAAGGATTTTTTCTCACTTCCATTAATATACTGTAACAGCACTCCTAACTTTTACCTCACACACATCTAAATTGTGCACGCTGGTTCGTTTTCCATGTTCTTGTGCTGCACATTAGGCGTTACTGTTAAGAAGCATGACCTTGTTTTGAAACTTGCCTCTTGTAAGCAGTATCGTATTATCTTGCCGAAACCATCCCATATTTTGAAAGAGCTCAAAACACACAGGGGGTTCTCATGGGAAACAGCTGCTCTGTACCAGAGGTATGCACACTTGTATCCGTTTTGATCACGTGTTTTGCTTCCATTTATACATGCTAAGTATGGTTTGATAGCATGATGGAGATGCATGTAGCAGAAGAACTGGGACAGAAAGAGTCCATATTCCTTATGCATTTCAGCTGTTTTGATTTAGCAAAGATTTTAAGGGTTGAAATACGCTGATGGTTCCACTTCTTGAAGCCCTTTAGGGTTGTGATCTGCCAGAAGGACATTTTACTTGTGATTTTGTTGGCCCAGTCTAGCTGAGCTTTGATCTTTAGCAGATCTATTTTCTGACCTCCAGACACCAATTTCAACGACTAGGCTAGCATTTTTGCTACAATCTCAGTATCCAGCCCATTTTGCAGACCATCTCAGTGTTGAGTGTAACGCCTCGAACACCAGAAGGTGTTGGTCCTGCTTTTAACGATATGGGTTCTGCACTTTTTTGGTGTCATCCTGAGTTTTCGAGGATCACTCACATCAAACATGAGATCCAGTCTTTTCTTGATCATTGCAGGTGTCATCTTTGTTCTTTAAAGGTGACTTTGCTGAATCCATCTGAATTCCACTGCTGCAATGCTGTGATCACAGTGGGAGTCAAGGGAGCGGTGCTAGGAGGGACGAGAGAGCCTAACTCCGCCACCGGACCCACCAGATCCATGTCTTTGCTGAGTGAGTGTTGGCACTGGGACTAGCGGGTGCGCAGCACATATGGGGAGAGGCCGGAACAGGAAAGCCTGGGCTCTTGAGAATGGAGGGCTCTAGAGAGGGCGCAAAAACAATTGGGGGTTTACTGAGCCACATGTAATTAGTGGTCGGCGCCTCAGGGGTCGGTACATAAAATGAGATGTGCTATGTTGCTGAAGAATGATGTGTGTCTTTGTGGGGTGGCACATATAGGGTATGTACACTTCCTAATGATATCATTTCTGTGGCTTATCGATTGTAGTGTCCCCAAGCCTGTGCTATCCCAGTGGTCGTCTGGTAAGAAGCATACTTGGTATAATGTATTTAATATTGTATATAGTCAAGGTATTCAGAAAAAGTTTGGAATCCAGGGCTCCTTCAGCGGTCCTAACTTTCACAGATAGCATGCAGTTTTGTGCAGCTCTCATGGGACTCCGTCTTTATTCAGAACTTGATCAGAGAAAGAGTAGTGATTGATCGGCCTGTCTGTGTAGGTTTATGCGGATGAAAAGTGAAGTCTTGGGTTTTACTGAGTGAACTGCTCGAGTTTTTGAGACAAATACAGATCCCCTTGAGAACCCTGAGCCTGGTGGAAGCTTGAGCTTGCTCCTGAATCAGGAGTGTGGGTTGCCTGCCCCACTGTTTTTTTGTCTGCAGGCTTTGTGGTAGGAGAACCAAGCACAGATTGTTCTGGCAAACACTGTATATAAGGGACGTGGATCCCTTGCTCACTGTGCCACTGGATTCAAGCTAGCCTGGCTGAAAAAAGGTGACATAGCCTGAAATTGGTCTCAGGTTACTTGTTTCCGGTCCAGGGAGCACCTGGCCTGGCAGTTCGGTCTGGACTGTTCCCATGGGGCACAGAGTCAAGACTGATTTGCATATGGCTGGGTCCAAACTGGGCAAAAAATCGATGGATTTAACCCAGATCTTTTGACTGGGGGAGAATGTTTGCATTATAAGCATTCCATCCATCATTTGTTTGCTGTAAAAATGTTCACCCTAAGTGGGATGGTATGCCCAGACGTAGGTCCCTTGCTCACTGTGCCACTTTGTTTAAGCTAGATTGGCTGAAGAAGGGTGACATACCCTGAAACCGGTCCCAGGATGCTTGTTTCCGGTCCAGGGAGAACCTGGCCTGGCAGTTCGGTCTGGACTGTTCACATGGGGCACAGGGTCAAGACTGATTTGCATATGGCTGGGTCCAAACTGGGGTGGCGTAGTGGGCAAAGGAACAATGGATTTATCCCAGATCTTTTGACGGGGGGAGAATGTTTGCATTGTCAGCATTCCGTCCATCATTTGTTTGCTGTAACACAACTCCTCTTGTGGAGTATACAGACTCTGTATAACAAGTTGGCTTACTCCAGACTATATTTAAAAGGGATATCTTAGGTTTGGCACACCGCAGTCTAGACTCTTCGTGTTTAAGTGATGTGTACACTTGAACTCACATGTTTAAAGTTGTGTGCCCCGGATATGGAGCACTATGTATAATGTGTTTTTTCTTTTTACAGCTTACATCTTCCGATTGCTTTCAACAACTTGCATCCTTAGATTGCTTGCTATATCTGAAAGCCACTTCCTACAATACTCTTAAAACCCTGCATAAAAATAAACTTGACTTACTTCATCTTGATTCCTTTGGGATTAAGTCATCTCCTTTCTTTCTTCAGAGTGACCCTCTTCTTACCTCTGCATGATTTCTGTTTTGGAGTGTACCCTCCTCTCAGTCTCCTTGTCTGCCTTAATCTCTCTTATTGTATTTCTGCAAAAGGCTGGCACTTCATTTCATACATCACAGCGTTTCCTGCTTTAAAACCCTATCCCTGTAACCTAACATTACCTAATCCCCGCTAGCCTATCTATCTCACCAACCATCCACCTGAAGCCACACAGCTCCCACTAACGATCACACCAAATTAATATTAATAAAATCTGTCAGAAAGTAACTAGAGTAAATCCATGCTATGTTATTTTCTTGAGAGCACATGACTAATCGCAATAACCAACATTTAACTACCGGATTACCACTAACCTTGGGTTTTGCAGTAGCATGCTACTCGCTGTAAAGCGCTTCAACCCCTCGTCATGGGTAGTACGTGCTCTATAAATACAATTACAATATTCTACCTGTGGGTAGACTTCCTAACAAGCCTGCATGACTTTAAGATTTCACAAAGTTATTGCACCAGTGCCCCAAACCGGGTTTCAATGCCATTCCTGCTATCACAAAATTGTGTTCACTATTCCACTGCAGCATCATTAGTGCTCTTTGTGGATTGTTGAGAGCTTGTCCAACTATTTCCTCTCCTCGGAAGTCAATGTGGGATAATGAAATTGCCAATCGTCACTGTTGCTGCTTTTGGAGTACCACTCCTATGTACTAATTTGTACACAACTTGTTCTGTTGCTACCTTATTCTACAATATCATGCTTTCTCAACTTTGAGGCATGTGGTCCATTCACTTGCATCAACAATGATGGCCCTCTAGCCTACAGGATCACCACCTATAACCTTCGCCATCATTCACCTGGGTATTCAACCCATGAACTTCCTGTTCTTTCTCCAGCACCTTCCATGGTTTCTGTGGTTAATTTCTTGCTTTCACTACCTGCTGTTGAGCCAATATTCAACCTTACAGATTTTGAATTTTCAAATCTGTCTACCACTTCAATGACATAATGGGCACAGAAAAGCTGCCATTTTACCTGTGCCATGATTTAGAACCAACTTTTTTACCTAGCTGTGCAACCTGCTGACTAATCAGATTTGGGTTGATGCTTTTTGGCGTACATGATCATTTATCAACATGCAACCATATAGCAATAAATAGATATACATTCGCTTAGTGAGTTCACTATCATTCGGGGGGTGTCGTTTTTCTACACATTTTTCATAGGTGACCAGCATTACTGTAACTGTATTTATATAGCACTTACTGTAGTTTGCAAAATTAAAATGTGAGCTACAACAATAGAACATGGGATGAAAAGAGCAGAGGGAAGGTCCTTACAAGTATAAACAAATTTTAGTATTTTCAAAAAGCCCTGTATAACGTCATAAAAAGGTGGAATGGTCACAGCAACCCAGTGTTTATATGACTACACCCACTCATCGATAGCCATCAAATGCTTTGACAGAAATTACTAACACCAGGAAAAGATAACTCTTGTTTGGCAAGAAAGAAGCACGTTGCAGAGCAGTCATGTAGAGTCACCACCTATCCAAGACTTAGAAAGGCGCCACTCAGGAAGAGACGCTGCCGAGCCCACAAGCACTCCTCTACTGAAGGAAAATAGCCGCCATCGGCTCAGTGAGTTATGCTCAAGTCTGTCTCCTAAATCTATTTAGCACGTAATTTAGGCCTCGTAGCAGGTATGAAAGCATTATGGAAATACAATTGAAATATAATACAGTTGGCACGTTGAAGTAGCACTGCAATGTGGTCTGTTTATTGAATGCCGTGCTATCCTGCCCACCACCTTGCTGATGGATGATTTTAGTTATACAGCGAACTGCCAGTTCTGGCCTATTGGTCGATAAAGATAAAATATAGGTATAAGTGTAGAAGTACATGTGCAAATAATTTATTAACATTCGTATAGGACAGGAATCGAAGGGGGAACCTACGCATCTTTCACATACCGGAGGGCCCAGAGGAAGCCTTCAGCTCATGTATTTCCTTCTTGGAATCATGGTTCTCGCAAGCAACTAATCTAACCTTTCACCAACCGCTTGAATTTGACAGAGCGCACAGAGTTCCTGGTAGTCACTCCGACCCAAAAAGGCCCTAGGCCAATTGTATGCAAGCCCCTACGATATCAGCACGTCGAACAGATATTATATTTTATGCGTAAAAATAACCATATCCAATGGAAAGCCAGCAAGATCTTCATATCCCAAAATTACAGCAAGGAAACAGTTGATATAAGAAAGGGCTTTCTTGCTCTCCGTCCAAGGCTTCGCTCGCTAGGCCACCAATTTGGATTCATGGGTCCAGCAAAGTTCTGTGTGGTCATCCAAGGCACTCCCCAGGTTTTTATGGACCCTCAGAAACTCAGACGATTCCTTGATGGTCCGAATGAAAACCATATGGACACAACGACGTCTGGTGCTTCAGCAATTGCCACATGAGTATCCTTTCATCTGTATTGGTTCTACTTTCTGATTAGCGCTCTCCTGATAAGGCTTGTTTCTGTTAATTATGGCTGACTTACAGACAGATGTTTTATGTGCTGGACTCACTACTACTTTTTGTTGTTCACTTGCTGAGGTCGGCCGACCATATCATTGTCTATTGTATCTATGCATGTACTGTTGCCTTTCTAAGCTTGTCGTTTTGATGAAGCAAGATTTCGCACATTACGCGACTTGCTGAAGTCAAGAACCTCGATTTATGTATAACTCTGTAATCAAAATTGTACGTTTTACTAATTTCCTTTATTTTTACTATATATATACATGTATCTTAGGGATGCTTGCCTAATACGATTAATTTGTGTTTCAAAAATGGTCGCCGTTTAGAAGATTGCTTCTGCGCATGCGTTAGTCACACTCACGTGATGTGACGTAGTTGTGATTTGGAGGGAAAGGGTGCATATGCGTAATAGCCACAAGATGGCTGCTGGTGTAATAATATGGTGAAGCTTGTGCAGATGCTCTCGTGTTATTGTGTATTGCACTAAAACATAACTGCATAGTATATTTTTATAGTGATAATTCATAAGTACACAATCATGTTATGTAGTTTATTCATTTATTTCTATGTTTTAATTTGTTTTCGCTTACTTTTCATGTATCATGGTAAACGGGGGGTCCGAATGGGTCGAGAGCCATCTTGAAGGTCCCTTCCGCGCATGACTGCGCAGCCCAGGGAACAGTAGCCTTGAGCAGTGGAACTCAGCCAGCTGGCAGCCACAGACAAGATGCTCCTGAGAAAGCCACCTCTGACCCAGGAGGATGGAGAAATTGTGTTCCTAACTTGCTACATTGTAAATTCTCTATTGTGTTCTGTGTTACTTGTCTGTGGGAAACCTAAACTGGCTAGGCGGTACCCTAGAATGTAAATTAGGCCATAGAAAAGTCTGTTCTGATTGGTGTGTTAACCTAGCCTACTTTGGGACCAATCGAAATTGTGGATTCTGACACTTTGCAACATTGGGGGGTGGTACACTGACCCGAAAACAGTATATCTAGCCTAGGTTTAGCTATAGAATTTGTCCGACTTGTCTGAATAGCTGACCTGTCACTGACCCAACGCACTCAATAGGTGACTGAATACAGAGGTGCTGCGGAGCACTCTGTCCGAATTTGACCATAGACTTTTAAAGGTTTTACTAAACCTTAAGTGCTGGCGGAGCACTTTGCTGGGGAGTTCGCTAACCCAATCGGGGTTCTGACTGATAGCTGCAGAGAGGGTGGAGCGCAGGCGTTGCTTTCGAACTGCGGGTGCTGGTCGTGCCTTGGTGGTCCTGTCCTGATCCTAATCCGGGTTTCCTGTCCTGTCCTGGGGTGTCCATTCTGCACCTGCTGTCCCATTGATGACTGCTATTCCTTGGGGTATTTCCTGTCCTTGACTGATCCGTGGCCAGGGTTGGTTTTCACACCATTCTAGGTAAATATATAGATAGGGTTGAAACTCTATACTGCACCTTTCTATTTTTCTGTCTTTGCTTTAATAAAGACATACTTGCACATGTTATATTTTCCATGCTTTCCGCAGTCTGCCATATGAAAACCTATTGCATTTTATTCTCCTAGTATGTTCCTATGTTACCTTACCTTTTAGAGCACAATTCTCTCCATACTGTTTATGAATTTAGATATGGTTTATATTTTTCTCCTGAATTCTATTTTGAAATAATAATATTAGAATATTAGCGTGTTCCACTTTCCACCCTTTGATAGATGTATAGGATTCCTAATTTCCCACTCATTTTCATGAAGTACGTCCCAATAGTATAATTCCAGTACATGCAAATAGCTTGTTCATTTATAGATGTCTATTCTTGAATTTCAGTTTAAGTCTACTTAGCGTGTTCCCTGTCGCACTATTTACAATTTAAATGATTGCCCTTACACTTTTCTTATATGGTTATGTGCCTTTCGTTATCTTGATTATTGATTGCCTTTTAACTGTAAGCCTAATACTCGCAGATACTGATTACTAGATAAAACCTTTAAAACTTTTCAGTTGTCCGTGGTCATTTTATGAAATCAAAGTTCATGTAGTTGGGTTTTGTATTTTTGTCTGCCTTTCTTCATAGCTAGCTCCCTAATCCATTGTGGTCATAGGTACCCGTAACGGTGGATGGTAAGTCGGGTACACTAGAATACAACAGGAAGGAATCAGGGTGCTGATGGTAGATTGTGAGGTCGCCTGATTAATGTATATGGTGAATTGAAATTTATGGGCCCGAAAACTATATGGTGAAATTATTGGTCAGGTGACCCCCGATCTCTATCAGTATTTCTGGTAGCAGAGGTAATGGTTAGGGACTAGTTAAAGTTAGGTAGGACTAGATAAGTTAGATAAGTTAGATGCTGCTAAGTAACAACCCTTGTTGCTGCTAAGAGGGTAGGCAGTTCGGGTGAATTGATCGCTCACTTGAAATGTTTGCTTTGAAAAATTATGAAATGTTTTAAAATTGTTATTCTTGTTATTATACTGTTATATGTATTTATCCATTCATTAGTAAAACGTCTTCAATGTTGTTGGGAATCCCCGGGGAATTGAATAGCGAGTGGTGAAGAGAATCCACTTGCTTTGAGGTCACTTACTCCAGGAAGGTTAGTGCGGGTTAGGTAGAACTGGAAGCACTAACTAGGGTTTTTCTGAATGTATGTTTGAATAAATGTTAGCAACGAGGTTCATTGGCAAAATTCCTATTGTGGCATAACCTAGTGAGGGTCACACTGGAAAAGTAGCAGGTTCATCGGAGCTTGGGTGAAAGTAAAGGGGTTCGCTGGTGAAACTTTAGACTTGGATATATCCCGGAAAGGTGGATGAGTCTAGGGAAGTAGCAGGTTCTCCAATGCTTGTGTGAAGGGTAGGCAGAAGAGATCTATCCGTAGTGTGTGAAAAGTAAATGGAAGTAGTTTACTTGCAGTGAAACAAATCTTTCCTGTCTAGACACTTGAGTACAGTGGCGAATGTGTATTTGTTGTAAAATAACCAAGCACTAGCACTTTAGAAAGAAATAAAGTTTCCGTTACCTTGTAAAGGAGGGAGTCAGCCGCGAAGCTGCTCTGACGTCACTCCGTGCCGCGCTGGGATTGGTAGACGCAGCGGGTGTGTAGCGGAGCTGGAATTGTAAAGGAGGGGTGAGTGCCGAAGCGTGAGAACCTGTCTCGCGAAAGGCTGCGCACCCATTGGTCGAAATTATTTGAATTCGTGCATTTTATTGGTCGCACGAAAATAAGAAACGCACTAGGATTGGGAGCGACTTGTAAACAAAGCCGCTCGCACAAATCGTATGTGGCATTCGTACAGACCGCACACTAGACCTGATCCACGATATATGGGATTTGAGAACGATCAGTGGAAAGGTGTTAAAAACGACATTATGTACGGAAATAAAAGAAAAGTGTCCCTCGTAAAGAAAGTAAAGAATTACTTTTAAAAAAAAAACTATTAGAACCAGAGAAGGTGTTGTCATTCCGCCACCAAATACTCCCGCATCTTTCATGCTGTTTGACAAAGGGTACCAAAATTGGGTGGAGTACACCAAGGATGACGGAGTATTGGCTTTTCCTGCGAGGCCCTAGGGCAGTTATGCGCTATACAAATGCAATTTTTCATTTCATTTCACTTTCATTTCATTTTCCGTTAGACGGTACATTTAATGGCAGAATTTTATTTAATTTGTGAACCCGAATGAATGACTTACATCCCAGACCTAGATTAACGCAGTATGAAGCATTAGAATTGTGGGAAATTGAAGCTTTTGAAAGGGATAAGACACGAATGGATAAAGGGTTAACTAAATTTTATCCGAAACTGAAACAAGAGACCCGTGACAAAAAGATGAAGCAGTGGAGACAGAATATGATTGTAGAAGGACTGTTTCCAATGATGCCAGTGGGTGGTCCTCCTGCAGGGGAAAAGAAGACCGAAAAGTGTAAGCATTGGGTGCCTATTGGAGAGTCGGATGATGAATTGTTAGATGACCTGTTTTTAAGAAGTCCACCTCCTTATAATGAAAGACACCAACCTTCTAGTGAGGGGGATAATTCTCGAAGACCTCCGCCCCAGGAAGAGGCCCGATCTGCCAGTGAGGGAGGGGGTTGCTTTATGCCTCCCTATACCGAGAGTTTAGGTCCCGTAGATGCAAGGGATATTTATCCAAGAATGCCAGCTAGTGGGGACGCAAGATACTCCCGGGAAAGAGACTTTTGCCCTAGATCCCCCTATGAAGGTGAGGCAAGACCATCCGGTTCAGGAATACCGTTCCTAAACCCTCCATATGAGGAGGAACCCAGATCCCTAGGTACAGGTACTTTGCACCCTAGACCTAGTTATGGTGAAAGACCCAGAGAGACACCTCCCTCTGCCCCGAGTTGTGCTCCAACTTTAACCCCACAAGTATTACATGACAATTCCGTCGAAAGGATATTGGAGGACAGAGAACGAGAAGCACTAGCTAAGCAGAGAGCTGAAATAGTTCAGAGGATTTCTCAGTTAAATGCAAGTCCTGAGTCTTTAACAATTCCGGTCACTATTGGACCAGTGGTTCCCTTGTATGGGGACCGACAAGGAAGTCCAAGAACTCCAGTTATTACCCCAGTTATAGCCCAACCGAGATCAGAGCCCTTAATTGTAGACGACTTAACAAGTAAATGTGAATCTGAAGTTTCACTAATAGATCTGCCCAGTAGGGAACCAGGAAAAAGGATGCAGAAAAGACATAATCCTTTCAATGTGAGGGAGATTCAAATGGAATCAACTTCAGGTACTAAGAGTGTCACGGTAGTAACTCCTGAAGAAATTGAAAGATGGAGTCGAGAATTAGAAAAACAAACTCTTCAGTCAAAACCTCTAGATCTCTACAAACTGAGAGTAGAAATAGAAGAACTTATGGCAGGAAATGTAGGATTAGATCGATTAAATACCTACACAGAAGAAGAGCTGTTGTTTATCTGCAAGAGCCTCACTCGAAATGCCAGGGTACTCCATGAAAATCTAACTGACACTGCAGCTAGTATGGGAATAGATATCTCAAAATCAAAGCCTTTGCAAAAGCCGTACAGAGCAGATTTCTCAGACAAAGATCTGGAAAACCTGAACATATCAGGGAAGAAGGCACAGGTCAAGGAGTTATTGACAGTATTACAAAAATGGGGAAATGTGGACAGATGGAAAGCCAGGTGGGCCAAAAAGAAAGATGAGGCTAGATCTAAACAAGTGACTCCTCAGTTCCTTCTGAAAGAAGCTGATAAACCAGAGCAGTTGTGTCCTATGTGTGAAGTGTCAGGTGGAAAATACGTACATGTTCCATGGTCCAGACAGGATATTGTGTCTTTTACAAATGATTTCCCAAAATTACGAGAGAAGCCTGTGGACTGGTACAGGCAAGTGGAAAGGTTTGTAAAGGTTCAAAAATGCCTGTGGAAAGATTTGGATGGGTTCTTTGATATCGTAGTTCCGGTAGACTTATGGATCGAATGTAAAATAGCCATAGCTTGGCCTAGTGAGGAGTACCCGTGGGACTCTAGAACAGGGGAACCCTCTAAAGAAGTGATGAGAAAATATGATCAAGTAATTCAACATTTGAAGCTAAAGGTGCCCGCAAAGGAAACTGATTGGACAAAAATAGATAGAACCACGCAGGAAAGGGACGAGACTGTGCACTCCTTTTATGAAAGACTGTTACAGGTGTTTAAAACATACAGTGGTATAGATAATATCGAGATGAAGGACATGACCCACTTCATTTACAGGTTTGTAAACGGTTTAAGACCCGAAATTTGTCAGTGGATCAAAGATAACAAAATCTGTTGGCAGTCCAAGAAAATAGACGGGGTCCTACGGTATGCAAAATACTGTGAGGACGAGATGGCAGATAAGAAAAAGGCCCTCAAGGAGAAGGTGATGTGGGCACAGGTAAAGCTCGCAGAACAACAGGAAAAGCAATTCAGTAAATTGAGTAAAAGTACCCAAAATCAAGGCCCTGGGGGTGGGGGAAAGCCAAAAGTAAAAATGAGCAGAGAAGAAGCTAAAAAGAAATTCCCCTGCCACCAGTGCGGGGAAATTGGACATTGGCGAGACGAGTGTCCGTATTTACAGCATGATAATACCCAAACCCCTGATTTAATTCCACAGACGCAGAATGAAAGACCAAGAAAGACCCAGCAGCAGGTAAAAACAATCCAAGTGCCCCGAGCGCCAAAACCTAATTTTAAGGGAAAATCCCCGCAGGGTGACGACATAGAAATCTGGGGAGGTAATGAGAACAGAAATGCAGCAACTTCGCAGTATTTGTTAAATGACACTTTCCTCTGTGACGACGAGTACTGACGGGGCCTGAGAGGGGAGGACAAGGAGTGTGTACTTGGCGCCTCCTTGCCGGTAGACCAGTCAGGGCCATACATTGAAGGAAAGGTTGATGGAAATGATGTCACCTTTCTGTTGGACACTGGTGCTACCCGTTCTACTATGAGAACAGCGGACGTTCCAAACCTACCCCTCTCGGGAGAAGCAATCCAGGTAGTAGGTGTATCTAATCAATTGATTAGTACCCCAGTTACTGAGCCCATGGAGATTACAATAGGGAACTTTAAGGAAATGCATAGATGTGTCGTTTGTAACACTAGTCCGGTAAACTTACTGGGACGTGATTTGTTGTGCAAAATGAACTGTACTATCTTTTGCACACCAAAGGGCGTCGAAATTCAGACCCCTGATGAAGATGGCATCTATAAGTTAATGTTAATCAGGCCTGACTCAGAAATTAAACGAATGACTGTACAAGACTTACCCGAAGAACTTCAAAAGACAGTGAAATCAGAAGTGTGGGACTTTACTGGAAAAGATGTAGGATTAATGGCAAATGTAGATCCCATACAAATAGCCATGAAAGAAAAAGCAGTTTACCCCAATACCAAGCCTTACAGAATGAGTGCCGAAGTGAGAGCAGGAGCTGCCATTGAAATACAGAAATTACTAGAAGCAAACATCATACAAGAAGTGATGAGCAGCCCTTGTAATTCTCCCATAATTGGAATCAAGAAACCTAGTGGCAAGTACAGAGTAGTGCAGGACCTGAGAAAGGTAAACAAGACCGTTGTTCCTTGCTGTCCTATTGTCCCGAACCCCGCAGTAATCCTGTATCAGATTCCTTGGGATGCTGAGTGGTTCACCGTGATTGACCTATGTCATGCATTCTTTTCGATCCCATTGCATCCAGATAGCAAATTTCTTTTCTCATTTGCTTTCAATAGTCATGTGTATGTTTGGAATCGTGTCCCCGAAGGGTACACAGAAAGCCCCTCTATCTTTAATCAGATCCTGAAAAAATGCCTTGAATCCCTAGTCTTACCTGGAAAGTCTGTTTTGGTACAATATATAGATGACCTTTTGGTGGCGTCTAAAAGTCATAGGGATTGTGTGATTGACACCATTGCCTTGCTGAATCACCTAGGTGAAAAGGGACATAAAGTGGCCCCTGAGAAATTGCAGTTCTGTTCCAAATCAGTGAAATATCTGGGGCACCAGATAGAAAAAGAAAAAGGCATCAGAAAAGTCACTTCCGAGAGAGTCAGTATAATTCAAAAGATGCAATTACCCCGTACTCAGAAAGAGATCAGAATGTTCCTGGGGGTTGTAGGTTACTGCAGGCAATGGATTGTGGGATTCGCAGTCCTAGCAAAGCCCTTGATAAACATGACCAAAAAGGGAGCGAAGGACCCAGTTGAATGGGATGATGAAAGCCTAACAGCATTCACAAAATTACGAGACTGCCTGTGTACAGCCCCTGCTTTAGGAATGCCTGACTATTCTAAGGAGTTTGCCCTGTTCTGTGACACACGAGACAATTGTGCATTGTCAGTCTTAACCCAGGAGCATGGGTTGATTAGACGCCCAGTGGCATATTTTTCTGCCACTTTGGATCCAGTGGCTGCTGGACTACCTGGATGTCTGAAAGCAGTAGCTGCCACCTGCACAAGCTTAGAGCAGAGTGAATCCATTGTAATGGGACATCCTGTAACTGTGTATGTCCCACATGCAGTTGTAATTTTACTGACCCGAACCAAGACTCAGTATCTCACCCCTAGTCGGCTGACTAAATACGAGAGGATTCTCGTGGGTGCTGCAAATGTAGCTATTACTCGGTGTAATATACTGAACCCAGCCACCCTACTTCCTGACTCAATGGTTGTAGAAGACCAAGGAGAGAACGAGCATGACTGCATTGACCTGACAGAATTCAGTACTAAACCCCGCCCAGACATTAAGGAAACCCCTTTGCCTGTACATGATGAGCAATGGTTTGTGGATGGCTCATGTATGAGACACGAACTTGTAGGCCTAAGCGCTGCTTATGCTGTAGTCTCTTTAGACAGCATTAAAGAAGCATCATGTTTATTTGGAGTAAAGTCTGCACAAGTAGCCGAATTGATAGCATTGATAAGAGCTTGCAAATTGGGAAAAGACAAAAAAATAACAGTGTATACTGACAGTCAGTACTGTTACGGGGTTGTGCATGACTTTGGCCAATTATGGCTACAAAGGGAATTCCTGACTTTATCAGGTACCCCCATTCGGAATGGAAGGATTGTACAAAATTTACTGGAAGCAATCCAATTACCAAAAGAATTGGCAGTAGTCAAATGTGTTGCCCATAAAAGAGGCCTTGACGCTGTATCTTTGGGAAATGATTTTGCTGATCGAGTGGCAAAACAATGTGCTATGGATCGCATGTCAATAAATATCAAACTGGGAGGGACTGGAAACAGCTGCCAACTTATGGTGTTTGAAGAAGTGCCTACCTGGGATGAAGTGAGAGAATGGCAGCATGCTGTGCCTTGGGAAGAGAAAGAGAAGTGGAAGGAACTTGGTTGTCGACCAAGGAGTGAGGATGGTGTCATTGTGGGCCCAAAAGGTATGCCTGTGTTACCTAGACACCTGCTCTCCACTATGGCAAGATTGATACATGGCAGTTCATACACTGGCAGGGATGCCATGGTTCTGGTGTTTCAGCAGACTTGGTATAACCCGAAGTTCAGGAAGGTAGCAGAATCACTCTGCCAGAGGTGCCTGACATGCCAACAGTTCAACGCTGGTAAAAGAACCGTAGTTGAACTGGGAAAAATTGGAAGATCAGGGGGTCCCTTTGTAAGAATTCAGATTGACTTCATCACCATGCCTCGTTGTGAGGGAAAAAGGTATGTCCTTGTCATTGTCTGCCTGTTTTCAAAATGGGTGGAAGCTTACCCTGCCACACAGAATGATGCCATAACGGTAGCCAAACTGTTACTGAAAGAATTGATACCTAGGTTCGGGGTTCCAGTCATGATTGAATCAGATAGAGGCGGACATTTTCAGAATGAGATAATGGCTCAGCTCTGTAAAGCATTTGGAATTACACAAAAGCTGCACTGTGCACATCGTCCAGAGGCTTCTGGAGTAGTCGAGCAAATAAATGGCACTATAAAATCGAGATTAGCAAAAATGTGTGATTCTACTGGCATGAATTGGATTACTGCCTTGCCTCTTGTTCTGATGGGACTCAGAAGTATTCCAGATCGGAAAACAGGCCTGAGCCCCCATGAAATCCTGATGGGAAGAGTGATGAGACAAGCATGGGTACCAGGATACAAACTGTTAAGCATTTCTGATGATTTGGTACTTGAATACTGCAAGCAACTGGGTGACCAAGTGCGTTCTATCTCTCGCCAGATTGGGGAAGACGCCGTCGCCAACCCGACAACTCCAGTTCACAAATTGGTTCCTGGTGACTGGGTTAGAATCAAGAATCATACTCGTTCGAGTTGCCTGGAACCGAGGTGGGGAGAAAAACGCCAGATAATTCTGGTGACCACGACAGCAGTGAAGTGTGCAGGCGTTCCTAAGTGGATCCATGCCAGCCATACACAGAAAGTAGTTCCGGACAAGGAACCTGGAGCTGAAGGTTGTCCAGCTGAGGGGTCTGCAGACACCGGTCCTGAAGTAGCTGATGACGAACAACCGAGCACCAGCCAAGATGATTGGATACCCATAATCGACCTAACGGAAGACCCAATCAGAACAAGAGAGCGAAGCCAAGAAGATAGAGAGTGGAATAGAGAGGAAGAGATAGGCACAGGCGAAGACCCTCAGATCATTGAGATTCACATCAAATCTGAGGACGAAGAGGGAGGTCAGACAGGGACAGAACAAGTGATCGATACTCCTCCACTGACTCCTGAAATTGAAAAGGGAAAGACTAGAACTAGTACAAAAGTTCGAGCAGAAGAAAATCAAGAGATCGAAGTGCTTGAACAGGATCAGATAGAATTAGAATAACGTGTTCAGGACACAGAAACAGAGACATTCGAAATCCAAAATCAAAATTCACCTGAACCAGGCCAGCTTAGTAACCAGGCAGAAGAAATAGATACAAGACCTGGGATTAGTCAGATAGGAAGGGAAGAGACAGAAACAGAAGTGCCACAAACAAACGAAAATAAAAGAGTATTAGAAGAAAGCCAAATCACAGTGCCAGCTAAAAGACTCAAGAAAAAGAAAAATATTGAACCAGGATTTATTAAGAAACTGAGACTGAGAATAAAAACAGTAGAAGAAAAACTTGCAGAAAGAAGGAAAAGTCCTCGAATTACAGAGCAAGCTGGAGAAAGCTCCAAAAGAAGGAGTGATCGAATAAAAAGACTGAACGAGAAATACCAAAATCCTGAATGGACATTTTTAATTTTGGAGGATTTTGAGGATCTTGATTTGACTGACGAAAGTGACGGAGAACCGATTGCTGATCAGTCTACAGAAGAGGAAGACGAATTAACCTGAAATTGCACAAAGTAAGCTAACTGTGCAAAGTTACAGAGAGGGGTTGAGAAATCTTCTTCTGAACGAAAATGTCTGATTCAAACGTGAATGGAAGGCCTAGACGCAGTTGTTGCAAAACATGCTGCAAAGTATGTATATGTAGTATAGCTATAGTGATAATAATTTGGATAGGACTAACAGTTTTCATTCCTTTTATGGTAAGCAAAAATACTAATATCGACCCTACTCAGACTGTGACCACTGACACTGAAGAACTGACAACACGAAGTGTAGAAAGACGTGAAAAAGCACTCAGACAAACAAAACGAGACTTAGAAGCATCAGATGAGGAAGGACTACATTATCATGGAGTTAGAAACCAGACACAGTTAAATGTTTTTGCAAATCTTTTAGTGCACTATGTAGAAACTATGGAAATAGAAGACTGCTATGTCTGCATGAAGCTACCTACTTCTGTAGCTGAAGGCGTGACTTATCATCACCTACCTCTGACTTATGGAATTTCCTGTAGCATTTTAGCTAGTTTATTTTACAAAAGAGGACCATTACAGTATTACTATTCTAATTCAGACGTGATATTTTCTGAACTTCCTATACGTGGAAATCTGAATCCTGTACATACCAAAAGTGACGTTACACGTTATATGGGAGAATACTTTCTGACTATAGGTACCATAGACTTAAATGAAGCACACAGAGACAACTTGACCTGTTCTTTACATGAACAAGAAGAAATATTTTTTAACATGGCAGAGAAAAGAAGGGAGAGTTTCCAAAGAAAGGCAAATGACAAGAGACAGAAAACTCCTAAATAGGCTGAAAATATGGAAGGCACCTCAAATGGTGGGAGTGGTCCTGCTTTGTTGCTGGATTTCGAAAGGAAAGGGAAACTTTGTCTTCATCGCGAGAAGACTAGTTATTATAATAACATTTTCATTGGTTCCAGTCAATGTGAACACAATTACAAGGTAATTGGAGGTTGGGGTTTCAAAAATGGGTCAGAACCTGTGTTTCCCGGAATTTATTATATATGTGGGAACAAGGCTTATTTCAAATTGCCGGATCACTGGTATGGAAGCTGCTACTTTGGCATTGTTTTCCCGAAAATATACCATGTGAAAGAAGTTGCTGGAAGCAATGAAAACACTAATGGCTTAGTACGTAGTAGAAGAGAAAGCGTAGTTGAAATAATGGGTAGTATTTTTAGTGCACTGATACCTGGAGTGGGAGTGGTTCTGAACACTCACAGAATTTGCAAATTATCCACAATAGTGGATGTGTTGTCTACTGACACAGCTCATGGATTTCTGCTGGTCAATACCGAAATGGTTGCGATCAGATCAATGGTTTTGCAGAACAGACTTGCGCTAGACACCTTATTAGCAAAAGAGGGCGGAGTCTGCCGGATGCTGAAGGCGCAACATTGTTGCACTTACATACCGGACAAAAGTGTACAGATTAAAAAATATGTGAAAAACATTACTAATTTGGAAAAAGAACTCAAACCACTGGAGGTTGACAGTGCCTGGAAGAGACTTGTAGATGGTCTCTCCAATGTAGGTCATTGGTTTGCTAATTTAGGTAGAAGTTTATTGTTTAAGGTACTGATGCCAATTGGAGTGATAGGTCTCCTCATACTCCTCATATTCATCTGTTGCAAATGTCGCAAACACACAAAGAAGTACACGGTGGATAGAAGGGGTGTGAAACGGAGTGTGGATGAGCTTGAATTGGAAGAAATGAATAATCAGATTTACAAAAAGGTGAAAAATTCTCACCCTGATAAAGATGTGAAAGAGAAATTGAATCGCTTGTTGGAAGAGATTGAGATGCATAAAGTGTGAAAAGTTGGCATCTGATTCCATTTGTATTTGTGATGATAGTAAATATCATCAAAGAGGGGATTGATGAAGCAAGATTTCGCACATTACGCGACTTGCTGAAGTCAAGAACCTCGATTTATGTATAACTCTGTAATCAAAATTGTACGTTTTACTAATTTCCTTTATTTTTACTATATACATGTATCTTAGGGATGCTTGCCTATGTGTTTTACTAATACGATTAATTTGTGTTTCTAAAATGGTCGCCGTTTAGAAGATTGCTTCTGCGCATGCGTTAGTCACACTCACGTGACGTGACGTAGTTGTGATTTGGAGGGAAAGGGTGCGCATGCGTAATAGCCACAAGATGGCTGCCGTGTAATAATATGGTGAAGCTTGTGCAGATGCTCTTGTGTTATTGTGTATTGCACTAAAACATAACTGCATAGTATATTTTTATAGTGATAATTCATAAGTACACAACCATGTTATGTAGTTTATTCATTTATTTCTATGTTTTAATTTGTTTTCGCTTACTTTTCATGTATCATGGTAAACGGGGGGTCCGAATGGGTCGAGAGCCATCTTGAAGGTCCCTTCCGCGCATGACTGCGCAGCCCAGGGAACAGTAGCCTTGAGCGGTGGAACTCAGCCAGCTGGCAGCCACAGACAAGATGCTCCTGAGAAAGCCACCTCTGACCCAGGAGGATGGAGAAATTGTGTTCCTAACTTGCTACATTGTAAATTCTCTATTGTGTTCTGTGTTACTTGTCTGTGGGAAACCTAAACTGGCTAGGCGGTACCCTAGAATGTAAATTAGGCCTTAGAAAAGTCTGTTCTGATTGGTGTGTTAAATTGTGGATTCTGACACTTTGCAACATTGGGGGGTGGTACACTGACCCGAAAACAGTATATCTAGCCTAGGTTTAGCTATAGAATTTGTCCGACTTGTCTGAATAGCTGACCTGTCACTGACCCAACGCACTCAATAGGTGACTGAATAGACTTTTAAAGGTTTTACTAAACCTTAAGTGCTGGCGGAGCACTTTGCTGGGGAGTTCGCTAACCCAATCGGGGTTCTGACTGATAGCTGCAGAGAGGGTGGAGCGCAGGCGTTGCTTTCGAACTGCGGGTGCTGGTCGTGCCTTGGTGGTCCTGTCCTGATCCTAATCCGGGTTTCCTGTCCTGTCCTGGGGTGTCCATTCTGCACCTGCTGTCCCATTGATGACTGCTATTCCTTGGGGTATTTCCTGTCCTTGACTGATCCGTGGCCCGGGTTGGTTTTCACACCATTCTAGGTAAATATATAGATAGGGTTGAAACTCTATACTGCACCTTTCTATTTTTCTGTCTTTGCTTTAATAAAGACATACTTGCACATGTTATATTTTCCATGCTTTCCGCAGTCTGCCATATGACAACCTATTGCATTTTATTCTCATAGTATGTTCCTATGTTACCTTACCTTTTAGAGCACAATTCTCTCCATACTGTTTATGAATTTAGATGTGGTTTATATTTTTCTCCTGAATTCTATTTTGAAATAATAATATTAGAATATTAGCGTGTTCCACTTTCCACCCTTTGATAGATGTATAGGATTCCTAATTTCCCACTCATTTTCATGAAGTACGTCCCAATAGTATAATTCCAGTACATGCAAATAGCTTGTTCATTTATAGATGTCTATTCTTGAATTTCAGTTTAAGTCTACTTAGCGTGTTCCCTGTCGCACTATTTACAATTTAAATGATTGCCCTTACACTTTTCTTATATGGTTATGTGCTTTTCGTTATCTTGATTATTGATTGCCTTTTAACTGTAAGCCTAATACTCGCAGATACTGATTACTAGATAAAACCTTTAAAACTTTTCAGTTGTCCGTGGTCATTTTATGAAATCAAAGTTCATGTAGTTGGGTTTTGTATTTTTGTCTGCCTTTCTTCACAGCTAGCTCCCTGATCCATTGTGGTCATAGGTAAGCATGGGCGGATTTTGCGGATCCACGATTCACGAATTTGCGGATTCACGGATCGTGGATCCCCAAAATCCGCGGATTATGCGGATCGGCGGATTTGGGGGCGGGCCTTCCTCGAGTGTGTGGGCGGGGCCAAACGGACGGGGCTTCCATGCGAGCGCACATGCCGCTTGTGTGTATAAAAGGGGTTTGCGCTCGTGAAAGTCAAAGATGCCGCTTGTGTGTATAAAAGGTCAGAGACCGATCAGAGCAGCAGATTAAGAGACAGAAGCCCCTGGTCACAGGAACAGCACGGGGATTCCGCTCGTCAAAGTCAAAGATGCAAATGCCTCTGGCCAGCATCACAGCGGATTTTCGATGGTATATTTGGGAAGAAGGCACATCTGCCCAGCCTCCCAACGCTCACGATTTTTTTTGGGCTGATGAACGAGTCACTCACTGCATTTGCGCTTCAACTAGTTCCAGCGACCAAGTGTGTGTTACTATGCAATCGCGCCGAAGTGCGCAGGGGTCCCTTGAGTGAAATGTCCATCATAGTGGGTAAATGGCGGGAAGACGGTGCACACCTCGAGTGTGTGGGCGGGGCCAAACGGACGGGGCTTCCATGCGAGCGCACATGCCTCTTGTGTGTATAAAAGGGGTTTGCGCTCGTGAAAGTCAAAGATGCAAATGAGTCACTGAATTTAAGCTTCAACTAGGGCACATGCTTTATTTATATCTGCAAGTGTTTCCTGTTGAGGTTTATTTTTTGTGCCAGGACCGTCGTGCCCGAATGAACCCTGCCCTTCATATTTATTCAAGATGAAGACACCACCGGTTAAATAATTTACGATGGCGCCGGCAAGCTGCCAGCGCCATCCTGCAAAAGTTACTTAATTAGCTTCAACAGGAAGCTCCAACTGATAAAATAAAGCAGGCGCTCGAGCCCCTGCTTTATCTTATCTGTTAGAGCTTCCTGTCGAAGCTAATTAAGTAACCATTTGAGGATGGCTCTGGTAGCTTGCCGGCGCCATCGTAAATTATGTTAGGCTTGAACTTTTGACCGCAAAATCCGCTCCGATCGCGGATTGCGGATTCTCGGTAAATTCGCGAGAGTTCGCGGATCGCGGATTTACCGAAAATCCGCAAAATCCGCGATCGGAGCGGATTTTGCGCTCATGCTTAGTCATAGGTACCCGTAACGGTGGATGGTAAGTCGGGTACACTAGAATACAACAGGAAGGAATCAGGGTGCTGATGGTAGATTGTGAGGTCGCCTGATTAATGTATATGGTGAATTGAAATTTATGGGCCCGAAAACTATATGGTGAAATTATTGGTCAGGTGACCCCCGATCTCTATCAGTTTCACTGCTCCAGGAACTTCCGTGGATGTTAAGACTATATTCTCTGTTTTTGATAAATTCATTATAATGCGAGGTGATGTACTAAGGAGATGCACTATCTTTCTTATGTCATGTTCTAATCCTGATTAGGTTATACTAGCCTTTTACTACAGTTATCTATGCACCCACTGCTTTCACTGTTGGTCCAGTTGCATACTTCATGATGGTCTTGTTCATTGCCATGGGAGGGCAGCTGTTTTCCCTCGTCACCATGCCTACTAAATTTGTTCAGGGTGGGATGGGAGGGTATGGGTGGCGGGTGGGTCGGGGGTTTGGATTTTTATTTGGTTTTCTTTGTTTGTTGTCATTACTTTCTGCTCCTTCAGGTCCGTTTGTTATTACTTTCACTGCTCAAGCACTGTTATACATTGTTTTGTGAACAGCATTTGCCTCAGGTCCAATGGTTGCCCTGACTTTCATCAGTCTTCTAAGTCGTTTCAATATACTTTGAAACACATCTGGCTGAACCGCAGGATCTGGCCTCTCTGTTTTAGGCAGCCCACGGGGCTCACAAGGGCAATTGATCTTGTTAAGCCATCTGCTCTATGTCCAAACAAACCTATCCTCCACAAGTCACAATTTTATTTGGTTTCATGCTTCCTGGTTGTACTGTTGTCCGAATGGAAGAGTCCTATTGGAGGTGTTGTTAAGAGCAGACTCGTTAACCTGAGCTGGTTTGATCTTCCAATGTATCCCTATGTCACACACTACAGTTAGTACACCCCTAGGTAACACTTGGGTGGACAACCTGAAAATAATCTCACTCAATGTCAAAGGTCTTAATCAACCAATTTAGCGGCTGAAGATCCTGGACTATCTCCAAAGGCAAAGAGGAGATATTGTCCTGTTACAGGAAACTAAGATTGATACACAACAATTCAACACAATTAGAAATAGATTCTACAGCGAGGTGGTAGGTTCTGAAGCGATTGGCAAGGAAAATGGTGTCCTGACACTGATAGCAAAAAAATCTAATGTTGAACTGGTATCTTTCACGGCTGACACTAATGGAAGGTGGGTCACAACTAAGTTGCTTAAAGATAACACAGAATTTTATGTCACAAATGTTTATGCCCCTAACACCAGTGAACTGAGTTTCTGGAACGACCTCACTAAACAGATTGAAACTATTCCTGACTTGGCTATGCATGTCCTGACAGGAGATTTTAATCTACCCCTTGATCCGACTCTCGACAGGGACTCCAAGTACACTTTTTGCTGTAATAAATTTCACAAAGCCTTTACTAACCTTTGCGCTCGCTTTAACTTAGTGGATTCTTGGCGGTTACAAAACCCTACGGGTAGAGAATACACATTCTACTCACCACCCCACGATTCGTACACTCGCATAGATTATCTCCTCATTACGAACAACGGCATCTCTAGAATAGATGAAACAACAATAGAACCCAGGGTACTATCTGACCACTCGTGTATTTCACTGTCCATCTCCAATGTAAAATCGTCCATCCGTCAGTCCGTTTGGAGGCTAAATGACGAGGTATTGGACATGGAGCAGCACAGGTCAGCCATAGAGGACGCCATCCAAACCTACCTAGAACACAATAAGAAAGGAGACACTTGGACCTAACTCGTTGGGAAGCTCTGAAGAGTACTATCAGGGGGGTAATTATCAAAATTAGATCAGCTGTAAATAAAGAACATAATAGGGCCCTTGAAGACATACAAAAAAAGATCTCAGCTCTAGAAAGCAAACACCTGATAGATAGAGACGGTGCAACACTGAATAAGCTGGCCAATAAGAAATATGAATACAATAAAATAATAAGCAAAAGAGCGGGGGTCTGGTTAAACAGACGGGAGAGGTTCAAATTGCTTCAAATATCTGGGGTTAGATTTTGACAAAGACTTAATTTCTACACTACACATCAACGAAAATCTGACATTCAAAAAAATCTCCAAACTGCTAGATGGGTGGTCACCTAAATACCTCTCATGGTGGGGCAGGGCCGAAACACTAAAATTGATGGTGACTCCTTTAGTGAATTACCTGGCAAGCATGTTGCAGATAACTTTCTCCGCTGACTTCTTAAATAAGATCGATAAGCTCTTTGGTACTTTCCTTTGGCAGGAGAAGAAGCCCAGAATATCTTTAACGAAGCTACAGCTATCTAAAGAAAAAGGCGGTCTGGGTCTCCCCAACTTCAGGAATTACCAGACAGCGTTCCTGTGCAAACAGGGTGCGAATTGGCTGACTGTGACTTCGGATTATACCCCATTGTGGCTTGATATAGAGAAATCACTCATCGACAACGTCCCTCTACCTGCCCTACTCACTATGGATTTCTCCCACCTGCCTCACTCTAAATACATTCTTCTTAATACTAGGCGTGCCCTTTTGAGACTGGAACAGACACACAAATCTAACTTAAAAATCAAAAAGTCTAATCTGGTATCCCTGTGGCGGAATCCCTCCCTTAAACATGAAGGAAAATGTCTCCAGTGGGAACCCTAGTCTAGGAAAGGCATCATCTTAGTAAGAGATCTCTATGATGGACCACATCTTCTGTCTTTCCCATCACTCCAGACCCTACACAACTTAACGTCTATGGATTTTTATGACTTTCTGAAATTGAAAGCCCTCCTCTCGGCGCGCTCTTTTAAGCCCTATTCCCCTTGGCTCATGACTCAGGTACCGCGAATTATGGAAGCTGGCCATTTTGTTTCTAAAACATATAAACTCCTTCTCCCTCTCCCAAGGAAAACGCACAAACAAAATGAACATAAATGGGAAACGGAACCCAATTCCACCGGTCTAACGTTTGACAGGGACAAAATATATTACACGGACTTCTCGAATAAAATCTCCCCTATCCTCTCCCAAACCAAGTACATGTTACTAAATAGAACGTACTGGAGCCCGGAAAGGCTTTTCAAACTTCACCTAAGAGAAAACCCGACTTGCTGAAACTGTAACTCAGCTATCGGGGATCTTGCTCATATGCTTTTTACTTGCCCCTTACAGCTATATTGGGGGAAAATTTTTGATTGTATAGAACATATTTTTAATGTCAAACCTACTAGGGAATTCTCATACATCATACTGGGCGTTCTTGACCCGAAACTAGTTAACGATTATGACCGTCAGCTGCTCGACCTCTTGCTCACCATGGCCTGTAAAGTCATATTATGTAAATGGAAGAACGCCAAAGAAGTGTCCTTTAAAATTTGGCAAGAGTGGTTGTCCTTCCTAAGAGGTGCTGACAACCCGGCGTTGCATTCCTCCCGATGGCGCATATCACACAAGAAACTTTGGAAATCCCTAGACGCCTTGTCATTCTCATTTGATCCCCCTTCCTACTCCTTCAGTGTGGTATGTATATTCACAGAGTGATCATGCCACGCACAACGATTTGTGGCGGAGTGGGATAATATGTACTAGTTTGTAATAATCGGTAATAATCGATTCCATATACTGCCATTTCCACATTGCTACTAATGGTGTTGAATTTAAATGTATCTACAGATGCTTGAGTATGGACATCTTGTATGTAACAGTTAATCTGTATGTAACAATCGATTGGTTTGTATTTTATTGAGTCAGACCTATTTTGTTTGTTTTTCTTTATATCATGTGATTATTTTGTTTTTTTATATCATGTGATTATACATTGTTCTGCTTTAGTTTCATTTTCTTTCTTCATTCAGTTCATGTTAAATTACCTTCATGTACCTGTTATTCTTTTGTGTATTTCCTTGCATATATTCTTTTTCAATAAAAATGATTTGAATTTTAAAAAAAACATTTGTATACCTAAAAAAAAGAATGTGATCTTGTGTAATGTTACTAGCGCTCATGTAAAAGCACTCTAGTCATGTTCCAACTGCAAATATAAGCATGAGGAGTGGATGTAATTGGGAATTGGTTTGGTGTGGCAAAGAGAAAAAGGGCAGCAGCCGGCGGTGGAGACACTCACCATGGAGGCAGCAGGAGACTGGGGAAAGAAAGGGGGCTAGTAACACGGAAACAGTGATGCATGAGATCAGAAGCATGCACAGCAGAGGCAGAAAAGAAAACGGAAAGCCTTTACACGCTGCACGCAAAAGGAATGTGCCCAATGTGCATTAATAAACAGTTGCAGATATAAAAAAAAAAAGAACAGAAAATCTAGTTGCTTGATGTGGCGGTGATATTTCATAATTCTACAGAATTTCTGCTACGATTGCCAACAATCTTCAAAAGTGCTGCCTTGTGTAAGGTCAAAGGTTGAACAAAAAGGAAGCTCCGAAATAAAACGACGTGCGGGAGGTGGTGGGTAGGGGGACGCTGACAATAACGGGAAAGCAGCAATTAGGGAGAGGATGGTCAACAAGACACAAACACGACTCTGTGCGGCAGCTGCCGTGCTGATTATAAGAAAATACCTTGGAAAATGCAAGCGCAGCGTCTGTGAAACTTGTAAACCACATACAGCAGGGGCAGTTTTCTGGAAGGGTCCGAAACACGAAAAGGTGAGACTAATTAAGCATGCTAACCAATCAAAAGCAGGCACGTATGACGGGCAGGAACAGGAACAAATGGAAAAGATGGGAGGTGCTGCAAACAACAATCTAGATTACAACATGCCTCCCAGAGCAGCACATGCGCTGCATAGGCTCGACCTAAAAAGGGGCCGTTGTCTAAGCATGTACTCTTTTCTTGCTGCTTGGGTAAAGTACGTGTTGCACCCATATACTGTATTGCATAAAATGTTGCTGCACTGAGATTTTGTTTGATAATTGTAGTTAAAATGTGCTCAGTAACTATTTTCATGAATATGAAGTGGTATCGCTCTGCCTTGCATAACAGCTGCGTATGTGTAGCTAAATGTGGAGTAATTGCCTTTGTTTAACGCTCGGCAGAATGGCGTTTTATTTTTGAAAACATTGTTTCTCTAGATCGCATTTGACGCAGTGTGAAGAATTTAGTTTGTTTCATTACTTGGAAAGAATGTGTGGTCGCTCTGAGGCCTGTTCAATTCCAAACACTAAATGGTCACAAAGTTTTCTATTAGAATAGAAGAGAGTCCCTTGTAGCCTAATGGTTATGGCCCTAAACTCTTTCTTGAAAGTTAATGGTTCAAGGCCTGGTATCAATTATGAAGTGATTAATAAAACGGTTCACAATTAACATTTAAAAAAGATATAGTGAATGTTAAAAACATATATTGCATTGACTTCAAAAACTTTAAACTTTTTTTAAAGAAATACTGCTTAGCATTTATAACTATATTTGGTGGGGGTGCATTCCATCTTTTGTGTAAACATTTATTATGAATTAGACTAATATTGGCAGTGCTAACAGGGCATCAGAGGAGGATATGTTATTTACGAAAACGAATGTGATTTGCTAGATAATTCTGTAGCCAAATCAGTACAGATGACGGTCTCCTCCTCATTCAAAAATGTGGATAATGATATTGGTAACTCAGTGTCATCAGCCATATCATCTACCTAGCCTGCACCTTCTGGGATCAAAAGATTAATGAAGAATAAAAATGGGCTGACTGGGAAGAATCCCTGGGATCTGAGCATAATATGGATGGTGGTGGTTTAATTCCGCAGTATGGAAAGAATTTTCTATACCTATGACAGGACCTGAATATTGGTGCTTTGTGTGGGCCATATGATGATGTGAAATTATAATTTTCCTGATATCTTGTATGATAATGATGCGTATTTTGCTGATGATGATGATGCCAGTTCCCCTAATAAATGAAAGCAGCTGACAACTCGCAGACAGTAGTTTTGGATGCAGTAGGTAACCCCATGTTTGACCTTTGGTTGTTTCAACACCCGAAACCCACTAAATAGTTTCCTCCACCTTTTTTTGATGAGTACAGAAAATACAGAATTAGAACTCCCATTGACAGGACAAAGAGGCCCAAAATGAGGGCAGAATACCCTAAAACTGTTGTTTTAGACAGGGCGGCTGTGACCCCAGTTTTGGACACTACAATCGCCACTTTCTTGACCAGAGGTGGTAAAGATCTCAGATGGGGTGTGGATAGAGCCTGGTCTTCATGCTAAGATTAGATGTTGGACATCTTGGGTCCATTGACAAATATTTTGTACCAGGTTGAGTAAGCTACAAATACAGATGAGACTCTGGATCTGGAGGTAATATCTAGAGGGGCTTAGAAGGCAGTATGTTTTTTGATCATTACAAATGCTGGACTGTCCTATGATAGGCCGAAAGGACATTGGCTCATAATTGATCAAAAACTGGGGGTTCTTGCTAATTCACAAGTTGAATTACACAACCAAGGGTGTTTATTTGGTTATGACTTTTCAAGGAAATTGAACGTTATGTGCAAGTTTTCCTTCGGTACATAAGGGTCATTCCTCACTGATGAAGGTATTTGGGCATGTCTCTCGTACTGCTAGCAGGTACAGGGGTTGATACTTTGGCCGTGCCTATTACATCAGGCCTACTTCAACTACCAACAATAAAGATTCTGGCTGATATTCTTCCCATAGAGAAGGGGATGTGGATGTTCTAGAGTTGGTGCAGTACAAGCATGCGTGAGTTCAAGGTAAGAATTATTTTCTTCCCACTTGTAAAAGAGGCAGGTTGGCCCTTTTTGCTCAATATTGGATGATGATTTCAAGCAGGGGGTTTCATACAGAAATGTATGCCACTCTTGTGCATCCTCCTCCAATCCAGTTTTCCACAGAGAGGCTAAAGTTAATTTCATTGGAGGTGCAGGAATTGTTCAAGAAGGGATCTACAGAAACTTGTTTGTTACATCCAGAGGGCTTGGAACAAGAGGTTTCAACCAGTGATAAACTTAAAAGATCTGAACCAATTTTTCTTGTAATGAATTTTCAAAATGGAGAATCATTCTTAGAGAAAGCCTCCTCCCAAAGACCTGGATGATGCTCTAAGATTTGAAGGATGTTTATCTGCAATTCATTCTCAGATGTAGTCTTTTCCCAGAGAACTGAATGATGTTCTTAGATTTGAAGGATGTGTATCTGCAATTACTTTGGTCAGGGGCAGGCTTATAGGTTCAAGTGGATTGAGAGATAGATCTTTTCACTCCCAGATGTGAAACTAAAGGTAATCAAGAAAAAGTTGGGGATGAGGTTGGCTCAGCAGCAGGTTTCTCTCCGGTAGTTGGCGAGATTGGTGGGACTTCATGCATCTTCAGTTCAGGTCATCTTTCCAGGGCCCCTTTACTGCAGGGCTCGCCACTATTAAAGATAAATTACCTGCAAAAGGGTCTTGAATACTCTGAGAGGCAATGGAAGAAATAGACCGGCATAGTTATGCAATGCGAGATGCTAGTCTCTGGGATTGAGACGCCAGGTGTGTCACCTTCTCAGCTGGAGAAAGATGGTTCAAGAGGGATGAGTCACTGCACATAAATTGTTTGGAGCATCTTGCATGCTCCTTTGCAGTTTAGAGACTGGTAAAAACCAAGGTCAAATGTTCAGTCCTCCTATGCATGGACAATCTGACAGCAGTCAGGTACATAAACGGACTAAGGGGGAAATGTCAAGAACCCTGGCAGAATTGTCTAGGGTATTTTAGAAGGTTTCACTCTGACAAGAGATATAGCTGAAGATAGATATCTGTCGGGACGCAACATTGGGTGGAGGACTGGTACTCAAGGAACAGCTACGATGCCAATAACTTGTGTCTGGATAATCAGGTTTTCAACACACTGAACATGGTTTGAGTCCATTCTACATAGATTTGTTTGCCTCTTGGCTAACAGCTCAGTTACTGAGGTATTTCAGCTGGAAACAAGATCCAGAAGCTTTTATAGGCGAATCCTTTTCTTCAGGATTGGTACAATGGAAATTACTATTTTTTTCTACCTTTCATCATTATACCCACATGTGTGGTGCTGGTGTGCAGGCAGTCAGCAAGGGTGGTCTAACACCACTATGGAAGGTGCAGCCTTGGTATCCCTCCATCTTGAAGCTTCTGGAAAATTGCCCAATTCACCTGCTCGTCTTCCCACAAATGTTGAGGGGCCTTCAATGCCAGTATCCTAGGCTAGTTTGCAACCTGACACAGGTAGCATGTAATCTTTCAGGTTACTTATAGACATGCCAACAGTTTCGGAGTTTGTTTCAGGGTACATCAGAGCCGCATTAGCACGGAGCACAACTAGGGCCTAGAACTCGATCTTGGAGGTTTGGAATGGCTGGTCTACAGAAAAGCGAATGGATCTGGTTTAATCGGCTGTCAGAGGAGTTTTTAATTACTTAGCCTCTTTGGCGGCTGGTCAGAAATCCTATAAGGTACAGGTCAGCAATATCAACAGGAAACCATAACAATTATGGTAAACCAACTGGAAGCACACCTTGGATTGCAGACTGATGAAGGGAATTAGATTTGTGAATCCTCCTAAACCCAAATACTCTACTTTGTGAGATGTAAATGTGTTGTTACAAATGTTCCAATCATGGAAAGAGAATGATAAGCTTTCTTTTAAGTTGTTATCCGCCAAGTTGGTTGTGCCATTGTTCTTGGTATCATTTAGAAGAATATCGGCTGTTAGTTAGACACCCTGGATATTTATGCAATTAACTTTTTTCCAGTAAGGGTCC
Source organism: Lissotriton helveticus (assembly GCF_964261635.1). Lineage (NCBI taxonomy): Eukaryota > Metazoa > Chordata > Amphibia > Caudata > Salamandridae > Lissotriton > Lissotriton helveticus. Next base: position 210,483,034 of record NC_136061.1, on the reverse strand, counting down.
AATTTACCATTATGAGGCATACTAAGAATACTTCTTCCTCTTTAGAGTTTCCTTCATTTCCCTCACATCCTAAGTTGTGCATGGTGAGGTACCTTAAGCATTGTGTAAAGGTAACAGAGGCTCCAAGAACTTTATGTCCTCAGTTATTAATTACATAGGACAAGCCATTCACTGGATGACCTGGTCCTGGTCAGTCCGGTCGCTCCTCTTGCCGCGTGGCCACCCCGAGTGTGCCCGTTCTCCTCCCGCTGCCGCTGCCACCGGTTTTCTTGTGTTGCCCTGTAAACTTGTTAGTTGTAAGCTGTCCCTGACTGTCCCTGTGCCTGCTTGTTGTCCCTGACTGTCCCTGTGCCTGCTTGTTTCTCGTGTCTATTTCTCTGCCGTTGTTAGTTGTATGCTGTCCCTGACTGTCCCTGTGCCTGCTTGTTGTCCCTGACTGTCCCTGTGCCTGCTTGTTTCTCGTGTCTATTTCTCTGCCGTTTCTCGTTCTCTCGTGTGTGCCCTGTCCCTTTGCCCATCGTTGTCCCCTGCCCCACCCCGCTCCCTGCCGCTGCTCCCCCGCGCCCCACCCCCGCTCCCTCCAGCATCCTCGCACGCTCCCCCCCACTCGCCACCCCGCTCCCGCCTCCCAGCTGCTCCTCCCTCCCACAAAGGTACTTGAGGAGAGGCGCACGGGGCAGGGAGCTGTGACCTACCTGACCTGACCTGGTCAGTCCGGTCGCTCCTCTTGCTGCGTGGCCACCCCAAGTGTGCCCGTTCTCCTCCCGCTGCCGCCGCCGCCGGTTTTCTCGTGTTGCCCTGTAAACTTGTTAGTTGTAAGCGGTCCCTGACTGTCCCTGTGCCTGCTTGTTGTCCCTGACTGTCCCTGTGCCTGCTTGTTTCTCGTGTCTATTTCTCTGCCGTTGTTAGTTGTATGCTGTCCCTGACTGTCCCTGTGCCTGCTTGTTGTCCCTGACTGTCCCTGTGCCTGCTTGTTTCTCGTGTCTATTTCTCTGCCGTTTCTCGTTCTCTCGTGTGTGCCCTGTCCCTTTGCCCATCGTTGTCCCCTGCCCCACCCCGCTCCCTGCTGCTGCTCCCCCGCGTCCCCACTCCCGCTCCCTCCAGCATCCTCGCACGCTCCCCCCCACTCGCCACCCCGCTCCCGCCTCCCAGATGCTCCTCCCTCCCACAAAGGTACTTAAGGAGAGGCGCACAGGGCAGGGAGCTGTGACCTACCTGACCTGACCTGGTCAGTCCGGTCGCTCCTCTTGCCGCGTGGCCACCCCGAGGGTGCCCGTTCTCCTCCCGCTGCCGCCGCCGCCGGTTTTCTCGTGTTGCCCTGTAAACTTGTTAGTTGTAAGCTGTCCCTGTGCCTGCTTGTTGTCCCTGACTGTCCCTGTGCCTGCTTGTTTCTTGTGTCTATTTCTCTGCCGTTGTTAGTTGTATGCTGTCCCTGACTGTCCCTGTGCCTGCTTGTTGTCCCTGACTGTCCCTGTGCCTGCTTGTTTCTCGTGTCTATTTCTCTGCCATTTCTCGTTCTCTCGTGTGTGCCCTGTCCCTTTGCCCATCGTTGTCCCCTGCCCCACCCCGCTCCCTGCCGCTGCTCCCCCGCGGCACCACCCCCGCTCCCTCCAGCATCTTCGCACGCTTCCCCCCCACTCGCCATCCCGCTCCCGCCTCCCGGCTGCTCCTCCCTCGCCCCGCCCCCCCACTCTCCATTTACATACGCGCAGCGGGCGCGACCAATGCGCGCCGAAGGCGCGCCAAAGGTAAGCCCGTCTGCGCCTGGACCGCGCCCAGTGCCAGGACCCCTGGCCCCCGACGTTGCCAGACCACACGACGGACCTACGACGCCGCCACCCTCATCGCACTCAAACCCGACCGGACCCGCGTCTGCTACCAAGCCACCCCGAGGCGCACCCACGGACCCTTCACCTGCCAAGCCTGCAAGTACACCTGCCTCCGGACCTGCACCGCACCCGCCAAACCGAGCACCAGCAACAATCGCCTCAAGTGCATCCTGCTCAACACCCGATCCGTCCACAGACACGCCATCGAACTTTGGAACCTGATCGACACAACTTCACCAGACGTCGCCTTCCTCACAGAAACATTGATGAACGCCTCCTCTGCGCCCGACATCGCCATCGCCATCCCGGACGGATACAAGATCACCCGGAGGGACCGCGTCAACCAGACTGGAGGAGGCATCGCCATCGTACACAAGAACACCATCCGCATCACGACCGACTCCAACGACACCTTCTCCGCCGCCGAGCACCTCCACTTCCAGATACACACCGACCCAAAGACGACCCTCAGAGGCACTCTCATCTACAGACCCCCGGGACCACGCACACAATTCAGCGAAGACATCGTGGACTTCATCAGCCCGCACGCCCTCCCCTCCGCCGACTACATCCTCCTAGGGGACCTCAACTTCCACCTGGAGAACAACAAGGACCGCAACACCGTCGCCCTGCTGGACAACCTCACCAACCTCGGGCTCAAGCAACTGGTCAACACCCCCACCCCCTACGCCGGCCACACGCTTGACCCCGTCTTCTCATCCAGCAGGCACATCACCTTCAGCCACTCTACCGGACTTCACTGGACTGACCACAGCTGCGTCCACTTCAGCTTCAGAAGAACCACGACCCACCACCACCCGCAGCAGGTTCCTCGCAGGAGCTGGAGCAAGATCACCGCGGAGCAGCTCACCACCTCCCTCAGCCAGAACCCCCCCGCCAGCACAACGGACCCCAACGAAGCAGCCGGCAAATTCACACAGTGGCTGACCGCCTGCGCCGACGACCTCGCGCCACTAAAGAACCCCCCAGCAGACCGAGAAGCAAGAAAGCCTCCTGGTTCACTGACGAACTCAAGGACTCCAAGAAGTACTGCCGCACCCTCGAGAAAGCTTGGCTCCTCGACCAGACCACAGACAACATGACCGCCCTCAAACACGCCACCCGCAAGCACCACCAGCTTATCCACACCACCAAGAAGACAGCACTGAAGGAACGACTGGACAACAACGCCCACGACAGCAAGGAACTCTTCAGCATCGTCAAGGAGTTCTCCAACCCCAGCACCGGCAACAACGACATCACTCCCTCACAAGATCTCTGCGACTCTCTCGCCTCGTTCTTCCGACGCAAGATCGCCGACATCCACAACAGCTTCGGCGCACCATCCACGCACCCAACCGTCGAACCATCGCCCCCCACTGCCACCCTCTGCACCTGGACCACGGTAACCTCCGAAGACACAGCCCGCACGATGAACACCATCCACTCCGGATCTCCAACCAACCCCTGCCCCCACGACGTCTACAACAAGGCCTGCTCCACCATCGCACCCCAACTCTGGGACATCATCAACACCTCCTTCAACACCGCCACCTTCCCGGAGAACTGGAAGCATGCCGAGCTCAGCGCCCTGCTGAAGAAACCAACAGCGGACCCTACCGACCTCAAGAACTTCCGCCCCATCTCGCTCCTCCCTTTTCCTGCCAAAGTCATCGAGAAGACAGTCAACAGTCAGCTTGCCGCCTTCCTCGAAACGAACAGATCCCTCGACCCATCGCAGTCCGGTTTCCGAGCCAACCACAGCACAGAGACCGCCCTCATCGCGGCCACCGACGACATCAGAACCCTGCTCGACAACGGGGATACAGCGGCCCTCATCCTCCTGGACCTCTCCGCAGCGTTCGACACTGTCTGCCACCGCACCCTAGTCCAGCGCCTCAGCAACATCGGTATCCAAGAGAAGGCACTGGAGTGGATCATCTCGTTCCTCGCCGGAAGAACCCAGAGAGTCCGCCTCCCCCCGTTCCAATCCGAGGCCACCGAAGTCATCTGCGGCGTTCCACAAGGATCATCACTCAGCCCCACCCTCTTCAACGTCTACATGAGACCACTTGCAGCCATCGCACGCCAACACAACCTCAACATCATCTCCTACGCCGACGACATCCAACTGATCCTCTCCCTCACCAGAGACCCCGCCACCGCCAGAACCAGCCTACACGAAGGAATGAAAGACGTCGCCCAGTGGATGAAGAACAGCCGCCTTAAACTGAACTCAGACAAGACGGAAGTCCTCATCCTGGGACCATCGCCCTCCGCCGGGACGACTCCTGGTGGCCTCCCGCCCAGGGCACCGCTCCCAAGCCAACAGACCACGCACGCAACCTGGGCTTCATCCTGGACTCTTCCCTCTCGATGACCAGACAAGTCAACGCCGTCTCCTCATCGTGCTTCAACACCCTACGCATGCTCCGCAAGATCTTCCGATGGATCCCGACCGAAACCAGGAAGACGGTAACCCAGCCGACTGGACTACGGAAACACCCTCTACGCCGGAACCACAGCCAAGCTACAGAAAAGACTCCAACGCATCCACAACGCCTCCGCCCGACTCATCCTGGACATCCCTCGACGCAGCCACATCTCCGGCCACCTGAGGGACCTGCACTGGCTCCCCGACAGCAAGAGGATCACGTTCAGGCTCCTTACCCACGCACACAAGTCTCTCCACGACCTGGGCCCCAAGTACCTCAACGACCGCCTGACCTTCTACACGCCCACCCGCCAGCTACGTTCTACAAGCCTCGCCCTCGCCGCCGTACCACGCATTCGAAGAGCCGCTGGAGGCAGATCCTTCTCCTACCTGGCAGCCAAGACATGGAACTCCCTCCCCATCCACCTCCGGCTGACACAGGACCATCTCGCCTTCAGGAGACAACTCAAGACCTGGCTGTTCGAGCAGTAGCGGACCCCTCCCCCCAAGCGCCATGAGACCCTTCCGGGTGAGTAGCGCGCTATACAAATGTTATGATTGATTGATTGATTGATTGATTGACTCCAGTAGCCCCATCGACCCTAATAGATGCTTTAAAGGGGAGCGGGCCGTTTCAGGGGTGGACACAAGGTGCTTTGGGGCTCATTCGGCCCAAACAGCCATGGCAGTAGCTAGATTAGAGGATATCCTTAAGTCGGTGGACTGGTCTAGGGTTTCAACGTTTAAGACCTTTTACTTTAAGCCAGTTCATCAATGGCATTTGTTTATATGTTTTATACTTGCATTATATGAGCCTCCTGTTCTGAAATAAAATTGCAGATTCTCCTAGCTAGTTGGTGTAGGAGAGTCCAAATTTAATTAAAGAAAAAATAAGTTAATATCTCAACTCTAAGGGGTATATTCGCCCTGAAAATGGTTGTAACAAATTGCTTTGCTTATTCTTAGTGTGAATAGTGACTAACCAAATAAAATTATGAGGGGGCAAATAGCGATGTGTTGAAAGGAAGTCATTTCTTTTGGATGGACATGTTCCTTATGGAACTTCTTCAAGTCAAAGATGTTGTTTGGTTACTTCTGGGATTTCTGTTACTTTTTGTACTGTTTCTATTTCTTCATGGACTATGAACTTCAACCAACAAGAAAAGATGACATGCTTGATTGACTGCCCCTATTTATAGTGTCTTGCTCTATAATATTTGTCTCATTTGTCTTTAATAAAACCCGGACTCTCATTCACCAACTGTCTAGGAGAATCTGCAATGTATGTTTAGGTCTGAAGTGCTAGGCGCTTGCACATATGTTTGCACTGGAGATGGTGTGTCAATTGGGGATCAGCATAGCAACACTTATTGAAAAAACACAAATGTTCCCGATACCCACTGGCAAGAAGAACACAATGGTTTTCAACGTTACGGTTAAAATATAATTTTGCCAGCTGGTGCATTTCAATATACTAGGAAAAAATTATTATGTGCCCTTTATTACTGTAAACTGCATCTACCACAAGAGGGCCACCTAGGACCTTCTCTTATGGAAGTCCTGTCCAGTGAGTGCATACATTTTACACGTACATTTGTTTCGATCAGTGTTGGAATTAAAGGGGAATCAGCTGGATCCCTGATCCGGCAGCTGTTATTCAGCTGGATCAATGAGATGTCTGGCCCTCTGAAATATGGTGAACTAGTCCGCAGGTGATCTGCCAACACTGTGGCACAATTCTGCAGCATGTGCATGCTGCCTGCTTTCTGTTTCCAGTTGCAATGTGCAGGCTGTGAGGGGGGGGGGGGTTATTTTCTCTTCCAGCTTGGGGCCAAAGCAAAAGTCAAATGTAAAGGGTCTTCAGCCATTCTTTTGTTAATTATCCTACTGGACGCTATCTGCACCCTAACACCTGGATGCCAATGCAATACGGAAACAAAGGCACACAACTTGTTATCGCTGTACAAGTACTTAAGAGAAACTACAATTTGGGGGCAGGCTTTTGACTTTGTGCAACTCCTATATGCATGCACTGTATGAATGTCAGATGTATCAGTATGTATGTGTATTATTAACATGATTAAAATGTTCTAATTTTTGTATTTAATACTTTTATAACGCTACTCATCCCACTTTAGGCGGTCAGAGTGCTTCACATCACATCACACACACGTTATACATTGACAATAAATCATACAAGTGTGTAGTACAAATCAATGTACAGGATGTTACATAAGACAAAGAGGGTTTCATGGTGGAGGAATCACACATCGTTTTTACTGGTAGGAATTATATGCAAAGATTGTATAGATGAGAGAAACACTAAGAATTTAAAATGCATTTATTACTAACCAAAGAACCCCTTTTTAGCACCCTTATAATAACAGATTGAGAAAAATCAATAAGGTTTTTAACCCATGTCTTGCAGTTTGCATGCAAGTCCTTGATGCCGGTACATAGGTCACTGTGCTATATTAGAAGGACTATAATTCAGGGGTGGCTCACCCTCGTGGGAGTAAGGGCACCACCCTGTCTTTATTGTCTGTCCTTTTGTGCCTTAGATTAAATATTGGTAAACATAATGATGATAAAAGACGTACACACCTGCATTAGCACTTGTGGCCACAGTCACTCTTAACACATATACACACACACACACATAACTAACTTCTTACACACCTGCAGCACTCACCATCTGTCTTGGTCACTAACTCTGGTGAATGGCATGCATGCGTACTTTGCGCAGCCTTTCTTCCCAGGCTGCCATCAACAAACTGCTGGGCTGATGATCTCACATCTCTGAGGTCCGTGAGATCATCAGGCCGGCATAGCAATTGCCTCCAGGGCTGAGCTCCACCCCAGACGAGGTTGTATTAAAGTTAGCCCTGGGCGCTTCAGGCTAAAGCCCTGCAGCACCCGGGGCTTTACGTCAGTCAAGGTTTGGTACCATGCCACTCCACCTTTCCCTGGCTCACAGGGTGGTGTGGGTTCAGAAAGCCTCACAGACCAACCCCACTCTGTGACAAATTGGGGAAGGGTGGGGTTAGTGGATGCAAGGCGGACGCTGAGCAGTGGATTATGCACAAGGTATCAGCTCTAGTTTCGAAGACCTACTGCACATAATCCAGTTCATAGCTTTCCACGCTGCTGTTCAAAGTGCACCGCCAAAGAAGGAATCCAGCTGGTTAGACTCTGCAAGAGAGATTGCGCTGCAGAGCTTAAGAAAGCAGTTTAGCTATCACGCTCTGTTTCGTGACTCTGAAATACAGGCTCTGCAACTCACTCGCCTCGTTCTTCCACAGCAAGATCGCAGACATACACAACAGTTTCAGCATACAGACGACGCACCCCACGAACGCACCAACGCCCCCCACCACCACCCTCCGCGCCTGGACACCGGTCAACACCGAAGATATCATCCGCACAATGAACTCCATCCACTCCGGATCTCCAACCGACCCATGCCTCACCACGTCTTCAACAAGGCCGACTCCATCATCGCACCCCATCTCCGGGACATCATCAACGCCTCCTTCAGCACCGCCACCTTCCCAGAGAGTTGGAAGCACGCCGAACTCAGCGCCCTACTGAAGAAACCATCAGCGGACCCCACCGACCTCAAGAACTACCGCCCCATCTCGCTCCTTCCTTTTCCTGCCAAAGTCATCGAGAAGACAGTCAACAGACAGCTGGCCGCCTTCCTCGAGACAAATGGATCCCTCGACCACTCACAGTCCGGCTTCCGGGCCAACCACAGCACCGAGACCGCCCTCATCGCAGCCACCGATGACATCCGAGCCCTGCTCGACACGGGGAAACGGCGGCCCTCATCCTCCTGGACCTCTCCGCGGCGTTCGACACAGTCTGCCACCGCACCCTAATACAGCGCCTGCACAACATCGGAATCCAGGAGAAGGCACTGGAGTGGATCATCTCCTTCCTCGCCGGAAGAACCCAGAGAGTCCGCCTCCCCCCGTTCAGATCAGAGGCCACCGAAGTCATCTGCGGCGTACCACAAGGATCATCACTCAGCCCCACCCTCTTCAACGTCTACATGAGCCCCCTCGCGGCCATCGCACGCCAACACAACCTCAACATCATCTCCTATGCCGATGACACCCACCTGATCCTCTCCCTCACCAACGACCCCAACACCGCCAGAACCAACCTACACGAAGAGATGAAAGACGTAGCCAAGTGGATGATGAACAGCCGCCTGAAACTGAACTCAGATAAGATGGAAGTCCTCATCCTGGGATCATCACCCGCCGCCTGGGACGACTCCTGGTGGCCCCCTGCCCTCGGCAGTGCACCCAAACCAACGGACCACGCACCAAACCTGGGCTTCATCCTGGACTCCTCGCTCTCGATGACCAGACAAGTCAACGCCGTCTCCTCGTCATGCTTCAACATCCTACGCATGCTCTGGAAGATCTTCCGGTGGATCCCCACCGAAACCAGGAAGACGGTCACCCAGGCCCTTGTCACCAGCCGACTGGACTACGGGAACACCCTTTACGCTGGAACCACAGCCAAACTCCAGAAAAGACTCCAGCTAATTCAGAACGCCTCAGCACGACTCATCATGGACATCCCCCGACACAGCCACATCTCCGGACACCTGAGAGACCTGCACTGGCTCCCCGTCAGCAAGAGAATCACGTTCCGACTCCTCACCCACGCACACAAAGATCTCCACAACCAAGGCCCCAGATACCTCAACGACCGCCTGACCTTCTACACTCCCACCCGCCAACTCCGATCGACCACCCACGCCCTCGCTGCCGTTCCTCGCATCCGAAGAACCACCATGGGAGGAAGATCCTTCTCCTTCCTGGCTGCCAAGACGTGGAACTCCCTCCCCATCCACCTCCGACTGACCCAAGACCACCTCTCCTTCAGGAAGCAACTCAAGACCTGGCTATTCGAGCAGTAGAGGACCACCCAAGCGCCTTGAGACCCTCCGGGTGAGTAGCGCGCTATATAAATGCTTTGATTGATTGATTGATTGATTGATTGCTGCTGGAGGTGAGTGAATCTTCAAAATAAAAGCAGCAATGCAAGTTTTCTGTCTCCTCATATGTAACATTTCCACATTTAATGTATGATGTGTGATACCTTCTGTGCCACTTTATCGCAAAGGTAATCACTGCCACACCCCAGATGAAATCCCTCAACATTTGCAGGCCCAGCTGCTGGCAGTATAATCCATAAATGCAATTAAAAGAAATTCCCCCAGTGACAGCAGGAATTTCGGCAGAAGTACAATTGCCCCCATTTGAAATGGGTCGAGCAGCAATCTGCCATCGTTCAGCATCTGTGCCAAAACTCGCTTCATCATTCTTGCCAGCACTGTAGCCCATTCTTGTTTACCAACAGAGCTCCATCCCAACAAAGGCCTGAAGCATTTCCTTCTTTTGGCCTCTATGGGCCTGCACGAATTGTTCCATTCTTGCTAGCTCTGGACCCTTTCTTATCACTTCTCTCTACAGCACCCCCTTCCTGTCATTCAGACAGTCAGTCATTCCTTTAAGCCTCCATCATGGGTGATGTCGCACTCCTTTCACCTGGTATTTGCAGCGCTTTGTTCGGTTTGTAATGTTTTGCAGTGCCTCCCTCGTTCCAGGCTTCTGCACTTTAGTTGTCTATGCTCCTGCATTGTTGCAATCCTTCCAGTTCCCTGCAGTTGTCTCTCCCTTCAGACTCCAGTTTCACTTTTCTGTCTCTCGGTTCAAACAGTCCTTTCTTTCTTTGAGTCTCTTGCAGCACATGCCTTCCCAGGCTCCAGAAACACTTGCCTTTCTCTAGAACTCCTTTCCTCCAGTTTGCTGCAGCACCTCTGCTCCAGTTTACTGGACCTCTTCCCTCTTCCTAGGCTCCTGTAACTCTTACCATCCTAAAGGCTCATGCTGCACTACTCTCACATTTGGCTTCTGAAGTTGCTTCCTTCTTGCCTGCATCCTCCAGCATTGTTTTCTAACAAACTTCCTGCAGCACTTCGCTCCTTCAGGTTCCTGTAGCATTTGCCTCTTGCAAGTTATTCCAACCCTTCCCTTCTTCCAAACTCCTGCGGTGCTGCTCTCCTTGCAGTAGTCCCCCACTTCTAGGCTTCTGCATCTATTCATTCCTTCCAGGCTCCTATGGTACTTCCATTGCTCCAGGTTCTTGCAAGATGCTACAACATCTAGCCTGCTTAAGTGTCTATAAGTTTCAACAACGCTTCCATCTCTGTAGGTTCCTGCACCGTTTCTCTACCCTCAGGTTTCTCCAGTACTTCAGCTACCGCAGAATAAATTTCCTTCAAGCTCTCAATTCAGTGTCCCACCAGATTCTTCTTTCAGCACATCCTCTTTAAGGCCTGAACAGGCACCCTCTTCAAGCACAGATGTCATCCATGCACAGACTGTGTTGAGTGTGCTCTCCTAATCCTTCAGTATCAGAAGCGTTGATTCAATGGTGTAGTGGCACTGGGGCCCAGAGACACACTGAATTACGATTATCTCTTCATTTTACTATTCATCCACCAGAGTGGGGACCCGTTTTGCTTGCCTCGGCATCCTTCCTTGAAATCACCCTAAACACCCCTGAGGACAGTCACTCAGGCAAAGTCATGCAGCAGGGCTTTAAGTGGGCCAGGTCCTCCCGGTGCACAGTACTGGCAGAGTTAAAAAAAAAAGCAGGTGCCAAGACGGGTCTCTATCGGGCTCTCCATTTTTGCCCTCACCATCAGGGTGAAAAAAAATAGTAACTCTACAGCAGGACCTCCCTTCACTGTGATGTAACTTCAAAGAGACTCGTTATAGATCTTGCACAGTCTCAACATTTCAGATCTGAAGCATTTTCAGTATTCTATACAACAAAGCCATTGTTGTTGCTTATTTATCTTATGCAACTAACAACCATTGACAAAACCAATAGTCCTGGCTTGTTGTAGGTGTCATGTTACGTGTTGTATTATATATCCGGATGCAATGACAGAAGAGGCAAAATACTAGTCAGGTGGCACACTATGCTAAGCACAGATTTTTTAGCTTAAATGTTTAAGACACGCCCTTAATTGCATCGACCACGCCCCTTTGAGACCCCCCAGTTTTTTCATCCCACTTAAACCCCTGACTGCCAGACTGCTTTTCATGACTCTGCCCCTAATGATTCAAACCCCTTTTTGTCCCCCATTCCGACCCCCCATTTATGGGTTCCCAGAGTAATCTTTAGCCAATTCCAGGACTACTTTTGGTGCCCACCTGTTGAAGGACGCGGCCCTATAACTTGACACAATTTCCCATTTAAGAAAAGTTCTGGCTCTTGTAAGTTTTCGAGATCACGCTTTGCTTACGAGTTGTTTCTGACCCACCCTGCAGCCTGCCCTCGCTTCCCAAGCATGGAGCTGCGGTGGCCGGTAAGTGCCAAGGGCCCCCGGGCTAGACGTGGGGGATCCAAGCTCTAGGAGACAGGGCAATAGAGCGCTTCTCTGTGACACACATGGCGTACGCTGCAGCCGGTCCCAGCTCAGTGAACGCAGCGCCTGGAGCGACCCGGCCCCGGGCTCCTCGCTGCGGCTTTCTTCACCACGCCCGCCCTTGCTCTGCTGTCTCGGCGTATCCTTGGCTTTTGGTGGATATGTCTGCATGAGTTCTGCACCGAATGGGCGCAAAACCCGACCCCCACTCGGCCGGATCTCTCTTCCAGATCAGTGACAAAGCCTTCCCCCGAGACGCTGAGCGCCGGGGGAGCTCCGAGAGCGGCCACCGGACTCTGCGAGCTCTGGACGTCTGCAAGATGGTGAAAACGGCATACAGAGTTTGCAAACCGGGCGCAAATACCGTTTATTTGCGCCTTTTGAGATTTTTCAAATATCTATGAATAGGGTGCAAAAACTGACAACTTGGTAATTTAGTCTTGAGTATTTTATTTTTGTCCGCGAAGTTAGCCTAGAGCAAGCGTTCACACTACAGATCTACACAGTTTGAAATTCGTATATCAAGAGTTTCTAGCTATGTGTTGCCAAATGTGGATGGTTTCCCATTGCACAGATTGAAATGGACGGCCACCTTAACTTTTCTGGCCCATCCCTTTTGAAGGCACTGCAGGGCAGAGTGGAGGCTGTCCTCACATTCCCTAATCGCAGAAAGGGAACGAGGACTGAACTTTTACCTTCACTAAAACAGAAAGAGGACTGAGCCAGAAGCTCACCACGTGCAAAGAAAGAAGTTTTCTATACCGGCCATCTTGGGTTGGGAATAGAGTTTATAGCCATCTCAATCTATTCCACTACAGAATCCTAGTAAAACTCCCACCCTGGATATGGGCTTTTGTTAAACAACCTTTGCTTATGTTCCCGTTGTCTTAAGACGTGCCGCACAGCGCAGACCGTCGGGCTGGCCGTGAAGGAGGACTGCAAGGCCATCAGGAGGATGCTGTTGCCTCATCTACAGCTGTGCAGCAAGTAGTGCCAGCTGCACCGTTTAGGCCTTTTACAGCTGCGCAGCAAGTAGTGCCAGTTGCACCGGTTAGGCCTTTTTACAGCTGCGCAGCAAGTAGTGCCAGCTGCACTGTTTAGGCCTTTTACAGCTGCGCAGCAAGTAGTGCCAGCTGCACCGTTTAGGTCATCAACAGCTGTGCAGCAAGTAGTGCCAGCTGCATTGTTTAAGCCTTTTACAGCTGCGCAGCAAGTAGTGCCAGCTGCACCGTTTAGGCCTTTTACAGCTGCGCAGTAAGTAGTGCCAGCTGCACCGTGCAGACCTTTAACAGCTGTGCAGCAAGTAGTGCCAGCTGCATCATTTAGACCACTTTATCAGTGGAGTCAGTTCTGATTGAGTTAGGACTCCCGCTGCCTTTGCAGCAGCCTTGACATTATGGATTCAGGGCATTTGTGCCCCCTGCTGAGATGGCCAGTTGGCCTGGGAGACTGCGAGGTATGTAGGGCGCCAGGCCCTTATACGGACACGTGGTGCTAGGAAATGTTTTCCATGTAGTATGAGTTCTGCACCCTGTTCTGAGTTCCGCTAAAGGTGGTCTTATGATGACGAGGTTGTCGTGCATATTTAGACCTTGTTAGTCAGATTTTGCATATTAAGACCTTGTTAGTCAGATTTTGTTCCACCCCATGCGCTTTGCCCCTAATGTTAGTTATTCTCAGGTGATTAAGGTCCAATAGTAGTCTGTTGAGATTATGGGTGTACAACACGTTTGGTGCCGAATGGGATTCTGTTACAGGCTGATGCTAATTTCAGTGATCACCAGTTGTCACTGGGTGTTCGTTTATTATCTGTTCTACTTTGACCAAATTTGCTTTGTGATGGTTCTAAAAGTGGTCCAGTTGGTCCTATCATATGTAAACAATTCCTTTGTTTATCTAGTGCCAGGTGACATCATGCATACCTAGATGAAGGGCCCATCAAATACACACCCCACTTCCCGGACGGCACATTAGTTCTGATTTCTTCACCCAACATCTGGAATATGTGCCCCCTTCTTGTCCTTTTACTTCTCATCACCACCGCTTTCCTAGTAACACTCTTCTCATATCCCCCCCACCCTCCTCCGTCTCATTCTCCCAACATGGCCACCACTCGAGTTAAGGCTGGAATTAATTTCTACAAAATCATGTATCCTCCCAACCAGACGAAAGCTTCAGTAAAACGATTGAAGCATAACACTATTGAACATTTCCCTGATTCCCTTTTTGTTGATCAATTTTACAATGGTCGTTTTGGGAAGCTCAAAAACGATTTCATCTTCTTCACTCACGACACCCCCTCTTGGTCCACCAGCTTATATAATTCCCTTAACGTCACCTCCTCCTCCTCTATCCCTCATGGCAAACAACTAAAAATTTCCCCCTCTGCGTGTTTCAACGGCAACCTCACTATCTCACTCTATAACAACGGTACTGTCATGATCCAAGGCAAAGACACCTGTCTCTCGCTCTTTGACCACCTCTTCCCCTCCCTACTCCCCTCCTCTGCGACTCTGTTATCCCCTGACTCTTCATCTAGCTCCACCCACTACTCACTTTTTCCTCCCCTGACCCCCCTACATACCATTAGGGTGCACCCTCGAGAAGCACAGGAAGGCCCTCTTCCCTCCCCCTCTCCTGTGCCCTCCTCTCCTATGCCTCTCCCCTCACAGTTTGCCCCCCCATTCATCACTTCAGCCTTACCTCTAACTAATACGCTCCTCGTCCAATCTGCACCATCCCGGTTCCCCAATCTCTTCACCTCACCCATACTCCTACCTGCCACCCCCTTTTTGAGTCCACCTCTCCTCCAACCCTCTCCCCCGGTTAACCTTCCCTACGCTCCCCTTATTCCTCCTTCCCCCCTCTCCTCTACCCCCTCCTCCCCTCGTTATTCACCCCGATTTCTCCACAAACCCATTGCATCTCTCTCCTTCCCCCCACTCCTCCAGCTGTGCTGTGCTACCCCCTTTCCCTCCTTGGTAACCCTTTCCATTTCCCTCCCTCGGGCATAGCAGAACCACTGCCTTTCCTCAACTTCCCTTTCTCCCAACCCCCCTCACTCTGCCAGATGCCCGTTCCCTCACAGCCACAGCCACCTCTTCTCAATGACAGGACCTCTTCAACCACCTCCCCTCTTTTCCTCCCTAACCTCCTACATTCCCATGACTCCACACAGGCCTCCCCTCTCCTTCTACCATACCGCCCTGATCCGCACCCATCTCCCCCGAAATTTGTCCTTAATTCCTTTACTTCTTGCAACTCCAACAAAGACAACTCTCCCTTCGCCTCTGATTCACCAACTCCCGCTCTCAACCTCCACCTTTCCCCACTTTTGAACCCTATACCCCAACTCCCCTCCTGTACCCCCACCTCTCCCTACCTTCCACCACCAATTCCACCCCCTCCTGTTTCCATCCAGCCACCCAACCATCCGTGCTCTGCCTTACTCTCTCTGGAAAATAAGCTAGACTCTCTGATCACCTCCATCTCCCAGCTTGTAACTGCCATTTCACTTTTAAGCTCCAAGATTTCCACCTTTCCATACATCTCTACTCCTTTGGAAAACCCTCACCATCCCACGAGATGCACCTCGCCCCCCACCCCACTATAGCCAAGCTGAACCTGTCGTCTGCAAACCTCGTTAACTCACACAAGCCTTTTAATGCCTCCCTTTTTCAACCTGCACCTCCCAGTAACCCTACTATCTACGCTATTCCGACCATCTCCTCTGTCAGAACCAAGCATCCACCTAAACCCTCCCGAGCACCCTCCTATAAATACAATATCCCGATCACCCTTCAGAGCCCAAGTGCCCCCGTCACCAAAACAGTCTTGACAGAGCTGTGCTGTCTGCTCCACAACTGCAGATCTACAGTAAAACATAAACTTGAACTCTCCGATACCATCACCTTTCACAATACAGACATGCTCTTCCTCACAGAGACCTGGTTCAACGATACCTCTCACTCTATCTTTGATCTCCTATTAACGACAGGCTATTCTTTACATAGGAATGACAGAACTGACAACGTTGGGGGAGGTGTTGCAGTCATCTTTAGGAACTCCCTTCAACTGAAGGCTTTTCCTTTAAGCTCCTTCCACACTTTTGAATGCCTTTCTCTTGAGCTACAATTGCACCACTGCTCACCCATCAGATTCCATGTCATTTACAGCCTGCCGGGTAGCGGCCCTTCGTTTATGGAGGAACTCACTGACTTCATCAGCGACCAATACTCGCAAAGTGACAATCAGACCTTTGTGGGTGACTTCAATCTCCACTGGGGTTCACCGCAAGACTCTTCTGCGAACTCGCTGGCCACCTTCCTCTCTGCTAACGATCTTATCCAACACTGCACAGAGTCAACACACTCTAAGGGCTCAATCCTGGACCTTGTCATTTCTAAAGCAGACATGCTTTCTATCACTACCCCTATTCATGTAGACTGGTCTGACCACCTCCTCATCCCATTCTCTCTTCACCTATCACACTCTATAACTCTTGGCCAACCAAAGAGGGCTACCTCATGGTTCCGTGATGCTAAAAATATAGACGTTGTTTCCCTCTGTGAATCAGCTTTGTTATCACTTCCAAGGCTAGACCCGAACCTAGATGTTGATGAACTCACCTCCCAATGCCGAATGCCCAGTCGAAATCAATAACGTCGCTCCTCTCCAAAGTAAAAAGATAAGGCCCACTCCCTCAGCACCCTGGTTCAACAAATCCCTCTATGAAGAAAGGAAGCAACTAAGATTCCTGGAGAAACAATGGAGGCAAGCGCCCTCCACGGATAATTTGGCCACGCTTCATTCAGCAAGATCCAAGTACCACAAGAGCATCTTCCTTGGGAAAGCGTCGCACGTCAGAACCCTCCTTGAATCTGCCAAAAATAGACCCAAAAAAACTATTCGATCTCATCAAGATTCCTAACTGCTCTCCCCCAACCTCCATGCTGGAGGATTCTACAAAGAAAGCAGCGGATTTTGGTATATTCTTTGACGAAAAAGTGAAATCCCTTGTGGCTCAGGTCGCTCATCCTACCCCTCCAGTGGAGCGCAAATCCTTAGCCATTTGGCAGAACTTTGACCCCATCTCTGAAGATGCGCTCCTCAAGTGCATCCTCGAAACAAAGCCCTCCAACCATTCTCTTGACCACATCCCCAGTGCCATTGCCATTGACTTATATTCTCATTCTCTTTCCTATTGGACCACTCTGGTCAACCTCTCACTCTGTCAAGGCTCCCTTCCTGTCTCCTTCAAAACTGGGCAGGTCACCCCTCTGCTTAAAAAACCCACTGCTGATGCGAATGACCTCAACAACTTCCGCCCCATCACTAACCTACCCTTTTTTGCGAAGATCACAGAAAGATGTGTAGCGAAACAACTCTCTCGTCATATCAAGGACAATGATATTCTACACAATTGTCAGTCCGGCTTCATCCAAAACTGCAGCACTGAAACAGCCCTATTGCAAGTGGTTGATGACGCGCTGAGGATACTCGACTAGGAGGGGTCCTGTCTTCTAATTCTCCTCGACCTTTCTGCAGCCTTTGACACTGTCAATCATGACACTCTCCTCAACACTCTGCAACAGAGAATGGGCATGGAGGACACTGTGCTTAAATGGTTTGCTTCCTTCCTCTCTGATAGATCCCAAATGATCAAAATAGCGAACAGTCTTTCATCTCCTTTGGCGCTAGGTCAAGGTGTTCCTCAAGGCTCTATACATGCACCCACATTGTTCAATCTCTACTAGAACCACTGGGAAATCTCCTAAGTAAATCCGGTATCCACTATCATCTCTACGCAGATGACACTCAAATCTACCTCTAGGTTGCCTCCACTCACGATCTCGCCATCCTAAGCTCGACTCTCGACTCCATTCAAAACTGGATGTCAACTCATCAACTGATTCTGAATCCCTCCAAAATTGAATTCCTCCTCCTCTCTTCCTCACTTTCTCCTCCCCTGGTTCAATCATGGATGGATCAGATGAAACAACTTAACAATAAACCCATCATTGTCGACAGCGCAAAATCCCTTGGTGTCATACTCGATAACAAACTCAATCTAATACCCCACATCAACTCCATTGCAAAGTCTGCACGATATCAACTGCGCCTTCTTTGGGGAATTCGTCGCTTTTTCCCTAGGCAAGACCTTAAAACACTGGTGCAATTGCTGGTCGTCTCCAGACTGGACTACTGCAATTCTCTTCTTACTGGCCTCCCCAAATCCCACCTGTGCCCCCTTAAATCTGTCCTCCACTCAGCAGCCCGTTTCATTTGTGGGGCCAAAAGAAGCGACCACATCACACCGTTGTTATCCACCCTTCGCTGGCTTCCAATCGAGGCTAGAGCTATCTACAAGACGCCTGTATCTCCCACAAAGCCTTGCACTCCTCCTCCCCTCGCTACCTGTCGAATAAACTGAAACTGTCTGGAGGCTCTAGGCCATCTCGTAATGCGGAAAATCTACTGCTTGAACCCCCCACTTTCAAGAAGGAAAGAGCGATGGCCCAATCCTTTTCAGGCAACGCAGTGAGAATCTGGAACTCACTTCCGCCTCAGCTCCGGACCACCACCTCCTCCTCCCAGGCCTTCAAAATGGACCTCAAAGTTCTCCTCCTCCAAAGACACATCCAAATCTAATTCACGCCCTCTCTATCATCTGAAGGAAGACCTCCCATTATTGAAAATTCTATTGTCCATGACTATGGAAGTGCCTTCCCAGTGTGTTCTTATTGCAGTATTATACCTCTACTTGTACTTTGTACGCTTTTGTAACCTGCACACACATCACTTTTCCTCCTGTGATGTACCGACTGCTACCTCATGTATTTTGGTTGCTCACTATTGTCACTTTTGATTCATGTAACTTAACGTTTGCTTTTGTAATTTGTTCACTTGTAATTTTCTCCTCATGTATCATTACTGTTCCTATTGTGAAGCGCTCTGACACCTTCGGGTAAAGTCCGCGCTATATAAAATCGCATAAATAAATAAATAAATAAAAAACTTTTCTTGAAGGCTCCTCGTTGAAACCAGAGCCCAGATATTCAAGTCTTGGGAAAATCAGTTCACCTCAGCTCTCCCTAATGCGTCAAAGACTTTACCTTCTCGGACATAGTGGACTGTAGTCAGGTTTTAATGTCTTTATTTCGATAATAAAATCATAAAAGACAAATTTAAAAACATTACAAAACATATCAACCACTATACAATAAATTGAAAGAAAAACCATAAACCGTGTTATTATATTACACTGAGATCGCAGCTAAAACTAATTATTAAACTTTGAGAATTTACAAAGACATAATTAAACCTGGGACTAAAAAACACAATTTATAGAATTAATGAGATCATACATAGTACAGTTAAGATGAGTTCCTTCTAGCCCTTATTGCCCATGCCCAACCTAAGAATTTTGCCAAGCATATCACAAAAATTTCCGAGGTATTAGTTTTTAACACCCAAATCGCCTCGGAAGACCTTCTACAAGAGAGGCGCTTGAACAGGGGTTTTAACCATGTGGAACGGGGTTCAAAGTACTGAGGACAGGCAAACAATAAATGACCCTCTGTTTCTTTTTGATCTGGGCACCAACTACAGGAACTTGAGGAAGTTTTGCCCCAGGAAGATGTAAATGAATTCAACGGTAGGGCACCCACTCGAAACTGGTGATAAAGTTTCTTGTCCAGCGGTCTGGTAATGGTATCCCAGTAAGTCTCACTTGAAGGGTCCAGCTTAAAGCTTAAGAATCTTCCCGTGAGGCTGCCAGACCCGGAAGCAATCACCAAAGAGTTACGTGTTGAAGCCCAGAATAATTCTTTGAATTCTTTTTTAGATGGAAAAGTGTTGGTGCCTGGGGATACCCACAGATGTTTTAAACCCATATCATGCAAACTCTTTTTCACCGAACGAAGCCAGGGGATTCTTTCAGAGCCCCCCATCGACCTCACTTCTGCTAACTCCTTAGCAAAAAGTATGAGATCCGGGGAGGTCCACAAACGCCTCCAGAGAGCCACTACTCTAAATCTTGCCATGTCGTTAATTGGTGGGCAGCCCATATCATGGCAGAGGGGTGTCGATGGAGAGGATTGAGGTAACCCTACCAAGTTCCGAAGGAATTTGCACTGGGTTCTATAAAGACTAGAGAGGTCCATAAATCCCCATAAGTTGGCCCCATAAAGTATGGCAGCGTTTATTTTAGTGTCATAAATTTTCATGGCAGGGACGACCCGTTTGGTAATAGATCTCTTCTGCTCATGCAGGAGACAGCCGGTCAATTGGGCAAATTTTAGCTGTTGGGCCGCGATTTGCTCCTTCCACAACAAACGGCGGTCCAGGGTGACCCCCAGATAAGTCATGGTTTCAACTTGTTCCAAGTTGACCCCGCTCATTTGTACGTTACTACGTACAAAGTTATTCCTGGTTAAAACAATGAACTTGGTTTTACCCACGTTTACCTGGAGATCATTTTTCACACAAAACTCCTCAAAACGGTTCAAGGCCCGCTGAAGGCCTGTCCGTGTCTTGGATAGGAGTAAGGTGTCGTCAGCGAAGATAAGCATGGGAAATGTGGTCCCTGCCAGAGATGGGGCATCAGTGTGGGTAGCCGAGAAGAATTTTACTACTTGGTCTATGAAGAGCAGGAAGAGGGTGGGCGCAAGGACACACCCCTGGCGAACTCCACGGGTTACCGGGAAAGAGTCTGTGTATTGTCCTTGTCCTCCCCACCTTACCCTTGCGTAGTTCTCTTCATGCATTCTAATGATCAACTCTAGTAATTCTCCAGGTAATCCCAGGTCCCTCAATACCTGCCACAATTTACCCCTAGGTACTAGATCGAAGGCTGACTTCAGGTCTATAAATGCGGCAAAAATGGTACCACCGCCTAGCGTAACCACCTTCCAGAAGATCATACAGAATCGGAACACCTGATCAATGGTGCTTGTCCCGGATCTGAAGCCTGCCTGCAGGGGAGACAGTATATTTTCAGAGTCCATCCACCCTTGTACTTGTTGAATAATGGAGTTCAGAGACTTGCGTAGGTTCAGTCTTGAATTTATTGTAGGAATAAATATTAGGTAAAGCACCCACAACCAGAGCCGTCCAGTCTTGAGGAAGCCAACGTCCAAAGTGACGTTCAAGGAATCCTCGAGACTGAACATGGAGATTCTAGAACCACATCGGAGATCTCTCGTGCCTGCAAGCACGAGAGAACAAAGAGGAACAAGCAATCATATATATAACATCTTCCCCACTAAGAAGGGAAACAAAGAAAACTAATGAGAGTAAACATAGGCAATTACAAAGTAAAGCAGCATTATTCTAAAACATAGTCTCTCAATCTGCAGGATAACTGCTTTAAACGAAAAGCCCTTTTTGTTGCCACTTCAGAAGTTTCCTGTGAAATCGAATCATGTGATATGGGTAACTTTGCAGGAGCAGAGGACTGTGGTAAAGCAGAGGTGGAGGGACGGGAATCTGAAGTTTCAATAACTGGATTGGAGAAAGATTCAGCAATTGGATTGGATGAGGGTGTTTGATCATGAAAGAAATCAAACCAATCACAATGCTCGGAATCTGAAGTGGCATGTTCCTTGATGATATGAGCTTGAAGTGGAGAAATCTTAACAAGAGCTCGTTTGTTCCACCACCCACCGTCATCAAGGAGGGCTGAGGTTTTACTAACTTGTGTAACCAAATTTGGAGAAGAAAATTTAGACCTTCCTTTGGAAACTCTCTTGGGATTTTTGATAAGAACCATATCTCCTTTTTGCAAAGGTTGGTCAATGGAATGTCTACCTTTATCAAAACGTGATTTCATTGACAATTGTTTAGCACTCACACGATCTTGAACAGAAAAAGAAGAATTAGATAAATCGCAATCCTTATACAACCAACTAGGATTGAGAGCAGAATGAACTCCTCTTTTGCAAAGTAAGCTAAAGGGTGAGACACCAGTAGTAGAATGTGGGGAGGTATTGTAGGCCCACACTTTGTCATGAACAAAAGCCAAAGGGTCAAGTCTAGAAGACAAAGCAGTTTGAACACCCTCCTTAATAATGCGATTACATCTCTCTACTAGACCATTCGAGGATGGTGAATACAAAGCTACTTTGAGGTGAGAAATATCATGACACTTGAGGAAAGAGCACATTTTTAGGGATACAAAATGAGTTCCATTGTCAGTAACGATGAACTTGGGAAAGCCTTCGACATCAAAAATAGACTGCAAAAATGTAATGGCGTTGTCAGTAGAAGCAGAATTGCAAAAGGAATAATAGAGCCATTTGGAGTAATAATCAACAAGAAGGATAAGAAACGTGTGTTCAGAAGGTAAAACATCATATGGACCAGAAAAGTCCAAAGCTACTTTGTCCCATGGACCAGCCGGTAGAGGAACGGGACATAAAGGTGTGGAAAGAGTTTTCCAATGCTTATCAGAGAGAATGCACTGCGTACAATTGTCAATCATATTCCTAATGTGAGAGTCCATGGAAGGCCACCAGTAGAATTGTTTGATACGTTGACAGGTTTTAACAATACCAAGGTGACCCTGATGGGCAGAACGAATGATATGATCACGAACAGACTGAGGAGGAACAAATAAATCATTGCGCATGACCATATCATTAACTAAAGAAAGTTCGTCTGAAACATTTGCAAAACCTTTTAGCTCAGGGGAAAGGTTTCTAGATTCAGGCCATTTGTTAACAATGAAATCTTTAACTTTGGAAAGAACAATATCATTCTTATAAGCCATATTCCATTGTGTTACAGAAATGGGTTGACATTCAGCCACTGCATCGACTGTGGCAACAACACAGTCAATATCATCATTAACAATTGAATCATCAGTTAAAGACATTCTTGATAGGCAATCGGCCCTGAAATTCTTACCCCCGGAAATGTGTTTGATGACAAAATGAAATTCATGGAGTTTGGAAAGAAGACGAACAAGTCTGGCAGAAGCTCTATTGGAGGTACTGTCGGACAGCATATGCATAAGGGGTTTGTGATCTGTGTAAATCTCAAACTCCCGACCCCAAATGTAAGATTTGAACTTCTGAATTGCCCAAACGCAAGTCAGAGCTTCTCTTTCAATTGTACTGTATCTGGTTTCGGCAGGAAGGAGAGTTCTGGAAGCAAAGGCAACTGTGTGTTCTTTGCCCTCGACCCATTGTCCTAAAACGGCACCCAAACCAGTAAGACTGGCATCTACAGTGATGAAACACTTAGAGCCGTCACAAAAAGGATTTAAAGCAGGTGAATCTTCGATGATCTTCTTGACTTGGTCGAAAACTTTTTGCAAGTCTTGAGACCAAACGAATTTAACACCTTTTCTCAAGAGTGTTCTCAAAGGTTCAACAATCTGAGCGTAGCCATGAACAAACCTGGCGTAGTATTCAGATAAGCCCAGGAAGGAGCGAAGTGCATCGCGATCTTTGGGGGTTTTAGCATCTCGAATGGCTTTGATTAAAGAGAACTTGGGTTTAATGCCATTAGGAGAAAGAGAGTGGCCTAAGTAATCTAACTCTTGAACACCAAATTTACACTTGTCGTGTCTAACAGTCATGCCGGCTTTTTCTAAGACTTGTAGGATGGTATTAAGGGTGTGATTATGTTGTAAAGAGTCGTTGGCGTAGACCAAGATGTCATCTTGGTACGCCTGCACACCAGGGATGTCTTGAAACAGATTGTCCATTAGTTTTTGGAAAATACTGGCTGCCGAAGCCAAACCAAAGGGAAGCCTGAGGTACTTGAAGGCACCAAAGGGCGTGACGAACGTTGTTAACTCCTGAGATGTGGGGGACAAGGGAATCTGGTGATAAGCAGACCTGAGGTCGAGGAGGGAGAAAAATTTTGCTTCACCCAAATTAGCCAAAAGGTCATGAATTTTGGGAAGAGGGTGGCAATCCACGATGATATTGTTATTTAGTGAGTGTAAATCAGCACACAACCTCACCTCTCCAGATTTTTTGCGAACCAAAACAATGGGGGAAACCCATTCAGACGAGTCACAGGGAGCAATGATTCCTTCGTTGCATAGATTTTTCAGAACACTTTTAAGTTCATCTCTAGCGCTCAAGGGAGGAGGACGAACTTTGTGAACAACCGGCTGAGCATTGGGTTTAAGTTGAATTTCATGTTTAAAACCAAGTACTGTACCAACCTCATTTTTAAATAAGTTTGGAAAAGAACTTAGTAAAGTGTCCATTTTGACTATGGGAAAGGAAAGATCTGAAATATTGAAGTTCCCAGAATCATGACTAGTATAATAGTCATGAGGAATGTCGCCTAAGGCAATGGGTTGATCAGATCCAGGTTTGAGAATCAAACCCATTCTGGCTAAATCGAACCAACCTACAATATCCCTGCCCTTGAGGGCAACATAGACCTTAGTGAATGTGTATCTGCCTAGACAAGCAATGTTAGAATAAAAGAAGCCTAACATATCGATGTCCTTTTCGCCAAAGGCCTTGGGATTGACGTCTGACTTGGAAAGGACAACATGACTCCAATTAGCATAAAACGTAAGGTCGGATAAAATGGTGATAGGAGAACCAGAATCAGCTTTGACCTGGATTGTAATTGTGCCTATCAACAATTCACACAAGGGACTCTTAATTTTAGTAAATTCAATAGAATCACATTCAATGGACAACATAACATCATTGAGTCTGGTGGAACAAGACTCTACATTTTCTTGAAACTCAATATTATTGACTCTAGTGAATCTTTTGCGACCTCTGCAAACAGAGGGAAAATGTCCAATTTTCTTGCAGGAAGAGCATTTTTTGCCAGAAGCAGGACACGTAGGAGAATTGCCAAGATGATTCCTGGATCCACATCTGTAGCAAATGAGTGGTTTCCTATTTAGTTGTCTTGAGGAATTGTTAACAAGGTCAATGGAAGTGAAACCAGAAGCTTGATCAACTAGATGAACAGAGGGTTGAGATAGACTTTCTTGTAGAATTTTAGAGGAATAAGTTGCACGTTCAATCCCTTTGGCGATATCAATTGTCTTGGATAAAGGGGGATTTTTGCAGCTTAACAAACGTTCCTGGATTTTCTTCGAATAGCAAGCAAAGATAAATTGATCTCTGATGGAGGTATCTGTACTAGCACCAAATTCGCAGGTAGAAGCTAGGATTCTGAGTTGAGCGATGTAGTCTTCTACGCTCTCATCAATACTCTGTTTACGTTTGAAAAAATTATGACGTTCTAAAACAATACTAGGCTCATCGTCGTATTGTTTATTGAGACGAGCAATGGCTTCTTGATAAGCATTCGCTCGCCGCTCGCCTTGGAGGTTGCTGTTTCCAGTGTTTCCAGCGTTTTAAAAGCCCTATTTGCCATCGCTGCAGGAGCAGCTTTCATCTGTCAAGCACATTGGGACCCTGAGTGAGGAGACGCGAGGCCGCAGAGGAGGTGAGAGGCGCGGCCCCGGGACTGCGAGGGACAGCGTCAGTAACACCAGCTGTTCCCTCTTCCCGCGTGAGCCGCGCCCCCTCCCAGTGCCCCGCCCCCTACAAGGTGTACTTAACCTCTCGCGGCCCCCGCTTCGCGGGTGCCGCTCGCCTTGGAGGTTGCTGTTTCCAGTGTTTCCAGCGTTTTAAAAGCCCTATTTGCCATCGCTGCAGGAGCAGCTTTCATCTGTCAAGCACATTGGGACCCTGAGTGAGGAGACGCGAGGCCGCAGAGGAGGTGAGAGGCGCGGCCCCGGGACTGCGAGGGACAGCGTCAGTAACACCAGCTGTTCCCTCTTCCCGCGTGAGCCGCGCCCCCTCCCAGTGCCCCGCCCCCTCCCTACACTTACTTAAACAGGACTCATAACGCGCATCGCGGGACGCGCGCGGGTCGACGCCCGGGCCAAGGGCGGGCCCGTTGTTGCCCGTTAGTGCCCGATAGAGACCGGACCGGGCTAACTCTTTTTTACCACTGAACCATCAACAAGTTGATAACATGCCACCAAAAACAAGGAGCGCCTCTAAGTCAAAATCTAAACATGCGCAGGAGGTAGCACAAGTTACAGGCCCCATCGACTTATTCATCTCGCGGGTCCACGAGACAATAAACCAGAGTATAGCCCTGATGGAGAAGAGAGTATCATTAGATCTCATGAGCGCTAATGCGAAGCGTTCGTCATTAGGCGCTATAGCAAATGCCACCTCTCCCATCAATCTCAATACACAAAACTGTTCTCTTCCAGTGACTTTGTCAGTACCAGATTCAAATACAGTCCCGTCGGTAGTAGACCTGTCAGTTACACAGTCTGAGTCAGACCTCTCCATAACATTTGATGACTTGGAAACAACCCCTGATCTAGTTGCTTGTCAAACTCAGGGAGTCGCCCAATCAAACGAAAACCTGCTCCAGCAAGGTGAGAGGGAAGGAGCAATTCCAAAAACGCACCCAGCAAACAATGAAGAATTAACCAGTGTATCGTGTTCAGAACACGCAACAACTCATTCAAATTCTACAACGCCCCATAGCTCACTACTTCTCCCAGTAACAAACCTACCACACAAGGCAATTTCAAATGACCATACTGTAAACCAATGTAAAACTTGCAGAACCACCTCGCAAGTTCTTACCACAACAAAAGATTTGTTATACCAATACTTAAAGCCCATCCAACTCAGTATTAGGAATCTCGAAGCCCAACTAACCATAATTTCGGCCACCCTCCTAGATACAAACACCCGCATAGAAACAAAGGGGCAGCGTAACATCTCGCAGCCACCTAAAAAACAGAATCACGCACACGTGCAGAAAACAGCCAATCACACAAACCCAACGTCTCTAGCACAGAAAAACCTCAATCAAAACATCACACTCCCTAAATCTGTAGCTAAATCGTCCCAACCCCAGAAACAGAAACCTTCTGCTATAACCATTCAGCAAACAGTAAACACAGATTCAGTTATGACAGACACTCCAGGCCCAGCGACAAATACAGACACCAGTAGAGCCTGTCCAGAAAAAAAGCCCGAAACTTTGTCATCGAAACCACTGCCTCCTCAAATGACTCCTAAAAATACATCCAATAAACCATCATCAACTAGACGTCCTGCCAATTTGCCTCCGGAAGCCACTCCCTACACAATAGTTCTCACAGGAGTACCAGAGCTAACCGACGATACACCAGAAACTGCATGGTCCCTTAAAAACAAAGCCATGCAGTGGTTAAGCATCAATAGACCCCTCGAATCCCACCTATCGGGAGGGATCACTACAGCCCGTAGGGTAGCCTGGATAGGCAAAACGACAAAAACAATCCGCGGAGACTGCATCATCGTAACATGCAGAGATCCCTCAACAGTAGATTATATCTGTGCCTGGCCTCAGCTTGACAAAAAAGGGGGGATCGATGCTCGACATCTTTCCTTCTTTTATCCCCCAGCTAAACAACAGCGTAATCCTCCACCCTGGTCATGGCACCAGCTTCCCAAAGACCCATGGAACCAGGAGTCATGGTACCAAGTGCCATGGAAACAGATGGAATATTCATACGACGATATAGGTAGGGGTGGACCGAGAGAAAGGCCCAGAGAACGCCAGAGGCCCTATTGGCAAGACAGACCCTATCAAACCTATGAAGGATGGCAGGGCCTTTCAACCCAAAACCGTTATGATTGTCTCGAAATGGTCGACTGACCATTCCGGGGCAAACCTAACCATTATAAACCGATACTATATCACAAACAGTAAATGCTAAGCAGCATACAATATCTCCAGAGTTTACACATGTTAGACACGAAATCACATTGCAGGAATAGTTTAATATCCACATCACCAAACCCGAAAAACCCTTCCATACCTCCCAGGTACTATCTAAACCCCTAAAAAAGACTCCGCCTATTATTCCTCCTGCAGAAGCTGGCATCAACTCGGAAAAGTGCCATCAACAAGCCGCAGCTACTACCAACATCCCGACAACATCTGTAACCGCGAAGGAATTATCAACCCTGAGTTTGGAAATTGCATACTGGAACGTTGCAGGTTTAACTACAAAAATAACCTGTCCCTCATGGCTTGACACAGCAAAAAGTCAGCAAATGCTGTGCCTGCAAGAGACCTGGTGTACAACTCCACTTCATTTAGCGGGCTACAAAACATTTTTCACCAAAGCAGTACCCAGTAGGATGGGTAGACCAAAAGGCGGACTTATGACCTACTTTTCCAATACCCTTCCTCTCACTGTGAAACTGCTAAAGGAAACACCAATCTTTCAAATCATACAAGTCACACAGTTAACAGTATTGAGACGAAACTTACATATATTCATAAATTATTACAACAACTCCGGCACTCTGGAATGCTGCTCATACCTAGATGAAATAGCTGCATACTTATCCTCACTTCAAAAAGCTAATAATAATTCCACAATCCACCTCATCTGGGGAGGCGATTTTAATTTCCCATTGTGCCCAAACTACAAAAATGGGAACTGCGGGCTCCAGAATGAACTTGGAAATCCCATCCCCCACTTTGTGCACACGTTGGGTGGTAACAAACTAAACGAAATCCTCTTCACCCTAGACCTTGACTTTGTCAACGAACTAGTCAATCCGGAGCAGGACTTTCTACCCACCTTTCACGGGCGAGGCTGTCTGTCAACCATCGACTACATTTTAGCCTCAAACTCTTATAAAGGGCAACTAAGCAACTACAAAATAGGGTCTAATCCAATCAGCGACCATTATCCTCTTAGTGTGGAAATCCTCTTGAAGCAAGCTGGGACTCTCCCTCCAAAAGCTAGTTCCCTTGACCAACAATCGCTGGCCATGAAGAAACTGAACGGGTACGCAATTAAATGGGCAAAGATTGACCCGGAAGAGATAACACAGAGGGTTCTTGAAAAAACACACCCCTGGTTAACGAACTGTCTGTCCTCCGAGGCATCCCCAGAATTAATTGTCACCTCTTTTTACAACATCCAGGAAGTAATAAGGGATGAGCTATTCATTAACACAAAAAATAAGCGCAGACTTCTTACAACGAGATGGTTCGATACTGCCTGTCGAAAGGCTCTTACATCCCTTAAAGAAGCCCTAAGACAGCAACCGAGAGTCCCTCAAATAATTTCACAATGGAGGAAAACTTACAATACCGCTCGGAAAAACCGTAAAAAACAGATAAAGCAAGAATTATGGCTTCGACTACACGACAGTGCTTCAAGGAAAGATAGCACTGCTTTCTGGCAGACCGTAAGATCACCTTTCCTGGCCAACATTAGCGACCCAGACCACCTCGATGTGGCAATAACTGAGGATGACTGGGTCTCTCACTTTTCAATAATCTTCGGAATACCATCGGATGTCGCTCCAACAATCCAAATACAGGAATCCGAACCAGCTGAGAGTAAGATCTATCCAATCAAGCTACGCTTTACCCTCAACGAGGTCAGAAAGGCAATTAAGGCCTCAAAAACAGGCAAGGCCCCCGGCCCAGACGGGGTCCCCATGGACCTGTTCCTACATAACGTCGACTATTGGTCAAGAATAATTACACGGGTCATGGCTGCATTCGCCTCAACCGGTCTCTACCACTCATGGTCAACATCTACACTATTGCCCATCTTCAAAAAAGGGGACCGAAACGACCCTGCGTGCTACAGACCGATCTCCCTTCTGGACTCCACGGGCAAGATTGCAGGTCGAATACTCCTGGACCGACTACAATCTTGGGCCCGGGAGAATAACATCATCACCGACCTGCAATATGGTTTCCAGAAGGGACTCGGAACGGTGGAACAGGCACTAAACCTCGTTCTCCTGGCTGGAAAGTACGCACGCGCTAAAGGAGGTAACATCTTCCTGGTCTATGTAGACTTAAGCGCGGCATTCGATTGCGTACAGCATCCAAAGCTTTGGCAGATCCTGGCACACCTCGGAGTGGACCCACCCATACTAGCCTTCTTGAGAGAGTTATACACCAATGCAGAAGGTCGAGTTCGTTTTGGCACCGGAGGTGAACTATCACGTCCCTTTAAAATATCAAGAGGAGTAAGGCAGGGATGTGTACTGGCTCCCTTCCTGTTCAACCTATACACAAACGGGCTTGAACAGGCTATGCTGGAAGGGAGCCAGGACCTTCCACAGATAGATCACCGCCCGATACCCATTCTCCTATACGCCGATGACTCTGTCATCCTGGCACGGACTCCTAATCAACTCCAGCGACAGCTAAATAAATATGTGACTTTTATGGACTCACTAGGCCTAAAAGTTAATATCAAAAAAACTTTTACAATGACCATCGGACCAAGGCCAGGAGTCTCCAAGCCCATACTCATCAACAACAGCAGACTAGAAAAAACATCGGTGTACCCATACTTGGGCATTCTAGTGGATGACACAATGACTTGGCGCAAGGCAGTGGAAGCCAGAAATCTTAACTTTCGCCGTGCTGTATCAGCATTAAGTGCTTTTTCAAGGAAACTAGGCAAACCAGCCCCAGCGGAACTGTTAACGATATACTACGCAAAATGCCACAGTGTGGCCACCTACGGAGCAGGCATTTGGGGCTATGGGTGTATCGATCAACTCCAGGTTACCGAGAATGCCTTTATTAAATACATCCTAGCTCTCCCCCAAAGCTCCCCGATCCTAGCCTCGCATCGGGAGCTTGGTATGGAATATATCTTTGACACCATACGATGCCAGCCCATCCTACTGTGGAATCGTATATGGTGTAACCCTGAAAGTCACATCACCCATTCCCTCATTACTGACTGTCTTTGCCTAGCGTACTGGAGGAAAATACCGTGGCTTAATTACATCCACAAATTCTTTCTAGATCTTGACAGTGAGCACTACTTCCTCGAACCCCCCTCAATTGAAGACATCTCGAAAAAACAGCTGAAGGAATTATGTATGGGCCATTTAAGGGAACTCCGCAATCAAGCTGAGATTACCAAAACACAAAATGAAAAAACTTGTATATCGCAGACAGGGAAACTCATTCAGCCGTACCTGACATATTTCCTGTCAAACTACGAAAAGTTTTTAATTACAAGACTCCGGTTTGATCTCTTTTTCCGTCTGGTCTCATTCCCAGAAACGAAGAACTGGTCCCGAAATCTGACGAGCTGTCCTTGCGATGGAGTTTCTGTACAATCCACGATACATGTCGTCCTTTTTTGCAAATACTACAGACTAGCAAGGAAAACATGGATTTTTCCCATCCTCCGATCAAACGGTCTTAGACAATCATATCCAGCACTCTCCCATTTACAATCCCCGAAATCCCCGTATGAAGCCAAATTGATAGCGACTTTTCTTAAAATAGTAATATCAATCCGTCGTAAAGTTTCCTCCTAAACCTGTATCCATTCCAAAATGTAGAAACAGCACCCCATTTTTGAAATTCCTTTTCTTGTACAGAGTTGCAAGTTCTCTGATCTAATGCTTACTGATTTTTATCCTTCTGATTTATGTTTAACTTCTCTTTTTAAGATGTACTTTTTATGATTATATAAATCTATAATCGAATAAAAGTTGATGAAATGAAAATGATAAGCATTCCAGTTGTCACCTGCTTCACCAGTGGGAGAAGAAATATGGGGTAAGTTTTCAAAAACTTGTTGAGCAGCAACTCCCAAACACCCATAAAGAATGGCAACCTTGCGAGGAGGATCATATTTGGTAGCATCAATGGCCACTAAATAGTTCTCAAAACCTTTGAGCCAGTTGCGCCAAGCAAGAGTAGGTTTTCCAGGAGTTTGCAGGAAAGGAGCTGGTGTTTGAAACTGTTGAGAAGAAGCCATGGTGAAATGTTTGTGATGGAAAATGAAGAATGTCTATCACTATGGTAAAGAGAGGCTCTAAGTGTAAAATAATACGGTAAAGTAAAGATGGTAGGCAGTAAAGCGTGCCTATCGCTGTGGTTACTTGAATAATTAATGAAATGTCAAATGAACATGGTAGGCAGTAAAGCGTGCCTATCGCTGTAGTTACTTGAAGACTTGTAATAATAAAGAAATGTTAATAAAGAAGGTAGGCAGTAAAGCGTGCCTATCGCTGTGTAATAATTGACTTTGGTGAAATGATGAAGTCAAATAAATATGGTAGGCAATGAAGCGTGCCTATCGCTGTAGTTGAAAATGAAATTGACAGTGGCAAAATGTGCTTAACGCTGCAGAGATGCTAGACGAAGGCTTGATAAGGTCGCTGAAAATGGCCGCCAGCGTCGTCGTCAAGGTGACAGGACGACGTGATTTTCTAGAGGCGGTGGGCTTGTCTGGCAATGAAGGCGTAGCGCGCGTGAAGCAGTGCGAGCAGGAAGTTGGAACGTTGCGCGCGCGACTGAGCGCGAGACAGTAACTGGCAGAAACAAGCAGCGCCGGGGAAAATGTCAGAAATGAGAAAAATTCCACGCCGGGAGCCAGGTGATGGACGGGGAGAGAGTGTCCAAAAGTATACGACCTGTGACAGAAGTCGGACTGGAGGCAGGTTCAGTTGAAGAGGTGGAAGACGAACAGTGGTCGAGTCTTGGTGAGTCTTGACTGGCGGTGGGTGCGGAGAAATCCCGATCGTCGCCAAATATGTTGAATAATGGAGTTCAGAGACTTGCGTAGGTTCAGTCTTGAATTTATTGTAGGAATAAATATTAGGTAAAGCACCCACAACCAGAGCCGTCCAGTCTTGAGGAAGCCAACGTCCAAAGTGACGTTCAAGGAATCCTCGAGACTGAACATGGAGATTCTAGAACCACATCGGAGATCTCTCGTGCCTGCAAGCACGAGAGAACAAAGAGGAACAAGCAATCATATATATAACAGTACTCTAGCCAGGATCATTCGGGCAATAACCTTTTGGAGGCAGTCAATTAAACTGATCGGGCGATAATTGCCCGGATTAGACCTGTCTCCTTTTTAGGTCTCGCCCTGCGATTGCAGGCCAAAGGCCTGCTGTCGCAGAGCGAGACTATTGTCATCATTCTGGCTTTCAATGACTGAAAGGGAGAGGACAACAGACTGTCACGAGCACGCAGCAGCAGCAGCCTGCCGGGATCAGGTCGCGCGCGTCAACACGCGCTCCGATTCCGGCAGGCTCTTCACAACACACATACAGCCCCCCCCCCCTTCCCCCCCATACACACACACACACACATACATACATACAGAACCCCCTCCCCTCCCGCATACACACACGCACGCGCACACATATGCAGACAACCCCCGGCACTTACACACACATCCCCTACCTCCTCTCGGCGTCTTCGCGCTCCCTTGCCCCGCTCCTCTGGTGTGCGCGTGCACCACTAGTTTCGATTCCTGCGTCGGCTCCTCTCACCGCAGGTTTCTAGTTAAACAGCCAATCAGGAGGCAGAACTCCTTTCAGAAATGCTCCCTCTCTGGTCCGCTATACATTTCACTTCTCACCGCTCGAGTCCAGTCTGTCTTTTATTTTTGTGGCGATTTCACTCGCACGTCATTTCAAACCGGCGTCTTCCCGGTTTCTCCATACTCGTTTACTTCGTGAGCACAATTCCTTTATCGCGGATGCACGTTAATTCCATGTAGAGCGGGTAAGCACTAATTTAAACTTGCGGGCATGAAGGAATTTATTAACATGGTTATTGTTTGGCACGTTGGTACAAGTATCGTTTTCCTTTTCTATTTCTTGTTTTAGTATCAGATAGTGCAAGATCGATGTCACCAAAAGTCTGCCAGCATGCTGCTGTAAAAAATATGACAGGACATGTAATAAGTGCCCCTGAAGTCCGAGAATAGGTTCTGCTAACAATATATGTATGCAGCTGGCATGTTAACTGCATAATAATAAGTTTTGAGTACTAGATCACCTGAGAAAGCAACAGTGTCAGAAACGATGGTGAACGGTCTCAAGGCGATCCGAAAATGGACTAAGTTTGATATGGAAAGGAGAATACTGGATAAATGCTAAGGACAGCTCAAGAAGCATGGTAAGTAAAAGAGGAAGGCCGGGTGCCAGAGACGCAGTGTGATTTTGACAGTAATAGGGAATAATCTTAACTTCAGCTGTAGGAGACTGGAGAGGAGCCCATCCTGAGCATTACAATTCGGATTTATGGCATGCACTTAGAATGTCTTCATTTATTTAAGCCTGTTTAAAGGGGGGCCCAGGTTGAAAATAAACAGGGTCGCTGGAGATTGTTTTTTGTAACTGGTCAAGTTTGGAGTCTTTTTGAGGAAATGCTGTGCAGTGGAAATATTACTCTGTACCTCAGATATCAACGACAATGTTCAGGGGAGTGAAAGGTGGGGGCAGCCACGAGATATTACAACGACATTTCTGTCTCACATAGAACTTCACCGTTAAGGGCATGGTCAAGAAAAAATATCAGATAACAGGATTGTCTCACATTTTCCCCTGCCCACCATTACTAGCATGTCTGCCAATTACAGAGGGACTGCAGGTAATCCTGCACACTTTACTTGAACTGCTAAAAACGACTGGTGTCTTTGGCAAACTTTTGATGCAGAGACTTCGAAAGTAATAACCAACAGAAGGTATTTCTAATGGTTATCAACAAAAATAAGCTACGGCGCAGGTTAAAATGTACTTAGATTGACCAGAATTAACACATTTGTGGTTTAATTTCAAAGAAAAAATGTCTAGTTTAGTAGCAGCATGAACTGATTTTGAGTGACACCTAGGAAAATTAGGGGTACATTTTTTTTTAAGGTCTCGCCTAACCCATCGCGTTAGCGATGCTTTGGTGAGATATGAAGTAAGGGGCTTTCAAAAGTGCTCCCAAAGTGTGCAGGGTACAGTGCATGTGCGCTGGGCGGGCGCACCATTTGTCAGCCTGCAGCCTTTGGGAGCCCTTTCGCGGCCGCTTTGATGTTCTCAGTGAGCCGCGCGGCCACTGAGAACATCAAAGCGGCCGCGAAAGTGATCACCATTTGCCACCCGAAGCCCTCACTTTACTGCTTTGCTTGTTTACATTACGATTGATGCTTGCTCTGGGTGAACTCAACTTGAAGGTATTGAAGCACTTTTTTCCCGGCAGCTCTGTATGTTGCATTACATTTAATAAACAACTTGTGGCTAGCGCTTAATGTCCCTTTATATTCAGCATGTGTTAGGCACTTCACTTGTGGCACAAACGTGTGGAGTGCTTCCCCCACTTTGGCAGAAGTGTGCAGCTTGTGCAAAGCACTTACCCCACTTCAAAAAGGAAACAGGAGCATTCCGAAGATAGTGCATGGTGAGTCCTTTGTCTGCTTCTGACCAACATGATTCCAAAGATAAGTGCGCACGCCATACTTTTTACAATGATCAGCATTTAAGATGGCTGGCATTCCATTGGAACACACAACTATTATGGATTCCAAAGCAGCCTGGCTATCTTTTTTGCTTTGGGGCATTTAAACTAAATGCTTGCGTTCATGCTGCAGACCGCACCTCCTGTCATTCTAAGGGGTGTGGGATGCTCGGCTCCAAAGAGGTGCCACCGTGATGAAAAGGTGAGTTGCAGATCCCTGCAAAAATCAGCAAACTTAGTATTTTTGACAGAAGATTCCAACCACTCGCTAAAACCTCACCTCTGGTGATGCCTGCGCACGAACACTGGCTCTCACACCACTACTGCAACATACTCACACACACCCACACCACCACATACACTTCTTACAACAAACAACACATATACTATAACCTTGCACAAGCTTGTTTCGTTTGCTTTCAGCACTCTTTAGGAGCGCATGTCTGTTTTTGGTCTTTCCTTGCCATCTGCTGCTTGCCCATTCACATCCCTGCCCCCCCTTCTCTATGTTACTCTTCCAACTAAATGCTTTTTGCCCCTATTTGTTTACATCCCCAACACCCAGCTCCTCCATTGCTGCTTCCTCTGGGCCTCTTCCCACTGCAAACAAAACAAGCATTGGTATAGCCAGTAGGTCTCGCTTTTGGGACCTTCTAAGTATTTTCTGATGGAGAGAGAGTCATTTTTTTAGACCCCCCTCTTCTTTCTCTCCCTCTGTCGCTACCTCTCCCACTCCCATTTCCCCTTCCCACCCCTCCTTCCCTCACTCTCTTGCTCTCTTCCTTCACTCTTTCTTTTTCTCCCTCTCTTCTCTTCCCTCCCTCCCTTCTCTCTCTCTCTCTCTTTCTCCCCCTCCTTCTCACCTCCCCTCTCTCCTCCCTCTCTCGACCCTTCCTTCTGTCTCTCTTGCTCCCTCTCCCGTTCCCTCTGTCCATCTCTTGGCCCTTCCTTTTCTCTCTCTCTCTCTCCCTCCCTCCCTCCCTCCTTCTTCCCTCCCCATACTCCCTCTCTCTGTCTCCCCTTCCTTCTCTCTCTCTCTCTCTCGCCCTCTTGCCTCCCCTCCCTACCTCACTCTCCCTCCCCCTTCCTTCTCTTTCTCTCTCCCTCACCCTTCTCCCTTTCCTTCTGTCTATCTCTCATATATTCCGTGCTTTTCAGGCACATTTGCGAAATATACTTTTGTGACCTCTGTCCATGAAACTAGGGTGAATTTTCCCTTGTAGTTGCATACTTGATCTAACACGGTTGTTTCTGTAGTGAGAAGATAAGAGCGCACGTTCCCCGAATGTCTGAACTGGGTTCTGTGATTGGTTGTAAGGTGGAACACAAACAAAGGCAGAAGTTATACAGTGATGTTTCCCATATGCTGTTAAATGAGAAGGGGATGTTGATGAATAAACACGTTACAAATCTGCCCCACTCCACGCAAATATTCGACAAACACATAGTTTAAATACATAGGGTAACCTTGGGGAGATACTAAAAAAATACACTATTGGGTAGAACTTAGGCGCACACACGCTTCAGTGATCAATGCTTTTCACCTTACTCCTTCTAAGGATAAAGAGGTAAGGAGGACGGAAGGAAGGTTACTCAATAGGGGAGAAATTAAGACTGCAATTAACACTTTAGAAGCCAGCGGCATACCGAGAGAGCCTTGTTTTAAGGCATGAGTTGTGCCCTGGACTCTGCCTCCCAACAAATCGACTCCCAGCCTCACTATCTCTCTCTTCTCGGTCTCCCCTTGCCCTGGTGGACTCTTAATCAAATCTAGCACATCTTTGAAGAGTTGAGTACAGATGGCTGTTCCCTTTATCGCATCGCTGGGCCTCCTGACCCGAACCCAAGCTAACCCGGAACTGTCACCGCCCCAGGCACAGAGTAGCTTCAGCAGAGCCAAATGGACAGCAAGCCTTACCCACCCCCCCTCCACTCACGATGAACGTGCCTATTTACAGCCTCCGCCGCATAGCTGGGTTTTTCATAAACTATCCCCGCCCGTGTCTGCCACACTGCTTGCGTTGTATTGCTATTGCAGCAGTACTGTATATCGCAAACAAACCTGGTCGAAAGGCAGCTGCTGATGCCACAGCTGTTTCGTCACGGGGCAAGCCTCCACGTTCACTTCTCTAAAACGTGCATGCAATTAAACTAAAATCCCAGCTATTTTAGGGCAAAACCGTGAACCAACCCATCTGAATTGAAGAGGTTTCAATGCTTTGCTGCTGTCCGTTTGACTTACAACGTGCTTTCTCTTTCCACAAACTCGATGTTTGTGTTCCTTTATTTTGATATGCTTTAAGTATTACTGTCACACACACAATACCAAACACACAACCACACACACATGCACACACAAGCAACCACAAACACAAGCAACCACACACACACACAACACCACACACACACACAACCACACACACAACCACACCTTCAGTGCACACTTTCACCAGACATAGACACCATCAGTCGTCAGTGCACGCTTCCACCAGGCACACACACACCACCAGCCGTCAGTGCACGCTTTCACCGGGCACAAACACCACCAGCCGTCACTGCCCGCTTCCACCAGGCACACACACCACCAGCCGTCACAGTGCATGCTTTCACCAGGCGCGCACACACACCACCAGCCGTCAGAGCACACTTTCACCAGGCACACACACACACCACCAGCCGTCAGTGCACGCTTTCACCAGGCACACACACACACACCACCAGCCATCAGTACACGTTTTCACCAGGCACACCCACCCCCAGCCATCAGTGCACAATTTCTACACGCACACACACCACCAGCCATCAGTGCACACATCAATTGTTAACGCATCCACAATTAACTATTGTAGCAATCGCAGTATGGCACACTTTACTTTTAAACCTATCCATCTAAAGCGCAGCATGCCACCATTGCTACAAAAATAAACATCTTTTTGGCCTACAATTTATAGACTTTTGTTGCAATTGGTGTTGCAATATTTAGCAATGCCAATAGCTCAAACGTAATTAATGCGAGACCTAATGCATTGCAAATGCTTGTTTGTATATAGGAAGAATCTCAGCCCCCTTCCATGTTTTAGGGATGCATGCACCCTTTGCTATAGCGTTAGCTATATTAGTTATATATTGCAGTATTATACCTCTACTTGTACTTTGTACGCTTTTGTAACCTGCACACACATCACTTTTCCTCCTGTAATGTACCGACTGCTACCTCATGTATTTTGGTTGCTCACTATTGTCACTTTTGATTCATGTAACTTAACGTTTGCTTTTGTAATTTGTTCACTTGTAATTTTCTCCTCATGTATCATTACTGTTCCTATTGTGAAGCGCTCTGACACCTTCGGGTAAAGTCCGCGCTATATAAAATCGCATAAATAAATAAATAAATAAAAAACTTTTCCTGAAGGCTCCTCGTTGAAACCAGAGCCCAGATATTCAAGTCTTGATAAAATCAGTTCACCTCAGCTCTCCCTAATGCGTCAAAGACTTTACCTTCTCGGACACAGTGGACTGTAGTCACGTGATGACGTGTCACTGACAAACATTAGGTTTCCAAAACTTTCTCGAAATTTGAGCCCTCGTGATTGTACAAAAATCCCCGTTTTGACTCCGCCTCCAAAGGCGGTGCCAAGTACTTCCCACTTTCAAGACCTGTCTTGGTGGACGTTGGGAGTACTTTTATCACTTGTTCGGACGGCCGCCATTGGCGAAGTGTAGTGTAAGAATTGACTTGGCTTTCCTCTGGTATTGGCGGTTCCAATTGGGTAATTAGACTGTGGGCGGAGTCTGTTGACTTGAGTGTCAGACAAGCGGATGCTAGTCATAGTGGGGTGCGCTTTGACAGGCAGGGGTGGAATCGTTGTGGGCGGGGCGTCGCTATGGATCCGTGCGATGGGCGGAACCTTGCGCCTAGCTGGTGTTGCTGAGTTGTGCTCAGTTCGCTGCTTCCGGGTATGAGAGTTAATTAGGAAACAACGGTGCTGGGTCGACACCGGGGCCCGTGGATGGAAACTCTGGAGCTGGATAAAGAAGGTACAAAGTTCGTAATAAAGGGGGCGGAGATACTTGCTAAGAACCCCCCGCCTCCCTCCCTTCTTAGAGAGCCCCGCCCCCGCAGACCCTAGAAGAGCCCCACCGGCTCATAAAGACAGACCTACTCCAGTCAGCCTATTCTTCGGGAGTGACTGCAACACGTATCACTGAGAACCCCTGACTCCCAGATATGGACCCGTACCCTCTGAATATAAATTTAATTTGCAACCTTTTTCAGTGAACAGCACTTCACAGTTAATGTTTTCTAATCCTCGATGGGCCAAGCGCCGGTGATTAAATAAAAGCGTGTGTAAAACTGCATTTTTACAAACTGACGTTTCTGCATTTGTTTGATTTTAATAATCTTTTATGAAAAGTTTAACTAACTTTTAGTTGCTTTGATCTAAAATGCTAGCCTTGTCTGTAAAATACTTCAATAACTTACTTTATTATACTTAGCTGTAAAGGCAAGAGCATTGACCGGAAAGTGCTTAATTTGAGCCGGTGGTTTCCGGTGCTCGGCACTTAAGTCTCATCATTGGCAAAAATGACAACCCATCATCACATGGTGGCGCTGTCTGTCTAATTTTGAGATTAGGACAACCACATTGTTTAATAATTAAATATACATTCAAAAAGAATAATAATTGCCACCCAGGCTGTTCTTATATGTTTGGGTGGCCTGGAATAGTCCTGAATTGTCACGCTTGTAGGAGGGTGATGGTTAGTAGTTGAGTTGGTTGTGTATTTGGCATCGCTGGCAGGGGTAGTGGGTGGTGCAAGCGGCAGTTCCGTCCTCAGAAGAGCCCTGCCCTTTTTGTTTTTAACAAATTAAACATTGACTGACTGACCACCCCAATCCGCCATGGACAACCAAGAACTCTAAGGGTCTTTGAATTGAGGGTCTGGCCCTTCTTTGCTCACACTTTTTAAAAGTGAATCTTTTTTCCTGTGGCTCTTCTAAAATAGCGTTTTTTCCTAGGCTTTGAAAAGAAAAATTACAGTCCTTGTGGCTTCCATATCTTATTATCAATGAGATAGTCGCACTACCTTGACTAAAGCAGTGCCTCTTGGGGACACTTACAAAGACAGCCCTATCTAATTTGGCGTTGTTTTACTAATTCTGACTAATGTCTTTCACTTTTGGAAAGCAAGGGACTTTTTGTTGCTCCCTATCACAAGGGAAATTTCAGTTGAGATTTGAAGTAGGTCCTAAAAGCTTCCTTGCCTTTTTCAATGATTTGCACTCTTCTTGAAAATCTTCTGGAGAAAAACCTCACACCCATATAGCAGAAAACTCACTATGTTTGCATTGTATGTCTCTGTGAGCACTTCTATTGATTTATGACCCAGTGCAACATCCATCCTAAATAATGTTCCTGCAATAGCCTTAACCTCCCCTTCCTATATGAGGCATAACATTACGATTATATCTAAAAAGAAGGCCAAGATAGTGATATTATTTTACCTTCTCGACTAGAACTCCGTTTAGCCACCACTTATGCTTTCTCTTCTTCTTTTTGAGTACATGTTGATTTCAAATGCTTTTATGTGGGCTGGTATAAGTACCAAAGACATTTCCTTAATTGAAAAAGTATACCCTTTTAAATATGATCTGAGCTATGTGTGTACATGAACTCTTTGGATGGCCTTTTTAGGCATGACATCAAACTGTTCATAAACTAAACTATCTTTAATTTAGAATACTTACTATGTAATTAATGTCTTGCTGTGGAATGCTTACTATCTAATGGGATTTCAGGTGCCTATTTCACAGGATACTATGTTTGTTTATCTTAGAATTGCATTTGCCAGTTGTAGCTTTGGTGCCTGACCCTAAGGTGTCACAGGGTGTTGTTCAATAAACTACTTCTGCAAACTGGAAGAGCCCAGCTTCAATGTATTATACTTAACACTGACTTAAGGTCATTTTTTAAAATTAGCATTACACGCAGTTATTGACGGGGTTGCTGCAAATTGCTCAGAAAGTGTTAGGTTTGCAATAAAAAAAAAGTACTTTTAAAATATATAGTGTAGTAATAGACAATCGGACTGCACTCAGTGCAAGCATTTTTTTTTGTGTTTACTAAAATCATACACTGTTAACACTCTTTGTCATTCTGTAGCTTCAAGTGCTTCCGTCAATTAAAGCAAATATTGGATTCCAAATAGCCTTTATATTTACAGGTTAAAAAATTGCACACATTTTAAGGCTCGTTTCTTCTTTAATTCTATGTCCCTCCCTTGGCTCTAAAGCACCACTCCCTTTCAACCCCGGCATCCTAATTGTTCCGAGACGGTTGTCTCTTAACAACAAATACAGGAACTGTTCTTGTTACATAGCAAACGTATTAGCTTGTCATTCCTTCTTAGACCCCAACTCTTGTCGTACATCCAACCAAATCTTTTCCTGCGATTTGCTTCTCTCACCTATTCTTAAAGATGGCTTTCCTTCTATAGCCAATCATGAAACTCCTACCCCCACTGGCCTCGAGAGGCAATCCCTCTTAGTGTGATTTTTGCACCTCATGCCTGTCTTCTGAAACAATCCTGCCAGTCTCATATCTTATCAGTAGACAGTCTAGCCTCACACTAATACTCGTTTTAACAGATCCACAGTTAACTTTCATTACCTCTGTAAAAAAAATCAAAATCCCAATCTTCTAGTACTCACATGGCGACACAGTTCCACTTTCCACTGATCTTTCAGTGTACCCAAAGGCAGTCTCGCCTTCCACCCACTATCCTTTCAGCGAGGCAAACACATACATGCCAACATTTTAAAACTGGAAAATGGGAGACTTTTAATAAAATATCGGGGAAATATCATATATTGACATATGTTGTAGCAGAGGCAATTATAGGCAGGAGAAACCTAACATACAGCCATTTTAGGCTCCATAAATTGAGATTCTCCCGCCTGACTCGAGTCTGTTGGCATTTATGCAGACCCACACGAACATACCTTCTCAGGCAGCAGTGTCGCTCACTTTGCCCCACGAGACCACTGTTGTGATCATTACCATTGATTGTTTCAGACCCACTTTCTACTGACACAATCCCACTCTCCTCACCAGCCCTCCTTTGAGAGTCTCCAGCTTTCCACGTACCATTCAAAGAATGTTGTTTCTCCAGAAATTATGACGCCCCCTTTAGGTTGATAATGTGAGTACTGTAGAATAGCAGATATACAGAGGCCTGCCTCGCGTGTTCTCCTGGAGTGCTATGCTAGTGTTCTTCTGTTAGTGACATCTGCATCTTCATGTTACAAGGTGTTCCTCTACTATTGTTACTACCAGATTAGTATGCGTTCTTCATGAATGTAAATGAATAACTAAAAGATAGTATGAATTATACAACCGGTACCAAGGTTTAAATGTTTGTTTCCTCGCCGGCACCTCTCTGAAACAAGATTGACATTTCTAGTGCTTTAAAATGTGTTTTACTCTGAGCTTCCAAATTGGAAAGTGAACTGCCCCTTTCACTTACATCTATGCTGCCAGTGAAACCTACTCTTATTACCTATAATGCAGCCCTTCTTTGGTTTGATATCTCTTTACTCCGCCCCCACACATCACTCCATATCTGAAGAGTGACAAAACATTTCTGAAATTAATAAACTGTTCTTCATCTTCTGAGTGCGGTTGCAGTTTGCATTTGAGTTAAAGTTCTGCTAAAGAATGTACTAAGCCAGTTTCACCTCTTCAGACAAAAGTGCAGTGATATGCTGACCATTATCAGCACATTTTGAAACTTTTTTTACTTTCTGCTCTGCACTGATGTCACGTCCTATATACTTTGTTTTTTTGAATGTCAGAAACATCTCCTCTGTGCATATGTTCCACACCTTATTTCAAAGATCACAACTCTTCTTTAAAAGTCGTACCCTACACTTTAACAATACCTAATCTCCTGTAGCGTATCTATTAATACTGTCAACCAATATACGAAATTCCTGTAGCCCCCTTCCCCACTAAAGATCACACGTAATTCCTACTAATATCATCTACCACAGAAATCTGTA
The DNA here is from genome assembly GCF_964261635.1 of Lissotriton helveticus. Classification (NCBI taxonomy): domain Eukaryota; kingdom Metazoa; phylum Chordata; class Amphibia; order Caudata; family Salamandridae; genus Lissotriton; species Lissotriton helveticus. Next base: position 210,439,982 of record NC_136061.1, on the reverse strand, counting down.
ATGAAGGCATGGAATGGTTCCTGTAGAGCACACAAAACGAATCCCAATTACCAACAATTGCTAAAAAGTCACTAACTCTGGGACCTGGATCAGCATGCTGTCCAGCGTAAAAGGACAATAATGACTCGTGAGGGGTAGTAAGTGCTATATAATGCAATTCTAATACGATATATAACCCACACTAAAAGTAATACCATACACTCAGCAGTCAGTCGATTGCTTAATCATTCCCCTTTACTATTTGACACATTTACTATCACATAAGACAAAACTGCTAAGGGTCATATGCATCACCCAGTGCTATACCAGTCCACAGCAGTACACCAACCATCGCCAATTGAACTTTCACAGAATAGCTGATGACACCTGCCACAAACTGTTGGCAAACGGAGAACTCGTCATTTAGTCCAACACTGCAGCTCCTGACTAGCAACATACTGTGGCCACTTCTTGGCATCTCACAATGACAGTCACATTTGAGATGCTATTAACAATGTCCTTACCAGCAATCGTCCCATCATTTATCTCTCCCTTTAACCTATGCCTGCTCAGAACCATAAACTTTAAACAAAATATAGCAGAATGGACAACCCATTCCAGTAATTAGCCAGGTGGACTATAAGCATATGAAATATCGGAAAGGTACATGCAGAGCTGCTGAAAGCTGCCAGCTTACTGGAAATCATGAACAGCCCACCTATCAGTCACATTTCTTCATCCATCACACTGCTAAACATCGCATTCCATAACACGATAACTACTCCTCGGTGGTCCACTCGCACAACATGGAAACACTACCAACACAGGATCAAATCACAGGCAACACACTTCCAGCCATACAACCTACATTGTATAGTGTGCTGCCTATGTAGGCAAGCGCTTCAGCTCCCCATATAGGGATAATAAGAGCTATATAAATGTTGCAGTACAGTGCAATGTGTTACCCCCTTTGGAGGCTGGGTGGCGTATCTGGCTTTGTAACCTTGTTCACAAGATAAAGTAGAAAAGCATTTTATTTTTCTAGAATCAGTAACTGTATAGTGTTGTATGAGTGTGCCCCTGTAGATTTGCCTCTATCCAGTTATTGATGTCCATTCCCCTCCTAGTCCGTTTCCTCCATAAGCTCCTTCACATGATCCTTTTAGTCTTCTTGCTAATATTGTACATTATTGTGTAGAATACTATATTAAGATGCACCATAATGAAGAAGACTGTCTACGCCCTGGCATTATGAAGTTAAGTCAGAAATAAATCTCTGCGGACAGAGATCAGGAGCCTAGCTATTGTCTACGGTCCTATTCACAACACTCACTGGGGTTGGAATAGTGTATGTAGAAATGGAAAAAGAGTATTGCTCTTTTTCTTGGTGTCCCCTCACTCACCAGGGTTGCCCCACGGCGACATGCTTCATCATAGGGGCCATCCCAGTCCTCTATGGACCGGGGCGTGCTGCGACTTGCGAAATTACGTAGGAGCACTTACAATTAGACTATGTGTGGTGCGAGAGTTGTGATGTATTGGAGTGGGATGTGTGTGAATAACTAAAATTACCTGCCTAGTAAGCTTTAAATACTTTATTCTTGCTCCCAGGTGGTAGAGTTAAAACCGGGGTAGAAGTGGTAGGATGCCTAAATGACAATGTATTTAAGGTGTACCTATCAACTTCTGTCTGTCAACATGTTTTGTGCGTCCCCCAAGCACTTCCTCAGGACTACACAGGGACCAGCCCTGTGTTCGCCACTCCTAACCTATGCCCAATAAGCTAATAAAGGAAAAAATTGATTATTAATTTGGTGAAGAATGCTGTAATTAATAAAGCATGCATCTGGTACCTACGTAACCAAATTTAATCACGTGGTTCATGAGATCGGGCCTAACTGTGCCCCATGGACTCGGAGGGGTTCAGTATCCCGGCAAACTTGCCAGCTGGATACCTCCCTCAGTTTCACCTGTTCGTTAGCCTCCGGTCTCTCCCTTTAACCTATGCCTGCTCAGAACCATAAACTTTAAACAAAATATATCAGAATGGACAACCCATTCCAGTAATTAGCCAGGTGGACTATAAGCATATGAAATATCTGAAAAGTACCTGCAGAGCTGCTGAAAGCTGCCAGCTTACTGAAAATCATGAACAGCCCACCTATCGGTCACATTTCTTCATCCATCACACTGCTAAACATCGCATCCCATAACACGATAACTACTCCTCGGTGGTCCACTCGCACAACATGGAAACACTACCAACACAGGATCAAATCACAGGCAACACACTTCCAGCCATAAACCTACATTGTATAGTGTGCTGCCTATGTAGGCAAGCGCTTCAGCTCCCCATATAGGGGTAATAAGAGCTATATAAATGTTGCAGTACAGTGCAATGTGTTACCCCCTTTGGAGGCTGGGTGGCGTATCTGGCTTTGTAACCTTGTTCACAAGATAAAGTAGAAAAGCATTTTATTTTTCTAGAATCAGTAACTGTATAGTGTTGTATGAGTGTGTCCCTGTAGATTTGCCTCTATCCAGTTATTGATGTCCATTCCTCTCCTAGTCCGTTTCCTCCATAAGCTCCTTCACATGATCCTTTTAGTCTTCTTGCTAATATTGTACATTATTGTGTAGAATACTATATTAAGATGCACCATAATGAAGAAGACTGTCTACGCCCTGGCATATGAAGTTAAGCCCAATGAAATCTGCTTCCGGGACTAAGAAGGTGTTAAACAGTGCCCTTGAGTTGTATCTTTCTGTTATTGTTTTAGCCGAGTGGTGGTTGCAAACAGCGCATTTTTTATTGAGAGTCCCCTAATATATGAAAATGTAAGCAAGAGGTGTTTATGTAATTTTTTATTTCGTTTTTGTTGGAACTTTTGTTTCTGTTCATGATGTGCTTCTTTTAATCCCATCTCTGCCATTAAAACATTTTCTTTTTCCTGTTTTGTTTTTCTTAACATTTGCCCCACCTCAGACCACATCGCCAGAGTCATAAAGCACATTTTAGGGCAGTTGATGGGTATCTCAACTGCAAAAATAATTAAATATAGAAGGAATGAACTTGAAGGTAGAATGGACTAGTTATTTAATTGTTCGAATGACCTGAGGTGACATGCTTTTGTTGCTTCACACTCAGCTTCAGTGGTAGTCCAATCAATCAATCAATCATATCATTTGTAAAGCGCACTACTCACCCGTGAGGGTCTCAAGGCGCTGGGGGGGGGGGGGTTAAACTGCTACTGCTCGAACAGCCAGGTCTTAAGGAAACTTCTGAAGGTCAGCAGGTCTTGGGTCTGCCGTAGGTGGTGGAGGAGGGTGTTCCAGGTCTTGGCGGCGAGGTGGGAGAACGACCTGCCGCCGGAGGTCGTTCTTCAGGTGCGGGGCACTGTGGCGAGGGCGAGGTCGGTGGAGCGGAGCTCTGGCGGGTGGGAGTGTAGAGGCTGAGTCGTCTGTTGAGGTACGCTGGTCTGGTGTTGTGGAGTGCCTTGTGTGCGTGGGTGAGGAGCTTGAAGGTTATCCTCTTGTTGACGGGGAGCCAGTGCAGGTCTCTCAGGTGGGGTGTGATGTGGCTTCGGCGAGGGATGGCGAGGATCAGGCGCGCAGTGGCGTTCTGGATGCGTTGAAGCCTTCTCAGGAGTTTGGTTGAGGCTCCTGCATGGAGTGTGTTTCCGTAGTCCAACCTGCTGCTGACGGAGAGCCTGGGTGGCCTTTCTTCTCATTTCGGTGGGGATCCACTTGTAGATCCTGCAGAGCATGCGGAGGGTGTTGAAGCAAGAGGAGGAGACAGCATTGACCTGCTTAGCCATGGAGAGGGTGGAGTCTAGGATGACCCCTAGGTTACGTGCGTGGTCGGTGTGCGTAGGAGCTGTTCCCAGTGCGGTTGGCCACCAGGAGTCGTTCCAGGCCGAGGGGGTGGATCCAAGGATGAGGACCTCCGTCTCGTCCGAGTTCAGCTTCAGTTGGCTGTTCCTCATCCATTCGGCGATGGCCTTCATTCCTTCGTGGAGGTTGGTTTTGGCGGTGTGGGGGTCCTTGGTGAGGGAGAGGATCAGCTGGGTGTCTTCGGCATAGGAGATGATGTTGAGGTCTTGCAGTAGGGCGACGTGGGCGAGCGGTGCCATGTTGATGTTAGACGGCTTTGTGCTGAGGGATGAGCTCTTGGGTACGCCGCAGATAATCTCGGTGGCTTCGGAGCGGAAGGAGGGGAGGCAGACGCTCTTTGTTCTGCCGGAGAGGAAGGAGGTGGTCCAGTCCAGGGCATTCTCTTGGATCCCAGCGTCGTGGAGGCGTGTTCGTAGTGTGTGGTGACAGACCGTGTCGAAGGACGCTGACGGGTCCAGGAGGATGAGGGCCGCGGTTTTTCCGTTGTCTAGCAGGGTCCTGATGTCATCGGTGGCGGCGATGAGGGCAGTTTTGGTGCTGTGGTACAACACCATTACGGTACGATATTGAATTAAACAAGCATCACGGACAAAAAATAGTTGGACCTCGTTACAAGTACAAGTGAGTGGTTATTCGGTGCTAGGGGTGCAGCATAAATTCACTTATAGATATAACAACTCAAACACTTACGTATTATATTACTTCCTTGCAGAGATTCGGCTAAATACTATCGATTATTTTGATACATTACTCTCATCTGCTCGATTGTGGTCAGTGAAGGTAGGAGAGTTAACTAGTCAGTGGCATGTCTTGAAACACTACGATACACACATGGTTTTATGGTGAATTTTTGTTTTGGGCACTGGCAGTGCATGGTTAAGTTTAGTTTTTTGGCTTTTTTTGGGCTTTGACATATTTACTCACTGGTGAATTTTTATGAGCATGTTCAATGGTAATGCATAATATGTGAGTACCTAGTTGGTAAATCTTCGGTTTCTGTTAACACAGATTAAATGACTTTGGATTAAAAAATGAGAATAATTTATGAATTGTTATGTACAGTGATAGATTTTTATGTTATTTGTAGAGCATTCCCCTGACGAAGGTGCATACCGAAATGCGTTGGGATATGTCTTCATATGTTGATTTGTGGAGAGTTGTTTGAAGATTTCAAACGAATACATCTGATGATGGAAAAAGAAGAATAAAAGTGGTTTTGAAGAAAGAAAATTTTAGCAACTGTTTCATGGCATTTATATATTTTTGTATATATTTGTGTTTAGCTTTTGCTGTGATTAGAATGATGATGCTATGTGATGAGTAACAATCATGTTTCTAATTTTTTGAAATGATGTTTTGAAAAAATGTATTGCAAATATTTTTGTACATTTAAAATTGAGAAGATAACGCATCACGTAATAGTGAGCAAGTGCATAGTGCAACCCATAACACAGGTGTCTGTGGTTTATTCGAATATGAATTTACCATAAATACATTAAAAGACAAGAGGTGTTTGCAAAACAGGAACAAGTTGGTTTAATTAAACGAAGTGGCCTGGAGTGTCTCAACAGAATGCGTCTGAGGAAAGTCTCCTCGTGTACTAAGTTTAGACTGGTTTTATACACATCTTGTGAGGTAGAATAAACAAATTTTTGCATTCGTTAAAAGCATTTCAGTAATAAATTACCACTTTAAGTGAGCCTGTCGGCCAACGGCCGTCACGAGCACTACCTCGGTAGTGCTGCGCACATCCGTTGACCGACGCAGCCCCGCCCACTCAATGGAACGCACGCACCGCGGTGGAATTGCCGCTGCGGTAAACCGGTTAACAAGTTTGGTCATCTGATACGTACACAGATGGCTTTCCACCTTTGAGAGAGCAACTGTGGAAATGTGCCTTTTAATGGGCACACCGGTGCAGGGATCACCCTTTTCTGTCCACGGGTCCGTAGACCAACAAAATAGAGATTGGCACTGAAGCTGGAATTCAAATAATACGTTTATTAATCACTCATGAGTGGGACTACGTCTATACAACACCCTCAAGTGTTCCAGGAGGTAGTACATTAAATACACAGCCCATGGTGCTTATGTGCAGAGTTTTTTGCAGAGTAAGCATGTAGTTACAAATAGAAGGGTCAAGCATACACAAGAATAACTACAGACAAACATGGGCAGCTGGGAGATCACTCAGTCGGCAAAGTGGGAGGGGGAACAGAACTGCTTACAGCAGCCACAAATAGTCGACAGTTACATATTGGACCAGGTGCATTCCAGCAGCTACAGGCCTTTTCTCAGCACGTACATTGCTTTGGCTTAGTACAGTAGGAGTTAACTAAAGTTGATGACACGAGCAGAATAGAAAGGTATTTTATGATAGATCTCCTGAGGCGGAAGCCGGGAGTGCGACCTGTATAATTTTAACTATTTGAGAGTCACTTGTGTGTATTTTATTCTCTTACCCCTCTCCCCCTCCTGGCACCATATCAGGGCACCAGCTTGCTCTTGGCCACGCCGCGTAGCGGATCTCAGGGCTGCCGCGGTAGAACCATTACAACTCTTGCCGCCATTCCCTGACGCTCGTGGAGGACACGCCCCTTTCCCGGAGGCCACGCCCACCGCCGTACCTCTATATAAGACGCTGAATACAAGCGCCTTGTGTATTTTATGATAGATCTCCTGAGGCGGAAGCCGGGAGTGCGACCTGTATAATTTTAACTATTTGAGAGTCACTTGTTTGTATTTTATTCACTTACCCCTCTCCCCCTCCTGGCACCACATCAGGGCACCAGCTTGCTCCTGGCCACGCCGCGCAGCGGATCTCAGCGCTGCCGCGGTAGAACCATTACAACTCTTGCCGTCATTCCCTGACGCTTGCGGAGGCCACGCCCCTTTCCCGGAGGCCACGCCCACCGCAGTACCTGTATATAAGACGCTGAATACAAGCGCCTCGTGTATTTTATGATCGATCTCCTGAGGCGGAAGCCGGGAGTGCGACCTGTATAATTTTAACTATTTGAGAGTCACTTGCGTGTATTTTATTCACTTACCCCTCTCCCCCTCCTGGCACCACATCAGGGCACCAGCTTGCTCCTGGCTACGCCGCGCAGCGGATCTCAGCGCTGCCGCGGTAGAACCATTACAACTCTTGTCGCCATTTCCACGCCTTATCTTCAGAGGCCACGCCCCCCCTATTGCCGGTCACTTCCCTATAAAAAAAAAATGTGCATCTTCCGTACGCGCAGCGGACGAGCGCAGCGGGCGCGACGTTTGCGCGCGCCTAAGGCAAGCCCGTCTGCGCCCGTCCGCGCCAAGGTAGCGCCATGGGCCAGTTATGCTGCCTGTCATGGCCCCACACCTCTGGTTCAGCTTCCTTCTGGTCCCCCCTACTCTAGAGAGGAGCTCATACAAATAGGTAAGCACCATGCGGAAAAAGGAAAATTTTCCTTGTTACACACGTCACATCCAAGAGCCGACTTTTTGTGCGATGACCTCTTAAAATGTGGGCTTTTGAATGTTAGGTCCCTGCCTAAACACAGTACGGAGATCCAACTCTTGATTGACACTCACGAATTAGACATCCTTTTTATGACGGAAACTTGGACTCGCCCTGATTGTTTGGTCGACCCTGGCTTTGCGTGTCCTCCTGGGTTAAAATTTCTTCATTCTCACAGGCCTACTGGAAGAGGTGGGGGGGGGTGGGAGTTATTTTTAGAGCACCCTGCAGCATTAAGGTCCTCACTTTAGACCCTACTATAGGTACTGAGCTTTTAGGTCTAGCAATTCAGGCCCATTCCGGGACTACTGTCACTGGGATAGTATGCTATCGCCCGCCAGGGGCGTTCAGTCTTCAACAGCAACAAGCGCTACTAACTACCCTGACTAATCTCACCCTTACTCATCACAAGCTACTTATCCTTGGTGACTTTAATCTCTGGCGCAATGGTTCCCTTTACTCGGGTCTTGGTAACCTAATTCAGGCCTGTGAAAGTTTCGGCCTCTCTCAACTGGCTAGTAAACCCTCCCACAAAGCGGGTCATCTCCTAGACCTGGTCTTTGCGGCACCCGACCTGGTGGCGATGGGGGAAACCTTACCTATGAACTGGACAGACCATTCACTCGTTAAATTCCTTATTCACACGAACGGCGGTCCTCACAAGGCTCCGGTGTTGATTAGGGATTTTAAGTGCAGAGACTGGAGGGCTCTTACGCGTTTGCATTCCACCGGTGAGGTTTTCCATATGGCTCAGCTCTTTAATGAGAACAAGAAAATTGACGAAAACTACACCTCTCTCTGTTCCAAAATCACTGCGGTACTTGATGCCCATGCCCCTTTAAAAACCCGCAGCTGGAAGGGTAAGGACTCCGCCCGCTGGTTTAATGACAACCTAAAAAACCTAAAACAGGGATGCAAACAAGCAGAGAGAAAGTGGAGACGAGATTATAATGATACCTTTAAAGAGGTGTGGAAAAATAAGATCCTCGCTTACAAGAATCTGATTAAAAAATCCAAAACAGAATACTATTCCTCCCTGATCTGTAATACAACCAACAATTCCAGGAGTATTTTTAATATACTAAATAGCGTCACCAACCCGGATTGTTCCAAGAATGCAATCGTCCCGTCCCAAGACCTGTGCGATAACCTTGCTGTCTTTTTTTAAGGAAAAAATTGAACTAATCCTTAAGGACTTGGAAATTCCCCAGGATCTCGCCCCTCCCTCCGACCTGAGACCTGGCTCTTTGGTGGACCGGACGGTTGGCCCTGTCACGGCTAAGAAGGAAATGTTACTCAAGTTTCCACCACTTACATATGAGGCCTTCACCAAGCTGGCCAGAGGGATTGTCTCCGGATCTCCTCTGGATCCGGTGCCTCCCAAAATTTGGAAGGAGTTTAAGGATGAACTATTCCCCTCCCTCCACCAAATTTGTAACCAATCCCTAGTGACTGGCACCGTTCCAGCCCAATGGAAACGGGGGTTAGTCTCTCCTTTGTTAAAAAAGCCTTCCCTAGACCCTGATTGCTCAAAAAATTACAGGCCCATCTCCCTGCTGCCTTTCCCTGCCAAGGTAGTGGAGCGGTTAGTTAGCAACACCCTCTCCGACTATCTGGAATGTCATCAAGTACTAGATGGGGACCAATTTGGTTTTCGGCCTGCCCACGGAACCGAAACAGCCCTTATCACTGCTATGGATGAGCTTCAAAGGCGTGCAGACAGAAGGCAGGCAGCGTTCCTGATCCTGCTTGATATGTCTGCCGCCTTTGACACGGTGAACCATCAAATACTACTGAGGTGGCTGTTTGAGGCAGGAGTAAGAGGCACAGCGCTGCAATGGTTTCAATCCTTTCTGCAGGACAGGCAGCAGGCAGTATCCATGCCACCTTTCCAGTCAGCCTTCTCCCTAGTAACGCATGGGGCACCTCAGGGCTCAGCAATTAGCCCAATACTTTTTAACTTATACCTCAGACCTCTAATTTCACTCGTCAAAAGTTTTAACATCAGGATCATCCATTACGCTGACGACACGCAGATGGTCCTCTCCTTGGAAGGAGAGGACTCAACTTCTGTGGAGGTCCTACACAACTGTCTGCGTGACACGTCTCGGTGGCTACAAGACAATTCCCTTCAGTTTAACGCAGGGAAAACGGAGGTGCTCTTCAGTGCCGGAACTAGGATTTCCCGACCGTTTCCAACTAACTTTTGGCCCCCTGAAATAGGGTCCAATGTACGGTCGGTGGAAGGAGTTCGCAATCTAGGGGTTATGCTGGATCATAGGCTCAGTATGGAGTCGCATGTTCAAAAGACGTCTGCCTGCTGTTTTGCTATCCTTCGTTCCCTAAGGAAAGTTCTGCCCCTCCTACCCACCCATGCCCTCGCCCAAGTAGTTAGATGCACCATCCTTAGCAGGTTGGACTATTGCAATGCCCTCCTGCTTGGGTCCCCTGAGTTCCTGCTGGACAGGCTCCAGAGGGTCCAATCAGCAGCTGCTAAGCTGGCTCTGGGGCTTCAAAGAAGATCTCATGGCCCGTCCGCCCTGGCAAAACTGCACTGGCTGCCCATAAGACAGAGGATACAATTCAAGGCCCTCTGCATAGTTTTTAGAGCTCTTCATGGAACTGGCCCAGCCCCCTTACAATCGAAATTTGCCTGGTACACTCCTACACGACAGCTGCGCTCCTCTGAGGCTAAATTGGTAGTCGTGCCCAGATTCAGGAAAGTTCGATCCGGAGGCAGATCCTTTGAGGTGGCAGCTGCCAGACTATGGAATACTCTCCCTGTTGAGGTTCGGCACCTCACTGAACTCCTCCCGTTCAGAAGAAGGATTAAAACCTGGCTATTGCCCTGTTAACTCACCTGTAAGCTCACACTCCCTGTGAATTTTATTTCCGTCTCCTCTGATCTTATCAGCGCCAGGATGCCTGCAATGGTGACAGTTGCGCTTTACAAATTCTCAAAATAAATAATAAATAATAAGAAAGGCAAGCAACCGTGAAGACAGAAGAATTACATAGCTAACAAAATGGATGCCACAAAAAAGATGGCTTCAGCTTATGCTAATGGAAATTATTACACGTTTTCCACACTACTGTGTGCCAATGTGTATGTGTCCAGATGTCCGGCATGAGGAGTGCATGATCACTATTTATGGTGTGCATGTTGTGTCTTGGCTGAGTGATTCTATCTACATGTGGTATCTAGTTTAGTGGTATGTTTGGGGAACACAAGCCTTGGGCCAAATGTGTTTTATTGGAGCAAATTGCCACATACCTGTTTGTGGTGCTACTATCTATATGTGGAATCGGTTAAGGTTTTCCCTGGGTGTGCATTTGTCTTTGGGTTAAGAGAGACCCCACCTGTGACCTGTCATTCAATAGGTGTGGGTTGCGGGCCTGTCTAACCCCATATCTCTGACTCTGGGTTAATGTGGAGGACACTTGGGTAAAACCATTTTTGTCACAACTCCTGAAAATAATTCAGTCACTAGTGTCCTTTTTATCGACATTCTCCGTAATTTGTGTACAGTTGTCATAGCGTACATTGGTATGTTTGTACCGATATTAACATGATTATGCATTCCTAGATCATGACGTACATTGGCATCGCCTTTAGGAGTAGCAACATCATCATTCATACATGGATTATGGAATACATTGATATTGTTACTATCTATATCAGCACAGTTGTGTGAGATTAGGTGATGGCACACGTTGACATTGCATTTATTGGTATTGCCGTTGTCGGGCCTTCACATATGGTATTCATTGACATCGTATTTACTCATTCCAACACATTAGGAATACCCCTAGCCTTATGAATACGGGACACCTCATCGTCCTTTAAAATGATTTTGTGCTGGAATCTATAGTACCACACAACCTACTCACAGCATACTCAAAGAAGTAAGAAGTTACCCCCTCCACTATGGTTAACCTTTTTTGTGGGTATTGGGATACCATGCTCTGTAAGTGCTCTACAGATAGATAACACAGAATCTGTTATTAATCATTTACGTTTAGCACCCATGAATTTTATGTTTAATTATTCTAATCAAATGACAACAATCATGTATGTTATAGAAACCAGTTGAAATGTATCAGATTTCATCTAAAGCATGGCATAAATTCTCATGGTCAAAATGTTATCTCTATAAAAATGAATTCACCCTGTATGTTGAAATTTGATAATGGTCTACTTCATCATCCTTCAAAATTTAGCTCATTTTTTCACGGTTTTACTTTTTATGTGCAGATCCACGAAACTCTTCAACTATCTCAAAATTATACTGAATAGGACCAGCTATTGTTAAATAGTAAAGGCTGCGGTGCAAAGGCTCTGACAATAAGAGCATTCTACAAAATAAGAAACCCACCTAATCACAGTACAGAAGAAGCCATATGGAGAGCTATGCCTTTAACATGGATGAAGCTGTTGTGGAGGTGGAACATATTCTAGGGAGAGTGCAGTTGATCCACTCGTGTGGATGTCGAGGGCTAGCTGCACATCATTGTCAGGGACTGCTGAGACTGAAAGTGTTCATGCAGTGCCTAATGGATACTGTGTTCCTGATGATTTCTGAAGGACAGCACCTTAAACATTTGGGACAAAATATTCAAGAATGTTACAGGGACATTGGATTGTTTTTGTTTGCTTTGTTTTAATGCTTGGCTATTCTATTGCTGCAGCCAGGTGTTAAATAAGTACAGTGAGGCAATGAAGTATAGCTCTGCCCGGGCTGTATAACTAATACTTGTTGAACTGAAAAAATAACTAACTGTTCCTGACACAGACTGTGTTGCATTAAGCTGTATAATTTGTGTATATTGTTGCTTAACGTTGTCAACCCTGTCACATGACATAGTCTTCCACTGTCGCGTAAATCCAGTGGCCATGGCTTTGATACCAAAAGCACTGTGAATCAGTTTCAGCCACTCAGGGCCCATTCCCTTCACTTGGTCAGAGGAGTCTGTCCGACATTCATTTTTAACTGAATGTTTAGGCGTTGCGGTTGCATGCTTGCCAAAAAGGTATACATAGATTGCATGAATTTGGGCGGACTTGGCCCAGAATTGTCAAAGGCGTGTACACTGGATACCAGCATGTCCTTGTTAGATGTGAGTGACTCAGTAGTGTGAGACGTTCTTTGTGTTACTAAAGTGTTTCCAATTATTGAATCTCACACAGGTGTGTTTCACGCATAGCAATCTCTTCTTACCAAGAAGTTTTTTTTTCCAACAAATTTTATTCATTTTCTCCAATTACAGCATATAAAAATAAGATGTATAGCAGGATCACGTATATACACATAAGAGCGATACAATTGTTTTCTGTTACATTATATTTCGACCCTTCGCCGTGTTTACAATCGCATATTGTTTGGGACCTGGCAATTCCGCCTGTGTCCTATTGTGTAACCATCTTCCTTGCTAATACATCAATAGTACTGTCCTCCTGGATGAACATAGAACCAGTCTACAACTTTTTAAACACCCCACCCCCCTACCCTGCTGATGGGCCTTTCAATGGTAAAGAAAAGCCTAGTTATTAAAAGTAAAAATCAGGGACTGGATCGCAGAGGCAAGATTTTACGTGCCTGTTTAGGTTTGTGGGTACTGAATCTAAAAATGTTACCTATTTTGCGAGTGAGTGTCGTTCCGGAGTTCGGTCACTAGGCTGGGAGGGAATGGAAACTTTGGGGGTCCTGACTGTGGCTGTCATCATCTCTCACTCTAAAGAGTGAGCGCTGCTATGTGAAGAAGAGTCTAATGATTGTGAGTGTGTCTGGATCTCATAGAGTCTCATGGATTGAATAAGTCAGCAGATTTAAAGGATTCCAACAGGAGGTTCCAGCTCATAGCAATAGGCTCCTTTCTTAGTCCTCTTTATTCTTTTCTCTGAATGGCTACACTTTCCCCCAGTCCCCATTTCTCAACCTCCTTCTCATCGAGAAGTTGAGGCTGAAAACAATACATGTGGCATGGCGACTGTTTTTTATTCTGTGGAAAAATTACTCCTGCATCTCACACGGTGAAGGGCGCATGGAGAAGCTCCATACAGTACGTGCTTAAATATTTCTTGGACATGAATCCTTTGGCGGCCTCTTTGTTTGCACTCCGGTTTCCATACCGGACTTGAAGTTCGAAGACTGTGTTGATCAGGACAGTCCATGAAACTGGGACACATGACCCAGGTTTTCATTGCAGTAACTAATGTATCCTGAGAGTTGTAGTCTTGAATCATTCCAGATGAGCGGATTTGCTCAGGTAAAATATTTGCTATAGAAAAATCCCTGGAGTTCAACCGCGGTCCTTGTGGCATTGCTCTGCGTGTCTAATGTGTGCTAGGAATTCCTTAGGCGTCTTCGAGGGACCTTTGCCTTCGATGAACACTTTCACTCCTCCGGGTGTAGGGATGTGATTGATTTTGCTGTGGGGCAGCTGGAATGAGAGTTTCTGAGGTGTGTTTGTCTCCTGAAGTTTCCAAATAAATGCTTTGAGTCACTGACATCATTGCAGGTGATGTGATGCACACCCTAATGCTTCTGGACTTAATTGATCATTTGCGTTCCACTACCAGATGATTCCCTGAGGAACCACAATTAACGCTGTTTACGCAGTTCACCTATTCAGAAGTCTAAAAAAAACAGTAGAAAAGGAACTGCAATACCCGGGGCTTTTAATATACGTATCAAACATTTGCTCATATAGATGAAAATATTGAAAACCTATAACACATTCCTGAAAACAAGTTTGGTCAGTATTGTCAGAGAAAGGGTATACTAGGAGTTCATCCTTTCTCCCACTTTGGAGACCACAACCAAGGTTTGACCTATGACACTGAATTCTACTGAGTTGTCCATCATTTAATGGATCCAAAGAATGTAAGCATGTGAAAAGTCTAACTAAGAACTAACGAACAAACAGTTTGCAGCAGCAAACTAGAAAAATAAGAGGTTCATAAAAAGGTATGAGGCCTAAACATGAAGTACATGCGGAGATTTCTAGCCAAATTATAGGTTCTTCTGAGTGATGTAGCCTGTTGTTTTCATGTACCCAAGATGCCTGGAGTTGGACAGCAAAGTAAATCATGGGTTTTGGTTCTGGTGGAGGAAGATGATAAGGGAATTGGAGATCAACACCAAAGAATGCAATGCCCAAACTAAAAGAATATGCTGTGTCAGAGGTTAGAGATGGGTCCAAGCAGGTTGATAGTACAATATACGGAGATTTTTTCAAGAAACTGCAAAAAGATGTTTATACAGTCGTCTTCTAACAGTATTATGGAGGGAGGGGCGGGTTTCATTGTATAGATCACAATCCCAATCCCTTACAAAAGGAAGATTGCTCTTTTACATGATGATGTATACGGGAAGTTGATCTTTAAAATATGGGACACATTCGTTCTAACTGGTGGAGTGATGAGGGTATGATTGTGTTTTGGTGAAAGAGTGGGTTCTATTTTCATGTCAGAGTTGTTTTAGGAAGTAAACGTTTAGTGAGGATGGTGATTAGGCAGTGTTTTTATGAGGTATGGATGTAGCTTTATTATGAAATGAAAGCTAATTATCGGCTAAGGGGTCATATTTGTCAAAGGTATAGGAAGTACAGGGCAGTGGATGGAAGAAAGAGTATTCAAATGAACACTGTTTTGTAAGTTCAATCGAGAGCTGGAGGGTGTGTAGCACACAATAAATGGGATATGTAGAAATGGCAGGACAAAAAAGCTGCGGAGAGAGCGTAGTTCTTCGACATGCATGTCATGGAAATTGAATGCGTTTTACAGTGAGTTGAATCGAGGCATCGTATTCCAAGCCTGTACTTTATATTACATTATGCAGGAAACCGACCTGGCATGGACATTGTTCAACTTCTGACTTTCTTTCTTCAGCGTTGTACAGAGCAGGACCTGTGGGATTTCATGAAAGGTCAAGAGCGGCAGTGATTCTTCTTAAGATCACTGTACCCTTAATGAGAAGAGTGCACCTGGGTGTCATTCGAAAGAATACTCCAGGATGTTGATGGAAAATAAATGGAAAATAAATTGTAAATCTTAGGCAGCATTAAATGTTTGCTCCCCAATGCACTACCTCTCAGAATCACAGAGGTAATGCTGGGTGTATATATTTGTTTTTTTGGCGGCGAGTGTAGTCTTTAACCGCATCGGTGCGGCGCATTTTCCCGCTGTGCGCTAAGGAATGCAGAATCCTGCGGTTCATGTCGAGCTCAGCTCGTCATGAGCGTACGAGAGGTGTACTTCATGACGAGCTGAGCTCGTCATGAGCGTCGAAGGGGTTAATGTATTTTTGGATGCTGTAGGAGCTAAATTGGGGTTAGAGGCATGTAGGGTGGTGAGAAAGGAGAGCTAAAGGGGCCTTTTGGATTAATCTGAGCTTTGACATCCAATAACTGAAGATTATACATTTGACTTGGGGATACGTATTTTAATTTCAAGATTAGATTATTTCTCCATACTTAGCAAGAAGTACATATGGCCAGGGAGTCAATGTGGTCTCTTTCTGCCATCAATAGCTCTTAGAATGATAGACCCAAATCTCAGATTTTGTGGTGAGGCGTGGTCTTTCGTCTGCTGGGCCTAGATCTGGTCAAGTTCTGTAGACTGTATAGATGAAGAGTGTTTAAAAATTAACAAAGCTTCAGTAGACAAGTGGCCATCTATCACAATTTAGCAATTTACAAAATAAATAAATTACCAAATCGGGGGCCCTGTGGGAGGCTGGGTAATACTCTCGGATGGTTGTGGCATTCATTGAAAGCAAAAATAGGAGTGACAGCGCAAACTAGCAGACTTTTTAATGACCGGGGTGCAGTAATATAGCTACCTATTATTTCGGAGGAACAAATGTGTGGGACTTGTGTGGGACTTGTAAATGCTGTCTCATTGGTCTGGATTTAATAAGTGTTTGAGTTAACTGTCTTTAGCCAGGAACTACAAATCTGATGAGAATACTGGTAAGCTTTTGGCTTTGTTGGTGAAAAAGTTTCAGGAGCCGCTATATGTCTTTCGCTCCATGGACAGGCACAGAACCTTGCCGGAAGAATTCATAGCAGTGGTTGATGTGTTTACAGAATGCTACCAAGAGCGATATAAGTCTAACAGGTCTAGCTAGAGCTGCCACATGGAGCACAAGGGCTATGAGACAGGCTGTTTGACCAGTATAGCCGTTGCCCCTGGACATGCAGGGGGCAGGTTCTACACTTATCTCACTGAACTGCTAAGTGGCACTTCTTTAGGCTTTGGCTTTCAGAGTACAGCTGATTGAACATCTGAGACTTACTTTTAGAGGGTGAGGGTGGGGTTGGGGTGGGGGGGACATCTAGTTCTACCAATGCACGCGTCACTCATAAAAAATATAGGGTACAAGTAGTAATATTCCTTCATAAAAGGAGGCTTAATGTATGATTTAGAACATGTGTGTAATTTCTTAAGGAGGTCTTCTGGCTCTTCTGCTCTCTCTATTGCTGACTTACCTGGGGAAACCTGTCTGTTCGTGTGGCAAGGGTAAAACGTTCATAGAAATTGGATGTAGTCAAAATGCACTGCCTTGTCTTATAGGAGCGTAAGGGCATAAAGCACTCAGTACACTTCTCATTTTGGGATTTGTTTGGTGCAGACGGTCATCTTGCTTGGAGGAAATAAAGTGGCTTGATGACCATTTCAGGAGGATTGTAGTGGATGCTTTTTGAGCCGAGTAACCAGGGATACAATAGGCCTGCACTAGCACTCAGTGGCTCAGAATGGACAGCTTATGAGAATAAGTGCGGGCAGGGTTGGATTGGCAAAGCGGACCGTCATACGCCGGTCAATGGGCTGGTGCCTGAGTGTAGCTGTTGGCTAGTTTCTTGGAGGGCAACCACCCACACCGTCCTATTGGCAACCGAGCCCCCTCCATGTCTACCTATGCAGGTCATTGTAATACATGGCAGGCAGGCTGCAGGCACACAGTGCTTTGCTTATGCTTGGAGACGATCGTTGGGGCGAGTGATCATCCAGCGGTGTAGTTGTGAGGCCAGTTTCGTGGCTGTAGTTGGGCCATCGTTTGCCTTGGCCCATACCCCAGAAGCAGTGCCTTTCCCCACTCCTCTCCTGCCAGGCCGTCCCACTGAGACCATGATGGACGAGGGAAGAAGATAAGCATGCAAGGGCGTCTCTGAGGGGCCTGATGTTGCTCTGGCAGTTAACCTATTCACACTGTGGCCCTTGTGGGGCAGGATGGTGGAGGACTGCGGCGGGTAGCAACGGCTCAGCACAGAAGCAGTGCCTTTGCCGTACTCCTCTTCCAGGCCGTCTAACCGAGGCCAGCGTGGGCGGGGAAGAAGAGAGTTAAGGGGCTGAGAGGCCACGTTGGAGGCCAGCTCAGGTGTTGAGGCCATTGGTCCATTTCACCTAGGACCCCCAGGGCCAGCCTATAAGCTGTGTTCTTTCCGTGTTCCATCCTCTGCCCAAGCTTCACATTCATTCCATGGTTAGCGAGAGAGTGATGATAGCATTCAGAGGTCTTCTGAGAGGCCAGGTGTTGCTCTAGCTCTTGGGCCGTTCTCACCTCAGCCCCAGTCGAACAGCACAGTCCAGAAGCAATGTGTCTCACCTGATGTGTCCCCCTCCAGGCTGTCACATTTTGGCCATGATTGTTTGTGGGGTGGGAGGAGGAGGCCACAAAGATTAAGAGGCCTTGCTGGGAGGCCTGGTTGGGTGTTGTCGCCATTGGACCATCTTCACTTCGACCCAGACGGTCCAAATTTCAGTAATTAACTTGCCTACGTACCTGCTCATGTCCCCATTTTTCAGACTGTACAAAAGTACTTGCAGGATAGATCTGTGCTTTATCTAGTAACAGCTTTGGCTTATCATAAGTTAGCTCGGAGGTTTAACGTGTCTGCTGCAGAACAATGTGTAATATGCAGATCGCAGATTTGTATTTTATGTAGATAGATCAGTGAGTTGATGTTTTTATAACAGAGGTCCCTTTGTTACTTGCAGTTCCTAAGTTACAGTCCTCGCACTGTAGCACAGTGAGCTATGAATTTGAATCAGGGTGCTGCATACCAATTGCAAGGCACAGGAATAAAACTGTAAAGTTTTTTCTTAATCTTTCTTTAGTCTAAGGTTGCCAAAAAGGTTTCTTTAGGTAATAATAAAGTCTTATTAGTAGGGAATAAAAGGTTATTATACACTACTGATTGTTTTAATAACGAGCATTGGCAAAGCTAATAGGTCTCGGCTACGCCAGCTATTGGCTTTGTCACTGTTTTAGTCGTTGCACAGCAATGCGACTGCTGTGCTGCATTACTGAAATTGGAAAAAAGCACTGACGTAGCCAGTGGTGTCCTCGTCATAGTGCTTTTTTGTGTTATGGTGGGTTTGGGGCTGTGGGAAAGTAACAACAATAGGAGGGTGGAGGGAGGGAATTGATGATCGTATTGAAAACAAGCATTGGCATAGCCAATAGGTCTCGCTTTTGGGACCTTATAAGTATTTAGTTATGCAGCACAATATCCTTGGTGCAACAACATCAACTGTTGCATGACTAAACACGTATAAGGTCCCAAAGGCGAGACCTATTGGCTATGCCAATGCTTGTGACTATTGTGTCAGTGCAGGATAAGCCAAATGTGCTCAACGACCTCACTACTGGATGTCTAGGTGGCCGAAAAACAGCATCCAGATGTACCCTGCAGTGTTCTGCAAAACACACAAACTTGTATCAGCAGGTATTGCCTGACGAGTCATGCTGGGAGCTTGTGATCCACAGACCCCCTACCTGTCTCCTGTTCTGACAGCACCCGGAGGTGGCCAGGCTGACGGACACAAGGCCTCCTCTGGGGCCTGCCAGCACAACCAAGCACGCCTGATCCCCTACGCACACGCGCACACACACAGGCAGTACTTGTGTGCACTTACGGCCAAGCGTGGTCATGTTACTGTTAGAACGTCCTCTCATGCGTGGGAGCAAATGGTTAACATTGTACGGTTCGGTTCGCACAGTGGGCCATTGTTCGCCAGCCCTTGGAGTTCGGGAGAAAGGATTCCTCAAAATGTTTAAATAGTCCACACGAATAACTAGGATGTCAGTAATGAGAGGGTATGTCTGGTAGAAACTGTCTCCATCCTCAGCAGGACTGAGTAGAGGGAGGCAGCAGCCCTCAACAGATGGCCCCACCCCACTGACCGCCTTATGTCCCATCTCACATGTGTGGGGACTGCAGGGCGAGACCCCTGACCCCTGACCCCTCAAAGTACACCTACCAGGGCAAGAAGGATAAATGTGTTAAGCAGAAACCGGTGGGACAAGGAGCCTCAAATTAGATCAATAATGCGCTTTTTATCGATTTAAATTAGGAGTAAAGATGAGAATAGGAAACAATGGGGGAGGGAGCGAGGGAGAGTGGATTCAGAGAAGGGAGACGGGACTATGGGATAGGAGAGGGGCAAGGGTAGAGGAGAGAAGCCAGGGGATGAGAGATGGGAATAAGGGGAGCGAGGAACGAGTGTGGGGGAGAGAGGGACACACACACACAGTGGAACCGAGGGGAGCAGAAACACGGAGCGGCAGGAAAGACCCAGAAACATAAAGTAGAATGAGAGACACGAAGAAACAATCGGAAAACTAGAAAAGTGTGGGCGATAGAGAGCAAGAAACACAAGGAAAGAAAAAGTGAAGAATGGCAGAGAGGACCGCTATCCGGGGGTGGCGGGGTCTGGGTGGAGGGGATTGTAGAGAGAGGCAGACAGAATTAAGAAATCGAGTGCCAGGCATATCTCGCCTCAAATGCCTAGAAAAGCCTGCAGGGGGTACATCAAGTACCAACCCTGCTACTCACACTCGATTATCGAGGCGCAATTGCTAGCATTCCCTCTGGTTCCCCACTAAAATGGGAATAAGAGTCCAACCTAAACACATTATTTCTGAGACGGGTCAACGGTTGTGTGCTAATGTCACAATGTGGTATTGAATTGCAGAGTACTTTGTGTGAGGCGCAGACTGCAGCACAACCGAGTGTGTCTGAAAACAAATTTAACCCGTTTGCTGCTTCGAACGTTCAGCGCCGGTGCTGAACGTTCGAAGAAACGGGTGCGGGCGTGTCGGCCGTTGGACGTGCGCAGCACCAGGGAGGTAGCTCGCGTGACGGCAGCAGCGAAGGGGTTAATGGACTAATTCGGATTTTACGGACACAGACGCCGTACCGAGGACTACCTATAAAAATGTTTATTAGATTAACAGAGGTGCGTGTTTAAAGTACACTCTGGCGTTTAGCAAAAGGCCAAAGGTTATACCAGACAACTGAGTAGAATGTGCACATGGAACCTTTGTTGTTAGGAG
Source organism: Lissotriton helveticus (assembly GCF_964261635.1). Classification (NCBI taxonomy): domain Eukaryota; kingdom Metazoa; phylum Chordata; class Amphibia; order Caudata; family Salamandridae; genus Lissotriton; species Lissotriton helveticus. The sequence continues at coordinate 210,419,270 of NC_136061.1, read as the reverse complement.
TTATGCTATTGGAGCAATATGCGATGTGTAATAGAATCTAAACTTCTGATTTGTGTTGGGAAATCTAGAAATAAAGGTTTAAAAAATGAGGGGGCTGTGATGGGCCCTGTCTAGGAGGGGGGTGACGCCCCATTAACACCGGCTCGAGAGCCGCACTGAACATGGGCGCATAAGAGGAGGCAGCAGGGCTTGGTCTGGAGTCTGCATGAATGTGAAGTCATGGAAAGGAACGCCTATCCACCACACCATGGCACTGCCCCACGTGCAAGCTGCCACCACAGGACTATAGCTGAGGGGCTGCCCAGCCACAGCTGCACCCCGGAAGCACACTTGAAGTCAGGGAAGGAATGCTGGGTTCAAAACTCGGCCGCCTGGCGAAGATTACTGTTTTTTTACGACGGGAGAATTAAGCGGCTTGTCCAAGATCACAAGATTGCGAGTCAGGCCCGGGATTCAAACCCGAGTCCCCATTTCCAAACTTAGCTATTCAATTCATTAGGCCACACCAAGACGCCTTTTTATTCAGTAAAGAAGGTGAAAAACATGGATGCAGGGCTCTAAATAAATGAATTGAGATAATTTGTAAACAAGCCCGGTTTTGAAAGTGGTGCGGGCGCGAGCACCCGCCGCAGCAAAAGTGTAAGCACATATGTTTTAAATTAACGCAGACACATCGGGGGAGGAGCGGAGGACCATTGAGAGAGCAGTGAAAGCTTGGGACGGGGAAACCGCGGCATTCAGTGGTGCTAACTGGGTTCTGAGAAAAACATTAGGCGACACCAGTCATTCTTTTATTAAAAAAAAAAAAAGGACCGGTTTTAACAGAGCTTTTTGCAGGATCATCAGAGCGTGAGTGATACTGGTAGGCACCCAGTTGGCACCTGGGTCTGAGCTGGGGGTAAGGTGTGAATTTGAAGATTGTAAAAGGTAAGAAATACCATATTCACTAGTACAAGATGTTTCACTTTGATGGACACAACAAAAGTGGAGATTTAATGCGCCTTCGTAGTGTTTGGCCTTGACGTAAGTTGCGGAGACATATTTGTTGGCCTTCCACTGAATGTAAATACTTGTGCGCTGTCTCACACACAGAGAACTTGACACACCCACATGGATGGCACTCGATGGCGCACACCGATAGACAAACGTACAGTTACAAGATGTACACAAAAAAACAGACAAAAGGACGCACAAACACAAGAGTTGGTAGACACATGCGTATGTTGAGGGAGAGGGAGAACGAGAGTAACACACAAAGTCCACAGACCACGCATACAGACGCACAGCGGGAGAGGCACATGCTGAGATACAAATACACCCAAACAGCCACAAACACTCATGCAGAAAAATGTCTTGTTTTGAAGACTGGGCGTGGCTCATTTCTATATGAAAGCAAGGACTTGCAAAATTCACATTTGTTACCTCCAAAGAGTAGTTTTGTTTATTTTGCCACAAAAGACTGCGCTGACTCTCTTGAAGTGTGGGTTTTTCGCATCAGTGGCTGTGAAACATCTTTGAGAGGTGCCTGTCTGAGGCAGACCATGTCACCCTGGAGGTGACACAGGCTTCAGCGAATGGCATTCTTCTGGGCTCCTGCTTGTTGCAACCATGAGGCTGGAAAGTAGGTGATTTTATTTATTTTTGTAATTTTATATAGCGCTGACGTGGCCCGAAGGCATAAGAGTGCTTTAAAGCAGTACACTGGTATTTACCAGGGTAAAGCAAGTTACAGTTGCAATTCATGCCATTAGGCCACACCAAGACGCCTTTATATTTAGCAAAGAAGGTGAAAAACATGGATGCAGGGCTCTAAAGTGAATGAATCGAGAAAGCCAGGCAAGTTGTGCGGGCGCGAGTGCCCGCCGCAGCAAAAGTGAAAGCGCATAGTGGGAGAAGGGAGGGGGTAGGCAAGGACGTGCTCACGCTCCAGATGGCGCCTTTGGCGCTGAAAGCTGGCTGCTGCGCATATGACCCCAAGCGCTAGGCCAGCAGAAGCCTGGGGTAGCACTTTTAAAAGCACACTACAAAATGTCTTGCAGCGCATGCGCTGACTCAGCGAGACCTAAAAAGCTCCATGCGTAGCCAGCTCTGGTCGCATCCTCACACTTTATTTTTATTGTTATGGCCGGTGGATGAGGGGGCAAGATGGTGGACAGGAGGGGCAAGGAAAAAGATGTATAGCAGGTGGTGGCAAGTAACAAGATGAATAGCGGGAGGGAGCAAGCAACAACACTGACAGTGGGGTAACAAGCAACTACACAGAGGGCAGGAGGAAGAGCAAGCAACAATCTGCAGGGGGGTGGCCCCAGTATCTCTGCCGGCGGTTATCATGGAACAGGTGGATCGCAGGACTGGTATTGTAGACTCATTAAACGCCACGAGACATGCTTGGCATTGGCTTCTACAAAACCAAGTGGGCGCTATACTCTATTCGCCGGCCATGCCGATTGAATGGGTGAGATGGCTGGGCCCATGCACAGAAAAGGGAGTGCCCCTAGCGTTACGATCCATGAAGCTAGAGGTTGCGGGGGATCTATTTCATGTGGGGAAGGTTCGTGCAGCGGAGCAGCTTCTGGACACACCAGAGAGAGACAAACCACTTAATAGGTTTCACTTCCATAGGGTCCGAGGGGCCCTGCGGGCATTGTTAGGGGAAGACATGGCTGAGCCCCCCGAGGTGCGGGAGTTAACACATGTTATTAAGGCTATCTCTCCTTGCAAAATGGTCACTGCTCTCTATAAGATAGCAATGTGACACAGAGCACATAAATACACTGTGGCTAGGCTTGCGTGGCAGCGTGACCTGGATGTTCAGTTGGATCATTCTAAGTGGTCTTATTGTTGTCTGAATACTAGCAAAGTATCCTTACATGGTAGGCACAGACTGGTGCACTTCAAGTACCTCAATAGGACATATTATACCCGGGAGAGGCTCCTCAGATATGGTTTGAGAGACGACGCAGAGTGTGAGAGGTGTCATGTGGAGATGGCGGATTTCCTGCATTTAGCATGGTCGTACCCGGGGGTGCATGCATTTTGGGTGAGAGTCTTTGCCGAACTGGGCAGAGTGGTTGAGACTGACTTGGAGTTGGACCCGCTCATGGCTCTCCTGGGATATACTAAAATGCTCCCAAAAGCGATCCGTAGGCTAGTGGATATGGGACTACTTATGGCCAAGAGGAGAGTAGCTATGTGCTGGTTGAGGGGGCCGGTCCCGACGTTGCAACAATGGTCCAGAGACATGCTTTACTGCTCTAAGCAGTCGGAGCTTTATAGTGAGCTGCGCCCCCCCAGAAGTAGACCTAAGAACTTTTGGGGACTATACACTGCATATGTCCATGGTGTGCAAGACTCCAATGGGGTGACGGCAATGTCTGAGGGTGGCGCGGATGGTGCGACTGTCACTGAACCGACGGGGATCGGCTGAGTTGAGGTGCGGGGAAATGGCACTCCAGAGCAGTCAGAGGCGGATGGGAGGCAGGGCAGCTGGGGGGATATGAGTGGGACAGAGCCTGTGGGCGGAACGCCGGACGTGACGGGTATGGATGATGTATGCGTGGGTTGCAACGGGTACCTGGAGTGACTGCAGGGGGTGTATTGTAGCTATAATCTGGGTTCCTGACGTTGTTGCTGCTTATAATGTGTAATGCAGGGAGGAGTGTAGGACTACGCCGCCTGCCCGCTCTGGGATGTTGGCATAACGGCTGTGTTAACAACTGTGCAATTATGACTTGTTTTACTATGGATACGGTGCTATCTTGCTATGCCATGCAAAGCCATTGACTGCAGTTGTGGTGTTATTTAATAATTAATAAAAATTTTAATAAAAAAAAAACATCTGCAGGGTGGGATGGCACAAGCAACCGCACAGACAGCAGCTGGGAGCAAACAACTATATGGAGGGTGGAAGGGGCAAGGAGGCAACATGGACAGCAGGTGGAAGCATTCAACAACACAGACAGTGCGTGGGGACAAGCAAAAACACGAACAGCTGGAGGTGGCATGCAACAACACCAAGGGGGACAAAAGCAGACCGGTAAAAGAGAGAGACAAGCCAATGAGAAGCGCGGAGGGGAGATAGTCTTCGAATACATGCACTCTTAGGGAGTGTATCTACAAAGGGACACAAGTACTTAGTAATGCTTCAGGAGAGGGACAAAGAAGTAATGGAAGCTGGCCTGTGCTGACCAAAGAGAAGAAAGCAAATGAGAATGACTATGACACCAACACATGGTAAGCAATTGGCGGTCTCTAAACCCACTGCAAGTTAACAAAATGTCTTGCAAGTAACAGTGCAAGTGCCGTTTCAGGTGAGACCTAAAAAGTTGGCAGAAACAAGGCAGAGTTGCCACTGAAAATTATTAACTTTCTATTCTCTGTAACCCCTCTGTAGTGAATTATCAAGGAGGGATTTCTGAGCCGCTTTTTAGGTCTCGGACTAGCGTCCCACGGAGTGGGCGGAGTCTGAGATTTTATGTTGTCTAGTATGGGGCCTAGAACCCACCCTCTTCTCCATTGGCTGGCCTCGTAAATGCTGGCCAGCCATTGGAGGAGAGGGGCGTCACTCAGTTCAGGCCCTGTCTTAACGCGATTCAGGGGCGTTTCTCTCTCTTTTTTTAAGCCCCGCCCCTTTTCTAGTGATGGACGTTACACCCTCCCTCTCGCCGAGGTCCCAGTCTATTTCTCCTGTAATGTACCCTTTGCTACCTCTTGTATTTTGTTTGCTCACAATTCTCACTTTTGCCTAATGTAACTTAACGTGTTCACTCGTCTCATGGATCATTTCTGTTCCTATTGTGAAGCGCTCTGACCACCGCCTGCAGTGACCTGAAGGGGCCGCCGCGGCGACCAGGAAGTGCTTCTCTCCAGACCTCTCGCCGAGTATACTCGATAACAGGACAGCACGGTAGCCATTTTCTTTGATCGCATTATGGCACCCGACTTCCCTCCAGCGGGATTTGCCACTTTAACAGGCTTTCCCAAAACTCTGCAGTGCCGGTAATTCTAGTTTAATCTCGTTTCCCCTTCTGCTTCTCATGTTCTATATTCCCTTTTGTTTGGCTACTGTATAAGCGCTCGCGCATTTCGTTACACTCCCCGGCCTCTTCATTAGTAAACGCTGCCATGCAGCAGCGCCCCCCCCCGCTCCCCCCTGCAAGGGAACTAGGAAGCGAGAGATAAGCGGAGCCACCCCTCACCCCCCCCCGCAGGACACCAGGAAACACGGGGGCATGTTCAGCTGAAGTCGTCCTCTCAGGCACATCAATGACCCTGCTTCTATCAGTGCACTTCTGCCCTTCTGCAGTTCCAGGATCGTGACTTGAAATATGGAGCTGGCATACAACGCTTTGCTTTCTTTTGAAGTGTAAATGCGTGTTTAATTTTTCACTCGCTATTGAGTCTGTGTGCCTGCCGCATCCCCACATGAACACCTCAGAAGTCTGTGCTGCTATGATCAGAGCACGTGCACCTCATCATATTCCAAGTGAAGATGAGATCAGGTCTGCATCAGCGTGGGTTCCTCTCAAACACATGAAGAGCTAGACTTACTGCAGCGTGTGCACCGCATCATGTGAAGCAGAATGCAGTGTGGTATGAATGTCATATGTGCATCCCGCCCTTGGCAGGGGCCTCTGGGCCTGTAATGTGCTCATCATCCCTAAGGCCAGAGCAGTGTGGCTATTTAAACTATGCATCGCTGTGAGCGCATCCCTCCTTGTGCAGGGAAGTATGTGTCTGCAGTGTGTACCACAAACAGAGCAATCAGAGAATGTATACTCTGTACTGCAGTGTGTGTATCCAGTACTGTGGAGGGCATGTCATTCCTGCATCTCATCCTGGGGACAGCAGTCTGAGTCCAGAGGCATTAATGAACCTACCAATGTGTGTGCCTGCAATCAGTACTATAATGTGTGTGTGTGTCTCATCACAATATACTTCACCTACATTCTTCTTCCAGCATTTTGTCTGCAGACTATTGTTGAATATATTACATTTCTTCCTTTGAGGCACCTGTGTGCATCCCGGCTGCAAGATGCACCTAGATCGCCTAGCCTTCTGTAGTTCCCCCAAGCAGCCCCGAACTGTGGTGCATCTGTCTTCAGATATGCAAAAATTATAGAGCTGCAGGAATGAGGCACAAGGGACAGGAAGGTCTGTTATTACCGACTTTTTGTTAGTTTCAGATGTAACGGGTACATCTCAAGCTGAGAATGCTCTGTGTTAACCGGTTTTATTAATAGACAGCGCATCTCTCCTTCTCGTTATCCTTTTTCCTTAAATATTGCATGCACTTCTTTTTCCAGTCCTTGCATCCCTCTAGCTCCCCACACTTACAATGAGCCACATGGAGTCCAGCTGCCTGGGAAGACGTTGATCGACTGAGCACGTTCACGTGCAAGGACGCATCACCAGGACTCGTGCTTCGCAAGGCCAAGGTGTCTGTCGTTGGGAGCCCGAGCAGGTCATGCAGTGCTGGCGTCCTCTGGAACCCATGATTCTTGATCCCATGTTCGGTAGGCCTTTAGCACCTTGAGTGTCTGGTGAGCGGCCCACATGCTGCGAGGGGATCTGGATGTACACTGCTCCTTCGCTATACATCTAGCTGCTTTCTTTAGCCATTCCTTGGACACGCACTTTCATCCAATTGACCTGATCCTTGGTTTTGCTGCATCTTCTGCAGTGTCCCGTTAGCCATTTTGACTGACATAGAAGCCCGGTTTTCTCCATCCATAGTCTGGTCTATCACCACGCACCAGGGCTGGCGTTGTAGGACGGGCTGCCTTGAGGAGGTTCATATCCTCGAAGTGCACATCACAAATGTAGGACTGGACTGAAGGTTTGCAAAGTGACCCTTTGGTGAGAGGCTCCAACTAATGCCCTTGTGTTTGTGATCAGAATTATTAATCCTTGGACACGAGTCTACAGGCGGGTGTTTGGAGAGGAGAGAGCTCCATTGACTCCAGTGACCTATCAAGCCCTGCTTCTCGCATTGGCCGCTCCCCAGTGCTAACATCACTGGGAGCTCCCATCAAGAAAGCCCCCCCGCGGCAGGAGCACCGTCCACACACTTGGTTATCTTGAGATTTGCTAGTGGGTCCATAACTTCATGCCTGCCTCAGTGGATCTGAATGCCATCCTTCCACTGCGCCATCCTTCCACAGCACCACTGCGCCATCCTTCCACAGCACCACTGCGCCATCCTTCCACAGCACCACTGCGCCATCCTTTCACAGCACCACTGCGCCATCCTTCCACAGCACCACTGCGCCATCCTTCCACAGCACCACTGTGCCATCCTTCCACAGCACCACTGCGCCATCCTTCCACAGCATCACTGCGCCATCCTTCCACAGCACCACTGCACCATCCTACCACAGTCTGTGTGTGTGCGTGGCTCTGTGTGTGTGCGTGGGTCTGTGTGTGTGCGTGGCTCTGTGTGTGTGTCGCTCTGTGTGTGTGTCGCTCTGTGTGTGTGTGCGTGGCTCTGTGTGTGTGTGCGTGGCTCTGTGTGTGTGCGTGGCTCTGTGTGTGTGCGTGGCTCTGTGTGTGTGCGTGGCTCTGTGTGTGTGCGTGGCTCTCTCTGTGTGCGAGGCTCTGTCTGTGTGCGCGGCTCTGTCTGTGTGCGCGGCTCTGTCTGTGTGCGCGGCTCTGTCTGTGTGCGCGGCTCTGTGTGCGCGGCTCTGTCTGTGGCTCTGTGTGGGTGGCTCTGTGGCTCTGTGTGGGTGGCTCTGTATGTGTGTGGGTGGCTTTGTTGGGTGGCTCTGTGTGGGTGTAAATGCAATAGGTCATGCATTTGCGAGCGATTAAGCTATTGGCATTGTAAATGACAATGCCATTTATTTAACGATCAAGCTATTGGCAATGTAAATGACAATGCCATTTATTTATGATTTAAAAAAAAAAAAAATCATGAGCAATGCCAATAGCTCTACCTTTAATAATGCCGAGACCATTGCATTGTAAATGCTTGTTTTAAAATCTTATCATTTTAGTTCTTTTCCCAGAGATCCTGACCTAGCCACTTACCCCATTAGCTTTGTGTTCAAATTGTGATTTATGTGATAATCTGGGTCAAAGACACAGTTGATTGGGACTAGGTATCTCACCACGTTGTACAAGGTGCTGAGACTCCTATAAGTATTCTGTTTTTACATATGCAGTATCTGCAGTCTGGACCAATGATACTGAACATACAAACTTTAAAATGCTTAAAGTTACACACATTTCTCCAAAAATTAGATGCTTGATACCAACCACGCAATGTTTTGTGAAAGGTTGTGCTCCTTATATCTAAGCCTTTTTTGGGGGTTAGCCGGGCCTATTTTTGGTCCCAATCCAGCCCAGAGTGCGGGATTCCGATTTCTGATTTGCGCACGGTAGGTCGCAGCCACTGACAATCGTGCATGTTCACCAGAGAGGTCACTGTCTTGTGGCACCCTCAAACATGCAAAGGCACAGAGTCGCTGTTTGGGCTGCAGCACACATTCTGATTTTTTAGACTGAATGGGGAGATCAGTCAGGCACTGTCTACTCAGATGGCACTCTTCTCTGACCATGCTGCTCACAGCTGGTGGAACTTTGTTGTTCATAAAAAAACAGGCATGTTTATGTAGCGTGTGTTCATCCCGAGGCTCACTAAGCGCTATTGACCAATAACAGATGTGTATTGTTATTGGTACCAACAAACAAGGGGTTAAGGGATAACGGGCCTGGTGCCTTATCTTCCAAGACCAACCCCAATGGTATTTTTCGAAGTTAAAGTCCAACCTATGGTAGTATAGGATGAGCTCTATTCCTTTAGAAATCATAATTTCACTAGATATTCCATGATTTGAAAATAATCCACATTAGTCACTCCTATGTAGTTTAATACAAAATGTGTATTTGGAATTATTTTACAGCCAACCAACACGTGTTTAGAGGGATAACCCGCTTCTTCAGGGCTGAAGTTATCAATTGATATTTGCGTCCATGGAATATTCCTTACGAGACAATTTCTTATATTTAGATCAAAGTTTGCCCCACTCATTTCTGTTCCCTGTGGTCTTCCACAGATTGACGATCCTAATGACAATACTGTGACGTAGACTAGTGAATATGCAACAAATTGAGTCAGGATCTCCGGTCGCTAGACAGCCTCCCTCCTCTCTGCTTCAGAGTGCAGCAGCAGGTGTTCTTCCTCAGCCGTGGAATGTAGTCCCTCCCCCTCATACATGTAGTGTAGTGGCAGCTGTACTCCAAAGTACAGCATTTGACCACTTTGATTTAAAGGCATTACAAACATTTCAGAGTGGGCATTTCCTTCCGGGTATGGGGGGCACAGCTTTATGCAACCAACTGTCACCCACAGGTTGTGTATTGGGTTTGAAAAGATGTTCGCCCATTTGGATGCTGTTAGTGGGGCTTTTGTTTCTACAGCAGACAGGGCGTGGAGTGGGCAAGCAGTCCATCTTTGTTGCAGTTGTGCAGTTTTGCCATGCTCTTGGACACAGTCTTTAAGTTCTGCCTCTCTCGTGCCACAGATTGACCTGCTGGAACTTGTCTGGTCTATGTGAGGTAAGGCACAAATGTTTCTTCCTGTTCCATTCAGTCGATGTGAATTCAAAACCAGACAGTTGGATTTACAATGGATTCTGGCAACCCTGGGGGAGCAGGTGGATGAGTGGTGAAAAAGTGGCACTGACCACACTAAACTCAATGAAGTACCCTAAAACACTAGGCTCTACCTGCAAAGACTGACTCCCAGCGTGTGTACCCTATCGCATGTACATCATACTCAATTAGTGGGGAATAGGTATTGCATATTTATGACATACTAAACAGCTTTACATAGGGACGAGCCATTAAGAAGTGCCCACAGGAGTGCAGTTAAAATGGCCTGAACCACACCACTGTTAATTTGTGGCCACCAACCTTTGATATGTCGCGGCCTGGTCATAGGGGCATTGCCACCCATGTTAAGAGTGCCATTTTGAGTGCACCCCATCACTAAACAGAGTCTAACACTCTGTTGATGAGCAACATACTAAAGAAGTTAGCATATTGTTAGTGGACTCCTGACATGAAATGTTAGTGGACTTATGACATGGGTCTGCTGCCTAGAATGCATACCACTTTGGTCAGAATGATGAAATTAGGAGCAGGTTGTCATATTGATTGCGTAAAAACTTTTCAGCCCTGCAGCATACCTGCGCAGTATCTGCCCTTTGCAAGGGAAGCTTGCACCACTTTCGTCTGTGGTATACTTTTTAAGTGTATGCGGAAAGCTTGCCCTAGCCTTTCCTGAACTTACTGGGGGAATCCTGGACTGCTGCTGCCTGTCTGCTGTGTATTTGTGAGGATCGTGTATTGCTGTCTGCAATCTAACTTTGTGTGAGTGACCCGTGTACCACTGCCTGTGAGGTTCTACTTATGTGTGGTTGGAGCTCACATTGCTGCTGCGTAAGAAGTTCACGATCAGTATGTAAGGGACGCTTATATTTACGCAGCTGTAGTCTCCCCTATTAGTGCACTTTATAAATATTTTTGATTCATTCTGTGTTGGAGGGAGATAGTCCCTCTCTTCGATTTGTAAGTAAATGTTGCATTACTTCAGCCCTGTGGTACCGTTTGTATGTGCAAGGGAGGCTTACCCTGCTGCCAATACAGTGCTAATTTCGTGTGTGTGGAATGGTTCCTCTTTTATTGCCTTGTAATGCCTGTATATTGTGTGAACAGTAGCAGAGCGAGGGTGGTATGGTCCTCGATTTAGGTACCATTGACTCTTGATGACCAACAGCTGCATTCTTGTTTTTCCCTTTTTCTCAGTTTTTTTATGCCATTCTTTTTCAGTTTCTCTTTTCGCTTTCTCTTTTTCTTGGCCTCCCTTTCCCAATGATCCTTCCAAAACATCGCTAAAGTACAGTCATTGTCGGTAGTGTCAGCGGTCAACTTTATAGATTTCAGGTCATCCTTCAAACGCTTAACAGTAAAATGTGTTTGACATTTTTTATTGAAACTTCACACCAGAGTATAATCACCTCCTGAATTAAAAAGTGTTCCAGTGCGATCAATAGGTGTTCTTCAGATTTCCCTCAGAATGAAACTGGCCTGTCCCAATTTACATATGAAAATGTTGGCACTGTTCCCACACCTCGGTCCTCTGTGCCGTCCCTTCGCTGACCAGCTCCAGTTCAAGTCTGTCACAACAGAGCAAGATTACGATTATTTCCTGTTTGTGGCTTGTCGGTTGCCTCATAACAGTGGGAGGGGTAGATGGAGGGAAAACGTCTGATGAAGAGCCTATGCCCGAAGCTGGGAATCCAAGTTACGGATGCCCTGTGCGAATCTACACTTTTTAAAAATGATCATGAGCTTTGAGAGAACTTCATGACCTTTGCGAAATTGGAAGAACAAACTCCATCAAGAGTGGATCTTGCGGGAGAAAATCGGAGCCAAAGCGCCCATGTAGGGAAAGGTTTCCGACAATTTACAAATCGTGAAGTTTATAAAGCTTGCAAAACCTCACGGGCACAATTAAATTATAACCTACCCCTAAAATTATCGCTGCCCACTGCTTAAAGCCAAATGTCCCACAAGAAATACCTTCGCAAATATACTTAAAATGTGGCCTAGCGTATAAACGACCACAGACACTGCATTTTTCCTCCTGAATGTTGGGGTGGGGGTAGGCTTCACTCAGTTTCGGTGTTTCAATTCTTTAATAAGTTTGTTGTGACAATACAAAGATGCAGCACATAATGCTCACAACGATCATAGCATATCATAGTGGTAACCAGAGTGAACCTCAACATTCCGCGAACCATAGTTTGCAAAAGACATCACACCCCTCTAAGGGACTGGGGATCATTTGGATAACAGCAGGGAGCGGGACTCGGGGAATGAGAGTAGAAGAGGAAGAACAGGGCGTCAAATAGTGGGGAGAGTGCAAGGATAGGCGGATGGGGGCACACATGGGGCACCCCCAGCCCAGTCGGTAGCACACTTCTGAGCATTTGGTGCTGGTTCTGACTCAGTGAAACATTTGCACTCATGTTCAAGTTCATGCATGCCCAAGAGATCGTTTTTTGCTGAGTCATGAAACAGCTGCCGCCATGCAGTCGAGGCTAGATTTGGCTCTGTGTGGACTGTTCTGGACAGTTATTACCCAGGACAAAGCTTCTCTTCATGACTGTCTGAAATCAGCCTGCTGACCCAGGGGATTTCCCAGGGAGGGGGGAGTGGAAGTGCAGAGAATGCAGGGAGTGAACGTCGACAGCGCCCTGAATGTACACTTCTGTTTACATAGCTGCTCCCTGACTGCTGTCTTACAGCTGCCAAATATTTTCTTTCATAAATGTCAACCGACAGTCTATGTGGTGGGAACACCCATTCGGATCCAAATGAAGCCCTATTACTTGCCCATAATCTTCATTACCCTTACCTGCCGAATATTCACTTTCGGTTAGTCAGCCAGTTCCCTTACCTGGTGATGTCATTTTCATTAACCTATAGAAATTGCTAAGTCTACTTTTTCACTTGCTGTTATCTTTGTTTTCTTTTCACTTCAAGGGCCTCCATCTGGTGAAATCATCATAGATCGGCATAGATCCCCGCACAGGTTTCAAATGCACATTTTGTTGTTTAAAAAAAGGTTTTTAACTGGTTCTAAAGAAGTAGATACCGTGATGCACTCACAACCACCTTGGTTTTAATTTTTGAATGTGCGCCGAAAACGTCACCCAGCAATTCTTTCACGTCCGTTTTGTTCTGTGCAGGAAGTCAAATGGTATACAGGCTGTAACATATGGATTGGCGGATCCTTATGATTTGTAGTGTTACAGTCTACCATGACCACTGAGTGCTGCCTTGTGCAGTTGCTACATTCTTAGATGTTTTTCTTTTGATTGAATACATTCATTCATTTAGTAGAACAAAGCTCAAGTCACAATCGGGGCCTTTAAATCTTCTGGACCCTAAGAAGCACTCGGCATTAGTGGTTTGAAGGATCAAGCTCTAATGTAAACAACCAATAGGAATCTTTGATTGTGGAATCCTATCCTAGGAATAGTGTGAAGATATTTTTGTGGGTATTAATGGTTTGCAGCTGTTCATTAAAAGTTAATTAACAGTTTAGTCAGTTGCTAAACTTCGCAGAATAGAAGCTGTCCATTTGGGAGATCTTCAGCTGTGAAAGTGGCAGCTGTGGCCATTATGGGGGTGCAGAGAGCTTTTCCATGGTTCTCCCTTTCAAAGAGTGGCACTTCTTGTTTACATTTTGCAGTCCTTATCCCTATCAGATGTCCTATCAGAGGTCCCAATATTGGAATTTTGAAACTGCAGAGATGGAGGTCTGATTTCTCTTACAAGCCTCATTTTCTGCATTTGGTGTTCACAAGCATTCACAAAGTATATCCTGTCTCATAAAAATTCAGAAGGCAGTATTTCTGCAGTTGCGTGTCCTTGGAGGCTTTGTTTGGTTAGTTTGATACATACGAAACAACACAGAAATGGCCGGGTGGCAATGCAAATGGTCTGCATAATGCAATAATGTTATAATGTATCTCGCACACGGTTTGCTGTAGGCAAGTAACAAGTATGTGGGGATTTTTTTTGTAGGCGGTAGCTCCTTACTACAACATTTGTGGCAGTTGCATGGTGAGCCTAAGGCTGCATTAAGCAAATTACCCATGTTGTGAGCGTAATGGGACTGCACGTTAATGCTCCTGGGGTACATGAAGTATGTGCAGCAAGGGCTTGAGATGAATATGACAGTGCTCCATATCTCGTGAGACAATTGGGAATAATGAGCCCATGTAATGAGTAGTGAAGTGAGTGAGGAAATATGCTGAGAATAAGGCTTCGTAAGCAGGTCGTGACCCGAAGAAATTGATTCCAGTAATAGGACCTTGCCTCTATGCTTTTATACACCTCAGTATAGAATATTAGTGTAACGCAGCTTAGTTCACCACTATCTACATTTTAGTTCACAATCTTGTAATTTAATCAAAATCTGTGACCTAAACTCTCAACAGATGTTCATAATTAACGATAGTCTCATTTGGTCTCTTGAATTGGTAGCTCGTTTGTTGCCTGATGGCGAGTTATTACAGCAGGACAAAAGAGAATAATAAATATTGATGCTAAGGCCAGCGTACATTGTATTTTATGTGGTTAGCCTTTTGTTTCTAGCTGATGTCTTGATTACATATGTTTTCATTACCCAGTGACACCATCTGGCTATGGCCCGGTATGGAACCCTTAGAGCTACTTTTCTTTTAATTTCGAGAAAGGCTTGTCATATAGTACAACCTTCTACTATACACAGCGAGGGTGAGGTCATTATGTAATTCATTCTGTCATTTGTAAGGTAAAATATCATACAGCCTGACAACCTTTTATTCCTTAAGGATCTGTTTAGTGCATCTTTAAAATTATGGATCCTCATCTTCTGAAGTTGGCAAGTGTGTAGTTTGAAAAGACCCTTGCTGCGTTTTAATCTGAGAAGGGCGAGTGCCTGCTTACAAGTCAGGCAGGATGTCTCTTGAATTTTTTTTTTTTTTAAACTCTTTTTATTGGTTTTTCCAACTTCAACACAACTGATGTCGAGGACCACCAATAAATGATATCATATCTGACCGCTTCGGGTACACCATTTTGCCACATTGACAGGGAACGGCCAGAGGCCACATATTGCTGTTACATATAATCTTTTCTGGGGGCCCTCCCACCCTTGTTGTCTGCATTATTCTTTAACCCTGCAATGTTATCCTTTTCTACATGTGTCCCACCCGCTCTTCCTCCTTCCTCAGAAGTCTAAAACGTTGTCTTATTTTCCCCTTTCATTTGGACCATACATTAGTAAACTTCCGGGGGCAAACTCTTGCTTTGTATACTGTGATTTCCGCCTGCATGTACCAGTTCATGTTATTTACCCAGATGGCCGGGCTCTCCACCATTTTGGCTCCCCATAGCTGTACAATATCTCTTTTGGCCGCGCAAAACCGGATGCCTCGTGAATTCTAAGAAGGACACTGGTGTGAATTGGAGATGATGAAGAATCAGAAATTGCTACATTGTCTCTCACACACAGAGCACTGATTGGCGTTTTTCAGATTATGCAACTTCTTTTTGATCTAGTGCAGACTTTACCAATTTCTTGATTTCTTGGTGCCCTTTGGTTGTGTTGCAGACAGTTTTCTGATTGTGGGTTTGCCAGACATTTCATGTCCCTCATGTCCCATACACGTATGGGTGAAGTGGCATAAGATTTCACCATAACTCCTGTGAGTGTTAACTGTACCATTAATTATTTCTGCGGGTCACTCTGTAGGGGGAAGCTCAAGTCTTTCCGCTCTTCACCTAATTCAGTGGCTGCGATTGTCCGGTTTGGAGTCTTGGCTGATTGCTGGCCAGGTTGAAGGGTCACGAAATAGTGTTGCACTGTATCAAAAGTTCTCTTCGTCGAGTGTCTCTTGTCCCTCTGGTAATGTTGTTCCACTACTGCCTGAGAACTCCAAACTCTCCTGTCCCTTATTACTAGTAGAAATAATTACCTTCAAATTCCAATTTTGGGAAAGGAGGGAGGGCTAGGCAGCTGCTGATTCTGGTATTCTACCTGTATATTCTTCAGCCATATGGTTCCCATCATGTCAGACTGAAATCAGTATAATATATTTCTCGAGAAGTTATTGAGCTTGAGGTATTTTTTTGCTCTCCAAATTGTTCTGCTTTATCAGTAAGAGCAGTGCTAATAGGGACATTTCCCCACCAAAATAGTCAGAGTTTAAGCCTTGTTGCAAGTGCAATGGTCAGATGTCGATTACAGACCTCCACGATCACTGTGGTGCCTGGGTTCGAGGCGTGATACTAGATCTTGCAACCTATGCCTGAAAACGAACCTTTAGGCAATTGAGGGGAGGTCAAACGCTTCATGGCCCGGGCCAAAGATGATTGCTGCCGATTGAGGTCTCTGTCCCTAACGAGGTCTCCTTCACAAACCTCACTCTCATCATAGTCTACCAGAAAGAAGAGGAGGCAAAGGAAGAAGAATCACTTTGATTCAACCAGTAGGTGTAAGTAGTAGTCGATGCCAAAGGATAAGTCTCTGCTACTCAGTCAATCAGTGTTCTCCCCAAGCTCCTTCTCCTCCAGAGCCAGAATTGGTGGGAATTTCCCTAGAAGACCCACCAGCACAACTTCCGACGCTGATGCATTTCATGTTACTGGGGTCAGGCTACCCTGAGTTACCTGCGTCGGGCCCGACACAACCTTATTCGACCAAGCTGTAATGGAGATGAGGCAGGCATTGATCCCAACAAGAGCACCTCCAGGCCCCACGGGACCGACCGCGGCTCTGCTTAGAGGTTCTCTGATCATCCTACTGGCTCCATTGGAACCCCTTCTGGCCCTGTGCGATATTGTACCGGGGTCTTCTCCAGTTCCTTTAGCTTTGGTGCCAATGTCTGCGATCCTCTACCTCAGCCACTTCCTTGGCCACCTCCTCCAACCCTTCAGAAAGTTCAATTAGTTCCAGTTGGGACTCTTAAGTCCAGGATGGAAGCTCAGTGTTTGCTCTAGGAGGACAAGTGCAAAGATGATTGTGTTGGTGCCCTCCAAAGATATTGGAACACCATGCATGAGCTTTTCGGCACAGATTCAGATCTCTACCAATTTTCTCCTCACATGGTCTTAAAATACATAGGACAAAGAGCCCATCAACCTCTTCAAACCTCAGAGATAGGCGATTTGCTAGCCCTGCAGAATATAAGTGGGCTGATATGTCTCCTAATACAGACATAGACCCGCCTCCGGGTCCTGCCCAAGCTTACCACATCGGCAGAACCACTACATTTAATGAGGCACTTCTAGAATCCGTGAAGGGGGCCTGGATCAAACCATCCATTGACTTGGTAGTCCGTGGCACAGTAACAAAGTGGTGCAGCCCAGCTTTCCTTTCAGTGCACTCTTCCCCAGGAGTCCAGTGGTTCAGGCTTCTATAACCACTAAACTTAATCCTGGCTCCTTCCCCACGTATCCACTGGATAGAGAGTGTAAAAAGTTAAAAGTAGTAGTAAAAATCCCTTCATCGCCATCTGTCTGCTTGGAAGCTATACTTATGGCTAATTGGATATGGCTGCAGTGGTGGTGCCTAACTTCTCTGAACACCCAAGACATCACTTTAAGGAGGTAATCAGAGATGATATTTGTGCAACCAGATATATATTCAGAGCTGGTCTGGACACAGACAATTCCCTGGCTAGGTCCATGGGATCATCAGTGGTCCTTGCCCTCATGCTGGCAGTGTTCTGCTGGCTTTTTTGGCGGTGTCCAGGCCATGCTTATGGATATGCTGTTTGATGGCAAGGGTCACTTTGGAGACCAGGCAGATATTGTGTTGGAATGCTTTAAAGTGGGAAGGGCAACAGCGAGGGCCCTATGACACGAATCCCAGGTGAAGGGTTTTTGTAGTTTTCAAACATTCAAAGGAGCCGTAGTTCCACCCTACCCAGACAGTGTAACTGCAGCAACACAAGGGCAGAGGCAAAGGAAATGGCCACCAGTACCAGCTCCTATCCTCCTATCTCTAAAGCCTCTTCATCTCTACCCTAACGGAGCATGTGTGGCCCCTGGGAGGACTGTGTAACGTCCTTTCTATAGGCAATTGACGTATCGCTGTTATTCTCAAGCAACAAGATGCAAATACATTACTTCATAACCGTTAAAAGTGAAAAAGTCTGCTTCGATCGAGCACATCTGGACATTGAATAATCAACCCTTAGGCATATGTCTTATGTTATGGGCTAAAACAACTCTTCCTCACTGATGCATGACAATTTGCCTGACCAAATCCCATTTTTAATATCCTACCGTTCTCCCACTCTAACACACACTCCAACCCTGTTCTACTAGTCAGTGGTCTACTGTCAAATCACCCCGTCAGCCCCTGCTGCTCTTACCTGCTCTGTCTCCTTTCTCTCTGACCAGGGCCCTAAAGTCTCCGGGCTGTGATTGTCCATCCACTCCCCATAATAAACCCCCTGATATCTATTTAATGTTGACCACCAGGAAAACCCTGACAAGGAGATTTCCTACCCCCGAACAACTAACGCCCCCTCCATTTTCTTTTCTGAAACAATTATATTTGATCAATAGTTTTAGCCTCAGATGCCTAACCTTAGAATAGTCCCCAGACAGCAGACTGGATCCAGAAAATCTTGAGGAGTACCTCTTCATGCCGGTAGGTGGGTTCGATCGGCTCTGCGTTATCCGCACTGGTTGGGATGTGTATTGTGCCTATGTAGGTACCACCACAGCGTGCTGAAATCAGAACTTTTCTTTATGGGCCATCCGTGCATATCTGAAGACTGCTACCTCAGTCCATTTGTTTAAACAATTTTTGTAAAGTTTTGTCGAATCCTTTCGAGCTTTTGCTCCAAGTGTGCAGATAGGGATGTTCCGTAAAAAACCTGAAGGGTTTAAATCCTGTGGGTCCTTTCACAGGCAGTTGTCTGTGAGAGACCTCCACCTAGTTTACCTCTGGTGCCTGGAACTCATAATACCTGCCCCGACTGTTAAACAGTGAACCCTGACCAATGGGTAGCGCCCCCCAGAAGCTCTTGGTTGCCTGTTGACTGTCAACTCTGTGACGCACCAGGACCTGGTCTAGCGAAAGTTATCCAGTCTGCTCGAAGAGCTGTTCCCAGCGCTCGTTCACGTGCTCAAAGTCATCATCAGGTAATGTGCATAAGAAATCCAAAAAGTCAAAGAGCTCTTCAACTACGCTGCACTGAAGTCTTCAAACGAGGCATGGAAACAACAACACAATTCTCCCACGCGTCAGCCAAAGAGCCGGAGTCTGGGTCGGCTCCATTCCTCCCAGAATTTCCCAGAGCAACCCACACCCAGTTAAAGCTGTTTTATGAGGCCATGCACTCCATACTTTGGCGGGCCAACCCATCTGAATTGCCTTTGGGAACCAGAGGTTCAGCGGGTGCCCAGTCCTCCGCCGGGACCCAAAAAGAGCATTGTCATTTTACATTGATCGCACCAAAGAACATCAGCTAGATGATCAAATCGTCATTGAGTTCGTTGGGGCAAAGAAAGGGAAGGCCGTGGTGAAGCGGACCATCTCCAGGTGTATTGTGCGCTGTATTAAAATTTGCTACACATTGGTGAAGAAGCAAATTCATTCCACCAGAGCAAAGGCGGAGATCACTGCTTAAGTCCCCGTTCTGTAGATCTGTCAGTCTGTTACCTGGGCTTCTCTGCACATCTTTACTAAACAGCTTCTGCGAACAGTTTCTTCTAGCTTAAAGGTCCCTATAGGTCCTTCGTTTCAACACACTGGTCCACAGGCTTTTTAAGGTGGCTCCCTGCTTCTGGCATGGAAATGTCACAGCTCTCTGGGGCGGTATGTATAAAGCACCACGCACATTTCATCTGGCACAATCCCTATCACCTACTGGCTTACGGAGTTACTTCTCAAGATTTTCCAGATGCAGTCTGAAGCCTGGAGAGTATTCTATGGTAAGGGATCTGTAGCTAGATAGAGTCTCTACCAGATAAAGTGTTACTGAAGGTAAGTAACTTCTTATCAACTTCACAAATGCTCAGCTAAAGTCTATACTACAGTCGCAATTTAACCAAATAATACTCATTGCCCATAAAAGACAAATAAACCCCATATTAGTGAAATTAGTGTTTTCTTCTAAAAGAATGTCCACATGATTTGCACATTCCCAAACTAGCACAAAGGACTCTCCCCTCACAATTCACTTTCCCACTCTTTCTAGTCCTCACCCCCCAAATATGTCTCTGTATCTACTCTGACTGCAAAATTAGTGCCTGACCACACATCCTTAATGCAGAACCATCAGTATGTTGAATATGCTTCCCTCTCACTCGTCTCTCTTCTCCAGAAATGAATAACAACCCCTCGCTGGACATCTAAAATTGTCTCCTGTCGCAAACAAAGCACATTTTGCCGCTTCTCAGACTGGTTTGTCTTGTTTTGTTGTAACCAAATGACCACCCTCCTGATCCAGTACCACATCCTGTCTACATAAACCGCCTTATCCTCTCCACTCAGTAATTGTGACACACAAAATGCTCCAAAGATCATCTAAACAATACGTTTCACTCCACACTGGATCATAACCCCTAAACACTTGCCAAAAAAGAAACTCCTGCTAGCTTACCTGGTATGGTCACTGCTGACAAACCTCCCCAGGGCGGCTGTTAGTTATTGTCCGACACTGGAGAGGCACTTATATGCCTCTCTGGTGCTCAGCACCAGAGGGAGTCCTTCATTTTTCCCCATCGGGCTGCTTGGGAAGAGTTTTTTGAGCTGCCTGATTGTTATTTTGAAAACTTTTTTAAATTTTTTTTTTTACTGCAGTGACGATTGTTATGCAGGGCTTGCTGACGCCATTGCAGTAAAAGTGAAAGCAAAACGAGCCGATGGGCTTGTTTTCCTTTAACTAAATCAGTGCGTGTCTGGCTATCTCGGCCCCCGAGTACCGATCGTAATCGTAGAGGTATCGTTGGAAAGGGAAGAATGGTGATTCTCCAATTAACATGCACAGAGGATCTTTATTTCATTAAAGACAATGGAAGCTATCATTATGCATATCAATCAATCAAAGCCATTTGGATAGCTCACAGCTACCTCAACTGACATGTCCCGGCGCTAAAGCAAGACTGAAGAATAGGCTAACCAACTTAGTCTACACCTGACTGAAGAGCCAAGTTTTTAAGTCCTTCCTAAATCCCTGTTTTGTCTCGGCCATGTGCAAGTAGGTGGGCAGTGCTTTCCAGAGCTTCTCCGTCCATACAGAGAAAGACCTGCCACCTCGATGAGCTTTGGCATACCTCAGCATGCGAAGAAGTAGCTGGTGATTAGATCTCGGGGCTCGTTCCTGGTGGTACAAGCTAAGCCTGTTCCTGAGATATTGTGTCCCTATGCCCCTTAAGGCTCTGAAGTTCAATGTTAGGGCTTTAAACTCGACCTCTTGGCCATAGGGAATGGAGCTGCCTCAGATGGGGGGAGAGGTGTTGGGGCAGAGGGACCTGACGAATGATCCTAGCCGCCGCATTCTGAATTATTTGCAATCTACGGATTAGAAAGGCCCCAGGTTTAAGCTGTTGGCATAATTCAACTGCAAGGTCACCAGCGCATGGGTAACGAACTTTCTGCTTTCATCCGGGAGAAAACGCAATAGCTTTCTGACAGATCTTAACTTAACAGAACAGGCGGAGGAAATATGCCAGATTTGAACCGTAAAAGCAAGATCGGTATCAAACCTGATTCCAAGATTTCTAGCAGAAGAGACCAGGCATGGTGGAGGATTCAAATTTGTAGGCCACCAGAGGCAAGATGTAGGAGGCGTCTCTTGACTAAAAAAAGAGTACCTCAGTCTTGTCTGCGTTCAGTTTCAAGAAATTGCTGTTCATCCACTTTGAAATATCTTTCAAGCATTCTTCTTTGAAGTTTAGAAAAACTTCTACTGAGTGTTCGTAAAATGAAAACGCTAACTTCATGTCATCCACATAAGAAACAATCTTCACTCCCCAGGTTTCAAAGAGAATGGCCAAAGGGGCTAAATATAGAATAAAAAGAAACTGGCTCAGAGCCGAGCCCTGTGGCACTCCACAAACCAACGGTCTGGCTGAAGATGAGGAAGGACGGAGGAAGACCAGTTGAGATTGGTCTTCTAAGAAGGACCGCAGCCTGGATAGCTTGTGCCCTGAAAGCCAAGATGACTTAATCTCTTCAGCAGAGTTGGTTGGGCTATCGTATTGAATGCTGCTGACGGAACTAGTAGAACTACCATAGCGGAAGCACCAACATCTCTTTGAACGCTTCGGATACTTCCAGTAGTGCGGTCTCCATGCTGTACCCTGAGCGGAAGCCGGATTGCGTATCATGCAGCAAACCATTAGCCTCTACAAAGGAGGAAAATTGGCGCTGAACCATCTTTTTTTAGGATTTTCGCTGGTGCCGATAACAATGAGATGCGCCTAAAATTGCTGAGCACTCGAGGGTCCGCATTGGACTTTTAAACACTTGTTTCCCTAATGCAGGTAATATGCCTGATTTCAGAGCGGTATTCCAGATTTGATTCAGCAATGGATTTACGCTGGCTGCCACCATTCTGAGAAATTGGGGTGGACAGGGATCCTCTAGGGAACCAGATTTGCACTTTAGAAGCTCCTCAAGTGAGAATCCCTTTCGAATATTGGCAGAAATTCTGAGACAGTAGCCGGAGGGTTTTTGGATGATGGTTGTTGCTTCTTGTCTAGACCAGCTTCTGATGGAAATGAAGTGTAAAGCATTTGTATTTCTTCCTAAAAAAAATCAGAAAGGCTGATGCAAAGAGCAGAAGAAGGATGAAAGGCACTTTTCATCACTTCTGGAGTTGTGAAATATTTTACGATATCTTTAGACAAGTTCTCTGCGTTCCCTATGCGCCTCGAGAAATATTCTCTCATCTAATGTTGTATAAGTCTGCATACTTTCTTAAGAGCCTCCTTATAGGCAGATTTAGCTGCGGAACTACATGACTTTCTCCAACAGTGCCCCAACCTTTTACATAGGCTTTTCTCTGCTCTAAGTCCTGCAGAGAACCAGCAGGTGACGGCTTAAGTCTCTTGGCTATAACTGTTTTCAGATGTGGGAGCATGCCCAGAGCATTAGAGACTCATAGATTAAAGCTGATTGAATCTCTGTCATGGGTGGCAAAGTTGCCTGAAGGGCGGGCCAACTGCCTCCCCTGTGTCTTTCCACCCGTTCCTCCTCTTTTTTTGATGTTTTGCGATTCATTGGCTGGTTACCGTCGCCTCAAAAGCTGAGAGGGGCAAGAAAATGATCAGTCCACAGCAGGCAAATGGGGGCCTCTATTCTCATACTGTGAATATTTGAGAAGATTAAGTCCAGAGTATAGCCCGCCCTATGGGTTGAGGAGGTAACTAACTGGGTTAGGTTGAGTCCAGCTAAGGTCAAGATTAGCTGGGAACCCTGAGGGCAGTTCGGGAAATTGGCATGCATATTAAAATCTCCCAGAACAGTAAAGTTAGCGTAATGGAACGTCAGTTGGGCAATGGCATCGCATAGTTCCGGCATACAGCTATTAGGGCAGTCCGGTGGCTTATAGACCAGCATGCATAAACCTTTATTGCTGTCCCAACATAACATACACACATCATGAGGTAAAAATATTCCATTCTGGAATCATGGTACAGTAAATATAGCCATGGCAACAACCATCTTCCTCCTTTAGGCTGCGACGCGAAAAAGAAACTTGAATTTGAAATAGCTCAGGACATTTGTAACAGAGTCATCAACAGGAAGGATTCCAGCATTCCCTCGTGGTCTGGTCCAATCATAAACTGTTTCCTATGGGAAAAATGATAGATTAATAAACTTTCCATATGAATAGTATGCAAAATCCTAGACTTTCCATATTATTGATCTCTTCTTTTTTTCTTTTTTACCAAATCAAATTTTTTTGCCTTCTTTATTATATTGCCTCACCTTACACATATGAAAAACACAGGGCGATGGGGGGTGGGATAATGATAGCCTCCGTTATCTTTAATAAAATCAAGATTCTCTCTGTATTTTAATTGGAGAATTGTCATTTCATTACAAGACCAGAGACTATCATTACACATGTTTAAAGATGTCTACAACTAAATTGCTTACATGCTTCACTGGCCTCAAGTACAACATTGCAAGGGTGCTGGCATTCGACCAATATGACGTTTTAAGGATCTCAGAGAAAGTACCACCAGTCCAGGATTACTTTTTGGCATTTGCAACTTTTGCTGAATGTGCATCAAATTTTGATAAGCCTATGGCTGCTTCACTCATAATTGCTCTAATCGACCTGGCTGTGGTGGCTGTAGATACTGCTTTGTGATGTTTCATATAGGATATTAAACATTGATTATCACCATCATGTCTAAATTCCAGCATCCTCTGCTCATTTACTTTCATGCAATTTATCACAGACAGTTTTGGGCAATTCTGAAATCAAGGATAGAAAACATGACCAGACATTTTCGTTGTCCTTTTCCAAATATCGAAATGAACACCATCTGATGAATAACCCTGTTGCAAATCTCTAGAACTTTAACATCAGAAACCCTTCTGAAAGATACTAAACCGAAAAGAGTTGCCATTTTCTTAGAAATCTATCTTAAGGAAAGATAACAATTACCTGGCCATGAGTCAAACAGAGTAAACACTAAATTAACATACAAATAGGGAAGTATAGTGAGGCTTGGGTCGCCTAATCCTTATTCCCTTTATCATCTTACATATCAGTGGATCGCACCCAACTGTGATGTCACCTACCAAGGCATGGCCTGTTGTGACACCCGACCTACGGCAATTGATGGACCTGTAAATTAAACCTGACTGAAATGGTTTGTTTAGATAATTGTCCACATCCATCACAGGAGCCTCCATGGGATCCAGACCCCTTTCCATGCACTGGCGACACCATCTACACTAAACCCCCTTATATCTCTTCCTAGTACCAGGTGCCCACAACTCGTCCAGTAAATCTTTGGCGCTTCCTTAAAGACCTGAAAATCTTGAAGAGCCCCTGGTATCTTACAAACAAGAAGGTCCAGCTTTCCTTCTACTAACAAAGGATGATCTTCCCCATGTCTGCCTATCACCAAACCCTGATGTACCAGTATAAAATGAGGTACCTGCACTGCAATTTCCATCACTCCTGGGAGCCAAACTTGTGAAGTCCAACAGGGGGTCACTATCACTAACTCACATCCTTCCTTCCGAACCTTCCAAAGTACCCTCTGGATCATGGCAAATGGTGGAAAGGCCATAAGCCCTTCCTGTGTACCAATCCTGAACAAAGGCATCCTCTGCAAGGGCTTTGGGTCTGGTCTCCAACTGAAATACCTTGACACCTGACGTGTGAGCCTGCTGGCAAAAATATCTAAATCTATTGGGCCCCAAAGGTACTGAACTTTCCTGAAAATCTGCCAATTGCTGAAATCCATGAGATGACAAGTATTCCAATCTGCTCTCTGATTCTGCTCGCCTGGAATGCGACCTGCTGTCAAAATAATTTTGTGTTCCCAACAGAAATACTTTATGTCCCTTGCTAGCTCTGCTAACTGCTTTGACTTCGAACCTCCCAGACAATTGATATATGAAGCTCCTGAGACATTGTCTTTGCGAATTAGTACCACACTGTTTGCCAAATGAATCTCAAAGCTCTTCAAAAAATTCAGTCCAGCCATCAATTCCAAACAATTTATGTGCAATTAACTGTCTAGGCTTGACCAACATTCGCCTGTCTCTAGGTTGTTCAGACTGGCTCCCCAGCCCAGATAACTGCCATCTGTCTCTATTCCAACGCTCTATACTGCTCAACCACCACTCCTGGTCCGTTCCATCGTCTGGGAATAAATTTATTGAATCTACATACAATAAGTCCGCTCATAATCCAACTGTCTTTAATCTGTGAAGGGCCCAGTAATGCAGGGGGCCTGATAAAACAGGTTGGATAGATGAGGACAGAAGACCAATAGTCCTTGCTAAGTCCCTGAGAGGTACAACCTCCTTTCCTAAAATATATCTCACCTCCTTCCTTATTATTGTAATCTTTATAGGAGGTAAAAGTAGCTGGGATTATAGCGTATCTACCTGAAAGTCAAGAAACTCAAAGGACTGACTCTGTTCCAATACTGATTTTTATTTTTGTGTTGAAAATGTGTATTGAGTTTTACAATATAATTAGGGCTCCCGGTTTTATGGTATTTATTTTTTTGTCATTTCCGTCTGTATTCATCCATATTTCTTTTTTGTTAACATTATCTGTATTTATCCATATTTATAATGGGTTTTGTGAAAGCAGTAAAGCAGAAACTGGTATATTTCCACATGTATTTAACCAATAAATATGCTGTCATGCTTGAATGCCTGCCAGGTTTCAGCGATATGAACACCCGCATAAGATAAATCAATGCACTTCATGAAAATATGCAGATTTCAGTATCAGCCTTGTGCATAGCTACTGCTGTTTAAGGCTCTTTACTAAAATTTATTTTCTTTTGTAACCCCCTTACCTATCAATCCACACAGTAATTGGCCTGGCAGTCATGGCAAAGTGTATTTAAAATCAGTCAAAAGCACCCAATTTCCGTTTTTATCCACATTTAAAAATAAATACAGACAAGAAAATACATGTTTTTTTGTCTGTATTTACCCTGTAAAAATCAGTAAAAACGGAATAGAGGGAGCCTTAACTATAATACATGTTGAAAACAAAATAAGGCAGCAATAAATTGTTAATAAATACTTAGAAAATACTATAAGAATAAAAGATAGCAATGGATACATAGCACTTGCTGGTGAATACAAGCGAGTAGATATGGAATATATAAATAGGCATATTCTAAATAGAAAGTTAAATAAATAAGTTCCTTTGTCAAACATAGATGGTCCAGTAACCCTGTCATTACCGGACTCATCAACAGGATGCCATCCAAATATATTATTAATTGAATTTGTTTCTCCCTCAGAAAGGCAAACACAGGCCATAGAACCTTGGTAAAACACCACGGAGCAGAGGAAAGCCCAAAGGGAAGACAACAAAACTGGTAAACTACACCTCTCCATTTGAATCTGAGGTATTTCTGTGAGTTTTCTGCCATAGGAATCGTGAAATCCACATTCTTTAGGTCCAGTTTTGCTAACCAATTTTTTCCCTGCAGGGTATTCCGTAGAAGATGGATTCCCTCCATCTTAAGTAGCCGTAGACCAGGAATTTCTTTTGGTCTCTTAGATTTATAATGGGGGCCCACCCTTTGTCCTTCTTTTTTACCAGGAAAGACGTGCTTACAAACCCATTGTTTGAGTCTACCACATTATTTACTTCACCCTTCTGCAACATTTGAGAAACTTCCAAGTCCATCAGATCCATTCTCTCTTTTTGAAGGCAGTCTCCTGGGGTTGAGCAGTCTAGTGGTTTCCCATACACCTATTCTGAAACCTGATACCATTTTTAAGACCCCGCGGTCGTTTGTTATCTCCGTCCATTTGTGAACAAAATGTTTCAGCCTTCCTAGACTAGGAAAGAACCAGCACAAATTGCTCCACCAACCTTCAAGTGCTGAGCCTTGAGATCTTGCTCTTTATCCTCTAGGTATTGATTTTTCACTCTACGGGTAGAAACCTGATGACGTTTGGAAGCCTCTGCTGTAACCCCTGGAACTTTGAGTGTATTGGTTTTGGATAAGAAAATGGCACCTTCTAACTCCTCGGCCGGCAGCCAGTCCCCTCCTGTCAGCCCTTCCAAAAAAAATTTGAACCAAATACACGTATCAAATTATATTGGGCTTTGCTTAAGGTCGTAAAGGTGGACACGTATTTGCCAAATAATTTAATAAATCATGGCCGAAGAGAAAGCCCCCAAAGTCGCCTTCTACTTCTCTATTAGGCAACTCAACGAGTTTTCTACTCTTCCTCATAAGATTGGCCTTCTTTCTTTTGGCTTTCAGGCCTGCATTGGCATCACCCAACATGGAGATTGGTCTTTGGCTCCAATGTCTAAGGACGTCCTGGTCTACTTCAGAGTCATTGATATGTACTTCTTCGGCTATCACCATTATTCGAGCAAAAGGGCCAAAGACATCCAAGAGATAGTCCTGACACTGTTTCAGGCATCGTTCCAGGCCCTTCCTTGAGTCCTTAGCAAATTTAAAAAGGAAATTTATCAATTCCGCGTCTGAGTTTTGTGTCTGGCATGTCTTGTCTAATTTTGGTCTGGGGCATTCGGCCAGCTTTAGATTTCGATGTTGCCTCTCAAGATGTCTTTTTACCCACTGCTTTATAAATTTTGCCACGCGAGTAAGTGCCCACCAATCAGAACTATGTGGGGGTTCAATGTGGTCTGGGCTGAACATCTCTTTTCCCAAAGGGTCCTTAATTAGTTTTGTGAATGAAGTGCCTTGTAAATCACCATCTAGACTGCCAAAGGCATCTGAGCCCTCATCAGGGTCAAAGACTAATTTATCAAACCGACTAACATCACCATTGACAACAAATATATTCTCCAGGCTGAGTGGGTACTGGTAGTCTATTGTGCTGTGAAGGACACCGCGTTCTCTTGTGGTGCAGCGGACACCACTGTTACTTGTAGCGCTATGGCTGCCCCTATTATTTGGAATCTAAGTCTACCACACATGGAGAACAGGGTTTCCTGCCTCTTTGTCCTTGACCCTGTATTCTTGGTTCTGTCCAGATGTCTTATTTTTCTTAGTGACTTTCTGTTGTTTTTGGGTTTGTGGATCTGTCATCTTCAAAGACAGAGAAGTACTCCTCCTCCTAAGGAGCGCTACTCTTCCACTTAGATGTAGCGATCTCAACCGCCTCCTTGATAGAGGTCTTCAGACCTTCCTCAAAATATTTCCTACAAATATCCTTACTAACCTCCAACTGAGGGGACTATTTCTCCTCAGCCATGTTGCCTAGATAATAGTAAACTGTACTAGACTTACTTAACTTAAAACTAAAATTACTAATACTACGTCAATCACAGTTAAAAAAAAATCCAACCCTAAAAGGTATTGTGTTCTATTTAGAAGAATATAAGTTAAATCTATAATATTACATACTGGCCCCTAAAACTAATCCTAAAAATCCAAAACCGTAGTAACCCCTATTTTATTAAGGTACTCAAAGGGCAAAGGAGCATTTGGTGTCAGAGAAAAATACAGCTGATCGTGAGACTAATGCAGAGACAAAGCGGTTACTGTGACCTACCGGAGAGCATTAGCCCAAAGTAAGAGGCGGGTGGAGGAACACAAGTTATTACTGGCTTGTTGTTAATTTGTCCAAATCCAATTTTGGTAGAGCCCCGGTGTCGGTTTATAAAGCCCATTCGATTCAGATATAATGCTATCTTAACCCAAGATTTAATCAAGCTGTGTATGTCCCGACCAAATGCGTTTGTCTGCTACAACTTGTTCAAGTTTTTAAAAGTTTTTTTTAATTGTTTTAAAGTGTATAACAATAATTGTTTTATTTATTTATTTTTTATTTGTTGACCTCAGTAGAGGTCTGAATCAAATAAAACTGTTGATTGGGAGGAGGAGGCGGGTGGTTAAACAAGTCCGCTCTCCATTGCAATGGCAGTTTTCCGAAAAGACTCCACACTTATGAGGAGCAGCTAGCTGCCGCTACCAGGTGATATAATGATAGCCTCTGGTCTTGTAATTAAATTTTCCATTTTCAATAGTACATCTGCCCAGAGTAGCCCTGCTGGGGGATCACCCTAGCAGGGATCCACCCACTAGACACCAAGGATAGGGGGAGTGACCCCCTTAGGCAAGGGCTAATGCTCTCCATTTGGCAATTATTTTATTTCAGTCTTCTGTCCATCTGGGGGCAGATGGAGGCCCTTACCCTTGATCTGCCCTGTGAGGGGGGAGAAAGTCCACTAGGCACCAGGTTTATTTAGATATAAAGGGGTGGGGGCTGCCCACCCCAACTAAAAGAGGCACCAGTCTTTCTTCCGACCCCCCCCCCCCATGGCAGATTGGGAGAACTACCCCTGATCTGCCCCTCTGGGGGTGCAGAATGCCCACTAAATGCCTGGTAATGTTTTTATTTCTTTGAAATATTGGGGTGGGGGCTGCCCGGCTTGAGAATGGCCATGGGGCAAGAGTCTTTCTGCCCCTCTGGGGGTAAATGATGGTAATTTATTTATTTATTTATTTATTTATATCATTTATAAAGCGCGCTGTTACCGAGCGGTGTCCTGGCGCTGAAGTGATAACTCCCCTAAGTGTCAGACCTCTGCCTACTGCCTGAAAAGCCAAGTTTTGATATTTTTCCGAAAGGCCATCAGGTCCGCACTTTGTTTCAAAGCTAGGGGTAGGGCATTCCAAGCAGTGGCCGCTCCTCTGACGAAGCTTCTGCCCCCCCATCGTGCCTTCCTGATCCGGGTTGTCTTAATCAACCCTGTATTGGCTGATCTCAGCTGTCTGCCTGGCGTGTACCATTGGAAGTACTGCTGGAGAAAAGATGGACCAATTCCATGTACCGCCTTGTACACTATACACAGTGATTTAAACATTATCCGTTTGCGCACAGGGAGCCAGTGCAGTTTCCTGAGTTCCCGGGCAACCGGTGCAAACTTTGGCAAACCGGTAATGAGGCGCACAGCAGCATTTTGCAGCACCTGCAGTTTATTGAGCAACCCATGTTGGGCCTCAAGGAGAAGACTGTTGCAGTAATCGAGGCGGGAGAGCACAAGTGACGTCACCACTGTTTTTTTGCAACTGTCCGGCAGGAAAGGGAGTATCTTCCTAATAATTTTCAGGGTCCAGTAAATGGAGGAAGTCCGTGCATTAACTTGAGGTTTGAAGGAAAGTTGATTGTCAATAAGAACACCTAAGTTCTTTACCTTAGTTACCGGAGTGGGCGAAATGCCCATATCGTCCGGCCACCATTTGGGGCTCCAGAAGTTGACATCGGACCCCAAGAGTAAGACCTCGGTTTTGGAGGAGTTCAGTTTAAGGCAATTACTTGCCATGCAAGTGCTGACTGCGGTCATACAGTCCTGAAACCTGGCAGCTACGCCTTCTTCTCTCCCCGGGAGCAGTGATACGACGATCTGAGTGTCATCTGCGTAAGATGTTAATTCAAACCCGTAAGCCCGGATCACCGGGGCGAGAGATGAAACATAAATATTGAATAGGGTGGGGCTAAGGGAGGAACCCTGAGGGACCCCCCCTGGGAGTTTGAAGGGTCTGGACTCAAAATCTCCCAGGGCCACCACCTGAACCCTATTCGTAAGGAAGGATTTAAGGATGCTCAGGGCCCTCCCCTGAATCCCGCAGTCCTCTAAACGATCCACCAGAATACTATGGTGGACCGTGCGAAGGCCGCGGACAAGTCGAGGAGGACCAGAGCCGCACGTCCCCCTGCATCCAACGCCTTCCTGATCTCTTCAGTAGGTTTAATCAGGGCGGTCTCAGTGCTATGACCTTCCCTAAACCCATGTTGGTCTATGTCCAGACCCTGAGAAGATCTAAGAAATGTACAAAGCTGAAAATTACTCACTTTCTCAATAAGTTTGGCTGGCAACGGCAGCCGGGCTATGGGCCGGTAGCTGTTAGGGTCGGAAATATCGAGTGTGGGTTTCTTGAGCAGCGGGACAATCTATGCCCGTTTCCAGCATGTTGGAAAATCCCCGATATCGAACATCTGGTTAAAGAGATTAGCAAGGGTAAAGGCTATAGGGGACGCCGCCAATTTTGCCACTGACGCTGGACAAGGATTTAGGTAATTAACCCCGATCTGCTCCCCAGGGGGGCAGAAGCCCACTATGGCCTTTAATAAATACTTTTAATAAAACAATGGGGTGGGTCTTCCCCATTCTAACAACATACTGTTACCATTCGGGTTACATGGATCACCTGCTACCTTCCAACGATTTGCGAATTGACTGCCAGAACCACATTGTCAATCTGCTGCAGCATATATAGATATATTGTTATTTTTAGTCCAAGTTGGCATGACCATCTAAAACATCTAACAGTGGTCCTTCAAACCCTTCAACAGGCTGGCTTCCATGTCAACTCCAAGAAGTTCAAGATAGCTTGCGGTAAAGTCAAATATTTGGGTTACCTCCTAGGAGGTGGTGTTATTGACCTCAAGAGGAGAAGATTTAAGCTTTATCTCGGGTACCATTTTCTTATAATAAAAGAGACTTGAGCTTCAGGGCCTTCCTTGGTCTTCTGAGGTATTATCCAAGATTAATACTGTTGGACCCGGTCCTTTGGGCAGGTTTACCCCGTGACTTTTTGCTTTTTCCTAGCCTGTTTTTGGAACCTGGATTGGTGATTGTAGGCCTCTGCGCACTTTCTCACTGTGGTACAGTGTAAAGTGCGTGTGCTTTCTGTGTATGGATGGTGAGCGCCCTGCCCTCCCATAGGAATGAATGGGAAATATGTATGCCCATGGTAGATTCCTGATGCGTGGGGAGTGCAGGGGCGAGTTTGATATGTATGAACTCGTGAGAATGAATGCTGCAGAATGGTGTATGCGGCATGGCTGTATCTAGTCCAGAAGCGCCACTTTTAGAAGTTGGCATAATTGTGTAGTGAGTCTGCTAGCACGTGATTGGCTGATGGGCCTGGCCCAGGCATGCCTGGGACTGCTGGTAGATGGACTGTCTGGAGGAGGGGGTCTGAGTCAGCCGTAGATGAAAGGCCCCCATCTGCTGTTAGGGAGGAGTGGAAAGAGCGTCTGGTGGAGCCAGGCTGTGCCTGTGGGCCCACCCTTGATGGCTCTCCCTCCTGATGGCCCCCTGTCACCTCTGACCTGAGGCTGACAGGAGAGGGAAACCAGATACACCCAGAGCTTAGGGCTCGCTCACACAAAGACTTCAAATGACTTCAAAGCCTTTTCTGTGTATAAGAAGGGGCTCTGCCCCTTCCAAAATGTTCTTGTCTTGTTCTTACTTGGGACTTGAATCTACCAGGGGTGGGCGCTGTCCAGCCCCTGGATGTCTGGATTCCTGGACTCCTGGGGGACCCCTCTGCCCTGCCTGGGCTGATGGGGGGACTTGGCTTTGCCCCCTGGGAGGCTCTGGGACCGTTGCAGCAAGGAGGAGCTGCATTTTCCTGGGGAGAGCGCTGGAACGGTATTTCTAGCGCCTATAGGCGCTGCGCTTCCCCCTGAGCGCCTGGGAGCGCTCTGCCTGTTGTCTAGCGCTTTGGAGCGCTTCATTTCCCCCAAGCGCTTGAGAGCGCTTTCTCTTGACTTTTCTAGCGCTGAGGAGCGCTTTATGCCCGCTGGTAGCGCTGGACACGCTGAGGTTTCATGCCCGTATTTGTTTTAGTAATTACGAGTGCCCACCTCGATTTTCCCGCGGAAGAAAAGCAACCACGAAGGGGCTGCGACCGGATTGGTCGAGACCCGAAGAGAGCCGTGCGCTGATTGGCCCTTCGAGGGGGGCCTGGTCCAGGAGCCGCGCTGTGGTTGGCTGGCTCCTGGAAGCTGGAGAAGGTGGAGTGGAAGACCCCCGGGAGATGGCGGCCGTTCGCTGGGCTCCTCTCGGCTGAGGGAGCCCCGAGGAGAAGAGGCGGCGAGGAAGGAACGTGGCTGCCGGGTGACAGGGCTCCCGTGTGCCGAGGGAGCCCTGCCGAGAGAGAGAAGTCCGGCGCGGGA
The DNA here is from genome assembly GCF_964261635.1 of Lissotriton helveticus. Taxonomy (NCBI): domain Eukaryota; kingdom Metazoa; phylum Chordata; class Amphibia; order Caudata; family Salamandridae; genus Lissotriton; species Lissotriton helveticus. The sequence continues at coordinate 210,386,071 of NC_136061.1, read as the reverse complement.
GCTGCGAGGCTCCCATGTGACCGGGAGAGCCCCGCCTTCGCCCCCGCGAGAGGAGACTGACTCCGGGAGCCTTGCTGGCTCCACCCTGGGTCCCGGTCCTGAGACGGGGGACCGGGGAAAGCGAGGAGAGTCTGCGAGAAGCAGGAGCTCCGCAGATGCCGCCGAAGCCCGCCCCCGCCGCACAGAAGAGCCGGTGAGTGAAGGGCTGCGGGGGAGGAAGCTCCGTGCGGTGCCAGTCGAGGCACCGAGTAAGGGTGGCCCCGAATGGCAGTGGGTCGCCCCACCGGGGTTACAGAGCCCGCGAGGGGCTCTTGAGGGCCCGCATTGCTGGATGTTGGTGCCGCTTCGGGGCACCGAGTCAGGGCGGCCCCGGTTGGCAGCGGGTCGCCCCACCGTAGTCTTGAGCCCAGAGAAGCTCAGAGGGGCCCTATCTTGTTTAAGAGCCTGTTTGGCTCCAGAGAGGCTCCCCGCCCGCAGTTGGGATTAAGAGCCCAGCGAGGCTCCAATGACTGGGGCATGTGTTATGCCAGAGCCTGTGTGGCTCCAACGGCCCCACAGCTGTTCAGAGCCTGTGTGGCTCCAACCTTTTGCGCAGTTTCATTCTAGGGCCAGTGAGGGCCCCGGCGCAGTTTTGAGTCTCCAGCTGCCCAGCAATTAGTGGGCAGCTGCACCGTTTAGGCGCAAGATGGAGAGTGAGTCCCTGAGAGGGACAGAGAGGGCACAGTGGTGCCAGGCCTTCACAGCTGCGCAGCACTTAGTGCCAGCTGCAGCGTTTAGGCCCTTGTGAGTGTTCCCAGGTGCCCAGCAAGTAGTGGGCACCTGCTACGTTTAGGCCCCTGACATTGAGACTCAGGGCGTTCTAGCCCCAACAAGGCCAGTTGGCCTAGGGACTGCCACAGGTGGTGGCTTATGTAGGTCTTGCGCAATTGTAGGGTTATTTGCACCTCTGAATGTGATTTCTTGCATCATGTCTTATTCCTGCACCTCTGAATGTTTTTAGACATCATGTGACTTTTGCGCTATTGTATTATTATGGTACCTCTCAATGTAATTTTATTGCATCATGTGCTCTATTCTTAACACCGCTGAATGTGTAGGTTCATGCATTATGTGTTTTTCTTTACTACTCCTCTGAATGTATATTTATGCATCATGGGTAATGTGTTCTTGCTTAGACCCCTAAATGCTGTGTGATACTTAGGTGGTTGTTCTTTTTAGTACAGGTGGTCCTAGTGAGGTCCTGGTCCCCTGCGTGACAGTCTCTTAAGGGGTTAGGGTTGCGTAGGTGGTACTTACCTGTTCCCAGTAGTTACTGGATGTGATCTATAACTGTTACTTTGTGTTACAGTGAAGTTTATATACTTTTATTCTAATTTCTGACAAGTATTTCTATATCTGCGAAGTGTTGATTCTGACAGTGGCCCATGTGGCCCTGTCTTGTAAATAATCCCTTGTGAATATTGCCGTGCCAGTTGGCACAATGTACATGTGTGATTGCTATCTGATATGTTTTGACAATACAAAAGTTATTTTAATATAACCTTGTGTGGAGTCTCTTTTGTGGTGTGCCAAGTATGTTGTTGCTGTTGTGCGCTGGCGCAAATGCTTTACACATCGCCTCCGAGTTTAGCCTAGACTGCTCGCGCCATGCTACCTAGAGGGTGAGCAGGGGTTATCTTGGCGTGTGACTTCCTTGCCCTGACTGGAATGGTGGTTTCGGCCTGGCTTTGGCGTCAGCCTTAGCCTACCCGAAATAGCCGGTTTCCAACAAATACCAAATTACTCCTACCTCTCTGCCCCTTCTATTATTGTTTAAATGAGTCTAAGGGAGCCCAGCCTAGGCATGTGCTAACCCTTTCTTGGCTCTTGAGATGGATGGTTCCTATCTCTCCAACCTTCCTTTCCTTTGAAGTTAGTCATAAAAAAGGGAGCATATCAAGAAGGCCCAGTGGTTAGATTCATGGTAACGTAATGTCCTCGCTCCTTCCAATGCTGCCTTGAGGGCGCTTAACACTGTGTGTGCTGACCAGGGCTTCTTCTAGCCTGCGGGTTTCTGTGGAGTCCCTTCTTTCTCATGTCTCTAATGAGGGTGCCCATGCTGTTCTGCGGGCCATGTTTTGGATGGTAGAGAGATGGCCGCGTTTATTCTTCGTGCGGCTTTGGATGTTGCCGATGCTATTGGCCGTGCTATGGCCACTTCTGTGGCTCTCCATTGCTATGCTTGGCTACGCAATGCTGTTTTTCCTGAAAATATTAGAGAGCGTCTGAGCGACCTCCCTTTTGACAGGGTCCTGCTGTTTAATACTCATGCAGACTCCGCCATTCAGCGTCTTCTTGCGGGGCTCTGTCCTCCTCCTCCTCCTCCTCAGTAAGTTAGTTTGCTGATCCTCCGGGTCTTGGTGGGAGGCTTTATCCCACTTGCTCCTGGTATTTGGTTTTTGGAATGGCTGTTACACATTCTGTGAGGGTTACTATGCCCTCTGGGTCCTTGGTTGGCCCCGCTCTTCAGTTGGCTGCTGGTCCAGCCGCCTTTGTTGGTACGCCTGTGCATTCTGGCTGATTACTAAGCCTTCTGTGGTTTCTGCCGCATGTCTATGATTTTGTCCTCTGATGCAGGATTGTTTTTTCCCTAAGAGTGGTTCCCATGCTTTCTTTGGACGTGTCCTACCCTATGTGTTGTACATGTAACTATTGTATAGCCCTGTCTTACGCGGGGAGGGTGTGGACTCCTTCTAGCGGGTACGTCGCCCTTCCTGGTGTGACTGTATTACGATGGTGCGGTCTTTGGCCCTTACTGGGGCATGGCTTGGCCTTCTACGGCGTTGTGCTGCCGTGTTTTGCCCTTTGCCTCCTGTGTTGACGGCCTGCTCCGTTCTTATTGTTTTTCCTCTTCTCTTCTAGCTGATCACACTGCTTCGTGGATAGATTCTGTCCGGGGCGGTCCCCTTTAGAGGTCGTTCGGGACGGTTTACTGGCCTTGCCCTTGTTTTGAGCCCGACATGGTCCAGGCATTTAGTTTGTAGCGTTGTCAGCGGCTGGCTGCCCCCGCCTGCTCGTCTGTTCTGTGGCCGGAGGCCTTGGCTAGGGCCCTGGCGCTCATGCTTCTGTCCTGTGGGGCTATTGTGAGATTACGTTCTTATTCTTCCGCCCGCCTTATTGCCGAGGTGCCCTTCTGTCTTGTCTTCAGCTGCCCTTGTCACTGGGTATGTTTCCCGGTGGAGGGCTTTGCCATGCGTACTCCTGCTAAACAGCATTGGCTTCTCCCACCTCTCTCAGCTCCTACCTCTAGCGCCAGGAAGCCGTTTGGTCACAGTGCGCTTTATTAAGAACCTTTTTCATTTCATTTTCATGCTTCTGCCTCTTCTCCTTGGAGTCTGTAGGTGGCTCTTCTTCCTCTGCGTTGTCGGTACCTTGGTGCTTCCGGTGGCGGTCCCTGGTACTTTGACTGGGCTTGAGGCGTTTTGGCCTCCTTTGTATTACCCTTGCTTCTCCTGTTGATGAAGGCTGGGTTGCCTTTTTTGTCGTCCTAATACAGCCCCAATAGGGCAGGTGTTCCTCCATGATGCTGAGGTTCTCTTCAGCTTAGGGCCTGTGACTCATCCCCTGTTGTGGTGGACGTTGCTATTTTTCCATGTCCCCGTGACTGGTCCCCTGCTTGGGGTCTTGTGCTCGTCTGAGCTGGAGAGGTCTTCTCGCAGACCCTCCTCCTCTATGGGCATGTCGAGGGTATCTATTCGACATTAAGGAATCTGCGGTTATTAGTTTCTATCAGATGTACGAGTTACTTACCTTCGGTAACAATGTGTCTGGTAGAGACGATTCTAGCCGCAGATTCCTTCACAACCCGCCCTTAGTCCCCGTTTCTGCGAGGACCCTTCTCGGTCTTCTGCACTCGCCTGCTTCAGGACGGCTTTCCTCTGCGAGTGCCTTTTTTCTTACTCCCTCACTAGAAGGATGTTCGCCTAGTTGTTGTTGTTGCTCCATTCCTTCTTTCTGGTGATTCGGTGACAAATGCCTGGGTGCTTCGGTGCCCATGCACTTGATCTCCCCAGTAGAGTTTGTTCGTGCCCTGCTTCCTTGTGTTGGTTGCACTTCTGACTCTTACAAACCTTGGGGTTGAGGTCCCCTGTCTGGGTCTCGACCCTTGGTTCTTTTAGGGGATCCCCCTGCTGGTGTTGTTGGGGGATGACTGGTCATTGCTCTTCCATTCTGGCCTTGGACCCCTTCTTGTCTCCGGGCGGTGGTTGCAGACTTCTTCATCTGCTGTGCCCTTTTTCACATGCTTTCTGCCTCCAGGGAGGCTGTTCTGTTGGTTATAGGCTTGCTTGCAGTAGCTACGCTCTATTCTTTCATTCCATGACTTGTGCCTTAGTGCCTGGCACTATTTTGGATGGCGCTGTTCCTCACCTTTCATTTCTTTCCCTTCTGTATAGTTGGGTTTTCGCACACTGTTCCGGTATTCTCTCAGTTTTGTTTGTGATGGCTCCGCGTTGTGGCGCGGAAAAGTTCTCCGAAGAACACTGACGTAAGCGCGCTGGGGTGGGACTTATGTATCCTCGCTGACGTCACGAACGTGGATGACGTCCGGGCGGAGTCACATGGTGCCGTCCCACCGGCGCGCAGGTTTGCAGTAGCAGAAATGTTTTCTGGATCCAGTCTCACGCCTGGGGATAATTCTACATTAAGGAATCTGCGGCTAGAATTGTCTCTACCAGGTACATCGTTAGATTTCCTTCTAGCATCATAGCAGAACAGCGAAACAATTCAATGGGTGCAAACTGTCCTATATTTCAAGGATTTCACGTTCTAAAATTATTACCTGATTGTCCAGGACTCCATCATAAGCCAGCAACTGCTCACTTCAAATATTTGGTGTAAAGATAAGGTGCCTAGTACTTGTGGGGCTCTATAAAAAAGACCTTGTGAGCCACTTTAATGCAACTAAAATATTGATAAAGTGATCTGTGCATATTCAGTCTGATTGTCTTAAGTCTTTCACTTCCTGAATTATTGCCTGGATCCTGAGAACCAATCAAGAACCCAGCAACTGGTTTAAAGTGATGAGTGCATGTTAGGCCCATTTAGCTCATAGAGATCGCAGACATGATTGTACAGTAAAGTGCCACGCTCTTAAAAGATCAAAGAACACCGATTTCCATATTCTTAGCCATACTTGTCATAGGCCCTGATGTCACACGTGCCACACTCTGTGTACCCACCTCCAGGACATCAAGTCTTCAGTCAAGTGCACAGGAAGTGGCATAGGTGGCCAGGTTTCCTTTCTTCTAAATCCAGTAATTATAATGACTGGCTCCTAGTCGATTAGAGTATGATTAATGAAGCTTTCTTCTTGGGAACAGTAAAAATAGACCAATGCAAATGATGTGTGATAGTCATCCATACAACAAACACTCCCTCTGCAGCAAGTACATATAGAACAATTGTTACAGGCTTTAGATGATTTGATAGGTGGCAATAGGAACCTGAACCGATTATATATGGCTCGCAAAGATTGTTTCATATTCATCAGGAGATATGGTCTAGGGGTCGGCGAGGATTAAGAGGATAATAGTTGCTGTGCCAAGGTCTCAATAATTTTCAATTAAGAATCCAGCCTAGCAGCCACCTTTACTTACATCTTTAAAATGATTTTCCTCTGTCTTGTGGTCCCAGACTTCCTAGAGCGGCAGCTCCCTTAAAATGATATCCAGAATCGAAATACCGTTTCATTTATGAATTTTCAGTTAAGCTTGCTGCTGTATCCAGATCATATACATATATATATATATATATATATATATATATATATCCGCTCAGCAGTCCCTCCCCACAATATTGGGAATTAGGTAGCAGCACTCCGGGGTTAGTTCACAGTTTCAGGTTTTATTTAATCAAAACGCGCTTTCGGCACTCGGCCTTCGTCAGTGTTCAGAGTAACAGTGCCGCGCAAGGTTTCAAATGCTTTACATGCAACACGTGATGTTTGTTTAGAAACAAAGATAGGGCCAAAGTAGTGATAATGGTCGCCATCTTTGAATGGGTAGAGTGAAATCAATGTGGCTTACCGCTCTATATTACCAGCAATACACAGCCACATATATGCAGATAAATCAGAATTAGAGCATTTAAAGAATCTAAAATTCATCACTCATTATCTGCCATTTACATAATGCCCACAGATGGGCTGCATATGTACAATGTTCATAACATCCCCATTCTCATTCGACAAAATTACGCCCTGAATGGGCTATACGAAGTTCTAAATGTAAATAAAATAACGTGTTGAGAAGTGCATCTCCAAGGCAATGCATTATTCACACATGTAAACAGATTGGAGCAATTACAGGACAACCAAGCAATATTTACAACTATACAAATAAGTCCACCTTATGCTTATTTCAAATCAAATGAACTGCCAAGTCCTCATGTACATTCAACCCTGTTGGTATCTTGCTTTGTAGATCGATAATGTAGCGCGACTCTAGTCGTCTTAATTTGTGTAACCTATCACCTCCTCTTACATGGGCAGGGACGGAATCCAGACAAAAATACTTCAACAGATCCCTGTTGCGTTTATGCTCTTGATCAAAATGTCTGGCCACGGGGTAATTCACATCTGCATTTTGTATGGCCCTTTGATGCTCAAGTATCCTCAGTTTAACAGGATTCGTTGTACTGCCAACATACCTTCTGCCACAAGGACATGTTAGACAGTACACGGCATAGGGTGTTGTGCAGGTGAGAAATTTTCCTATTTTTTTGGGTTGTTTGACCCCGGGTACAGAGTACTGTGTCACGCGTCTACTTCCTTTACAGGCCTTACATTTCCCGCATGGGAAAAACCCTTTCAAGGGTTCTGACTTGGGTTTAGATGCTGTGCCTTCATGATGACTATGCACCAGATAGTCCTTAAGTGCTCGTGCCTTTCTAAAAGTTACTAGAGGGTAGGATGGTAAGTCTTGCTTGATTGTATTATCAGTAAGCAAGATGCTCCAATGTCTCCGCATAATGCGTTTTAATTCAGAGGCATTGCGTGAAAAGGTGGTGATCATTCTAAACGTACCCCCACCCGACTTTGTACTCTCAATGTTCTCAGGTTTTTCTTTTTTTAAAAGATCACCACGATCCAGGTCACAAACTTTCTTCATAGCCTGTGTGAGAATTCCCTCTTTGTAACCTCTAGTTCTAAATCTCTGGATGCTGCTTTCGGCTGCCCTTTTGAAATCCTGTTCCTTTGTGTTGTTCCTCCGTATCCTTAATAGTTCCCCATAGGGTATACTATTCACTAGGCTTTTCGGGTGACTGCTGGTCGCGTATAGAGTCGAATTCCCAGCAGTCTCCTTTCGGTACAGCCTTGTGTGTAATCTGCCTTCCTCTACAAAAACTGTCAGGTCCAAATAGTTTACCTCAGTTTGGCTACAGGTACCTGAAAACTTCAAGTTGTTGCTATTGTCATTAAGCACCGTAATATACTCTTTCGCTACATCAACCGACCCTCTTATGATGATAAAGAGGTCGTCAATGTAGCGGTGCCAACATTTGACAAGTTCATTCCACTTCTTATTGGCTGGAGACCAGGCCACCTGCTCCTCCCACCACCCCACGAATAAATTCGCGAAGCTGGGGGCGGAGCAGGTCCCCATCGCCACGCCAGTAAGCTGTTTGTATAATTCCTGGCCGAAGAGGAAAATGTTATTATTTAGGCAGAAATCTAGGAAATCGAGTAACATTTTGTTATGTTCAAAGAATTTGACCGGTCGTGTTTCCAGGAACCAGGCAATAGCCAACAGACCCTCCTCATGTCCTATGCACGTGTATAGGCTGGTGATATCTATCACCATCATTGTGTCTCCATCATTCCAGCATACATCCTCAATTAAGTTCAGTGGAATGAACGCGTTTCGGGACAGCGTCCCTTCGTCAGTGGTTGAACCACTGACGAAGGGACGCTGTCCCGAAACGCGTTTGCCTGAATAAAATACCTCCGCTGTTTGAATTGAGCCCGGGAGTGCTGTGTCTTTGTTCCTGACCCGGCTGGGTAAAGGTCTAAAGGACTGGAGCAATAATATATATATATATATATATATATATATATATATATATATCGGATGACAACTATAGACGTATCATCACTCTATATGTCCATACGCCATGAGGATGGCATAGGAGCTGTAAAGAAATTCCTAGAGAGAAGATCCATTAGCTACTTGGAACATTCGGCCATGCTAATAGACATGTTGACCTACTGTCTGAAACATAATATCTTCCTATTCCTGGGCAGCCTGTACCTACAAAAACAAGGCACGGCGATAGGGACATCTTTTGCCCCAACGTATGCCAACCTCTTGATGGCGCTTTGGGAGACAGAGATTGTGGAGGAAGAGAAAAGACAGGATTCAAGAATAAAAACATGGTGTCGATTTATCGACGATTTATTCGTAATATGGGATGGAAGTCCAGAAGACCTACAAACTTTTATCAATTCCTTGGAAATAAATGAGCACAATCTCCACTTCACGTCAACTATAAGCAATACCAATATCATCTTCCTGGATGTCGAAGTTTTTATTAAGAAGAACAAACTGAGTACAAAGATACATCGAAAACCGACATCATGTAACCATATCCTTCAAGCGAACAGTGGACACCCAACAAAGCTAAAATGGAGTATACCCTATGGCCAAATACTTAGGGCGAAAAGAAACTGTTTGGAGACAGATGACCTGGAGTTGGAAATAGAGAGGATGAGTAGTCGTTTTCTGGAAAGAGGGTACCCCGTGGATGTACTAATAACAGCAAAATCAAGAATGAATCTGAAACATCGGCATGATCTACTGAAACCTGTGGAAAAAGAAGAGACGGATGGTACAACACGCCTTATCATGGATTTTAACAACCAAAGTCAGGATCTGAAAAAAGCAATAAGTAGGAACTGGAAAGTTCTATTACTGGATGAAACTTTGAAAGAAAATAAAACATCACATCCAAGTATTATCTACAGGAAAACAGCTTCTTTACGGGATATTTTAACTCAAAGCCATCTTTAAATAAAACAACCCAAAGTGACATCTTGCTTAAACACTCCAGGGTTCTGGAAGTGCCCGAAATGTAAAGCTTGCGAACATGATGTAAATATATCAGAATACAGACTGCTAAATGGGAGATCTGAGAAGATCATAGATCACATAACCTGTGAATCCAAATATGTGATTTATAGATTGATGTGCCAGTGTGGGAAATATTATATAGGGAGCACAATTAACAAATTGAAATTGAGAATTTTACAACATCTTCGTGCGATCAAAAACAAAGACCCTAATTACCCAATGGCCAAGCACTTCAATGAATTTCATCAAAGCGATTGCAGCAAGTTGCGATACTCGGGTATCAAAATCATAAAACCAACAGAAAGAGGTGGCGATCGAAAATTGAAGTTACGCTAAATGGAATCAAGGATGATCCTAGGAATAGGAACAGAATACCCACATGGACATAATTTGGATGCAGAACTATATGTACATTTGTAAATAAGACGGAACCATGAAATATCAGCAAAAAACTAGGATAGTTTTCCCTGCAAGATATAAATAGTTGTATATAGGGTGTAAATATGAACTGACCTCTCCCCCGGGATTTTGAAATTTGTATATATAATCTCAGAGAACATTACTATATATCCTTGAATCATCAATAAGGAAATTTTCTTAAGGAATCATGTACATCCTGGTATTGGGATCTTATGAATAAGGAGCCCATGGGTATATATGAGAAAGATAAATGGTGATTGGGTACTTGACCCAAAAGACAACAATATCCTAGGAAATTAAATACTTGATTTATGCCTGGGTACCACATGGGAAGAACTGGATATCTAATTAAGTGAAGGCATGAATCCTTTGTAGAAAATGGTTCCTACATGGGATACATATACATATGCTTCCACAATAGTGCAACAATCATGAATTTTAGTGTGTACATAGAAGGGGAGTTTGTAAATAGTCCATATGTAGCTAGCAACTTGAAAGTTCCAGCATTTTTGAAAATGTACTTTACATTCAGAAATTTTGCAATCATTTTTATAGCAATTGGACTTTTTGTTACAAACTCGTTTTCGATAAAATGTGCATATTGAATCTCAATAGTTTTGAGAGAGAAAATATAGTGGTTACAATTTGAAAGTCGTTATGAGATCGCATGTCGCACTTTTGAAGTACTTTACAGGAAATGTATAATGAAATGGCGATATCGCACTTTGCACTTTAATAGTACTTCACTTTTATATGAAACTAAATGGCGATGAATTTGACCCATAGTTTGTGAAGGAGGTTACCTGTCTAGTGCTTTTAGAGACATAGAGAAGGGTACTAGCACGTAAACACTTTAAATTCTATCTAGATGCCTAAGGACTCTATGGTCCAGTTGAAGGCTAGTTGTAGCCGAAACGCGTAGGCCGTCCTGTAATCTGCACTTTTTTGCCCATGGTGTTGAAGAAATAAAATCGTAAACCAAAACTTGCCTGCTGCAGTGCCGTAACCTGCCTCCCCCACCCCGACACCAAACAATACAAACCAGTTACAAACATATGCAGTAGAGTATCTATTACTGTCCACTAATATATACATTACTATTATACGTGTATCAAAGAAAAAAAAAGGATTTCAATTTCCACAAAAAATCAATAGGGCCTTTCTATGTGTAAGCATCCTACAAAAACAGACCTATGCAGTCTGTGCTTTTACATCATCGAGCCATTTCGTTAAAGGTTCCCATATCTCCACTCCTTTCTTTTTTGCGCGTCTACCTTTTTTAGCGTAAATGGCGCTCTCTAATTTACATGTGGCCAGCAGCCTGGCCTGCCATTGTGCGAACGAAGGAGGGTTCCGATCTTTCCAATGTGAGGCCAGGCATATCCTAACGATGGTCATTGCAACAAATATTAAAGCGTCCCCCACCTTACTACTGATAGTTTCACATAAACCTATCATTATAGTTGTTGGGGTGAGTTGAATATCTGATGCCAGGATTACTCCTAGAAATTGTTGAACTTCCTTCAATAAAGGTTTTAAATTTGGGCATGTTGCAAACATGTGGACCTGGTCAGCAGAATACTCCGAGCATCTGGGGCACATTGTTCCCCTTCTAGTTCCCCATTTCGCTATCTTATTAGGGGTGATGTAAAGAAAAAATCCAGTCTTATAAAACTGGGCCTGTAACTTAAATGACAACAAGTATTTGTGAGCAAGAGTCTGTGCGAGACAAAAAGTGTCTTGGGGGATTTTCAATTTCAACTACCACTTTACATCTATTTTTCCAGAGTCGTCTGGCATTTGGCAATTTAATATTGTGTAAATGCTACCTATCCGGGGAGTTTTTAATTCCTGTATTTTATCTATAAAGTCTATCCTTACAAAGCCTGCTAACCCGTCCGTTTTATGTGCTAAGAAGTCTTTAATATCACAATATAAAAAGGTCTGATTCTCATTTAGGTTATATTGGTCTTTTAGATCAACAAACGACCGTACCCCCGCTGGAGTTACCAGGTCCCCTAACTTAGCTATTCCGGCTCTATGCCATCTCTGCAGGTATGAATTTCCAAAGATTAGTGGCAAGTTCGGGTTATTTATAATGGGGGTATAGTGGTTTAGTCTACCCAATCCCAAAATTCTTCGTATATTAGTGAAGACCCGGTATGCGTTCTTTAGAGTTTTAAACCGGACCCGCTTGTAGTAGCTAAAATCAAGCTGTCTCCATAGACATCCCCTGATACTTTCCCCCAGTAGTACCAGATCAGATATTTTAAAGAGTCCGGAACAGCATTCCTCAATCGAAAGCAGTCCTTGATAAATTGTGCATCAGATAAAAGTGATATGTTGACCACGCTGAGCCTAAGATGTCTTACCGGTGTGCGCTCAAACAAGCTGAACACTCACCTGAGTAGTTTTTTTTCCAGGTCGGAATGCAACTCTACTCTACACAACACTACTGTACACCACTAAACTGCACGCCACTCTATGCCACTATACATCACTCCACTCTATGCCACTCCAGGCCACTCTTCTCCACTTTACGTCACTCTACTCTATCCCACTCCACTCATGCCTCTACACACTACTCAGTGGTACTCTACTCTAGCCACTCTGCGGTACGCCACTCTCTCCACGCTTCTCCAATGTATGCCATTCCACTCTACTGTACATCACTCCACTCCCCTCTCCTTCATGTAACGCCACTATACGCTGCACCACTAGCCATGCTGACCAGTAGCCACGCTGCTGTACAACATGGCTAAAGACATTGCAAAGCCAGTAGCTCTCATATAGGCGATACCTACTGCCTTTGCCAATGCTTGTTTAGGTCTAGCGTAAGCTAAGACTTTTTTATGTTACTGAAATTATATACATAATCTAATTACAGGGGCTTTTTGACAGACTTCTTCCATTTATCTGTTCCTTTGTTTCACATTTACTTTTTCGCAGTACAGTATACAGCATTGAACAAGAGGTCAGTCTTCCTCAGTCATTGGCTGACTTCACTGTGAGAGACAGCATTCTATCCTTTCACAAGGAAAACCCCCTACGAACAAAGAAGTTACCTCAAATGTCAGAAACTACAATGGTAACGTGCTTTTCGAGCCCCCAAAAAATGCTTTATTTGCTTTTAGCCAATGTTTTTTTTTTGTTTTTTTTTAAAGATTGATGAGGGCCCCAGTGCTTCCCCAACAATAAAGTTTTGCAAAAACATGACAAAACAAAATAAATGTTGACAAAGCCAAAAGCATTGCAGCCAACGCCAGACCGTTTGGGTTTGCCAATGCTTGTTGAGTAGTTTGGTGCCACGCAATTAGTGGAACAGTATATACACCAAAGTAACCATCTGCTTTTGGAGAACTGTTTTGGAGCGACCCAATGATCACTAAATCGTTGCATATAGCAGAACGTACGTATAACTAGTTAGGGACCTTGTAAGGCCACTTGTGACTGCCTTTAAAGCGGCAGGGATGTCGGCCAGAAATAACTGGAAAGCTTCTGTGCACTAGGAGAGTTTTACTGTGTGTATTCAGCTCTAATGGATGCCGCATCGCGACACTTGCACCGGAGACACAAGGCTGTCATCCCTGGTCCATGTCCTGTGGTTTAGAAGTGAACAGTGCACGAGAGAGGGCCACCGCCACGGGTTCGAATCCTGTGATCTTGGACTCAACGCATCGGTCAAACCATAGACGCTCCACCGACCAGTGCCAGTTGTGCATTAAAAGAACGGTGCCTGTGTTTATTTCCCTTGTGCTCTCTCCGAAGTGTACTTTCACAGTGAGTTGTGTGCACGCATTGTCCCGCGCGGCGCGAGATGCGCGTCCCTGGCAGAGAGGTGTATGATGGTTAAACAATAACCAAGTGTTTGTGGTGTCAGGCGGCGAAACACTGCTGTGTGTGCACACGGCCTTTGCACTGGTCGCCTCATTGTGTTCATGCCCTATTGCATCGCTACTTTCACTGTGCACGCAGAAAAAACATTTCTAATTTTTAATATAATTGTTTGGTAAATGCAGCCTTTACTGCAACTCGTGCGGACTCGCCCTCAGTGGTATTCGTCCGAAATACAGGAGCGGCAGAATATGCACTGAATATTGCACAGTTTCGGTTTAGCGTGCTACTCGCCAAAAAAAGCGCTTTGACGCCTCGTCAGGGGTAGAAAGCATATAAATAAATGCAATTGCAATTACAATCATCGATTGGTGAGAAGTATCGGTATCAATCTGCAGCACCCTATGTGACTTTTGGAAAACACGTTCTCTTCTTAGCCTTCTAGAACCTTCCAGTTTAGCATTATGCAGCACTAGTATTCATGTAGTTTTTGGTCTGGCTTGATAGCCAGCTGTCCCCAGACAAATACTCGAGAACCTCCAGGAGAGGGGATTTGACTCCGCCCACGTGTTGGGTTCAGGAGTACAGTTTAGATCGGGCTGAAGTTGTGTGTTTCCACACAAATGTGCTTGCCCTCCACACAGGACTGATCATTGTGTTTATCCTGCTGCCTGAGCTTGAACTCTCCAGGCGCACACATGACATTGTAATGCTGTTAAAGTGTCTGGATGACTAGATCATTTATGTTGTTTTTCTCTGGCAACAGCACAGATGGGAGAAGGGGGCAGTCATTAACCTTCATGGATATTTAGGTCTGGCTTGACAGTGCAACTGTCACTTGACCTTTTAACCTACACCAATATCATTCTACAGTTCTTTGCTTCCACACAAATACATATCCAGTCCCATGACATTAACTTGTAATGTTTCACATTACCATACAACATTCTTTTAAAGCCAGACCTGTTGGCATTGTCAGTGCTTTTTTTCTTATTTTTTTATGACAAAGTACTTCTAACTACGGTGACTTTTTCACCTCTGACCATCCCATACCCACTCCCTACTGACTCTGTTTACAACTACTTCTAATAATGGACTCCTGTCTTGCAACCTTTCATCCTCGTATGGTTCACTTCCCATTTCACATTACTTCCCAATAGTATACTTCTGCTCTTCCCACCCGCCACCATTCAATTTTTAAGTTGAATCACGTATTAATATAATGATACCTCTGACTATAATCATCCATTAATTCTACCAATATCCATCCCTGTTCCGCTCTTTCAACTTCCTAACATTTGAACACAGATAGATACGTGCACAACCAAAAAATCACATCAAGGGGCAATAGCTTTCAATTACTCATGGTGGGACTGTATATCGACTTTTGTATTTTGATTATTAACAAATCCTAACAGTATCTTATGTCGAAAAAAGGCCACAGTAGTCATTTTAATTCTCTGCATTAGCTTGTTGGCTATTGATGTTTCTATAGTACAGAATAGGTCCCATTATGTGCCAACATTTAGACATAGTCATTGTGAAGTATGAATACTGAATTCAGTTGTCAATCTAACTGTTGCTAACAATATACATGGAGTGGGCTTTGGTTCCACACATAGAACATTATCTTTATTCCACAAGCCTCTTTCACTCTTTCGCTTGTGACTTTCAGTCATTTCTTGGAGGAAACCAGTAGAGTATTCATTTCTAACCTAATGCTGTTGCCTTTTTGGGTAGGACATTCCGCCTCCACTCCGCTGCGTGCATTAAACTACATGAGGGATTACTTGACAACTTTAGTCTTTTCTTTCCACTCCTGCTGAATTCCTCCAATGTCCTGCTGCTAACACTGCATGTGTTAGCATTTCGTATGGATACTTCTAACCGCACATTCCTCACCTTGGAATATCCCCCAGACTGGACCCGTAGAATTTGGTTGCGGTAGTCCCATGCATGTTGTGCAGCTCTGCGCTGGATTAATACCATCCCAGGAGTGATGGAGTGGAGCTGCATACAAATCCAACCCCCGTGGGCTGATGTCAGTTTCTTTCTTTCAGCACCTTCTGACTGATCTTGAGCTCTGCTCCTGACATTGTCGACTTTATGACAAATCCAAAACTTTTCCACAGTGTGCTGCGGAACAATGTTCCCCCAACCCCGAAAACAATAGGATTCAAGCTGTGCAGCAACTGCAGGAAGCAGATATCGGTCCAGGATCTGTCCCAGGTGTTACTTTGGTGCCTGGGCTCCAGACCAAACTTGAACTTACCTTCATGCGTGGGATTTAGTGACAACCATTAACTGCTGTCGATCTGCCATCTGAAGTGGCTCTTGTCATCCTCCCCGCCAGATCCCTCTCTACTTATTCCAATTTTTCAGAGCGCTGTGGAAAATTTGATGCCTCCTCTCGTGCTCAGATCACTGATTCCCTTACTGGCAGAACTGTTGAATGCCCTTTGTCTTTAGTCCTGCAAGGCCTTGCAGTGGACACTGTTCATTTTTCATTCCTTTTGCAATATCTTCATTTGCCAGACCTTCCTTGTTCAAATCGACTGCTGTGATGAGATTGAAGGTTTGACACATTTTCTCCAAAGCAGTTTGTGATGTCAACGGAGGACTTTAACAGGTTCTTGACATTCCTCGTGTGTTCTCCTTTGAGCCTATGCATAGCTGCTCACTGTGTCTCCTTGCCCTGAAGACTGACTTCCTCATTGTGATTATGTCAGATTATTGTGTGAGTGAATTGAAGGCACCGTCTGTGCAACCATCCTACACCACATTTTTTCCAAGCAATTTATCGCGGAGGCCGTTGGGGACCTTTTGTGACGAAAGTCTGGACTCTCTACCACAGTGGACACTCCATGACTCCAACAGTGTTCTTTGCTCACCCTCAAAAGAGGGGGCGAGGCTCCATCGTTTAAACCCTAAGAGATTGTACCAAGTACCATGGAGTAGACAATCAACTTGTTTTGGGTTCTACAAAGCAATGAACGTGAAAGCTCTGCAGAAAAGGTGAAACACACTGTGGTTGCAAAATCAGGGTTGAGTGGAAGATACAAGTATATTGGCCTTCTCATCCATCTTCGGCTTTTCTTTCCAGCTGATTTTTTTGAAGCCCTGGACATCCTCGATTAGCACTATCAAAGTTTATAAATACTAAATATACTCATAAACACTGAAATATACACAGGAGAAAAAGTACTATGTACCCTGGTAAAGGCGCACAACTAGTGTGTAATGCATGTTTGATCACGGAAAAACAAATGTGAAATGTACTATTACCATAAAATACAGAATTTACTTTTAGTAGTCATTCAATATTTGCATTGAACACTTGAACCATTTCTAAAATTAGAATGTAAAAGGAGTGGGAAAGTATCTTAATAAAACAAAAACAAATAGAAAGCCCAAAGACAATTAGATAACTAGGACATGGCATTTTGAGTTAATAGGAAGTGTAATTAAAGTGCTTGAGAGAGAAATTCACCTCCTCTTCCCATCCATACCTATACCCACGTAGTAAACCTCAATTAGAAAAGCTGATCTGTTAACTGATTATCAGAATTGTCAATGCTGCCACGGAAACGAACCCAATAATAGAAAAGAAGATGAAAACTATTCCCTACCAGCATCACGAAGGCCACCACTTATACAAGGGAATAACCACTAATAACCATTGTCAAAGCCAATAATTCTGGGGTTAATGAACAAGTTACTTACCTTTGGTAACACCCTTTCACAAGGATATTCTAACCTAAGATTCCTCATCTTAGAATAACCTTTAGACACCAAAATGGATCTAGAGAAATGCATAGCAGTATTACGGAGTTGCTAGGTGGTAGTTGTATAGCTCCACACCGCAATAGAAGTGATGGAGCAAAAATAAATCAAAGCACCACCCCTGCATGCAAACATTCTTACCGGTTCCCTTTTCACACCATCAGTAACATTATGCAGAGTGCTAGGTTGGGATATTTTAAGATGTTAAAAAGGGGCCAGTCCACAGACCTGGGAGACAGGACGGCAGTGAGGAATCTGTGTCATCCATCAGAAAGAGCGTTACAGATGGTAAAGTAACTTGTTCTTCTGAAGGATACTTCTAATCACAGATTCCTCACCTTAGAATAAATGCCAAAGCCACCAAAGCCAACATGGAGAGGTTGTAGAGTAGGCTCAAATTAAAAAGTGATGCAGAACCAAGCACTGGACATAGCTGTCAAGGCAGTAGTGCTTAGTGAATGAATGCACCAACATCCATGTTGTAAGCTGGTAGATATCAATCCAGGACAGGCACCCTTTGTGTCAACGCCGTTGTAGCAGCCTTGTCCCTAGTGGAATGGTCTCTCACACCTTCAGGGGATTGCTTCTTGGCCAATGTGCAGCAGATCTTAATACAGAGCTAGACTTGTATGGCCTATTTTATTTGGTTTCCATGTACCTTTTTGCCCTGCTCATAGAGTGTTAGAATAATAGAACATTCATTTCAATCCCCACCCGTAGATCACAAATAGGCCAGTGCATGCATAGATGGTGTTCTTCATTCGTGAGTGACGTAGATGACCAATAGGTAAGCCACACCCTGTTCCAGAAGAAGTAGTACAACTGGGGATGATTGTGATACCGGCAAGGATATCCACTGAGGTGTGATATTCTCGCATACCTTCAAGGGAAATTTCAGACGTACGTCAGTGAAAGTAGTACCTCTAGAATTGAAATAGGAGATGAAAGACTGCTCAGTCATCGTTGCAATAGCATAAAACCCACAATCAATTGAAAACATGAGGTAATGGGTCGCCCATGTGAAGGAATATGTCTTATCTGTTCTCCATCAAAGATGCCCTCCCCTTTCCTAGGATCATACCATTAGCCACAGATATTCTAGGCCTACAAAACTAGGCGTAGCCTACTTCAGTTAAGGAAAAAAACATAATTAACAGTGGTTATTACCGTGCAGGTAAGGACAATAAGGCTATAAGCAACCTGACCCCCAAAAAGGAAGCACAGCAGGAGCTCCCTCTCACTTCGTCCAAGCAAGCATCCTTCTCATTGTCTAAGCTTCATCTAACGGGTTTGGTGATTTTCTGCCTAGGAGTACTATCCCCACCCACTGCTTTGCTGAAAATGGAATATAAGCCTTAATGCCACTGAAAATAGAAAAAAATAATCCTCTTCATTAGGGTATTTATTTCAGACTATTTACATTAACCTCTTCGGTGCACCAAATGAAGCGTTTGTGTCAAGTGTACTTTCTCTTTAGCATATTCCTGTGAAGCATACTACCTCTGTAGTGTGGTTGACATGAGCGGTTCGTCAAATGCAGTAACAATTATAAATATATATATTTTTTTAAATAATTAAAAGCATGATAGAAGAGCTCTCCCGTGTCCCTTTTTTTGTCACGGAGATGTGCAGTGCATAGCGCACTGACTTCACAGTAAAATAAATTGACAGCAGGCACCGACTGCTTTCACTTTTAACAGTACTGGGGGCCTACCCAAAAAGAGCCCGACAATCTTTTTTTAAAAAACATTTTTTGAGTTTACACCCAATATGCCCCTTCCCTTGCAAGAACCAATGATGTGTGTGTGCTTTTTATTTTTAATAATAAGTGTTTGGGCTGACTCGCCCTGATATCAGTCTTTTTTCCCCTCCAGTGACCTAAAGCATCCCCATGGCAAGCAACAGGAAATTTGGTTTGGGTTCTTTTGGGCATAGTTTTAACATATTTGCCTACAGAGAGGGGTAAAGCCTAAATTCTTTTAACTTGCCATGGTGAATGGTTGCAATAT
The DNA here is from genome assembly GCF_964261635.1 of Lissotriton helveticus. Classification (NCBI taxonomy): domain Eukaryota; kingdom Metazoa; phylum Chordata; class Amphibia; order Caudata; family Salamandridae; genus Lissotriton; species Lissotriton helveticus. The sequence continues at coordinate 210,366,918 of NC_136061.1, read as the reverse complement.
TCAGGTTCCAGGTCATACACCTGAGTTGATTACCCAAACGAGAGACTCCATATGGTCACAGTTTTCATTTGTTTCTGTTGCTGCCGATAGGTCCAGCCTCACAAGTGGGGCACCGTTTTTTTCTAAAAGTGAGGGAACACTTTGTGATAGGAGTTTTGTAGCTCCAGGCAGATTCCGGAACTTTTTCTCACAGAAATGTGAAGAAATAAGTTATTTTAGCCATAGATAAAGGGCTGAAGGATATTCTTGGGAATACAATGTTGTGGGATTCATGCAAGTTACTCCACTCTGGATGCGGTGGGTATCTAGCTTTCAGTAATGTCTGAGTTTAGAAGGTTTCCCTGAGTGGAGGTGAGCCCAGGCACAAATACTGCTGGTATCCACATGGCCTATATGGATCATATGCAAGGCAAACATCTTGATCTCTCCTTGTGGTATTTAGGGGCCTTTGTTGGCATGATCTATAAACCCATCTGTTGGACCTGCGATGGGCAAGCCCAGCACAAAGGGGGTAGCTTGGCTCAAGTGTCAAGGCAGTGAAGGCTGTAGGGCTAAGCCGGTTCTGACCCAATAATAACCCCCTGCACATTCACACCAAAAAGAAGGACACCACACCACTGCTGTAGAAAAATACGATTCCTTTATATAAAAGTTCTCTGCTGTAAATAGGGATCAATTGGGGAAGCACATTCACATTTCATTTGTTACAGCACTCTGGGATTCAGGTTGAGAATAAATACAGTAAATAGGACTTCAGGAACACTGGTGTTGCATAACTATTAGGAATAGCTCTATCAATAAATAAAATAAATATCAGGTTTATATATCACCAATACATGGAATAATAAAGCCTGGTTCATTTAAATGGATAGCCACATTTTCATTCTGGTATCGCTGCCACCAATTAAATAAATCAGGAAGTTTACATTTGCAAGATAAACCCACTTTGAAAAGGATAAAGTACTTGTGGAATCATGGGGAATGCATGCGGGCTTCTCTGGATTCACGGTGCACTGGGGACTCTTTTATGTTCACGCGGGGCCCATGCGCGTGTACCTAAAGACAAGGAAACACGGTAAATATGACATTTGGCCCTCCGCTGCCACCGGGGAAGGATGTCCGCTTGCCGGTGTGGTTTACTTGAACCTACGGCAATATCGCAGGCACCAGGGTAGCACAGTTCGAAGTCAGTAGACGAACGAACGGCTGCCAGCGGGGTCACTCAGTCTCAGCGCTCGCTCAAATCAACGCCGGTGCACAGTTCCTTGATAACGCGGCACCCCTCCAGGGGAAACGACCCACCTCACTACGGCTGCAATTGAATAGCGATTCAGTCGGGGCATTGCACTTCCTACGCCAGCATCAGGGTTCTCAGGGGCTTCACAGACCTCCCTCCGACTTCCTCATACGGGGGCTGGTCCCGCCCACGGCAACAGTTTCCCGGGTCTCTGGGAAAGGGCAGGGACGCTAATCCCGCCCAATGAAGGCCGGCCTCTCCCCGCCCCGGCGCACCACCTCACCTTCGATCACTGCACAACCAGGAAGCGCGCAACGCCGGTGGGGCTCGGAGACGTCCGAGTCCCCCGCGATAGGCGCTATTCACAAAGGGGGCACTGTGGAAGGTCGCGACTTGCCTTTTCTTCACGATTTCGCCACCAGGGGGGGCGCGGGGAGGCACATAAACTTGGCCACAGTCTTTTGGGGCAATGAGGCACTAGCTGGGCAGGCGCTGTAGGCGCAAGGTTACTGGAACACGCCTGACTGGAACGCCAGTCAGGAATCAGGCTATTAACCCTTGCCACTCTACTGCCTGTGCTCTCAGCCACCTCAGGGGTCAGCAGGGCAGGTGTCACTCTAGTGTCAAGTCTGGAATCTGAATTACATCTAAAATGGCGGCCAGGGACTGGGCTTTATATAGCCAGTGCCCTGAGGTACTGGCACGAGCCAGATGGTTCTAGAACCTTCCCTGGCTGTGTCAATGGCATGGCACTTTTGAGGTGTCTTTTGGTCACTCAGAGCCACCATACTGGGGCTCTGGAGCAGCCATTTTGTGTACCTGAGGAAAGTTATGAAATTCCTGTCAGGAAAGCGCGCCAACCAGAAAGGTCGCCAAAACCTCAAAAGGTCAGGGTTCAAGGAGGCTCCAATGGGAGTCACTCACATGAGGGAAATATGTGTCCACCATTTTAAGGTTAAACACACACAGGTTGCCAACCTCAGTTTTTATGTCCACAGGTTTCGCCAGGCGCCTTGTACATAGGTGCCAGAAACCTTGTGAGCAACTGGGTGTCAAGGAACACCTAGCCCCATGAAACAACACACAAAAAGGTCCTGGTAGACAAATAAAAAGCGGCAAATTTTGGGAGGTTCAGGGGAACAAAAGAAATCATATTGGTGAGGGGACTCTCAGAAGCAGACGGGTCCAACACGCGTCCCCCCCAGCCCAAAGTGGGTAGAACTACCCAACCCCTTGGGAGTCCTCAACACTAAGGCGGAAATACCTGAAGAGACCGTCTGCATTGGCGTGGTCAACTCCGGGCCGATGTTCCAGCCGAAAGTCCATTCCCTGTAGGGAGATAGACCACCTCAACAGTTTGGGGTTTTCCCACTTCATCTGCATGAGCCAGCGAAGGGGTCGGTGGTCTGTCTGAACAAGGAAGTGTGAACCAAACAAGTATGGTCGCAGCTTCTTCGGTGCTCAGACCACCGCAAAGGCTTCCCGCTCAATGGTACTCCACCTCTGTTCCCGGTGAAGCAGTCTCCGTGACAAAAAGACCACGGGTTGATCCAGACCCTCTTCATTGAGTTGCGATAACACCGCCCCAATGCCAATATCGGATGCATCTGTCTGGACAATGAACTCTTCCGAAAAATCAGGAGCCTTCAGGACTGGAGCTTTATACAATGCTTGTTTCAGAGTGTCGAAGGCTCGCTGGCAAGCCTCCGTCCAGATGACTCTCCTGGGTTGCTTTTTGGCCGTGAGTTCTGTAAGGGGTGCCACGATAGTGCCATACCCCTTCACGAACTGTCTGTAGTAACCTGTGAGGCCCAGGAAGGCTCGGACCTCAGTCTGGGTCTTGGGGGGTTTCCAGGCCATGATTGCCTCAATCTTCGCCTGAAGGGGCTGCACCGTTCCCCGGCCCACCAAGTGACCTAAGTACATTATCGACCCCTGTCCAATCTGACATTTGCTGGCCTTGATCGTCAAGCCAGCCCGTTCCAGGGCCTGGAGAATGGCTTGCAAGTGCTGCAAGTGATCCTCCCAACTGCTACTGAAGACAGCTATGTCATCCAAGTAAGCAGTAGAGAATGACTCCATCCCGGTGAGGATCGTGTTCACCAGCCGCTGGAAAGTGGTAGGAGCGTTCTTGAGCCCGAAAGGCATAACGCAGAACTGGTAGTGTCCATCAGGTGTGGAGAAGGCTGACCTTTCCTTGGCTCCATCAGTCATGGGAATCTGCCAGTACCCTGCAGTGAGGTCAATGGTACTGAGATATTGGGCAGCTCCCAACCGGTCAATCAATTCATCCGCCCGAGGGATCGGATGAGCATCGGTTTTCGTTACCGAATTGAGTCCTCAGTAATCCACACAGAATCGTAATTCTGGTGTGGTGCCAGGTGGGGCAGCTTTGGGTACCAAAACCACCGGGCTGGATCAAGGGCTGTTCGAAGGTTCGATGACTCCTAGCTCCAGCATCTTGGCTACCTCGCTTCGGATGCTGGCCTTTACCTTGTCAGACAGGCGGTAAGACTTTGACTTCACAGGTGGGCTGTCTCCTGTGTCCACGTCGTGGGTACACAGATGGGTCTTACCCGGGACAAGGGAGAACAGCGGAGCGAATGTCCCCAGGACCTGGCGACATTCCTCCTGCTGCTCAGGAGTCAGGGATGGTGAGAGTTTTACTCCCTCCTCTGACCCATCCTTTTCTTGAGACGCAAGGAGGTCGGGGAGAGGCTCTGTGTCCTCTTCCTCCGATCCGTCAGTCACCATTACCAACATGACCTCGGGCCTCTCGAAGTGGGGCTTGAGGCGATTGGCATGTAACACCCGATACGGATGCCGAGGGGTCCTTACGTCCACCAGATAGGTAGGCTTGCCCATCTTCTCCAATACCTCATAGGGGCCTGTCCAACGGTCCTGGAGAGCACTCAGCTCCCCCGGCTCCATCACCCACACCTTCTGTCCAGGCTCCAACTCCACTGGGTGAGCATTGTGGTCATACCACACTTTCATAACTGCTTGACTGGCTTCCAAGTTGTCAGAAGCTTGCTTCCACAACTTAGCCATTTGGCTTCGGAAGGCCAGCATGTAGCTCACCACATTCTGGGGAACTTTCCGGGGAGACTTTTCCCAGGAGTCCCTCACCAGGCTGAGAGGTCCACGTACAGGGTGCCCGTACAAAAGCTCGAAGGGGCTGAAGCCCACTCCCTTCTGTGGCATTTCCCTGTAGGAAAAGAGCAAACAGGGTAGGAGGACGTCCCATTTCCTCCGCAGGCTTTCGGGTAGACTTCTGATCATACCCTTTAAGGTTTGGTTGAACCGCTCCATGAGGCCATTGGCCTGTGGGTGATAAGGAGTGGTGAACCGGTAGGTCACTCCACACTCCTTCCACATTGCCCGCATATACGCTGACATGAAGTTGGTCCCCCTGTCAGACACAACTTCTTTGGGGAATCCCACTCGGGTAAAGATCCCCATCAGGGCCTTCGCCACTACCGGTGCAGTAATGGTTCTCAGAGGAACTGCCTCTGGATACCTTGTGGCGTGATCCACCAGTACCAGGATAAACCTGTGACCGGATGATGTCGGTGGATCTAGGGGCCCGGCAATGTCGATGCCCACCCTTTCAAAGGGGGTGCCAACGACGGGAAGTGGTTCCAGGGGAGCCTTCAGCTTCATCCCTGTTTTCCCACTGGCTTGGCATGACACGCACGACCGACAGTATGTGTCGGACGCCACCCTCATTCGAGGCCAATAAAAGTGGGGGACAAGCCGGGCAAAGGTCTTGTCCTGACCCAAGTGTCCTGCCAAGGGAATCTCATGAGCCAACTCTAATAGGAAGGCTCGGTAACACTGTGGGACTACCAGGGCCCGTGACAGTCCGTGCACTGGCGCCCTGGGTTCACTGTAGAGGAGACCTTCCTCCCAGTAAACACGATGGTTCCCAGACTCGTTACCTGCTGCCTGGGCTTCAGCCTGTTGCCTCAGACCCTCGAGGGTGGGACATTCCCTCTGTCCCTTGCTTAGTTCCTCCCTGGACGGTCCTCCCTCCACTCACCACTCAGCGGGGATAGGTAGGTCCTCCATCAGAACCATGTCCTCCTCCGCGGACTCCGGGTCCACCTCCACAGTTGGCCTATCCGTCTCACGGGGCACGGACATCGAGGCAGGCTCCTCCTGTCCTCGAGATGCTCCCTCATCAGCAGCTGGGTGGGCCATTGTTCCAGGCTCCAACCCATGCGACTTCTCCTCCCGAGCAGCCGCAGACCTGGTACTCACACAGGCTCAATCAGGTGTACCCAGCATCTCCGAGTGAGTCCGGTATTCCACCTCCTTCCAAGCATTGTGCTCCATATCATTGCCCAGTAGACAGTCGACTGGCACGGCACGGCTTACGGCAACTCGAAGTGAACCTGCAACCCCTCCCCACTCAAAGGGAACCTCGGCCACGGGATAGTGGCACATTCTGCCGTCCGCCATCGCGGCTGGGTGAAGTACGCCTGGAATCACCTGCTCTGAAGACACTAGATGACTCCTTACCATAGTCATACTGGCTCCTGTATCTCTCAGAGCTTCCCCTCTATGGCCGTTGATGGTGACCCACTGCCCATACTTGGTAGTATTTGAGGGCACCTGGATCTTTGGAACCATCTCCCGATCACCCAGGGACACTAAGGTGACACCCGCCCACTCCCCCCCTTTAACTAAGGGCATCTCCTCCCCGAGCACTACACTAGCGACTCCCGGGGCTTTTCCTCCAGTGGGAGGGGGTGGTCTCTTTGGGCATTTCACGTCTCCTTTATAATGTCCAACACCACCGCACTCAAAGCAATGGACAACCCTTGGCTGCTGACTCTGGCCAGGATTAGGGTTCTTTAGCGGGTTAGCCTTAGAGTTGGTAAAGGAACTTTTCCCCTTAAAATTATTTTGGGGGCCTTTGGAGAACTCCTTTTTCTTGTTATCTCCCCCCTCTTTCTTCTGGGGAGCGCCCTGTCCGGACTTCTGAGAATCTCCTCCCGTCCCCCTCGTGGACACTCGGGTACTTGTCCAAATGTCCGCCTCCTCAGCAAGCTTACGGGGGCAAGTAAGTTTGCTGTCTACCAGGTGTTGCCTCAGCTCGGGAAGACATTTCTCGAGTAGATGTTCCTTGAGTATTAGGTCGTACAACCCTCGATAGTCTTCCACCTCACTACCTTGGACCCACCCATCTAGGGCTTTCTTGGCATAATCCAGGAAGTCAACCCAATTCTGTGAGCTCAGTTTGTGGCTGCCCCTAAACCTCTGCCGGTATTTCTCTGGGGTCAACCCAAACTTTCTGATGAGCGCCACCTTCATGGCGGGGTAATCTACCTGCTCCTCCCGGTCTAGGGCCAATAGGGCATCCCTACCTGTCGGAGGCATGTACCGGTATAATCCACCACCCCAATGCTTCTCATGGATCCCATGGGCTCTTAAGGAGACCTCATAGGCGGTCAGCCACTTGGCTATGTCGTCTCCAGCGGTATAACTGGCGATCACGTCCTTGGGTAAATGAGGCCTGGGCTCCCTGACAAATTCCTTTGACTCAACACCCCCCGGAGTGATGTTACAGGCCTGGAGGTCGAGCTCTCGTAGCTTGAGCTCATGTTCCATCCTCCTCCCTTCTCTCTCTCCCTCCTATCTTCCATCTCCAGCTTGGCCAACTCCCATCTGAACTGTCTCTCCTGTCCTCTCCTGTCGGCTAACTCAGTCTCTGACAACCCTCTTGAGGATACACTGCTGCCCTCCCGTGAGGCTACCTTGGGGCTGATTGACATCTCACCCACCCCCAGGGGACATTCCGCAGTTCCCTCAATGACAGTACCTCTGTCTGACTCCTCCTCCTCTACCGTTCCCTCCGGGTGTGCTTCCACCCAGGCTCGCAGACTAGTACGGAGCTCCTCTCTTTTGTCCCCTCGCCTAACGAACACTCCCCTTTCCTGACAGAAATCCTTGAGCTGTGCCACAGTATAGGTCTCGAGCTCTGACATTTCGAATTCCATCTTGTCAGTGAAAAGTGTGGACAACGACCACGAAGTAGGTTATAAGGATATGAGACTCTGAGGGTCACCTCCACCCACCTCCAGAAGAGAATTTGGAAAAAACAAAATGTTAAATCAGAGGGCCGCTGGGAGAAAACTCCGGGTGTGTACCTGTGACGCACACTGAATTATTATGGGGTACAGAACAAGCACGGCTCGCAATCCCAACCGCTGAGCACCAATTTTATGTTGGACCTGCGATGGGCAAGCTCAGCACAAAGGGGGTAGCTTGGCTCAAGTGTCAAGGCAGTGAAGGCTGTAGGGCTAAGCCGGTTCTGACCCAATAATAACCCCCTGCACAGTCACACCAAAAAGAAGGACACCACACCACTGCTGTAGAAAAATACGATTCCTTTATATAAAAGTTCTCTGCTGTAAATAGGGATCAATTGGGAAAGCACATTCACATTTCATTTGTTACAGCACTCTGGGATTCAGGTTGAGAATAAATACAGTAAATAGGACTTCAGGAACACTGGTGTTGCATAACTATTAGGAATAGCTCAATCAATAAATAAAATAAATATCAGGTTTATATATCACCAGTACATGGAATAATAAAGCCTGGTTCATTTAAATGCATAGCCACATTTTCATTCTGGTATCGCTGCCACCAATTAAATAAATCAGGAAGTTTACATTTGCAAGATAAACCCACTTTGAAAAGGATAACTGTACTTGTGGAATCATGGGGAATGCATGCGGGCTTCTCTGGATTCACGGTGCACTGGGGACTCTTTTATGTTCACGCGGGACCCATGCGCGTGTACCTAAAGACAAGGAAACACGGTAAATATGACATTTGGCCCTCCGCTGCCACCGGGGAAGGATGTCCGCTTGCCGGTGTGGTTTACTTGAGCTTACGGCAATATCGCAGGCACCAGGGTAGCACAGTTCGAAGTCAGTAGACGAACGAACGGCTGCCAGCGGGGTCACTCCGTCTCAGCGCTCGCTCAAATCAACGCCGGTGCACAGTTCCTTGATAACGCGGCACCCCTCCAGGGGAAACAACCCACCTCACTACGGCTGCAATCGAATAGCGATTCAGTCGGGGCACAGCACTTCCTACGCCAGCATCAGGGTTCTCAGGGGCTTCACGGACCTCCCTCCGACTTCCTCATACGGGGGCTGATCCCGCCCACGGCAACAGTTTCCCGGGTCTCTGGGAAAGGGCAGGGACGCTAATCCCGCCCAATGAAGGCCGGCCTCTCCCCGCCCCGGCGCACCACCTCACCTTCGATCACTGCACAACCAGGAAGTGCGCAACGCCGGTGGGGCTCGGAGACGTCCGAGTCCCCCGCGATAGGCGCTATTCACGAAGGGGGCACTGTGGAAGGTCGCGACTTGCCTTTTCTTCACGATTTCGCCACCGGGGGGGGTTGGGGAGGCACATAAACTTGGCCACAGTCTTTTGGGGCAATGAGGCACTAGCTGGGCAGGCGCTGTAGGCGCCAGGTTACTGGAACACGCCTGACTGGAATGCCAGTCAGGAATCAGGCTATTAATTAACCCTTGCCACTCTACTGCCTGTGCTCTCAGCCACCTCAGGGGTCAGGAGGGCAGGTGTCACTCTGGTGTCAAGTCTGGAATCTGAATTACATCTAAAATGGCCGCCAGGGACTGGGCTTTATATAGCCAGTGCCCTGAGGTACTTTTGAGGTGTCTTTTGGTCACTCAGAGCCACCGTACTGGGGCTCTGGAGCAGCCATTTTGTGTACCTGAGGAAAATTATGAAATTCCTGTCAGGAAAGCACGCCAACCAGAAAGGGCGCCAAAACCTCAAAAGGTCAGGGATCAAGGAGGCTCCAATGGGAGTCACTCACATGAGGGAAATATGTGTCCACCATTTTAAGGTTAAACACACACAGGTTGCCAACCTCAGTTTTCATGTCCACAGGTTTCGCCAGGCGCCTTGTACATAGGTGCCAGAAACCTTGTGAGCAACTGGGTGTCAAGGAACACCTAGCCCCATGAAACAACACACAAAAAGGTCCTGGTAGACAAATAAAAAGCGGCAAATTTTGGGAGGTTCAGGGGAACAAAAGAAATCATATTGGTGAGGGGACTCTCAGAAGCAGACGGGTCCAACACCATCCATATAACTGGGGTCCTTCCACTGCTCACATTTATGGAACTACTTTTTATTTTTCATTAAGCACTCTGTAAGAGTGCATGTGTTTTCTTGCTCTCTCTCATATGCTGCTTATCCTGTCTGTTGGAAATGGCCCTTTTTGCAGGGTTATCCCCAAACGTTTTGCTTCTTCCTCCTATTTTTTTCCTGACCTGTGGTTGTTGGCTTTAGGACTCTGGGCACTTTACCACTGCTGATCAGTGCTAAAGTGCATATGCTCTCTTTGTAAGTTGTTATTGTGATTGGTTATCCATGATTGGTATAGTTGTTTTACCAGTAGGTCCCTAGTAAAGTGCACTGAGTGTGCCAGGGCTGGTAATTCAAATGCTACTAGTGGGCCTGCGAAAAAGGAACAATGGTTCTGCAGCCTACCTTTTCAAAAAATTCTAAAAATAATTCTGTCAACCCATCAATCAGGGGATATACATTCAATGAAAAAAACAACGAACTCATTTATAGCTCCCTATTGCATTAAATAAACCAATAATCAAAGAAGCAAATTCAAATGTATTTGAAAGCATAGTGTCAAAACACACAAACACATATATATTTACACAATTCATAGAAAAGCACAATACAAATACAGTGCAAAAAAGGATTACATACATAAATCACAGTACATTGCAATTGACGAAACAAACAAATCACATATAAAAATTATCAAATCCTCGAACGTCCAATTTATATAAGACAGTTTTCTGTTGAATACACAGATTAAACTTCACTGATTCGTGTTCAACACAGACTAGAACGTTTTCTTTTAGTATTGTACATTGACGTTTTGACCCCTCATTTATCACGCGAAAGATCAGTTCGTCAGAGTAAGGACTTCATCAGGACTAAATAAAGTGTGTGAAACTGCGAAAAATCCAATTAGGAACCTTGAAATCCAATTAGTTCAAAAGGATGCTATCTCATATGTAGATTCCACCATCGAAACCCTTTACAACAGTGTCAATAAATGGGGTATGCAATATGATTCTCTTTAGGCGCAATCTGTGGACAGACTTCAGTTATCCAGCGTAAAAAACTCAAGAAGAAGAGGGAAGGCAACCTCTTCCCTGACTTAGGGTTCTAAAATAACCACATCAAGTATGGGGGATCAAGTCCACTCGGAACCCCGGATTCCACAAACGTCTGGTGAGCCGCTTGTACTTCTAAAAAAAAAAAAAAAAAACACGATGCTCGAGCATCGCTTTTTTTTAGACTTAAAAGCGGCTCACCGGCGGGGAGTGATTGAGGTGGCATGAGTGCGCCCGAGGCTTGTCCTAAACAGGCATTTTTTTGCAATTCCTTAAAGAAACTATATCCAATGCAGTGGAGAGGTGTGGCAAACCAGTGAGAATCCGCTTTCCACAATGCTGGCTCCACCTCCTGCTGTGCGTCTGAAGACCCTGGCCCACATTCACTAAGGAAGAAGTTGTGCACTGGCAGAGTGCACCCAGAACTGGTTTGGACTGGGTCCAGGACCACTCACACATAGAGAACAAAGACTTTTGGGGTATAAATATGAGAGCTGAAACCCCTGAATTTTAGACTACTTCGTGATCAAGAGGAACCTGTTGCCAAAGAGGACAGCTGAAGAGACTGAGGAGAAGTACTGACAATGCTGTGTGTCTGGGGTTGTCCTGCAGTTTGCGGTTTCTACTGAAGAGAGAACAAAGGGACTTACTTTGCTGTGTGCTGTTTCCCCTGCTTGAAGAAGGACTTTGCTGGGTGCTGTGTCCATCTGAAGAAAAGTCTCCAAGGGCCTGAGAAGAGCTGGCCTCCTGTTTCTGAAGTCCCAGGCACAGGCGGACTTCACCCCCAGCTTCCCTGACTTCCTTGCTGGAAGTCCTGACCTGCCCAGAGGTGCCTGTAACTGTGTGTGAGGCCCTTGCTGTTGGGACCTGGAAGCGTGACACAATGAGTGAGAAGCGTGATGACGCCGCAGTAGCTGCTGTCGTCGCTACGCCGAGGAAACGTATCGCCGCTGCCGCTGTTTGCCACCGCATCATCGGAGAAGCGTCTCGCAGGGCCGTCGCATCGCTAAGGGAGCGTGCCGCCGCTGAATGCCATTGCATCACCGGAAAAGCATGTCGCAGGGCCTGTCGCGGCTCAGGAAACTACCGATTTTTCCGCACAGGCGTGCATGAATCACATCCATGTGACGCATCGCATCAAAGACGCCGTTTCGTCGCATCACACTGGATCGTCGCAACGCATCGAGGCGCCATCTTGTCTCATCGTAACCGGAGTGCAGGAAGAATCGACACATCGCCTTCTCTGCGACCCTTTTGTTTGTTCTGCATTACGCATCCAAGATACTTTGAGAGAAAATTGTTGCATTTACCATCTACAAGTCTATTTTTGCAACAACCCTTTTTAAAAGACATTCTAATGAGTATCTGTATGTTGGATTTTGTCATTTTGGTCTTGTTTAGTTTAGATAAAGATATTTTATTTTTCTAAACTGGTGTGGTGTCCATTTGTGGTGATTTCACTGTGTTACTGTGAGTGTTGGCACAAATACTTTACACATTGCCTTTGGGATAAGCCTGTCTGCTCGTGCCAAGCTACCAAGGGGATGAGCAGGGGTTACCTAAAGTGTGTATCCTGCTTACCCTGCCTAGAAGCATGGGTCCCTCTTTGGACAAAGGTACCTACCTCTGCCAAATCGAGACTCCCATTTCTAACACTCCCCATACTCATAGCCCTGTTGCTTCCCCTTCACTCACATCTGACCCTGTCCATCATTGCCCCTCTGCTTCTCATGGTCCTTGAAATAAATGTGTTCATTTTACCTATTTGGGAGGGTCAGACAGGTGTCATTTGCTTGCTGCCCGCCCCGTGATACTAAGAGCTCTTTCCAGATGTAAGTGGCAACTGTGGGTTGGCAAATAAAGAAAAAATAAAATGTTTAGTACGTTATTCCGTATGTGATGCATGGATCATCATAAAGTTGCGCACTGACAAAATGAGGCAGCTGCGTCTTTGCGCCTTTTCTCCCTCTTTTTTTATTTCATCGTCAACAAATCATTGGCAAAGCCAAAAGGCACACAAGGCAAGACCTGTTTGCTTTGACAATGATTGTTTAAACTGTGAATCCTTAAGATTTTTCTTTGTCATTTCCTTGTCTAAACTTAGTATCAAGTGAGGAGGTTTTACAGATACTCACTGAGGATCATTACATTTTTTGTGCTTCATTCCTTTCAGGTCCAGTTAAATTAAATCACAAGAGATGCAGCAAGTAAAGTCCCTGGGAATTCTAATTTGCTCTCACTAAGGAGTAAATAGAAGTTACAAACGAAGAAGATTTAATGTTGTTTGGTTTGCAAGGGAAGGTTTCCATTTGGTAATCTGCAGATTTCAGACGTGAGTGGAATTATTTCCTGTGCTTTTGCTTGTTGGTGTGCCATGCAGCGTATGATGTGTAAGAGATGAGTATGGAAGCAAGTGTATCTGATGGGCTTGAAGAGTGGCTGCGGAGTCATGTCCTCCACAACTGTATTTAGTTCAGTTACTTAGGATTTTTAGTTTGTTCAGATGTTTGCCCCTTAGGAGGTGTAGTCGTATGTACATTTAGAATGCAGCCTCCGACTCGGTCATGTGGTTGCTTAATGTTTTCCTTACCACTGTAACAGGACTCATGAAGTAAGACTCACTTAAGCAAGGTTGTCGAATATAAAATTCTTGAAAGTATTAAATCAATTTACTGTTTTTTAACAACGCACAGCCAATGTCCTACTTGTGTTCAGTAGAAATGCAGGAAAAATTTACTGAAGTGAAATTTCTTAAAATCTTTTAAGCTCTTAAATATGTGTCTTAGTGTGAAAACCAAAAGCACAAAGCAGTAGACCAAGGTTTAGCACATCAACTTCTTCTGTTTCCTAAGTTTATCCGGTGCAACCACTCTCACCATCCACTGCCAAGGATGTCCGTCATATAAAGAATTTTACAAGAAATTTGAAAGGTGCACACAATAAAGTCAATAATACAGGAAGTTCATAGATTTTGAAAGTCTTCTGTTCTTTCTTTAATGAATTCTTTATTTTTTCTTTTTAAGATATACAGGCACAGCCAACGCGTTTCACTCCCATTAATGCCTTGGGAATTTCATCAGGGCATTGAAATGGATCATCCAAATCCGATGGTCCAGAATGTAATCACACCTTCGGTATCCGTGCTGCAGGAGTATTATCAATAGATTGACCCTTATATTCCGTTAATAAGTAGTCCATAGTACGAGCGAGATTCAGTGTGGAGGGTGGGATGGCATGTGCTGGTTATTGGGTAACATCCATCCACGTTGCCAAGAAAGGGATCTTGAAATACGGATCCTGTGATAAGGTCTCCGTAATCTCCTGCTCCTCCGCGCGGAATGTCCGAATGTGTCTTAGTGTGACATTTTCCCTAACATTAAATGTTCATCGAATCCTCCATCTGCCTTGTTTTAACTTAATAACAAGGACGGTGTGAGCAACATCGTCTTACAAATGGGCATAATAAGGTAAGAAAGTAAACTATGAAGGATTTTTGTTTTAAACCTTGCCCAGGACCTAGATAAATTGACTAAACAATGAAGGAAGTTGTGTGAGGCCTACTGTATTAGTAACAAGTTGTCACTGCGATTTCCTTTTAATCTTGCGACATCTTAACAAAGAACTCCTTATTGCTTGCTTTGTGCCATCTTTCTCATTTTTAGGTCGAGCCTTCGCATCGGATGCGCTGCTCTGCGAGGCATGCTGTAATCAAGTATAGTCTTGAAGCCCCATCCACTCTCCACCCATATTTGTCATTGGCTTGTGTCAATGTCCTTCCTAAATGCTGGCTTCGAATTCCTTATTAGGCTTGTTAGTCCCTCCTTAGTACCGCCTTGTCTTCATTTGTAATCTCCCATGAGGACTGGCCCGTTTACTTCTGTTACACGGTATGTCTTATTTAGTCTGTAAGTGCTTTATTATTTCAGGATTTTCTCCTACTGCAGGTATGCCATGCTTTCCTGCAACATTAAGGGCAAGCAGCCTGAGACAATGGCGGCCGCTTATTTGAAATGAAATAGGTTTCGAATTTACATGAGTTTGAGCTATTGGCATTATAAATTGCAATGCCTTTTATTAAAGTGTTAATTATCAAAACAGAGAAATAAAAGGCACTGCCATTTACAATGCCAATAGCTTAAACTCTCCCAAATCTGAGACCTATTGCATTGCAAATGCTTGTTTTGTTTGTGTGTTGATCTGTATTTAAACCACTTTTTTGCCATTTCAGTCTTAACTGCAGGTCGGTTTTCTGCTGCTCTCCCTATAGATTTGCAGTACAGAAGCAACATGCCAATTCACTAATTGCCTCACACACATGCGTGGTCTTTTCCAAGAGCTCCACTCTTTCCAATTGTCTTAAAAATAGAATCTGTGGTAATGATTCAAATGAGAACCCATTTTCTAAACGCACAGTCATAACACTACTCTCCAGATTAAGATGCGATTAGTGACAACTTTGCATGCTTATATTCTCTGAATTCCCCATGAGTTCTGACGCTAGCTGCAGAAATTAAGCAAGAGAAATTGAATTTCAGTGTATATTTTGAGTGGCGCTTCATACCCCACTGAAGGCCAAGAAGTGCTCAGATTGGAATTGAATTCTTAGGCTCCCATTTGAAAGGTATTGTTGGAAGGATGCTGGATGTAATATCTCCTAGATTGGCAGTGCTGAGTGTGACGTTTGAGGTTCAAATGCTTGCTTGAAACATGATGCTGCATGCATTGATTTCCATAAGTATTGTGTGTTATTAAAAGTTTGACCATACTAGCATTTGTGCATACAAGCTTTTCAAATGATATACTCAGTCATATGCAGTTCTCTGTAATGCCAGACGATTAGTGATTCTTTTTATTCAAGCAAGAAATGGGATTCAGAGAGATAGTCTTGTGAATGGAGGATGACCTTTCATCAGTTTGTGACATTTTGAAGGGTGAGATGGTCAAAAGAGGGGGCAGCCTGGCACTTAATTGGTTTGTTTCAGAGATGTGGTTAAAGTTTCTGTTGCAGGAACAACAGTCCAATTCCATTGATTGCTCTATGTGATGGAAAACTCCAGATCTGATGGATGTTCAAGTGTTAGTATAATTCAAACTTGGCTAGATTTCTCCATCCTCCAAAGCAAACTGTGACCAATCTGAAAAAAGTAAATCGCACGTTTTTTCACCCCTACCTCTAAATTTTCAGTGCAGGGGTGTTTGAGTCTGGGTCATGCAAGCTCTTGCAAAATGGACCACACTGAAACCTTAGAGTCGGTGCACATAGCACAATTAGGTGTTTAAGAGTACTTAGTATTTGTTATGAGATATTCATCTGCAAAGAAGTTAAATAAGGATTTCGAACCTAAAACCTCAGCAATTACAAATATTACCAGATTGAATAAGAAATGCACCTGAAACATTGTTTACCACATATGCCTAACCGACTAGTCTAAAACTAGTCTAAAGCGACCAATATGCCCTATTCTTCCGCGTGCCAAATGGCAGCAGGCCTCTCAGCAACTGGTTTCTTATTCTGCCCCTCCCAAATTAGAGGGAGTTTTTATACCTTTCTTTCTTTACTTTGGATTTCTCTGAAGCAGATCGTGTTTGTTCACTAAGCACGCCATGTTTGCAACGCCAAGCTGAAAACAACGCTTTGAAACAAAACATCGCGGAAATATCAGTTAGCCTAAGAAGTTGAAGGTTGTCTCAGGTTCAGTTTGCAGAGCTCAAAGCTGTAGCCACTGATAATGTTCAGCAAGTAATTTAATAATGTTTCTTTACCGAACAGTGTAGAACAGAAAATGTGCCAATATTTCTCTCGCAGAATAGACTATCAGCTTGAAAGAAGAGCCTGCGTTTTAGGCTTGTCCCACATGAGCACACACAAAATCCATTATTTAATTTGCAAACACGCACTATGTTAACATGCTTCAGCCTGTAATGCCCCTTTTAACATTTTCAGTTAATAGAAAAAAATGCTTTACATTGCAAGAGTAGCTCAGATACGGGCTAAAGGTAAACGTTTAACAAAACGACCACCTGTTGAGTCTCGGGGGTATGACATCCATGGATTTGAATGGTGGAGAGAAGAGAGGATTCAGATATCTATCATTATATTTGGTATTTGTAGAGCGCACTGCAATCTTGCGGGCATCCTGGCGCTGAGAGATAGTCAAGCTGGAAGAAGAGGACTGTCAACTGTGAAAATAGGGCAGCCTGCCAAGAGGGATTGAACCACTAGTAGGAACCAAGATTTTCAGACCTTAGGAAAAAGCCAGGTCTTAATTTTCTTGACTTTGTACGCTCCTGATTTCATTAAGGTAAGAGGCATCCATTTTGGACAATCCATTGAAATGCTGTCTCTGTTGAAGTGTAGGGTGATGAGGTGTGAAACATCTGAATTGCAAATGGAACTACTGCTGCTTCGCTTGCGTCAGTGGTAGTTTTTATATTATCCCACATAGCGGTCAGTGCTGCCCCAATACCACGACCAGGCTGGAACACATTTTGTTAGTTATGACAGAAGGTTCTTTTATGAACCTAGATATTTGACTGAAGGCAGCTTTTTAGATGAGTTTGCATAGAAACAGACCATTAGATATTCGGCAGTGGCTTTGAGTTCACTGGGGAGGTTCCAGTCATCAATATGTGGCTGATAATCTGAATAGCAGTAGTGCATTTGAGGAGGGTATGTTCGAAAATATCTGTAAGCTATGTGATCCAGTTGAACTGCAGACTTTTCTGGTTTTGGTGTAGTCTTCAAGGGATAGGGTGTTCGATTGGAGTAGTTTTGGGCTTCAACTAGGAAATTGCATTATCTTAATTTTTCTTCTCAAGGTATGCATTCCAGGCCTTTCGGTATTTTAATGAAGTGGTCACATAGTTCCTATGGAAGAGTCAACTTTTGAGATAATGCATTTAAAGTTTTAGAATTCACTAATAATTGTATGTTTTTCCTTAAAAGACCAAGTGGTTTAAGAGACTTGATCTGAATTGTGGAATCTTTGTGTCTTTTTGATGCTGGCTTTATAGGTTCCAGAGTGATGTCAGATCACAGGTTTAGTATTATTGTATGGTATCCTCTTTTGATGAACCTTCTATTTGATTTTAGTGATTTTACTTCAGTTACCAGTTAACCAGATTACGTAAGCGGTTTAGTGGTTGGGATGGTTTTCGGGTTGGATGGGGAGGTATCAAACATAAAGCTTGGATTTAATCGCCTCATTGTAACATGACCAAATGCAGCATCCTAAAAAACGGTTTTCTACCTGGATGTTTTCAATATTACAAGTTGAAATCCATAAAAATCCTTATATTCCTCTTTAAAGTAGGATATATGATTAGCTAAATAAAAATCCAATCTTCTCATTATGTCTAAGTTTTCGGATGTGCAACAGCTATACCTAAGCGCATTTCAGTCTGGTGGCAGCAAGGATAGTCAGTTGATTTGTTTTTCTCAATTTAGGCTTTAAGTCCTTAAGGACCGGACGGCCAAAAGAGCTCATGCGGCGGAAATCTGTTCAGTGGCTCATTGCGAAGATCTGGCGATTTTTTCATTGAAAAGGTCCAAGCTATTTATCGTGCCTTTCCCATCACTGAGCCGGTAGCTTAGCCCACTAGCCCTACACTGGCCATATGTGAGGCCTTAGCCTCACTCCCTAGTCTGTCGATGGAGTCATTTCATAAGCTGGCCTATAAGATAAAATCTGGCTCGCCAGCGGGTCCCTTGAGACCAGCTCAGTTCAGAGACTCTGCTGCTATTTGTCTTCCTCCAGTGTGCCACCTGATAAATCTTTCTCTCGCCTCGGGTGTTGTTCCATCTAAATGGAAACAGGCTGTTGTGACACCCATATTGAAAAAGGCTACAATGGACCCCCTTAAACTCGAGAGCTATCACCCGATTTCTCTCCTCCCCTGGGCCGCTAAAATTGCTGAGGCCTATGTGAATGGGGTGCTGTCTGAACATTTTGTAAGGGCAGGTATTCTGGATCCCTCCCAGAATGGTTTTCGTGCTGGTCACAGCACCGAGACAGCCTTGCTCTCAATGACTGAACATCTCCGTTCTCTGCTTGACTCTGGTCAGACTGCAGCTCTAGTACTACTTGATCTTAGTGCCGCGTTTGATATGGTCTCGCACAGGATCTTACTCCAACGTCTTGGAGAGGCGGGTGTTATGGGCACTGCACTCGACTGGTTTAGCTCCTTCCTTGCTGATCGGACCTTCCTGGTAGCTACTCCGCCTTTTGAGCCCAAGTCCTACCCGTTGGAGCTGGGTGTGCCTCGGGGTTCGTCGTTGAGTCCCACATTAATCAACCTTTATGTGAGACCGCTGGCAAGCATTGGGGCATGACTATGGTCTCTTATGCTGACGACACGCAGCTAGCGGTCGCCCTGAGTGGGGACTCCGACCTGTACGCCCCCAGATTCCGGGATGGACTCTTGGTGGTAGCTAGCTGGATGAATGCCAACTGTCTCCAGCTTAATGCTAAAAAAACTGAGGTCATGATTGTGGGCAAGCGGACGGATCTCTGGGGTGACATATGGTGGCCCCCTGAGCTGGGTGTAATTCCTATTCCAGTCTCATAGGTAAAAAACGTGGGGGTTTGGTTAGATCCTGCCCTCAGTTTTTGTGGGCACACAAAAAAAGTGGCGGCCACCTGTTTTGGCATCTTACGAGGGTTGAGACCTATTTTGAGGTTCTTTGATGCTCCTACCAGGCAGTTGGTCATACAGGCATCCATACTATCCCGGCTTGATTACGCCAGTTCGCTCCTGTTGGGGGCCAACCAGGCTGAAATCGCCCGGATGCAACGTGTCCAGAACGCTGCAGCTAGAGCCCTGTTAGGCTTACCGAGGTTCTGCTCTGCGGAAAGTACCATCCGTTCTCTGCACTGGCTGCCTATGGCACAGAGGATCCACTTTAAGACCCTGTGCCTTTCCTTCAAGATCCTCAAGTTGGCCTCTCCCCAGATCCTTGATAATCTTTTGGTGCCTTATGTGCCCTCGCGTTCCTTGAGATCTTTGGGTCAAAACTTGGTGGTGATCCCACGGTTCAGGTTGTGCAGGGCTGGAGGTCGGTCCTTCCGGGTTTGGCTGCAAAATTGTGGAATTCTCTTCCGTCCCACATTCGTGAAATGGATGAGCTTCTGAAGTTTAGGAGGGCTATTAAAACGCATCTGTTCCCTCATACATCTTAGTACTCTGATCTGTGCGCTTCTGCCCTTGTACTGCTGTGTTGTGTTTGGGTACTCTCTCTGAAGCGCCGGGAGGCCCCTTGGCTGGGGCAGCTGTGCGCTATAGAAGTGTTTTAACATAACATAACATAACAGGCTGGTATGAATGACAATGATTAATTTTCTAACAACTTTGTAAGAAATATTTTCATTGTCCCGTGTGCTGTTGTACCTAAACCTTCCACTTGGGTATCTCCTCCTTGCTGTGGTGCACTTTTACAGAAGCTTGGAGTGCTTGTGTGCTTGCTAGGACCATGCACCGTTCCTCAAGTGATGGGACACCTGTTTTTGGTTGTGGTGCCAACACATGGCAATCTATATAACTTTGATGCTGTATTCTGCACATGAGTGTGCCACGAGAGCTGTCTAACGTGCACTTTTGCTGTAAAATGATGTACGACTGAAGTTTTATTGAACTAATCAACAAAATAACCAGAGCTACACACTAAACTTTCCACTTAGGCTGAAATATCGCATTTGATGACAGTCAAAGAGTTGTCCATCTGTTTGTAATCTAGACCTGTACCGTTCTGCTGTTAAGTGACCATGTGAGAAATAAGGAAACACAGGATTGTCCCACAGAATTGTACATTGGGTGATTTAAGCAATGCAGACCATGGATTTTAAGTTGGAACAGATATTGTCAAATACTAATAAGCTCTTTAAGCGGGTGCACTTGAAGTAAGATAGTTCCTTACAATCAATTTTAGGCCTAGTTGTCCATATATAGTGATAGAAAAGGCCATGTTTTCCAAATAGATAGGACCATAACACATCAATCTGCAAATGCCCCCCAAAATATAATCTAAGAATAGGGAGAGCCTGCCCTCCCTTCTGTAAAGAAAGCTGAAGAAAGCAGAGTGCATGTTGAGGAAGTTTATAATGCCATTTGAACCTATTCCAAATATTATTAAGTTATCGCTATAAAAAGATATAACAAATCTAGAAAGTACAATCATCTTGATCAAGTTAGAATACCCAATGAATTCGAGGGGTTGCCTGTTTCATCTGTCCAAGCATTGTTTAGTTGTCATCAATTAATGAATTGTAATTCAATGTAGCTGTTGTATCAATTTCAGGAAACCGCTCAACACAATGATATGCAGCAGTTTAACATGCAGTGCACCACTGAGAGGTCATCATAATTATAAAATGTGAGTTTGCGAAGTATTCAATTTATACCCAGATAGTTCGCCGAAGGTGCCAACTTCTAGTTCCAAAACCTTGATTGCCTCCTGTTGATTGGAGGATGTGAAAACTGCGATGTCATTTGTGTTGGCAGCTATGTTAATAACCGCAGAGCTGATCTTCAATTGATGAAAAAAATTGACATATTTAGATGTCGTAAAAAAGGCTCCAAGTAGAATGCAAATAGAACTCATGAGGGAGGATATCCCTGTCGGGTCCCCGAGCTATGGAAATTACCTCTGCAATATCCTCATGCATGTCACCCGAGCATGCAGTTTGCTATACAAAACTTGCTTCATGGATAGAACGTGCCGCAAATCCATTATTTAACATGGTTTCCAGTAGGAACTGCCAGGACACTCTGTTAAAGTCCCCCCTCTGCATCTGGCATAATCATCGTAGCCAGGATCCTCAGGGTCCTAGTTATTTTGGGTTTTTTTTTTGCAGCGTTTTATATTGCGCAAACTTGACCCGAATCGGGTATCAGAGCGCTTTACATAGCACCAGTTACATTACATGAGGACATACATTTATTTTTGTTAGACACGGGCAGATTAAGAGGCATATGTGTGAACAAGCCCTTTTGCAATTCCTTAATAGCGATTTTTAGCGAATTGCTAGTAAGGAATTGCAAAATGCTATGTATGTAGGAATCGCAATAATATTTGCAATTCCTTAATATTCCTTAATTGTGAATCGCAAATCGTGATTCGCAATTAAGGAATACCTTCCCATTCATTCCTATGGGCTAGGAGGCCCAAAGGATTAAATGGGAAGACATTCTCAATTTGCGATTCGCAATTAGAGAATCGCAGATTGAGAATGCAATTTCAAGGGTGTCAAAAGGACACCCTGTTGCACCCCTGAAATATGTATGTGTACACATGTGGCGCACATACATGCCCTGTGGGCATGTATGTGCGCTACATGGCACTTTGAAAAATGAAAAATGTGCATTTTTAAAAGAAATCGCAAATTACCACCAACTTGAAGTTGATGGTAATTTGCAATTTCTTAAGGCCAAATCAGTTTTTCTGTGCTTCATACATTGCATTTAAGGAATCACAATTTGCGAGATCCTTAAATGCAATCGCAAAATAGAGAATCGCAAATTTTACGTTTCTCTAATTTGCGATGCCCTTTTAGGATGATACATCCCAAAAGGCCTTTTCTCGTTAGCAAATGGGCCGATTCTGAGAATCGGCCCATTTGCGAACAGGAAAAGGGCTTGATACAAATGCCCCTATGTGATTTGCCCAGAATCACAGGATGTTCAACGTTGTTGCCGAGACTCAAACCCAGTTCCCCAGATTTGAGGTCGACCGCCCTAGCCATTAGGCCAACTCCTATCCCTAGTTACACCATAAACCGAGATGGCCAGATTTATATGTTCTAAAGTGTCCGTCTGGGGGATAAACTGATTTTGCATATTATCTGCCCAATTACACACCATAAAGTGGGCTCTTTTTCAATATGCAGAAGTAGCAAAAATATTTTTGGGAATAAAATTCCCTTAATCGTTTTATAAAATTCTGCCAGGATTGTATCTTGGCTAGTTGCCTTAACAGCTGTTAGAGATCAATAGCTTTAGTAACATCTTGTAGAGCGAGTGGTACATCTTGAATTTTACTTCCTGCCTCAGAGGCAGTATTGGAGATCACAAGAGCAACATATTGATCAGTTTCGTTTAAGGTAGATTCCATCCCTCTCTTATGCAAATTAAAATAATATATATGAAATGCTTTAATAGTATTTTTAGCATTTGTCGGAATTTTACCATTGTGAGCTATGATTTTTGTAAACATCTGTTTATTGAAGTTTGTTAATAAACATTTGCTTACATATTATATAAATGAAATGTGCATACTTGTACAAGGTTTTGAGCAGTTTTGTTGTTCAAGCAACACTCACAATCGTACATTTCAGTTCGTGTTTCCCCACTGTACACATTGTGTATTAGTTCAATGAGTTTGCCGGTAAGTAGGGATGGGCACTATCTGCCTGAATTTGTTAGTACTGGTCGTTAAAGATTGTGCCACTGGTTCTAACATATATAAGAATAACAGCTGAGCATTCTATTATGTTCGTACTATACTTTTTGTGTTTCCCTACATGTACACATTGCTATAGCAGCATTACAGGTGTGACTTATGACATTTCCTATATATAATACACTAATGATAGGTTTTGCTTCCACTTTTACAGAATACGGGGAGGGGGGGTGGGCAGCACTTCCTTTATTGTAGAAGCTCCATGAGTCGCCACTGTGCTGTTTGAAGTTGTGAGGGAATGCTGCATATGTATATGCGTTTGTATTGTCTAGGCTCAGGCCACCATCGTGCTCTAAGATAGTTTTCGTTCGTCCTTTATTTTCCTTTTCCCTGACATGTAAAGCTAAAATTTGTTCCATGTCCCCACTATTCTCAAAATGTTTGGACGCAGGTTTAACAGCTTTATTCCTTGCCAGCGATTCCTTTGCAGCAGCATTTAACAGAGATTATTTTTGATAGACTGGAGCGATTTCTAGCTCAGGCCTCTTACAGAAGAGAAGATCAGCCTGCAGGATTGTCAGGGCCATAAGTGCTTGATGCAGCTCCTCAGCTTTTTTCAGGTTGCAAGATCTTGTTGGAACGTGTAACTGACGGTAGCTCTTTGTACTACAACTTTCAAGGTACTCCATACACTGTCGGGGGAGATTGAGCCTTGATTCTTCATGAAAAGAGAATATAACACAGCTAACATCTATTGACAGTACTGCGTGTTTGATAAGAGAGGTCTATCAAATGTCCACTTACACTCACTCAAAGATTCCAATCGACCCTTTTGTGTGATTGTTATAGCCAGCGGGTTATGGTCTGGTAAAATAAGTGGAAATCACAATGGGAAGAACAGACAATACTATCACTTGTGAAAAAAGCATTACATCTTTCCAACAGTACTGTTTATGAGGGCCAGAATATAATGTAAAGGCTGTAGAGGTAGGTCTAGTATACCGTCAAGCATCAGACCATGTGTGCCTGCTGCAATTAACCTTGGGGAGCTGGGGAGAGTGACAGATGCACTGGAAGCTGCCCTGGGCTCTCCAAACCGGCCTCCAAGGGCTTTAGCCCACCGGGGAAATTCATGGTGGAATAAAAGGCTTCTTCGCCCCGGAACAGCTTCCCGGTTTTGATGCATATGTCTATAACTCTCAGCGTTAGTAGAGTCACCTCGAGGGTGAAGAGTTAGTATAAAATCTCCACAAATGATCAGTGGCTGCTCCCAGATCTAGAGCTCGCAAAGCAGCTGTTGATATATAGTCTGGTCATCCCTATTTGCCCTATTAAGTGTACATCGTGTTAATACACCACTGTTTTCATGTAGCCTGTTACCCAACGACAGCAACTGTCACATTCTAAATTTACATAGGACCATATTTTGCTACGGGTCGAGATAGGCATGCCCTCATGCGCAGACCAGTTTATAGCCAAGGGCTTGTAGCTTGTGGGACTCTGTAGTCATTAAATGTGTTTCTTGGAGGCACAGTATATCCGTTTTCATATACTGTAATTTGGTCCTAATCAATTGAAGCTTGTTAATAGTCCACATTCCATTGACAATGAGATTGTTTGTCACCACCACACACATGTAGAAATTGACAATTTGTAGTGCATTTGGGACACTTTTGCTGATTTGCAAGTTTATTTAGTGCATGATCTGTGGGGAAATATGTGCTCTATTTAAGGAGTTGAAAGGTATTCATTTACATATGGGGTTTCTGAATACTGCACTGCAGAAACGTTCTCTCTGCCTTTGTGTGCCTTCCTGTGACATACACAAGTAAATCTCCAAATTTTCTTCTAGCTTTTGAATAGTTTACTCCCTATAACACGACGTTGCTTATATATATTTATATTATTTTCACACCTTCCCCAATCATATCATTGCCTTGTTTGCTATGTGTCATGTTTGGTATGAAAATTTGTCAATGCTTTATGGATTTTAGATGCAGTTTTGTCATATGGCAGGAAGTTTGTGTTTGTGGTATATGTTGCTGCAGATCACATGCTGTGCCCTTTCCTACCATCAAGCTGTGGATTCGGATTATTACAATTTGGTTTTATACAAGATTTCAGTTTTATGTGCTACTTATGACCTGTGATCACCACCCCTCAACCCCCACAGTGCACTTAATATTTTCAAGTCTCAGCCAATGAAATACTTCATATTTTACAGTAGTTTAGAAATCTCAACTTTCTGCAGCTGAGTAGGAGTAATACTATTTGCCTTCCAACTGAGAAAGTCAATAATGGTGGGGTTGAGTGTACTTTTTATACATAGGTTTACTGGGTAATATTTTTCTATATTCATTTGTGTCCTGAAGTCTTCATTTGCTTAGTGTTAACAGATGAGCCTAATAGTTAGACATTAGTTACCAGGAACACAAAACTGTTTGGCTAAAGTCAAAATATAACAATACCTCTTAGGAGTCAGCAGCTAGATACACAATGGTGTACCACAGAAACTTAAAAGGCTGTTCTTGTGGCAAACAGCAGTTTGGGTCAAAGAGTTATTCAACTAGTTGGTCCCTACATACTTAGGGGTTCATTTTGGGATGCATCTCCAGGTTCAAGAGCCACAGGAATGTAAGGCAAACAAAAGGTTGCCCTCACAGTTCCATTGTGTCTTCTGGCAACCTCATAGCAAATGTAGAGGGCAGCATGAGTTGATCCCAGACTGCTGAGGGAGAGGCAGGGGAAGGGCATGAGGTGGAACAGAGATTCTGGGGCTTGACTTGGTGGGGATGAAATAAGTTTGCTTAGTGTACACACTGATTCACATGCCAAGTTCGCAGGGTCTCCTAATTGGGGCTGGCTCAGCTGTCCTTTTCCATCATTGAAGTTATTATGGGCTGCTGTATGTGTTCTTCTCACTCAAGAACTGTTCATAAACTTGGGAATAGAAAAGACAGGCTGTCCTGGACTTCTGATGGCTACTCAAGTTAGTGGGAACGGGGGTTCTTGCTTTACACGTGACTCTTCATTAGGCAGGCTGTCCTTTGGGTAGAGCGTCACCCAGCTAGACCCAAGCTGGGAACTGAGCAACATGCCACTGGAGTCCAGCTATCCTGGCTGAAGACGGCTGATAGCCAGAAACCGGTCCTAGGATGCTTGATTCCGGTCCAGGGAAGGCATGGCTTGGCAGTTCTGGCTGGACTGTTCCCATGAGGCACAGGGTCAAGGCTGATTTGCATATGGCCATGTCTGAACTGGGGTGGTGTGGTGAGCAACAAAACGATGGATTTAGGCCCAGATCTCTGTACTGGGGTGAATGTATGACATTGTTCTGCATTCTGTCCATCAACTGTTGTTTTTGCATTTGCCACCCCGAGTGGGACGAGTATGCTCAGACGTGAGTCCCGTGCTCTCCACGCCACTGAAGTCAAGCTATCCTGGCTGAAGACAGCTGGTAGCCAGAAACCGGTCCTAGGATGCTTGATTCCGGTCCAGGGAAGACATGGCTTGGCAGTTCGGGCTGGACTGTTCCCATGAGGCACAGGGTCAAGGCTGATTTGCATATGGCCATGTCTGAACTGGGGTGGTGTTGTGAGCAAAACACGATGGATTTAGGCCCAAATCTCTGTACTGGGGTGAATGTATGACATTGTTCTGCATTCTGTCCATCAACTGTTGTTTTTGCATTTGCCACCCCGAGTGGGACGGGTATGCTCAGACATGAGTCCCGTGCTCTCCACGCCACTGGAGTCAAGCTATCCTGGCTGAAGACAGCTGGTAGCCAGAAACCGGTCCTAGGATGCTTGATTCCGGTCCAGGGAAGACATGGCTTGGCAGTTCGGCTGGACTGTTCCCATGAGGCACAGGGTCAAGGCTGATTTGCATATGGCCATGTCTAAACTGGGGTGGTGTGGTGAGCAAAAAAACGATGGATTTAGGCCCAGATCTCTGTACTGGGGTGAATGTATGACATTGTTCTGCATTCTGTCCATCAACTGTTGTTTTTGCAACTAAGCAACAAGGGCTGTTTCATGTTCTGAGGATCAAAAGCACAGATCCCACATGCCAAGTAGAGGTTAAAAGCTTCTACAAGTATGCCCAAAGGTTCATCATATATTTAGTTTTGGTGAAAGTTGAACAGGAACCCTGTTGGAACGGAAAAATCCTCCGCATGTTAATGGGTGCGCACCCCTGCTCCAAGTGCCCAGCTGTACTGATGTCTGGATCCCTAATGTTTTTTTGTTGTCATAGGTAACAAGCATTTGCAATGCAATAGGTCTCGCATTAGGAAAGTTTGAGCTATTGGTATTGTAAATGACACATTTTTTATTTATGTGTTGGTTTTAAAAATAGCGAAATTAATAGCTTTGTCATTTACAATGCCAATAGTTTTAACTTTAGCAAATGTGACACCTATAGAATTTGTAATGCAATATGTGTTGTATTTACGTGACTTACATGTATTGATATTACAAATAACAATGGCTTTTAATTTATTTTTAATAATTAATACTTAAATAAAAGTTATTGTAATTTGTAATGGCAATAACTTAAACTTTTGTAAATAACTTTTATGTAGGTTATGTTCAGTGTATTTTATTGTGATGAAAATCCAAGAACAGAAGTGAAATATTAACATCTTTTTGTGACATTTGTAATAAAGCTTGAAACATTGAGAAAACATATTTGAACCAGTTGTTGTTGAATGGTTGCACAGATTGATGCTGTGGTGGCACTGAGTGATGTTGTGGTGGCAACGAGTGATGCTGTGCCGTTCAGTGATGCTGTGGTAGCGCATAGTGATGTTGTGGTGCCCCTGAGTGATGCTGTGGTGGTGCTGAGTGATGCTGTGGTGATGTGATAGATAGAGTTAGTGTGATAGATAGATAGAGTGAGGGCGATATATAGATAGATAGATAGATAGATAGAGGGCGATAGATGGATAGATAGATAGAGTGAGGGTGATAGATATAGTGAGGCCGCCTTGTTTTGACAATTCCTTGGGTTTACAATATTTGGCCCACCTTTTGGACATGGCATGTTCATTATGTACCAAGTGTTGCACACAGAGAATATAGTTAAACACATATATTTTACCTTTGTGAATTGGGTGCACTCTTGTATTTGTTCAATGCAGCATGTCTATCCATAAGTATAATTGAAATAATTTGAAAAGGGTCAGTACATCGACCCCTAAATGTATACATAGGTGTTTGTAAAGCAGTTTACAAGGGGAGTTCTGAGATGTGTTTTTAGATTGTTAAAATGGAGAATAGCATTCATGTGTGGCAAGACTTATTCACTGCTTAATTTGAGCTGGTGGTTGCAGGTGGGGTCTACCAACACTCCTTTTTAGGATTGGCAATTATTTTTCTTCAACAAAGTTTGATTCAGAGGTAGCGAGAGAAAAACATTAAGGGGGAAAGAGAAAACTGATTAACGCTGACAGAGGGAGAAAGCAGGGATGAAAAATAGTCTGCTAGAGAGAGATAAACTAAAGTGTAGTGGTGGATTTAAGAGGCATGAGATGGAATCAAGTAAATGCAGCATTAGTATCTAGTACGCCAACCTTTGATAGCGCCAGCCACAGAATTGTGAACAAAACTTTGGGCTACAGCACTTTTTCTTTAAAAAAATGAAGCCCTCCATATTGCGCAGATATGTGTTCTCTGAAAATGGTTTGGGCAATTCTAATGTTAACAGGGTCTTTGTTCCCGAGGATGGGACAGAGATGGATAAGGCCTGTCTTCTACTAAGTTTTTGCCCTTTTTGTTTTCAGTCTGGTGATGTCCTTGCTTCTGGCATGGCTCTATGCTCCTGAGATGGGTAGTTTCTCTACCGGATATGTTCACAGGCCCTTTCTGAGAACCTTATACATGACGGTGGTGGTCTTGGAGAGGAAAATTGCATGAAAATGCAGAATGGGGTAGTCAAAACTGCATTATTTTAGCATCTTGGAACACACCTCTTAAGCTACAAATCACAAACAAGCAACATGGGGAAGGCGTGGGGGAAGAGGAAGCCATGGATGTCATTTAGGGGTCGCAGTTGCGGCCGCTGCCTTGCTCACTGTGACCCCTGGGACAGTCTTTGAGACCCCTGGCCTCGGAGCCAAGAAGACAGGGGCTGCTTTCACCCTCGTTTTCAGCTTATTTTTTAATTGCTCTAACAGGGAATAATTGTATATTATTCACTATTACAGTAATAACAACTGGAGATAAGTAAAAAAAAAGTTTAAATATATGTCTTGCGCCTTCTTACAAATGATAGTGTGTTTATGTGAGAGAGGATGTGTTTATGTGCAAGCCTGAGTGTAGGTGAGCATATGTGTATGAGTGAAAGTGGCCGTCTGTGATAGGAGTGGCAATACATGATAAATGTAAATATTTTGCATCGGAAAGTTAACAGAATATAAATTGATTAAATGAATCGATTTGAGAAATGGTTATACATTGTATAAAATTGGAGGAAATCCATTAGTGCTTGCTTTTTTTTTTACAGAAGTAATTCAAGGACTCCTGAAATAATACGAAGACACGACATCGTACGAAATTGTATTGCAGATATAATTTCAGACGGAGGAGGGGGTGGCAGGCATAGATCAAACATGATTTGCCCTGATTGAGAAGTGTGGCTAAAGCTTGATTAGAACCAGGTTCCAAAGTCTGCAGCTTAGTCAATAAACCATGCCTCCGCCACAGTACCGAGCTTTGGTTTAGTCTCTTGCATTCTGGGAGTTGTAGTCTTCGCTCAAGCCAAATGTATTACATTACAGTACCAGAGTACACTGGTGTGTAATAGAAAAGGCCTGGACTGGAGCACTGAGGGGTGAGGGGGTAAGTGACCTGGAGTCACCCAGTAAACCTTTCCAGCACTTAATACAATAAGCACCAAATATGCGAGGGATTACAAGGAAGATCATAAAGTGTCCCATTCCATAATGAATTACGAGTGCCTCAGGTGATAAGATCCACATGAACGCTTTGGGTCCAGTGTTTTTCTCCTGCACATTTCTACTGCTGAAAGCAGGTGAGGTGTCCAGGTGACTCGCTGCGAAAAAGGGCGAAACATGCATAAATAAGTACAATTCTCAGTGTATCCTCAAAGAAGATGTAATCCGGAGTATTATTGCTAACCGGAATTAACAATGCCTGAAATATTCTTAACTCCTGGGTGGCAGAGAAAGAATAGTAGCAGGCCCTGTTCAGGCCCACTGATAATGGAACTTTTTTTTTCTTGCATTTTGTAAATTTTAGTTTTACTTTATCCTTTAGAAATTGAAGTTTAGCATAACTTTAAATCTCTGTAATATTGGCTCAGATGCTAGATAACGCATATAACACTACCGTGAACCAAGCAAATATATCTTATTACAGCTCCCCTATGTTTCCCGGATCCCATGCATGGGTGCTGCTCGTGACCAGACTTTCTTTTTCTTTGAATTTTGGGAATGTAGGAGAGGGGGCAGATGGATCAATGATCAAACACTCCCCTCACACATCTGCAGCGATCTGAAAGTTAGAGCTTGAAGCTTGGCAAGGCAAACTCCCTCTTCTGAGGTCGTGTAGACCTGGCCATCAGTTATTGAGGATACTCAATTCTAAGCCAGAAGATGAGCACAAGTTATTTTTACAAATGTGCGACCAAATCTGGTATGACTCAGAGTTGAGCATCAATTTCAGAACGTAAATATACGATTTATCATCGTGCCACTCCAGCTCTTTTATGACTCTAGTTATATCGGGCTTTACGCAACACAAGGTCCCTGTCAGTGAAATCCAGCACGCGGAGCAGAAATAACTGGGGGCAACAGTACAAATCATTCGGTTTTAATCCACACACATTAGTTCATGGCAGCGCAGAAAAGTTTGCTTTTAGTAAAGTGCGGCTGCTAAGGGCTTGCTCCTCTTCGTTCCTTTGATGAAATGATGGCTTCCCCCGTGTCCTCCCCCTACTGCTGCTCGTACTTGGAGTATATTTACCAGCAGGAGGTGGGGAAGTCCATCTCATGAGACCCACCTCCCTGTGCCTGTCCTCAACCACAGGAAAACCTCTCACATCCTTACAACTTCTCCAGCTGGAGTCCTGCAGGGTTTCTAAGGCAGGCAACATGTCGGAGAACTCTCTCTTGATGGCAGACAGGCACCCCAAAGCGGGGGACCCGGTGAGCCCCAACTGGATCACCAGCACCTCTGTGCCTTTGATGCTGCGGCAAGGCTATAATGGGTGTAAACAGAGCCTATCAAGACTGTGAGGTTTTGCATTCAGTGAAAGAGATGTGAACCAGTGGTTAGTGCATCAGCTATGGCACCCGCACTTGCGAGGTCTGCGAACTGCGTGATACTGAGCAGACTACTTTATTTTGTTGTTTCTCAGTTATCCCCGTATCTGCTAAATTGTAAATGCTTCAATGAAGGGTAACTGTGAGTACTGAGTACTGCTTTTGAAAACACTTTATTTTCCTTTGCTACGGAGGCAAATTAGCATTAATTGACATCTTCAGTTTCCAAAAATCAATCAGAAGATTAAAGGCATGCCTCACTCTTACCACGGATCATTTACTCATTCGTCTTGTAAATAGAAGAGCCGTTATTCAGAAAATGGGATATTTGGGGTTTTTACAGGGCTCTCATGTTTCCCGATTCCGTGTCCGAGTAACTCATCCAGTTCAAATTAGTTTATTCATCTGCTGGTGTTTTTAACCCTTATTAGCGTTTAAAAACCTGTGGCTGCAAGTACCAAAGCAAGGAAAACAAGTCTAAGCCTTCTGGGCTGGTGCGCAGCCTGGAATTTGACACTTAGGCAACAGGAGAGCGCGCTGACATTTTAACCCACACCCTGTAGATCATAGGTACTCACAAACTTTCTCTCGGGGGCCAAATTTACAGTTTGGTTTGTGTCCGAGGGCCTCATCGGTTGGGGGGCGGGGTCAGTGGGGGAGGGGGAGGGGCTAGAGCAACAACATAAAACTGACCATGAGGTTGATCATAGGTCCCTGCAGCGGACGCCTTCGTCCACTGAGCTGTCCCAGCATACACACATATCTCTCTTTCTCTCCCCCTCCCTCTCTCTAGCTCTCTCTCCCTCTCTCTAGCTCTCTCTCCCTCTCACCCTCCCTCTTTCCTGTCTTCCTCTTTCTCACTCTGACTGTCTCACTCCCTCTCTCTCCCTCCCTCTCCGTCTCCCTCCCTCTCACTCACTCTCGTCTCACCCCCTTTCACTCCCTTTCCCTCCCTCTCCCTCCATTTCCCTTCCTT
This sequence comes from Lissotriton helveticus, assembly GCF_964261635.1. Lineage (NCBI taxonomy): Eukaryota > Metazoa > Chordata > Amphibia > Caudata > Salamandridae > Lissotriton > Lissotriton helveticus. The sequence goes on along the minus strand of NC_136061.1, from coordinate 210,334,830 downwards.
TCCCTCCCTCTCCCTCCCTCTCACCCCCTCTCCGTCTCCCTCCCTTTCCCTCCCTCTCCGTCTCCCTCCCTTTCACTCCCTCTCCGTCTCCCTCCCTTTCCCTCCCTCTCACTCTCTCTTCGTCTCCCTCCCTTTCCCTCCCTCTACCCCCATTTCCCTCCCTTTCCCTCCCTCTCCCTCCATGTCCCTCCTCTCACTCCCCATCAGTCTCCCTCCCTTTCCCTCCATGTCATTCCCCATCAGTCTCCCTCCCTTTTCCTCCATCTCACTCCCTATCAGTCTCCCTCCCTCTCCCTCCATGTCCCTCCTCTCACTCCCCATCAGTCTCCCTCCCTTTCCCTCCATGTCATTCCCCATCAGTCTCCCTCCCTTTTCCTCCATCTCACTCCCTATCAGTCTCCCTCCCTTTCCCTCCCTCTCCCTCCCTCTCCGTCTCCCTCCCTTTCCGTCTCCCTCCCGCTCCTTCCCTTTCCCTCCCTCTCCGTCTCCCTCCCTTTCCCTCCCTATCTGTCTCCGTCTCACTCCCTCTCCCTCCCTGTCCGTCTCACTCCCTCTCCGTCTCACTCACTCCCTCTCCCTCCCTCTCACACACTCACTCCCTCTCACTCACTCGCTCACTCCCTGACTCTCACTCCCTCACTCTCACTCCCTCTCACTCATTCTCACTCGCTCACTCTCACTCCCTCTCACTCACTCTCTCTCTCTCACTCACTCACTCCCATTCACTCACTCCCACTCACTCCCACTCACTCCCACTCACTCACTCCCACTCACTCACTCCCACTCACTCACTCCCACTCACTCACTCCCACTCACTCACTCACTCCCACTCACTCACTCCCACTCACTCACTCCCACTCACTCACTCCCACTCACTCACTCCCACTCTCACTCCCTCCCTCTCACTCACTCCCTCCCTCTCACTCACTCCCTCCCTCTCACTCCCACTCACTCACTCCCTCCCACTCACTCACTCCCTCCCTCTCACTCACTCTCACTCACTCCCTCTCACTCTCACTCCCTCTCACTCTCACTCCCTCCTCTCACTCCCTCCCTCTCACTCCATCCCTCCCTCTCACTCACTCCCTCCCTCTCACTCCCACTCACTCACTCCCTCCCACTCACTCACTCACTCCCTCCCTCTCACTCTCACTCACTCCCTCCCTCTCACTCACTCCCTCTCACTCTCACTCACTCCCTCCCTCCCACTCACTCCCTCCCTCTCACTCACTCCCTCCCACTCACTCACTCCCTCCCTCCCTCTCACTCACTCTCACTCACTCCCTCTCACTCTCACTCCCTCCTCTCACTCCCTCCCTCTCACTCCATCCCTCCCTCTCACTCACTCCCTCTCACTCCATCCCTCCCTCTCACTCACTCCCTCTCACTCCATCCCTCCCTCTCACTCCCTCCCTCTCACTCCCTCCCTCTCACTCACTCCCTCTCACTCACTCCCTCTCACTCTTACTCACTCCCTCTCACTCTTACTCACTCCCTCTCCCTCACTCCCTCCCACTCACTCACTCCCTCCCACTCACTCACTCACTCACTCACTCACTCCCTCCCACTCACTCACTACCACTCATTTACTCACTCCCTCTAACTCACTCCCTCTCACTCTCACTCACTCCCTCCCTCTCTCACTCACTCCCTCCCTCTCTCACTCACTCCCTCTCACTCTCACTCACTCCCTCCCTCCCACTCACTCCATCCCTCTCACTCACTCCATCCCTCTCACCTACTCCCTCCCACTCACTCACTCACTCCCTCTCACTCTTACTCACTCCCTCTCACTCTTACTCACTCCCTTCACTCTTACTCACTCCCTCCCACTCACTCACTCACTCACTCCCTCCCACTCACGCACTCACTACCACTCATTTACTCACTCACTCCCTCTCACTCACTCCCTCCCTCTCACTCACTCCCCCCCTCTCACTCACTCACTCACTCACTCACTCTCACTCCCTCACTCACTCCCTCACTCACTCTCACTCCCTCCCTCACTCCCTCTCCCTCCCTCCCTCCCTCTCCCTCACTCACTCTCTCTCTCCCCCTCTCCCTCTCTCTCACTCACTCACTCCCTCCCTCTCACTCACTCACTTCCACTCACTCACTCCCACTCATTTACTCACTCTCTCACTCCCTCTCACTCATTCACTCCCTCCCTCTCATTCACTCCCTCTCACTCTTACTCACTCCCTCTCACTCTTACTCACTCCCTCTCACTCTTACTCACTCCCTCTCACTCTTACTCACTCCCTTCACTCTTACTCACTCCCTTCACTCTTACTCACTCCCTCTCACTCTTACTCACTCCCTCTCCCTCACTCACTCCCTCTCCCTCACTCACTCTCCCTCACTCACTCCCTCTCTCCCCCTCTCACTCACTCCCTCCTACTCATTTACTCACTCTCTCTCACTCCCTCCCTCCCTCTCACTCACTCCCTCCCTCTCAATCACTCCCTCCCTCCCTCCCTCTCACTCACTCCCTCTCACTCATTCCCTCCCTCTCACTCACTCCCTCTCCCTCACTCCCTCTCACTCCCTCACTCCCTCCCTCTCACTCCCTCTCACTCCCTCTCACTCCCTCTCACTCCCTCTCACTCCCTCCCTCTCACTCACTCACTCCCTCTCACTCACTCACTCCCTCTCACTCACTCCCTCCCTCTCACTCCCTCCCTCTCCCTCCCTCCCTCCCTCTCCCTCCCTCCCACGCACTCCCTCCCACTCACTCCCTCCCTCTCACTCCCTCCCTCTCACTCCCTCCCTCTCACTCACTCCCTCCCTCCCTCTCACTCACTCCCTCTCACTCCCTCCCTCCCACTCACTCACTCGCTCACTCCCTACCTCTCACTCCTTCCCTCCCTCCCACTCACTCACTCCCTCTCACTCACTCCCTCTCACTCCCTCTCACTCTCACTCCCTCTCACTTCCTCTCCGTCCCCCTCCCCCTCCCTTTCCCTCCCACTCCCTCTGTCACCCTCTGTCATCTTACCCTGCCTGTGTGCCAGCCGGGGCACACACACACTCACAGCCGCGCCTGAGCACTTCACAGTCATTAAAGGACCATTTGCATGTTAATGAGGCCTTTGTATTTCACCTCTTCTTAGGCCCCTGCAGCTTTACTCTTGCCATTCCTAGGATCGCCCGGCCGGCAGCCCCCACAGAGCAGCAGAGTCTCTCGCGCTGCTGCAGACACTTAAAAAAAAAAAACTCGGGAAACACAGGTATGATGTCTCGGGGGTCCGCGGGCCACCAGGGAAGGCTTGCCGGGCCGCCCATGGCCCACGGGCCGTACTATGAGTACCCCTGCTTTAGATGGTTACCTGCCTGCGGGCCTTGCTGGGGCTAGGAGAGAATGTTTCTCCCGTCAGGCTGAGTGACTGTGCGCATAGCAGGAAGAGCTCTGACGTAATGCCCTCAAATAGTGGTGATCACTACCATTAAACCAGCTGCACAACTCCCTGCCCCGATACTAACAATCCTCGGGCAGTGCTGAGACCAGCACTGCACGGGCACACACCGCAGCAGTGCACAGACAGGGGCCCACGCAACGAGCCGTACATTGCGCTGTGGTCCTTGTGCTTGATGACGGACACCCACCCCTGCACCAGTTTTGTGGAACAGAAACTCCTGGGGTGTCTGTGCCTTCGCTTGGACCGTCGCACACCTCTGACTGTGCATCACAGGAGCCGTCCCTGAACCTGTGTGGACAGGGTCGGGGGGGGGTGTATACCTATTGTGAACGCTCTGACACCTTCGGGTAAAGTCCGCGCTATATAAAAACGCATAAAATAACATAACGAGGTTATATGCTGCGTCGTGTCAGTTTTTTGTGTGTCTCTTCACGGCAGGTTCTGGAAGTTCGGGACCGTCACGTCCTGGGGCGGGACTTCCGCTTTTTGCGGGAAGCCCGGACCACGGAGAGCAGCGGTGATGCGGGGCTCCCAGGCGTGAGGGAAGCCCCGTGTGTGGAGATGCGGCGCAGAAAACAAAAGGAGTGCGGAGCCTGTAGTGCGCAGCGAGGCGACGCGACAAAAGAGCACGGTGAGTGGAGCTGGGGATATGTGTGTGTGTCTGTGTGCGTGTGAGTGTGTGCGCGTGAGCCCGTGAGTGGTGGGGGGGTACGTGCGTGGCTGTGTGTGTGCGCGTGAGCCCGTGGTGGGGGGGTGCGTGTGTGTATGCGTGTGTGTATGCGTGTGTGTAGCTGTGTGTGTGTATGTGTGTGTGTGTTTGCGCACTTCAGGGAATCTGAGGCAGGAGATGTGCACGGCGCCGGCCTGGACGTGCACGTCCACAGACACCAATCGCCGCGCGTGCCCGACCCCTGTCTCAGACTCCCAGGAGACGGGCAACATTAGTTGTCGAGCTGGAGGCAATGCTTCGCATTGCTTTCTCCAGTTCGACCTAAAAATAGATCATGCATATGTGTCATGACATAGACCTGTCTCATGGATTGTGATCTTGTTGCACAAGAAGGGGCACCCAAAGCATTGCCCTTATAGTGATGGAAGGGGACTGCTTTCACCAGGAGATAAGCCGCACAAGTGTGGTGGTGGTGGCGGCAGCCTACTGTGTAGTGATCAGTAGGAGTGAACAGGTCCATGTCACTGGAGGTAGGCCTGCAGGCTCACTCATTTTTAGGTCTCGCACTGCGAACCGGATCGCGAAAGCGATCCGTCGCTGCGAGACTTATTGTGATCATTTCATCTTTCAAGGGCTCAAGGGGAACAGACAGCGGACAAGCAATGTGAACGCGCAGCTCCTTGACTGGGATTAGGTCGCGCGCGTCAACTAAACAGCATGTCAGTTTCAGTTTTTACACGCGACCCGTCAAGTTACGGCTGTGTTCTAGAGGTAAAAACCTTAAACTACAAACATAGGAGTTACTTATTCTCACGAGACCGTTGCCTGAATGTCTCTTAAAGTGTTGTATCTAACGGAACAAAACGTGACAGTTTTCGCTTCACTTTTCCATTTTCCAACTCTGTCAGATTCACTCGGCACTCAAACACTCTGACACACAGTCACTCCGGGGGTCCAACTCTGCTACTGCCCGCACTTACCTGCCCGTCGGAGGTACCGGCACGGTGGTAATACCAGCATTTTAAGCTCTTTCTCCGACCTAGGCGCCAAGTTCCGGTCGCGTGTGATGCGACACTAGCCTGCGCCATTGCGGGGCTTGTGGGTAATGTAGTTCTCTCACTTTTCGACCCCTAAATCTCCCTAATATGTGTGATATTGTATGTAACATGTTGGCTTAGTACTCGATGAGACACTACTTTCTCTTCTGTGTTGCCTCCTGCCACAGGAGTGAGCTAAAATAGACGACGAGTATTAATTCTGATACACTGTGTGTTTTTTTTACACGGACTGTGACGTGTACCCACTATTTTGCTTCAAAAAAACTTTATTGAATTGCACACTCTATTCCGAGCTCGTGTTAGTCGAGCGTTATGACGATTTACAACGCAAGACGTACAATACCGTGATATTTAAAAAGAGTAAAATCCGCATATTCTTACATTGATTAATTCTCGAATATTACAACAAACATGACTGTGTTCGTGAAAAAAGGTGTTTTTCAGGTGTACTTTAGATTTTCTTAACCCTTCTTATTATCATCCACTCCTAGTGCATTTAGTATATACAGAAGGACGATCATGTACCTCACTGCACTACGCAGCTACTTGTTACGTGAGGGTGGCAGATAAACAAGGAACATTCATGTACACTGGGGCGGATGAACACCAACCATTACAGTATCGTAGAGTGATAAAGGGCTACGGGCAAAAAGGGGCCGTAGAGATATACCCATGGACGTCGAGTTAGCAATCATTCTCCCTTTCAAGGACTGAAAGGGAGAGGACAAGAGACTGGCACGCGCAGGCAGCAGCAGCCTGCCGGGATCAGGTCGCGCGCGCTCAGATTCCGGCAGGCTGTGCACAACACGTGCAAACACACATACCGCCCCCCCTGCCCCCCCCAGCATACACACACGCACGCACACACACACACACAGAGAACCCCCCCCCTACACACACATCCCCTACCTTGTCTCGGCGTCTTCCAGCTCCCTTACCCCCGCTCCTCTGGTGCGCGCGCACCACTGGTTTCGATTCCCGCGTCGGCTCCTCTGTGGTGCGCACCACAGATTTCTATTTAGTGTTTATTTCAACAGCCAATCAGGAGGCAGAACTCCTTGAAGAGATGCTCCCTCTCTGGTCCGCCATCATTTTAACTGCACAGTGCGTCGTGCACCCCAGCAAAAACGGCAGCATGGGCCAATCACCTTTGTTGCTTTGCTTATTATTTCCGTAGGCAGCGTCACGTACAGAGACACCCGTGCGAGTACTTTAAACGTGACTTGTGTTTCAGGTACATGTATTTATTTCTTATGGATTCACAGTTTGTTTAATTTCATTATTGAGATTGCATTGGGGATGTGTTGTCCAGTAGCTCAAATTTTTACTCTCTGAAATAGAGACCTGAGTTCAAAATCCGGATTCTCCCCTTGACCAACTAGTGTGTGATCATGGTCAATCGTTGATACTTTAGTGCCTCCGTTATAATATTAGCTCAATTCGGAAGCCTTTAATAACTCGTCGATTCGTTGTAGTTAAAACGCTTTTAATAAACATAAATGAATTCTTCGCCACACAGATAATTTTTTGCTAACGCGGATCCGATGTCAAGTGTTCTGGGGCATTTATTTAATCAGCGCTGAATCCTCGAAGGCACGCTCCGCCGTTCAGAAAGGAGTGGTCTGCCTGCTCCTTGACAATGGTTCTGCCATTCCTGCGTGCGCGCTCACCGCGGCTCCCCGGCGAGGGGCTCTGGGGCAGCAGACGAGCAAGCCGGGCTCGCCGGGGGGAGGGCGGCCTGTCTTCCTCCACGAGCGGGAGTGGGCAAACGCTGCTCTCCTTGCCGGCCTGGCTTCACCTCCTTTGGAATGATTTTATCTCACGAGCGGTAAGGGCAGATTTGGTCTGCCATGTTTATTTACAAAGGGGGATTCTTTGGCGAGGTCACGGGGCTGGTTTTTCTTCCGTGGATATGCGAAAAACTGGTGACTTTCTTTTGTGCCATAAATAGCCAAAGACCCGGTTGACTAAAGTGTGCTTTTTATTTCCCCCCAGTAAAGTATAATCGCCTTAAACGAGTAGTATCTAATTTATGCAGCGCAGTTGTATCAGCTGGATCCTGTAAATTTAATCTATGGAAGGAACATATTTCATGATATAGATTTGATAGACGCAGGCCTCCTCGCCATAGTGGAGAGTAGTCCGGTTGCTGCACTCACACCACTTGAACCATCGATTTTCTCTTTGCTACTTTTGAACTTATCTAAGATTTTTGAATAGCTGGCGTTCTGTAGTCTCACAGACTGTCTTCTCGTTTATATACTGGATTCTCATCTTGGAAAATCTTTGGGTTCTCAGCGCAACAGACACCTAAGTGTTGTGTGCCAGTATTGTCGTCACTTCATCATTTCACTACTCTTTGATGCTATATATATTTCAGTGCTGTTCAACTCTCCTGCCACAATCTATATTACATGCACCACTCTTAAACGGCACTCCTTAGATTTATCGCACTGCTACTTCACTGTATCAGTGCTCATTTGTGTTCTCCTCGATAGACTTTATTGTGTCCCCAAGGAGACTTTTCTAAGGAAACTCCTATACATCCTACAGTTACTCTTGCCATCTTGACACTGGCAATATAGTATTTCTCTATTATCTATGCTCGTAAGGCCATGTAATCAACACATAATTAGCCTCTTATCTTTAACTTGCCAAACACAAACGCAACCTGACTAAATGCCATCTTTACACCTAAAAATATCAGAAAGTTTTCCTATTCCTAGCCGACTAGAATAACGTTAGATAGGATTCTTAGTATTTGCCTCGACCAGTGTAAACACTCTCTCGCACACGTGATTGGCAGTGACAAAGGACAGCTGGAAATGCTAATATAAATTTGAAAATGCAAATTGTAGTCCATCCGATTCTGTGGAAGCCTGAGTGTCCCTCAGTCAACATCTGTCTTCTGTGGAAGCATCTTTCAAGTGCATTGCACTGCTTCATTAATCACAATAGAAGATAAGCATTGGCAATGCAATAGGTCTCGCATTTACGCGAGTTTAAGCTATTGGCATTGTAAATGACAATGCCTTTTATTTATGTTTTAAAACAAAAATAAAAGGCATTGTCATTTGCAATGTCAATAGCTCAAACTCACTTAAATGCGAGACCTATTGCATTGCAAATGCTTGTTTTAAATCTGCTGCTGGTTTTGCGTTTAACTCACCCTAGGCCTACATCGGTTTGTTGTGAAGAGCTGCGCAATACAGAGGCCTGCATGGAGAAACATGGAGAGGAGGTGGTGAAACCGCCTCCACCCCGACAGATTTGTGTATTTCTGAATTCCTGTACGCTGGAGAGGAAAGAGCCAAGCTTCCCCTATAAGCTTCAATGGGTGCTCTTTGATTATGCCAGAGATAGGGTCTAGGTGCATCTGACGGAGGATTTGGGGCTGATAACAGAATCATAAAGAGTAGGGCTGGGGGCCTTGGACTAACCATTGGTTGCACTGTGGCTGACATCCAGGTGTGAACTCTAGTCACTCCTGTGGCCTGTGTTGTGGGACTATCAGCTTTGGTTTTGGTATTGCTCCTGCTGTGACAGAGAGAGCAGAGGAGTGGATTCTTCAAAAAAGGCAGACCCCCAACATAAAATTACAATGACTCTGACCCTAAATCACATACGGGCCTGGATATGGACTATAAGAAGGGGCGTTTGGGACCCAAAAAGTGTCATCTGCCAAGCAGCCATATGGGCTGCATGGGGATGGGAAGCTCTGCAAGACTTCGGCCTGTGACCAGAACTGTGGGGGCCAAGGCATGCTAGGGTGAGTGTACATCACCCAGGAAATCCAAGATCACCTGCCCTGAGCCTGGAGCACCAGCGCCTGCTTGCCAAGACCAGGATGCCCTATGAGGAAGAGGATAGTGTTGGAGGGAGCGAGGTCCAGGGAGAAGCCCTGTGGTGTGAATATCCTCTGTGAGATATGAGGAAATGGCTGTTGCACTGATCGGGACGTTTCCTCTGTGCAGGACAGTGTCTGCAACCCTGTATGACAGCGGAGAACCTTCATGAAGTGAACTGTGTGCCACTCTGTGCCAGTCGGGCCCCTTGCATAGTGCTGACTCGGAGACCCTGTATGCTTTGAGAGGCTGCTGGAAAAAAATGGCTGTGGGATAACGGCCGTTGCCTTGTATGGTAGTGGGCAGCGACCCCATATGTGAGTGTGGGCTGAGGATTTCACTGTGATGATCGTATGGGACCCTGTATACTGTTTGGTATGGTGACACTGCATGCTAGAGGGGTCTCACAGGTATCATCATCGGCATAACCTGCCATTCCCCTGCGGGGAAACTGAGCACGTCATGGGAGCACCTGTTCACCTTCACCTAGGCGTCAAACCCACAATAGGATAATCGCACCCGTGCCCCACCAGAAGGCAAACTGTACACTTAACCTGCAGGAGGAGCCACAGAGAACCTCTGGTCGCTTCTGGAGCACCACCGCGAGGGACGGTCTCCGCACCTGCTGAGTGCAGTCATCTGGGCTGCGCAGGGCAGACTCACCTGAACTCTGCTATAGCCGCTTTGAGCGCCCACAGATGGGGCAGGCTCAGGACTGTCAAACTTTGCATGTTTGCTGGCGCGGGTAAGACTGAATTCGGACCTGAGGGAACTTGCTGCTAGTGGCACTAGAACACTGTTTACTTTAACTTAGATTTAAAATGGACTCTTGAGATTCAGACTGTTAGTGGGACATGTCCTGGATGGTGCCAGTAGTGAATGGGGAATAATCACTACAGCTCACTCGAGGAGAGAGTCAGACAGGGAATCACCAGAGAAACACTAGAGCCCCGACCTCAGGGGCAGGTGTGTGATTGTTTGTAATGTAGTATTTTTCCTTTCTGTTGGTAGCAGTAGAAAAAAAAAGTCATAAAAGTATTTGGTTGGACAGTGATTTATTGCTGTAGCTGCAATCATTTTCAGTTGTAAGCCTGTGTTCACTATCCTGTATCCACACCTCCTCCCCGAGGGAGCCTTGGTCTGCTCGAACCACAGAACCCTGGGTGTGAAGTGGAGAATGGGTACTTGGCCCACTTACTCAGAATCCATAGTAAGTCGGGCCCTGGGACATCTGGAGTAAAAGGCCTCAACCCCCACGCTTGTGCCCAGTAACCCCTTCTTGCCCCAAGGCCCTCTGGAAGGGGTTCTGACAAACCCAAATTCAATAAGCAGTGATTTTTTTTTTTTTTTTTTTTTTTACATTCTAGTAAAGGACACAGATGAGTTCATATAACTTTCCTTGAGTTTTGAGCTGGCACTCTGGAAAGCTAGTTTCTGCTTGAGGAGGCTGGGCTGAGGGAATGATGCGGATTCATCCTTGAAAGCCATACCATTGCACAAAAACTAGTGCTGGAAACAAAAAGTTGGGCATGGTCGTGAGGAACCTAGGCAACTTGAGTCACAGCACAGGCACACATAGGTGAGGGTTGGCCCTGTAGAAGTGCATAACACGATTTCTCATGCATACATATCAGGAATCAGAATCCTAGAATATAGAAAATGCATTTTGTATCTGCATTTGGTTTCTGCCAAACTGCAGTGTCTGCAGTTGATTTTTTCAGGTGGAAGTTAGAGGGAGGGGAGAGCGGTGGTTGATCTTACCCTTAGGTGGACTTGAAAATCAGGTGTACCCCCAAATTCTGCCAGCTGGCACTGGTATCAACCAGTGGTCACTATTATTTACTAGTGAGTTATGATAGTTACCCTTAGGGCTAAAGAAAGGAGGAGCATTTTTAGTGCTTCCCAGCCAGAAGCCATATAACTCAGCCTGTTAGCACCTTTAATTGCCATCGTAATGCTCTGGGGCTAGAAATTTCCCGGTGACAAATCTAACAAGCCAGCAACACTAATGTCCAAAGGCAAAAAATATCACTAAGGTACAGCAGTGATCGATAACAAACGTTATCCTCATATGGTGCAAATAGCTACTACTAGAATAGTTGAGTGTACATGCTATGCTCTCTTTATTGTCCTCATAATGTAATACACCTAGGTAAAGTTGTGCCAAGGGCTACCTCAGTAGCCCATGTCATAATAACACTAAAATGATTTATTTATTTAGCCACTGTTCTTACTTAGGCCTTGCACTTATATCGATAGAAGAATGTTTAATTGATCCATGTTCGTAAAGCCATGCACTGTAATTATTGATAGTAAATTAAAAACATTCTCAAAAACCCAAATCAGCTGTTTCTGTCTTAATTGGTAAATGAGTAGAAATGATAGTGGTCATACGAACTCGTGACCATTTGGTATTGTCCACTGGAACACTGTTTCTCACCTAATATAGATTGTTTATACTTTTTTCCATGGCTGTTCGAAATTGTAAGTCTAGTTGTTCCGGCCCAGATTTTAAAAAGTGATGTTTCGACTGATCAGACAACCTAGGTGCTGAACTCCATCGGTAATTAATTAATATTAGGATATTTTAATCACATCCCTTTCTTTTTTTTAGCTGTTCTGGTACCAATTTGAGTCTTTTAAAACTGTTTTTTGTACACATGACCTGTACGTATTTTTCCTTAAACAAAAATTGTAATGGTTTTCAGTAATCGCACAATAAAGTATTTGAATTGGAATTAGTGGTCTGTATTTTCTCATATCATAACCTTCCTAGACGTCGCCACATTGCTTTCGCGCTTATTGGCTCATTCACCAAGGTCCACAGTAGCCACGGTTTTTAATTGGAGAAATCTACACAGGCTGAAAAGCTTGTTCTGTTACACTAGCAGCAGGGCTGGTGAAAAGTTTATGGGGCAGTTGTTTAGCATGTCTTTGCTTGACTATAAGATACTTCAGTCCCGCTTTCGGAAATGAAAGTGACCGTTAAATATCTCCTATGTGGTGGTGATAAATTAATTCTCTTTACCTTCTTCCTCTATTTGAACTTGGTGTTGCAACTGATTTGCACCATTCCCTTGTTACAATACCCCAGCTTCAATCTATGGAGATGGTGGTGTCTTGGGTGAGATATTTTGGATGTAAGTAGTTAGCCTGGATCAATAAAATAAATATACATTTTGAAGAGATTAAATGTAAACGTTGTCCTCGTTCATAATTCCACTTCTACCCAGATCGATCAGTGTGTTAAATTAATAGGAAACAGGCAAATTATCCACACCTCTCTTCCACAGGCCTTTGAACAAATTGTGTTTCTTCCAAATGTAACACAAAATATTAAAAAGCTGCTACATGTTCTTTTGAACACTGGGATGTTGCCGCATTTTCACCCACCGCCCAGTACACCCATTTCTGTTGAAATTTCGGAACATTGTAGCTGTATTATTACAAACATTAATTGAAGGCAACTATCTACTACGCTTCCTCCAGCCATGCTTTTGACTCGCCACTGGAACTGATGCGTTTTGCAGCTTTAACAGAAAATTCAGCGCAGTTGTATATATATATACCCTAAACCCCTCTGGCAGAAGTTCATGCTTAGCCAGTCTAGTAATGGCTACAGGTGCTGGCCTCTTACGATGTGGCTGGTGGGAGTATTAATGTTGGCTTCGGATCGGTGAATCGAGTAAACTAGTTTAATTTTTCACAGGTTGTTCAACCTATTTTTCAGCCTTACTGTGAGAAGAATGGTGGCGCTTAAAAGAGGTTGTTCTTTAATGTAGGGATATTGTTCTTGCTGGGTTTTGCCTTTAAAGAGGAATAGTATATCATACATGCCAATAGACCCGATTCAGGCAAGAGACTGCCGATTTTTCAAGCCAAGAATGGCTTTACTTCAGTTGTCTCCCACCTGAAATTGCATTTTCTACAATAGAAGTCAATGGAGAATTTTCATTCTCCCGATGGTTTACTTTAAATCTCCCACGACCCTGTCCTAACATGTTGGCATGTATGGTATATTATTTTAAGTAAGTGGGCGTTTTTTTCATTCTAACTCACGTTTCACTGGTTTTGGCAAGACTGCTACGGATTTTGGCGTAAATTTGCTATGTTTCCAATTGCTTATAAGTTTGCCGCTTGGCTGGAAGCCCTTTGTGACCCCACCCCTCCCCCGCTCGCCACCTGGCTCCTCATATGAAACCATTCTCACTAAGGTGACCTGGATTCCATCGCTGCAGCCCTTCGATTGAATTACTTCTCGCGTGACTGCCGGCTCTTTGCGGAAAGTTTCCTCTATTCTCTTAGCGAGACAGGTGGTTTCTATGCCGGAGCGAACTCTCGGGTTACATTTCCCTCCCGCCACTATCGCCTGACGTTAATACTCGAAGCTTCGCTCATGCGTATCCATCGCGGAATATAAAGCGCTTCCATAGCTTAATAAACACAAATTTGAATACGTAATACAGCTGTTGGGGTTATTTTTCCACATTTATTTTTCATGACGTTTTGTTGCCGCCACTATTCCTCGGGCTCCTCAGTCTGTGCTGAGGGAGAGGGAGAGGGAAGGGGTGTACCTCCAGGCCCCACCCCTTCCCTCTCCCTCAGCACACACAAGTTACAAGTAGTGGGGTGATTTGCATATTGGGCCTTGACTGAAGAGCAGCCCTCCGCGCGGTGTGACGCACGTCAGCAGACTCAGTCTTGGGTGGATGCCTCATCTCACTGGGTTACCAGAGGGCCTTTTTTTGCGCCATCTAGTCCTGTATTTCCTTCTGATGAGCTGGTTCCTTTTAGTGAGCCGTTTCTCTCTTCTAGTCCTAACTGGCTCGGCGATTCTTCAGACCCTCCGATCCCCTTTGTTTGGTTTAGACTAGGGACCCTGGACAGTTAAAAAAAAAAAATGCAGGAACTAAAGGTGATCAAGTTTTACCGCCTTAGGACCGTTGATAGCGTACCATATGTTTTTGAAGCATGCACAGAAAACAATGAAGGCCCGGGCCTGTTTCTCCCTCACAATGTCGCTCCTCGTTTTCGTATAAAGCATACATGCCAACATTTCAGAAGAGCAAAGTGGGAGATTTGAAAAAAAATCCAAAAAAAATCGGGAGAATGGGGCCTTTAATCGGGTTACCGTCATGTATAGGCTTTGGAAGTGTGCTGCTGATTAGAAGCATGGAGCGCAATGACAGGCAGATAGAGGGTGGGTGCAAGTGTTGAACACTGGCCTGGCAGGTTACTGGCAGTGTATACCCCCGCCCCCCCTCCCTCTCCCCAACCCCCGTCCTAACAGCTTCCCGGGCACACACACAGCCGTCCCCGAGTACTTCATAGGTCTTTAAAAGCCCATTCGCTTGTTAATGAGGCATTGTTGGTTTTTCAGTCCTTCTAGAGCCCCTGTCTGCTACTATTGACTATTGCTGGATGTTACACAATACCTACCAAGCCCTGTCAGCTGAAACCCCTGAGGAATCGGGTTTTTGCTTTCAGGAATCGGGAGGCGGGAGACTAGCCTTCAAATCGGTAGTCTCACGCCTGAATCGGGAGGGTTGGCATGTCTGTATAAAGTACTGCACTTATTTCCCATCGCATACTGCAGTTTCTGTAATATTTTTTTGTCCTAAGTTTTTCGCCTCCAGCATTTTTAAGTACGGGTGACCATTTCTTATTCAATTAGTCATTTCCTGTATTGAACTCTGTTAGATGAAAGTTCGAGTCGATCCTTGCGATAGTGGAACCGTTGCTCTGTGAGTAACAAAAGAGATCTCTGCACTCGTCGCTCTAGCAGTGACACAATGAGCTAAAAAAGGAATGAGACAAAGCAATGATCACGCGGGAAATCCCAATCGTGCATACTGAAAGGGTAGTCGCTAGGAAACCAGCCCTAATAATGAAACAAAAACACATTGCATTATACTGCCTCGTGAGAATGGCTTTGAGGTCGGCTCGTTTCTTCACATAGGTGGGATGGGTATGCCCAGACGTGGGTTCCTTGCTCGCTTTGCCACTGGTTTCAAGTTAGCCTGGCTGATGAGGGGTGATACTCTTTAACCAGTCCCAGGAAGCTTGTTTCAGGCCCAGGGAGGACCTGGCTTGGCAGTTGGGGCTGGACTGTTCCCATGAGTAGCCGGGTCAAGACTGATTAGCATATGGCTGGGTCCAAACTGGGGTGGCATGGTGAGCAAAAGAACTGTGGATTTAACCCGGATCTCATAACTGGCAGTTAATGTTTGATTTGTTCACCATTCCGTCCATCATTTGCTTGCATAGCATTTTTCGTCCTAAGTGGGATGGGTATGCCCAGAAGTGGGTCCCGTGCTCACTGTGCCATTGAATTCAAGCTAGCCTGGCTGATGATGGGTGATACGTCAAACCTACTCCCAGGATGCTTGTTTCTGGTCCAAAGAGGACCTAGCTTGGCAGTTCGGGCTGCACTGTTTCCATAAGGAGCACGGCGCAGACTAAATTGCATATAGTTGGGTCCAAACTGGGGTGGCATGGTGAGGAGAAAAACAATGGATTTAAGCCACATCTCTTGACTGGAGGTGCATGTTTGATTTGTTCAGCATTCCGTCCATCATTTGCTTTTCCAGCATTTTTGAAATTGACAACACTATCTGATAGAGACATCTAGCCGCAGATTCCTTACCTTTGATCCAGGCTAGATCCGGAAGAGGGAGCGGTCCCTAAAGCTGCCCGCCGTCTGGCATCGCAGAGGTCCCCTCGTTGGTCTCGATTCTGGTCCAGGTCTTGGTCGAGAGGAAGGTCCGATCACTGTTCTGGCGAATCGAAGTCCTCTTCATCAAAATCTTCAAAGTCAGGTAAGAGGTTCGACAAAAAGCAATCAATCCATCATAGCATTTGTAAAGCGCACTACATACCTGTGAGGGTCTCAAGGCGCTGAGGGGGGAAGGGGGGTGCTGCTACTGTTCGAAGAGCCAGGTCTTGAGGAGTCTCCTGAAGGTTAGAAGGTCTTCGGACTGCCGTAGGCAGATAGGGAGGGTGTTCCACGTCTTAGTGGCGAGGTGGGAGAATGATCTGCCGCTGGCAGTCACTCTTCGGATGCAGGGGACGGTGGCGATGGCGTGGTCTGCAGAGCGGAGCAGGCATGCGGGGGTGTAGAGGCAGCGTCGTCTGTTGAGGTACGCTGGTCCGGTGTCGTGGAGTGCCTTGTGTGCGTGGGTGAGGTGCTTGAAGGTTATCCTCTTGTTGATGGGAAGCCAGTGCAGGTCTTTCAGGTGGGGTGTGATGTGGCTGCTGTGGGGGATGTCGAGGATCAGGCATGCGGAGGTGTTCTGGATGCGTTGGAGTCGTTTCAGGAGTTTGGCCGGGGCTCCTGCGTAGAGTGCGTTGCCGTAGTCCAGTCTGTTGCTGACAAGGGCCTGGGTGACCGTCTTTCTAGTTTCGGTGGGGGTCCACTTGAAGATCCTGCAAAGCATGTGGAGGGTGTTGAAGCAGGAGGAGGAGACGCCGTTGAGCTGCTTTGTCATGGAGAGTGTGGAGTCGAGGATGAACCCTAGGTTTCGTGTGTGATTGGTGGGTGTAGGGGGTGCTCTTAGTGCCGTGGGCCACCAGGAGTCGTCCCAGGCCGAGGGGGTGGAGCCGAGGATGAGGACCTCCGTCTTGTCCGAGTTCAGCTTCAGTCGGCTGTTCCTCATCTAGTGGGCGATGGCCTTCATTCCTTCGTGGAGGTTGGTTTTGGTGGTGTGAGGGGCCTTGGTGAACGAGAGGATCAGCTGGGTTTTATCAGTGTAGGAGATGATGTTTACGTCGTGCTGTCGGGCGACGTGGGTGAGTGGTGCCCTGTAGATGTTGAACAACATTGGGCTGAGAGATGAGCCTTGGGGTACGCCGCAGATGATCTCGGTGGCTTCGGAGCAGAAGGGGGGGAGGTGGCGCTCTGGGTTCTCCCGGAGATGAAGGAGGTGGTCCAGTCCATTGCCTTCTCTTGGATTCCGGCGTCGTGGAGGCATACTCTTAGTGTGCGGTGGCAGAAAGTGGCTGACAGGTCCAGGAGAATGAGGGCCGCAGTTTCTCCGTTGTCGAGCATGTTCATTACGTGGTCGGTGGCGGCGATGAGGGCCGTTTCGGTGCTATGGTTGCTGCGGAACCCTGACTGGGATAGGTCCAGAATGTTGTTCTCTTCGAGGAAGCTGGTCAGTTGTTTGTTGACGGCCTTTTCGATGACCTTTGCCGGGAACGGGAGCAGGGAGATGGGTCGGAAGTTCTTGAGGTCCTTGGGTTTCTTTAGTAAGACGTTGATCTCTGCGTGCTTCCAGCTCTCCGGGAAGGTCGCTGTCTCGAAGGAGATGTTGATGGTGTTCCGGAGGTGGGGTGCGATGGTGCTGCTGGCTTTGTTGTAGATGTAGTGTGGGCAGGGGTCTTCCGGGGAACCGGAGTGGACGGTGTTCATGATCTTGATGGTGTTGTTGTCGTTGGTCCAGGAGCGCAGACGGCTGGTGCGGGTGGTGGTCGTGGGAGCGGGGGTGTGGGCTGTTGCCGGGGTGGTGAAGGTGTTATGGATGTCTGTGATCTTGCGATGGAAGAAGGTGGCCAGCGAGTCGCACAGGTCTTGTGACGGTGGGATGTTGTTTGTGTTGGAGCTGGGGTTGGAGAGTTCCTTCACGATGCTAAAGAGCTCTTTGCTGTTGTGTGCATTGTTGTCTAGGCGGTCTTTGAAGGCGATCCTTTTGGCAGATCTGATGAGTTGGTGGTGTGGCGTTCCTGAGGGCTGTGTAGCTGTCCGGTGTTCTTTCGCGGGTCCAGTTTTTTTCTAGTTTTCGGCAGGTTCGCTTGGAGGCCTGGAGGTCTTCGGTGAACCATCTGACTCTCGCTGCTGTGGGTGTTCGGGGGTTTCTTGAGCGGGGCGTGGTTGTTGGCGCAGTCATTGATCCATTGTCTGAGGCGTTTGGGTCAGTTGGGTCTGCGGGGGGTTCTGGGCGAGGTTGGCGGTTAGCTGGTCCTCGGTGATTTTGCCCCAACTGCGGTGAGGCATCTGCTGGGAGCGGTGGTGTGTGGTGGGTTTCCGGAAGGTGAAGTGGATGCAGCGGTGTTCGGTCCAGTGGAGTTCGGTGGTGCGGTCGAAGAAGACATGGGTGCTTGCTGAGAAGATGGGGTCAAGCGTGTCGCCGGGGGAGTGTGTGGGTGCTGTGACGAGTTGTCTGAGTCCGAGGTTGTCGATCCGGGTGGAGGAGTTGGCGTCGTTGTTGTTCTCGAGGTGGAAGTTCAGGTCCCAGAGGAGGATCTCGTCCACGGAGTCGAGGGCGTGTGTGCTGACGAGGTCAGTGATGAAGTCGCAGAACTGCAGTCGGGGTCCGGGGGGGGTCTGTAGATGAGGGTGCCTCTGAGGGTGGTATTGGGGTCGGTGTGGATCTGAAAGTGCAGGTGTTTGGCGGTGCTGCGTGTGTCTAGATTTTGAGAGTGTTTCTGTGGATGATGGCAATTCCTCCTCCTATTCCGTTGGTGCGGTCCTTGCGGGTGGTCTTGTAGCTTTCCGGGATGGCTATGGCGAGGTCATGTGCCAAGGAGGGGTCTCAGTCAGGAAGGCGACGTCTAGGGCGTTGGTGTCGAGTGTGTCCCAGAGTTCGACGGCGTGTTTGCGGGCGGAGCGGGTGTTGAGCAGGCTACATCTGAGGAAGTTGGTTCCCATGTTGGGTGGGTTGGCGGGCCAGATGCTGGTGAAGCTGCAGTTCCGGCAGGAGAAGAGTCCTTGGGTGCGTTTCGGGGCGGCCAGGCAGCACGTGCGAGATAGTCCGGTGTTGAGTGCGTGGAGAGTGCTGGAGTCTTAGCGGAGGCGGGTGTCGTGGTGTGTGCGGGGTCCAGAGTTCCTGTCGCTGGGCGCGGTCCAGGTGCGGACAGGCACAAACAGGCTTGCCTTAGGCGCGCCAGCGGCGCGCCAGCGCAGAATCCGGCATATATGGGGAGGTGGGAGGGAGGAGCAGCTGGGAGATGGGAGGATGGAGCAGTCAGGGGGCCGGGGCCGCAGGGGACACAGCGGCAGGGGAGACGAGTGTCACAGAAGGCAAAAATGGGGCACAAGAGGTGGAAAACAGTGGCACAGAAGGCAAAAAACGGGGCACAAGAGGGGGAAAACAGTGGTACAGAAGGCAAAAAACGGGGCACAAGGAGGGGGAAAACAGTGGCACAGAAGGCAAAACACGGGGCACAAAGAGGGGAAAAACAGTGGCACAGAAGGCAAAAAACGGCGCTCGTGGAGGTGACACAGTGGCACAGAAGGCAAAAAAAACGGGGCACCAAGACGGAAGAAGCACACTTACGAGCGAGACCTCAGCAGCGGCAGGGGCACACAGGCGAAGCTGTGCGGAGGGGAAGCGACATACCAGGAGGGTCAGGAAGAAGACCAGAAGTCGTCCCTCCTGTCTTGCGACATTCGAGGCTCCGCTCCGCGGAGCTGGTGCCTGGGTCGGCTCTGCGTTTCCCTCCCTTTCCAGGTCCGGGAGCGGCCCCCGCCCAGCTTAAAGAGTTTTACGACGCCATGTGCATCATATTTGGGCAGTCTGACCCCGACGGTGTGCCTTTGTGCCCCACAGGCTTGGATAATGGAAGAGTTCCTGTGGGTTCCGCGCCTGCGGCTCCGCTCCCGGTGCCATGGCCTCCGACTGGACCCGTTCCCGGGTCCGGACCGGCGCCAGTCGCACTTACACAGCGATTTGAACATTTTTAACTACAGAAAAGCATGTTATAACTATGTACGAATATTGTGATATCATATAGTGGTGACTCATTGTTTAATATCGAAGAATGAATGTGGATGAATGATTGTATGGCTGAGAGCCATATGATAAATGGTAGGGATGATATGTTTTAGAAAAAGTATAAAGTGTAATTTGTATATAGATTGATATGAATATATTTATTAATTGTCTTTTTGATACAATAAACGTACTGTATTTGATTAAAATCTGCGTCTTGTTGGTCACCCGTTAGGATGCCCCAAATACAACAGAGTATTATGCCAGTGGTATTGATATATATAGTTGCCTAGGAATTTTTTAGGACAGTTGTTAGCGTTGGACTTGCAGGATGCCTATTTTCATATCCCCGCCCTGCCTGCCCATCGTCGCTTCCTGGGGTTTACAGTAGACTACGAGCACTTTCAATTTGCAGTGCTCCACTTTGGCCTCACCAGTACCCCTCGGGTGTTCACAAAGGTGATGGCAGTGGTCGCAGCCCATCTGCGGAGATCAGGGG
The DNA here is from genome assembly GCF_964261635.1 of Lissotriton helveticus. Lineage (NCBI taxonomy): Eukaryota > Metazoa > Chordata > Amphibia > Caudata > Salamandridae > Lissotriton > Lissotriton helveticus. Next base: position 210,314,630 of record NC_136061.1, on the reverse strand, counting down.
TTCCAGTTTTCCCCTATCTTGACGACTGGTTGTTGAGGGCGGGTTTGCCCCAAAGAGTTGTCTCCCACCTCCAGACTACGGCGAGCCTCCTGCATTCACTGGGGTTCACTATCAAGGTGCTGAAGTCACACCTGACCCCCCCCCTCTCAGACGCTCCCTTTCATTGGAGCGGTTCTGGACACACTGCATTTTCGGGCCTATCCCCCTGAACGGCGAGTCCAGGATATCCAGGCAATGATACTGATGTTTCGGCCTCTCTCCTGGATTTCATTGAGACTGACTCTGAGGCTGTTGGGCCTCATGGCATCCTGCAACCTGCTAGTAACCCATGCACAGTGCCACATGCAGGCTCTGCAGTGGGACCTGAAGTTCCAATGGGCACAGCATAGAAGAAATCTCACCAACCTGGTTCAGATTTCAGAGGACACTGCAAGAGACCTGCAGTGGTGGCTGACAGACCGTGATTGGTTCAAGGGCAGACCCTTCTCCCTTCCCCACCCAAATCTCACAGTAGTGATGGATGCGTCCCTTCTTGGATGAGGTGGCCATCTGGGGAGATTGAGATCAGAGGACTCTGGTGAGCCGACTGGCACTGAAGGCCTTCTTGCCGTCAATAAAGGGAAGGCTCGTACAGGTGTTCACGGACAATATTACCGCCATGTGGTACTGCAACAAACAGGGCATAGTGGGGTCATGGATTCTTTGTCTAGAGTCCTTGCATCTCTGGATTTGGCTGGAACAACAGGGCATTTCCCTGGTGGTTGAACGCCTTGCCATTTCTCAGAATTCCAGGACGGATGAGCTCAGCTAAAGGTGCCTTGTGGAACACAAATGGTGCCTCCATCCGGAAGTGGCTGTGACACAAGGTCTCTTTTAGCGGTGAGGAGAGTCTTGGTTAGATCTATTCGCCTCCAAAGAGAATGCGCAATGTTGGCAGTTTTGCGTGTTGGAGTTTCCAAGGTGGTTCTTGCTCAGCAACGCTTTTCACCGCAAGTGGAGCTCATGCCTCCTATACGCCTTTCCGCCCATACCACTCCTGTCCACAGTGCTCAAGTAGATCAGGAGCGACCAGGCACAAGTCATTCTGTGGCTCTGGACTGGGCACAGAGACATAGTTATCCTGAGCTTCTAGACATGAGAATCGCCAGGTTGCCCCTTCGGGAGGATCTTCTGTCGCAGCAGCAGGGGAAGGTTCTCCACTTGAACCTGTCCACTCTCCGCCTCCTTGCATAGCGATTGTAGTCTGTGAGGTTATTTTGGCAGCCATGCGTCCCTCCACAAAATTGTTATACGCCTGCTGATGGAACACATTTTGTAAATATAGTACAGACCGGTCTATTGACCCCCTATCAGCTTCTTTATCTGAAGTTCTTCTGTTCATACTTTCCTTGGCCTAGCAGGGCTATGCTCTGGGCACATTGAAGGGCTATCTTTCAGCTTTTTTCTCTTTTCTTCGACTGCCTGATCATCCTTCTCTTTTCAAATCATCTCTGGTGTAGAGATTCTTGAAGAGGGCAACCCACTTGTTTCCTTCTTCACCTTTTATTATGCCACAGTGGTACCCTAAATTGGTCCTCACCTTTCTAATGTGTGCACCGTTTGAGCTGCTGCACAACTGCCCTCTGTGGTTGCTAACCATCAAAACAGCTTTTTTGGTGGCAATAACCTCTGCCAGGAGGGTAAGTGAACTGTAGGCACTGCCTTCACAGCCTCCTTACCGGACGGTCTTTCCGGACAAAGTGGTGCTCGGTAGAGGGACATCTTTTCTGCCCAAGGTGGTAACACCCTATCAATTATTTATTTTTAAATCATATCTTTATTGACATTTTGTATTCAAACACTTTAATGTATACATATAAAGCATATTTCCAATTATGTGTCTTGTTTCTTACATGGGGCAACACTGTACAAGGTCCATCTTGATTCTACAATCTGATTATTGGCTTTTGTTCTGTCAGGACACATTGCAATTACTCACACTTCAAGGTAAATGTTGTTCTCTTCAGCCTCTCTCCTTTGGAAAGCTATCCACTCTAGTCCAGGGCATACCCATGTCTTCTATATGTAAGGGCCGCCACCTTCGCGTCACAAACACATGACCCAACACCTACGAAGCCTCCACTGGCTCACACAGTCGAAAAGAGGGTCACCTTCAAACTCCTCACCCACGCCTACAAAGCCCTCCACAACATCGGACCCAAATACCTCAACGAGAGAATATCCTTCCACTTACCCAAGAGGAACCTCCGCGGACCTTGCCCGGTTGGAGGTCCCTCGCATCCGCAGAAAAAAACAGGCAAGAGAGCCTTCTCCTACATCGCAGCCAGGACCTGGAACAGGCTCCCCGTCAACATCAGACGCTCCCCGACCTTACACACGTTCAGGAAGGACCTCAAGACCTGGCTCTTCGACTGATCCGGAGCTGCAACCCCCCCACCCCCTTAGCACCTTGGGACCCTCACGGGTGAGTAGCGCACTTTACAAACCCCTGATTGATTGATTGATTAACCAAACTACCAACAAGAATAACAAAAAAAGAAAGTAACGTATGCAGTGGGGGGGAACGCTTCGGGAGGGGCGGGGCATATATATGCGGGGGCGTCAGCTAATAATTGACTCTGTAGGGAGGGCCCTTCTAGCCAATCCTGGCCATTCATCTCCCTCGGGGCCTTCCATTATGGATGATGCTATCTATGAATGGCCACTTCAGCCATACAGGACTTTCCTAATAATCAGGGTACTGTGCGAGGATGTACTAATCACTCCAGTGCACTCCCACTTCCCTCATCTTCACTGCTTGTTTGCACCTGGTTTTGCCAGGACTTCAAGGCTTCTTTATTTACATTGATCTGCTATAGAATGCTTCCTTACTCTCCTCGTCTTCTCCCAACTCAGCGCTCTGCCCTCAGTGCCTGCCCAGCTGATGACAACTCGATTCCAGCTAACAGCCTGTGGTCCGGCGGCGGATTTCAACGTCATTGCTATCTTCCTCTTGGCTAATCCCAAGGCTAAATCTATTAGCCTATTCACAACTTTCCGGGCATGTGATCGTGGAAAGAGCCCTAACATGCAGACCTCAACCTTAAGAGCCAGCTCCCGCCCCAGTGCATCTTTAGTCTTGGCTAGTTTCGCTTTCCAATATATCCGAAGGTGGATACAGTCCCATGTCATATGCATAAAGTCTGCATCAGTATGAGTGCATCTCGGGCATTTCCGCTGTTCCCCGCCATATGCAACATTAAGACGATGCAGCGTCATACAGGTCATGTGTAGGTAGTTGAATTGCGTATATTTGAGAGATCTTCTTAGAAGATGGAAGAATCTTACCCCATTCTGCATCTGTAAGTTCCCTGTCCACCATTCTTTCCCATTTTTCCCGTAGCTCTCCCAATGGACTGAGGGTCGTGGAGTGCAAGGAGACGTAGTGCCACTTCACTCGGTGTGACGCGGTGCCCAGGGTATAAAACAAATGTAAAACGGAATGTAACTCTGGCTCCTCCCTAACTATTCCCCACAGCTGTCCAAAGGTATGAGTCAAGGCCTTATATACCAGAAACTGGCATGGTGGGAGACCACAGCTGATAACACCATTTCATATGGGGCAGTCGGTTACTCCACCCACCTTCTTTGCACCTCTGCACCCTTCCAAGGAAGTGGAGTATTTTCATGGTCTGGACCCAAAAAGAGCATTAATGTTCTGCCACAATTGAACCAGAGAGTTGAGTGGATGACCAACTCTTTATAGGGTACGTTGGTTGCAAAGAAAGTGTGTGCTGTTCAAAAGTGGACTATATCTCGCTAGGTTATCCTCTGTATAAAAATCGGTTAGGCCTCAGCGAAGAAAGATCCCCCTAAAGGGCTTAGAGCCCATTCCACCAGAGCAAAGGCGGCCATCACGGCTCTTCAGCGTGGTGTTCCTATTTCTGAAATCTGCCAAGCAGTCACATGGGTATTACTGCACACGTTCGCCAGACATTACTGCCTGGATTCCCAGGTTAGCTGAGAAGGCCTGTTCGGTTGCTCGGCTTTGCAGAATTTTCTACTCTAAACCTTTCCGCAGTCCCTCCTCCGGGGATGGTATTACTTGTGTATCTGTTCAAAGGTAGGCAATCTGCGGCTAGATGTCTGTATCAGATGGACAAGTTACTTACCTTAGGTAATGCCTTATCTGGTAGAGACATGATCTAACTGCAGATTCCTTAATGACCCACCCACCCATCCTCCTCGCAATGCGGAATTGTTTTTAAGTGCCAGGGATGTGCAACTTTTTATAGGGTACATGGGTGCAGTTTTCTTGCTCTTTGCTTTAGATCTTAAAATTTCCGTGTCCGATCACCGCACTACACATATGTAAGCAAGCATGTTCTTCCATCTCGGCTAAAACATTTACCATCTATAGTAGTCGTATGTTAGAGGCGGACCGGTCATTTCAGGCAATACATAAATTCACAATCGACTGCATGAAATTTGTCCAGGAGTTATAAGAAAGCTGAATACCCATCAAAGGCTAGAGTCGGTCTAGTTCATATCCCTCACTTTTGTTAATGAAGAAAAACAAGAATGAACCACTTTTAGTGGAAAATGGTAATGATCATAGGGAACACAATAAGAAATCTATGACACAGGAGAGGAAGGGATGTAGGAGTTAATAGCTGACGTACGTTCATGGTTCAACCATTGGGTGTTGTCCAACGCATGTAGCAGGTGTATATCCATCGAGCTGTTGCAAAATGCATCGCTGAGTCATCCAACAAAACAAGATCTTGGGCATATTTCAGGACCACATTGCAATGACATTCTGGGCGCTTTAAGTTTAAAATATACAGCAGGCCTGACAGTTTCCAGCTGTCCTGCTATATTCAATTACTTTCTGCCTCCAACCTTTTGGAGGACAGGGTCTGGGGACATCTCCCCGGTCTCCTCACATTCTCTCCCTCTCCTATGGGGAAAAAGACTGAAGCATAGAGGGTGCCGGTGCCAAGGAGAAAGTATTTTATGAAGGGGATCGGGGGTCCACTCCTCTTTAGGGTAGAGGCTTTTCCATTCTTGGCTTGACAAAGAGCACCTGGAAGTCAGACTGTACATCCACTAGCTGAGAGGAACACATTACTGGGCTCTCCCTCTTCTGCAACAAATAAAGGGGCGAAATAGAGCGCATGGACCGAGAAGGGGGAGCAAGAGAAAGAACAAACGGAAGAGAAAGAGGCGTGGGGGCAAAATCAAGTAACTCAGTATTTTTCTATTCAGTCTACTAGAACTGACACACTGGAAAAAGACGAAGGAGAACGTTGAGGCACCCATGAACTAAGGTAAAATAAAGAAGGACGCAAAAGTAACTGCTCTGCCAGTGTACTGCATGCCTGTTGCATTGATGGCAGGAGGTGAGGGGCCTGTGTAGGAGTGGAACACGAAAATGATATTGCTGGCCATAAGAGACACCCACCTGGCCCTGGGGATTAGAATCACAGAGGTAAGCACAAACATGGCACTACTCTGCCAAGACCTTCGTTGTGTAGTCGGACACTTCACAAGTGCAGAGGAGAGAGCATCAGACTGTAAGTCACAATAAGGCATTTGGGGAGAAAAAAACTACGCAATTACTGGTAGGAGAAGATGCAGAAGGGAAGGTAAAGAAAATCATTTTTAGGATAGTAGTTGGTATAGAGGAGGTGGACAACACAAAACCAGTATTGTTTCCTGAGAAGTGGTTAAGGGCAACATTACCCACACTGATTTGTGGGGGAACGAGCTCATCGGGCTCTAGCGTCTCAGCCACCTCCAAGACTCCCTCCCAACCCCTAATCATTTATAGCCAAGATACCTAATTACATAGATGCTAGTCTGAGAGCAGCCAGGAAGAGGGAAAAGGTGATATTTGAATCATCCCAAATGACACCAGAGGACGTTCTTTGACGATGTAAAGGAGACACATCAAGCTATGCAACTGATTTATTTCCTTCTGTTTCTATCCCAGCTAAAAGTAATACATAACTCGAGAACCACCTTTTTAGGTTGAGCCTGGGCAGCGCATGCTCTGCTCTGCGGCATGCTGTATTGGAGCATGGAATAGAAGCCCCGTCCACTCTCCGCTCATATTTGTCATTGGTTTGTGTCATTGCCCATCGTAAATACTGGCTTCTGATTCATTAATAGGCTTGTTAGTCCCTCCTTAGTAACACCTTGTCTTCATTTGTAATCTCCCATGAGGACTGGACCTTTTATTTCAGTTGTCACACAGTACTTCTTTTTTAGTCTGCACACACTATTTTCTTTAATGAGTTTCTTCTACTGCAGGCACGACATGCTTTCCTGCAACATTTAGCGCACCGTACGCTCTTTTTCTTTCCAAGCAACCCCGGACAATGGCGGACGCTTCTTTGAATAAGTCTCACATTTACAAGAGTTTGAGATATTGGCATTGTAAATGACAATGCCTTTTATTTATGTGTTAATTACCAAAACAGATAGATGAAAGGCATTGTCATTTAGAATGGCAATAGCTTAAACGCTTGCAAATGCGAGGGATATTGCATTGCAAAGGCTTGTTGGTATTCCTGTCCTGAAGAGGCAAGCGGCAGGTTGGCAGAAAGAATAGACCAGAACAAGGAGCTGAGTGGGAGGCGGGAGAGAAAGGTAGCTTAAAAGACTGGGGTTAGGCTAAAGAAGAGGAAACCGAAAAAAGGTTACTAGCAATTTACTGGAATGATAGAAGACAGTAGTCACGAAGAGATGTAAACAGAAAAAGAAGGCGAAGGAGTCAGTGAGAGGAGGAAGGAGGAGGATCAGGCTACAACAACATGGAACTGTGAACGTGAGATTCAGCTGGGAAAAAAAGATCCCAGGGACCGGAGTTGCTCATAAGTTTGTGAAACAGAATGAATGAAGGGGCGGGTGGAGAAGAGGCCACAGCTACAGGGAGCAATGAAGTTCATGAAGGGTCGCATAGTTGGTGTTCCCAACACAAGGAGGGGTAGTTCCGGAGCCACCAGGTGAAAATGTGAGGAGGAGGAAGGGGTTGAGGAGATTCGAGTTTGCAAATTTGATATGATAGGAAGGAATACAAGAGCAATATGGCTGGAAGAACGAGGGGTCCGAAATTGGGGGCATGTTTATAATTATGGCGTGGAATGTAATCGGGTTGGGAGAGCAACAGTGGGACAATAACTGTGAACATTTAAACTAAATATCTCGCTCCTCCATGAGATGCCTGTGAAAGGTACGGATTGGAGACTCTTAGACCAAGGTAGACATATGCACCTGGCATGCCAGGTCCAGTTAGGGATTAAGAGGGGTGATGGTAATTGCAAGGAAAATGATCCCATTCACCATCATGGAAATCTGGTCTGGCACAAACGGCTACTTCCCAAGGGTCACAGACATATAGGAGTGGCAGTCGTATGCTATCATTAGTGTTTAACCCCCCTCCCAGCCCTAATTAACAGGAGAAAATTTAGAGCAAGGTGGATCTTTTACCTCTTGACACCTCTAATTCGACACACCTCATATGGTGGATTTAATTGTTTTATCTAAGTGATCACGCCAGAATGGATAGGTCAAGGGGGAGTGAGGGCAGAGGAGGAGGTAACAGAAGACTGGAGAGATTCATCAGTAACTAGGAGCTGGTGGATGTAGTGAGATGAAAGTATGCTGGAAAGTCACAATATTCCTATTTCACAGGCGCTCACTGCACATTCTCCGGTCTGGATTATCTCTTTATACTGGGTATGGAGTGCCCAAGGATTTTGGGAGTGCTTGGCAATAAGGATCTCCAATCTTTCGGCATTTATTATTACAAAGTGAGATTCTTAGGCAAAGAACAGTTTCGAGACTGAATGCTTTGGTACTCAAAGGTGAAGAAGCGTCAGGAAAACCTAGACCATCAGCCAGGGATAGTGAGGACAACATAAGGTTAGTTAGCTGTATAGTGGTCCTCTAGGAAGGATAGAAGGCTGTGATTAAGGGATAGCCATAGCTGTAGTACATCACAAATAGTCAACGGTGTGGAAAAAATGCAAGGAACCTAAGGAGGATCGTCTAAGGGGAGAGAGAGACATAAAGACCCTTCCCCTGCAGTTAGCTCTAAGACAACGGGGTGTCTGCGAGAAGAGTACAGATCTGCAGTACATGATGATGCCAGCGCCTTGTACCTAGCTACACATAAATAAATTACATGAAAAGGGAAAGAAAGCTGGTAGCCTGGTTCATGAAGAAAGAAGAGGGGCTGCGGGCTGTCGAAAAAGTGGGCACAGAGGAAGAATATGGCCGGCCGCACCTGCCTCAGAGAGGCTGGACTCCCAGCACCATCATGCTCTGCAACGACATCCTTTGGCGATGGTGGGCTTTGTAAATGTCAACGGTTCTTATATAGTGCCTTATCACCACAAGGTCTCAAGGTGCTTGCTTTGGGAACCCGTCCTGGCTTTTCGCTGTGAGATAACCCATACTGGGCATCCCCAAGGTGAAAGCCAGGCATCCCGCCGCGGGGGGGGGGGGGGGGGCTTAGTGGAGATTAAGCAAGCTGTTGCCCAGAGTTGCAGAGTGTGAACCCGTGATTCGAGTAGGCACCGAAGCGAGAATTATCGAGTCCGTGGACATTTGGGCTCAAGACCCTGCCGCGTCGTGAATTGAACCCGGGTCTGACCTCTGCTTCAGGGTCTGCCTCCTCTAACCAGTGAGCCACACTTCTCTGTAATACTGGGAGATGAGCGCTGTGTGCCCACATCAACTAACACAGTGTGAGCGCTGGGTGGGCGGGTGCTGGATAGCCGCGCCTGGAGCAGGCTGCGTCGGCCTTTTGTGGCAAGACTTAAGTCTAGTAGGGTGCATCCCCAATCCTGGCACACTGACTGTTGGACTTCTGCTCTTCCTTAGTGACACCTGTCAAAGCATCACATCATCCACCAGGTCAGAGCTTATGCCAAGCAGGCCTGATAACTGAACTGGGCGTGGAGGGGGAAGGCGACCTCAACCCATCTACGCCCGTTGTCCATTACGCTGCACCAAAACCAGTAGGCAAGCTCTGGCTCACCACCCCACTGGCCAGAATGAGCAAACCTGACGGAAGGCAGGCCAAGCTAATGTTCAACAGCACCAAAAAAATCTCACGGACACATGGATGCCAACAAGAGACGGAACCCCCTGCACAAACTGCCCACTACACAGAAGCAGAGAACACTGCATGCGGTGTCTATTTTACCTTGGATCATGTGTGCCCCAACTTCTCAAAGTATGGATGGCATGAAGGAGAGACTCAATTAGCAAACCACACGGATCGACCAAGCAGAGTGGTATATCTCAGACGTGGAAGACAATGTAGCCTTAGCCGCCAAGACTCCTAAAGATTGCCAGCAAGATATTGAAGCACTCAAAGCCAAAACAGACTGAATGGAAGCATGCTCTCAATCCATCTCATCTCTGCATCATTGGCATCCCAGAACCCATGAGTATGCAACGAGCAGAAACCTACATCGAAACACTGCTCACTGCAGTTTTCATCAGTGAGAGTCTCTTCCAGATGTTCGTTGTTGAAAGGATGCACCGCTTGCTTGCACCCCAACCAGTAACCGGGTCCCTCCATGCCCAATAAACACAGAATTCTTAAATTACATAACCGATATAAAATACTTCAGATGGCATGCAAAAACACAACATCAGACACAATGTGGTGGTCTCCTTTTATCCAGACTTTACCCAGCCAGTTCAAGAAGCCTGCAGAACATGTATTCCAGCCAAAAAGAAACTACAGGAGATAGAAATGCCTTATGCAATGCTATGTCATCCCTAACTGTGTGTTAACTATAAATAGTAAAACCCATATCATAGACTCTCTAGACGATGCCAACAAACTTGTCAAACAGATATCTAGAAAACGCAGAATGTTTAGCCCACGTGGTGCTGATTCCTCACCCAACATGTTCGATAACTTGACGTGAACAACAACCAAACTAATAACTGTCAACATCCATAATAGGGCATTGACTGCACTTCTTCATCGCTAAAGTCTTGACGGTCAGTGGTGAGGCCAGGACAGGGTCTCGTTCTCTGAACGGTGGGAGCCCGGGACTGACACCATCGTAATCTAGCAGCAACTTTCGCACTCCTCTTGGGGCAGACGCGGCTACTGCATGGTTTGACATTCTAATTTTACTGCTGCTCGGGACCCATGACTTGTCCAAGATACATCTGGCTGATCTCAGTGACCGGAGTACTGATCATCGATAAATCAAACCTAGTGAATATGTTCTTATGTTATAATTACCAGTTTTGTCTGGATAAATATGTAGAGGAGGTTGAGCGTGACGTGGGAAGGTTTTAGAGAGTGGGTTAATAGCCAGATTATGCATACAGCACACGACACAGAGACTGTCATATGCATCACCTACACGACCGGCATGGTAGATGCTACCCGCATAACAAACACTCCCTCAGCTACTTTCACACTTACCACCAGCCATACAAACACCTCGATTTAGATACTGTCCTAGAATGTCCATGGGATTAGCAACTTCTGTAAGGCATGTCTCACATTGGTGTATCTTCACCAGACATGCAATTGACATTACGTTCATCCAAGAAACACACTTGATTAAGCCCAACAAAAACAGCTTTTCTAGCAAATGGGGCGTCTACAAATACTTCTCCTCCTTCTCTACCTAATTGAGGGTCATTGCTATACTATTAAAAAGGGAACGAAATTCAGATTACTCAATCACATAATGGATGACCAAAGAAGATACGTTCAAGTGCAGGGCCTGCTGAATGGACTATATATACATGCTGCTAAACACCCATGGGCTGCATATTGACAACACTGAATTGTTGTTGTCTATCGCACAAGACCTCACAACAGCCACTCTCCGCACAATACTTTAGGTTGGAGATCTCAATATTTCCCCAACAGCCACACCTAGACTACAAGGCAGTGCACTGGACAAGCACATGTTCCCATGAGACAGATTGAAAAATATCGTCACTCAATTTCAAATTCTAGACCTGTACCACGTGGACAACCCGTACGCCGCTGACTTCTCCTTTTATTCTGCGGTTCATGAATTTCAACCCAGACTAGATGACTGGTTGGGTTCCCGAGACGTGTTTTTTTTGGTAGACTCTGTGACATAACCAGAACACACTCTGATCACTCCCATTCACTACTGTCACTACGGCTCCCTGTTACCCTCTGCCCATCTGGATTCTGGAGGCTGCAGCCAACGGAAATATTGGAGCTAGTATTCGCCTCAGAAATCCGCATCGCCATACTCTCATACTTTGTGCTCAACAAAAATTCAGTCTGCCTCTCTAAGGGAAGCCTTCAAAGAGGTGATCCGTGAAGAATGTATTTTGAACGTGCACAGTATTCTCTATTCACTATGAGCCTCCCTTAACAAATAAGAGACCGTAAATACGTTGTCTTGAACAGATTGATGATGGTAGGCCCAGCACTCCTTGATTAGCCAAACTCAGCTTGAAGCTTATAGAGACCCATGAGGAAGCTGAGAGGCAGGTGAAATTTCTCAATAAATCCAGTGAAGCCTGCTGCTATGGAGAGGGCAACAGACTGGTAAAAAGCTAGCTGACACTATCCAACCTCAGTGGGCGGCTTCGGACATCTTCTGGGTAGATTTAGCCAATGGCAACCCCATAGTACAACATGGCAGACGTACTTACTCTCTTCGTACGCCACTACGCCATGTTTTACACAACACAGACCACCAACTTTGCTCACTCCATCATTGACTACCTAAGTAAAGCCACTTTGGTCTGGCTAGAATTACACCAACATGAGCTGCTCTGCCAGCCAATCACCATGCAAGAGATCAAATGGGTAATCGGTTCCATGATGAACGGTTCTGCCTCCGGCAGAGACGGCTTCCCTATAGAAATGTATAAAACTTATATTGAAGAGTTACCTCCGATAATGCTTGAGGTCTATAATGAAGCTTTTGAACAGGGCTCCCTCCGCCTACATTACATGAAGCCATAATTATCACCCTCCTCAAGCAAAGTAAGCAAACGCACCTCTGCGATTCACATCTGCCTCTCATAAAAGTCAACAATTAAATACTGGCCAAAATACCCCGCCACTGCCTCCCGTTATTATTACCTAGCATGATATGACTGGATCAATCAGGCTTTTCAACCTCATCAGAACCGCCACCGACAACCTACACAATTTATTCTCGTTTACCCATCAAGCCGACCAAGCTCTGCCGATGGAGGCTACATTTCTCGATGCAAGTAAAGCATTCGGCTTAGTCGAATGGACTTGCGTGCTAACAATGATCGAGCAAATGAGTTGGGAGGAACATTTTAAAGTGGGTCACATTGCTATACATCAACCTATTGGCCAGGATCAGCATCAACTCCCTTCTTTTGGTCCCATTTCCCATCAGCAGAAGGACGAGGCAGGGTTGCCCCCTGTCTCCTATCATTTTTGACCGGACCGTGAAACCCCTGGCTTGTATCCTTTGAGAATACCATCACCACCGAGACATGCAAATGGGCACATGTAGACTGGTGCTCTCAATGTATACCCATAACATCCTACTTATAGTTAACCATCCAGCAGTACACCGAACGCCTATGTTAGACAAAACCACACAATTCAGAACATTGTCCGGCCTACAAATAAACTGGGAGAAATCAATACTAATGCCCCTCAAACCGAATACCCCATAGCCCACGCCTTCGTACTCACTCCGGAGGAAAGCTCACCCGGTGAGATACCCAAGTATCCAATAGCACACAGGCATAACGGTTACCCGGGCAAGCTATGAGCGCTGCAGCTCCGGCATAGCAGTCGTGGTGGACTGCGGGACAAAGCTGTTGGTGGCGGGCAGGTTGGCCCTCATGAAAATGAGTAATCCTCCGCAAGCTACTTAACCTATTTAAGAATATCCCCATACCGCTCACCAAAGCATTCTTTGACCAACTTAGAACCCTAATGTTAAGACTGGTTTGAGCTGGCTAGCAGCCCAGAATAGCATGGTCAGTAATGCCACTGTTTTACAGGCTTGGCGGATTCTCCACACCAAGCTTTGAAGTCTACTACCTAATTATCCAGGCACAATAGGCACATTACTGGATCCAGATGCGCCTCCCCCCGACACCCTTTTCCACTTGAATGTGGTGTCCGCTCTTATTTATCTCCGCCTGCTGCGCCAAGACATTCTACTAAAGCTCCCTTGTTCTCGAGAGGCAGTTCTCATGGTCATCTGCATGCTATGGGCATGGGCAAGACTGTCTACTCTTATACTATCCGAAGCGTTGTATTCTCTATACTTCCCATTGCCAAACAACCCGTTACTGACCGTGATGACGGAGGTAATAGTGGAAAGACAACTGCAAAAACAATCATTACATACAGTAGGCGACCTCTTTATAAATTATGGTTTCGTGTCATACATGGAATACCTACATGGCACTATAGGCAATCTACGGCACATCTTGACATACCCCTGGCTCCATAACTCCATGCGGGAGCTGTACACATCATTCTGGGAGGCACCCCCCAGAATGGCTGTTATTTTCAACGCTCTACACAAATCCTATTGCCTCTAAGCTAATAACCCTGATGTATAATGCAATAGCATCCACTACACTGTCAGCCACTGTGTACACTGAATTCATCCGGGAATGCGAACTCGGCCAAGAACTGACAGACGCACAATGGGCATATTGCAGCTATCAGACCCAAAAGAATTCCTCTACTGACCGGTTTGGATTCATACATGTAAACTTCCTACTCCCATTGCTATGTTTAGATACTTCCTTTCCCCTGACACCAAGTGCTGGAGGTACAGAGCCCTCGCTGCAAATTTCTTGCATATGGCCTGGGCATATCCTACAATCTATTACTACTACCAGAAACGTATCACCGAACTGCAGGCAGTGATCTCCTCAGGTCTGACCATAACTTCCATGCTGGCACTTCTTGGCTATGTTAAGGACATGGCAAAGCTCTACCGTAAACTTGTAGTCCTGGCCCTACGTTTGGGTAAAGTGTAGGGTAGTCATGAAATGGAAATCACAAGCCTCCCCTACATATGTTTAATGGCTCTGGGATTTTACTGACTGCACCAAGCCCGCAGAAAACTACAGCACACTTCTCCCTCCTTCATCCAGACCTAAGAATATATGGACCCCGCTCCATACGTACCTGGCTGTCTGAATCTTAGACCCTGAACACCTTCATATTCAAAACGACAGGTAACTGCCTCTGACATGCACATTCTAGTGATCACCAAATATGCGTGAATAGCACTGGTTATGAGTCCACTGTTATGATGCTTTATGCGCAACACTGTACATCTTATAGTTGCGCTTTCAGTGTACATACCAGGCTACTTTGCATGGACAGTGACAACTTGCTGTATATGTCTGCATTGTTTCATTGAGAATGAAAATAAAAATTAAAAAAATATTAGCAAGCCATAGTGCTTTAACCCTTCTCCCTCTGTTGTTAGCATTATCTTAGTGCCTCAGTTGGAGTATATATTAATTGAAAAGAGTGAAAAGCTGCATGTCTTTCTTTGATAATGTGGAGCAGTTTTCAGCTGAGCTTTGGTATCTAAAGTAAGATTCTGGACATAAGAGCCCGCCATAGATAGCCTGCTAACACTTTGCTGTCATTCCATTTTTATTATAATTGCTAATTAATATAATTATAAACCTTTCATGAGTGTCCTCCCTGAATTTAAAGCATGTTTTTTTTTTCTCCAGCTCTTTCTCTGTAATTTCTAATACGCTCATTTGGAAATAATCTGTTATTCAAAACCTGCCTTTGGAAAATCCTTCCTTCCCGTTGTTTAACTTGCACTCATCTCATATTGTCCATTAACATACTACCTACTTATCCTTCAAAACCTAGTTTCAGTTTATCATGGTTTTTAATGCTGTAGTTCATCTGCCAAATGTATCTGAACTCCGATTACCCTTTCCAGTATTTTATGTGTGTAGTATATATTAAGCGCACATATCACACATATGCAGGAGCCCCTTCGTGCTGTAGTGCATTACCACAGCCCATTGAAAAATTGGATTATTGGTTAAAAAACATCTTTTCAGTTGATTCTTGAAACTGAGGCAACCACCTTGATAGTGAGGTGAGAGGGGCGTTGAATTCTGCATCTTAGCAGTGGAAATGGCCCAGTCACCACTAGAAACCTTGTTAGATCGAGGGAAAGTAAGAAGGAAACGATTAGCTGAATGCAGATTTCTTCTGCATTGTGCCAGGACAATTTAGCAGCTAGAAAAGTGGAGGTTTTTCTATGAACAGCCTTGTGTATGATGGCCATGAATTTGAAGATAAACATGTTATATGCATAGATAACCAATGGCGAAATTTCCCTGTAGGCTGGTTACATCTGGCACAATCAACAAGAAGAGCTGCTGCATTTTGCAGGAGCTGAGGAAGGTGAACTAGTTTGGAAGGCAAGGCCAGATCAAATACTATAGTCCAGACAAAACTGAATTGATGCATTGATGACAGGGATATGAAAAACGAGATCCAGAGGAGGAAGACGTTTTTCAAGTTTTTTCGCTGGAGAAAGCAGCTCTTGTCCACCTTGGAGCTAAGAGTCAAGATAGATGCTTACATTTTTTTACAGACTCCACAGATGCTGGACGTGGGCCTATCACAACAGGCCAGATAGTTTCGAGTCGCTGAGCACAGTCTGCAGGTACAAGCAAAATAATCATTTTCAGTGGATTAACTTTCAGGAAGTTCTGAGAAAACTTCCACCTGGTGATGGCTAGAAAATTACTCATCACCAGACAACTAGAAACTCCAGTTACCACAATTTCCTGTCACATCTCTTGGCCTCACCACTTATCTCTGCCCATCGGGCTACCCTTAAAAAACAGTTGATTGACACTGAGAAGCAGCGGACTGTCGCAACCACCCACCTACTCGTTCTGAAGTTCCATCATCCCTTCTCTTGCATGAGTTCTAGATGCATTCTTCACCCATTCCATGTTGTATAACTCTTTGATCTGTCACTATCCCCTCGTCTCTGTTATCCTTCCCAGACTCGACTCTTGTATGCACCACTCATCCTTTGGACCTCACCAATTCTCCGCACATCACATCCCCTCTTATGTCTGTGGCATTCCTTAAGCATCTGACACTCCAGCCACTTGCAATTGTTCTTCTCTATCATGCAACTGTTTTCCCACTGGACACTGACCACCGAACTGCTATTTCGTCAAGCATTCGGAGTGATTTGAGATCTGCAGAGCTGTTGCAGGGGATATAAAGTTGAGATGTATGTTGTCTTCGAGATCCAAACTTCAGTACCAAACTTACCAGAGTTTGGCATGCATGTGTTTCCTGGTCACGTGGTTCAGTCATGCAGTTTTATTCCATGTAACTTTGTAGCCTTTCAGTCCACAGCTTGCCATCCTGTTAGCATGCAACATTTCATTGTTTTGTACTCTTTCTCACTCCTCCTAGTTCCACTATGTGGGCTGCCTGCTGTAATTGGTTCTGCTTGGACAGCCAGCCAGAGGAAATCACACCACATGCTGGAAACCGAACGCAGGCATACTCGAACCCTGGCTACAGCACACCCCCCAATTCCATGCCATCGTCAAACTGCAGAGGCTGTGGGGGGCGCTTCGAAAATGCTGCAAGAAAAGTAAGTGGCTAAACAATGTTTTTAATTGAGGATGATGATGAAATATGTATAAAAACTCAATACTGCGAATGGGATGTGCTGGTGCTTAGGAGAGCCAATATAAAAGTAATAGTTATTTGCAGAAATAGGTGACTCCTCTGTCCTTAGCATACCGCAACACCTCAAAAATTACAGTAGACTGAACAGCCAGGTTTTCAATCCTTCGCTTAGATGGCTTGCTTCTCTTAGGTACAAAGGCACATCATTCCATACCTTTGGAGTAAGGAAGGAGAATGCTGTTCCGCCCTTGTGTGAATGCTGTACGTGTGGAAAATTGAGGTGACATGCATGTATTGAAGGAAATGATCTTATTAGGCTTCTAGACCTGCGATTATGAAAGATACACTGAACTCATAAACACTAACTGTCTCTGCCAACGTACAGGATCGTCGAACACTTTAATGAAGTAAAATACTCTCCTTAAAAAAACAAATAAATTAATTCTTAAGAAGAACATTTTTAAACGTAGCAAAATCGTTTTTTGCAGTTTTAAACAATAAAGATGGAGAAGATATTTACTGCTTAATAAAGTGGAAAAACATTACTGTCACTTTAAGTCAGCCAATCCCACTCCGTTCAGCCGAAAATGTAATTGCATAAGTCATGTTTGTGGCAGCTGAAAAAGTAAATTTTCCATTCTGTGGAGCAAGCTTGCTGACCATTGACCTTTCCTTTTTCACCATTTTGACACGCATTTTTGCAATTTTTAACCCTTTTCTTACAGGATCACAATGACGTAATTCCTTGTGATGTGTCAATTTTGTGACCAAAAAAAAAATCAGAGCACTGTGCACATGCCTCTTATATCCTTAGCCTACAAGACAGTCATACTGTTGAAGAATGGCCATTATGTTAGATAAGAATCCTAGAGGACAGGGCAAATTGACAAACATCCCAAAAAGTCTAATTCAAGTCTGCTGTGGTATCACAACCTCTTAGAAAAACTAGGAGAAGTGGCTGCCTCCACCTCAACATTTTATAAGACTTTCTGTAAACCATCTCCCACGGGTCAGGTCAGTAAAAAGGAAGCACCACCATTATTCATACCATTTGGGGCTGATATCAAGAGGTGTGATGTTGAGGCATCCATTTCTGTTGAAGGCTCTTAGGACACTACATCTAGGTTATTTTTGCCAAGAATGTTGTAAAAGCGCCGGAGTCAGTCAGTCAGTAAAACTGTATTCGGTTTTTTTACAACCATAAAAGTATACAAATAAGCAGCATATCATTCAATAAATTAAGCAAGTCAGAATCATAGAATATTCAACACACCTTCTTCAGCCTATAATCCATATATATTTAAAATAGAGGATAAAAGACAATTTAAGATTTATTAAAACCAACATTTCATTTTTAAGGCACATAGTCCTTCGAGTATGTCTCACACATTACTTCTATCCATTAATAGCTCATTCTCCTTGTAACTTAAAAGATCTAACCCTCATCAGTACTCTTTACATTTTAGGAGCTCTTTAACTTTTTTACGTATTTCTCCATGGCACAGGCTATATATGAAAAACGAAATGGGGAGTATTTCACTATCAGAGCATGTCACCTACATTAGTACATGCTTTACCTTTCACATACACTGCACCCTGCCCAGGGGGGTAGCTTGGGCCTTCCATAGGGGTGTCCAATGTGCACAGAAAGGGAAAGGTGAGGCCTAGCCAGTAGGGACAATGGTCAGGTCAGCATGGCAGTTAGCAACTGCACACAGGCACTCGGTGGCAGGCCTGAGCCACCATTTTAGGGCTACTCATGTGGGTGGCACAATCAGTGCTGCAGGCCCCCTAGTAGCATTTGAATCACCAGCCCTGGCACACTTAGTGCACTTTACTAGGGACTTACTGGTCAAACAAATATGCCAATCATGGATAACTAATCACAATAACAATTTACCTAGGGAGCACTTGCACTTTGGCACTGATCAGCAGTGGCAAAGTGCCCAAAGCATCTAAACCAGCAAAAACGAAATCCAGCAATGCGTAAAAAATATAGGAGGTAGAGGAAAAAAGTCCAAAGACTCCAGGTCTAACACATCATATTCACTGTGGATGATTTAAAAAAAACATTTAATTGTTTAAAAAGTAACATACATTAAAAACACCCTAATGGCAATCTTGCTGTACATCCGATGTTCGCCAGTATAAATGACAACACATTACAGTCTGGGAGTTGTCCGCAGGGGTGGCCCTCACCCAATATTTGTAGAGAATAATGTCTTTCAATAGACCTAGTTATTGGCTACAGTCCCAGCTAAGTGGCCCAGACATTGAATCTGCTGCCCTTGTCTCCCTTAAATATCCTCTAATCCTGGGGATTTCCTTGTATTCCCGCAACTCCAGCCGGGGGCTCTAGACCTTCATAAACTTTTGAGGGCAACTCCTTGCAAGGAATATGTTTTTTTTTTCTACCTCATGTACCTGTCCATATTTTGTGCCCAACACTGCTGCTGGCGAAATACAGTGCTCCCCCAAAGTTTGACAATATATCTTCGAGCGATATTACAGAACAATAGTGCATACCATGACAACGTTTACTCACCCCATATTGCCAAGCACTCCTCCTGGGCATTCAGATCAAGCTCCAACCCCATGGTCTTTGTAAGGAGTTGATGTATTCCCTGCCAGAGCCCCTGCGGAGGGGGGGTCAGGTCCATACCCCGTGCGTCGCTGCACACTCTTGTTGGAACCCTCATAAGCGCAAATTGTTATCTGGCTTTTCTATTCTATACAGTTAAGGTATAGTGTAATACCCTTAGTGTATTGTTTTCTGTTGTATTAGTTGGAAATCCATTCTAGACGCCTATTCCCTTGGCCACATAGTCCTTCAAGTGCATGCATGCTTCCAAACACACGAGTCCTCAAGCCTGCCACGATCTTGTTCTCACCTCTCTTTTAGTCTTGCCAGGGGTCGATGGCAGTTACTTAACTAAGTTTTGTAGATGTGTGAAACTGAACGCAAATGGAGTGGTGTCAGCACCACCCTTTATTCCAACGTGATTCCTCCTCTAACTTTTGCAGCGCACATTTGGCCAGGGTGCTTTTAATCTGCAGATTTTTTTATACCATTGCAGTTGTGTCCGCTATAACTGTGCTTGGAGCACTTTAATGGGCAGCATGCCGCAAGTTCCGCACACCACCCAACCTTGATATGCAGACATGGCCCCATTTCTGAAACTCCTCTAGTTTTGTCAGATCCTTGAGAGTATCTGACTCCCAAAAGGGGATTTTCAAGGTGTAGGAAAGGACCTCTTTATGTATTATCATCTTCCCTCCACTCCAACAGCCAGCCCCAAATGTTTTGGACTGATGCTACTAGTCTTTTAATTATTTAATGCACTGGGCCCTGCTTTCCAGGCCCATTGCAAATTCTCTGACTTCCCCTTTAAAGTATATGTACTATTGGCTAATACCCAGTTGGCTCATTTAACTTACCAACAAGTCACTAAGGCTGGTAAGTTAATTGTTTCTAGGGGACTGCAGTACTTAATTGTGCCACCACTGCAGTGACAAGGTGAAAGCGGGACTCTAGGCCTGCTAATGTAGCCTAGTCAAACCGCTTTAAAACAGCCACTTTGATGTGGCAGAATAAACACTTTTGACAGGTCAAGTCCTTCTTAGGTAAGGCCTTGGTAACCCACAAAGCAGGGGTGCACAATATTAAAGAGCAGGGCATATTTCTTTTGTGTTTCACATGCCCCAACAGTGAAAATGCGAATTTGCTGTTTTTACTGTAGCAGAGCCGCTGATCCCATTGGCTAATATGGGTTCAGGGCCGGACTGGCCTTAGCTGGCACCGGGCAATCCCCCGGTGTGCTGCACAGGTGGGGGCCGTTTTTGTTAAAGGGCCGTTTTTGCAGCATAGCCCTGTACCAAAATCGGCCGAAAACTGGCCCTGGCAAAGAGCCCGGCGGCACCTCCAACCCCCCGAGTGGGGGAGGGGGCGAGCACTTTGCCAGGGCCGGTTATGGTTCCCAGTCCTGCCCTGTATGGGTTTGCACTAACAACTGCACTAAGTATTAACTTCCATTTGGGACCACTAAAGAGAGTACTCTGAGGTGTCAAATTATTTTTTACATTAAACTTGACTTATTGCCGAGATCAGATTTAAGATAACTTTTAATAGATCGATAACTTTAGAAAGTCACCATTTTGTTGCTTCGGACCTCCGGCAGCCTTTCCTATCTATCTGTAGCATTTTTCATCCGAGTCAACATGCTGCCTCCCTGCTAGGAAGTGTGAAGCTCTCCCAGGAACAGTGAAGAAAGAAATGGTGGAGTAGCTCATAATGCTGGGTACACCCCAGGAATGTGTCCAGAACTACTCACAGGGAAACAAGTCTTTCACTTTCTTGGTTTAGTGTAGAGAGGACTATCACGGGACTGTTTGATGGCCAAACCTTCAGGAAATTATGTAAAGTGAAAGAGTTGCTTCGTGAGAACTATTGCCCATTGGCTAGTGAGTCCTCCCTTCCCACAAACGAGAAGACTGCATAAAAGTGGCACCCAGATCCACAGTCTTCAGATCACTACTTGACAAAAAGAAGACAGAATAAGGATTGCCCTGCTTCTCCCTGGAACCAACAAAGAGATGCTTCACTGGACTGAATCTGCTGCACCCAGCTTTTGAACGAAACTCCACTGGTGCCTGGACTGAAGAAGTGACTTGAAGGGCTCGAGGAATAGCAACCCTGTTCAGCATCATGTATGCAAAAGCTGAAGGAAACCAGCTCTCCCAAGGGCCCAGCTATAAAAGAAAGCATCTCCGTCCTGGACTCCAAAATTCCTGCTTGGAGACAGAGTCCCTATCCTCGTGGGACCCATGACCAAAGTTGAAGTGGCCTCCAGTGGACCACCAAGTAAGAGAAACTTATCTACAAGCATCCGCTAAAGACCGCCGGAACTGGGAGAGCAGTTGACCAGTGGCGACTGCATTTGCACTGAACTGAGGTCAGAGACTACCTATGATGCTCGCGCATACCAGGGTGGTCCCAGGAACACTATCTGCATGTCTGCAGAATCAACAGCATCTTCAGGATCCTGCACCCAGCCTCTGGAGCATTTCTTGACTGTACCACGTTAAAAAGGGCAAAAATGCACCGAGGACCCAAAGATTGCTGGAAGCAACAGGTAACTGTCCTCCTGCACCCCAGAGCGGCTAAAGAGAGGACTTCCACCATCAGGAACCTGAGTGGTCGGGTGACTAGCTCCCAACCTGTTTTGTATAGTCAAAGAGAGTTCCAACAGGCGTTTTAGCCAATTTATATAGTGATGCTTTCCCCATTGCTTTATATTTAGCTAGGATGTGGACAATATTATGACACATAAAGTCTTTGGGGTCTGTTGTAATAAATATTTCAAGATACTTTAAATCCACGGTTCTCCACTGTGAGTGTCAGTCCCATATTGTCGGGGGCTACTAGCTGGTCAGGGAATATGGTATGAAATATGCTTTGGACTTGTGGCAGTTAATATTTATGCCCACATATTGTGCAAAGAGTCCTAGTATTTATAGCACCCTGGAATCGTGTTTTCGGGCTTTGCCAGGTACAGCAAGAGGTCGTCCACGTATATGTAGATAACATCTTCCCAGTGTGGGTCCCAATGGAGACCCGTCACCAACAACGCTTATCTCACCCACTCTGCTGTCAGGTGCACCACATGAGCGAATAATAGGGGGAGGTAGGGCAACCTTGTCTCATCCCTCTACCTAGCTGAAGTTCTTCTGTTTGTGTCCCATAAACTGGCAACATCACACCAGGCAGGGTGTGCAGCAACCACATCCAGGCCCATTTGTTTTGGAGGACTGCTATTCGGTATAGCCATTCGGGAGATTTAAATGCCTTTTCAGTATCCAGTGATAATAACCCTGCCGGCTCTTGAACCCTGCCCAGTTTCCCCATAGGCATAAAAGAGTAAGTGCTGGGCCCAGCATTTGTTTCAGAAGCCTGTGGCCGGCACTTTCCAATATCGGGTCGCTGAATACCTAGAAAGGAGGAGTCTTCATTCCACCTCATTCCTCTTAAATCCTCCGCCAGGCACTCTCTGCCTCTTAAGCTCGCTCTTGCAGATTTTTCCATCGCTGCTTTCCCTTCCTCCTCTCTTCCCCCCTCTTTGTGTTTTTTTTCTGTCTTTTATTGGATCAAAGATTGCAGAGAAATAAATAAGTACTGATCCCCAAGAATGAGTACCGACTGGAGCCCACCTGTATCCACTGGCTAAAGTTAGGGATTAGGAGCACCCCACTACCCTATCTCCATAGCAACACTAAAATACATCCCATCTAGGAAGCTATACTAGTGGGAGCTGGTAGTACTATGGCCATGTTTGTAGGCATCTTATCCAGTTTATCTATACAAGTGGTTATTGGTCAGATATTTTTTCGATTTCAAAGAATTGTTTATTCATAATTTCAGGCAATTGTTTTATGGGACCAACTCACTTAATATTTGGTAGGAAGACGCCCTTTTGCTCACAAGGACATGGGATGAAGGGATCTCGAAACCTGGTAGAGTTGAAACTAGATGAGAAGAAATAATCCCTGTGTTTCAGAGACTAGCCAAACAGCACCAACTTAAATCCATTCATTGTTACCTTGACAGAAAAGAAACTTTAACACAAGAGCAGCAAAATGGCACTGCTCTAAAATATACCTTACTACGGGCCAGAAAGGAAGACTACTCTACCAAAACTTCCTCCTATCCTTATTTGCAATCAGAACAGGGACTAGGATACAGAATTGTGCCTCAGACCTCCCAAAAACAACTCCTGGTGCCCAAATAATTTTGCAAAGCTGTACTGCAACTCACCTACAGTCTTAGGGAGCTGAAAAAACACTGTACCTCATGCTACATTTGAAGGGTTCTGAAGTGTATATGGAGATGGTCTGGTGTCGCAAGCAGTGTTCAGAATGTCAGCTAATGAATCCAGGAAGGATCCCTAGAGCCCAGCTTCAGCCATCACCTGTGTTCTAAAGTCCAATACAATGAGTAGGAATATATTTAGTTGACCTAGTAAAGCCCTACGGGAAGAGCTATAAATATATCCTCGTGATCATGAGCTATGCTGGCAAATATCCTGAAGCACTTGTGGAGGACAGTAGTGGCCCACATATGCAACATCCTCATTCCCTTCTTTCCATGCATGGGTGTCCCCTGTGAAATCATCATGGACCAACTTCATGTCTCCACCAATGACACAACTTTTTAAGACTTTACAGCATATCAAGCCCTCATTGTACCATCCTCACACAGGCAGATTGGTGGAACACTTTAATCAAACAAAACAAATGCTAAGTAAAGCTATTGGAAAAATGGCAAGGATTGCGATAATGTGCTGCTGCTCATTTAGTTGATTCTATGAAGTACACTACAGTTTTCCTCGTGATACAGCCCATTTGAGTTACTGTTCCGAAGACAGCCCTGGTTTTTACTTGATATGACCTTCATGGATTGGTGGAAAAGTCCTCAAGCGGAGTCTAACGGATGTACAGATACCATAAGGACTGCCCCCTCAAATCTGGTTGCTAACAGCCTTTTGGCAGAGGGGCATTGCCCCTTCAATATGTTGGAAACAGTAGGTTCTGTCACACATTGAGTAGAACATCTATATTGAAAACATTTCACATAGTTATACCACATTAACTTAGTAACAAAATGGGAAGAACGGTCCGTAATGCTTGTGCTAGGAATCGCCCACTCTAGCAACAGTATAGGAAAATATGCATGGTACACAAATTTAAAGGAAAAAAGACTACATAAGTCTCCACTTGATATCCGATGCTTAGAGAAGAGCATTGCAACAAGAGTTACAAAAGCATGTAGAAATGAAACAGAATTGAACCCTCCAGATGCAAATGGACATCACCTATCATACTTGTTTCAAGATATGACAATCAATCAGGTTTTGATTTCTTACAAATTAACGATTTCTGTGCTTTTGATGCATATCCCTGCTGAGGGTTAAGGATTTCATTGAGAGACTTGGAAAAGCCAGGTACATAAGCATGCTCGATCTGACAAAGAGGTACTAGCAAATGCCCCCAAGATCTGCTGATCTGTACAAAACTGTATTTTATACCCTTTCAGGGATATTTCAGTTTACCATGCCTGTCTTTGGCCTACATGGAGCCCAGGCAACATTAAAACGTCTAATGGACCGCATCTCATCCCCTCTTTAAGCATATTTATTGGCCTAGTTGGAAGATACTGTTATCTTTAGCGCCGACTAGCAGCCTCAGACAAGGCCCTTAGATTCAGTTCTCAGTTCACCAAATGGGGCGGGACTGATTATTAATACCTCTAAATAGTCTTTTGCCATTTCAGTCAGATATCTAGGATATTCTTAAGAGAATTATATGATACAACCCCAGGTAGATAATATAGAAGTATTAAAAAAAAAAAAAGCCTTTAGCCTCGAGTGAAGAAGGGATAAAGACCTTTCTGGGTTTTATGTTATATAAAGTTTGATCCTCATTTCTTGTCTTTCTTCTTGAAAACTCTACTCGAAGAACATCAACAGAAAACAAATAGTTTGGGATGCCCCACAGGAGAAGCCATTTATATCCTTAAAATGAGAATGGTGACCCTGTTCTTAGGTGTCTTGGTTTTCGCTACAGACTGATGTCTCCGGTACTGGCCTGGTTGCTGTACTGTTGCATAAATGGGAGGATGGGATGCATCCAGTTTTGTTCATTAGCAGGAAGTTTTTGCATGAAGAATATTTTGCTATGATTGACAAGGATTACTGAGCCATCAAGTGGGCAGCAGAATCCCTCCCCTTTACTTTTTGGGACAGCGCTTTTTATATCTAAGGGACCATTCTCCACTTACTTGGTTATCTCACCAGAAGGACAATAACTACCAAGTTTAACAGTTGTTTTAAACCCTTCAGTCTTTTTCATTTACAGTGCTCCACAGGCAGGGATCTCTACAATCTAATATGGACTTCTTTTCCTGGTTCTCAGCTGACACATCTGCATGAGAAGATGCGTTGCAAGGCCAGGAGCTTAGTCTCATTTTTTTTGTTTAAATATCTTTATTTGCATTTATAGCGCCCCATAAGTGGGCAATAGGGTATTTACATAGTCCTGCTATTTTCTCCCTATATAATGACGTGCTTTCCGCATGTGCCCGTACTAGAAGTGAATTTCTCCAACTGGCTGCTGTGGGAGGGTCGGCATCCTTCCATCTTTTGGTAATTAGCCTTTTAGCTACAATAGGCTCCAGGTCAATAAACCTAGATGTAACCCTGTGTTTCTTTGATCTGGGGTAAAAACCCAATTCGCACACCTCCCATGTTTGTGGCAATTCCCTTTCAGTGCATGCTGTGAGTGCCACGTTAACCACCCTCAAGTATGTATGCAGGAATGCACAGGAACACAACATGTGAAAAAAGTCTTCATTCACCTGCAGACAGCGGGGCATGTTGATATAGTTATATGAAAGTATTTGTTTATTTTCTCTGGAGAAAGATATGCTGTATTTACAATATATGTCTGAATCTGGAATTCTGTGGTATATATGTGGCCAGTATCATGGCCCATTCGCGGTCTATCCTTGGGTTACCTCAGTCTTCTTCCCATTTGGAGCGGTGGGATGTTAGAGATTGTGTGGTGTGTATAAGTAGTGCTTCCGCCAACCAGTGAACGTTGTGGGACCCGTTACCCACAACGTGTAAGTATTGCAATAGGAGCTGTGTTTCAGGTTCAATGTTAATGTCGCCCCATGCAGCAGTGAGGGATCGCAAAATGGAATTATATAGTAAGAATTAACCTGTGGGTAAATTATAGTCCTCTGCTAGTTCTTCAAATGGTATCAAGACGCTCTTGGTGTAAAGGTCGCCCAACGTATGCAGGTCCGCCGCATGCCAGCACACCAGTGCCCCATTGGTGATGCTCGTTTTGCCCTTGGGTATTCCTAGAAGTGGCAATGACGGGGCATAAGGGATCGTGTTCCTAGTGAGGTATAGGCTTCTTCTGTAACAACGATGTGCCAAAGCAAGGCATGTCTGCCGCAAGTGCTGAGCAGTAGGGTGAAACTGTTGATATATCTGGAATTGGGACTGTGAGAAGTTGGCCTGGTATATGATGCTCACTAGTTCTAGTGATCACCTTGTACCATGCCAAGCAACCCTTATGGTGCAGGTTGTAAAGTCAACCTTATAGACAAGCTATCCTAGGGGTAGCATGGACTAAGCAGTCTTAGGCTAAACTCTGTAAAGGCATGTGAAGCAAGCTGTTTTACCATACACAATCCCTTGAATACCAAATGAAAGGACACCACACAGATATATATTGAAAATATATATGGATTTATTACTACAAATATCCCTGATACTCTTTATGAGCACAGAAGCAAATGCGTTAAAACAAAACACAGTTAAAATACACAAAAGTTGCACAATTATGGATGAGCCCTAGGGGCCACCTAAACCATATACTAAGAAAGTGGTATAAGAGATGCCACTTGGACAGGAAATAGGCCTAGGGCCTGGGGAATCGCTGGAGCTGTTCGGGACTAACAGTGAAGAAGTCGGGAAAGGCCCGCGGGACTCGGGTGCAGGGTTTAAAGTGCACACACTCACCAATGCAAAGTCTATGGTGCGTAAAAAGTACAAAGTTAGTTAGAAAGGAACCTTCCGAGTGACCTAGAAGGATGAAACTTCAGACACAGACACTAGAGGTGTGTACCAGTGTGGGAACACCAGCGGAGCTGAGTTACCTCACCCACAGGAAGCGGGTGCATAGGGTCGAAGTAGTGTCGGGTTTCGTCACGCAGGTCGATGGTGCTTGGAGCTGAAGATGCTGCAGGCGGCTCGATGTGAAGAGTTCCGGTGGATCCAAGGGTGGATCTGAAGAGGTGAAGACCTGAAAGCAGAGGGGACAATGTTCAAAGTCACTAGCCAGTGACTACCGTGGAACCAGAGTGGAACCAGGCGATGTCGGGTGCAAACAGGCGTCGAGGTGTAGCTTCTTTCAGCAGCCACGTGGACACGAGGGGTCGAAGACGTCCAGGAGTCGGTCACGAGCTGTCCCACGCAGGCTTCTTGCTGTTGGCGGTGTCGGCAACTTGATTGAAGCAAACAGGCCTTGGCTAATGCAAGCCACGCAGGAATCAAAAAAAGGCTTGTTACTCGGACCAGCAAGGTCAGAGCAGGGGCTCCTTTTTACAGGAGCAAGGGCAAGTCTGGAGCAACCAGACCTGCAGTGAAAGTTGTAGGTTTCGTCGCCAAGATGGCCACTAGCCGCGTGGCAAGTGGACAGGAAGGCGCGTCGAGTGGCACAATGCAAAAGGGCCCCACGCAGATCGTGGAGATGCTGGGGGGCTGATCTTCGGTGCAAGGGCTGCTCGAGGTTGGGGCTTCTCAAACCCCAAAGCACAGCGTCGAGGGTGCCTCTGATGCTGCGCAGTCAGCGTTTCGGGGGTCTTCCAAGAGGTCCGGTCCCACATCTCTCGGTGCCTCCACGGGTCCCTTCTTTGCAGGGACTGTGAATCGGGCTGTGAGAAGTCTGGGAGTCTGGGTCTTGTCAGGCTCTGGGCTCGGGCTCCGGCGGGAGGCGGCGGCAAAGCAGACGTCGAGTTGCTGGTTGGTGCCTGTGTTCACAGGGTGGTCACTCCTTGGCCACAAGGGAGATTCTCTTCCATCTTCTGAGCAGCAGAATGTCGAAGTCCAGTCTTCTTCTGTATTTCAAGTTGATTCAGGATGATCTGAAGTCTCAGGACACAGCTCCCACTCTTATTCGAATCTGGGGGGCCGGATCACCTACTAGGTCCCTCCTCTGGGTGGAACCAGGAAGGGGGGTGGTTACACCCCCTTTCCTTTGTCCAGTTTCGCGCCAGGACTGGGGCTGGAAAGCCCCAGCACCGGTTTGAACTGGCCTATGCACAGGGACACCTTGTGTGCCCCAGGCATGTCTGATTGTATTCAGCCCTGTCCTACCCAATACACAAAATCCTGTCTGGGGTGGTGCTAGCACCTCCCCAGGCAGGAAACCCTTTGTCCAAGCTGCCCTCGCTGGAAGGACTCCCAGCAGCAGGAGGTCAGACTTGTGTCTGTGGTGGCAGCATCCATTTTGAGATGCTAAGGCTCTGTTTAACTTTAACCGGGGTTCAGGCTAGGTACATGTCGTATCCCTCTAGAAGGGTGGAATGCTACCCCCGTCACCAGAACTGGCGAGGGGGTAGTATTCCAATTCGTATGACACCTTACTCGACATGTTTTGATAAAGCCAAACCTAAGATTATAATGCACTTAAGAGTATATGGTATGGCAATATCATGGAACAGCTAAAGGACATGGTTCCGAAAGCTGCAGACAGGCTCAGCTCATGCCAGAGCACCATCTCACATATTTCCAAGCACTCTGCCTCCAGAATTGATGAGGCCTTCCATAGGAGTGACTGATAGGAACATATGTGTCCATTTTAGGTTAGGTATAGGCATACTACACCTAAGTAAGGGGTGATTACACCGACTTACCCCAGCTGAGTGATCAGCCAGTTGTGTCAATTATGGAGGCCAGGCCAGGGGTGGCACAATACATGCTGCAGCCCCTGGTAGGCCTTGGAAGCACCTATGCCCTGGGTACCTGGGTACACTGTTACAGGGGCCAATAAGGTGAACCAGTTCCAATTGTGTATGTACCTAAGGTACATGGAGTCCATTTTAAGGAGAGAGCAATTAGCCTGGGGCCCTGAATAGCAGGATCCCAGGCCAACTATGTCAAAAACCAGCTAAACACCAGGCAAAAAGTTTGGGGGTAACCATAGTCCGATATCCACCTTCCTACAGGGACCACAGCGGTTGTGTGGTGGCCGTGTCATCTAGGCCAATACCCGCCAGCCATTTTGCCACCCACTGTAATTGTGCCGCCAGGTAATACAACTCCAAGTTGGGGACCGATTAGTTGTTCTTAGTCGTGAAAGATGGTGGCCGGAACATAAACTGGAAGGTTTGTACAGTAGTACAGCAGCTTCAGCAACACTACCATCTTAGGGAGTGCTACTCTACCCATCATGGTCAATGGGAGTGTCTTCCAAACTGGATCTGCGCCCCAATGGCAGATATTGCTCTAATCAGATTACCTTCCAGGATATCAGTAGGGTCTGTGTATATAAAAACGGCAAGATAGCGGAATGTAGACAGGTGCCAGCGGAGACGGGAATCGTTCATACGAACATTGGGATCACTGATTCCGTCTCGAAAGGGATGCAGCCTGACTTTTCCCCGTTTCACCCGGAGACCCGAGACCTCTGCAAAGTTAGGTAAAGTATCCACAATAGTAGCGGGGATGTCATGCAAATCCCTCAAATATAATAGCAGATCATCGGCGTACATAGAAACCATTTGTAAGTTATCCCCCAACTGAATGCCCAGATCTACACCCTCCTTGCGCAGGCACGCCGCCAGTGACTTAATGGCAAGTGAGAAAAGGAGTGGCGATAAAGGGCAACCCTGCCAGGTACCTCTTTGTATCTGGATTTTTTCCGATATCAGTCGGCCGGTGCGGACTCTGACAGATGGCTACATGTATAGCAGCCGGATCATGTGCAGAAATTAGTCGCCCAGACCATACCCCTGCAGCACCTCATAAAAAAGGTACGGCCACTCGAGAGAGTCAAGGGCCTTTTCTAAATCTAAGACCTGGCAGCCGGGTCAGGCCAGACATCTGCTGCATAATGATGCACTTGGAAGAGCCTACGGATATTGAGAGCTGTGCTCCTGGTGGGGACAAAACCATTTTGGTCAACATGTACCAAAGTCTGAACTGATGGGGCTAGTCCGGCTGCTATAATGGACGCTAGAATCTTATAGTCCGTATTGAGTAAAGCCAGTAGCCTGTATGAGCCCAGCCTTTCCGGGTTCCTGCCAGGTTTAGGGAGGGAGAGCAGCAGCGCCTCGTTTTGTGAGTCAGAGAAAGCAGAATCCGCGATAGCTGCATCATAGATCTTCAGCAATTGGGGCGCCAGGGTGTCCGCATAAGCTTTATAAAATTCTGCCGGCAGGCCGTTCAGACCAGGAGTTTTTCCCGTCGGTAGTGAACGTATACTTGCCCAGATTTCTTCTAGCAGAATGGGGTCATTTAATTCGGCCCTTTGCTCAGGCGTGACTTGTGGTAGGGTGATGTCTTCGAGATATCTTTGGATGTCATCGGTTGTGGCTAATACGTGTGACATGTGTAAAGTATTATAGTGGGATGTAAACTCACGGTGTAGCCAGGAGCTTAGTCTCATGATGAGATCTATGTAACAACCCAGAGTGGTTAAAATTCCTTTTGCTGCACCCTGTAGTCTGAGAAATAGGCCTACCACACTTATCAAAAAGTAATTAGCATTCCCCATGATCTTTAGGCTGAACACTTACCAGGAAGTACACAGACCACCATGACAGACACTGGGCTGAAGAGGGATGAAGTTCTATAGGGAACACGGCTTCCAGGCTAAATCCCTAGGATGGTCCATTTGAGCAGCCTTTTTATCCAATCCACTTAACCAATGAGAATGAGTCTGCAAAGAGGATGATTGGAAATGCAGCTCTAGGAAGGCTCAGTCAGGACAGAAAGATAGTGACTATCTTACAGTAGACCGACCACCCTGAACAGAACCTCTTTTTTAATTCCTTTGAGGAAATGGCAGACTTTCAGAGAAACTGCATGGCCTAAAATCCTATGATTTGAAAAAAAGAAGAAAACCTCAGGAAAAAGGTTAATGTTGTAAAACACCTATGTCCATTACAAAAACATCTTTAATAACCAGTCTGTGAAGTACAATATCCAGAACTATTAAGGGATATGGCGATAACCTTCTTGATATGTTCATCTGTTGATGAATTACAGATATGTAAATATTTACCACATATGCATACCCTGGCATTTCACTGTTTTTAGGATTAAATATTTTTATTTTATTGAGCATGTCAACACAAGTTAGGTACAATACAGTTGTATGCGGTCGCCAGACAGTCCGACAACTGACAAAGAAGTCAATGCAACACAAGGGAGCACGGTACAGTGCACAACTTGCGGGTTTGTAATTATACACAGCAAGCTGCCTACAACCCAGTTTGGGCCGGCCGCGTTTAAACGGGGCAAAGCAAGTGTTTAACCACCCTTCCCTACTAAATCCAACCTGAAGGCGTGCTTAGAATGCATTTCACTGTTTTTAGGCAGTTTCACAAAGCCAATAGGTGTCATCAGTGAGCGTTAGAAATGGTGTTTCTGGTTGGCTAAGTTATGTTATAAATGTTATATTATGTTATAAATGCCTATAAAGCGCTCTATTGCCGAGGCGTCTTGGCGCTGGGGTGTGCAGTTAAGCCATAGTCGAGAAACCTAATCATTTAGGCAGCATTGAAAAGATAAGTTTTAAGCTCTTTCCTGAAGTGAGTATGACTAAGCTGTAATCTTAGGTGGACCGGCAACTTATTCCATAGTAGAGCTGCCTGGTAGGTTAGCCGTCGTCCACCCCATCTCGCTAGCCTAAACTTTGGGACACATATGAAACCAAGCCTAGAAGATCTAAGTTCACGTGGTGGAGCATATGACCGGAACAGTTTCTGGCTATCCACTGAGCCACCACCATACAAGGCTTTATGCACTAAGCAGAGGGCCTTGAATTCGATCCTTTCCTGGCAGGAAGCCAATGGAGTGCTCGCCTGCCCGTTGTGGTGGGATGCCTGTAAGGTAGCTTAAGAACCGTTCGTATGGCTGCATTTTATAAAGACTGGAGCTTTTTCAGCTGGTACTTGTCAATGCCTAAAAGCATGGCATTGCAATAGTCCAGTCTGGACAGAAAGAGGGCGGCCATTACTGTCTTTTGCAGTGTCACTGGAATAAAAGGGAAAATCTTCCTTAGAGTTTTCAAAAGGAAGAAACTGGTTGATGCTAGACTATTCACCTGTGTTCACATGGTAAGCTTTTCATCCAGGGAGAAAACAAGGTTTTTTACCTTTTTTACTGGCTGTGGGCATTCTCCAGCTTCTCTTGGTCGCCAGCTGTTATTCCAAGCAGGTAGACTCTTTCCAAATTCCATGACCTCCGTTTTTTCAGCGTTGATCTTGAGAAAGTTCAGACTCATCCAGACCATGATTTCTTTAAGGCACCCGCAGAAGTTCTGTGCCGTCTGTTCTGCACTATCTCCTACTGATACCACTAGCTGGGAGTCGTCCGCATAGGAAACGAAAGTAAACCCATGCTTCCTGACTAACCCAGCTAGTGGCAGCATGTATATATTGAACAGGGTCGGTGAAAGTGCCGATCCCTGGGGAACCCCACAAGATACAACAGAGCTGTCAGATAACAGCCCATCCCAGTCGATGTACTGTTTTCTGTTCTTAAAAAAAATGTAAAGAAAGCCAACGCTGTGCCATTTACACCGATCTCAAGAAGTCGCTGCTCCAACACCGTGTGATTAACGGTGTAGAAAGCAGCCGACAGATCGAGCAGGATAAGCACAGGCCTCCCTCGTCCACAATAGTCCGAATCCCCTCGACCGCAGCGATCAACGCTGTCTCCGTGGAGTGCTTTGTCCGGAAGCCATGTTGTGATGGGTCTAGTAAGGAATTGTTATCTAGATAGTCCATCAAAATTTTATTTGTTACCTTTTCTGTGATTTTTGCGGCCAGGGGTAAACCGTGTATGGGGCGGTAGTTTTTACACACTGAGGGGTCTAACGATGGTTTCTTTAGTAGTGGCCTCACGTTGGCTACTTTCCACCTCAGTGGAAATTCTCTGGATGTCATTACTTGATTTACCAAGCTGGTTAAGGTACCTTTTATGTCGTCTGCTGCCAGGTGCATGATGTCTGGGGGGCATGGGCCCGTGCGGGATCCAGATTTTATAGTCATTAGTATGCTAATGATCATTTCCTTTGATTGAGGGTCGAAATTGATAAGTGTGCTGGAGGTGCTATAGTGTCTAGGGTTAGAAAGAGGAACATTAGATGAATGATTGGTCTTTTTAGCCAGTTCTTCACATATAGTCGTTACTTTACTATGGAAGAACATGGCTAATTCGTCACAAAAATTCTGGTCGGGCTTGAAGTCATTTCCCTGCTATGGTTTACTTAGGTAGGAGACTGACTTAAATAATTCCTTTACGGAGTTACCTGCCTCGTGGATCTTAGTGGTAAAAAATTGGACCTTTGTTGCTCGAATGGCTTCCTTATATAATTTCAAGGCTTTCTTATAGGCGTCTTTGCTGGAATCTCCATAGTCCAGTCTCCAAAGTCTTTCGTACCTTCGACAGGTCACTGTAAGTTGTTTGAGTTCTGGGCCGTCTGTTGGCAGTGACCTTTAGCTCGGGGGCGACCTTGTCAATGGCCCCACCAATCCAATCATTAAATTGCGCCACTGCCACATTGTTATCCTTACTTAAGGTGGGTACATCCTTGCTAAGGGCCTTCCCCATGTCCTCTTTACTGATTTTATTCCACCGGCGAAAGGTCAGTTGTCTAGGCTTAAAAGGGGAGCCTCCACCAATCTGATCATTGGGAATTTGGAAAAAAATGGCTTTGTGATCTGTCCAGGGCAAGGCCATAATTTTGTTCACTTTAATATCCTTGTCATTAGAAAATAGCCCATCTAAAGTATGCCCCCCAGAGTGAGTAGGTTCCTTAACAAATTGCTGTAGGCCATACACTTCCATGATGTCAAGTAACCTACAAGTCTCCATGCAAGTGGATGCTTCCAGGTGATAATTAAAATCACCAAACATCATAAAGTTAGAGAGCTCTACACTAGATTCAAGGAACGTCATGAGCGCATTCAGAAATTCAGTTCTATTTCCAGGGGGTCGATAAACCAGTAGCCCATGCAGTGTGGTGGAATTATTCAGTTTCACGTTGAAGCAAATAGCTTCGGCACATAAGTCAGTAACGGCTTCTATCTGCACCTCTACCCCCCTTTATGAATGATAGCAATTCCCCCTCCTCTACCGCTCAATCTGTCGTGTTTGAGCAGCCTATAGTTTGGGGGGATAGCACCATTCCAGTCCGTAGCGGAAGTGTCATCCGTCCAGGTCTCGGTTAAGAATACAATATCTGGGTTATGTTCCTCTATCAGTGATTCCAACTCGGTTTGGTGTTTAACTACTGACCGAGTGTTTAATAGGAAGCACCGAAGGCTATTCTTAGCTAAGGTACCATTCTCATGTGTGGCACTTTGGGGCGTCGGAATCTGGGTGTCCTGCCTGATACCTTGTGCTTCAATAATTAGTAACGGGCCGGCAGCCACCTCAATTGATTCAGTCCGATCCTGATCGTTGACCAGACTGAAGCCACATACCAGACATTTATTATAATTCCAATCCTTCCCCCCCCATTTACCTTATTATTTTCGCCACATGAATTTGGTTGTTGGCTTAATAAAAAATGCTTTGAATAGTGGTCCCGTTTAAAATTACCAGGGTTCCTGGCACTGGACCCCTGGCAATCCAAGCAGAACCCACCATTCTAGCCAGGGTAGTCTAGATACACTACTAGGGTAACCTGTGCTCTCCCTCGGGTAACTTGGCATAGAGCAGGCAGGTTTATCTCAAAAGGCAATGTGTAAAGTATTTGTTCAACACACAATAACACAATAAATACACCACAAAAAGACTCCACACCTGGTTAGAAAAATAGCTTTCTGTATTCTGAACTAAACAAGATCAAAACAATTCACCAGTATACTTTTCAAGCTATGCACGTTTAAAAATCACATTAAGATCAAGTTACAAACATCTTAAATGTGCAGGAGAGTCCAGTGTTTAACTTAATACTGATGTCGAGCACTTTAGTTGCGATCACT
The DNA here is from genome assembly GCF_964261635.1 of Lissotriton helveticus. Lineage (NCBI taxonomy): Eukaryota > Metazoa > Chordata > Amphibia > Caudata > Salamandridae > Lissotriton > Lissotriton helveticus. Next base: position 210,279,168 of record NC_136061.1, on the reverse strand, counting down.
CAGGACCGGGGTGACGGACATGACACCCCGCTGGGGATCTGGAATTATATGAGCATTAAGTCACCCAACACCGAAAGGTAGTACCAGGTCTCTGCAAGACCGCACTTTTAGTTGATCTCACCCACTCATGCATGCAAACCAACTAATTATAGGTTTCCCCCCAGAACTCGCTGAGCACTGTACATTGTTGGTGGGAACGCCAATGTGGGGGGAGAACCGAGCTTCGATGGGGCAGCGCAAACACAAGAGTCGGTAGCGTAGGCAGGCCTTATGAGCAGGGCTGCATCATTGAAGTTGGCTTCCTCCTGGAAGAGACGGGCAGTGATGGCGCTACTCCAGCGGTAATAGACGGCTGACCAGCCGTGCATCTCGGGAACGGCCTGGATAACCCAGGCAATGCATCTCGGGAGGGCACTGCTGAGGGGCCGGGCTGGGCAGAAATCATAGGAACGCCGTTTCGGTAGGGGTGCAGCACAAGTCCTATGACCAGAACTGATCTTGGGCACACACAGCAAGAGAACCGAAGCCAAATAGGAGTGCTTGCTTTACTTACCAGCGGGTTTTATCGATAGACGTGTTCTGATTATTATTGACAGCCACCTACCTGACTCTCAAGTAGCAGAGTCCCACGGTGGGAATAAGAAAGGGAAATCTTTGATGGCCCTGTTATTTCCCGAACACAGTACAAGCTAACAAGCCTTGGGAGAATGCTTTAAAGTCAGCACAAAGAACAATTGATGGACAGAAAGCAGAACAATGTCATACATTCACCATAGTACAGAGATCTGGGCCTAGATCCATCGTTTTTTTGCTCACCATGCCATTCCAGTTTGAACCCAGCCATATGCAAATTAGTCTTGACCCTGCGCCCAATGGGAACAGTCCAGTCCGAACTGCCAGGCCAGGTCCTCCCTGGACTGGAAACAAGTATCCCAGGACCGGTTTCAGGGTTTCACCCCATATCAGCCAGGATAGCTTGACTCCAGTGGCATGGAGAGCACGGGACCCACGTCTGGGCATGCCCGTCCCACTCGGGGTGACAAATGCAAAAAGAACAATTGATGGACAGAATGCAGAACAATGTCAAACATTCATCCCAGTGCAGAGATCTGGGCCTACATCCATCGTTTTATTGCTTACCATACCATTCCAGTCTGAACCTAGCCATATGCAAATCATTCTTGACCCTGCGCCCAAATGGGAACAGTCCAGCCCGAACTGCCAGGCCAGGTCCTCTCTGGACTGGAAACTAGCATCCTAGGACCGGTTTCGGGGTTTCCTCCCTCATCAGCCAGGATAGCTTGACTCCGGTGGCTTGGAGAGCACGGGACCCACGTCTGGGCATACCCGTCCCACTGTTCCCTTGAAGCACAGCTTCTAGACTGATTTGCATATTGCTGTGTCTGAACTGGGGTGGCGAAGTGAGCTAAAGAATGATGATGGGTTCAACCCAGATCTGTGACTGGGAATGAGTGTCTGAAAAGTTTCAGCGCTCCATCCATCATCTCCTTGTGTTTGCTTTGTTTTCCCTAAGTTGGCATGGCATGCCCATGCGTGGGTTTCTTGCTCACTTTGCCACTTGATTCAAGCTAGCCTGGCCGATGAGAGGTGTTTCCCCGATACCAGTGCCAGGATGCTTGTTTCTGGGCCAGGGAAGACGTGGCTTGGCAGATCGGTCTGGGCTGTTCCCATGAGGCAGAAGGTCAAGGTTGATTTGCATATAGCTGTGTCTGAACTGGGGTGGCGAAGCGAACTAAAGAATGATGATGGATTCAACCCAGTTCGGTGACTGGGTGTGAGTGTCTGAAAAGTTTCAGCGCTCTGTCCATCATCTCCTTGTGTTTGCTTTAAAGTCTGCACAGCACAAACGTAACCGGCAGCAGGCCAGCACGGCACGGAGCAAAGTGACCGTCCCTCGTGCAGCTCGACATGCAGCTGGCTAACACAGCACAGCTATTAGCGGAGTGGCTGTCCTTCCTGGCAGCGCAGCAGGTCCTTCTGGCAATGTGCAGATGTAGAGCCTGTGGTGTCTGGTTACAGGTACAAAGAATTTCTCCTATAGATGGATTCAGAGACCCAGTACTTATACCAAAAGTGTCTGGTGTGTGGTGACTTCAAAAGAACTCTCTAAAGTGCAGAGGTCCCCTTTCAGCCCAGTCCTGTCTGCCAGCCTAGCTATGGAGGACAAATCAGTCCTTTGTGTGGAGACATGACACTACCTATTTTAATGAAGTGTTACTTTCTCTCCTCCCTTCTGCCTAGGATGACACATCAGTATGTAGATGAATGCAGATGCAGTTTAGTGTTCTGTGTTGTGACTGTCTAGAGGGAATGCACAAATTTAGCTCTCTCCCAGCCCAGACTGATATTGGAGACAGGCTGCTAGGCACTCAGAGCAGTAAGTGCAGAGAAAGGTCCACTTTCTAAAAGTGGCATTTCTAAAATAGTAAAGTTAAATCCAGCCTCACAAGTAAGTAGGATTTATCAATACCATTCCAAACATATGCAACATCAAAAAGATACTCCTCTCTGATAGGAATTACAGTTTTAAAAATGATTAAGGAATTCCCAATGCTACCCTATGAGAGAGGTAGGTCTCACTGTAGTGAACAACAAAATAGGCTGTTTATCACTACCAGGACATGCAAAACATAAAGGTACATGTCGTACTTTTTACTTACATAGATAGCATACTGCCCTTATTGCTACCTAGGGGTGACTTATACTTGCCAAGGCTAAGGCTTGGTAATTAGGTTTTAAATGCCAATACGGATTGGCAGTCAACTGTTCACGCAGGTCCTGCAGTGGCAGACCTGAGACCGGTTTGAAAGTCTACTTCTGTGGGTTGCACAATCAGTGCTGCAAGCCCACTAGTAGCCTTGTGTACCACTTTACAAGGGACTTACAAGTAAATGAAATGTGTTAATCGGGTATATACCAATCACAAACATGTTTAGGGAAGAAGCACATGCACTTGCAGTGGTAAAGCCCTCAAAGTCCTAAGGCCAACAAAAAGATGCAGCAAAAATGTGGAGTTCCAAAGAGAAAAGTTTGGGGGAAGACCAACCTAAGGCTGACCGGTCTAACAGATGGGCTACTGGTTTTGGCAAATGGGTGCGGCTTGGTATCATAGGTGGATAACAGAACGGTTAGAAAAAGCACTATGAAGCGGCTGCTTCATAATGTTTTTTGTCTTCCTGTCACTTTGGAAGGGGAGAATAAACGGAGTTGGTTGAGGGTGGGTGGGTCTGGCCGGGGGAGCAGAAATGCGGGAGCTGAAACAGGATGGGGGGGGGGGGGGCGGGTGAAAAGGGGGGAGCAGAAGCAGGCTGGGGGTGGGTGGGATGCGAGAAGAAACTGGTACAAGTGGGGGAAGAAGAAACAGGAACTGGGTGGTGAGAAGGTAAAAATAGAACTCTTTTATGCAGTCAGTGTTGATCACGTCATAGAGTTTTCTTTTGGAAGATATATTTCCTGAATCATTGTGCCAGCAGGAGATGGCCAACTGAGGGACTCTGATCAAACTTAATTAATCTGTGCCTGGTCCATGCGCCACACAAAGAAAAGAAAGTTTTGCATGGCAAGCACTGCCAAATTAGAAAGCAGAAAGAACAGTGACAGTGATGCCAACAAATGATAAGAATGGGAGGGTTCTTAGCCCATTATTAAACACAAAAGTTTTGCAAAGGAGAGCGTGTGCGCTAGCACATGTTCACGCAGGCTCGACCTAAAGAGAGGATATGTTATTAGTCATTAGTATACATCTTCGGAGAAGCCCTCCCACAGCAGTCCGCAGCCTTTCAGGCATCATGATTCACAGCATCAGCGCCTCCCACACCACTTCCTTCAGAGAAGACTATAAAGGAAATATGAGTCGAACAACAATTTGCCTTTCTCTGAAAGTACCTGGCAGCAGCTTAATAGTTATTTCTCTTTTTCGCCTTCGCACTTCACTGAGGACAGGGAACATTGTAAACACCTGAAAACTTGGCAGAAGAATTCAAAATACAGATGGGTATTAAATATTGTGAGGCGTATCTATATCCTGAAGTTTAGGTTTCCATCTCTTAACATCCCATCCACAAAGTCTAGTCGCACAATGGGACAAGTTCTTTCAAGAAGGTCTTGTTTACAATTGGAACAGGCAATAGAGTAAATGCCCAAGATTAAAAAAACAAGGGGTCCCTTGTTTTATATGCATCTATGAAAGAGGGAAACAATAAGAAAAACAGGATCTAAATCTGAAAAATGTATTAATGTGAAAGAGCATGTCTGGATGCTAGTTATTGATTAAAGAATTTCCTCACAACTCTCATCACTTTACTGGGGTGTGGTGAATAACAACTACTTATAGTTAAAGTTCCAAGTGTATCCTCCTGATGCCTCTTCAGCATTGTTTCTCAGTGTCTCAAAAGATGGGGAATCTTTATTTACCTACATCTGTACGAATAGCTGCTAAACACTGACACCTACAAGAAAGATCTTGAACTTCACATGGATCTCTGTTGATCATATCTTATATCAGTGCAAATGATAGATTATCCTGGTACATTGATAGATGGAAGCAAATCAGGAGTTTGCTCTTTCAGTCGGGTACACTTTTCTTTACAGCGAAGAGGCGCCTGTGTTGGAGTCATTGTGGTGACAAATTGTCTCTGGCTGAGACAAATTTGCAGTCCTTTCATGGTGGGTCAGGAATGTAAACATGATTAAGATTGTTAGTATATGGTAGCAATGTCATGGATAGCTTGCAGTTGTCTCCATGCTTTTATGGGAAACCTTTTCCAGTTTGGCAAACATGGTCTTCGACGGTACTGGAGTTGCAAACCGTTTACTTTATCCTGAAGCCTTTACTGACTTCTCCTACAGGCAAGTGAGTGATCATTAAATAGACACAATAATAATGTCCTATCCGAATAAACAGCAAGGGATCAAAGACCCTCTTGATGTATGTTCAAACTATTTGCCGTTAGCCAATTGCTCAAGGTCTCTCCATGATAGCAATCCACCTCATAGGGGTGCAAAATGAACAGAACAATGCCTTAAGTAGAAAAGATTATTTTTTAGCGTGGTTAAGTCCTGGGGAACATTTCTTGCATAGCATTTATACAATATACAAAGATGTATCTTTAAAGTATAAACTAAATAATGCGATAAAAATCAGAAGTGTATCTGTTGCGAAGAAGTTTTGAGGGGCTTAATGTGCAAGAATTGAAGGTGCTTAATCTGGATAAAGTGTGCAGAAGTGACTAGTTTAAAGCTATTGGGTAGTGTTAGTACATTCAGGGCAGGAATATCTCCTCAGTAAGGCAGAGGTGTTGGATCACTTAGGGGTGCTGCCAGGAGGACTTACTTTAGCTCCATCCCATATCTTCTAGGCAACTACCACCTAAAATTGTGCAATCATCTCGGCCGCAGGTGCTGTTAGTAGAGGTATTGAAATTCTGTGTGCACATTCTCTTTTCTGAAATAGGCTTCTGTAGGAATTCCGAATGAAATGACAAGACGCCTGTTGAGTCAAGACTCGTTTATTGACCATCCACTCTCCTCACTAACAAAAGCACCAACATTCTATTGTCAGCTTCGCATGGGGAATACCAACTGGGGCCAAAGGGAAAGGGGTGGACGGAACATACCACTTCTATAATTCAGTTACAACACATCTCCCTTCCATATTGGGTGACATTGAAAACCCCCGATCCCCAGGGTAGTGGGAATACAGATTTTGCAGAAGGGACCTTGGGAAAGGGTAAGCAAGAACAGAACTTACACAAGTGCATTTACAATATTATCAAAACTCCACCATTGACCATTTTCAAGTTGGGCCACATTTTTTAACACTTTGACAATTTTGCAAGGTGAATAGTATTTACTTTGGGTGGCCCCCCCTTTTTTGTTCTTCCTGACTTGTACCATGTCACCTACCTCCCACTTGCCACACTTCACCCCGTGTTTTGTGGCATACCACTGCTTGTAGTTGTCTTGGTGTTGCTTGATCTTTTCTCCTACTTCCTCCCTATCCACTTCTCTAACCTCGCCCCCACTTAACCAACTGGGATTAAATTTTGTGCACGGTTCTCTACCACGCAATTCCACAAAAGGAGATATGCCCGTGACCTTATTAGGTGAGGTGTGGTATGCCCACAGACATTTCTTAAGTGAACCTCCTATGTCATGTCCATTGGTGGCAGCTAACTGGATATGTTCCTTGATGAGCCTGTTCGCGCGCTCCACTAAACCATTGGCCTTCGGGCAATACAAGGCTGTGGTTTCATGCTTTATGTCCATCTTCCTGAGGAAATCTCGCATTTCTTCTGAGGTGAACTGTACCCTGTTGTCGGTCACACGGGTCGCAGGTATTCCCTCTTCACAGAACACATCATCCAAGAACTATCACCAGCTTGGTGGTGACACTGTGAACGAACTTCTGCTTGATCCAATGTGTAGTGTAGTCGATCAGGACTATCATGAATCTCTTCTTTTCTCCTAAATCCTGCATTGGTCCAATGATGTCCATGGCCAACTTGCCCCATGGTTTAGTTGGCACATTTACTGGAGATAAAGGTGCTTTTTGCACTGCCGTGGATTTGTCGCTCCTGGCACACGCCCCACATTCCTTTACAAGTTGTTCAGCCATGGCATCCATCCTGGGGAACCAGAAACTTGTCCTTACCCTGGCTTTGGTAGTGCTACGCCCCAGATGGCCTTCGTGTGCCAAGTCAATGACCTTCATCCTGAGGTCCTTGGGTGGTACCACCCTGTTGTTGCGATAGATTCTTCCTCCAATGACACTTAATTAATTCCTGACTTCCCAGTAATCCCCAATGCTGGCTTCAAGTTCATTCTTCTTATTCAGCCATCCATTTACCCTATCTGCAAAATCCCATCCTCGTCGCCAGTGTAGGAATTCCGAATAAAATGACAAGACGCCTGTTGAGTCACGACTCGTTTATAGGCCATCCACTCTCCTCACTAACAAAAGCACCAACATTCTATTGTCAGCTTCGCTTGGGGAATACCAACTGGGGCCAAAGGGAAAGGGGTGGACGGAAGATACCACTTCTATAATTCAGTTACAACAGCTTCATATTCGCTTCTACAGATCAGTGGAGGAGTTTGTGCAACAGCCGTCTTACATCCTGGTTTCCACTGCAAGCATAGCTCAGTGCCTCACATATTGTATTGGGCTGAGATGTGATTGTGCGGTTGCAGCCTGATAAGAGTGATCAATGGATGGTTTTGATGGGAGTGAGAATGTCAGAAGAGCAATAGAAAGAACTGCTGTGTTGCGTCATGTCTTCATTCATTCAATAATGTGCAATGATTAGTTCCTATATTGGTAGTTGTATTAATATTGATCATGAATATCCACAGAGTGCAAACGGACTTGTTAATACAAAAGCCCAACTCCATGGTATTAATTGAATTCGTCTTTGAAAAATTACGCCTAGCATCAGTTTATACATATGTCATACAGATGCCATCCAGATGTTGCATGCTGATATATAACCTTTGGACTACATTTCCGGATAGAAACCTGTGATCTGTAGATTACATAGAGATCAACACTGAACTTCAGTCCACAAAGATATTTTACTAGGATTTGAACCTGGGATTTATAAAATGAAAATGTTACAATTGTGATTGGACAGGCTTAAATTCTGGATTTTGTTTGAAGGGATATTGGTATTCTACTAGCTGCATAATAATACATTTCCGGTCTCCACCGGGAGCTTAGTGGGCTGGGGGATTGAGGCCACACTGGCAGGAAGTCACTTCACTTTGAGGGCAAGTGGATCAAGGGGCTTTTTGATGACTCTGAGGATCACAACATGGATATCTCGTAGGGTCAGAGTGCGGGCCTGAGAACTAGCAGATGTTCTGTGGGGTTATCTGGGGATCAAGGGCTGGTGGTGGTGGTCTTTAGGGTTAGGTGATTGATTTTTAATGCCTCTTAAAGAGTTCTTTGAGGGTTTTTGGTGAGCAAAACAGTGTGGCTGATGAAGTTGAAGAGGGTCTAAAAGAGCATACCAAGAGTCTGCAATAGCCTGATTAAGGTCTGTGAGGCCTATGTGAGGGCCCACCAAGGGCTTCTCGCGGTTCCGTTCAAATATTAAGCCTAACAAAGAGGACTTATATAAAGCACGGCTAATCACCTGTGAGGGTATCCAGTTACTGTGAACCTGTGGCTTAGGGAAGGTTCAGTTGAACAGCAAGGTCTTAAAACCCTTCCTGAGTTCCAACAGAGAGGATGAGGTCCTGAGGTGAAGGTCTTTTCATGACTTCGTAGCAAGGTAGGAGAAGGAACGTCCTCCACTGTTGCTTTGGTGGATGCAGAAGTGTGAGAGAGGGAGGCGGAGCGCAGGTGTTTGAAGGGTTGGTGGAAGTTCAGGCTGTGGTTGATGTATGCTGGTCCTTGATTGTGTAGGACTTTGTAGGTGTGGATCAGCATCTTGAATTGACATCTCTTCTGAGTGGGGAGCCAGTGGAGCGTCTTGAGGTGGGGGGTGATGTGGGGTCGTTTTGGGAGGTTGAGGATGAATCTGGATTCTGTATAGTTTGCCATCTTTTCAGGACGTGCGATGTGATTCCTAAGTAGAAGGCGTTGCCGTAGCTCAGCTGGATGGTGACTAGGCTTGAGTGACGATTCGTCTGGTGTTGACGGGGAGCCATTTGAAGATCTTACGTAGCATGCGCAGAGTGAGGAAACAAGTGGAGGATGCTGCATTGATCTGGTTTTTCGTGGTGAGCTTGATGTCCAGGATCATGCCAAGGTTGCAGGCATGGTCTGTCTGAGTGGGTGAGGGTCCTAGTTCAGAAGGCCACCAGGTGTTGCTCCATGGGGAGTGGGGAGGTGTTGTTCCCAAAGATGAATACTTCCGTCTGAGGTTTAGGCAGTGGTCTTTCATCCAGTCGGCAACGCTTGTCATGCACCTGTGGAAGTTGGCCATCGTGGTGGAGGGGTCCTCTAACAGCGAGAGGATGAGCTGGGTTTCGTTGACGTAGGATGTGATGTTTAGTCCGTGGGTATTGACGATGTTGGCCAAGGGGACCATGAAGGTGTTGAACAGTGTAGGGCTGAGGGATGAGCCTTGAAAGGCACCTCAGGTGATGTTCTTCAGTTCTGAGATTAAAGGTGGTAGACGATTGTCTGGGATCTTCCTGTGAGGAAGGAGGCAATCCATTGAAGGGCGTCTCCTTGGATTCCAATGCGGTGAAGCCTCTTGATAAGTGTGTGGTGGAATACAGTGTTGAAAGCTGCTGAGAGGTCGGGAAGGATCCAGGGTCACCATTTCTTCCTGGTGAAGATGGGTTCGGATGCCATCTTTGGCAGCGATCAGGCGATTTCGGTGCTGTGATTGGTACGGAATCCAGATTGGTAGGTGTCAAGCAGATTGTTGTTCTTCAGATGTTCCATGAGTTGGTGGTTGATGGCCTTTTCTAGTACTTTGGCGGGAAAAGGGAGCAGAGAGATGGGACAGTAGTTCTTGGTTTCACTGGGGTCGGCGGGTGGTTTGTTGAGAAGGAGTTTGACCTCTGCGTGTTTCCATTCTTCGGGGAAGGTGGATGTGGTAATGAATTCTTTGAAGATGACTCTAAGCTCATTGCTGATTGTCTTGCTTCTGAGGTTGAAAATGTGGTGGGGACAGGGGTCTGTGGGTGCTCCTGAGTAGACGGAGTTCATGTTGGCTGTGGTATTTTGAGTGGTGAGCTAGCCACATATGGTGGGCATGTGGTCAGGGTTTGTATTTGTGGGAGTAAGAGGAGGCTGAGGATGATTTGGGGTTCGAAGGTGTAGATGTTGGAGACAGGGCAGGACTGGGAACACAACCCAGCCCTTACAATTCAGATGGACAGGCCCGGGGAGAGGGGTGAGGGGGGCCGAAATACTAGTGAGAAGCCCTGCTCCTGCTTTTGTTACAGGGTGCTGATATTGCAGCACTGCTGCAAAACCGCCCCCCAGTAACATAAACGACCCACACCGCTTAACCCTTCCAGCCTACTGGGAAAATGCCTGACACCCGCTATGGCCAGTCTGGCTGTGGTTTGAGATCTTGTCGTGGAAGAAATTCACTAGGGTGTTGCAGAGTTCCTGGGAAGGGGAGATTATGTTTTCGATGGCAGAGGGATCGAAGAACTCTCTGACAATGTTGAAGAGTTCTTTGCTGTGGTCAGAACTGGCTTTGATGGGGTCAGCAGGGGCACTCCTTTTCGTCTCTTTCAGGAGTTGAGGGTAATGGTTGAAGGATGCCTTGAATGTGGCTCGGTCAGTGAGTCCCTTGGTGGTGCGCCATTTCCTTTCCAGTTATGCTTTGTGATTCTCAGTTCAGTGGTGTACCAACTGGCTTTTTTGGGGGATCTCTTGAGTTTGGTGGACATGATGGGGGCGACTCTGTTGGTGCAGTCAGTGATCCAGGCGGAGAAGTTCTTGACAGCCTATTCTAGGTTGGTTGCTGTAAGGGTGGGAGGTGTTAAGGACGTCAGTCCACTGTTGTTCTGGTGGGATCCATCTTTGGCTCTCTCAGGTGCTCTTGAGGGCCAGCAGCGACTGACCTAGTAGGCTGGGTGTGCCTACAGAAACATATAGAACAACCTTTGAGCAGCTTGCATCAGATTTTGGTGTGCTAGCATTTTTTTTCACTCAACATTAGCTCGACATGAAACTTTTTAAAGACCAGTGATCTAGATAAAAGCATGTGTCTTGCAGGAAACAATTCCTTTTATTATGGTGCGTAATCATGTTGAAGACTGTTAGATAAAGTAGAAATAGGTAGATGATGTTGTTTTGTGTTAAGAAACTGGCAGCGGAGAGCTATATTGAATGCTAAAAAACAGATAAGGGTGAAAAGGGCAGTCCTTAATATAGAACCTGAGTCAACTGCCTTTGCCATCAGTGCTGGAGGTGATTAAAAAACGTTGTGGCAAAACATTAAGGATATGATAAAATGTTATTGTACATGCCATTTACTACGCACACTAGCACTAGTGTTCTTATATTGGAACTGATCATTAAAGTCCAGAAGAGGATGAAAGTGTTCCAAGATGTGTGCCTGTATTCAAAGGCCTTGTGTGATTTGTCTGGACCAAAGATTGTAGGGTTGCTCTTTAGTTCTCATGGAGGCTTCTAACCGCAGATTCCTCACCTTATGAATATCCCCGGGTGCCAATCTGGATCCGTACACTTTTGCATAGACATCCAGCGCAGGCAGGTAATGCCAGGCCATATCATGCTACCTAGTGCTGCCCTGTCTTGTACGGACGTGACGTCGGGACCAGTATATATAAGTCACCTGCTCACACTTCTGTGATGTCCTTCCTTTCTGCTCCAACCGACACGGATCCGGAGCTTCAACAGTCATTTGACAGATTTGTGATTTTCTTGAACATCTTCTCTATTGTGCAGCTATGTCCAGCTGTGCCTCTTGACCTCATTCTGAAGTTAAGGTCGGTGCTGGTTCTAGGTCCATCAAATCTTGGCCCAACAACGTATTTGGCTTCATCATTGGCGCCATGCGCCACTGTTGCCCTGTCCATTGCGGATATCGGCATCACCAACTTCGGCTTCAGATCCAATTATATTGTTGGATTCTGAAGCCAAAGCCCCTCCCTACTAGTAGGGTTTATGCTCAGTCTGAGCCTGATTTTTTTAGAAAGTAGTATCTGTCTGGACATCAGCCTTATACTCCGGATAGGATGGAGGATTTACAGTACGCAAGTGATCTAGACACTTCACCTGAAATCGGACTGGCACCACCTAATCCTGCTATGGCCACCTAAATGCAGCCCTCTTTGCCGCAATAATGAGGAGGGGGTAGAAACTATTGATCTTATTCTACCTACTCAAGAGGTCAAAACTACTTTGTATACAGAAGTGTTGGACCCAGCACATTCAGTGAGGTTCTGACAAATGTTGATGGGCACCTGGGCTAAGCCAGTATCTTGCCTCCCGCCCCCACCCCTCCACCCCCCTCAATAAATAGACATATTGTAAGAAGGCTAAGACCTGCTCCTGGGGACCGGATTTGCTATTGCAGCATTGATTCTACAGATGGGCAACCATCACCGATGGATATATCTTTTGATAGCTCTAGGCTATTCGGAGCAAAGGCAGATTCAGCCCTTCAAAGCTTTGAAGAGAGCAAAGCCATCGCCCGCTTTCTGGGTTTGGCTCCATCAGCTTTCCCAACAGCAACATCTTTTTCGTGACTTTGGAAGAGTAAACCTACGGAGACAAATGCAGTATTTGTCTCAATTGCAGTACCCCGCCCAGTCCTTTAGAGGCGTTGGGGAGCAGAATTGCAACATTCAGAACCTAAAGGGCAGTGTTCTGCCCAGACCACACCCCCTCCTTCCGCAGCCGCATCAGAACCTCTTTAATTTGAACTTGACATCCCACGATCATTCTGTTGCAGTTCAAATTGCCTTTTACCTCTCCGGTTGGAGGAGCATTACCTCAGATTGATCTGTAGTCCAGGTTGTGGAACATGTTTATTCCTTAGCCTTTCTTACCTATCCTTCAGTCATACCCCCTACACTACAACATCTCCCAGACGGCCACTTGTCTATACTCGAAGGAGAAGTTCTAGCTCTTGGCTAAGGGAGCAATAGAGAGGGTGCCGTTTCAGAAATCCACACTAGTTGTTAGTCCCTTTTCTTGCTGATATTAAATAAGGTTGGCGGCCTTCATCCCTTTCTAGATCTTCACACTCTTACCTTTTTCTTAAGGAAAGACGAGTTCAAGATGCTCACCGTGGCCCAAGCTCTCTTTGCCCTCAATCCATCAGACAGGATGGTAGTGTTGGATTTGTTTGATACATACTACGACATTTCCATCCTGCAATCCCACAGGTGCTACCTGGAGTTTAAGGCATGTCTGGAGCACTTTCAGTTCTCATTACTCCCCTTTGTCCTGACATGTGTACCTCAGAGTTCACAAAGGTGATGGTGGTGGTCCCAGCCCATCTGTGGAGGCTGAGAATACCATTGTTTGCATACCTCGATGACTGGCTACTGAAGGTGGGCTTGACTCAAACATTTACGAAACCTCTCCAGATGACGGGCAACCTGTGGACATAGTTTGGTTTCTCCACCAATGTGCAGAAATCATACCCGACTCCTTCACAGTGACTTTTCTTCATTGGAGCCATCTTGGAAGCAGTGATCTACTGAGCTATTCTTTCACCTCAACAAGTCCAAGACATTTAGACTATGATCCCAGTGTTTCGTCCTGTGAGCTGTATCTCAGTGAGAGTGGCTCTAAAGCTTCTGGGCCTCTTGGCCTCTTGCATCCTGCTTGTAGTTCACACCAGATGGCACATGTAGACTCTGCAGTGGCATCTGATGTCTTAGTGGACTGAGCACCAAGGAAATCTGTCATATTCTATCCGGGTGTGGTAGGAGACTGCAAAAGATCTGCAGTGGTGGTTGCTCAACCGCAGTTGGACCCGTGGCAGACCCCTCTTCTGATCCCACCCAAAGTTAGATACCATGACAGATTCATCATTATAGCCTTGGGGAGGTAATCTGAGAGAGATGCAGATCAGAGGACTCCGGTCTCTGGAGAAAGCTCTCCTCCACATCAACCAGCTGAAGTTGTGAGCAATTTGTAAGTTCCACCCTACTGTCATAGCAGAACGGATGTGGCACAGACAATACACTGCCATGTGGTAGTACAACAAATAGGCTGGAGTGGGATTGAGCGTTGTGTGCCAGGATGCTCTTTGTCTCTGGAAGTGGCTGAATGTTCAGAGCATATTTCTGATGTTAATGTTATATGCATTTGTGGAGCGCAAACTGATACCCGTGGGTGTCCTGGCGCTGTAGAGAAGACCTTCTGTGGGTCAAGCATATAACTAGCTGGTTATCTTGAAAAAAGCCATGTTTTTAATGCCTTTCTAAAAAGCCGAATATTGAGAATGCTTCTGATGTACAATGGTAGGGAGTTCCATGATTTGGCCGCATTAATCGTGAAACTTCTTCCGCCCCAATTAGCTTTGACTCGAGGGATGCTAATAAGTTTTTGGTCAGCAGACCGTAAAACAGGCTTATACCAAATAAAGCGTTGTTGAAGAAAATCAGGTCCGATGCCATGAAGTGCCTTAAAAACGAGGCACGGTGACTTAAATTGGGAACCTTTGCTGATCGTCAGCCAGTGAAGTTGTTTTATTTTGGCTGAGATAGATTTGTATTTAGGTGTGGCTGTTATAAGTCTAAGGTGTGTCCTGCTAGATGTGTGGCACCACTGACTATATGCTCCAAGTTACCACCTCTCATGAGGTCTAATAAATTAGATGTGTCCGGATCCAAAGGTAATTTCAGATGGTAATTGAAATCACCTACGATGGTATAGGGGTTGGAGCAAATTCCCCTGTCTAATATGCTACTGAGTTGAGTTAGAAAAGGGCTTCTCGGGCCTGGTGCTCAGTACAGAAGGGTGCCTCTAAAAGCATAGTAATGGGAGAGTTTAAGACAAAATTCTAGTGCTTCATACCCTTCTATAGTTAGGGAATTAAAAGAAGCAGAGATAGAATGATGGTAGATAATAGCAAGACCCCCCACGTTTCTATTGTCTGTTGAGTGTGTGATAGAAGTAGTCAGGGGGGGTAGCTTTAACTAAATCCGGTCCAGATCCCATATCTGTCCATGACTCTGTGATGAAAGCCACGTGTATTCTCTCATCCGGTATAAGGGAGGCGATTTCTATACTATGTTTCACTAGTAACCTAGCATTAAACAAGGCACATTTCCAAGTACATTTGAGGGTGTCCTGCTTAGTTGAGGGTTGAGCCTGGCTTCTATCACAAACGGGCTGAGCAATAAACTTAAGTAGGTTGGCATTGCACCCCAAACATTTGACGGGGCCCATGGGGCGTATGGATTCAGGGTGAAAGATAATACAATTCTGGGTAGTGGAGGTGGGATTGAATTTGATTATGTCTTCAGCTGAATAACTTATACCTGGGGTCGTGTCTGTCCTGTTTGGTCCAGGGGTTCTGGCGCTGAACGCGTTTCGAGCGCGGAAGGGCGCTGCCGGGCTTGTCTTATGCGCGCCGGCATCGCGTCCGCTGCGCGCTCGCGGCATGGTGCTCTTAAGTACTGTCGGGAGCATGAGACCTAGCCCATTGACCTAAATCCCCTCAAGATGGTAGCCCCGGTGTCGTAAGTCCTGCAGAGACCTTGCGGTATACTGCTAACCGGGAGCAGGCAGATGTGAAAAATGAGCAAGTGGGTAAAGTACGTTTTTTAAAAACACAAGAATACCTTTTGTTTAAAAGCAATTCTAAAATATCAGGATTGTGGCAAGTAGCGTGGGTCACTCCCGGCTGAGTCTCAGGAGGACTTCTCTGTGTGCGCTGCGGCAGAGTGCTCTTAAGTACTGTCAGGGGCATGAGACCTAGCCCGCTGACCTAAATCCCCTCAAGATGGCTGCCCCGGTGTCGGACGTCCCGCAGAGACCTTGCGGTACACTTCTAACCCGGAGCAGGCGGATGTGCAAAATGAGCAAGTGGGTAAAGTAAGCTTTTAACAACACAAGAATACCTTTTGTTTAAAAGCAATTATAAAATATCAGGATTGTGGCAAGTAGCGTGGGTCACTCCCGGCTGAGCCTCAGGAGGATCATCCAGCACCTGGTGGGATCTTTAAACCCCAGAGCAGGCAAACTCTGTTGATGTTGCCTAGCGGATCACACGTGGCAGGTTACCCTCTGAAGTGACACAGGAAGTCTTCCAGCAATAGGGAGAACTCTAGTACAATGTTTTTGCTACTGCAGAGAACGCGCAGTGTATCGAATTTTGTGTTTGAGTTCTCAAGGCAGTCATCCTTAGGAGATACCTTTCGCTTGCATTGGGGCACGGGACTCCTATATTCATTTCCACCCCACCTCTCCTGCCATGAGTGGTTAAAAAGTTCAAGAAAGACCATGGCCAAGTCATCGTTGTGGCTCTAGACTGGGCAAGGAGTGTGTGGTACCCTGAACCTCTGGCCATAAGCATCTTTTCTGCAATCCGGCTACCTCTTTTGAAAGATCACCTGTTGTAGCAGCATAGCATGGTACTACACCTGAGTCTACACAAGGTACACCTCTTGCGTGGAGATTGATCAGCCACAGTTGCTGGAATTTGATCTTCCTCTCGATGCAGTTGGTGTTATTCTAGTAGCTTAACACCCTTCTACAAAGACTGTTTATGGAGGATACTGGAAGAAGTTTGTTATTTGGTGTTCTTCTTGTCACTTCCAATCCCTGCAGGCTTTCCTGTCTGATATATTATTGTTTTGTTTATCACTGACATAGCCTGGCCACAGTTAAAAGTTACTTATCCTCCTAAGATCACTTGTTGTGATGTGTTTTTTGAAGGGGCTGCCCTATATGTTCCCATCTACTTCTTTTAAAATACCACAGTGGAATCTTAAACTTGTCTTGACCTACCGGATGTGCTTGCCCTTTAAGCTTTTGCACAGTTTTCTTTTATGATTACTTACGCTTAAAATGGTGTTCCTCTTAGTTATGTCTACCATGAGAGTGAGTGAACTTCAGGCTTTGACTTCTTTTCCACAATTAATTTCCTTTTTTTCTGGACAAAGTAGTCCTTTGAATAAAGGCAGCATTCCTGACCAAGGTAGTCACTCCCTTTCACGCAGGGAAATCCATCACCCCGTCAACATTTTATGCACCACCTCATCATTCAAAGGAGAAGTAACGATTACATAGTCTCGATCCTAATAGGGCCTTTAATTTTTGCATCGAGTGAAATTGGCAATTTAGACAAGACGATCAGCTACCTGTTGGGTGTTCTGGAACAAACAAAGGCCTGGAACACAAAAGGATGATTTCAAGATGGATTCTATGGACTGGCCAAAAAGCAGCCGCAGAGGGTTTACTTGTTCACTTGACCAGAGCAAAGGCTTGTACCAGGGAGCTAGCACTTTACCAGTCTTTGACATGTTTCAGGCTGGTAGGTGGGCATTCCTCCACACGTTCACAAGGTACTACTACCTAGACAACCAAGTTCAGCGGGATGGGCAGTTTGCCTGATCTATCCTACAAGATTGCTTGGTCTGAGTCATTCCACAGGCCCATCACCTAGGAGGTACTGCTTTGGTATCTATTCAGATGGTGAGGAATCTGTGGTTAGAAGTTTTTATCAGATGAATAAGTTACTTACCTTCCGTAACATCTTTTCTGGTAGACTCTATCTAACTACAGATTCCTCACCTGCCCTGTTCAGAATTTGGATTTTGGTTTTGGAAAAAAGAAATGCCCCCCTCGTCATAAGCGGTATCTCCCATGGCGAGGGGGGTATTTTTGGTTACTACTGCCCAATAGGCAGTAAAAAAAAATGGCTATATGTCCATCCTTCTAATTTGGGCAGGCAGACATATAGCTAATTCTCAGATGGCCCATCGGAGATGGCCAAGAAGGAGATGGAGTAGTCACCTTCACAAAATCTATGATCCGCCCACATATAAATTTGGCAAATGGACCACATTATATGGGCGGTAAGTATGCTCCGTCTCTGTTGTGAAGGAGTATGGGTACAGCCAATATATAAACCAGGTTGCTTAGTATGGCAACTATTTGTTCTCCTGCATGCCTGTACTTCCATCATGAAGCAGCAAAAGAACGTGGCCTCCATGACTGCCCTTTCTGTGCAGTTTCCCCTGAGCCACATCGATTGTTGGTTGTTGTATAAAATGGCTTCTATGACCTGCTATTTTCATTCTGTTTCCAAAAAGTTTGTTGACTAATGCATAGTGATTTTGGGCACTTCACAGACTTTCTGGCATAGAGGAGTATAAGTTCCATAGATGCCCATAGATGTTGAGGGACAAACAAAATGTTTTTAATGAATTCCAGTTACTTTACGCTGACAAACGAAAATCATTCTGTCATGTATAAGAATACAAGACATTTGCACTTTGTAGATGCATTTTGAGAGTTGGTTTCGTTTTGAGAGTTGGTTTCGTTTTGTTGACTTTGGGATTAAAGAGCAGAATAGCTTATCAATTATTTTGAAGTGTTTGTAAAATACCACCACACCGATATAGAAATAAATATGCATTGCTTAGGATGATTGAATCACTGTTTGCCTCCCGTCTTAGCTAGCTATGGGTGCTGTTTTTCAGGTATATGGTGAGTAAGGTAATACCAGACTTTTATAAACTTTTATATTTGTAATCATTTCTCTTAACAGCACAGCTGCATTGATTGTGGGAAGAACTTCTGCAATTCATGCTCCACCCAACCCGTTGGAGGTCCCCGGCTGTGCGGCCTCTGCAGGCGCTTCCGAACAACGACCTTTGTGCGAGTGGAATTGATGAAGATGAAAGTGAAGGATCTTCGGGACTACTTGACCCTGCATGATGTTTCAACTGAGCTGTGTCGTGAGAAGGCGGACTTAGTTGATCTGGTGTTGAACCAGCAGCCTCTCGCGGCGGGAGACCCACGGACTTCCTCTACCTTACTTAACCCAGGTATTTCAGAGGAGAACACCCACATTTCAGAGGAGAACACCCACATTTCAGAGGAGAACACCCTCCCATCACAGACCCCGGTTGATAGGAGGTTCGCAGGAAGTATTTCGTCTTCATCAGATACTGAGATACTTCCCTCCAGCGACAGGACAGAACATACGCAGGTAAATACTGTGTAAGATGCTGATATAGTTGAAGGTGATATTTGATTTGCAGTATTGTGCACAATTAGCAATATGATACTAAGCAAGTAGAGATATTTTGATCTCACCACGACTAACACATACATTAACAGATATGACTCTCATAACCTGAGAAATAAACTGTAGAAGCCAATCCATGGCAGCACTTATTTAAAAAATGGAATAACAATGGTTGTATTTTGTCCCATGCTTCAGTGATCCTTCAGTTCTGTGTTGCTATACTTGCTGGCTTCGTCGATTACTGGTGCCTTCTCCTTTATACCGCTGCTGGGCTGCACTGAGGAGGCAACAGCTGCTTACTCTTCTATTGCTACTGCGAGTGGTGATAGTTTTGCCACTCTCAAATAAGCACATTTTCCAAACTCTCTCATCCAGCTAAATCCTTTAAGCTGCCTCTTAAAAGTCCAACCTACTCAATCTACGTAAGAGGCTAATATTGAATTCAACTTACAACCACTTTTGGTAGCTTTTCCCAGTGGCTTAACGAAATGCTGACCCTCCAGCTACCCTGGTGGCTCTTAATTCCTTCAAGATGGTGTCTAAAATAAGTAATTCATTTACTGATAACGTTCAGACTGTTAGTCGCCTGTCCTGTTTAAACACCAACATCTACCTAATGTTCTATCATGCCCTTTCTCTTGGATAACTATCTGCTAACTTTTCCCTTGAAACAAGTTGATCCCATGATTTTCTAGCTACAATGCGACCAACAGCATACTCTGACAAATCTGACAGCCTGCTTGACAGCAAGCATTATCACCCAGGTTGCGGATTTCTGAGTCCTACTGGGAAAATGCACCTTTTGTCAGGGGTATATTCAGCCATTCACGGATGCCGAACCAAATATTATCCTTTTTTAAACAAATGATTTTGAATCCCATAGGCTTTTTAGGTCGAGCATTTGAGACCTCTTGGTATACTTTAGTATACCTCTTACTTACTTGGGAATGTGGACACGAGTCGGACGCGCGCATTTTCCGTCTCGGATTTGTCCTCGTGCGCGCGCCTTTGCTGCTGGCAGATTTCTGTGTGGGCGACTTTTCGCTTTCGTTTTCCAGTGCTGTTTTTTTTTTTTTTGGCCTGCGATGAAAGCCGCATTTTATGAGACAAAATGCAAACATGCAAGAGACTTTCCATGCAAGAGACTTTTAAATTAAATCACAGCAATAATTTACTATTAAAACAATCTTATCTTGGAGCCTGCATTTCGTGATTTTTGTGGGGCGCATACTTCACATACACTACGGAAAAAGATTTTTCAATCAGAGACTTTTAAATTAAATCAAAGCAGCAATTTACTATTAAAACAAAACAATTTTGGAGCATGCATTTCCTGAATTTTTTTCGGTGCGTACTTCCTACGTCTCATACACTACGGAAAAAGAATTTTCAATCACAGACTTGTAAATTAAATCACAGCAGCAATTTACTATTAAAACAATCTTGGAGCCTGCTTTATCTGACTTCTTTTGGGCGCGCTGAAAGGCTGCATTTTCAGTTATTGCGAACATCACTTTCAGAATGATGTTTAACTTATGCAGCGCTCTGACACCCTCGCGGTGCTAGCCTTTACGCATGCATGCATACACACAGCCCTCACACATACAGGCACACATGCGCCCCTCCCCGCCGCACATACGAGTACACAGAACACACTTCTTACGGTGCACACACTAGCACAGAACTGAAGGCGCTAGCCTTTACGTGCGCATGCATACACACAGCCCTCACACATAGATACAGGCATACATGCGCCCTTCCTTTCTATACATACAAGAGCACAGACCATACTTCCTACTTTGCATACAGTACGGAAACAGAATTTGCAATCAGACACTTTTAAATTACATCACAGCAGCACTTTACTATTAAAAAAATGTTGGAGGCTGCATTTCCTGACTTTTTTGGGCCGCGCTCAAAGGTGCATTTTCAGTTATTACGAACATCACTTACCAAAGGAGTTTGCAAGACGCTTAAAAAGCAGCGTGATCCCAAACTTTTTCCCAAAAGCGTGAGGGTCAAAAGCTAAACTTTTACATAAAATGCCAGCAGCAATTTACTATTCAAACTATTGTTTGCATTATTATGCAGTGATCGTGTGGAAAGGCTAAAAAAGGTTCCTTGATGTATATAATAGTTTCGGTTAAAGTTGGCGCCATGATAATGTTAAGCACTTTAGCGCTAGCCGCCTAGGATGTTTAGTTTTGTGTATTGTATTGTGAAGCTGGCGCCATGCAAACGAGGTGATCTGCTATCTTGTTAGGTCTCGCGTCAGCGAAAGACCTTATGTCGCCAGCTTGCGGGAATGTTGGACAGGGGATGTGCACGCGCTTTCCCTCGGCGGATTTCACCTCGTGGGCGCCCACGTGCACATCTCCTGTTCAACATTCAGCAGCCTCTCGCCTCTCTCATTCACACGCGCACAGACACAGCCACAGCCACACTCACGCATGCGCACACACATTCCCACGCGCACACACTCGTCCCCCTCTTCCCCCCGGCACACGCAGGGCTTACATACACACACAAACGCGCACACACACACCCTCCCAACTCCACTCACCGGGCACACGCAGGGCTTCGATCACTGGTTAGGTCGAGCTAGAGTTGCGCATGCGTAGCATGCGGTCTAGCTCGTCAACTATTGTTTCCAGTTTCCTGCGAATCTGAGACAACTTTCGGCCACGCGCCTCTGCTGTCTCAGATTTGTCCTCGTGAGCGCGCTTTTGCTGCTGGCTGCTTGCTGTGTGCGCGCGGTTTACAAAACAGTGTGGGTCAGAAAGTGGCGTCATGCTAGGCAGACACTCGCGTACACACACCCTCCCCCACCCCCACCAACCAGTCATCGGGCTCTTTTAACACACACACACGCATACATATACACGCATACACACGTGCGCGCACACACAGACACGCGCGCACACATCCCCCTCACACCCCACTCACCAGGTTCTTCTTGCGTGTCCCTCGGCAGCCAGCGGGTCATTTTGGTTAACAGGCGGGGGCCGCGGGGCTCTCCATGAGCACGGGAGCCCCGCTAGCTAAGGCAGAAATCTTCCGGCGGACACAGGAGTGCCCCAACAAAGGTGCCTGGCTTCCTGTTGAAGCCGGGCTGCGGTGGCGAGTTTGCTTGTTTAGTATTGTCGTGAAACATCAACGATTTTATACTATGTCAACAACACCTTTACTTGTACAGGGTACGTTCGCCTTTGGATTTACGATGTTTATTGTTAGCCAACTAAATGCCGCTCATTTTATCTACCTGTTCCCATGATGTCCAACATTAGTCTGCTGAGCCACCATACTTCGTACAGCGTTGTCTTGTGATCCTCAACATGCACCATTGATCACAGCTGTTAAAATATGTTGCTTCCAAGTTTTTTTTTTTTACAGTTTTTTTATATAGCGCGAACTTGACTCGAAGGATCAGAGCACTTTACACCAGCACCAGTTGCTTTACATGAGGACACATTCCTTTTGTTAGGCACGTGGAGATTACGTGATTTGCCCAGAATCACAGGATGCTGCGCGTCCTTGCCGAGCCTGGAACCCGGCTCCACAGATTTGAGGTCGACCGCCCTAGCTGTTATGCCAAATCCTCTCCGCCAATTGATTGGCTTTCATCTGGCTTACACTTGTGCTGATAGTTTTACAGACACGATGCACAGGAAGAAATGTTTGATACAGATTTTCTGAACACAGACTAAAAAACCCAATTTCTCATAGGACCGGCGAAGCAGTTTTGTGACAATAATCAGACGTATTGGTTTCCTGTCGCCGTTTATGTCCGTGTCACATTCAAGGCTGAATGTGTTTATTGGCTGTCCCCTGCCAGTTTATAAACCTTTAACTTCGACGCGCATCCGTGCGCTTGATTTGACAAAATGGATACATGAATTGTGTGCTCACATAGTGCTTCAGGCATATTAGGTACTATGGTCAAGTTCTGAGAGACAGACAAAAAGCAGTTTGTAATAGAAGTTAAATGTACAGATCACCCCAGAATGTACAACATTTAGCCATCCATGAATGTAACCTGAACAAGCCTGAATGCCATTGCCAGCAACTGCTTGTGTCTCAAGAAAGATTTCATTATCTGTAGATCTGCCTAGATTACCTACCTGTCTAAAGACTCGGATATCTTCTTTCCACATCAGCTCTCGTCTTTACCCGTAACACACGTCCTTTAACTTGGTTGTCATGGAAAGGGAGTGCTGAGTGGACAGAGAAAGATTATGCTATAATAATGGTTTGGTTTCAGTTTGGTAATATCACATTCTAGCTCACAACATATAGTGACTCGCTATAGTTCATATTTGTGTTTTTCCACTTCATTTTCCTTAGTCTCTCTTTTCAAACTCTTGTTCTTTTTTCTGCCCTGTGTTCATGTTCAGCTGTTTTTTGTTCATCTGATTTCTCCCGTCATTCTTTTACTCTTATTTTATGTTCTACATGTCATGTAAGTGCTCTGTTCTCTGCAGTATTTCCTTTCATCTTTCAACCTTGTGTGTTTTTTGTTTTATTTTTCTTGTTGTTTTGTCTGCCCTCTGCTTTTACCTGATTTTCCAGCTCCATTTCTAGCTTGATTCTTCGTTCTTTTTTATCCTGTTTTGTTTTCATGCTATTACTTTCTCTTACCCCTTTCTCCTTTGTCACTTTCTTGCTCTGTACTTTTTTGTCCTCGTCGCTCCCTGTTTTCCCTTTTCCCTCTTGGCCTGCATAGGTACAGAAAAACTGACAAGTACAGCAAGAATGATCTTCTAGAACATCTGCCTTTGAGCTTGTGCAGAGCTCTGTCCAAGGTGCACTCGTTAGAGAATTGCAATAGAAACGGGAGGAAAGAGATTATTAAAGCCTTGTGCCGCGCACCATCTGCCTATGCTCCTGTCCCTCTTACCTGTTCCTCTTAAACCATTGGATCTCTAGCCATGGGGGACGCCTCTTTGGGGATGGAGAACTGCATCTCGATGAGAGGTAGGGTTGCTGGCATGGGTTCATAGGCAGAGACACCTACTGCTACAAGGCTGGTGTGAGGCAGGCAGTCTCTCCAGCCCTGAAAACACTTTAATCAGCCTCCAGCCTCCTAAGAAATCCCCCGGTCCACTGCAGTCTAAAACCGGCCTTCCCTCATTCTTTCTGGCACTTTGTATATTATGTCTGTTAGAAAGGCGAACCCGGGGGAGGCAGAAGGTGTCTGACTGACCACCCCTAGGTCTACCCCTCCTTCAGAGAAGGGACCGAGCGATGTCGAGAGGCCTCCGACGTGAGGGCCCTCTCCTAGGATCGTACAGCAGAGTAATCACACCACTACAAATGCACACCACACGTAGATAGAGTTTTCAATCTTTATCTGGCAATAAGTATCGTTTCAATATATACAGCAGATCCAGAGATCTGGAAAGTCTCGTGACAAGGGGCAAGGTAGCGGGACAGTCTTATAGATGGTCGGTTGCCAGGAGACTCTACTCACAGCTCTCAATCCTCGAGCTGGGGGTTCCGGAAAGTTGGGCCGCGGCAGCGCCAGCAGGCTCCAAGGTGGTTCAGCGAGTGTGGACCGCGGCAGCGCCAGCAGGTTCCCAGAGGGTTCAGCGAGTGTGGACCGCGGCAGCGCCAGCAGGTTCCAAGATGGTTCAGCGAATGTGGACCGCGGCAGCGCCAGCAGGCTCCAAGGTGGTTACAGCGAAGATGGACCGCGGCAGCGCCAGCAGGCTCCAAGGTGGTTACAGCGAAGATGGACCGCGGCAGCGCCAGCAGGCTCCAAGGTGGTTACAGCAAAGATGGACCGCGACAGCGCCAGCAGGCTCCAAGGTGGTTACAGCGAAGATGGACCGCGGCAGCGCCAGCAGGTTCCAGGTAGAACAGCAAGGTGAGTTCGTCTCAGGGTCAGCCGCGACAGCATCATCAAGGCTTCTCGACTCCGGGATACAACTGCCGTCCTACCCCGGGGCTGGCCCAGATATAGGTCTGGAGTCCTTTGATGTCCGGACCCTCTCGCCTGGGGGTCAGAGGAGCCGGGATGATGGTGTCCAGACACCCAGCAGGGGGTGGAGCCCGCGCTCAGGGAGGCCGGAGGCCGATCGAAACCAGGCATCCGGGGACGGTTGGAGAGCCATCGAAACTCCCCTCTCCTTGTCTCTGGTTGAGTGGCCACTCTACCACCCGGAGGGCTCTTGGTGCCTCGATGGCGGGCTCGCTGGGGCCGTGGCCGCGGCTGGGCCGGGACCACGTGTCTGTGACGTGATGGGCCCAAGATGGCGTCGGGCCTGGAATGAGGGTCCGGGGTGGGCACCGGACCGGTAATGCTGGGGCGGCCC
Source organism: Lissotriton helveticus (assembly GCF_964261635.1). Taxonomy (NCBI): domain Eukaryota; kingdom Metazoa; phylum Chordata; class Amphibia; order Caudata; family Salamandridae; genus Lissotriton; species Lissotriton helveticus. The sequence continues at coordinate 210,254,177 of NC_136061.1, read as the reverse complement.
GAGTGTGCCGTGTCAGAGGTTGGGGGCCGCCGGGTGGCGGATCTGGTGGTTTGTAGGTCGTGCAGAGGTGTGCCCGAGGCCGACCCGGGCTGGATGGAGGGCCGATGTCGCCCGGGGCCCGCCATGCGGGAGGGGTAGGACCACGCCACGAGGCCGGGTCCAACAATGTCATTGATAAAGAGAATATTTTCCCCTTTGTATTGTGACATAGTTTTTGAGTTGCACTGCTTATACAATCTGTGCAACCATTCAACAACACCTGGTTCAAATATGTTCTCTCAATGTTTCAAGCTTTATTACAAAGGTAACAAAAAGATGTTAATATTTCACTTCTGTTCTTGGATTTTCGTCACAATAAAATACACTGAACATAATCTTCACAAAAGTTATTAACAAAACTTTATGCTATTGCCATTATAAATTACAATAACTTTTATTTAAGTATTAATTATTGAAAAAAATGTAAAGCCATTGTTATTTGTAATATCAATACATGTAAGTCACGTAAATACAACACATATTACATTACAAGTGCTATAGGTGTCAAATTTGCAAAAGTTATAACTATTGGCATTGTCAATGACAAAGCTATTAATTTCGCTATTTTCAAAAACAAAACATAAATAAAAAATGTGTCATTTACAATACCAATACCTCAAACTTTCCTAATGCGAGACCTATTGCATTGCAAATGCTTGTTTTATGTTTGACCCTTAAGCGGACTCCCTTTTAGGTCTCGCCTGAGCCAGCACGCATGCGCTGCTCTGCGAGGCTTTTAGTAAGGACTTTAAACTCTGAACACACGCTTGCATGTGTGCTTTTTTTTTCCATACCCCGCTATTAGCCTTTGCGTGCGTCTTATCTAAGAAAGACAGCACACAATTGGCCAAAGGCGGGTGCATGTCCTGCCTTCTCTCTCCCCTGGCCTAGGGAGCTCGTGAGCGAGCAACAGCGTGGCCGGGTGCTATCTGGTTTTAATTAGCAGCAGCGGTGGCTTGAGTGTCAGATGGAGGGCAGGCTGCATTCTAGTCTCTGGTTACTTGTTCTCTCATGTACTTCTCCCCCAGGCTCTGTGTTCTCCCCACTCCCAGTGTTGCTATCACCTCTGCCTACTGCTCGCTCTCTAGAACACTTCTCCCTCACCCATATGCTCTGTATTCCCCCCCTCCGCCCCACTCCACCGTGTATTTCTATGTGTGGGCCCATCCCCAACCCCTGTGTTTCTATTTCCATTGTGAGCTGCTTTTCACCTCTGCTCACTCACCTGCTCCTCCTTTACCCCCCACTTTAACCCACCCTACTCATGCCTTCTTCGCTTCTCCCATGTGTGTGACAGAAGTAAGCCTTCAGCGCCAGCGAAATATTGAGTGCCGGGCTCTACTGCTGTGCTTCATGTATGAAAATATAAAGTTATATGCTGACTTAATTACTTTAAATGGCATGTCATGTACTGGCTAAGATTGCACACATTCCAAATTTTCTTTGTCACACTGAGATTATTTTGCGGCTTGGCCGACATTAACAAATAGTCAGTTGGGCATTCACCGTCATCAAATGCAGTGATTTATGACAAAGCGTATTAAACCTGCCATACTATTGGCACAATAAAATTTAATAGCATAAAATTGGATTAAAGTAACACCTGCGATTTGCAGTGCTTTTATACTGTAGACATCTGTATAGATGACATCCATGTGTCGATTTTACTAAGCATGAGGCTCCAGCTCTTAAGCTGTGTGTATTGTTTTTGTAAAGGATAAGACTCCGTAAAGGAGAAATGCAGACCTGCCGGCTCATGAATATTATAGGCATTTATATAGTAATTGCTACCTCGGAGGCTCTAAAGCGCTTTTATAGTTTGTAAGGAGGCTTTCTACTGTCTATGGACTTCTATGACGGGCAATAGATATTTCCATTCACTCCTGGCGGGGGAACATCAGGCCACCTTTCCCAGGAGAGCATCAGACCGTCTTTCTCTGTGGAAAATGTAGAGGGGCTGTGTGGAGTCTCCCAAGAACAGGGCATTTAAAAGGAAGGGCATTTAAAAGGAGGGGCTCCCATTAAAAGCAGTCCATCATATCACATCTCAACTAATTCTACTGCCTTACTTTTAAGCCAATTAACTGTCAGCTTTGGCAATTCCTTTTAGCCTTGTTTTACAGCATCCTCCACCTACAAAATGAAGAAAAAAGTGTGAAACCTCCTTTGTTGTTTTTTTGGGAAGCGACAGGGACAAAACTGGAAGGGGGAAACACGGGCGAGGGACTGGAAGCAACACAGAGGGTGCAGCTGAAGGGTGGGGCAACATGGAGTGCAAGGCAGAAAAGCAAACGGGCAAGAGGGAGTGTAAGGGTGCTATGGGGAGAAAAGCACACAGGTAAGAGCAACATGGTTCAGCAGCGAGCACATCACGGAGTAGGGCAGGAAGAAGCACATGGACGAGAGCAGCGCTCCAAAGGGGAAGACAAACACACTTGCTGCTGTTATTAGGAGGGCTGCTGAGGCACTTGACTTTAACTTCCTCCGTCCATATAATACCACTCAGTGCCACATAATTACACGCCACATATTTACTCTCTAGTCGTAAAGAGTATAGGAAGGCAAGGTTCAAGTATAAGAGGATAAAAGAAGAACAGCACTGGACATTTGCCCATGAAAGTATAAAATCAAAGGATCAAAAGAGATTTTGGAGCTGGGTAAATAAGACTGTTAGATCGGGCCAACCATCCACCGCAACAAATATCTCTCCCACTGATTGGGAGGCTTATATTGAAGTACTTTACGTTGAGCCCGACAGACACAACTGGACTAACTATCACAGCTCTACTCCCCCTAATTCCCATACTGGAACGTCACTCACTATCAAGATCGCCCCTAAACAAGTTGCACTTATTATAAAGCAAATGTGTCCAGGAGGGGCCCGGGCCCAAATGAGTTACCAACAAAGATATACAAAGCTTCTACTCACAAGTGGGCAGCGCTCTTGACCCCGCTATTTGAGGCATGCAGAATGGGCGGACCCATTCCTGATTCTTGGTAATGTTCTCTCCTCTTCCTAATCTACAAAAAATGCCAGCGGTCTAATCCCAATAATTATCGGTTGATTGACCTCCTTGACATTGAAGGGAAGGTCTATGCAAGCATCTTTCTACAAGAATTGACCAGCTGGGCGGAAGACCGAAAAATAATACCCTTTACACAAACCGGTTTCCAAAAGGGCTGTCACATCGAGGACAATCTGATCTGCTTCGCCCACATGATCGAGGATATTCTTGCAACAAAGGGAAAATCGTTCGGCAGCGTCGTCCGTCCCAGGCTTTGGGAAAAATTGTTCAAATGTGGTATCCCGCAGATCCTATTGAATGCCCTCATTGCTCTTTATTCAGTTACCTGGGTCAAAATAAAAGTTTCCACTGGTTGGTCTACAACCAATAAAATGCTGACCAACAGAGGCCTAAAGCAGGGATGCATTTTTGCTCCTCTACTCTTTAATTTGTACCTTGCAGATCTGCCTGAGTGGCTGGCCCGCCCTCAAGCTTTCCCACCCAGAATCGTATCTGTTAAAATCCAGTCAATGCAATACGCAGATGACACGATTCTCCTTGATCAAACTCAGGTGGGCCTTCAACGACTTTTTGATTCCCTGGCATCGTATTGTGAAACAAACGCTCTGAAGATCAATATCTCTAAAACCAAGGTGATGGTAGTCTCGAGGCATCGAGCAAGACAGCGCCCATGGTACATCGCTGGGAGACATATAGAGGTAGTTGCCACATATAAATATCTTGGAGTATGGATAGATCACAGAGGGAGCCCGAGTCCGCAAATCGCTGCAATGCAAGGTGTGGCTCGCAGCTTGGAGGAGGCCTTCCTAAGAACCAAGAAAGCTCTCCACTCTCCAGACTTCACCTAGTTAATCAGTGTGATAGATGCCAAATTACTATCCACTATAGCTTTTGGCGCCACTACTTTTAAAGATGAAACGTTCACCTGGTTGGATAGAGTGCAATCAGCCTGTTTCCGAGAGTGTTTCCCCTAACAAACTCCACCTCCCACGCCCAAATCCGTATGGAGTTCCGTCTGTTTTCCCAACATTGAATCATGAAAGCAAGATTCATTGCCTACTGTACAAAAACCAAAATGGCTCATGACTCCATACTAAAGAGTTGTATATGGTCACTGTTAAACAACCCCAGCACTTCCTGGACGCACTAGAAACTCATGAGTTATGGGCAAGTTCGCTGCCCATAGGGGTGGCTCCTAAAGTTTTGACTAAACAAGCAAAGATTCTTTCAGTGGAACACGATGCATCAGCCATGAAAAATCTATCCCATGGCAGCTGGGTGTCAAAACTTTATGATCTTTAAAACCTTACCATATTATCTGTCGTCCTCTATGAAGCCATCGGTGAAACACCAGTTAATAAGACTACACTTTGGCCTGCTCCCCCTAATGGCGTACAAGTATGGTCCACGGTACAAGGTAGATATGCCCTCTCAGTGTCGTTTTTGCAACAACTGGGAAGAAAACGTAATACACATTTAGTGCATCTGTAGAATCCTACTCCCCTTTCGAATTTTTTTGGTTGCGCCCCATCTGGAGAATTCTCATTGTGCGGAAATGCCAAGAAGCCTTAGAGGAGTGTATGAAGGGGGACTAAGCTGAGATGTCCGCCCGATATGTAAAATTCATGATCAAGATAAACTCAATTTTGCCGGCAGATATCACCCATGAACCTCCGCTGTGTTAGCTATGAACTTCCTCCTTTTTCCTTTTAAAAAAGAAAAAAAAACTCTTTTAAGTCGAGAGCGGAAAGTGCTTTTTTATGTCTTTTTTTGTATGACTTGCAATGATTTTAACTAATTGTACAAATAAATATATCTATCTATCTACTAAATGCAACATAAATACACTCAACTTAATACCACTCAGTACCACATAATTACACTTTATTCAATGCAACATAAATACACTCGACACAATACCACTCAGTACCACATAATTACACATCACATAATTAGACTCTATTCAATGTAACATAAATACACTTCACATAATAGCACGGTGCCACATAATTACATGCCACATAATTACACTCTACTCAATGCAATATACACTTCACATAATACCACTCAGTGTGACCTAGTTATACCCAACATATCAACATAAATATACCCCACATACCACTCAGTACCACATAATTACAAGCTGCATAATTACACTCTACTCAATGCAACATAAATACACTTCATATAATACCACTCAGTGCCACATAATTACAGTTAATACGTTTATCTTGGCAATCAATTTTGCCTATATACTCTTTAATTGTTTTTTGAATTCATATTTAGTCACAAAAAGAACACATAATCTACTAAACAAAAAGTCACATTATTACAAAAACATCCAACAATACATTTAAACTCAACATTAATGTGTCACAAAACAATTATATGAATACAATACATAACAATAAATAACAATTAATTTGTCACAAAACCGTTGATATATATATAATCAATTTCGTATAGTTGTAAACAAATTAAACAACTCAAAGCACTCCCAAACTCAGAGGATAAATGATTTCAATACTCTAAGTGTTCGACGACTTAATTGCCACTTATGTCATAGCCGACGCGTTTCGAGTCTTGGTTTTATGAATTACCGGACTCTCATCAGGGCTGGATAAATCCTTTCTTAAAAAGCGACTGTGTGGTGCCAAAATTGGTTTGTGGGCTTCGAATTATGTTTCACGCAGTGACTGCCACTCTTATTAATGTTGTATTTATTGGAGCCACTTATATCCAATATTGTTCAGATAAGGGCGGGAGCCGCTCTTGTTAGTAATGTGGTTGTGTAATCCACTTGTGCTCAAAAATATTCGGGTCAGGGCACTCTAGGGTCTTTAAATTCGATCAAGAATAAAGAAGAATTTTTTGTTTTGCCATTCCGATCGTGATTTGTTTTCAGGCTTTTGAGGGGCTTTATGGTTATTTTATGTTCTCTCTCATTCCGCGTAGGAGGACATACAAGCTCCGGGTTTGTGGATCATCTGGAGCGGAAGTCCACGTTCACCTGTAATTTCCTGGGGACATGTAAGGTACAAAAAGAAAAGGATTGCAATGCAAGAAACCACCTGAGTACCTTTGGGTTTAAGTCTTTATGCATGGAGAGCCAGGTCAAGGGGGCATGGTCGGTCAAAAGAAGGAATCGCTTGCCAAGGAGGTAATATTGCAATGCTTCTACTGCCCAATTGATGGCCAAACACTCCTTTTCTATTGTAGCGTATCGGGTTTCCCTAGGGAAGAGCTTCCTACTTAGAAAAGCATAGGGCTCAGTTCACCCTTGTCGTCTGGCTGGGATAGGACAGCCCCAAGCCCCCTCCCTGAAGCGTCGGTCTGAAGAACGAATGTTTTGGTATGGTCAGTTCAGGTAACGACCGGAGCATTGCATAACATTGTCTTTAGTAGGGTGAAACTATGTTCCTGAGGTTGGGACCATTGGATGGGTTTCCCTGTCGTGGTTTTAGTTAGGGGGAGGCTATGTCAGAAAAACAGGGAATAAATCTCCTGTAATAACCCACCAATCCCAAGAAGGAACGTATATCTTTCCTATTGTTTGGACGGGGAATGTGGGTGATGGCTTCGAGTTTGTTCATCTGGGGCCTGATCTTTCCAGCCTGGATATCGTATCGAGATACTCAATATGATATGTTCCAAATGTTGTTTTTTGGGGATTAACAGGGAGGCCGGCTTTTCTCAGGGCATCTAGTACTGCCCTCAGATGTATACGGTGGGTTTCCCAGTCAGGGCTGTGGACGACAATGTTGTCCAGATATGTCACAGCGTAGGTATGGTGTTCTTTTTGGAGAACATCCATTAACATCTGAAAGGTGGCCAGTGCGCCATGAAGGTCAAAGGGAAGAACTTTAAAATGGTAGAGGCCCGATGGAGTTGAGAAGGCCGTCTTTTCTTTGTCTTCTTTGGCAAGGGGTGTTTGCCAATATCCCTTTGTGAGATCGATTGTAGATATTATCTTTGCTTCCCCCAGTCGTTCAATCAGTTCATCGACATGGGGCACAGGGTAAGCATTGAACTTGGACCTAGCGTTTAATCTGCGAAAGTCGATGGAAAATCGTATGCTCCTGTCCGGCTTGGGAAAGGGAACGACTGGGGAAGACCGGGGTCTATGTGAGGGCTCGATGATGTCTGCCTTCAACATATCCTTCATCTCTTGGTCCACTGCTTGCCTTCGTGCAGCCGGTATACGATAGGGTTTCAATTTAATCGGATCAGCCCCCTCGGTGTCTATTTTATGTTCTACCAGGGACGTCCTTCTTGGTGCTCCTGATAATACATCGGTGTACTCACTACATAAAGCCTGCATCTGTTGTGTTTGGGTGAGGAAGAGTTGGTCACTGAGGCGTACAGGATCATTTCCTATGCTAGATGTAGGTGCAAGGGGGATATCCAGGGGCTGAGTGAGAGTGACATGTAACACTGACGTGTCTGCATTTGGGTATGTCTTTTGGGGGCTCTCCCATGCTTTTAGCAGGTTTATGTGATATGTTTGGCCTGTTTGGGTGAAGTGGGGAACAGCCACACGGTAAGAGACAGGAGTGACTTTTTCTAGTATTTTGTAGGGGCCTTGCCAGGTTGCCAATGACTTTTTGTCAGAGCTGGGAAGAAGGTTCAGTACTGGGTCTCCTGCCTTGAACTCTCTTAGTTTTGTGCCCTTATCATAATATTTATTTTGTGTATCCTGTGCTTTTTCCATGTTTACATGGACCTCCTCCCAGAGAGACGCGAGAGTATCTCGTAACCCCTGGCTGTACTGCAAAAGTGGTTTACTTTCATCCTCCTCCTCTACCCATTGTTCTACTGCCATGTCAAGGAGGGTGCGGGGCTGTCTTCCGAACAACAGTTCGAACGGGGAAAAACCTGTAGATTTCTGGGCATGAGTGCTGATAGCGAATAGCACCAGGAGAAGCTGTCTATCACAATCCCTACCTGCTTTATCGATTACTTTTCTTAACATGATCTTCATAGTTTTAATGTACCACTCAACCAAACCGTCGGTTTGGGGCTGGTACACTGCAGTCCGTATTTGTTTAATGCCCAATAGCCCACATATCTGCTTCATCAGGCGGGAGACAAATGGGATTACCTGATCCGTAAGCAATTCACGCGGTAAGCCTATCTGGGAGAAAAAAGAGACCATTGCCTGGGCTACAACCGTAGTGGTCATAGTAGTCGGGGGTATTGCCTCGGTATACCGTGTTGCATAGTCAACTAGTACGAGTAGGTATTGAGTTCCTCGGGAGGAGGGTAGGAGTGGTCCCACTAGGTTCATCCCTAGTCTTTGGAAGGGCACGTTTATGATCGAAAGTGTGTGCAGTGGATCCTTGGGAAGGACGGGTTGGTTAACCAACTGGCATCTCTGGCACAAGGCACAGTATCTGGCTACCTCTTGATAGACCCCAGGCCAGTAGAACTTATCCAATAGGTACTGCATGGCATGTTCCTTCCCAAAGTGTCTCTCCACCCTGTCTTACTATGGGCTAGGTCTAACACCTGCCCCTCGAATGGTTTTGGGACCAATAGCTGTTCCTTCGTGTGTCCTGCCTCTCGGGATACCCTATATAGTAAACCCCTCCTCACACAAAACAATGGGCCTACCTTGTCGGGGTGATCCTCTTGGGTTTGTTCCCAGGCATTTTTCAAAGTGCCGTTGTCGCGTTGTGTGGCCCGTAAGTTTCGACCAGGGGACTGTCTCTGTGGAGAAAAAGAGAGAAGATGGCAGAGTACTATGAGTGTTCAGGTATGCCTTCTGTTCCTCTCTTTTCTCTTTACGCGTTTTTGGGGTTCTGGGTTTGGGACCTTTCTCTTGAGAAAACGAAGCTTGGTCTAACTACCCTACCATGGAGGGCTGAGATATGAGGGTGGAAAGGTAGTCCTGAAACTTTGGAAGATCGATGCCAAAAAGAACGGACTCAGGAAGACAGGACACGACTCCCACCTTCCTTAGCTGGGGTTCTCCATCAATCTGAAGTAGTATATCCGCGAGAGGGTACATGTTCTTCTCTCCGCGCACACAGGTGACCTGGACATACTCTCTTCTCAGGATCTGGACTCCGGGACAAGGTCCTGGCTAACAACGGTATGGTGACACCCTGTGTCCATTAAAGCTACCACTGGTTTACCGTTCACATGGATGGGTTTTTTATATATCGAGGGACTCTCCCCAGAGACTAATACACGTCCCCTTCTATACCCGACTTCCATGGGTTCCTGGGGAGGGATTGCGTGCTGGATACTGTCTGGCTATGTGCCCCCATTCGGCACAGCGAAAGCACTGTGGTCCCTGAAGTGCTGGAACACCCTGGGCTGATCGGAACATGGGTCTCATGGGAGATTGGGCCTAGGCCTCCGGGATCCTAACAGGAGGTCTGGGATTGGGTAAAGGAGGTAATTGAGAATGCACCTTGAAATCGGGGTTCCTATGGAAGGAGCATGCCAAATCTACGGCTAGGGGGATCGTTAGGTGAGGATGTTGCTTGACCCAAGAACGTGTTGGAAGGGGAAGAACGTCCAAGTACTGCTCCAGGTAAATTTGTTGTGTCACATCATCCATAGTGGAGGAGGCTGGCAATAACCATCGATTCCCTAAATCCCTTATCCTGTAGTATGGGATCATCCCCAGTTGACCACTTTTCTTTGCGAAACCTGCTACGATACTATTCCCGATCGCAGCCAAGTCTCTCCAGGATGGCTCTCTTCACCTCATCGTAGGGGGTTGTTCCATCAGGGTTGGCGGCCTGGAACGTGGCCTGTGGTGCCCCAGACAATAAGGGAGCAATATACTGCCCCCATCTCTTTTGGGGCCAATCTGCGGTGGTTGCAACCCTTTCAAAATTGGTAAAAAAAATAATCTGGGTCATCCCCTTCTTGGAACTTCTGAAGTACAGAACTGGGCACATTAGGGTGTACCCGGGCTTTTGTTATAGCGTCTGTTAACCTCAGGATAGTTGTGTCCTGGGCCTGTTGATTGGAAGCCATTAGGGAAGCTTGATCTTTTAGGGCCTGTTGCAGGACTTCCCGTTCTTGTTGGGCCATCTTCGTCTGTTCTTCGAAGAGGAGTTGAAGGTGACGTTGGCCCTCTGCCAACTGAGTCACCACAGACTCCATGGTGATGGGCTGTGTCATGATGGGCTAGACACCGTATATCCCACTTCTGACACCTCTGTGGTCGTGCCCCACCCCCGGCGTGGTCTGTCTTCCCTCCGACCCCTGAAAGATACGGTCTAGTCTTGAGTCAGGAGAGTAAATAACTTTTATTCATGGGGGTCTTTCATCTGTTATGTCCAAGGTTTTCCAGGCTTGGTACTGCACAGACGGTTGGGGGAGTGGGGAGAAAAGTTTTAGAGGAGGGGCGGAGTTATGAAATCGATTGAATAAGTGATTGTCTGTAGAATATCTCTGTGTCTGGAGGGGTCCTTCCTGGTCCTTCTGGCTGTCTTGGCTATGAGGTACTCCAGGTCTGTTCAACTCTTGAGGTACTGGGGTTCCGTCTCCTCGGATGGGGAACCAAAAGAAACAAGCATTGGAAATGCAATAGGTCTCGGATTTATTTGAGTTGGAGCAAATAGCATTGTAAATGGCAATGTCTTTTCGCCATGTGTTATGGAGTGTATGCATGTGGTGTGTAGTGGAATTGTGTGGGTCGGATTGGAATTGTAGCAATGGTGGCATGCTGAGCTTTAGATGATTATGTTTAAAAGTAACGTTTGCAATACTGCGATTGCTACAATAGTTAATTGTGGATGCATTAACAATTGATGTGTGTACTGATGTGTGTGCCTGGTGGAAGCGTGCATTGACGGCTGGTGGTGCGTGCCTGGTGAAAGCGTGCACCGACGGCTGGTGGTGTGTGTGAGCCTGGTGAAAAGCGTGCATTGACATCTGGTGGTGTGTGCCTGGTGGAAGCGTGCACTGACAGCTGGTGGTGTGTGTGAGCCTGGTGAAAAGCGTGCATTGACATCTGGTGGTGTGTGCCTGGTGGAAGCGTGCACTGACAGCTGGTTGTGTTTGTGCTTGGTGAAAGCGTGCACTGACGGCTGGTTGTGTTTGTGCCCGGAGAAAGCGTGCACACTCACACACTGCTGGCCCTGGACACCCACATACTGATCACCCTGCATACTCACACTGCTCACCCTGCATACTCACACACTGCTCAACCTGCACACTCACACTCTGCTCACCCTGCAGACTCATACACTGCTGGCCCTGGACATCCACATACTGCTCACACTGCATACTCACACACTGATTACCCTGCACACTCACACACTGCTGGCCCTAGACACCCACATACTGATCACCCTGCATACTCACACACTGATCACCCTGCATACTCACACACTGCTCACCCTGCACACTCACACACTGCTGGCCCTGGACACCCACATACTGATCACCCTGCATACTCACACTGCTCACCCTGCATACTCACACACTGCTCAACCTGCACACTCACACTCTGCTCACCCTGCAGACTCATACACTGCTGGCCCTGGACATCCACATACTGCTCACACTGCATACTCACACACTGATTACCCTGCACACTCACACACTGCTGGCCCTAGACACCCACATACTGATCACCCTGCATACTCACACACTGCTCACCCTGCATACTCACACTTTGCTCACCCTGCATACTCACACTCTGCTCACCCTGCACACTCACACACTGCTGGCCCTGGACGTCCACATACTGCTCACCCTGCACACTCACACACTGCTCACTGCTCACCCTGCACACTCACACACTGCTCACCCTGCATACTACACACTGCTCACCCTGCACACTAACACACTGCTCACCCTGCATACTCACTCACACACTGCTGGACCGGAACACCCACATACTGCTCACCCTGCATACTCACACACCCTGCACACTCACACACTGCTGGCCCTGGACACCCACATACTGATCATCCTGCATACTCACATAGTGATCACCCTGCATACTCGCACACTGCTCACCCTGCACACTCACACACTGCTGGTCCTGGACACCCACATATTGATCACCCTGCATACTCACACACCCTGCACACTCACACACTGCTGGCCCTGGACACCCACATACTGATCATCCTGCATACTCACACACTGCTCACCCTGCATACTCACACACTGCTGGCCCGGGACACCCACATACTGCTCACTCTGCATCCTCACACACTGCTCACCCTGCATACTCCCACTCTGCTCACCCTGCATACTCACACACTGCTCACCCTGCATACTCACACACTGCTCACCCTGCATACTCACACACTGCTCACTCTGCACACTCACACACTGCTCACCCTGCACACTCACACACTGCTGGTCCTGGACACCCACATACTGATCACCCTGCATACTCACATACTGATCACCCTGCATACTCACATACTGATCACCCTGCATACTCACATACTGCGCACCCTGCATACTCACACACTGCTCACCCTGCATACTCACACACTGCTCACCCTGCCCACTCACACACTGCTCACCCTGCCCACTCACACACTGCTCACCCTGCCCACTCACACACTGCTCACCCTGCACACTCACACACTGCTCACCCTGCACACTCACACACTGCTCACCCTGCACACTCACACACTGCTCACCCTGCATATTCACACACTGCTCACCCTGCATATTCACACACTGCCCACCCTGCACACTCACACACTGCACACTCTGCTCACCCTGCATACTCACACACTGCTCACCCTGCACACTCACACACTGCTCACCCTGCATACTCACACACTGCCCACACTGCATACTCACACACTGCCCACCCTGCACACTCACACACTGCTCACCCTGCACACTCTGCTCACCCTACACATGCACACACACACTGCTCACCCTGCATTTTGTATTCCCTGTCTACTCCCGACGGGTTCCCTCACCCAGAAAACAGTATGTTAATCTGAAAAAAACTACTTTGGAGCCCCAACCCCCCCCACCCCCCCTCGGCCACCATCCTTTTCCTGTGAACACCCCGTGCCGTGCATGCTGTTCGTTCATGTGGACTCGTCCTATGTGTGTGGGAAGCAGGAGCTCGCCCAGGGAGGGCGCTGAATAGGTGCCAGAGCCGCTCGTCGCTCAGTCCTCCTGGGACCCCTTTAGCCGCCTGGTGCCGGGTTTAAATTGGTCAAGTTAGGAGAATCGACAGGAGGGGTGGCAAAGCCTGCGAATGTGACTCGTGATGGTCTGAGCCCCAACGCCAAGGGAACCCAACCTCACACATACCCCCCCACCCTCAATGGCAACACTCCTCCACAGGAATCATTAACACCTGGGTCCCAGGCACGGGAGGAGATCTGGGCAGAAGGGGAGGCCAGGTGAATCCCGGCGAGCGAAAGTGAAGGAGGGAGAGAAAGTGAGGTGCAGGAAACACAGAAGAGAGAAAAGAGAGCGCGACAGAGCGCGGCGAGAAGACGCCGGGCAGAGAGCATGTGCAAAAGTTCTCAGGTAAGAGGGTAAAGGGGACAGTGAAGGAGTGAGGGGGCAGGTGATGGGTGGAATACAAGGGGGAGGTGTGTACAGGTCAAGACCCGGGCCAGAGGGCACAGCAGCCGCGTAGCAGGGAGTGTAGGGTCGCGCACCTGTTGCAGCTCTGTGGACACGTGTAGTAAAGTCAGACTGTGTAAGTATCCTCCTGTCCCGGGGGAGTCCCCTCGCCTGCTGCTCTTCCTCCAGGGTTCCGCGTGTTGAGCGGGATGTGCCAGGTGGAGGTGGGCGGTGCTGAGCCGGCAATGGGCGTCTCCAAGGAGGTTGGGGGTGGCCACGATCCTGCCGCTCTTGGTGCGAGGAGCCTGAAATCTGTGTTGTCAGTTATTGAATTGCGTGGGAGGGTGGCCATGGCAGAAGCAGCTGATCCTTTCCAGGCCCTCCGCCGCACGCAGATACCCAGTGACTAGGACGAGCAGACCAATAACGGAGCCAGTGTGCCATGGGCCCGAGGGCAGAAAAGGAAATGCCCCCTAGCCGCTGCTTGACTCCTAAAATATAGCTATAATCATGGTCCTGTAGTCACTGCACCTGTTGCACCACGTGAAACTTCGCCCCGGAGCACATCAGATTCAACATGCCCCCTGGACAGCTTGCACCATATGACTCTGTAACGGTGCCGCTGCTCTCTTTCTGTTGCAGTCATCTGACGGTGCCGCTTTTCCATCTGCCTATGCAACCGCCACCATCCCTCGCCTCCAATTTAATGTTCCCTTTACAAGGATGTTTTTGCGATCTTTTTGGAACAGGCGGCTTCCCGACCAGCATTACTGCCGGCACTGGCTACCTCTTAAAAACACTAACATACTTATTCAAACGAAGACACTGCTGGGGTCAGACTTGTTCCGAACAGCTGATCTTCCGTCAGCAGTGACTACGAGTAGCCCCGACTTTGCATGCGTGTTTTTTTTTACCGTAAACTTTCGATTAACATTCCAGCAGTGACCATTAGCCCCCTCCCCTAGCAAAAAAACCAAGCTTTGGCAGGGAGCCAGAATGCGCGTACACACAGCTGAAAAAAATACTAACTGTAAGGTGGGAATAAGTCATCTTTCTGATGTGTTGAGAACTCGGACAATTAATGGAATTTGACTTGCCTGAAGCAGTGCCGATCTGAGTCAACATAAACTAGACACACAAGCTTTGGCAGGGAGCCAGCATGCGCGCACACACAGCTGAAAAAATAACTGGAGAGTGCTGAATGCACGCCCAGCATCTGACTTTAATTACCGCGGCCCCTGACAGCTGGTAATTGATGAATTATAGCCTTCTGCTGCGCGTGTCCGCACGGAATATGCAGGAATTGGAGCAACTCTACAGACTACGGCCTATTGCGTGCTGCCTTGTAAAAACACAGCCATGCGAGGGCCAATTGCCATGCAGCTGCCATAAATAACTAACAAAATTCACGCGCTTCGCTGGAATTCGTAGGTTAGATTTTCGAAGTCCTCTCAAAAGGACTCTGAAGCCACACCCACTTCGTGGGATGTAGGCCGAGCCCTAAAAAACACGAAAAGAAATTCCAGGTCTCCTCGGCTTTCTAAATGCTGAAAGGGGTTAGTGCTACTGCCACCTGAACCTAACATTGCGGTGGCTAAGTGAGGGAAGGGATCGGTGATTATGTGCCGTGCCCTGGATACCCGCCCACCAACCCCAAAACAAAGAAGAGCCCAGCACTTGCCTGAACCCTGTCGTGGGAAGGGGAGTCGCAGCCTCCACTTCCCTTTGCTGGAGTACCGGACTCGAGGGCGCTGCTCCCAGAGCGGTTGTCCTCAATGATCTTCACTTCAGGTCTGGACTGGTCTCGCTGTTGTGGTTTTTCCTCTGCCTTCA
Organism: Lissotriton helveticus; assembly: GCF_964261635.1. Taxonomy (NCBI): domain Eukaryota; kingdom Metazoa; phylum Chordata; class Amphibia; order Caudata; family Salamandridae; genus Lissotriton; species Lissotriton helveticus. Next base: position 210,238,755 of record NC_136061.1, on the reverse strand, counting down.
TGTTCTTGTATTCCGGGCTTTCTTCCGTGTTTTCTCGGTCAGTGCTCTCCTGCTTCTCCTCCTTGAACTCTCCTCATAGCGCAAATACAGCGTTTTTAGCTCCTCCTCCGGGGCTTGCTGCTTCCGACCTGTAGGTACTGGAATGAGCGTCTAGAGCTCTCAATCCACTTTCTCTCTGGGGTCCCTTGTCCGCCATGATGGAGGAGTCAGTGTAGTCCGGCCGTGATGAGAAACCATCACACCTACTTTTGAAAGAACCCCTGCAGTCCTTTAGTGTTGGTGTTCGAGGCCCTCCTTCACTCACAAGTTATTCCTGCGCCTCATCCCTGGTGGTCAGGAGCGGTGCCTCTCCGGGGCCTTATCCCAAATAATCGTTTACGATTTGCGGGGTGATAGTAGGGAATAAAGCAAGACTTTTTTTCAGAGTCCGAATGCATATTTGTGTACTCAAAGGATTCTGCTGAGGAGTAGGGATCTTGGTCCTTGAACGTTGCAGCTGTGAGTAGTGCTGATAGTCGACTTTCCAACACTTGTTCTGGTTAGGGGCTTGCGGCTGCAGCATTACGGTTCACCCTTTGTTGACACACCCTCCCGGTCCGTCTTGGCTGTGAGTCTCTGCATACTTTGAGTTTACCTTTTTTGATGTAGTAAATGGAAATGTCATTTCTACCCATTCAGCAACCTTCTCAGGTTTTTCAAAAAGAATGACTTATGTCCATGCATGATCTTGAGACAGGCTGGGTATAATAGCACGTATTTGAGATTTAGTGCACTGAGATCTTTTTTACTGCTTGATAGGAGGCCCTCTGGCCTTGGACTATGATTGTGAAGTCCGGGTACAGGGAGATCCGCTGGTTTTCATACATTATAGGGCACTTGTCTTTGGCATTACAGAGCAATGTGTTGCGGCCTTCATAGTTAAGTATCTTAGCAATCATTGGGCGTGGTGCTGATCCGGCCACTAGCATTCTTGAGGGGATCCTATGCACTCTTTCAACACAGAAAAGGTCTTTCAGACCCTCCGGGACCACTGTATCTCACAGCCATTGTTCAACATATTGTGATTTCTCGCACCAGCAAACCAGTACTTTTCTCCTTCCCAGCTCCCAGTTTGCCCGCGTTTGGGTCAGCGCAGGTAAGCAGGACTTTTGAGGGTCCCCCAGTCCTCTATCACAGCCGTCAGATGAGAAGGGGGGGGGACCCCTCACTGGAAGGTCCTGGCTGCTGTGGGCTGTGTGCGGCACTGTGAACAGGAGACACCGCATAGCAGCTATATATTACAGTGCCCCCGCTGGTTCGATCCTCCGATCTCGGACCAGCCTGCCCTGCCCAGTACGCAGTTGTTTAGGGGAGGGATAGAGGGGGGGGTGGGCAGTTCAGTAGGACCCAAGTCGGAGCTCACAGCGCAGTACATGTATGCTGCTGTCCTCCGGGCCTCGGCGCTCACAGCCCCAGTCGACAACATGCCCCGGTTGAGGCCTTGTGGTGGTGTGCCCTGATACAGCCGCAGTGCTCTTACCGCAGGCCTGTCGCACAATGTATTGAGTCCTCTGGCACCATCCCTGGCAGAGGTCAGTCCAGATAGTAGGGTTATGCTGGGTCGTTGCAAAGGTACAGCTGCTTAACCCACGGGGACACATCAGCGGGACTCAGCCCTTCAGTCCCCAGCACCGGTGTGGTCATAGCCAGCCACTCCTCCCGGTGCACAGCACGTTGTTTTCCCGAGTTGGGCGGGCCAAATGCTCCTTGGCCCGGACTCGGTCCTTCATGTGGGGGTTGAGAGGCAGTGTGGGGCCCTGGATGCCCCCCCTCGACGCAGATTAAGACAGGATTTTACAGCCTGGTCCCGGAGCACAGCTACGGCATGTCCGCCATGTTCGACAGTTAGCAACACCCCCTGATTATGGATAGTTGATTTTGAGCATTTTAAAATGTTTATCACTTTAACTGCCTTAAACACGTGTTTGCCTTCATGCATTCAAAAGAGAAGATAGAGATAGCTTTGTACTTTGTTCCATACGGTGGAGAGCATTTATAGACCCTCATGAGTGGCCCGTACAAAATCCCTGTTATTTCCCTTGCCTAAATATACCATTACTGGGAATCTTGGTAATTCCAGAAGGAAGGCAATACATTGGAATTGAATTTACCTTGCTGATTCTTGTCTGTTTTTCCTCATCGTTTCGCCTGAAGATTTTGCTTGTTTGCAGGCGAAACCTCCAGGAGAAACTAAACAGAGCAGTGGTGTTCCGCTGAACCAACATAGTAGCTGTGCCATCCAACCTGGCAGCTAATATTTTGGCTGAAGTTTTAGTATCATAGTTCAGGAGTGAAAACAGTAATCCTTGCTTGATTTTAAGTGTATCATGATTCTGTAGTTCTTCTGTACTTACAGGTTATACAATGCAAAAACTGAATAAAACCATCAGATGGGGGGTGTGGGTAGCCGCATAGAGAAATGTCCGTGCAGTAGAGCGGCTCCGCCGGGCTAACCCCAGTCAGTCTATAATATCCATACAGATATCTGACGGAACCCTCAGGTGAAGAACTGCCCAGACTCAGGAAGGGATGCGAGTGCTGGGAATGCTCTGAGGAGAACAGAAATCAGCTGCATGCCGAGGGCAGCTCAAGAGGCCTGAATGCGGCAGAGATCCCCTGGTCTTGCATATCGGCTGAGCCACACAGACCGCACACGAGGGGCGGAGCCACCTCTAAATATGGCCCGGAAGGCAGTGTGGGAAACAAATAGTAAATAGCAACGGGCGGTGGCCCGGAAAGGCAACGCAATGCCATAGAGTGACGGCTGCAGGAGGGGATACATCATGCTTTAGTGAAACGTAACAGAAACGAGCACACATCGGAACTGAACTCCAGAAGGGCAGCAGTTCCACTGACGTGATCATAGCACTATTTTGCTGGTGCCTGACGGGGAGAGTTCATGACTAGCCACAGACTAGAGGGAACTGTGGCTTGTGGATGATCGTCAAAAAAGGAGCCTCCCCCCTTGATAGTGCAAACAAAAGGTGTAAGGGGAATTCCTCACCCAACATGGGAAAAAACATTCTCTTCAACACATCAGCAAAAGATCCACAAAGGAGTGCAGAGAGTGGCACCCTGAAGAAGGGGTTTGATCAGAGAGCAAAGCCTGAGACTCTGAAGAGAGACAACCTGAGGTGAGACACCACAGAATGAACCGAGTGCCTGAGATCTACCAGCAGGTGGACCCAGGGTTGGAAACCAGACAGGTGAGCAACACTGCGCCTAGGCAGCCGGCGAAGAGTACCTGCAAGGACTCAAGGTAACACGATGACAGAGGGAAGGGGGCACCGCCCCTCGTAACAAACCAAACTGGGTAAATACACCCTATCATAGGATGCAATGGCAGGTCCAGGAACAAGGACTGTGTAACAACAGCTACGAAGTTAACCCCATCTGCAGCGCAGGAACCCACATTACAAGACATCATGATGGCTATCCAGGAGGTCAACACGGACCTCGCTGTGAACCGGCAGAGGTCTCCCTACTGAGAACGGACATGCAAAATATGGGATCCAGAGTAAAGGAGGTGGAAGGGATCACAGCCAGCCTGACGACGGATACACACTATTATAATCCTTAAACAGGTCAGTGAACTTGAAGAAGTGACCAGACACCTAGAGGCCAAGATAGAAGACCAGAAAGGATGCTCCAGGCGCAACAACGTTCGAAATATAGGGGTGCCAGAAAAAGCAGAGGGGCCAGCAGTAGACCTATTCGTGGAGGAACTAGTGACCAAAATGCTGCAACAAAGGGGACTATCCAAATACTTTTCAGTGGAGCGGACGCACCGCTTCCCAGGCACTTGACCCAAGCGGATAGCGCCTCTGCGCCCCATTATAGGGAGAATCTTCAATTTTCAAGACAGGGATGTGATATTATAGACTGCACAAAGTGCCCCGCCGCTTAAGTTTGACTTTGCTACCATTACCTTTTTCCCTGACTTCACTCTAAAAGTACAAAGGCAGTGATGGAGCTTCCAGGAGATGAGAAAAGCTCAATGCGAAAAAGAAATCAAATACTCCATGCTCTTCCCCACAACGCTTAGAATAGTCTCAGATAGGAAAGTCTGGCGCTTCTCAACTTTCGGAGAGGATTGGCTCGACGGTTGGAGGACTGCAGGAAAAGCCTGTGGGAAAAACACTCAGAAACAGATAAATTGGCCAAGGAGCGGACACGGTTGGCCCCTGATAAAATGGAAGCCCATCACGGTGCTCAGATCCCTCAAAGAATGGCAGGGAATGACTATAATATGTGAGACTGTACAATCAGTGAACATATGTCCAATGAGCACACCATGTACAGACGTCAAAGGAGATATCGGGGACAGAAGAAATGAGGATGCTACGGACCGAGATTACACGCACAGCTAAGTTGAGGTATAATTAGTTAGCATCAGGCTATAATGGGCTGCTTTAGGATGTAACACATGCTATGATATGCCTGGTACATACATAAGAGGGACTGGGGACCGTCCGGCGGGTACACACGCGGCTACAACCGCCTGATCTATGGTGTTATTGTTACGGCGTAACAGGCGCTCTGCAAGGTAGGGGGTGGGTATTCTGAACCCATTATGCACGGTAGGGAGGGGGAGTTGGGCAGCTTCAGGTTAAGCTGCCATGTTCAAGGAGGCATGGTTTTACAGTTATATTCTGATGTTCAGCTTGGTAAACATGAAGAATGGGGGAGACACGGTACAAAGGGAAGGGGAGACAAACACCCACTAGGTTTGGCATATATACCCACACGACACATGTGTACCACATGACAACAAGGGGTGAAAAGGCGGGGCTCCCAAGCTCACCAGGAGGGCATTCACAGTTTAGCGCAGACCTGAAAATAATGACCTGGAATATCAATCACCTAGGCCACAAAATAAAACGTACAATGGTGTTACAATATCTCCAGGGACACAGCCAGACATAGTATTGCTGTAGGAAACGCAATTAAAAGGGAACAACTACAAAGCCGTAGACAGGGGCGGTTATAAACTCCTAGCACACGCAGGATTCACAATGGGATCACGGAGAACAGGGATTTTGGTATGAACTGCACTTCCCTTTATACCAGGCAGGGGTTGGAGCGATTGGATAAGCAGATACGTCGCTGACTGGGAACTGGGAGGGGAAAGTCAGCAACATATTTTCCGTATACATACCACCAAGACTCCATACCGATACCATGCCCTCATTAGTACACTATTGATAGAACTACCGACTAGTATCCTAATTTTGGGAGGCGACATGAATGATACAATAGATCCCACAAAAGACAGAACTTCAACTTCAGATAGGGATCAAACACAGAACCCCTGAGAGCATTTACGGAGGTCCTCCGATTGTTACATCTATGGAGAGCACTGACAATACATGTTCTTCTCAAGGGGGATACTCTCGACTAGACTACTTAATGACCTATTCCACCACAGCGGGTGCCTTGGGGGACAACCCACAAGGCAAGGGGCACATCGGATCATACGCCAGTGGAGGTGCACATGAAGAAACCTACTAAAAACACCACACTGTCACCTAGAATAGACCCTTTGCTCTTCAGAGAGAGCGGACACAGCAATACTACCAATAAAATGAGGCACTGTAGACTCGGCATGCATAGTGTGGGAAGCTTATAAAACTGTGAATAAAGGGTGCGTGCAAGCTATAACGGGAACTAAAAAGAAGGAACAGAGGCTCCAATACTATACTATAGAAACTGAGCTGGCCCAACTTGAAACAAAAGATAGAAATTAAGAGGGGCTAGACGCCCAAGTTAAACACCAGATTCGTCTCAAGCGGCAGGATTTGAGGGACATTGCAGAGGGAAAGGCCAGGTCACAAGCCAAAGCGACCAGAAAATATTGTACGAGGTAGGGTATTAAGCTAATAGGCTGATGGCTTGGCTAGAGAAACGAGACAAAGAAAGAAACTGGGTGTTAGAGATCTGCATCCTAGGAGGCGCAATACCGAAGACAGCAGAAGAGATAGCCTTGACATTTGCATTGCATTACGTGAAGATGTATCAAACTACCAAAAACAGAACGGGACCGGACCGCGTTGACCTCCCTCGAGAGGTTAGACTCCCCACACTGTCCTCAGACGACCAGGCAGAACTAGACAAATACTTAACAGTAGAAGAAATAGGGAGCACAAGTAGAGCTTTGAAAACAGGGAAGGCGGCTGGACCAAATGGCATACCATCCAAATTATATAAAGAAGTGACGACTGTAGTGGCACTATGCATGCTAAACATGTATTAAGAGGCATTGGAGCATGGTATACTCCCAGAAGACCAACCAATGGCCACTATCGTGGTTATTCCGAAAAAGGATAAACCACCGACAGACTGTTACTCTTACATCCCAATTTCACTGCTCAATATAGAAGCAAAAGTACTGGCAAAAGTCCTGGTGACGAGATTGAGCACGGTAATAACATCTATTATACACCCCGGCAAATCCGGTTTCATGCCGCACAAAAGCACTAGACTTACATTACGGCGGATATATGGAGTGCTCCATCTTACGAAGCAAAAGGTGGAAGAGGATTCAGCACTCCTATCACTGGATGCACGTATGGTATTTGATAGCATTGAATTGTCGTACTTGTTCGCAGTGCTAGAACGAGTGGGATTGGGCCCAAAGTACTGCCCATGGATCCGCCTCTTCTACACCAACTGGCTAGCTAGGGTGAGAGTAAATGGGGCGACATTGCAGCTAATAACCCTATCTAAGGATACCCGACAGGGTTGCCCACTAGCCTCTATGCTATTTGCGTTAGCCTTGGAACCACTAACTGTGTAGGTCAGAGGTGACCCACTGATAAAGGGGATACACGGGAGGAAATGACTGGGATGAGAGAATATCACTGTACGCAGATGATATACTACTATACATTACAAAGCCAATATCGTCCCTAGGCCGTATACTCTACTTATTTCAACTATTTGGGGGGTACTCAGGGTATCAAATAAACTAGGATAAATCACTCCTCTTTGTGCTGGTGGGTACAGCGCAGGTGTTACCATCACTTGCCTGAACCCTAGCAGTAAATGACAAATTCAGATACAGGGGAATCGTGATCTCCACAACAGACACTGAATTTTTAATAGACAATATACTCCCACAAATTAACCGACTGTAGCAACGTGATGCATTGGAGACAACTACCATTGTCTATGATGCTTAGGGCTGCATTGTTCAAAATGATGGCGCTACCAAAACTCCTCTGTTTTACAAAATACACCATGTAGGGTACCACCAGACTTCTTGTGGAAAATTGACAGGGAAATTAGACTATTGCTATGGGATGGGGGAAGCCCTAGAATAGCCCATAACAAACTGCAGAGGGGAGTGTTTGAGGGAAGGGTGGCCATTACCAAGATTACAAAATATTACTGGGCAGCACAGCTAATAACAATTAACGCTTGGGCATTTGCGGACAGAGATGACCCCGTATATAGGGTCGACCACAAGTCAATGGGACAGAGGGGATAACCTGCGGAGCTTTACCAAAAAGGAGGGGGATCCCAATTACCATCATTTACACAAATAGTAATAAAGATATGGAAAAAGGCAACAAAATCCCTATGATAGGAGGGGAAGTTCACAGGAAGGACTCCGTTGTGGGATAGTGACCTTCTCAGGGAACTGGTGGATTAAAGGGTTTTGGCAAGCAGAAACTACTGGGTATTGACTTAAAACGTAATATGAATTGTCAGACACCGAATACTACAGATGTATCCAACTGAAACACGCTTTGCAATGCCACATCCCAGAGGGCGAACATATAGTTGAGTACACGCCACTAGAGGATAGACTGCTATTTGATCCCATAGGTGATAAGGCCACTTCTCTCACCTATAAAAAAATAATGAACAACATACCGGACCCATTAAAACTCTCTGAGGGTGTTGGGAAGCGGACCTAGGTACATTGGAAGAAGATGACTGTGAGGAGGGACTCACCGGTATATCCCCATGGGCGGAGGTTTCCCGTGTACAGCAGCCTGCTGACCATAGGAGTCGGGGTAATGAAAGGAAACCCGATCCACACGACAAACGTCCATGTCGTATTTCCGTGTCTCTGCAGAGAGCCGGCAGCCAGAACCCGGAAGGGGTGGAGAGTAACCCCGGAGGTAGTCGTGAGGAGCCAATGAAAGAAGGGAACTGTGAGAAGGAAGGTGTTCACTCGGATGGTGCCGGACACGAGGAGAGGACGCCAGAAGGAGAGACAGCGAAGGAGTGTTCCGTAGAAAGGGCCAGCACAAAGGAATCCAGGGGAGAAGACGTAGCGGAAGAAGAACCGGACGAGCCTTGGTGTGAGGACTGGTGGAGTCCCCCGGAGGATGCTGGAGAGCAGCCGTGACTCAGGAGAGTTACAGCTGGGCCGCCTCTGGGGAAAACCCTTGGACTCCGACGACGAGGAGCCTGGAACATCGCCCTCCACAAGACTCGGAGAAGAGGAAACCAAAGAATAAGAATTGTGTGACCCTCTGACATTTGTTTCTCCTGACCTTACCTCTGTTTCAAATAAACCAACACCTATTCGCACCTATATACAGCCTCCTCGCTTGTATATCAAACCTGCGCTCCCACAATGACTGTACAGAGGCAATACAGAGCTCTAGAGAGGTTGCAATACGAGCACGATTTCACCTTATACAATTATGAATCCTACATAGATCCTACACCTCAAAGGTACTTCTCCACAAAATGGGCCATAGTGATACTGACCAATGCAACCGGGGATGTGGGGAAACGGGCACATTTTTCCACATGCTGTGGGCTTGTCCTAATATTCAGCAATATTGGGAAGCAATCTTACAGGTAATGGTTGTTGTAGTAGGCCATGAAGTCCCAAGGGAGGCTAGATGGCACATACTATGTAAGGAAGACGAAAATAATTGGCCTAAATACTCATCTCTATCGCTCAAAATAGCTGCAATGGTTGCTAAAAGGAATATAGCATGGAAATGGAGGGCAGCCCAATCACCAGGGGTCACTGAATGGAAAGAGCATTTAGATTGGTGCTGCGTAGCTGAAAAAGTGGTGTTAACAAAGTAGGGGATGTCAAAAGAAATTGCAAAAGATTTGGGGCAGATGGCTATCCTATAGAAGACACTGAGATCCAGGCGATTATGGAACCATAGGAGGAGGAATGCCAACTCAGTGAGACTAACTGAGAAGTTCAATCAAGAAAAGGGCTCATGAGACTGTAACATTGTAACTGGGACCTATAATAACCTGTTGTAGCAAGTTTATACTGTAACGAAAACTGGAAATGTAAAATGCTATGGATATTTGCATAATGACGATGCACTTCTCACAATGGAAGACTTGTTTTGCCACGCTTATATTTAATAAAAAAGATCCCACCCCCAACCTCCCCCCCAAAATAAAATCAGATGATGACAGCAGGTAGGGATATGGACCAGATGACTTCCAAATGCTCAATTTGGAGATGGGTGGTTTGGAAACACTTTAAATTTCAGGAGAGTGTTCTACATCTGCAAAGCACTCTTCTGAAGGAACACCATATTGAAGATATGTTGAAGGAAATCTCTCTAGTTTATTCTCCTCTACATTTCTACGGAAGAGAATTTATCTTCCATTGCATCTCAACTCTAAATAAGGACCTACTAGTACACTTATTTATATACAAGAGTAATTTTTTCTTATTTTCTGTCACTTTTATTGTAGACAAATGAATCTGATCCTGTCATCACACAATCGATTGAAGATAGAGCAAGCCAAGCGGAAGGGGGAGTGGAAGATGAGGTGCAGGTGTGTAGACTACCATTTTTCCCCATCTACTGCACCTATCAAAATGTCCATATTTATACATTAACTTCACTGATTGTTTAAGCAATGCTTCACAGATGTGCTTTATCAGACTCTGCTGCTATATGGTGGTATCTAGCTTTGGCGCAGTTCTGAATCCCACACAAATTTCCAAATATAATTCTGAAATTCACAAAGAGCTCTATAAAGGCACAAAAAGAGTAAGGCACCAGAAGAGTGTAAATTAGAAGATGAGACTGTTGTTGGTCCAGTTCCTTGTTATCGTTGATGTAAATAAAACAAGAAGAAACACTACATTAAGAAACGGGAATAGAATTTAAAAAAGTCTTTACCTGCATCAGTACCAGAAATGTCCATAGTTAGCCCACAGATTTATCCTGGGCAATTCAATATCAATTCAACCTGAATCAATTAACATTGTTCAACTGGAATTTGTGGGTTTAAATACCTCATATTACTCCATCATATACTATTGCCTGAGGAGTGCTTCCTTCTCATGGGGATGAATGCAGACTCCTAATTGTGCAGTTTACTTCTTCTGGTTCCATTCTCTCTTCAGCCACACACACCCCTTTCTGATGTTTTGGATATCTTCTCTGTCCTTCAGTTTCTTAACTAACAGTCAGATGTTCATGCCAGTGGTACTGAATGTTTTACACTGTAGAGTGAACACTGACAATGTTCGTTTTTATAGCACCCTCCTGTTACCAGAGAGGCACAGGTATTCTAAAGTCAGCAGACAAAGATGACTGCATGCATGTCTTAGTACTTTTTGGGAACATTTTTCAGATCAAAATGAAAAAATAAAATTGAGACTTTCAATGTGGTTTTCCACCGAAGATATGCATTTCTGCAAAAGGCACATCAACTGAAAAAAACTCAAGAAGGTTCTAACACAGTTCCACAGCTAACTTCCTTCTAAAAGACCAGGACTAAATGTGTACACGGATGCTCCTGATTCAGAAGACAAGACTACGCCTTTGCATCCCTTTGTACAACTGCATACAGTAATGGCAAAGGTTATGCAGACTTTAGACAAAGTGTGTCTGAACCATCCTTGTACTTGTTTTCGTGGTTGGCTTGTATACTTTATTTCTATATTTGGTATAGACAGTTAATTCAGTTATGGACCCATTTTTATTTATCTTAAAATTAGCAGAAATTGGAATCTCGGTTTATGAAGATATGAATGTGGTCCGTTGAATACTTAAAGATGAGCTGTTTGGTCCAGGACCTTAAAATTCCCCAATTCATGACATTAATGGTAAAGCACTAAAGTTAGTCAGTATTTTATGTATGTTTGTCCCATCTCCAAAGAGCAGCGGAGTGCTTTACGCAGAACATTTATTATAATAGTAGCTTCTGCATGGTGCAGTGTCCAATTGAAACTTCAGTACAGAATACAGGATGTGATTGGATGGAGACAGAACATATAATTAGGCCAGCACACTGTACAGAATCTTTGGGTTAATTTACGCATTATATTAAACCTTTCCAGTTTGAGAGAGATACAAAATCAAACTGTTGTAATCTACTACATCAAACGGTAACTACCAATACTGCTTCTGTTAATGTGTTCTGCACTCTTCAGAACTGAAATAACTTTGGGCAATTGTGCAGAATTATTGCCACTTGATATAGTCCTAAAAACATACTAGGTGTTTTGAAATAATGAAACTTTAACCAATATCTTACAGATTGTCGAGCCAAAACTATGATTGCCTCACTCAATATGTAGAATCATAAAATGGGTATACACGTCTTACCTATAAAGTGATATTTAGGATATATGGTGGAGAAAAAAAGAAGCTCCTTGCAACAAAAGCTGATGCTCAATATCCTAAAGGGCAAGGCAGAAATTAATAGCACAATGGATGCACTACTAATAAAACTCTGGTGTTCTTGAACTAGTACAGCGGACCAAAAAAAAATCACCGCCCTGATGTAAGTACAGATCGTAAGCATAAGAGGTAATATTAAATATGCGACTTGATGAGGGGTATTGCTGAAACCGAAAATAGAATGAGCAACCTACAAGACCCTGGAAAGCAATTCAGAAAGAATCTGGTAGTGACTAATAACAAGACATCTATGCTCCAAAAAGAACTAGCTAAACCTGAAGAAAGAAATAGAAGAGGAAACCTGAGGAGATTTGAGATTCAAAGGGAGTAGGGGAAAATCATTGATTCTATGTGGACTTCTTAGAGGATTGGATCCACAAAATAATGAGTATGCCCCTCAAAAAAGACCTTGATCTTGAAAGAGCACACAGAGTGCCTGCCTACAAAACATTCTTAACCCCTTCGAGGCTGATGACGAGCTCAGCTCGTCATGAGTTACGCCTGTCGTACGCTCATGACGAGCTGAGCTCGTCATGTAACGCGTTTTTTTTTAAAAAAAACAGCGCACAGCGGGAAAACCGCTAGCGCGCATGAGGTTAACAGTAATCATCTAACACTCTTTGTGCATAATCAGAGTTTTGGAATGGCGAGTAAATAGTAATTGTAAGTATGCCATCACTTGGGACTAAAAAAGAATAAACATATATCAAGACTACTCAAAAGAGACTATCCTCAAAATGAAAGGCTTCTTCACCCTGAGAACAAAACTCCGCAATCTCAACATCCCCTTCTCTTTCGTGGGACCAGCAAAGTTTAAAATCATATACAAAGTGAAGTTGGAGCTCTTTCATGACACCAAGGAGAGTTCGAGCTTCATTAACAATATCACAGGGTTTGAAATGTCATTACAGCACCAAAAAGGTTATGAACTGCTCTGTTGTTCGATAAACTTGTGCACCTATTTAGGCCATCTAAATACATAAGTGATTAGTTTCTGACTTTACACAGGCAGGTATGTAAGATAGCCTTAATGCTGGCTGACTAGAGGATGTGCCTCACTGACTGGCTCCACTAGCATTGCAGTCCCAGTTCGGAACATAATGAGTGTGCAGGAACCTTTAAGTGGCTGTTTGGGTTAACTGAAGATATACAATCTCACTCTGGAACAAAATTGGGGTGCAGTAAATAATACGTTGCTGTTGAGGGTTAACTGAATACCAGACTTAACCCTTCGTGTTAGCTGAGTACATGGTTATGTTCTTAAAATATTCAGTCAGTTTTGTTGATGTACTAGCTAGGTAAATCTGTAAGCTTCAACTTAGGGTGATTGTACATGGAGGATGTTCTTCCCTTCTTCACACAATTCCTATTCAGATGGGGAGGTTGGGAAGGATGGGCAGAGGGATAGGGTGCCGCTAGAGTTTTGGAGGGTATTATGTTCTTTGTTATTCCTTTGTCTGATTTCACACCCTGCTACTTTCCTACGTTTCCTGACTCTACTACCACTGTTGTTCAACAATCCTGTTTTCCATCCTAGACAAGCTAGCTGGGGCCTTTATAGCCAAAGCATACTAATGGGTGGAAAAGAAGTAAGCACAAATCGCTTCCGTATTATTACCTACAGCAGTGCTGCGCTATTTCTCAGTTCAGCATAGCAGAGGTCGTACTCTTCCAGTAATGTTGCTGAACGTTAAGCTTTTTAACCGTTAAGCCAAGAAGACAAAGATCTCAGACTACTTATATAAAGGAAAGGAGACTTGGTCTTTCTCCATGAGACTAAAACACTGACATCGTAAATTTCAGGTGAGGTGAGTGACTTAACCTACTCTCACACAAATAATAAAAGAAACAGGTCATCGTCTTGTTAGCTAGGAAAGCAAATATCACATTATTCGTTAGCCTGTCAGATGAAAATGGCAGATGGAACTTAGTAAAACTTAGAAAAGATGCATATTTTTTCATGGCTTTAACATCTATGCCCCAACGCAGTGTATACAAAATTCCTGTGTAATATAGATGATACCATTAGTGTAGTTCAGCCAGACTAAATGTTTATAGTTGGAAGGGATTTCAGTTTACCTTTGGAGAGCACATTAGATAAAATGTCAAACTGCAGCTTTTGACCTCCCAAGATGCATCAAATGTTTGGCAGCTTTGATCATAGTATAATTTTAAAATCGTAGAGGATTGAACATCTTGACGAAAAGGACTTCCCATTTTTCGTAGTCACACTCAAGAATCTCCTATATCTGCTTCCCTGGCAATCACCTCCACACACTACTATATTCAAATTCAGATATATAACCAAGAGTTATTTTTTACCATCCTGCAATTTCAATGTCTATTAACTGGAACAACCCAAATAGGAGAACACATTTTGGTGTATGAATCGAGAAATTGTATGGGATCTAGATAAGATTGCCACCATCAAGCTACAATTCGAGAACTATGCCAAAGAAAATAAACAAGTTGGCTTTGATCATCCGCTAACTTGTGATGCATATTAAGCGACCATAAGGGGTAATGTCATGATAAGCATAAGAGCTAAAATCAATAGGACTTAAATATGGAACAGGACAGGCAAAAGAAAAAAAGAAAAACCTTAAAGTTGAGATTAAGACCAGCAGGTATCTGACTAAGTTAATTTGTTTGCCCAAAGACCAGTACTTCAATTTTATCCTTGTTAAAATTCAAGGATGTTATTTTGCATATAATTGGTAGAGGCAAAGAGAGTCTCTTTAAAAGAGGTACTATTGCACTCTAAATCCCCCATCTAGGTATATAACCATCTCTGTGTAATCTGCCTAGATCATAAATTGATAATCAAAAGATTAAATTAGCTTATCTAGTTGAATCACATTACTAAGAAATAATGTTCAGTTGAATTGGGATCCTTGTAGAATTCCATCCTTGATCGGATAGATCTCTGACGTAGCTGATTCAATCTTTGCTCTGAGTGTGATCCTGAATGTAAAAGCGAAGTGCAGATATAAATGTGAGGTAAAAAAAAAAAGAATCATTGTTTTTAAAGTATCAGCAAATCTAGATTTCATAGAAGCCCTCAAAGGTCTGAATCCACCAAGGAGGCTGCTAGTGTCATTTTTTGTTTTAAAGCGCAGTGGTTAGGCTATTTGTGGCTCCTTTTGAACATATTCAGAAATAGGCCCTCATTTTTCTTAGTTGCTATTATTAACTTGTTAACCATTTAAAGAGTTAAGGCACTCTCTATAAAGAACACTGTACGAGATCGAAAGAGAGACATGCATTCACACATTTACCAACACACTACCACCCTTTAATTGGAATCATGATGGAATTGCTCAATTTTCCAGTTGTAGTAAGTAAGACTTTATTGTGTAACTAATTTACATCTTTACAATATTCAAGTCTTGAGAGAACAAATACATTAAATCAATGGGAACCAGAGTCTATTAAAATGAAATAAAACATCTAGATGTGCAAATGGGGTCAAATGAAGCAGCTGTGAATCACATTAAAGCGATAGAGTGCTTGTATAAGTGATTCGAATCTTTGCAAAAAATTAAAAGACAAGTGCATATAGTTGCAGGCAGGCAAATATATTCAATGGAGTAAAACATCAGTAGCCACAGGAGGAAACCTAAAAACAAGAAGAAATCTGACTAAAGTATTGCGGAGTACTATTGTCAAATGCTGTGCTGTTATCAAAAGAGAAAGTGCAGTTTAATTATCTAGCAGCGGTTATACATACTCAGGGCGATGGATGACCTAGTTGCTAGACAGTCCCTGGGTAGTCTACTGCTTTGCCACTATCTGGGTATAGTTAGCCAGTTCCAAGGTTGTCCTTCTCCAGAGATGTAATACAGCTTTAATTCACCTCTTCTTTATGAGCTTGTGTGATGCTGATGTATTTGTCGAATGTAACCACCTCCGTCGGCTCAGTGGTAGTGAACACCAGGTTCCTTGCCTCTCTGCAAGTTCCAATCCCGTGAGCAAGAAAGAGTGGTTTTAGCAAAGTACGATGGGCTTGAAGTAGCGTCGGGCAGCAACATAGTAGATCGTTGAAGTACTCAAACTTATAAGCGCAAAGTCTGCAGTTGTCGATCTTGGCAATAGAGAGCCATCTGAGATTTAGTTCTTTAGATTGTAGGCCCATTAGCCTTGCAACCATTATTTGTTTGAGGCATCTTTTTAAAAGGAGATATGGCTGAAGACTGAGGCAGTGTAGCTGCGTTTTGGCGTACAGTTTTTCCCCAGCTCGTACTAATGTTGAGTTCTTAATATCCCCTCTTACCCTGGTACTAACACATTCAACCAGGTTATTGTGTAACTTCCCAATGTCTCCTAATGTCTTTTCCTAACCCTGGGAAGAAGGGTGGTTGTTTTTATATCTAACTTCTCCTCTTACAGCATCGGATCGGAGGTCCTACTACCTCCATACCCGACACAACTTTTTGGCGTTTTCCCTCAGCTTCTTAAGGCCGAGTAAAATACCCTCACCGTGGACCGGTCTTTTCTTTCAAAGACCGGTCTGCACTATTTGTTGCTGGAGGCTGGCTTTCTTTGAAAAGCCTGAGCCCGTGCCCCACTGCCATAGCAGCTGCAGTTTCTTGGAAGAAAAAAAACCCGTGAGCTGACTCTACACAAAGACTGGCTTGCGAAGGACACCTCCCGCAGAGGCTGTTGACCTGACCATGGTGATTCACCCATCGGAAGTAGTCCGGTGAAGTAATCTTGCTGGCGCTGCCTCTGAAGGGAGTCGGCCTGCATAACAAAGACGCCTGTCCTCCTCTCCCTTCAGCAGCTGCCAGCCCATGTAAATAAAGGCAACGGTGCAATGCACAACCATTGTACAGTTTAATAAACAAAAAAATAAAAAGAGATAAACAGACTGGGGCACAGCAATAGAGAAAGGACCTCACAAGTAGAGGAAAGACCCTTAAGAGATGATCTGGTGCTGGGGGCCATTTTATGAGATTGGGACACCCTAGTAAAGACACTACAGTGGCTATTTTAACTGTTTGGGCAAACTGCTTGAATTTTGGCAATTGTAGTCCAATGAACTACCAGAGCAGCTGTTTCCTTACACTGAGCCCAGTAATCTTAAATAATATTTACATTCTGTCATGTCCCTTGAACCTTCAGAGAATAGTATGGAGGATAGACTGGAAGGGCTTATAAATAACGCTCTGGATAAGGTAATGGAGTCACTGGATGAGACAATTAATACAAATATGGAGGTTCTCTTCAAGAAGGGTTGGCCAGTTGCTGTCCCACGACACCCAGAAGGGGCAGATGGGGCAGTTAAGACCCAGAGGCAAAGGGCTGCATGGAAAAACCTGCCTAAGGGTGTGTACAAAAATATAAAATAGACCCAAAGCCCCAAAACAAAGATTTCACGCTTTGGCGATGACGAGGATAGTGCCTCAGACACTGCAGATGGGCAAGAAAAAGGTCCAGAAGTACCTATTCCTATTGATAGTGATGAAAACTGGAGGATGAAATTAACCTATCCTACTCCTCCAACTTTGATATGGTTATTGATGAGAAAAAGGTGAGGATTATGGGTACAACTGACAAGGCATCAAAGACCTCCAGGTCAAAAATGGCCATTGCAGATCAGAGTATTCTTGATCCGCGCAATATCAAATACCCCTTGTCTCTGGAGTGGGCTCCATCGCAGCATATTGCGGAGTACCTCTCCTGTTGGCTTAGGAAGGAAATCCAAAAAGAGGTCAGGTCCCGTCTTAGATCTGGATGCCCACGCCCCTCCCTCCCTGATAAAGTTATGTCAACCCTAGAGCTAGACGCAAAAGGTGGTGCCGTTTATCGCCAAGGGAGGAGATGACCCTAAGAAAGGTATCAATAAAGGCCTCAAGTCCTGCCAAGACCATCTACTTGATATTACTGACCCACTCACAAAAATGTTTGATATGGCTGAAGTGGCTTATCATGAAGATACCCTCATTGACCCAAAGGAATTGCGCCAGTGGGCTCAAAGAGCCATCTGCCGCCTGGGGAATGCAAATACTGCACTCCCCAAAGAGAGAAGCATATTGCTAAAAATAGATCCCCAATTAGTCGAACTGGCCACAAGAAAAGGAGGAACTGCCTACTAGGGTCTACTCTTTAGGGATGACTTTATCAGGGACATGGCTAAGTACATGGGAGTATTTTGCCCGATTCAGAAGTCCCAGAAAGACATTAAGAAAGTCTTCCAGGATATGGTTTTTGGCAGGCCAGAAGAGCACAAGTTCGTATGTTGCCAAAGCTGTTTTAAAACCTACCTGAGACGCGGCCCCAGAATTTGCGCACAAAAATACTTGGCTCCACACTCGTCATTATACCCACAGAAACAAAGACCTCGCGGGAGAGGCTTCAGAAGCGAGTGGAGAAAAAGAGGCCTTTCAACAGCTAAGAACCTTTTAAAGACCTTTCAGATATCCCTATAAAGGTGGGAGGCAGACTAGCCCAATTTTATGGAAACTGGAATTTGGTGACTCGGGACCCTTGGGTCCTAGAGACAGTGAAGGGATACAAGATCGGATTTACAGATACACCACTACAAAGGAAAATTCCCCCGGAAATGATATTATCACCAGACGTTTCTATGTTAGTAACAAAAGGTAGAGGATTTATTGACCAAAGGGGCAATACGAGAGGGAACAGAGTCAGGTTTTATCAGCAATAGCTTTCTAGTAGAGAGGAAGGACAAAAGAATGAGACCAGTGATAAACCTAAAAAAGTTAATGAATGGCTGGTCTACCACCATTTCAAAATGGAAGGGGTGCACCTCTTAAGATATGTACTAAGGAAAGGGGATTGACTAAATTGAATAGATCTAAAGGATGCATACTTGACCATCCCAATTTGGCCGCCACACCAAATGTTTCTCCACAGACTTTGGCAATTCTACAGAATCCCTTTTGGACTTTCCTCAGCCCCCTGTCGTTTCACCAAGGTTCTTCGTCCTGTAGCGGGATGGCTGAGGGCGAGAGGGGTTAAAGTGATACTTTACTTAGACAATATCCTGATAATGGCACAGTCCAGAGAAGTGGTCTTACGCCACACAGATCTTACCATTAGATGGAACACCTGGAGTTTGTCATAAACAGGAAAAAATCTTGCATTGTGCGATGGGGTTTTTCATAAACACAATAAGGGTAGAATTGGGATTACCAGGAGAAAAGTTAAGGAAACTTCGCAAAGAATTGAGGAAACTCTTTGGGAGAAAGAAATTCCCCTTGAGGGCTCTCTCAAAGATCCTAGGCCTTCTGTCCTCAACACTCCATGCAATCTACCTAGGTCCCTTGTACTGCGAGGCACTTCAAGACTCAAAGCCAAAGTATTGAGAACATGTCACTCTTATTTTCAAATGCTGTCTCTGGACCCGGATTCAAAGAAGGAACTACTTCGGAGGGTGAGGAACTCAGAAGAATGGAATGGCAGAGCCATTTTAGGGGGAGATAGTGACAGAATCGGACAGAACAGGAGAAGGAGTTGCACATCAACTGCGTGAAATTACTTGCAGGGTCATTTGCAATTTGCTGCTTCACCAAAGACTAAATGAAGTGTTCTGTGATGTTACGCATGGACAATGTATCTGCGGTCAGATATGTCAACAAAATGGGGGGCTCTCAGTCCAAGGGTCTTGCAGATTTAACCAAGGTCATCTGGAGTTATTGTCTGACCAAGGGCATTTCAGTAGCACTGGAGCATATTCTGGGATTGAGCAACGGTGTTGTGGATTGGTTCTTCCGGAATTTCAGAGACTCCAGCAATTGGAGGTTGAACAAATACATTTTCCTCAGTATCCAGTCGATATGGGGACCCTTCGGGGTGGATCTCTTTGCGGACAGACTGAACACTCAACTATCAAAACTTTTCAGCAGGAGGCCGGACCCTCATCCCTTGGGGTGGATGCCTTTCTTCAAAATTGGCAGGACCTAGCACCTTATGCTTTCCCTCCTTTTGTCATGCTACCAAGACTACTGTTGCACGTTCACAGGACCACAGAGGTCATGGTAGTGATAACACCAATTTGGAGGTCACAGGCCTGGTTCCCAATCCTATTAGAAATGAGCATACAATGTTAATTCCAACATTCAGGGAAATGATAACAGGCCCATAAGGATAGTCACATCCTCTTGTAGAGCAAGGACGACTGACACTGATGGCCTGAAGGATTTCAAGAGACACAGTCAGATCCCAGGCCTTTCGGCAGACACTTTCAGGCTCATATCGGAACCATGGACACATGGCACAAGGAAAGCATATAGACTGGCTTGGAAGAAATTGGTTTGTTGGTGTCTTCGGAGGAACTACAAACCTGTTTCAACTGATTTAGTACATGTAGTTAATTATTTACCTGACTTATTTACATCTTGACTCTCTTATAGAACATAAAAAAAAAAACATGTGAAGTATGCAGGTACTAAACCCACCTTCTGCAAAATACACTGCATTATTGGACGTTAGAGATGTCCTACAGTTGGGGCAAGAATTCTGGGTTATCCCTAAAACGTATCTCTTATACACTCACTGTCTTGCTATGCCTGTTATATTTTAGACGGACCTCAGGCGTAAAAGCCCTAGACCTCATCAGCAGGGCATACCAACCTGAAAGGGTTAGTTTTTACTTAAAAAGACGAACAAAGACCATGTCAACTTCTGTTTTCTTCCCCTTCTTTATGTGTGGTGAAATGCTTGATGAAATATGAGAGAAGGACTGTGAGTATGAGAGGAAATACAGAACAATTGCTAATATCCTATAGATCGCCTCATAGAGCAGTGTCTTCTCCCACCTTGGCAAGTGGTTGTAGGAAGTAATGAAAGAAACAGGTGTAGACATTACTATGTTTGGTGCAGGCTTCCTTAGGGGTGCCCCAGCCTCCAAAGCTTTCTTCCTGGCGGGAGGTCTGCAAGATATCCTCAGGGCTTTGGATTGGTCCAATGAAAGTATGTTTAAAAGTTGCTATTTTAGACCTGTTACAGGCGCTATTGACAATGTGTTAATTGCACTTTAAACTTGCATAATGTTAGCATATGTGTCAAGCCATAAAATGTAGATTTTTCACAGCCTGGTGGGCAGAAAATCGAGATTTTATTAAAGTCACAGAGGCTTAGATTATCCCTCCACATTGGCACCCTCCCTAATGGAGAAATGTTATTGATTTTGTATTGTTTTTTTCTTTTCTAGTTTTTACTGATGAAAGTTTTTGTTTGGAAGTTATGGGTGTTTGAAACTATCATGTTTGCAACGCCAAAAAAGGGAGAACACTGTCATTTAAGTTCTATATTCTTCAATTGTTGCTGCTGTGAGCTGGCAATAAAGGAGAATTGCATAATCTTAGCCTCCGTGTCTTTAATAAAATCCAGATTTTCTGCCCACCATGCTGTGGATCTACATTATCCTTAAAGCCGCTGTCGGTGATAGCTTGACCCTGATCCAGGTTGAGGTATATAACTATATAATTGCCTGAAGCAAGTGGTTTGGGCTGACCGCCCTCTGAGTGTTCTCGATAAGATGTTCCTGTCTACCAAGTCACATGCGGCAGAATAGTTGACAAAACAGACAATGAGCGGGAGCTACTTCTTGCTGGTTGCCTGATGAATCTCATAGAGACTTCTAGCCGCAGATTCCTTACCTTTGAATTTCACCAGGCGTCAGACTGGATTCAGATTTTTCATGAGCAGTACCCCTGCGCGCTGGTAGGTGGTGTCCGTCGCCTCCGCTCTGGAAGTGATGTCCCCTTCACCTATACAGACGCAAACTCAGGGCGTTGCCGGCAGTTCTGTTCTTTCCATGCCAGCCAGCGCTGATCCGAGAAAAGGGCTACCCCTCTCTGTCAGTTTTTGACAGATTTTTTGAACATTTTCTCAACTTTTTTGAGTGTTTTTTTTTTTGCTCTTGGTGTGTTGAGCATGTTATTGAGGAAAACCGATTACACACGCTGTGGAGCCTGTCATCGTACCGTGTTGGTGACCGACCCACACTTCGTTTGTTTGAGGTGTCTGGAGCGCGACCACGACTCCAAGTCGTGCTCCCATTACCGGGCCACTGCACTTAAGGCTTTGAGGGAGCAGTCCCTGAAGCTGCTAGAGGCCCAGCATGCGACTCCATGGAAGTCACAGTCTCGGTCAAGAGAAAGGTCCTGGACCCAGTTCCAGGAGTCCGAAGTCCTCTTCTTACCATTTAAAATCGTCATGGGATTCAGGTAAGAATCACGAAAAACTTGTGATGAAGGAACATCAACATTCTGGTGACCTACGCTGTAGTTGCTATTCCCGCTACTTTCTGGCTCCCAAAAATGCCATGGGCCTTTGCCCTATTCTAGCCCCCCAAGCCCTCAACTACTTCCTCAGAAAGGAAAAGTTCCAGATGCTCACATTGGCTCAGGTCTTATGTGAATACACAAAGCCTGATTATTCACGAACACAAAAAATTTTTTTTTACGGATATCAGGAGCAGTTTTAACAATATCTCTGCCCACAGGCTGGCTTTTCAAAATATTTTTGCCAGCCACCATCAGATCCAAGTGTTCAATTTTCACTGTTTGTCAATACACCAGGCGGCATTTCATCTTGTAAATGTAGCCAAGAAGAAGAAATATGTGAAAGGTCAGAAAGTACCTCACGTAAGCATCACCAAGGGAGCTGCTGGTTGGTACTCACCAGTTTTCTCACGCTATCATTATTGGTAACTTTCATAACCATAAAGAAAAAGAAAGAGTATCCTAATTTAAGAGGTGACGAAAAGAAGGAATTGATGTGTATAAGAATGCACTGTAAGTGCTAGTGTCATTCTATGCCAACTGGACCCCGTCGTGAAAAGAGAAAAAGAAGTTTGCCTCTCCAAGCTAAAATGAGTTATGACTCACTTGCAAATGTCAATACTTTATTGGATGCCGTGAGAACCCTCAGATTAAAAGAATGGCATGTAGTGAGGTGAAGACTGGTCATCGAACCCTGACGAAGTTACTGCAAGTTGGCAACGAAACACGTCGGCCTTTCCTAATTGAAATGGTCAAATACATGCCGTTCTTTTAATATGTGGGTACTCACGTCAGCTTTTGTGTATTTGCGAACAAACTCAGCTGTCAATGCCTCGCGGATCACGAATGACGTATCCACAGAGAGGTGGCGCCACCTTTCTTTCAGCAGTTGGGAGAGCCTTAGTTAGATCTGTTTTCAAGTACGCGTAATGTCAAAAGTTTTGATCTCTGCAGTTTTTAAGGCGGCTCTCGCTGGGAGATGCTTTTAATCGTAAGCGGAGCTCAGGCCTCCTGTATGCATTTCCGCCCTTACCACTCCTGCCCAGAGTTTTCAAGATCAGGAACGATCGGCCCAAGTCATCCATGTGTCTCCGGACTGGGCACGGAGAGTCTGGTATCCTGAGCTTCTGAACATGAGTGTTGATCCTCCGATCAGGCTGCCCCTTCGGGAGGATCTTCTATTTCAGCAGCAGGGTCTTCCACCCAAACCTGCCCACTCTTCACCTTCTTGTGTGGAGATTGAGCAGCAGCAGTTGACAGCTTTCGACCTTCCGCTTGAAGTCTGTAATGTTATTCTTTCAGCCAGGAGTCCCTCCACTAAGATGGTATATGCCTGCTGTTCGAAACTATTTGTGGCATGATATTAATTTAAACAAATTGATCCGCTTTTTGCTCCTCTTTCTGAGGTACTGTTATTCATTCTTTCCCTTGCCCAGTAGTGCTCTGGTCTGGGCACTCTCAAGGGCTATCTTTCTGTCTTCATGCAGCTGCCAGACCATTCCTCCCTTTTCAAGTCCCCTGTTGTAAATAGGTTTTTGAAGGGTCTTGTACATTTGTTTCCCCCTTCCCCTTTCTTTACGCCTCAGTCGGGCCTTAACTTGATTCTCACATTCTTGATGTGCGCTCCTTTCGAGCCTTTGTACAATTGTCCCCTCCGGCTGCTCACCTTCAAAACAGCCTTTCTTGTGGAATTTACATCTGTCTGTGGGACTGAGTGTGCTGCAGGGTTTATCTTCCATGCCTCCCTTCTTCTCAGTTTATCCAAACAATGCTTCACACTAGGGCCTCTTTATTGCCGAAATTGGTAACACCATTTCTTGTGGGCCAATCTATCAGATGAACAAGTTACTCTCATTCGATAATACCCTATCTGGTAGAAACTATATCTAGCTGCAGATTCTGTACCTACCCACCTACCACCTTTATGCAGATGACACTCAAATATGCCACAAAATAAAATCACCCAAGGATGTCCAACACCTCAATGCCACCCTAACCAAAATACAAACCTGGTTTAACGCAAACCATTTAAAGCTCAAACCGTACAAAACAGAATTAATACTTTTCTCGCCGAAAAGTAACCACCGACCTATTCAAGGCTGGCTCAAGAATCTTGATGCTCTAAACTTCCCCCTCGTCATATCTGACTCGGTAAAATCATTAGGCATTACCCTGAATAAGAACCGGTCAATGAAAGACCACATCAAGAACTCTGCAAAAGGCGCGCTTTACTCTCTAAAACACCTCAAGAAGATCAAACCTTTCATTCCCCAAGATGATCTTAAGACAATTGTACAATCCCTAGTCTTTTCTAAACTGGACTACGGGAACGCTTTTCTAACAGGTGCTCCAAAGCTCACCTTGCCCCCATAAGGTCATTCCTTAACATGGCGGTTCAACTCATAACTGGTGGAAAAAGATTTGAACACATCACACCTACCCTCAACTCACGTCCCATGGAAGGCAGATGTATTTACAAACTGGCCTGCATTAAACACAAGGCCCTCCACGCCCAATCCCCCAATTACCTAAACAGCATACTGGTAAAAGCAGGAAAATCAAGAACGCTGAGAAGCACCAACTCACTGCTTTTCATCCCCCCGAAATTGAAAAGGAAAGCGACCCAATGCCGATCTTTCACTGGTAATGTTCCCAGGATATGGACCGCACTCCCTACTGACCTCAGATGCAACATCTCCTTCCCTTGCTTCAAAAACGACCTGAAACACCTGCTCCTCAACCAATACTTCTCTGACCAAGCCAACCAACCTAGGCATCAATAGACTAATGGACTCCCCTCTCACTCTGACTTTCAAGGATGGGGGTTATCTGACTGTTTCAAGCTCCTGCGTTTTTCACCCCTTCACTATATACTTAAGTGTGATTTCTTTGCTTATATATTCATGCATCCTCATGTCCTGCGTTGTAGTTCAACTTTTTCTTTTCCTTTGTGTATGTAAAGCGTTCTGATACCCACAGGTCTAGCTAGCACTATACAAAACTTTATAAATAAATAAAGAAAAATTCTCCCTGCTCTGCAGACAGATCTCTAGGGTCAGGCCCGGTCCCTCCTTTTAGGACCCCAGTTGGAACACACACCGGTGTCAGTTCACTTCATGGCTCTGTGCTTCTGGCGTGGAAAGTCGTGAAAAGTTATTTATGTCAGTGCACCGAGGTGGCGTCTATTCAGGTGACGCGTGCGACACTTACGGCCTTCGCCATGTCCCACCGTAAAAAATTGGGCTTGTCAAAATGCCTCAGGAAATTTCTATGAAGAACCATTTTGTTGCTACTTGTGGCGCTTTTTTTGTGACTGAGACTTCAGAGGAAGGTCTTTCCTTGGCTACCATCCTCTGCCAGGAAAACATTGGTCCAGACTCTGCTTTTTAACTGCCTGGACTACAGTTTAGCGCTATTCATGGCAGTTAATGATTCCTTACTGTGTAAACTCCAGGTGGTACAAAATACAGCTGCCTCTGTAAAATCCCATCAGGCTCCTCATCGACTCCCGTTCTTAGAGATCTCCATTGGCTCCCTGTCTGCTAGTGCATTCTGTTTAAATCTGTTGTCTCACCCATTAGTCCTTGATGGACAATGCCCCTCACTACTTAAAGGATAAACTGCATTGCTAACTGCCTTCCTGTACCTTGACATTAGCAACATGAAGTTTCTGATTGTCCGCCGTGTAGGCACTTGGTGCATTTTTCAATCAACAATGTTATCCAATGGGAGGAAACTCAATCGGCAATATGCAGGTAAGTAAACAAATGATGATTTCAAGCTTTTGGATAAAGAATCAGCAAAAGGCAAGGCTCACATAAGTGACAAAACTGCACCATCAGCGGCACTGGGGCAGCCAGGTGCAAAGGTCGAACTCGGGATCTGGTGCCAATGTTATCTAATATAGAAAGGGGGCAATCAAAGTGGTACTACATGCAGGTAAGCAGAACGGTTTGGTAATCCAGTCTCAAGGTAAGCACAGAAGGGGTGGGAGCCACAAGACCGCACCAAACATACACCCTCAGCAGCACAGACACGGTCGGGTGCAGAGTGCCAACACAGCATTGGGCGCCCAATGCAAACAAATGGAGAATCTCAAAGTTGAAAAAAGACTGCAGGCTTCAGGCAAGGAGGCTGGATGAAAGAAACCTACAGCTGCAGGTCACGGTTAGGAGGTGTGGGGGTCGTCATGCAGGGGCTGCAGGCGTCAAAGTGGAGTCCGGCAGTGGTCAACCCGCAGTGGATTCTTGCTGTAAATCGCTGGGGAACCTTTGCAGGACCGGGGAGCCACTGGAACTCGGCCCTGGGCATTCTGGTGCAGAGGTAGTCGGTTTTGCGGTTCCACAGGAAAAGCACTTTGTTTGTAAAGTTGTTTTTCTTCTGGACAGGTCCGCTGTCTATGGGAGATTAGGAGTCGTTTTAGAAGGCAGACAGTCCTCCCATGGTTCTGGAGGTCGCTGAACTGCGGGATGAGTCTCTTCTTTAGCAGTGTCTTTGAGGGCTGCAGACATGCCGGTAGGGCTGGGGCCAAGTCAGTTGATGTCTTCAGTCATCACTGCTGCACAGCTCTTCTTTGTCCCCTTCTTCATAGGTCTTCTGTAACTTGAGGTTTAAGGTTCAGGGGTGTCCCTAAATACTCAATTTAGAGGCGTTAGAGGTTAGAAGGTAGTAGCCAACGGGCTACTTACCTTTAGGGTGATTACACCCTTTGTATGTCCACTATTTCTGAGGAGGGGTCAGAGCCTAACCCTATTGGCTCGAATCCTCAAAAATAAATGGAGGATTTTGAAAGGAGTGGGTCAATTCAGCTCAGCGCTCCTTAGGGGTGGTCCTGGCTGAGAGGGGTACACCTCTCTTGCTTACAAATTTTCCCACCGACCTTGCCACCAAAAGTGGGGCTTGGCGGGGGGGGGGCGGGGCAGTTATCTTCACTAGTTGAAGAGGCCTTGGTCAGCATGACAAAGGATGGGAAGCCTGGAGGCTCATCACCTTTCAGTGCTGTTCCTGCTTGGGGGTAGGTGTGAATCACCTCCACCTGAGGCAGAATTTGTTTCTGACCCACAATAGCAAAAAGTTCCTACCTCAGAGGATCAGGAACATGTCTAGAGGTGGCAGGTTGGTGCAGGCCACTCAGGCACACACTAGTGGGTTGTTAGGTTTTGAATGGGTACCGCTGAGATGCCCTCTGAGTGCATTTATTAATTAATCCAACGCTGGCATCAATGTGGGCTTATTAATCTGAGGTGTTTGGTACCAGACATCTTTGAATTTGGTGAAGCCATGATGGAGCTGTGGAACTTGTAGAGACAAGCTTCCAGCCTATATACTCAGTATGGCTTCACTGTGCACTTATAATGTCTAAGATTGGGCTTAGACACCATAGGGGCATACCTGCTCATGCTGTCATGCCCTCACATGATTTATAGTGCATAGTGCACCCTGCCTTAGGTCTGTAAAGCCTGCTGTAAAGATGACTTACCTATGCCTGTTGCAGTACTGGTAGGCCTGGTACACAGGGATGTGTGCCAGGTGGACTCTTCACTTTTTCCTGGACCAAAGCACGCAGGCTGCAGTGGCAGTGGCAGTGTGATGTGTTTGTGAAGCGTCTCTGAGGGTGGCATATTTACATGCTGCAGCCCTTAGAGACCCTCTCTGGTTACAATGCCCTTGGTACCGCTGGGACCTTGTAAAAGGGACTTATATGTGGGCCAGTGATGTGCCAGTTGTGGAAACAAAGGTACAGTTTTGGGAAAGAACACATGCACTGGGAACCTGGTTAGCTGGAACCCAGGGCACATTCAGTCAAAGAAACATCAGAGTCAGGCAAAAGGTGGTGGGTAATCATGCCAAAAGGGGTACTTTCCTACAAGGACAGGAAGCACATAAGCTGCTTCAAAGTCTGGGTTGGAACATTTGGTAGTTTGCTGTATTAACAAGTGATGCAAGCTTACTAATACGTAATTATTCTTGTACGTCTAGACCACATTCTACTTTCAATAAAGTTAACATCCTGGCATTTTTCGACAACCTACATCTTGTTGACGTTTGGAAGCCTGCTTTGTAGTTATCTATTGTACACCTTTAGAAGATAATGGGCCTAATTTGCAAACAAATAGGTCAATCTAACTCAAAGCTTTACAGCCACTCATGGGCATAAAATGTGTTTTTTGTTGGGTTTTCCAGGCTTATTCCTGTAACATTTTGGCAATTGTGACCATGCAAACTCGTTTCTGCATGTACACAGTGCTCAGTTTTACTTGGGGGAAATGTAATTACGTGTGCAATAGCATTTTTGCCCTCTGTCAAAATATTTTCCTGTTTTGTTCCCTTTCTTCTGCCACCCTCGAAAGGAATTCATTCTCAACAGCAGTAAGTCTCCCAACATTTTCCAAGGTGGGAAGGATACAGATTTGAATTTGTGAACCCGTTGACAGGAGTTTGTCTCCCCACATTTTCCAAGGTGGGAAGGATACAGATATGAATTTGTGAACCCGTTGACATCAGTACGTCTCCCAACATTTTCCAAGGTGGGATGGATACAGATATGAATTTGTGAAGCCGTTGAACATTCCTTCCTTCTCCACAGCCCTGTTTTTATCTTTACTCACAGGCAAGAAAATACATTTACAACATGAAGCCAACTTTTCTGAGTTATAAAAGTTGTTAAACTCATGTAAGTGAGGCTATTTTCAGTTGTAAATCTAACATGCATGTACAAAAAGCCTTGAGAATAAGACACCTTATGTTTGCATTGACAGTGTACCAACACAGCAACCAATTGTGTTACAAACATTGCTTAAGGATTTAGTTTACTGTAATTCCGCTCCACAGAGAGGTACTGTTTTGTAAGCTCTGAAGAACACATGAAGCTACTGCAGGTATACGCTTAAAATGTCACTATACTTTTTACCAGAACCACTGGAATTATGCATCAGTGGAGGACCAAATAATGCATCAGGGTTGACTAAACTTCTTAGCAAGTTAAGGTTAATTTTCACATATTAGTCAAGTAAGGGCACATTTTGTTGCGTATTCCATACATGGCATTATTGACCTGCCAATTTGGTACACATATTGAAAGTAAAAGACCCCAATGCTAAAGCATGTCTTTAGAATCAGTGTTCTCTTTTGTTCCCACTACAGAACTTCTGTTTCTTTTAAGAGGCAGCCCTACTGAGCGGTGCACAAAATTTCATATTTATTAGATATGTGTCGCACTAGAAGGCCCATGGGGAATCGTGCTGCACTATAAAAAGTAATGCAGCATGTTTAGGACTCGTGTGAAGTCTGAGTATCCTGTTGAAATATATGCTGCTTTGAGAGCAGTGTCAGTGGTATAACATGAATTTGTGAGACCACTGAAAAACCATATTTTTATTTTCAAGAAATGGATCAGTATTCCTATATGTTAGAATTACATAAGAGTCATAGCCATTCTTGGTTTAAAGGTGGGTTCTTGGCAGTCGTCCTTGCCCCAGTTCCAAACAGTGCTTGACAACAGTTTGAAAACAGTAAGTTATAATGCCCAAGCTGTACCCGCGATTATGCTACATATGTTTTTTGGTATTTGTATGGAGTGAATCAAATCAAAATGCAGTAGGAGGCTCTGCGTGGTCAAAGATGCGTACAATAGAGGATGGAAGAGGTAGCCAAGTTCTGGGAGAATAATTGAATTGCATTGTGATATAGTGTAAGAGGTATGGCCTCATCTCGTTCCTAATTTTGAATA
The DNA here is from genome assembly GCF_964261635.1 of Lissotriton helveticus. Classification (NCBI taxonomy): domain Eukaryota; kingdom Metazoa; phylum Chordata; class Amphibia; order Caudata; family Salamandridae; genus Lissotriton; species Lissotriton helveticus. Next base: position 210,209,098 of record NC_136061.1, on the reverse strand, counting down.
GGGTTTGGGTGGTCATTAATGAATACTGGGATGCTGTTCGAGGTACTGGATACATCTTTTTCACTTCAATTATTCACAAAGTGGGAATCTAGAGTCAGCTGCAAAATGGTTGCTACAACTAGATAAATCGGGGTCCCTTCTCTCTCACCATTAGCAGAGCTAAAGATGTGGACACATTTTAATTTGTTTACATTTTTTGTCCATACTGAGTCTTCCTCGGGACTAAGCATTATTTAAATCTGTTTGATTCATAATAAATTAATTTGAAAGTATGAAAACATATTACTACTTAAAAGACTGCTGGACATTGTCTGTATTAAATGTTTCATTGAGCACCTGTTTGTGTGAGCTCTCATTACAAATTTTAAGCCTCCTAAAACCTTGGTCATATACTGAAGAGGCACACCGCAGTAGCCCTCGGAGAAAGGGAACTAACTAAGCACATCATTTTTTATAATTTTTTATCTTGTCCTTCTTGTTCATTTTGAACTCTAACCTGTCATGAGCTGAGGCTCTCTAGCAGGGCATTGGCTGGGCTCACTAATATTGCTTTGGACTTTGTTCCCAGCGGTGCCCTTCAAGCAGTGAGTAAGTCACCATTAGCAGGAGCAGTGTGTCAACTAGCATATTCCTATCCTTGGTCTCATGAGGAAGAGATTGTTGATGGATATTTCAATTAATAGTTTACTCAACTAGTAGATTGTGTCCAGATATCCTGTTTCCCCGTGACAATATAACAGCATTCTCTGGCCTTGTATAAAGAGTTGCAGATTGCTGTCTTATTCAGTGTGCAGCAGGGAAGAATAGCCCCATGGTAACCTTCTCTGTATGCACTTTAATAAACATCTGCAGTATATGTCAAAGCTTTGAAGTTTTCATGGTGCATGGTTGACTAGCTTTGCCAAGCCAGCAAATGTTTGGAAGAGAGGGTGTCAAGGAGATTATGGCAGTAGGAAGGTCAACTCAAGGTATAGAAGGAATGTGCTTAACAAGAAACATCTGACTATAAATTAACCTCTGTGAATGCAGGTTTGTTGTGAGGGCTGCTTCATTTGCTGCAACATGCAGGTGCTCTGCGCCCAAGTCCTTTCGGCTTCTGATGGGGTTTTTGAAGCTGAGAAAGAAACCTTGTGTGTTTTTCTAGGAAATACTATTGAACAAAAGGTATCCCTTCCAGAACGCGACTGACTCCTTGTAAGCTAATGTAGGACCACTGGTATGCCACATGATGGCACACCCACTGTTAGGGGTGAAAAGGGAAAAGTTACCCTTTTCTTTGTATAACCCTCATCCACTCTAGTAGTGGCATGCTTCATCATCGGGTTCACCTTGATTCCTAACGTTCAGAGTGGACTCTACCATATTCCAGGTAGCACTAATGAAGTTAGGGTGTAAGGGGGCGTAACTTTAAAGATAAAATTCCTCTCCCACTCCAAAAGTATTCATTTTTAGTAGAGCGAGAGGGAAGGATCAAATATATTCGAAGGTTGTGGGGATATGATGGTCCTATGACCCTAAACCACCAAAATGTTTAAGCCCTGTTCTACCGGCCTGTGTGAGGTCCTGGGCTTTCGTCAGTGTGGGTTGCGAAGAGGTCACTCCGCCAATGATGTGACTAAGGTGTGGTTTTTGCTAAAGCATGCAATTAGCATTCAGAGCATTCAAAAAGTACGTGCGTTGGGTATTACCTGTAACAGAAGATATAAACAGTATAACAATCGTCCGCTATAAATAAAGAGCATGCATTACAAGGGGCATTCGGAGTGGCGATTCATGCCGAGAAGGTCCCAAAAGTGCATTAAATCTTGCAATTCATCATAGGTGTATGCAAAGGATCATTCCATTATTTGTGATCACATTCATACATACAAATACGAACGCATGCGCTATCCAGCTAGAGACAATGTTGTACTATTGTCTGTCACCGTGATTCACATAGTACAATGACACACATTTAGTATAGAACTGCTAATTCAAACCTGCAAACCAAAACCCTATAGTGTGGTTATAACACTCTTTCACACTAAAATATCTTCTATGCGTAATCACCTAGTGAATGCACATCTTAGGATATGAATGGGGCCACTCACCCAAACCGAGTGGTACATACGTTCCCATGGGAGCGTGAGAAGGAGGCCTTGTAGTCAAACTCTGTAGAGCCGGGGGACAAGAAACCAACAAGATCAAAGCAGCGTCCCCTCATAGTGGCATAGTGTTAGTAGAATTGGAAGCATCTTGCACCAAGTTCTAAGGGGCTTAGAAAGGACTTACTTATGTCAAAAGTCCCATGCCGTCTGCATACCTGACTTAGGCTCAGCTCCACTGCTTGCATTGGGTTTCTGACTGATGCAGGGTGTATTAAATACAGTTTGAATTAGATCGATCCAGCATTGGGCACCTATGTAATGCCTCGTTTTTGAACAGGGCAACGCCAATGATTGCTTAAAGGGCGTTGATAGGGCTAGGCCTGAGGCTTGTTTGTAGAACGTGGCCGGGCTACGTGTCTTGTTAGTTAAGCTCAGTCCGGCGCAAAGAGGCTGTAGTAGAGCGTCCGGGCCAGGCCATGGTTGCATGCAAGGTGATACCCCATAGCACGTATAGGGCGACGATGGGGCAAGACTGAGCATGCTCACTACGGTGTGTGTGTTGAACAATCCTACTCCGTTTGTGTGTAGTACTGGAGAGATGGATTCTGGTTAAAGTAGTTGATACGGCAGGGAATGTAATCCGTGAACGTTTAAAATGCCATGTTCCTAATGCGGGATCTACTGGTAAGTACAAGCACCTAATGCCATGGCCTCAACTAATTACTAAGTATAGTAGTTGGGAAAATCCTCTGCAAAGGATTGGACATATACGTAGAAAGAAGACATAAGATTAGTAACTTGGGTGTCTTCATGGTTACTATAGGTATCGTATGGAAAAATTATGGTGATAAGCTTCAGGATACAGAATTCAATTGGTTCCAGGAAATCTCATCATTCAATCCTATTTTATGTGTTTGAAGTCTATACAACCGACATTGTTTCTTACTTAAGGAGTATTTTACTGTTCCCAATCTGGTGTGCTACTTTCTTTATAATGGACCAGTATATATATATATATCTATCGGTGTCATTGTGTTTTTTTCCAGGAAGGGTGCTGTAAGTTTGGTTGTTTTCTTTGTCATCTTATGGTACTCCTGTGTTCGCTAATCCGGTTTTTAATTTTTCTGGTAGTCATACCAACATATTTGAGATCACAGGGACAAGAGATCATGTCTATCACGTTTTTACTGTTGCAATTTGTATGCACTCTGTTCCCAGGGAGTAGTAAGCCCACGGTTAATCATTTATGTATGGGACATGAACGGACAGACTGAGCAATTCCTGCATGGGAAATGTCCTGGGGGCAGGTCCCATAAAGATGCCTGGCAGTCCATATTTCCCTGTATGCTGTTAGTGTGCACCAATCTAACTCTTTTTCCACGAAAACATGCTGTTCAGCCTTGGCATTCTGTCAGCTGCACTCTGTGATCTAGGCCGCCACAGAGAAACACACAAACGAGCCAGGAATAAAGGGAGCTGGGCACAGAGAAGCACACAGGGTAGAGAGAGAAATAGTGATGTGGGGTGAGGGAGGGGAGCAAAAAAAACAAGCATTTACAATGCAATGGTTTCGCCTTTGGAAAAGTTAGCTATTGGCATTGTAAATGACAAAATTTGTATTTATGTGTTGGTTTTGTCATTTACATTGCCATTAGCTTAATCTCTCGCAATGTAAGACCTATTGTACCCTATGGACGAGCTCAGCAGACAGCAATTACTACCACACACACACACCTAGAGCCACACACACATACACACACACACACACACACACACACACACACCCACCCAGAGCCCCCCCACACACACACCCACCCAGAGCCCCCCACACACACCCACCCAGAGCCCCACACACACACACACACACACCCAGAGCCCCACACACACCCACCCAGAGCCCCACACACACACACACACACACCCAGAGCCCCACACACACACACACACACCCAGAGCCCCCCACACACACACACCCAGAGCCCCCCACACACACACACACCCAGAGCCACACACACCCACCCAGAGCCACACACCCAGAGCCCCCCACACACACGCCAGGCGAAACCTAAAAAGTATAACAAATGAAAATGCAGAAGGAGTAGGCAATATACAAAATGTACAGCCTCTTTTTACAAACTACTGTAGCAGAACCACAACAGTGCTAACCTGGACATTACAAAAAAAGTGCAGTCTATTCTACGGACTGAAAATCACTTTAGATGCTTTCGACTGTCTCATGGAGAGAATATAAGAAGTGTGTACACAAAATCACAAATTGAAGGAAAGCAATGTTGGGCTGTTCTTTAAAAAAGTATGGGAGGCTCCATGCATGCATCTGTGTTGTCTGCGGCCAATGTGTGTTGTAATAGCAGGGGATCATCGCTAAAAATGTACCCATCACGCCATAAATAGGCCTACAAACTTCTAAAAAAAATTAAAAAACGGCCCATATACTGATCTGTCAGACTAGCCAATCGGGCCAGTCCTATCCTGGTGGTCTGTGTACACGGATTGAGACTGGGCCATGTGGTCAGGTGGCACTTGAACCTGGAGCCTCTGTCTGCAGGGTCACTGTTCTACCCGGGCCCCTGGCTTGATGGAGGCATCATGGACGGTGGGGCTTCCGGAAATGGCAATCCATGAAATGGAAAGAAGGGCTGGCAGACTGTCAACAAGGGTGTGTGGGCAGTGATGTAGAAAGAGCTTCATGGGCACTAGTTTAAGGAAGAAAATGTGCCCCTCACATACATTTGTAATAAAACATTGGCACTAATGAAGGTGAGGTTGACCCCTCATGCCCACGGGTCCTGGCGTAAATAAGCCCCTGCTGGTGTGCTCGGCTGCTCTGATGTGCACCCTTCCTGAACCGTGCGCTATTGGATACTATTTGCAGGAGCCCCTTCGTATTGGCTGGTGGTCAGCTAATCAGCCGTGCCGAACGGAATCTAGGCACTGCTCGGCGAGGGAGGGAGACCAGCCAGGCAGAAAGATGCTATTGCGTCTGAGCGTCTTGTGAGCACCATCACTGTACCAAGCGAGGACCACCGGAAGAGAGGCCCAGTGCCCCTTCGTCAACGGGTCTCACGCTTGCAACTGCAGCTCTGCGGGGCTGATGGTAGCCAGCAGCTGCCACAACAGACACCAAGTCAAACAACTCTCTTTCTTCCCTGCTTCCCACTTCAATGCGAAGTGGACGCATTTGCTACCTTTTCATTGGGGTAGGACGGGCCCACGGACAGCGGAAGGGGGGCGGGTGAACGGGCTCACGGACATGAGGCATTTCGTACTAGACATCAAGAGAGGGGTTTATTATTCTAACATCCTAAAAAGTCCTAAAAGTATTGAGGGCAGGAAAATGCAAGAATAACAGCACAGTAACTCAAAAGGGCACTATTTTCTACCACTTCTCTAAAGCTTCCTTTGGGGATACTCTTTTTAAGTCCTAATAGGTTGAGGCAATTGGCCCAGTATGTTTGGAATGCATAATTTGTCATAGATTGATGTATATAGTAGAACCTGCCATTCTACATCGTTCTATGTCTAATGTCCAATTATGTAACACAATTTGAACACTTGCCATTCAATGTGCTACAATCCATTGAAACTCCTAAAATCCCTAAAAACGGTATTAAACACTGTTATGTTAAAGGTAATTTTTCATACCCAGCGTGCTCTAAAATGTTTTCCTGCCACAAGTAGTCCAGAAGAATACCACCCCCCTCCCCGTATTCTAGGTTGTCACACTACAGGAGTAAGCCCCACTGCTTGAAGTTTTAGCCCCTCCCCAAAGTTAGTCTAGTTGTGCTTCCGAGTTCGCTGCAAAAAATAAAAATAAATAAAAAAGGGGGTGCAGAATGAAGGTTGCAGCTGTGGAGGCCGTGGTTTTGGCTTCGATTTACACAGCTCACTAATCCCAGATAGCCGGCACCCCGGCTCTGTATCCACCTGGCGGTCCACCGGATCACATATCCACCCCTCCCCTTAACACACGCTTCTGGGGTCTGCCAGAGCCTTGTGGTAACAAGACCTGCTTTGGTAATGTTTAGTCCAGGAAGGCAGCTGGATGAAACCCTCTCGCCACACTTGAGGCTCCCTCGCCCCTAATCACCGCACACCCAGGGCCATACCTCACCGCTTCATGTGGTAACGGGACACTCCATGCCAAGCAGGTCGGGGGGGTGGGTGGGAGGGGGGGGCGCCGCGGTGGTTTCTGGGGAAACTGGAGAGAGCCCGCTTGGGGAAGGCTGGTGAAGGCTGCCACCTGTTGCATCTCCTTCTGAGGTCACCCAACCCAAAGCTCTGTGCCAACCAGCACGGTGCGCCCCTTGTATACCGAGGCCTAAACAGCGTGTAAAGCAACACCCTCCCCCATGCAGCCTCCTGTCCTTGCATCGGGTACTCTGAGCTCTCACCTCCTGCATTAGTCAATGACCGAACGGTCACCTCACAATACTAATTTATGGAATAAAAAGGAACAGATATTGGTAGATAGACAAAACATTCAGATGCGACTTGCACTATTAGCATCCCCAAGCCCAGTTGGCAAAGGTAGGCTGGTTTCATATGAAATGAGGACGTGTCTACCTGTGAAAGGCTTTTAAGGTTGGGGGAGAGTCAGGCTGCTGTTTTGAACTGCTTGGCGGGGCTGGGGCTTAGTCAGTCACTTGTCAGACTGGAGTCCTTGAACTTATTCATAGAGCCGAGGCAGTCTGCGCCCGGGGAGTGCCTCCAGAGAGAGTCCCTTGTCGGATAGTTACCTCTGAGTGGTCTGGTAGGGCTGGTGTGGAGTCAGTCACCTGGAGTCAGTCACATGGCAAGGTCCGACACTAGCATGCCTGCTAGGGCAGCCTATAGCAAAGTTGTTACATGTCAGGAGTATCTTAAAGGCCCGGTGGAGTCAGAGCGCATTGATGCCAGGGTGAGTGCCAGGGCAGAGCAGGAATGGTTTTACGTTTTTTGTTTATAAACTGAGCTGGTTGGTAGCGCTGACGTAGTAAGAAATAAAAGGCTTGACAGAGGAGGGGTGGCGTCAGTTGAGCGTCACACAGGAGCCTCTCAGAGGCCTCCAACACACGACAGTCATGGCTGGTGGTATTGCTGAAAAGCATGGCAAAGAAGGAGGGCTCAACCATAGGCCATGCACGTATCAAGCTTAATTTAGCAAGTCACACAACCTGTAAACACTACACCATATATATCCTGTGTTTAGTGAAGGGCGGGCAGGCACACGGACAGCGGGAGGGGGGCGGGCAGGCACACGGACAGCGGGAGGGGGGAGGGAATGGCAAGAAAGGCACTCACCTTGACTTCCTCCGGCGGCGGAATGACCAAATGAAACCTCGACGTCGGAAAAATACATGAGTTCAGGGTTTATGCTGCACAGACCTCTTGTGTATGGGTTAATAAACTGTAATGTTGTCCATATATAATGAGAACTCTGGACACCAGGACGGCTCCACGTGGCAAGTGACGTGCCTCTTAATTCACTATTGGTTTTGTTGTCAGGGTGTGAGGAGGCATGGATATTTCTACGCTCATTTTTGGAAACAATCATTATTTAAATAAAATTCTTCTTAATGCACTTATCTATTCTGATGTTCTAAGGTGTTACGTCTCTGCCTGTCAATGAAATACACTTTTCGAATTTTGGAGAAACCTTGTCATAATTTTACACATTTGTTGCTAAATTTGTTGAAAAACGAATGTGATCCTTAAGTTATGTTTGCAGGACAACGTATTTGCTTCTTTTCTAGTTAGCCTGTAAATAAGCGCTTTTCCATTTATGTGACATATTCTTGAATGTTAGTGCCTTCAGCAGTAAGCAGCAGCCCAGTGCAGTCATCCAGCTGGGGCTCGTGTGAAGGCCAGGAGCGCCCCCTGCAGCCTGCAGGGCGTACTGTGAGAACCTGCACAACGTAGCATTCTTGCCAACAAGACACGCTGCACTTCAACATGCATCGGAGCACTTCAAACAGAAGACACTCCACAGGCATCCTACACGCACGCACACACGCACCCTACACAATGTACACGAGACATGTAGGCGGCTGTCGCAGCGCTACAGACAGTAAACACCCAAACATGCCTCACAGAAGATCCCAACGCAAACCTTTCTGCAAGTCGCTGTGGAGAGGTAACAAGGTGCAGGGACAGCACAGCTGACACAGAGCAGCTCTGAACCCCCCTGCGCAGCTCTGACACCCCCTGAGCAGCCCTGTCACCCCCTGCCGAGAGCATCTCCGCCCTCTCTCCTCTTTGTATTGTAAGTTCATATATATAGCGCTTAGACTCCCTGACGAGGTTTTGAAGCGCTTTATGCCAAGCAGCACTTTGCTTTTAAACTCAAGTGTACTGGTTAGTGCAGTTGTCATGTTGTTTTGTTCTTGATACAGGCCCCATGCTCACAAGGAACCGCCCCATGCAGCTGTTCGTGTTTCTTTGGGGGAGTCAGGTGTGCTCAGAAGTGGGGGTTGTGAAAGTTCATGAAACGGTAGGTGGGATTAATGTGAGGCTGGAGGAGGCGCTACCCTCAGACCTCAGGGTGTGGGTTCAAAGAAGGAGAGCTCGTGGCCTGTGAAAGGGGAGAAGGCCCTCTGGAGAAGAGCAAACAGGAACAAGACAGAGAACAAGTGACGGACGCTTTCTAGTGCAATGTGGATAATTGGACAGCTCATCAAGGGAAATTATTTACGTACGGACGGGAAGAGAAGTGGTGAAATCGTGTGTGTGTCTAAACGCAAATATAAGCACGCTCATTACCGATAACAGCAGGAGCAGCAGTGTCAGTGAGAGTACCACAGGAAAAAGAACAAGTGGTGCGGGCACGGGCACGCGGGAGGGGGGGGGGCAGGGGCGGGAACGGGGCACACGGAGAGCGGGAGGGGGGGAGCGACCGACGGGAACACTCGACTTTGAGAGAGAGCTTTTGTTAAAAAAAAAAAATAGACTTCGCAGTGTAATCTTAACCGAGCCGACCCGATTTTATGCAGTGCATTACGTTGGAGGCTGAAAGCAACTCACCAGGACTTCGGTCGGCCGCGGAATGGCCAAAACAAACCTCGACGAGCAAAAAAAATAAACCCCGCCCACCGCCGCACTGACGAGACAAAAGGGGCCGGATGAGAAAAATTCTCCAGAAACGCCCACGAGTCGCCTTGCAGGATGACGGACGCCTCTGTTTGCCAATGGCTAGCGTCCATTTATGGAGCTAGCCAATGGGAAACAGAGGCGGTCCGAACATCCATACTGTTGACAAAAGTTTTCGCCCTGCGCGGAGCACTGCGTGCTCTCGCCAGGTCGAAACCTAAAAACGACATACTGAGTGGGGAGGAGAGTGAGACCACTATAAAAAGGCATGCACTAGCACACAAGGTAGAGTGAGGAATAGCAGCGCGGGTGAGGGAGTGCTGCAAAAACAGACGGTGAACCATAACATTTTGCATTTGGTTGCATAGAAGCACCGAGTGCTTCAGAGCAACATGGGAGTGAGGAGAAGTGCTTCACAAAAATGAAACAAGACAGACAAAAACTAAAGTTAAGAAGAGGCATGACGCGTGCATGCCATGGACAAATGGGGACAAAGGATATGAAAGCGATGATGGAGTGAGTAAATGCTACGCCTATGGGTGGGATGAAGTCCACAGATTGAATACACCAAGTGTCTTCGAGACTGCACATGCGCTATCTAGCTCAGACCTAAAAAAACTGGAGATCTTAAGTTACTCATGCATCCATCCCAGGAGAGTCTGGCTGTCGCAACAAAACTCGTCTGGAACATTCCCCCTTCTCTGGTGTTGTTATTTTCCTGACATTTTTAAATGCCTCGTGTCTTTTCTCTCCTTCCTCTCTTGCAGGCTACTCGGACTTCTTTTTCTCTCGTGTATTTATCTTTATGGGGATGTGGTCACCGCATATGGCACAAATATTCCATATGGGAGCTTATAGTGGTTAGACCGTATTAAACTTTACATACTATTAACCCTGAACAACTTTCACTACTTAGTTTTTTTCCACTCTTCTGACACTTCTGATTCGGCTGGTGTGGGGAGGTAAACAGCCATGGATTAGCTGGGACATCCTAATGTTGTTGTACGAGAGAGGTGGGTTCGGGGTGCCAAACTTCTGTATTTACTACTTGGTAGCTCAAGCAAGCTTTGCTCAGCACTGGTATCGTGCAGATCCCAGGATTCCATCCGCGAAAGATGAATACACAAGAGAAAAAGAAGACTGAGTAGCCTGCAAGACCTGTTCCTCAGTGGGCATATCTTCTCGCGTACGGAAGACCTCCGTTTTCGTGAGGCCACAGTAATGGATCATTTCGTACTGCAAAGGGCTTTGAGGGCCAACATTTTAAGTTACCCCCTTGAACCTCCCAAATTCCTCCTGCTGACATGCATCATCAAAGACACAAGTGGGATTCACCTTACGTCCAGACTATACCGGGCTCCTGTGTCTATGCTACCCAGCCGGGACGCTGGGATGCGGGTGGCATGGGAGCGAGACCTGGGCCATCCCATCTCCGACTCACAGTGGAGTCGCTGCTGCACGCAAATACGCAGAGTTTTCCCTAATCACTGGCACAAGCTGCTGCATTTTAAATTCCATTGGAGGGCCTACATGACGCCAAACACACTACACCATATAGACCCATTCCCGTCCACACTCCTGCCCTAGGTGCTGCTCCCCAGAAGCAGACTTTGCACACATTACATGGAAATGTGATAAAATAGCAAGATATTGGAGGGTAGTCTTGGGGGAAATCTCCCACATGATCAGATGAGGCTTGCACCCACACCATTGCTTGCACTTATGGGGTACACACATGACCTTCCCAATTCCAGGCATCGGTTTGTCGCCATTGCGCTCCTCCTTGCCAAAAGAGAAGTAGCCCTTAATTGGGGCAGCAAACACGCGCCTACATTGAAGACATGGCTACGCAGCACGCCCTATTACAACACGAACAGCGACACATATGTGTCACAAACAGGGGAACAGCCGAGTCTACTGGGCAGACGCCAACACCATAGTGTTTGTATACATGCGATTTCCTCCACATTGTCAGAATTGTTGTAATACATGACTGCCTTATAGACCTCTGTCTTATTTCTTTTGCCCTAAAATTAACACTGTATCATGCTCAAACTTCAAGCTGCACTGCATTTCTGTTGAAATTTTTATTGTGAATATCAACAAAAAGAAACAAACAAAAAAAATTAAACTACTTAGTTGCACTCTTCAAAAACTTTTCTGTCATTGGGTGTAATAACCCCAAACCGCCCTATTGTTTATATCTCTACAGCCTCGTATTCCCCATTGTGTGCTGCTCCCAATGGTGTGTCTGCCTTCATTGCATGACTGTGTGCTTCACTAGTCTAAATTTTGGCTCATACCTCTTTGATGTCCCTGAGTGGTGTGAATTAGTATTGCATCTTCCTTTAATGTTGTATTGTTTTCTTAAGGAAGCTTAGAAAAAGAATTACTGAAGTAACTATAAGTAAAAAGATGCCTGCATACTGTTTTTCAAACACTGAGGTGTAGAGTTATTATTGTGGCTCGACAAAGACAAATACCTTAATAAAAACAAGATTACACGATAGAGGAGTACATACCAATTACTGGCAATGCCCATTGTGCCCTGCGCATGCTGACTAATGAACTAACTCAATGCATTAAGCTGTTGGGAATATACTTACTGAGACAGCTCGAATAAATGTCAGTCAATATTAATGCATGCCAGTATGAAGAACATACATGCGCTATACAATTCTCAAGCAGGACAAAAACTGTGCCTTTCGACAATATATGTAGGAGAACGGAGCTCTAACATTGACCTCTCAACTCAATCAAATTGGGTCATCTTTCTAAAAACTGTGTACTGGTACTTGCCAAAAATATTGAGTGCTTAAAAACGATTGAATGCTAGTGTTCAGCGCCTTGAAGTGATATCTAAAGGTTTACTGCAAACCCTGGAATTATATAATTGTGCTTATACCATCTGAAGAGAAGGAAATGTAGGTTTTGCTCCACATTGTGGACACAATTGTGTGCATGTCATGATGCTATGAAGAATTGTTAAAGATCGTCAAATATTGATGTGCATGGAAATATGGCCTTTGATCTTGGGAAGAATGCCTTTCCCACACTGATATTTGGCAGGTCCATGATACCACTGACAAATGAAAAATTATGACAGCTTGTAAAATCAGCTCTCATCGTAAAAATCACAGCATTCTAAACATTGTTTTCTTTGTCTGTGAGCAAGACACAGCAAGGTCCTGCTCTATGAATGCAGGAGAGCTTGCCAGTACAATGCATATTAAATTATGAACAGTGAAAAAAAAATAGAATGAAGGTGGCTGGTAATTTTAAGGGCTTTTGTTCCATGCTGCTATTGCTGCTCATTGAAATGTGTAACTGTGGCCTTCCTATGTCAGATTGTCTTCAATTAAAACTTAGTCGATTCTCTTTCAGTCCACAGATTCTGAGGAGATTCTGGTACCAGGACGGAGATGCTCGCTTTCAGACATCTCGAGCGCTGAGGATATCGAAGCCTTGACCGTGCGCCAGTTGAAGGAGATCTTGGCCCGCAACTTCGTCAACTACAAAGGTTGCTGCGAGAAGTGGGAGCTGATGGAGCGGGTTACTCGCCTTTACAATGAACAGCAGGACATACGCCAGCAGGGTAAGGCAGCATACGGTGGGTGGTCAAGTCATGCCCCTGCAATTCCACACATCTTTCCTTTTTCATTTTGACCATCAAGCCATCTTGGATGATTGTTTGCATTACTAGATGTAATACACGTTTAGCCTTTGTAATAGAGTGTGTATGTTGTCTCTCCGCCACTGTTTTCTCTAGAGTACAATCCTTTAGAATGTTTTCTGAGCCCAGAATAGGATGATGAGATTTTGAAAACCAAAAATAAGTACATTCCACTGACATAGAAATAGGACTACAATTTCGTATCTGACAAGGGGCACATAATGACAATTACCTACATAGATATACATTCAGGGGACCACTAAAGTAAACACACTCCATGTGTTACACACAGTATCACCTTTGGTAATGCATTTTCTACATGCTGTGTTGTGTCAACTACTTCTGCACTGGAACACATGAAAACTTGAATCTGTCTGTGTTTAGTCGATTCACATTGAAAGTCGGGACACGCTAAATTTACTGAAATTTGCCAACCAGATGGTGAAAACCCAAGAATGTCCTGGCGAATATGAAACTCCCGGTCACCTTGCACCAAAGGGATCCAGACTATTAAAGACTATTAAACACGTTCTGTCAGATTTTGTATTCACGTTACCTCATTATCGGAAAAAAGTCCCTATTTGAACCCTACTGGCAATGAGAAACCCCCCAAAAAAGACCATTGTTACAATAAATATAGTTTGATTATTCTCAGATGAAACATGAAAGCCTAAAACTAATTAAAGGGAATATCGTCTGACTCCAGATTCATATCCTGGGCTGGAGGTCTTCCTGCGAGAAGTTGGGAGATCAACAGTGTTTGTTTTCAATGTGCATGAAAGCACTAAGCAGGTTGATGTGGATGTGAAGGCAGGGCTAAGGCCGAAGAGAGGCAGCGGGGCCGGTTCATGCTGGGCTAGTGGGGAGGCCAGCAGACCGACAGGCCAGTGACAGAGGTTCGTGCAGATCCGACCAGGAGAGGTGTAGGAGCGAGCATAGTGCACTAGATTCTTGCCGTGTTAGGTCGAGCGTCGCCTGGTGCGGGAGTGATCAGCTAATAGTAGGGGTGGGCGGAATTTGCCTAGGCGCGCTACGTAAAGCTCCGCAAAACGGTAAAAAATCTCCGCAAGCACGCAAAAGTTCAGCGAACACACGGAATTGTTTGTTCCGCCCGTTCGCGATACTTTTTTCCTGTTCGCGAATGCTGTTTGCGTACCCGGGGAGAAATATCTTGCAAACATGCATTTTGAAAGCGCGAACAAGCTAAAAATTCCGTGGATCACGGAATTTTTGGCAATTCCGTGTTCTCCACAGAACGCAAAATTACCCAAATTCCGCGAGCGGAATGGAATTTACTGCCCAGGCCTGGCTAATAGCCGGTGCTGCTTGCGGCCGCTTCACTTCCCCACACTGCTCTTTCCCCTGACTCCCCACCTGGCTTTTTCTCCCAACCTGCTCTGCGCACATTTTAAGCCTGTAATGGCCCGAGATGGATTCCTCCCACAGCAAGGTATGAAGCGGTTGTAGAGGGGGAGTAAGAGGTCTGAGGTGGCAAGCTGCAGCCCGAGTAACCGGTGTCATTGAGGTCGGTGTTGCCCGAAGTGTATGGAGTTTGCTTGGCGCGCTGAAATATTATGTAAGCGTTGTCAAGACCCTGCTTCCCTGGGGCAGTCACTGTGCGGGCAGTGCACGCAGTTGTTGGAGAACACTGGGAAAATCAGAAGAAGCCTGGAATCTGTGATTGCTGCAGCAGATAAGACAGTGCACAAGAACGGTAGAGCTCACTCTACAGCTCTTAAGAATTGTTAAATAGGAAATCCACCAAGAAGTTGTGCTGCGGAGTCTTGGTGCTCCTGATACACTAGGGGCCCGATTCACAAAAGTAAACGGAGACAAAAGTTTAACTTGACAACTTTAGGGATTCACAAAGGGCATTTCCGAGTAGTAAAGTTAGACGTTTGTCTCAGTTTTGGTCTCAGTTATACTTAATACCTAAACTTATGTTGAACTATGACAAAAGTCTAACTTTATTACTCGTAAATGTCCTTTGTGAATACCGAAAGAAAGTTGTAAAGTTAGACTTTTGTCTCAGTTTACCTTTGTGAATTAGGTCGTAGGTGTTTTCATGCCAGGTCTGTGATAAATAAGCAGCTGAGCAGTATGTTGAACCTGGTGAACCTGGTTAACCTTGGGCTGGAGAGCACCATGACGAACCTGGTCCCTGCCCCCCCCCCCCCCCCCCCACACACAGCTTGAAGAGTCGGATGGGTCTAGTGGCTGGGGAGGGCGGAGAGCTCACAGTCCGGGGGTTCAAAAAGTGGCTGCTGTGAATTATCTTGGCATTGAGATCTCGGGGAGCCTGGTGGCACTAGGCCGGTCTAGAGGCATTACTGATCTTCATATTTCATACTAAATAGTCTACAGTCAGTCTGCAGGATTCGGAGGAGGGCTAGCTAGGATGATGGGGCAAAAACCCTCTACATTAATTTATAAGGGAGTCTATGGAGGATAATCCTGCCGAGACAAAAAGCTTCCAAGGTGATAAGAATGAAAATGCCCCACGGAAAGGTCGAGACGGCCTTTGAGTATTCGCCTTCAGGCATACGTTGCACTATATAAATCGATAAATCAAATCAATCAAATCAAATTACAGACTGGTACAGCAAAGAGCAAAGAGAAACAAATGACTGCCTAAAAGCTAAATCTAATGTGTTACTAATACATCAGAAACAATCATACCTATACAGCTTAAGAAATCGCTGATCGTCCACAGAAAAGCTTGATGCCAAGGGAGGGTGCTTTTGCGATACACTGGGTCCCTCTAGTAATGTAAGCCCTACTAGGCCCGAGTTGCCGCCAATAATAGGCATACATGGAGGGGCACATTTGAAGCTAAAAGTAAATCAACCAAGTGTTTGAGTCAATTATTGTTAAACAAAGAAAATGGTTGAAGGCTGGGGGCCAGAGTCCTAGCAATGGTTCAATAATGGACTATTTCTTAGCAATGAAGAGCCCCACTGAACCTTTCGGCCCGGGATGACAGTGGCAGCCAGGAACGGGACCAATACTGATTATGAAGTGTGCTCAGAGCAATACGACAATGAGAAGAAAAATAACAAAGGTTTTGGGATTTGTAAAAATTGTTCTACAGTGGCCCTCGATGTCTTGGAAGTGAATGACGTAAAAAAGGTTAAGCATTTCAAAGTGAGCATTGATTTTCATGGGGGCAATGGAAATGTGAAATGTAGTAGGTGAGGGCTAAATGAAGTTGTCCATATAACTGACCACTCTATAATCCCCCAAAAGTCTGAATTTCGAATGCAGGCAGAGATCCATCAGGTACCCAAAAGAACTTGTGATAATTACCGGAGGAGAAAGCAGAGCGGGACATGGGAGCAAGGGCAATTGATAATAGTGTCCCTTGCAAGGGAGCATATTAAAGTTCCCCCGGGCCCAAAATGCATAATGTACCTAAAAGTTGTATAGGATAAGCAAGAGCATTGGGGGGTAAAGAGGACCCAACAGGTACTGCTGACTTCATAAACTGTATTAGATGAACCAGTCAAAACAACAGCTATGTTAGGACGCCATAGTCTGTATCAAAATGCAGGAACTCCAGCACAATGGACACACTTGTACCTTGATTGTAAATGCTTGGAGCAACAGAAACTGGAGTTTAATACAGTAAGCGAAAAATTAATTCCTGAAACTTTACAAGGGGATCGGAATCTAAGGGACATTCCACTCTGTTCAATGCTGTCTGGTCAACTTGAAGTATTATAATCAAATAAAACATCAAGTAGGATTATCATGGGTCTCTTAACTAAGTCATGATTATATGAAATATGATCTTTATATAAAAAAGAGCAGATTTTCTCTTCCTTACAACGCTGACACATCAATTACTAATAGCACTTTACATAGTAGTATTGGGTGGGAGGAAGCAAACCCACTATCCAAATAGGCAAAGATGGTAGCGGAACAGATATCAATCCATCTATTAGGTATTCATTGATGAGAGCCATACAACATATTCTACAATCTATGTTAAATTTTCTTAATATAGTGGTAGAAGATCCAGACCACAACATTGAAGTCACCGCAGCCATCTTGAAATGTCTAACTGAAGCCAAATACAACATGACCGACAAAGGAGCCAGAGCAGTAGGAAAGGTGTCAAAAGCAAACAGCAGTACACAAACTCCAGGGGTTACAGAACAATGTTATCTACTCAAACCGATCTAATACCCACCATAGAGGGAAACGGTGTCAAGATAATTCATCCCAAAATAAAGCAGGGAGTCTTGGAGACTGTTTAAAAAATAGTATGAGTGCTGAAGTAGAAGCAATAAGAAGAATAACATTAGAAACAAAGGGAAAGACAGCTGCCGCATAAGTCTTACCAATTTTTCAAATCAATAAATCTAGGGAAAAATGTATGCTAAAAGAAGAGAATAACCAAAAAAGTGAAACGGTGCTTTCATGCTCTCCAGGACATAAATTATTTAGTGGCTGAGGATTTTCAACAACTAGGAGCCTGATTGGATGAGTCTGTAGTAGGTGGAAGGGCTGTTCTAATATTGAGTCAGAGTATGATGCCACAAGGAAATCAACAACTTGACACCACTGAATCAGTGGTTGCAGCTTCCCAACAACTAGAAATCTGTTTAGAACAGGCTACGGTGAGGGAGATACTGATACTAATAAGCTGCTTAACTTGGCATCCAATATGGGACCACAATGAAACCTTCAGATTATAGAGAAGGCAATGTAAATTCAGGGAAATTATCAGTGGGGTCTAATAGTGGAGAGACAACTGTATACAACCAACTGTGAACCAAACATGATCATGAAAGAGTTTTCCCATAAAGCAGGTTATAGGTCTTTAGGAAGGCCAGGGGGCACTACAAGGTTTCATCACTCTACTACACATTTAAGCTTGAACGAAGACCCCGGGCCTCATTGAAGGGAGGACGAGTCACTGCCTTTAAGAATAGTAGATATCTTCGCTGATCGGGCCCCTAATCCCTTTATGGACAGGTCCAAAATCTTGACGATTTTTAGGTCAATTCCCTCACTGTCAAACATTTTGACAAAAGACATATCATTAGTATCGCTACCACATGAAAATCTTGGTAGTGTTGGATGGGCATATGCCATAGTTAATTTTCTTTCCAGGGTAGTTTTGATGTGGTTGTAAAAGCATGTATGCTAAAATACACTCTGGGTTTGACATGTATGAAGAAAAGGGGGGGGTGTTGTAAGGCTATAGAGAGGTAGATGAGGATGCCATCCTATTGAAACACCCTCAGGAGGTGAGAGTATTTGTCCCCAGTAAGAGTTAGGTTTCGAAAAACTATAAAGAACTACATCGGATGCAGGGCGCAAGATAGTCACAGAAACCCAGGATACACTTTATGTGAGATTCAATACACAAGTTTGGAATTGCATGGCTGAAGCATATAATTCTAGGTTAGTAGGCTCAAAGTATTTTTGTCCTGATCACTCCACTTTGGGTATTTTGTTGTGGAATTTAGCAGGAAGTACAAGAAATGAGCAGCATGTTAAAAGTAAGTTAAAATAAAACAGGTGTACAGTGATTGCTTGCCAGGAAACATAGGTGACAGATGAGCCACTTTTTCATGACTATACAGTATACTATAATAGAGCAATTAAGGTTTTTTTTGGTCAGCCTACGGGGGACTTTTAACATTAGTTGCTGTGCAGAAGGATGTAAAAAGCTTCAGAATTTTTAAGGAATTTTCTGACTTTCTTAAAACAGCAGCTCCTGATAGTAAGACCAGATTTGAGAGGTTCAAGGTCTTCTATGTGATAATATTAGTTATTGTGAATGTATACTTGCCACCAAATAAGAAGCAATGTCAACAATTAACTGGGTTGATGCTTTTAGTTGAGGAAATTAAGTATAGATATCCAGCTGCTTCTATATCATTATTAGGAGGTTCTTATATAAATTTCCTCCTTTATATAATACTTATGCCTGGACGTAGTTCGCAGAGTTTTGCTACGCGGAACTCCGTGAAGTTACAAAAACTACAAAAGATATTCTACCCGAGCGGCAGCTTGCGAACTTACCGTTCGCGAGCGGGGGAAAAACTCCACTGCACATCGCGAAACAGAGTTTTCTGCACTCCGCGAGCTGCGCGGAGTACGTAGTGCAGAAAAATCTGCGTACTGTGCGAAGTTCACTGCCCAGGCCTAATAATACTAATAGGGAGCAGTTTGAATGTGAGAGGGCCTTGAGTGTCCCTGGACAAGATCTGGGTCAAGTGAAGAGTTATCTCAGAGGAAATAAAATAGGGCATGCCTTAGCCAGACTTAATTTGACAGTCATAAACGGGAGGTTGATTAGTAATTGCCCCACAAAAAGTACATTTGACAATGGCAGAATAACCTCTTTAATTGATTACACGATTATATCTTCTGAATATTTTTATATGGAAATTGATGTGGTGGGGGGGCTAGAGGGGCAGTGACCATAAAAAGCTTCTGCTAAATATCCACTATGATCTGAGTAATAGGGATACATGGGTTAATAGCAAATAGATTCAAATTAAGAATCATAGCAGGATTATGTGGTCACCAAAGATGATATTCGAAAATAAAATGTGGATATCCGGTATACTGGTCGAATATGAGTTGTATACCCATAAGGAGATAATTCAAGACCATGGCAATCGGATAAAAAAAAATATAAGAATTTTTCCTGATGTGGTGCAAGCCTGTAACATATTATCAAATAAGAAATCGGGCAGTGGCAAAGCTAAAGCTATTTTAAATACGAGCAAAAGGAAGTCCCAAAAATGTGGCCCATTTAAGAGAGATGTACCAATCAAGTAAGCGAGAAAATTACCTCGAAAAGCAGTGCAGCGAATAAAGTGGACTGAAAAGGATAAATGCATGAAATGCATGAAAACGATAGTTGGTATGCATTGGCTGTTGGAGGCTTTTGCAGACTATTGTGCTGAGAATGACCTGATAATTAATGTTTCAAAAACAAAAGCCATGTCTTTTGTGCTGAAATGGCCCAAAACATACAAGTGTAAAATGTGGCTAAATTGGCAACAGGTCGAGTTTGTCCCAAATTAGAAGTATTTGGGGATGATTTATAGCAGGAATCCCAGTTTCCCAAACTATCTCCGATTGCAAGAACAGAGGAGTAAACCAGTGGCAGGTGCACTGGGCAGAATGGACAAGGAACTTGGTGGAGGTGTTGAGAGGGACATACAGCCTGAAAATTACTACTGAATTTCTTTATGGGTCAGGAGTTTTGGTAGCGAAGGATATCCAAAGTTTGGAAGTCATTGAAATGAATATTTGAAAGTCATGGTTAAGTCACCCAAGGGGGTCAAGAGTTGGGTCTTATAAATGGAAAATACAAATATTTTCGGTGACTCCTAAATTATTGAGACCGTATTACAGAAGCAGAAAATGGCATGGTTAGATACATACTGAAGTCCTACTGCGCCATGGATATGGATTTAAAGGGAAGTTTAGATCAAGATTTGTGTCTAAGAGCTGATAGGAAGAAGATAATTAAATGCCTGGTTAAACAGTCAGTTACTTTACTTGATTACATGAACTGCAGTCAACGTCCCCATCTTGCACACATGTTTAACTCTGTAGATATAGGTAAAATGCAGCAATATCTAACAGACATAAAGGCAAGGGTGACTAGACGATGGATGATGAAGCTCAGATTAGGACAGGTGCCACAATCCATAGTCTGAATTATCCTAAAAATTGCATACATTTATTCAACAGAATACATTAAAAACTGCCCATTTTATACAGTGGTCACTTAATCACTTACTGGTCACTTAATTACTTACTGGTTCTTTAAAAGCCTTTTTACAAGATAGGAGGAATATGTGACTTCTGGTTTTTAAACCTCTGGGGATTAGGTTCCTTGCTCCATTACGTAGTATGGTTATTAAATGTAAAAATATAAATCTGTTTCAGATTAGGACAATTTTTAGAAAAAATAACCAGGTTTAAGGCTAATTAATGTTGTTGTATGCATTGATTTTAAGAGGCAACTAAAGTAACTATAGGTTGCTGTGACACCGTTAATTTACTTTGAGATTAGGAATGCTACGTCTTGCTGTTAGATCACTAATGCAGTTTATGGTCAGGAGCCCTAATGATATGTGACTATATGGAATACTTAGGGGTAGGAACTGTTATGTCATGCTGCTAGATCACCAATGCACTTTAGAGTCGGGAATCCCCAAATCAGGATCCTTTACGCACATTTGTATAATGGATATACTACATTTATATTTTATTAATTTGGAAAAATGTTAGATTAACTGAAGGTTGTGTATTTGTATGACGCCGAGCATAAGCTATGAAATGGACAAAGAATATTGTATCCAATTAAAGCATTACAAAACTTTTTCAGAAAATATAGTATATAAAACCCTTAAACACTCTCTACAGTTCCAGTTAGA
The DNA here is from genome assembly GCF_964261635.1 of Lissotriton helveticus. Taxonomy (NCBI): domain Eukaryota; kingdom Metazoa; phylum Chordata; class Amphibia; order Caudata; family Salamandridae; genus Lissotriton; species Lissotriton helveticus. The sequence goes on along the minus strand of NC_136061.1, from coordinate 210,187,838 downwards.
GCACAGGCTAAGGCGCTGTATCCTACTTCTGCGATTGGGTATTCTCCCTTTAAAAGCATATTCCGCCAGATGGGATGCCCCAAATAATTCTCTAGGCAAATGTGACGTGTTCAACGGCGGATCACAAGATCTCTACCACGTATTACTAATTTGCCCTACTCCGATATTGGTAGAGGCTCGGCGTCGATTCTGAAAGCCAATCCGTTTAAGACACAACGGTATTTTAGCACAAGATCTAATCCGGGTGTGTAAGTCTCCCTCCAATTAATTTTTTTGCTACAAATTGTTTACGTTTTTTAAGAGTTTCTTAAAGTTATTTTAAAGAAAAATGTTCAAATCTAATAGTTGTATCTATTGTTTGTTGTTCTTGCGGAGCATAAACTATTTTTACCTGTTTTTTCTTATACAGAGTTTTTATAAATTGTTTACAAAAATATAATCTAACATCTTCTTTTTTATGTAATTGTACTTGACCTCAGTTGAGGTCTGAATCAAAAAAAATATTTGTATTGTATTGTGTATTTGTAGAAAGAAATTGGATAATGAAATTAGTACTATGGTTAAGAACAATGAAATAATTGTTTCTCAGCGTATGTAAGTTAAAAACCTTAGGATAAGTAGGTTCCATACCCTTGGATATGAAACCTACTTTGGTATGAATGTTCATTGGGTATGAAGGGTCGGTCAGGATGTCTGTGGGTATACTTAAAAAATCTCGGTGTATTCCTAAGTGACAGTTGTACCTTACCATTGGTTTACTGTAGTTTATTTAAGTAGAAAGAACCTATGACCGCCCTGTTAAGCAGTTGAATAGCATTTCCTTTTTCTTTCTTACGATTTGATAGTTGCATAACATGTTTAGAATACCTTTATTTCACCCATTCCTAGAGCCCCTGCATCTCCAGTCTGCCTATTCCTTAAAGTTGCAAATTACTTTTGCTGCCACAGTGTGAGAATGCATTTCCTGAAAAGCAACCTTAGACTTTGATATTTTGCAGTTTTATACAACTCGAACTCCACCCGAAGGTATTGAGGCACTTTTGCCTGAGCACGAGTTACATTATATAAGGACAAATTGCTGAAAGTATTAGCTCCCCCTGAATTTTGGCTGTACAATGCTGGAAATATTAGACCCCCACCCCCAAAATGTGGCTTTAGTTGCGCCCGTGGCTGCGGGTCTGCCTGTGGCGTCTGTCTGCCACATGGAAATGCAATCATTTCTGTGGATGGCATGATTCTACCAACCATCCCGAAATGGTAGCCACAACGTTTCTCATCCCAGGCAGCCCATTTCATCGTGCCACATTTGAGTTACCTATGCAAGGCGAGTTGGGGCCAAAAACGATGTATTGAAACACTTCTGGTTACTATTTACTGGCATGCCTCCATTCTCGCCCTATTAGAGGTTCACAGGTTTCTTTCACTGCTGAGCTCTGGTTGTGGGCGTTCCAGATTCACAGGGGTCCTCCTCTGTGCAGAGGCTCATATTTGTTCTGTAACTTGTGTTTGTGAATCTGTTTGTGACTTCTTTACTAGCCATGTGCCATCTTACAGGGTATTTTCTTGATTCATTTTTTAAATGTATTTATTTAATACAATTTTATATAGCGCAGACTTTACTCAAAGGTGTCAGAGCGCTTCACAATAGAACCAAGTATGTTATATGAGGACATTTACATACTTACACGTTACAATAGGATTAGGATCATACAGGCATAGATAACATATTTACAACATTCTAAGAACTTCCTGAGGGGCATGAAAAGGGATGTATTAATTGTGGAACTTTGGAAGAGATTTGAGGTCAGTTTTGAAGGTCCGGGTAGAGGTGGTGGTACGAAGTAGTGGAGGAAGCGAGTGCCAGATTCTGACCGCATTGCCTCAGAAGGATTGAGCCATCGATCTTTCCCTTTTGAAGGTGGGGCTCTCAAGCAGTAATTTTTCCGCATTACGTGAAGGTCTAGATCCTCCAGAGATTTTAAGTTTATTTGCCAGGTATCGAGGGGAGGAAGTGTGCAAGGCGTTGTGGGTGATACAGGTTAGCTTGTAGATTGATCTTGCTTCGATGGGAAGCCATCGAAGGGAAAAAAGTATGGGTGTGATGTGGTAACTTATTTTGGCCCCAATGACAAAACGAGCTGGTTGGTTAGTTCTGGTTTGACAGCGCTGGTCATGCACAGGCCACTGTAATGAATGCAGTTTGTTTTCCCCGCTCGGGCGCTCTAATTAGTTAAATTGTGAGCAACAGAGTGGCAAACTGAGAGTGGTCGTTCTACTTTACCTCTGTAGGTGAGAAGTGAAATGCTGTCCACGGCATACAGCACTAGTCAAGACCAGTATGTGGAATATATAGCCAACCTCTCTGTCGCTCGATTTACCGCGTTTTTCAGCCAAATAGCGAGTAAGTAATCTTTATAGGCGGAACATGTACACTAGACGATTTTGTTTAATGAAACAAGGAACCGTCATTTTATAACTGAGGAAGCGTAATTACTAGGAGCAATACTGCCATCTAATGGTAGAGAACAAATACCTATTTATAGTAAAGCAAACCTGGCTTTTCTAGGACGACCTAAATGCAACCTATTGAAAATGGTGATTCCTTTCAGTGCATGACTGACTCTTGCGCTTACCAGACTCCCCACTGTTGTGTAGTATCTGACAGTTGCTTCAGATGATCGTGCCTACCATTCCTATCTTTGATTAACTGTCGGGGTCAGATGACGAATACAAGTTCATTTAGAAGGCGTGCTGTTTCTGTTACTTATCAGTCGGATCGGATGGGCAGAGCAGATAGGTTTGTTTGCCTCCTGGCGACTAATTTACGGAATTGGGCAGTACTTTTATGATGATGCCAGTAAAAGCATCGGGGATGTGAATAAAAGCAGATGTATTTGTTCTTCTGAAATATAAACTGAAAGCAACAAATAGAAGAAGAAAGCAGTTAAGAAGAGGGTTGGAGCTTTCCAGGACTCTCATAAATGAGCCTTAAAGCGAACGCAGGCGGATTGGCCATGTTAAAAAGAACACAGTGGGTTTCCTGCACATTGCGGGGACCAGCGCCGGCCCTTCCAGAACCTTCGACAGGAACGAGTGGGTGGCGTTTGAGAAAGGTAAAGCAGCCCTGACTGCGGTGCATGCATTGCTCTGGGAGAACTAGGAAAGAGGGTAGGTGTGAAGGGCAGGAGCGTGATAATCATGGGACTTTATGATTCTCACAGGTGTTTCCTCCTCTTAACTACAATAATGGGTCTTTCATAAATTCCTCCCAAATACACATTGCTGCTGTGCGTAGCTGCTTAGATACCTTAGTTTTGGGGTTAACACAATTTCCCCCTCATTGCAGGAGTTGTTGTTAAGCCAGGCTGAAGGTGCCGAGGCTTCCAATAGTAACCTTAAAAGGGAATCCCCCTTAAGTGTGAATATCTCATTGGGAGCATGTGACTGCAGGAGCGTAGTGCATCATATCCCTCCAACGTTGTTCTTCGCTCCCCCAGGCTTTCAGGTAGGGTCCACTCTAATGGGGCGAAGGGAACATTCACGAGCCTGAGATCGACAGAGTGGGGAGAATAGCTTCTAACTAGGTAGCCTTACTAAGGGGCTGGGGCAGAGTCACTGTATAGCCCCCTTGTAAGTCCTCAAAGAAATGGCCAGACTGTTCTTGGTATAAGAGGGAGGAGTGAAGCCTGAGGTGGCCTCCTTCAGTGATCCAATGACCGATGCAGCGGACAAATTCCATGGGCCTTTTGGGGTCTTTCCTGGAGCCTTAGCAGCAGTCAGCATGGCAGTGCTTCTGGTGGTGACGTTTTTTGCTACTATAAGAGCTCCACAGCCATCAATGCTGTTGCACTGCAATTGGGAATGAAGTTGAGTGATAAGAATTCGAGATGTCAAGGTTCATCATCTGTGGTAGGAGGGTGACAAACTCTGATACATCACAGCACATAATGCAACTTAGTGAACATTTCCAGTGGTATTCTATGGAGGAGTGTTTGTAAGCTCCCAACTAACTTCAATACTTGTTTGGTTTACCACAGGTTTAATAAACATGTATGATAGATCTGGTCCACTGACTGTGGGTGCAAATGGGACAACTCCGCTAAAGCCCTAGCTGCTGAATTTCCTATTAAAAATCACTTTTCCCAAAAACGCACAAACCAACCAAGAATGATGCTATCCAAGGCAAAGTAAATGGTGATTTTAGGGTGCCAAGAGTTGATATCCAGTTGCAGCTGAGTACTGGGTGACCTGACACCTTTGACGTTGTATTCCCCCAACACTTTTTGCCTTCACTACCCTGTTTGCTGAACCCGTTTTTGGTGACATTAGGACACTGTGCACTTTACCCCTGCTAACTAGTGGTAAAGTGCTTGTGCTGTCACCCTTAAACATGGTAAAATTGGTATACACCAAATTGCCCCATTTACTTAACTTGGAAGTCCCTAGTAAATGGCTCTACCTGCACTCAAGGCATGTGAATTAAATGCTATTGTGGGCTGCAGCACTCGTTGTGCCGCCCACTGAAGTAGCTGTATAAATCATGCCTCTGGCCTGCCACTTCAGCTTGTAGTGGAGTTTTAAACTGCGAATTCGACTTGGCAAAATAAACCTTTTTGCTAGGACAAACCTTCTTTTTTAATACTTCTAAAACACCCCAAGGTAGGCCCTAAAGTCTCATATGGCAGGGTGCATGGTATTTAAAATGTAGTATATGGGTACTGTAGGTGTGTATGTCCTAGCAGTGAAAAACTCCCAACATCGTTTTTCAGTGAAGCAAGTCTAACTCTCCTATAGACTAACACTGGGTTATATTATTAAACCTAACAACTTATAACTTCAGTTGGAGAGCAGATAAAGGAATATGTCTTCAACCCATTTGTATTATGAGTTAAAATCCACTTTACTGGTAAAGTCAAATTTTAAGTTACTATTCTGAAAATGACACTTTTACAAGTTGGCAATTTCCGGTCTAAACCCAATGTGTCTTTCTACCAGTGTCCACGGTCACATGAGTGTTAATGGCTTTCCTGTGGTGTGATTTGTATTTTTTCCAGGCAGAAGTCAAAAGGGCCTTGGATGTGGGGGACGGTCTTCCACTCATGAGCGGGACAGCCTGACAGCCTTTAAAGGGCAACTTGAGAGCTGTGACCACCCCCTTCCTGACTTCTGAAACATCCTGCCCTGTCACTGGCAAATGCAGCCCACACCTGGACCTACCTACCCTTCGTTACCCTAGACAGACTGGAGCCAGACTCCAGGGAAGAGGAAAAATTGACCAAAACCAATTTAGGGTTAGACAAAAAGAGAGACCGATACACACAGGCTGACACCGGGTATAAAAATGACACCATCAAAATCTCTTATCAGAACACTAATGGAAGGAAGACTGAACTGCTTGCCTTGAACCCAGGAACCCAGAAGTGACTCCAAGGATCAGTTGGCTGACCTCCTGTTTGAGCCACAGGGACAAAACGGGCTTCCAGAGGTCTTTTGGGATCTGACGAGCACGAACTGGGCCTTCCTGAGCCCTGCTGCTGGTTCTCGGAGTGAACATCTAGAGTTTGTGGTCTCTTTGTATCCACAGAGGATCGCCTGTGTTTCTTGCCAACGCAAAGCTCCTGCTCTTCACACCAGCAACCACCACCTGCATCTCCTGCCAATTCAAAGCTCTGACTGGCAACCTGCTTTTCACGCTAACAATGATCTCCTGGCACTCAACCTCTGACCGGCAACCAGCTCCTTGCACCGATAATGATCTTCCTGTGGCCAATGCAAAGCTCTGGCTGAGGCTCCTTACATGGAATTGGATTGAGTGAGAATCTAAACTGACCACAGGGACACACTTGTTCCCATAAGGGTCTGCCTGAGCATTTGACTTTGACCCAATCCAACCAACCAGTTAAATGTGATTGGCGATTGTGCTCCTTGGTGCTATTTTTAGCTGAAACTTTAAAAATTAGTAATTCCAGTTCTGCTTAATGTTTTATTGTATTTTTGGTGACATTTTATTTACATAATTTACTTGTTCTAAATTGGTTCGGTACTTTTCTGTTTTTCTTGTGTTGTGTTTTTACTTAATTACTGTTTGAGTGCTGCACACATACTTTATACATTGGCTCGGAGTTAAGTCTTACTGCTTTTGAGCTAAGCTACTGTAAGGTTAAACTTGGGTTTATTTAGTGACTATTGTGGTTCACCCCGACTAGGATTGTGTTTGTTACTTGAGTGGGGCTCTCACGCCTCTTAACTAACAGCCGATCGTCTTGCACTGGGGTACAGTAATTGTTTTAAACTGGAGCAAATATAGCATTGATCACCACCCATTATGATTACTCTGAGGCATTTTAAACTTTAGGAACCTGCATTTCAAAAAGGGTTAGATGAGGCAGGTAGGGACCTCCAGGGAAGCAGATACGTGTACCCTAACATTACTTGGTGAAAAATGTGTCAACATGCCATACTCAAGTGTAATATCCCTGCCTCCATGTGGCAGCCCACACCATCTTCACACCAGGTGAATACCAACCAGCAACCCTGCCTACCTGGCTGGCAAGCCTAACATCTCCAGTTGCTCTTAGCAACCGGCTTACCATCAGACTTGAGATGATGGAGTGAAAAAAAGAAAAAAATTAAAGCAAAAGGCCTTCTCCATTTATATACCGAAGATCTTGAACGTCATCCATGTAGCCATCTAACCTGTTCCAACCCTGCTCTGTCTTAGGAAAGAGCTGAAGACACAAAGGCAGAGCCACGTCGAGCTGTGCTCATTGGCAGACTGTTTTTTTCTGAGAATGGTAGGTCTTTATCTGTTGCTTGTCCACCAGATCATATTGGGTAATATAAAGATGACTTACTAAATATTGATCGGTCCAGGCTTTGTCTATCGAAGTTTTCGGCCCTAATGGAGCCCCTGCAGCTTACACCTGGGAAGAAGAATCCAATGTTAACTGTGTTATGGCGGGCTGTAATGATGTGGACCATCTGATCCCCATCCCCCGATTCTAGATTAGGACACACTGATGTGTGCCCTAATTAATGACCGTCCTTCAGTTAAGCATGCAACTCACATCTTTCATGTGCTTTCTATGGGTTATTTGAATTTATTCTTTATTCAGTGATGATTTTGCACCGGGGCTTTAACGTTCTCCCCCATCCTTACTGGCGAGATGGAGGATAGCTATAATTTACAAGGCTGGCTTAAAGGATGAAGAGTTGCGTTTGAATCCTCTTCTCTCGTGAAAATCGTTGGTTTCTCCATCTGAAGGACTAGTTTGGTTCTGTTTAGTGGGATAATTTGTTATTGTCCTTTAGGACCCTTGTGGCGGAATTACCGAGTCATTTGCTGATTCTATGTTACTGTTTCTTCTCTTCCATTCTGCTTTTTTAGTTTTGGGTGATTTTAACATCTGGATCGAGGAGCTGTGCATTTTGTTAATACTCTGATACTCTGGAACCCCTTGAACTTTCTCAAGTGATTGCAGGACCTGACCACCAAAACTGCACACGCGTGACCTTATTTTTAGCCTTATATGGAGGGTTATTTGTAAGAACTCTTGCAAGTCCCTTTTTGGGCAACTTGAACATCAATGGATGTAGGGTCATCCGTATCAGATCACTTCCTGCGAGTAAGCTCCAGCTGGCACGTCCCTGGGAGAAACTCTGTTAACAAATTAAGGGACTCTCTTGACTCGAGTATCCGAGTAAGATATATGGGCTCGGTCTGCCCTGATTATAAGGGCGTTGTAGACTAGGTAAATGGCAGCCTAGTTGTTACTTTTCATCCTAAGAGCTTTCATAGCAAATGGTTGAGAATATCTGCTCCCGGCTACTCCTCTTCTTTAAAATAGACAAGATGCGGCTGTAAAACGTTAGAAAAGATCTGACTGTCCACTATACTCTCTAGGAGCCAAACTCGAGCTGGAATTTGCACTCAAGACGTATAAGAAACTAGTGTTTTCTGCTATAGTAGATTTCTTTTTCAATAAGATTTCGGCTACACTGAACTGTTCAAATGAGTATTTTTCCATAGTTCGCTCGCTGTTCTCTCCCTATTGCTCCACTTTGAGCATTCTCAATTTCTCTGTGATGAACTCTCAATTTTTTTGAGGATAAAATCTCTGCCATATGCAAACATTGTGTTTTTCTTTCACCCTCTCTCACAGTGGATGATGGACTTGTTAATGGGGCAATTGTGGATGAATCTTCCGTGGTTAAATCTACACAGCAAGGTTTCCTGCACGCTTAACTGTTCTTCCTGTTGATAATGGAGGAACAGTGGTGCATACGGAGTGAATCCATATCCATACCCATATTCTGGACATCACATCACACTGTGTTATGTGGGTAGACTCTTGCACACCCTATTGATGTCATGCTTTATCATTGGGTCTCATCCTGGACCCTAAAAACCAGGATGAGCTTCAGCGAGCACTTTGGATAATTTTTCTGCTGGGGTCTTGGACTAAACTTACCTCAAAACACCACAGTATCCATTTTATTCATGGTGTGATAAAAAAAAGAGGGGGATGTATGGAGCTAATGGTTCTACACCCTATCTGATAAGCTTGACATGTTCCATCCATACATCAATGTGGCCATCGGGTCTAGAGCTTTGGTCAGGACTTAGAAACGATGCCCTGGAATAAAGTCTTTATCTGTCCGTGAAACATAACTCAGTTGAGTCAGGACAAAACACAACATGCAACACAATTCTGGAATGCATGAAGGATAGTAGTGCCCTTATTTTTATCGGGTTCCCCTCTTGGATTCTTGTAAAATAAAAGAAAAAACAAAATGTGTTTAAGTTTTATATGGTGACTTGCTTCACATGCACTATTATGGTGCACTCTCAATGTCTTTCCCTCAAATCGGTGATAGCAAGGATTTATTGTGGAAAACATATATATTCATCCAGTTACACATCAATTAAGGCTCACACACATTTCACAAAATCGAGTCATCATAAGTATGATACAAGATATATCAATCATCCATATCCACTAGGCTGGGAGTGCGGGACATGCCCCTGCAGTCTTTTGGAAAGAATAATCGTACACACGATGGGGGTGACTGTCTGGCCATAAGCGGAATCCACGGAAAGATCCCTCTGAGCATTCGCATGGTTCCACAGCAGGTGCCTGCCACCGACTTTACCTACTCTTCCATTGATAAGTTGTTATCAATTTTTATGCCCAGGTTCTTGGCCCATCCTCTAGGGGCAGGCGCGTCTCCTATCTCTGGTGGCCATAAGTCTGGGTCCACATCTCCTCCGCTTTACCAAATAGCACTATCTCAGTTATAGAGGAGTTGAGCTGGAGAAAGTTCTTCTTCATCCACCTCGCTATGCTGGTCAAACAGTGTCTACATTTAAGTTTGGTGCCAGCAGGACGCTTCTCAATAGGGACTATCACCTGGGTGTCATCAGCATAGGATATGGTTTCAAACCCACAATTTCTAATGATTGCGGTTAGGGGGGGCCACATATATGTTAAACAAGGTGGGGCTCAAGACCAAGCCCTGTGGTACCCCCTTGTCCACACTGGTGGTTTGAGAGATGAAAGACCCCAACTGGACACATTGTGTTCTGTCCGCTGGAAAGCTCTGGATCCATTTGAAGGTCCCGCCTCTGACACCAATCTCTCGCAACCGGTCCAAAAGGACCTGATGAGAGATGGTGTCATAGGCAACCGACAGATCCAACAGCACCAGCATGACAGGGATGTCCCTATCAATCAATCAATCAATCAATCAATCAATGACACTTGTAAAGCGCGCTACATACCCGTAGGGTCTCAAGGCGCTGGGGGGGGGAGGGGTGCCGCTACTGCTCGAACAGCCAGGTCTTCAGCTTCCTCCTGAAGGAGAGGTGGTCTTGGGTCAGGCGCAGGTCGGTCGGTCGGGAGTTCCAGGTCTTGGCAGCCAGGTAGGAGAAGGACCTTCCTCCTGTAGTCGCTCTTCGGATGCGGGGGACGGCGGCGAGGGCGTGGTTGGCTGATCGAAGGTGGCGTTTGGGAGCGTAGAAGTTGACTCGGCTGTTGAGGTAGCTCGGGCCTTGGTCGTGTAGGGCTTTGTGTGCGTGGGTGAGGAGGCGGAAGGTGATTCTTTTGCTGACGGGGAGCCAGTGAAGGTCTCTGAGATGTCCGGAGATGTGACTGGTTCGTGGGATGTCGAGGATGAGTCTGGCTGAGGCGTTCTGGATCCGCTGGAGTCTCTTCTGGAGCTTGGCGGTGGTACCGGCGTAGAGGGCGTTGCCGTAGTCCAGTCGGCTGGTGACGAGGGCCTGGGTGACGGTCCTCCTGGTCTCGGTGGGGATCCACCAGAAGATCTTCCGTAGCATGCGTAGGGTGTTGAAGCACGCCGAGGAGACGTTGTTGACTTGCCTGGTCATGGAGAGGGAGGCGTCCAGGATGAAGCCCAGGTTGCGTGCATGGTCTGTTGGTTTGGGTGCGGAGCCCAGGGCGGGAGGCCACCAGGAGTCGTCCCAGGCGGAGGGTGAGGGTCCCAGGATGAGGACCTCCGTCTTGTCCGAGTTCAGTTTTAGGCGGCTGGTCGTCATCCACTCGGCTACCTCCTTCATCCCTTCGTGCAGGTTGGCTCTGGCGGCGGCGGGGTTGTTGGTCAGGGAGAGGATCAGCTGGGTGTCGTCGGCGTAGGAGATTATGCTGAGGTTGTGTTTGCGTACGATGGCCGCGAGGGGGCTCATGTAGACGTTGAAGAGGGTGGGGCTCAGAGATGATCCTTGAGGGACGCCGCAGATGACTTCGGAGGCCTCTGACTTGTACGGTGGTAGGTGGACTCTCTGTGTTCTTCCGTCGAGGAAGGAGATGATCCATTCCAGCGCCTTGTCCTGGATTCCGATGTTGCTGAGGCGCCGTACTAGGGTGCGGTGGCAGACCGTGTCGAATGCCGCGGAGAGGTCTAGGAGGATGAGGGCCGCTGTTTCTCCATTGTCCATCAGGGCTCGGATGTCATCGGTGGCGGCGATGAGGGCGGTCTCGGTGCTGTGGTTGGCTCGGAAGCCGGACTGTGAGGGGTCGAGGGATCCGTTCGTCTCGAGGAAGGCGGCCGTCTGCTTGTTGACGGTCTTCTCGATGACTTTGGCTGGAAACGGGAGGAGCGAGATGGGGCGGTAGTTCTTGAGGTCGGTGGGGTCCGCTGTTGGTTTCTTGAGTAGAGCGCTGAGTTCGGCGTGTTTCCAGCTCTCAGGGAAGATGGTGGTGTCGAAGGATGTGTTGATGATGTCTCGCAGATGGGGTGCGATGACAGCGTCGGCCTTGTTGAAGACGTGGTGAGGGCAGGGGTCGGTCGGAGATCCGGAGTGGATGGAGTTCATCGTGCGGATGGTGTCTTCGGTGCTGATCGGGGTCCAGGCGTGGAGGGTGGTGGTGGGGGGTGGTTGTTTGGTCCTGGTGTGCGTTGGTTGGTTGTTGAAGCTGTTGTGTATGTCCGCGATCTTGTTGTGGAAGTATGAGGCGAGGGAGTTGCAGAGGTCTTGCGATGGGGTGATGTCGTTGTTTCCTGCGCTGGGGTTGGATAGCTCTTTCACGATGTTGAAGAGTTCCTTGCTGTTGTGTGCGTTGTTGTCCAGCCTGTCCTTGAATGCTGTTTTCTTGGCGGCGCGGATCAGCTGGTGGTGTTTCCGGGTGGCAAGCTTGAAGGAGGTCCTGTTGTCCGGTGTCGGATCCCTTCTCCAGACTTTCTCGAGGGCTCGGCAGTTCTTCTTGGAGCTCTTGAGTTCGTCGGTGAACCAAGGGGCCTTCTTGCTGCCGGGTCTGCTGGGCGGGGTCCTCAGTGGGGCGAGTTCGTCCGCGCAGTTGCTGATCCACTTCGATAGGTAGTCGGCGGCCTGGCTGGGGTTCGCTGAGCTGGCAGGAGGGTGCTGGCTCAGGGAGGTGGCGAGCTGGTCTGCTGTGATCGTGTTCCAGCTTCTGCGGGCGGCCTGTTGTTGGTGGTGGTGGGTCGTCGTTCTCTTGAAGGTGAAGTGGACGCAGCTGTGGTCCGTCCATTGAAGCTCTGTGGCGTGGCTGAAGTCGATGTCTGTGCTGGAGGAGAAGACGGCGTCGAGTGTGTGTCCGGCGAGGTGGGTGGGGGTGGACACCAGTTGCTTGAGTCCCAGGTTGGCGAGGTTGTCGAGCAGGGTGCTGGTGTTGCGGTCGTTGTTGTTCTCCAGATGGAAGTTGAGGTCTCCCAGGAGGATGTAGTCAGCGGAGGGGAGGGCATGCGGGCTGACGAAGTCGGCGATGTCCTCGCTGAATTGTGTGCGTGGTCCAGGGGGTCGGTAGATCAGGGTGCCTCTGAGGGTGGTGTTTGGGTTGGTGTGGATCTGGAAATGCAGGTGTTCGGCGCTGGTCAGGGTGTTATCGGTGCTGGTCGTGAGACGGATGGTGTTCCTGTGGATGATGGCGATGCCTCCTCCCATCTGGTTGGCGTTTCGGTCCCTCCGGACGATCTTGTAGCCCTCTGGGATAGCGATGGCGATGTCGGGAGCTGAGGAGGCGTTCATCCAGGTCTCCGTGAGGAAGGCAACGTCAGGGGCTGTGGTGTCGAGGAGGTTCCAGAGTTCGATGGCGTGTCTGTGGACGGAGCGGGTGTTGAGCAGGATGCACTTGAGGTGGGTACTGCTGGTGTTCGACTTGGCGGGTGCTGGTGTGAGGCTGGTCCGGATGCAGGAGAACTTGCAGGCGTGGCAGCTGAAAGGTCCGTGGGTACGTCGTGGAGTGGCTTGATGGCAATCTGGGAGTCGGTCGGTGTTGAGAGCGGTGAGGGTGGCGGCGGAGTACGTCAGGCGGGTCGGTCGGGCTCCTCGGGGGCCAGGGGTCCTGGCGCTGGTCGCGGTCCGGTCGCGGACGGGCGCAGACGGGCTTACCTTTGGCGCGCCTTCGGCGCACAATCGGCGCACCCGCTGCGCGTGACCGCTGCGCGTTCGCACGGTCGCCATTTAAGGCCAAGTGCGCGGGTGGGCGGAGCAGCTGGGAGGCGGGAGCGGGGAGGGAAACAGAAGAGAAAAAGGGGCGGGGCTAAAGGCGGTGGCGGGAAGCGGGGGGCGGCGAGGTGGGCAAAACACGCCGAGAAACGGCAAATACAAAAAAACAAGCACAAATTTTAGTACAAACGGGGGAAAAAGACAGTGACACACGATCTGGGGCACAGGAAGAAAACAAGCACAAATTCAGGAAAAAAACGGGGGAAAACGACAGTGACACACGATCTGGGGCACAGGAAGAAAAACAAGCACAAATTCAGGAAAAAACGGGGGAAAACCAAAGGAGAGCGCTCAGGGTGGCAGCGAGGCCGGCGCTGAGGCAGAGGCAGGCACTGGGGGCACACGCAGCAGCTGGTGGCCGTGCGGCGCGGGGGTGTCCCACAAGTGGGTCACACTCACCTGCGTCGCACGGTCGCCATTTAAGGCCAAGTGCGCGGGTGGGCGGAGCAGCTGGGAGGCGGGAGCGGGGAGGGAAACAGAAGAGAAAAAGGGGCGGGGCTAAAGGCGGTGGCGGGAAGCGGGAGCGGGGGGCGGCGAGGTGGGCAAAACACGCCGAGAAACGGCAAATACAAAAAAACAAGCACAAATTTTAGTACAAACGGGGGAAAAAGACAGTGACACACGATCTGGGGCACAGGAAGAAAACAAGCACAAATTCAGGAAAAAAACGGGGGAAAACTACAGTGACACACGATCTGGGGCACAGGAAGAAAAACAAGCACAAATTCAGGAAAAAACGGGGGAAAAAGACAGTGACACACGATCTGGGGCACAGGAAGAAAAACAAGCACAAATTCAGGAAAAAACGGGGGAAAACCAAAGGAGAGCGCTCAGGGCGGCAGCGAGGCCGGCGCTGAGGCAGAGGCAGGCACTGGGGGCACACGCAGCAGCTGGTGGCCGTGCGGCGCGGGGGTGTCCCACAAGTGGGTCACACTCACCTGCGTCGCACGGTCGCCATTTAAGGCCAAGTGCGCGGGTGGGCGGAGCAGCTGGGAGGCGGGAGCGGGGAGGGAAACAGAAGAGAAAAAGGGGCGGGGCTAAAGGCGGTGGCGGGAAGCGGGAGCGGGGGGCGGCGAGGTGGGCAAAACACGGCGAGAAACGGCAAATACAAAAAAACAAGCACAAATTTTAGTACAAACGGGGGAAAAAGACAGTGACACACGATCTGGGGCACAGGAAGAAAACAAGCACAAATTCAGGAAAAAAACGGGGGAAAACGACAGTGACACACGATCTGGGGCACAGGAAGAAAAACAAGCACAAATTCAGGAAAAAACGGGGGAAAACCAAAGGAGAGCGCTCAGGGCGGCAGCGAGGCCGGCGCTGAGGCAGAGGCAGGCACTGGGGGCACACGCAGCAGCTGGTGGCCGTGCGGCGCGGGGGTGTCCCACAAGTGGGTCACACTCACCTGCGTCGCACGGTCGCCATTTAAGGCCAAGTGCGCGGGTGGGCGGAGCAGCTGGGAGGCGGGAGCGGGGAGGGAAACAGAAGAGAAAAAGGGGCGGGGCTAAAGGCGGTGGCGGGAAGCGGGAGCGGGGGGCGGCGAGGTGGGCAAAACACGCCGAGAAACGGCAAATACAAAAAAACAAGCACAAATTTTAGTACAAACGGGGGAAAAAGACAGTGACACACGATCTGGGGCACAGGAAGAAAACAAGCACAAATTCAGAAAAAAAACGGGGGAAAACGACAGTGACACACGATCTGGGGCACAGGAAGAAAAACAAGCACAAATTCAGGAAAAAACGGGGGAAAAAGACAGTGACACACGATCTGGGGCACAGGAAGAAAAACAAGCACAAATTCAGGAAAAAACGGGGGAAAACCAAAGGAGAGCGCTCAGGGCGGCAGCGAGGCCGGCGCTGAGGCAGAGGCAGGCACTGGGGGCACACGCAGCAGCTGGTGGCCGTGCGGCGCGGGGGTGTCCCACAAGTGGGTCACACTCACCTGCGTCGCACGGTCGCCATTTAAGGCCAAGTGCGCGGGTGGGCGGAGCAGCTGGGAGGCGGGAGCGGGGAGGGAAACAGAAGAGAAAAAGGGGCGGGGCTAAAGGCGGTGGCGGGAAGCGGGAGCGGGGGGCGGCGAGGTGGGCAAAACACGCCGAGAAACGGCAAATACAAAAAAACAAGCACAAATTTTAGTACAAACGGGGGAAAAAGACAGTGACACACGATCTGGGGCACAGGAAGAAAACAAGCACAAATTCAGGAAAAAAACGGGGGAAAACGACAGTGACACACGATCTGGGGCACAGGAAGAAAAACAAGCACAAATTCAGGAAAAAACGGGGGAAAAAGACAGTGACACACGATCTGGGGCACAGGAAGAAAAACAAGCACAAATTCAGGAAAAAACGGGGGAAAACCAAAGGAGAGCGCTCAGGGCGGCAGCGAGGCCGGCGCTGAGGCAGAGGCAGGCACTGGGGGCACACGCAGCAGCTGGTGGCCGTGCGGCGCGGGGGTGTCCCACAAGTGGGTCACACTCACCTGCGTCGCACGGTCGCCATTTAAGGCCAAGTGCGCGGGTGGGCGGAGCAGCTGGGAGGCGGGAGCGGGGAGGGAAACAGAAGAGAAAAAGGGGCGGGGCTAAAGGCGGTGGCGGGAAGCGGGAGCGGGGGGCGGCGAGGTGGGCAAAACACGACGAGAAACGGCAAATACAAAAAAACAAGCACAAATTTTAGTACAAACGGGGGAAAAAGACAGTGACACACGATCTGGGGCACAGGAAGAAAACAAGCACAAATTCAGGAAAAAAACGGGGGAAAACGACAGTGACACACGATCTGGGGCACAGGAAGAAAAACAAGCACAAATTCAGGAAAAAACGGGGGAAAAAGACAGTGACACACGATCTGGGGCACAGGAAGAAAAACAAGCACAAATTCAGGAAAAAACGGGGGAAAACCAAAGGAGAGCGCTCAGGGCGGCAGCGAGGCCGGCGCTGAGGCAGAGGCAGGCACTGGGGGCACACGCAGCAGCTGGTGGCCGTGCGGCGCGGGGGTGTCCCACAAGTGGGTCACACTCACCTGCGTCGCACGGTCGCCATTTAAGGCCAAGTGCGCGGGTGGGCGGAGCAGCTGGGAGGCGGGAGCGGGGAGGGAAACAGAAGAGAAAAAGGGGCGGGGCTAAAGGCGGTGGCGGGAAGCGGGGGCGGCGAGGTGGGCAAAACACGACGAGAAACGGCAAATACAAAAAAACAAGCACAAATTTTAGTACAAACGGGGGAAAAAGACAGTGACACACGATCTGGGGCACAGGAAGAAAACAAGCACAAATTCAGGAAAAAAACGGGGGAAAACGACAGTGACACACGATCTGGGGCACAGGAAGAAAAACAAGCACAAATTCAGGAAAAAACGGGGGAAAAAGACAGTGACACACGATCTGGGGCACAGGAAGAAAAACAAGCACAAATTCAGGAAAAAACGGGGGAAAACCAAAGGAGAGCGCTCAGGGCGGCAGCGAGGCCGGCGCTGAGGCAGAGGCAGGCACTGGGGGCACACGCAGCAGCTGGTGGCCGTGCGGCGCGGGGGTGTCCCACAGGGACATCCTTAGAGTGTCCGTTACCTCCAACAGTGCAGCCTCCGTGCTGTGAGAAGCACGGAAGCCCAACTGGGATGTATCCAGTATGTTGTTATATTCCAAATAGTGGGAGAGATGCCGATTGACTAATGCCTCCATGATTTTTGCACAGCAAGAGAGAAGAGAGATGGGTCTAAAATTCAGAAGATCTGTGTTGTCAGCTAAAGCCTTTATGAGCAGGGGTTTTATGCGCACACTTTTCCATTTACGAGGGACAGTGGAAGTGGCAAGCGAGATGTTACAAACTTCCGCCAGAGCCTCAGCAAGGACTGGTGATAGTGCTGACATATCAGCAGGAGGCACCGGATCTGATGGGGAACCAGATTTCACTGGGGTTAGCAAGGAACTAACTTCTTCCCCTGTAACATTAGGAAAGAGTTCTAGGCTTGATGGACTTCGACCCTCCTGAAGTGGAGTTATGCCATGGGCGCCATCTTCAGGGCCAAAGCCACAATAGATCACATCGATTTTGTTGGTAAAATGGCTCCCTAAGTTCTCACATAGTGCCTGAGTAGGCGGTGGGAGCGGATTATTGGACCTGGGGTTGGTGAACTCCTTTAAAATAGTGAAAAGTTCCCGGGATGAGTTTTTAGCTTCCATGATGCAGGAGCCTAAATAAGATCTCCTGGCTGAATTACAGCTACCTAAGTAAGCTCTATGCGCTATTTGATAGAGCCATTCATCCTGCTCCAACTTGGATTTTCTCCATCTTCTCTCTTTGGCCCGACAGGAGGCTTTCTCTCTTCTGAGACTGTCTGAATACCAAGGGCCGGGGTTGTCCTCTCCTGAATCTTTACCCTCTTAAATGGAGCAATAGAGTCTAGGGTGTTAGTTATGGCGGCCCTGAACCTATCCAAGGCAGTGTCACCGTCTTCGCCCTTATCAAATATGGGATAAATAAAGGCCTGACTGAAGGCTGCCGGAGTCACTTTTTTCCAGGGTCTACGGAGGTCCTTATGACTGTGTGGGGGGCTAGGGGGTTTTGTACACGCACACGATAAGCTGAGTGCCAAATGATCTGTCCAGCCCATCTTCTGCGGGGGTTTCACCACCACCTCGCTGATGTTGGTAAAGACAGTGTCCAGCACATGACCAGCCACGTGTGTAGGACTGGTGATTCTGGGGGAAAGATCCAAAGATTCCATTGCTGCCGCCAAACAGGCAGATTCGGTGTTGGAGAGAGCTTCCAGGTGATGGTTAAAGTCCCCAACCAGTAGGAACCTGTCCGTTTGGAGCGTATACAGGGCCAGCATGTCTAACAGTGCAGCGTAAAACTTTCTCTTGTTACCTCCAGGAGGATGGTACACTAGGGCACCCGCCCACTCAATGGCTTGGCCCTCAGTACCCTAAATACCAATAGCTCCAGGTTGGGAGAAGAGACAGTATCTACGGTTTTTATATGATTTTATTTATTTTTTATTTTAATCAACTTGTAAAGCGCGCAAATGCCCTGGGGTGTCTCAGCGCTGTGGAATGCAAGAGGAAAACTGACCTGGAACTGACGACTTCTGGTTGAAGAGCCAGGTTTTTACCTGTTTCCTGAAAGCTAGCAGGGTGGGACTAGTTTTGATATGGAGGGGGAGGGTATTCCACAGTCTCGCAGTGGCGATTGTGAATCAGCTGTCTCCCCATGACGTTTTCTTGGTCCGGGGAACGTTCAGGAGGTGGGCTGATGAGGAGCGCAATGATCTGTTGGGTGCGTATGGGCAAAGTGCTTTTTTTAAGAATTCAGGTACAGTGTTGTGGATTGCCTTGTATGCAATGCATAACTCTTTAAATTTAGTTCGGCTTCTGATAGGCAGCCAGTGAAGTTGTCGCACTACTCTGGAAATTGGTTTGAACTTAGAAATGCCAGACAGGATCCTGGCGGGGAGAGCGCTTTGCAATGGCCAAACCTCCACCATTAGTGGCCCTGGGGGCCCCATCTTCCCGACGATGAGCTCCTGCAATGTCCTGGGCTGCCTACCTATCTTCGTTGCAGTGGTGTCCACTAAGTAGTCAAGTGGAATTTCCTCAGCTTTGATGGACAGAAAATCTGAATTTTATTAAAGACACAGAGGCTAATATTATTGCAGTCTCTTTTTATTGTGCCACCCACAGCAGCTCTTTTAAAGAATATAGAACATTAATCAAGTTCCAAGAATCCAACAAAGGACCAGAACCTCAAGCCATCTTCCTTCTTTTTTTGTGCACTGCAAACATAACCAAAACATTAACATGAACATCAAATTATGTCACAAATGAAAAAAAATTATCCACTCTTCTGAGGAATCCTTTTTCCCATTTTATTGCTGACCATGACCTATAAAAGAAAAAACGACAATTACCAAACAAGGGTCGGGATCAAGGAAGGGATTATATTTGCCTCCGTGTCTTTAATAGACCGGAGGCTAAGATTATTGCAAGTTCAAAGCTTCTCTAACAAACAAGAAGCTGCATCTGAAAGAGACAATTAGTTTTAGATTCCTTAATTTAGAATGACGTCATTTACAAAAGAAGGAGGGATTTGCTATATGTGATCTGCACATCAACACTTGTCTCTTTGTTATCCAGGAACAGTAATTATAAATGTATACCAAATTTTGAGTGCAACCTTGATGTAGAATGCTTATCCTCCTTAAGCATTAACCATAGACAATCCGCCTCACAAAAGTGTTGCAGAGTGTCACATCCATGTACCAAACAATAACATCAGTGCACATCACAAATAGTCTCTTTCATCCATGTGCTTTTAGCACGCACAGACACGACTTCTTATTCCAAAGGAATGACGTCAGACTGGATCTGGAATGTTTTTAGTCAGCAGTACCTCTGCGCGTCAAAAGGTGGCGTCGGTCAGCTCCACATTCGTCGTTGGCGTCGTGATCGGCGGGATGACGTCATGGTAGCTACTCAGACGCTGCCCTCCCGCGCTGACATCAGTTCTTTCTTTTTCCGGGCCAGCCAGCGCAGATCTGGAGAGTGTGGTACCTCCAGTCACTTTTTGACGGACTTTTTAGCAACTTTTGTCGACACCTTTTTTTGAGTCTTCGACTCCTGGTGCACGTCAGAGATGCTCGGTATCAAGGCTTGCGGCTTCTGCAGCCGACTGATGTTGGTGACTGATCCACACCACGTGTGCCTGTTTTGCGTGGAGCGCGACCATGATCCCAAATCGTGCTCCGACAGCTGGACCATGAATCTGAAGGCTTTGCGGAAGTGGTCTCGAGGCCCAGCAGTCGGCTCTGAGCCGTTCGAGGTCCCAGTCGCGTGGGAGACCAAGGGACCGGTCGAGGAGCCACCACAACCACCAGTCTTCGCACTCCTCAGGTAAGTCGTAGCACAAGAAGAAATCAAAGAAGCATTGTCACTCTTTGACTTCTTCCCGTCGGTCGGCTGAATACGACATGGGATGCGGGTGGTGCCCCTCCCGCGGCTCTGCGTGAGGAGCCTGAAGGGTCGACTCTGATTTTCCCTCCCTTCCCTGGACTCTGAGCCACCCCTGCTCACCTTTGCACCTTTTATTAAGCGATGCATGTCATCTTTAGGCAGCCCGACCCTGCTGGCGTTCCCTAGGACCCTGCGGACCTCGGCTGGGGCCCCGGTGCCTTAGACGCCGGCGGCTCCGGCCCGGCACCGCCGGGTCCCCTTGGATCCAGGCCTTTAACTGGATCGACGCTGGTCGACCTGATAACACCTCCCCCTGTGCCGATTCCACTGGCACCCAGTCCGCAGACGACGCCGGTTGTGTCCCCAGCCGGCTTTGACCCTGGCTTCTGCACTGTACTGGACACAGAGCCGGACCGGCGTCGATGGGTACCTTGTCCTACCCTGGTGCTCCAATCAGGCCAGATTGGCAACCAGAGGAGGGTGAGGACGACTGGAAGGGGTCTGGAGACCCTCTAGCTGACCAGTTTGAGTATGACCTAGTAGGGAATCCAAAAAGCTGGACCATCTTGGGAAGAAGATGTTTTCTTCCTCTAGCTTGGGACTGCGGTCATAAACACTGCATGTCTGTTTGGCCATTATACCCACTCTTTGTGGGATACGGTAGCGCAGGTGCTGCTCCAGTGCCCGGAGGAGGCCCAGGCCGTGCTCTCCGCGCAGTTGCGAAGGGGAGAGATGCAGCGTAGTTCACCATACGCTGTGGACTGGACACCGCATACTCGCTAGGTAGGACAATTTCGACGTGATACCCCAGGCTGAGATCGACTGGCTTTTCTGGAAATGTCCAAGCTACCCTTATGGACATGCCCTTTGATGGCCGTCGCCTGTTCGGCGACAAGGCAGACAGTGTGCTAGAGTGCTTCAAGGACTCAGGGGTTACGGCCAAGTCCTTGGGCCTCTCTACCACTCACCCTGTGCAGTCTGCTTTCTGCCCCTTGCGTGGCTACGGAAGGGTTGCCCCTCCACGTTCCACCCAGGGCCACAGGCCGGCGCAAACTTTTTAGCCCCTGCGTGGCAAAGGACGTAGGACCCACCGTTGTGGGCCTGGGGGGCCAGCGGGCGGGCAAGTCCTCCCCCCCTCTGCAGCAGCCTCCAAACCCTCCTAGTTCGACCTTCCAGGACCACCAATCACCAGCGGGCCGCAGGATTTGCCATCACCTCCCCCAGTGGCATACCATCAGGTCGGACAGGTGGGTTTTGCAGATAGTCCGAAGGGGTTACTCCCTCCCCTTCGAGACTACCCCCCTCCAGCCTTCCCACCTCAGTACCATCGCATGTCGGAGGATCAGCTGACCCTTCTCCAACAGGAAGTTATGGCTCTCTTGGCCAAGGGAGCCATCGAGCGAGTTCCTGCCCCAGAAGTAGGTCGTGGTTGCTGCTCCCACTACTTTCGGGTGCCCAAGAAGGACAAAGGCCTGCATCCTATCTTGGTTCTCAGGAATGTCAACCATTCAAGCTAGCCTGGCTGATTACTGCTGAATAGCCAGAAACCTGCCCAGGGATGCTTGTTTCTGGTCCAGGGGAGACATGGCTTGGCAGTTCGGGCTGGACTGTTCCCATGAGGCACAGGGTCAGACTGATTTGCATATGGCCATGTCTGAACTGGGGTGGCGGAGTGAGCTAAAGAATGATGATGGGTTAAACCCAGATCAGTTGAATGGGGGTGAGTGAGCAAGGGGAGTAACAAGGTGAGCGGCAAAGTGAGCAAGGGACCCACGTCTGGGGGGATACCCTGCCAACTTGGGGCGAACAAAGCAAAACCAAAGGGGATGATGGACGGAGTGTTGAACATTGCAAGCACAGATCCTTTGATAGCGGGCCTCCTAATTTGTTCACATATCTCACTGCCAAGACATTGTCCATCCTCAACAGAACTGAGTGCCAATCCTTGCCCTTTGTAAAGCGCTTTATCGTAAAAGACCCTGCTAGCAATTCTAGACAATTTATATACATTTTCCTTTCTTCCACAGTCCAAATTCCTCCAGTCAATGTCACACCACAACGAGCTCCCCAATCAGTCAAACACGCATCTGATTCTATAATCAATTACGGATTTATTCCGAAAATTGCTTTCCCACTCCAAGCTCCATATTTCTTAACCACCATTGAAGTTCTAACTTCGCTTCCTCTGAGAGGACAATTTCCTCTGAATATTTCATACCACGTCTTAAGTGACTGCCCTTCAGCCTTTGAAGAGCACGATAATTCAAAGGTCCTGGAAAAATGGTTTGAATTGTTGAAAACAACAGACCAACAATCCCCTCCACCATTCTCAAAGATATTTTTCCATCAACAAAACTCTTCGAATCTCCTTTCTTATCCTCTTTATTTTTTCCATTGGCAATCTCAGCTGACCCTGAAATGTGTTCTCAAAAAATCCCAAAATTGTGTTTCTTGGCTTGGTGTTAGACATGATTTTTCTCTGTTTAACACAAATCCAAGCTTCTCCAACAGATTTATCACCAACCTTCTTTGACCCTCTACTCTCAGTTTGTCGTAATCCAAAATTAAAATATCATCTAAATATATAATCAGACGAATTCTTCTCTCCCTCAAAAAGGCTACCACAGGACGAAGCATCTTTGTGAAACATAATAGGGCAGAGGATAACCCGAAGGGGAGACAAACAAACTTCCATAACTTTCCTTCCCACCTGAATCTTAGAAATCTCTAATGCTCTTTCCAAGTTGGGATAGTCAAATAAGTGTCTTTTAAGTCTAGACATGTCATCCAGTCCTCTGACTGTAACACACCCCTCAGCATATGCATTCCTTCCATCTTGAAATATGGTACTCTACCCAATTGTTTAATTGTTTCAAGTTTATGACTGGTCTCATACCTTTTCCTTTCTTTTCCACAAGAAATATATTGCTCACAAAACCCGCACTGCAGTCCATTTCCTCTGCAATGGCCCCTTTCTTTTCCATTTCTCTCACTACCGTATCCACTAATTCTGTTAACTTTGAGTTGAATCTTATCATACTTATCATGATACTGAACCGGTTCCTCTACGAAATCTATATGGTAACCCATGACTGTGTGAAGAACCCACAGGTCCTTTGTAATCGCATTCCAATTTTGATAAAATTGAGCAAGTCTGCCACCCAACTTTACATGGATAACAAAAGGGCCTTGACTTACCTGTTCTCTATTATGTCTATTTGCTCTGGTATTGGCTCTTTGTCTTTATGGATAAAAGTTCCCGTGTTGGTAACCACTCTGAGGCTAGTACTGATAAGGACTGAACCCTCTAGAAAAGGAGGCCCTTGTGATCCCTTGTCCACGGTCTGGGAATCAACCTCCAATTTGCCTGGCCCCACCAAAAACACGACAATCAAATACCTTTTTGATCCCTCTCTGTGATTTTAGTGGAGAGCTGAATGCTCCTACATACTTAGACATTTCCTTAATAAATGTCTCTCCAAATAACATCCCATTGGCCTCCAAGCAACCTTCATTATTCGCTAACTCAGCTAATTTGGGATCTATTTTGAGAAGAATACCCTAACTTCTCTCCACCGACATAGCAGTATTTATGTTACCCAGCAAACAAACTGCCCTCTGAATCCACTCTCTCAATTTCTCCACATCCAGAACCTTCTTTCCCATATAGGCCTCTTCGGCCATGTCGAAGATTTTTGTGCGTGATCCAGTCAAATCCAACAACCTATCTTAACAAATTCTTATGCATTTGTCCAGTCCTTTCCTCGGACCATGACCACCTTTCCCAATGAATGCTATAATTTTAGCATGACTATTGTCTTAGCCAAATTAGGACGTGGACAATCGGAGTGTAGCCTCATCCTCACATGTTTTGGAATCTGCTTCCTTAGTCACAATTCCACATATTCCGCCACAAGCGGAGCCGAACTCCATTCTGGAGAAAGGGGATGCTTCAACAACATCGGGTCAAACATTGACTCCCCAAGGGGGTTAGTCACAATACCAAGGCCAACCGCCTTGTCACCAATTTTACTGACTTATCCTTCTCAACAATTTCAACTTTAGAATCAAATTCAGAGTAGCAACTCAGCTCAATTTCTGCCCTCCCTGAAGATTCACCACAAATAATAGTAGCATGCCTTCTATTACTTTTAGTTCTTGATTCTGATATCAAACGACCTCTACAATGGTCCCCTTGTGTGTCCTCGACACTACCATGTTTTGTACGGTTACAAAGACCACCATCTGCATATGCAGTTTTTGTTTTCTTATTTTTAAAACCATCAGCGTCCACATTTTTACGCTTTCTAGTAACTTTTCCTTCCTTTTTGATCACTGGTCCCTCACCTGCTGACCAAAAAGGCTCTTCCTGGGAGGAGATACCTTTATTCTGAATGAGGTTAACAAACTTGTTCTCCATTTTTTAACCTAAATCAGTGGCAAACTTATTTAACATATTGCAGTTCTTTCCTCAATACTAATGTTTGCTATTGACATTTTCCTCAGTCATTTTAACGGACTATTTAGTTTCTTAAAATCGACAATTTGCCACTTAAAATCGATAATTTGCCACTTAAAATATCAACCAATATCTTCTGACCCAATAATTTGCAACTTAAATCCAATAACTTGTGACACAACAGAATTTTCCAAAAATAAAAGTTCACCCAAAAGACTCGACATCCACAATATCCAACTTAAAATAACCTCCGCTATCTTTTTGCTTCATAAAATAATCTTTTAACCTGAAACAGATCGTGCTACATTAACTTTTCCTTTCCTGTCAGTTTCCAAATCGGTAACTGACACCGATGCTCGTGCACGCCTAAAACTCAACGTGCAAGCGTAAACATCCATGCTCTTAAACTGAGGAGGTAGAGCGTTAACTCAACTCTACCCAAGATGTCCTCTCGGCATGACGACGAACCCTTTGATGCTTCCTTGCTCGTGAGCCTGGCGCCTCTAACTGTAAGACATCTGTTTGAAAAAATGCTTTTAAAATATCTAATATTTTAAGAGACTAAACCAACCAGAAAAACCTCCTTCGTTATTGCGCCTCAGTCCAAACCTTCGGGCATGCAAAAAAAACAAAGAACCGTCCCGCTCTTCAAATACACTGTGTCACCTTCTCCAGACACGGCTGATTCAGCGCCCGAATTGGTCACATCGTAGTCATCCCTCAAAGGCTACAACAAAAAATGTATCAATCTCCATGCGTCTCAGGTTACAAACTTCCCCGTGCGTCGTTTTACATAGAGACCATACTCAAACATGCGCTTATACTGAAAGAGTTTCCTACAGAATTACTTACGTAAAGTTATTCCTCACACTCATTCCTTTAAGAATGGTTTCATCTGGTTCAAAAAAACACTCTCCTTATTTAAAATACTCCAACACACAACAACAGGAGCGACAGCACACATAGACTTATCTGTTTGGGCAGCAGCAAAAAAGAAGGAAGATGGCTGGAGGTTCTGGCCCTTTGTTGGATTCTTAGAACTTAGTCAAAGTTCTATATCCTTTAAAGGAGCTGCTGTGGGTGGCGCAATTAAAGGAGATTGCAATAATCTTAGTCTCCGGTTTTGTCATAAAATCGTCTCTGGTTGATGGGTCTTGTCCATCTTCTAACACAGCTACTGCTTGGAGATCCTCGCCTTCCTCCACCAGACATGCGCACCAGCACCCTCCGCTCCAAACATGTCGTGCTATTCCATGAGGAGGGATCAAAGCCATAAAGTCAGTGCCCCGGCAACACCAGGCAAAGCGGTCTATTTCCTATACTTCCTCATACCCGCGAAGGACGAATCCCTCATGCCAGTCCTCGACCTCTATCCTCTCTACAGATGCATCCTGTTCGACCATTTCCACATGGTCACCCTACAGAATGTCATTCCCCTGCTGCGCTACAGCAACTTAATTTTTACCCTCGGCCTGAAGGAAGCCTGCTTTCACATCACAATTCTTCCAGCTCATTGGTGCTAACTCCGCTTCTTTGTAAGTGGTCAACACTACAAGTTCAAAGTGCTACTCTCCAGAGTCACCACAGCTCAGAGTGTCTTCACCAAGTGTTTAGCGGTAGAGGCCGCTCTCTTAACCTGTTAACCGCGGTGTAAATTCTGATGCGTGCGGGTGATTTATTGCGCGGGCAGGGCCACGTTGGCCAACGGACGTGCGCAGCACTACCGAGGTAGTGCTCATGATGGCATTTGGCCAACGCGTGCACGCAAGGGGTTAAGGGGGAGAGAAATCCATGTTTTGACTATCTTGACCACCGACAGATAAAGAGTGCAAGCAGGCTACAGTCTCCCTCCTTTATAGCTTTGGTTTCACAGTAAGTGCCACAAAGTCCCACTTGGAATCACTTCAGTTCCAACCCTTTCTAGGGGCCCTCCTCAATTACATAGTGCCAAAAGCCTTTCCCAGTCCACAAAGGGTACAGGTGTTCCAACAATGATTGCCTCTTTTTCAGCTACTGAGCCTCCTTTCAATTCACACTGTTACGTGCCTCCCTGAAAGATGGCCTATGACCACACCAGGCTTCAAATGCTGTGGATGAATTAGCCAGGGATCTTTCCCTATGCTTTTCCACAGGCTAGAGGGTCAAGGTATCCCTACTGTGCCCCCTGTGTCTTTTTTGAGTTTTGTTTAGGATTCTGGACTGAGTCCTAAGATGGCTGCCAACACTTCCTTGTTGATGTGAATGCAGCCAGTCAGATCTCAGCAACAGATCAGTCGGATCTACGTAGGCTCAGCGTCCCTAGATCTACAGTTTGTTTGAGCATTAATTGCTCAAAAAGTAGTTTGTGGATTTACACCAAATTACACAAAGCATTCTTTCTGGACAAAGAGCTAACTTTCTGCAAAACTTGGTTTAAATCTGTTATGCGGTTTGGGAAATAAATGTGTCTAAAGTTCCTATGGAAAAATGAATGTGAAAAACACGTTTTTGGGCCCCACTTTTTTCTCACCCCCTGAAGCTTTCTTTGCGCAAACTAGTCAAAAAGTAGCTCCGATGAATGAGCCACAGACTCTGCAGGGCGGGTCAGTGAAGCAGGACCGGAGCTCCCCGTAAAACATCCAAAATCATTCTTGGCATTGAGGTACACCGACATCTGCTGGAAGTTTTTAAAAAACGTCTTTATTCTTTATGGAAAGCTGTGCAGGTGAAAATAAAACCAAACGCGTTTCTCCTCATAAGAGGCTTGATCACGGGTAGAAGCTCTCTGCCTTTCAACTGTTCTCGTGCTTTTACACCGAAGTTCAGTAATTTCCCAGAGTGCACTTGCCCACAAGTGTGTCCTTTTATTTCTTTTACGCCAACAGTAGCATGCTGAAACTTTATTAGTCCATTCTCACAAACATGGTGTAATCCTGCCTGACGCTGAAGGCTGAAAGTAAGTGAAATGTTAATTTTTTTACCTGTTCTTTCAAACTTTTCTTTCCACATCGCATTTTATACACCTTCAGCCAGCAAGTGAAAACATCATCTTGCATTCCCTTACCAGCACTCCAGATGATTTTCGTATGGAATTCTTTCCGTTTTTGATCTTCTGGGAGGATAGGTGAGCCGGCTCATTGAAAGTCAAAAAAGTCAAACACATCCACAAATACTCTGATGAATGAGCAACATGGATTTAAATGTTGGCCCTCATTGGACCTCCCCCGTGGATGCACAGTGAATCATTCTGGGACTTGTGGTTTGCTCCATTTCAGCCCATTTTTAAGGCTGACCCTGTTGTTGAGATGTTGAGAGACGCAAAGGGGTAATTGCCTCTGCCTCGGACCTGCCAAGGTTGAGATCCGAGTTAGCCTTGAAAATGGGCTGATATTAAGCAAATTCGGTACACAAATGTGCAAAACCAAATGGACAGCAATATTCCAGGTACTACCCACTGGAGGGTTTAATTGTGACAATTTGCCGTGCAAACCACAAGTCCCAGAATGCTTAACTTTGCATCCACGGGGGAGGTCCAAAGAGGGCAAATATTTAAAAGCTAGCTAACGGATGAGTGGGTTGCTAGGAGGTCAATGCTGGACTATGCCTTTGAAAAAGTTCGCAAAGAATGAAACGCGCCAGGCTGCATGTCCGTGAGAAAATAAACAGCAGTTAATTACCGATTTGTGAGTGCACCTTCCTTATTGATTGAGGGAGTTTTCTGGATATATATATATAATATTATATATATATATATATATATATATATATCATGCTCGATTTCCGTCAGACTCCCTTCCACTCTCGACCGGGTGCTCTGCATGCGGGGTGACGGACACCACGCTGGTCTCCAAGACCACAGCTTCTCAGTACAATAAAGCACCTGCACTTACAGGAACGTGGCCCAAAACCTTTTATAATATATATGATAATTTATCCTTACATTTAAATTACAATGTAGTTACAAGTCACAGAGGAGCGCTTTGCCTATGTGGAGGCTGTGTGCCTTTATAAGGATGTGTGTTTGCTGTTTCTTGGTGGCAAGTGCTGCTGTGTATTGTGAAAGGTTACAGTGTGGAGTGTTTGGTCATGCATATGTTAGGAATAAAGTGTGTTCTATTGGGTATTCCCCTTTGGCAGTCTCTGACAAGTGCTGCCATGAACATGGTGATAGCTAAACTAATAACTATTCAGGTCTTGGCTAGAACTCTAGCTAGACTGAGACTAGACTGATACTGTGCACCCCTGAGGTCCATTCATCAGCTTTGTCCTCATCCTGCCATCAAAGTCCAGTGCTTTGTTTTATACCCCAGTGACCCTTGCTGTTGCATGTTTTAATGAGCAATATGTTCCCACGCTCTCAAAACCTTCCCCCAATCCTTTTTACTTTCATTTTTATTATGTACAACCAGTGTTGTTGTAAAAAAGACTTACCTGCATCATTGCTTAGTCCATGACACCAGCACCACATAGGTTTGACAGAAGGCACATTGTTTTCAACCATAGTCCAGTTGTTGTCTTAAAGATGTAAACCAGTATTAAAAAAGGTTTAAACCACAAAATATTTCGCCTATGCTACAAAACTACGATTACAGGTAAGCAACCTTTCTCTTAATTTTTGTGGATTTTCTACCTGTTTCTGAACTTTAATTTATTTTCCCTCATCCAGCTGAAGTTGTCCTTCCTGGCTCTGAAGACCCTCTCTGCAAAATCTGCATGGATTCTCCAATTGATTGCGTCCTTCTGGAATGTGGGCATATGGTGACCTGCACCAAATGTGGCAAGCGTATGAGCGAATGCCCCATCTGTCGGCAGTACGTGGTGCGAGCTGTTCATGTCTTTCGATCCTGACAAAAGTAGCCAAGATGTGAAGAAGAGAGAATATAAACTTTCTATGAACTTGAAATTGATATAGAGTTGATTTTTAGACTGGAGCATTTGCCAGTAAAAACACGGTCCTGGCAATGGTAAGGTGTGGAGTTCTGGTATTTGCATATATATTCTGCTATAAATCTGTTGGCTGATTATTCCAGCATTTTGAGTCCTTGTTTGGGAGGAGGGTTCCAATTATGTGCTGGACTTTGATGGACAACTGGATATTTTATGAACGCCTTAGTAATGTTGTTTCAATGGTCTAAGTGATTAGAACACCATTCCACAATACCTTTGTGCCTTTATAAGGGTGATGTCCTCCTCTGGGAGAAGGTTACATCTCTACACAAGCTTCGGGTTCCTTTGCAGCCCATCAAATATGATCAAAATAAGTAAGACTTTATACAGCAAAGCTGAAACTAACTGCCAACTATATAATGGCGACCCTCTTACATGGCACACTGCCCTGGTTAAATATATTTCTGGACTTGAAATTCTATTCTTGTGCCTTAGAAATGCCCACACCAGAAACAGCTTCCAGTAATGTTTGCAGAATTGTAGAATTAATTAACAAGAGACTATAGCACAGGTTAGCAGAAATGTTCAGGTGGAGGAAGGCCTGTAAAAAGGACATGGGAGAAAAAGACAGGAAGCCAAGGACAATGTTTCATTCCTGTATGCCTTTATCGCACCACTGTGCCTGTGACAAGCTGGCATCTTGCTCACCTTTCTCAACTGGTAATGGGATCATTCATTACTAATCAGGTGCAAATGTTAAACATTCGCGATCTTTCTATTAAAATATGTTTTATTTGTGCAAATAAATGGAGGGGGAGGATGGTAGAATTGTCTGATGTCTCTTTTTTTTGCTGCTACGTTTGAATAGCATATGGGTGAGTCAAGTTGTGTATAACCTTCATCTCTTTAAAAGAGGCGCTTCAACAATCTACAGTAGAATTCCAACCTTGCAGGTCGTGTCAGCCACAAACTAAAAGAGCAATGAAATGATTTTGAACATAAAAACGTATTTACACATATTATTTGACTAGGAGTTCTGGCACCCTTCTTGTTGGAAATTGCGAGTGGGACCTGAAGGCAGCATTGTGCTGACAAGTTAGTGTCTGGGAAATGGCATAACAAGTTATTATACACATCTATCTAGTTGAATTGAGGAATATTGGAATATTAAACTTGAGTGACTCTTGAGTGACAATTTCAAATAACTGTATACTTTCTGTCTGAGCAAGTGTGAAATAGAACTACCATCAATGGTAACATTAATTTTCATTGTCATTCCTTGGGTTGGGGTGGGAGTGTAGATGGAAAACAGCTGACTGTTGTCAAACTGTGATTTGTTGGCGAACATCTGTTCTCTAGAGTTACCCACTAAAGTTTTATTCAGGGTCTTTCAGAACTTTTATGCGCTGCATTTTTCTTTTTTCCTGCATAAAAATTGTTTACTTGCCTTCCAGATGATACAACGTTTCTCTTGTCCTTTCGGCATCAGTATTTGTCGATCTGCAAACACCACATTTACTTGACCCATGTGCAGAATCTGTTTACATCAATATCTGTCACTGATTGCATACATGTTTGCTTTGATCTTTCCTACATTACATATCTTATTGCTTGTTCGTGCCTCACTGGACAACGTTTGTACAATCAAGATCGCTTGTCAACAATTCTTTCCATGATGTACATAATTGTTTTAAAGTCTATCAATATTCTGTGGGGTTTGTCAAGGATTAGTTAAGATTCTCTCACTGTCTTGCCATTCACATGGGTGCTTGATGTGGATGCCAGGGCGCATCTCCTTCTAAACTAATACCAATAGGGGAGGCTAGTCCTTAACACTTTGAAGTAATGGTGGCACCTGCCAGATGTCAGACGGTCTGTACGAGTGGTAACTCAGATTATTGATAATGCCCAAGGAAAGTAAGTACAAACATCTTAAGAAGTAAAAGGCCACAAAGGCATAAAATTCCTTCTGGTTGCAAGCCCTGAAGTAAGCACAGGGACCTTTGTTTTTAGTATAAGCAACCTCGCGCACAGCTGAAAACCGGAGGTTTCTGTAAACCAAGGATGCCTATTCTTAATTGTACCTCATGCTTCTTTCTTCCACCACTCGGCACTTCTCCACCGTCCTTGCATTTGGTGAACAAAAGAGCTGGTCTCCAAAAACAATGGCAGGTGCTCACTACCACTAAACACCGGCGCAAGAGCAGTGGAGCCTGTTCATGGAGATAATTTGTCAGGAAAAATCCTTGAAGTGGCTAAAATCATAAATCACCACATCTGTAGCAAAGGGAGGACAAGTACGTTTATTGCATATGCACAAAATAAAGCAGCTGGGAGTCAGTCTCAAATTACACATGCTACGAGTCCATTCTTATGATACAATAACTCCAACACAATAGTAACAATAGTAAAAGCTTTTTGCTTTTCCCGTTCTTCCCCACAAATTCTGCTACTATTTAAATACATACACTTCCTCAAAGCGCAGCTTTCCTGTCTTCGTGACTCTAGCAGTCATACTACCTATACAAGTTTGGAACATCCTCTGCTGATTTGAGTTTCCTGCAAAATATCTAAGTCATGAAGTGTTAGACCTGTCAGCCCTAGGGTGGTCTTTCCCTATTTTTTTCGCCCTTGCCTCATTTTTTCCCACCTTCTTTTTGTTGGCCTTAGGTTTCTGGGCACCTTTCCATTGCCAGGCAATGCTAAGGTGCAGGTGCTCTCTTCCCCCAATATGGCTGCCACTGACCCCTGCTACTGCAGCGTGGTCTTTTTAGACGCACTCTAGTAGCCGGGAGCTGGCTGGAACCCTTAAACATTGTTGCAATACCAGCCTGCCTGCCTGCCCATAGCTAGAGTTAGGAAGCTCCTGGAACCTTCCAGAATAGGGGAGTGGTCACCCACTGCCAACTGCCAACTGCCACTATAAAAGAAAAGGGAGGGAAACTTTCTAGTCAGTTGGGGCATCACTTACCTGGGGGACCATACACAGGAGACTTAGGCGGTAGGGCCTAGTCAGGAACCCATACCACTGGGGGTGACAGGGTTTAGGCGCTGCCCACCAAGCTGTGTGAGGAACACTGAGCTAGTCCACTGATCTGGCCCGGCGGGAGGGGAACCCAGGGACCACCTGAAGTGACCTGCTGAGGAAAGCCTTCAACTCAAACCCCCCCCCGCCTCAAGAAACCAAGAGACTGTAACCTATCAAGGGCGCAGGAGCCACCAAGCGCTAAGAACAACCCTGTACTAACCAGGACTGCCGGAGATCAACCAGGTAACCAGGTCCTGTCAGCTGCCCTGTGCTGTCCTGCTTGTGCCCCTGCTCTGTCCTGACTTAACTGCCTTGCCAAGATTGCCTAATTTATGCCTCAGCGCTCTCCTGCCGAGTCCCCTGAGAAGCGCTAAGGTTCTTGAGGAGATTGCTGCCCTGAAGCGCTATGCCCACAAAGCGCTATTGTTGAGACTGTCCCAGCGCGGTAATCTGCCAGAGACTGCGATGCCGCTGAACGGTTCCTCAAGCGCTGTGCTGTCCATCGCGCGGCACCCCCTGACTCACCGCTGCAGCCCGGGCTCCCCGGTGGGTGCTTTAGTGCCGAGGCTGGAGCGCTTGCTGCCGATCACCCGGCACGGCGTCCCAGCATTGCAGGATCGCTGCCTTGGAGTGCACCTCTTCCACCGGCGCGTGCCTGGAGGAGTTCTTCCCCCCCCCCCCCCCCACCCCGCGGGGTGCATGGTTTCGGCGGCCCTCAGTGCCAGGAGGGGGCCGCCGGAGTCAGAGTAGGCCGCGCTAGGCCTGAAGGAATCCTCTCACCTCACGTGACGGGGGCGTCGATACCAACTCCGCCCCTGCCGCGCTCCTATGGGGTCCTGACGTTGCGCCCCGCAGGCCGCGCTGCCATTGGCGGCTGTGGGAGCGCCCTTGCTTCCTATTTGTCCCCGAGTGCTGCCAGGCTGAAGAAAGGCCCAGGATCGAGTGAGACACCGGCGCGGGGGCTCGGAGCGAGTCGAGAGCCCCTGCCGACAGCACGGGGCCGAGTGAGCCCCCGGAGAGCAGGAGCCCTCCCTTGCCATCTGATTCCGTCGCAAGGGGCCGGAGGAGGCCCGAAGCCCGCAGGTAACGTCCCGGGGGAGGGCGGACAACCCGAGCAGAGCGGGGCCTCCCAGGAGTGAAAAGGAGGCCCCGAAACCACCCCTCCCCTCGGGAGTACTTAAGACTGGGCCCCGTTGGCCCCATGCCACGATAAGAATTGGCCCAGACTCTGGAAGAACCCTAGACCCTAGGCCAGTCGAGTTAACCCCTGCCTGGGGTAAAGTTAAAGGCTTAACTTATCCCTGTACATGTTTAGTGCTGGCTGGTGCCAGGGTTCACCTCTGCTAATGAAATGGTTTCCCTTTAACACAATGGTTTACTTCCGAATGGTTAAATGTTGCCCTAAATAGGGATCTGATTATTTCTGGCCTGGTGAAATGGTTATTACTGATTGATTTTACCTAATGCAACGGTTTACTTCTACTAAATGGAAGGTTGTTCACCCCTGATGCAATGTTCAGAATTACTTGGTGAAATGTTTTCTCTTGCTTAATAAGCAGTGGCCTGATTTGTAGGAAACTGATTATTCCTACTTCATGACATGTTATTTAAATGTCTTTATAAAGAATTCCTTGCAGGTGCTGACTAGAAGCAAGGCTGTTGCCAGGCCTACAGTTATTTAATATTTAATATTTATGTATTTAAGTATTTATGGCCGAATAATAAAACACCTGTGCTTTTATGGGAAGGTAATAAGTCATTACTACTGTGATTTTTGATTGCCCTGATCTTGATTTTAGATAAAACTTATTTATTTGAATCAAAACCTACTGGTGTGGTCTCAGTCTCTGCGTGCACTTTTTGTCTCAGTGGATGCATGTGCTGTGCAGTCGCTTAACACCTAAGCTTCGGGTGCCTACCGGCTCGGTCCATGATACCCCCCGGGGATCTGGTGACCCCAGGTCCTACATTGGTGGCGAGCGGTGGGATTCAGGACCTGTGGCTGTACAGCACCCTCCAGTGAGACAGAGTGCGCTGCAATTAGACTAGACACCTATCGTGCATGCAAGCCTACTTAATTGACCCCCCCCCCCCCCCATTGTGTAACCTGAGTGCGTAGAGACCAGTATTGTTACCTACGTCCTAGAGCTTTCTCTTTAATTTATCTGGGTCCCCACCTGGCAAAATGGAGTTCCAGCTAGCTGACCTGGAAGAATACACAGTGGTGCAGCTTAGGGAATTTTGTCAGGGGATGGGGGTGCCGGTTGGGCGGAGAGCCGCAAAGGAAGGACTCCGTACCACCTTGAGGGCATGGGCAAGGGCCCACCCAGAGGGGAGAGGGGATGAGGGACAGGAGGGGCAGGGTGCACCAGGGGAGGTAGGCACTCCACAAGACCCAGGCCCACTCAACGTTGATGTGTCTGACAATGTGTTGCCAGGAAGACGATCCGGGGCAGGAAGTAGTGTATCTAGGGGAGTATGAGGACAGGAGGGAGGAGAGGCAAGTTAGAGCACGAGAGGGAGAGAGAAAGATTAGCTTTGGAAGAGAGGAAGTTGGCGCACGAGCTTCAGCTTAAGGAGTTGGAGCTGAGAGCATTGCAACTGAATGCGCCAGGAAGTCCCAATGGTGGCAGCGTACAAGGGGCTCAACACGAGCCTAGCTTTTGGTTACCCGAGGAGGTAATAGCGAGCTACACTCAAGGAGATGACATTGCCAAGTGGTTGGAGGCGTATGAAGTGGCCATGACCGCCAATGGGGTGCCCGAGAAACACTGGGAAGAGCACTCTCATGGACATGCCTTTTGATGGCCGTTGCCTCTTTGGCGACAAAGCGGATAGTGCGCTGGAGTGCTTTAAGGACTCCAGGGCTACGGCCAAGTCCTTGGGCCTGTCGGCCCAAC
The DNA here is from genome assembly GCF_964261635.1 of Lissotriton helveticus. NCBI lineage: Eukaryota > Metazoa > Chordata > Amphibia > Caudata > Salamandridae > Lissotriton > Lissotriton helveticus. The sequence continues at coordinate 210,152,653 of NC_136061.1, read as the reverse complement.
GCCAGCAAACGTCTGCGTTTTACTCCTTTCGTGGCCACGGAAGGGGCACCCCCGCACGTTCGTCCAGCCACAGGCCGCAGAACCAACCTAAACGCGGTCACGGATGTGCATTCTGCCGTGGCGGAGTAGGGGGACAGAGAGCCGGTCAGTCCACATCCGCTGCCGCAGCATCTGCCTCAAAGCCTTCCTAGTCCGAGCTTTCAGGCCCATTCTATGCCAGTGGGAGGCAGAGTTCGCCATCACCTGCTCCACTGGCGTCCCATCACTTCGGATAGGTGGGTGCTGCAAATCATCCGAAGGTTCTACTCCCTCCCCTTAGAGGCGACCCCTCCAGCCATGCCACCGCAATACCACTGCATGTTGGGGGATCACTTGCAACTTCTGCGGGACCTCAGGAGCGTCAACGGTTTCCTCCGGAAGGAGAAGTTCAAGATGCTGACGTTAGCTCAGGTTTTGGCTATTCTGGAGACTGGACGGTAGCGTTGGACCTGCAGGACGCTTATTTCCACGTTGCCGTCCTGCTGGCCCACCGACGTTACCTGCGGTTCGCGGTGGGCCACGAACACTTTCAGTTTTCTGTGCTCCCTTTCAGCCTCACCAGCGCCCCTCGGGTGTTCACGAAAGTGATGGCGGTAGTCGCTGCTCATCTGCGCAGATCTGGGGTTCCAGTCTTCCCCTATCTCGTCGACGTTGTTGAAGGCGGGCTCGCCCCAAGCAGTCGTCCCCCACTTTCAGACTACGTCCGACCTCCTGCATTCACTGGGGTTCTCCATCAACGTGCCAAAGTCACACCTGAGTCCCTCCCAAAAGCTCCTCTTCATCGGAGCTGTTCTGGACTCAGCGCAGTTTTGGGTTTATCCTCCCAAGCAGCGGGTACGGGATATTCAGGTTCTGATTCAGATCTTTCAGGCTTTATCCAGAGTTTCAGTTCGGTTGACCCTACGGCTTCTGGGACTGATGGCTTCCTGCATCCTGTTGGTGCATCACTGCAGGTGGCGAATGCAGGCTCTGCAGTGGGACCTGAAGTTCCAGTGGGCACAACATCAGGGCAACCTGGCCGACCACGTCCTGATCTCGGAGGGCACTACGAGACAATTGCAGTGATGGCTCACAGACCGCGACTGGGTCAGTGGCAGATCCCTCTCTCTTCCCCAACCGGAGCACATAGTGGTGACAGATGCGTCCCTCCTGGGATGGGGGTCCACATGGGAGAGGCGGAGATGAGAGGCCTCTGGTCTCTGGCAGAGTCCAGGCTCCATATCAACCTTCTGGAGCTGTGGGCGATCCGACTTGCACTGAAGGCATTCCTTCCCTCTGTCTGGGGAAGTGTAGTGCAGGTGTTCACGGACAACACCACCGCCATGTGGTATTGCAACAAACAGGGCGGGGTGCGATTGTGGACCCTTTGTCAGGAGGCTCTGCGCCTCTGGACATGGCTGGAACATCAGGGCATCACCCTGGTGGTTCACACCTGGCAGGTTCTCTGAACGCCAGGGTGGACAAACTCAGCCGTCGGTGCATGATGGATCACGAGTGGTGTCTGAACTCGAACGTGGCACAAGGTCTCTTTCAGCAGTGGGGAGAGTCTTGGTTAGATCTGTTCGCCACCGAAGAGAACGTGCAATGTCATCAGTTCTGCGCCTTGGAGTTTCCAAGGCGGCACTCGCTCAGAGACGCTTTTCGACGTGAGTGGAGTTGCGGTCTGTTATACGCCTTTCTGTCTATACCACTTCTGCCCAGAGTGCTGAATAAGATCAAGTGCGACCTGGCCCAAGTCATCCTTGTGGCTCCGGATTGGGCACGAAGATACTGGTATCCCGAGCTACTAAGTCTGTCAATCGATCCCCCAATTCGACTGCCTCTTTAGGAGGACCTTCTGTCGCAGCAGCAGGGGACGGGATCCTCTGCCCGAACTTGTCCAGCCTCCATCTCCATGCATGGAGATAAAGCAGCTGCAGTTGATGCCATTTGATTTGCCTCCTGAAGTCTGTGATGTCATTCTGGCAGCCAGGTGTCCCTCCACAAAAATGGTATACGCCTGCAGGTGGAACAAATTTGTGGTATGGTACACAGCAAAGGCTGTGGTTCCCCTTTCCGCCCCTCTTTCTGAGGTTCTCCTGAATTATTCTTTCACCTGGCCCAGCAGGACTCTACTCTGGGCACCATCAAGGGATATCTTTCAGCTGTTTCAGCCTTTTTGAGGCTTCCTTATCAGCCTTATTTCTTTAAGTCCCCTGTTGTAAATAGGTTCTTGAAAGGCATTACTCACATGTTTCCTCCTGTTCCTTTCGTAATGCCTCAGTGGGACTTGAATCTGGTATTAACCTATCTGATGTGTGCTCCGTTTGAGCCACTCCACAACTGTCCTCTTCGTCTTCTGACACTCTAAACTGCTTTCCTGGTTGCCATCACCTCTGCCAGAAGAGTGAGCGAGCTCCAGGCTCTTTCCTCTAAGCCTCCTTTCCTCTCTGTCCATCCGGACAAAGTTGTTCTGAGGACTCGTCCTTCTTTTCTACCCAAGGTGGTTACTGCCTTTCACATCGGCCAGACCATTATCTTGCCTACCTTCTTTCCGCCTCTGCATCCTTCGAAAGAGGAAGAGAGGCTCCTCCGTCTGGACCCAAAATGTGCGCTTTCTTTTTACCTGAACCGCACGCAACAGTTCCGGTTGGACAACAAACTTTTTGTTGGCTACGTGGGCGCTAAAAAGGGACGGGCGGTGCACAAATGGACCACCTCTCGGTGGATCGTTTTGTGCATCAAGGTCTGTTATTCCTTGGCTAAAAAGGATCCTCCTGAGGGGCTGCGCGCCCATTCCACTCTGGCCACGGCGGCTACTACTGCCCTGGGACGGGGAGTCCCTTTGCAGGACATTTGTCAGGCAGCTACGTGGGCCTCGCTGCACACGTTTGCTAAGCACTACTGCCTCGACAGCCAAGTCCGGAGAGATGGCTTCTTTGGCCGTTCGGTTCTCCAGGACTTCTTGGTGTGATCTTGGTTCGCAGACCCACCAGCGGGGTTGGTATTGGTGGGGTATCTATTCTAAGGTAAGGAATCTAACTAATGTGTTTCTTTCAGATGCACAAGTTACTTACCTTCGGTAACGATATATCTATAAGAAACATTAGTTAGATTCCTTACCGCCCCACCCATCCTCCCTGTTCTGCGAACTGATATCTAGGGTTATGGTCATTCTTTTCAGGGTCCTAGTTTCATGGCACCAGTGTCGGTTTCTTGCATGGCTCTGCGTTCCTGGAAAGCTATGTACAGAACTGACGTCAGTGCGCGAGGGCGGCGTCTAATTATTCTGACGTCATCCCAGCGATCGCGACGACGGACAAGGAGCCGCAGACGACGCCTACCGATGCACAGGGGTCCTTCTGACGAAAACTTTCCGATTCCAGTCTGACGCCTGGGGGTTATTCTAAGGTAAAGAATCTAACTAACTAATGTTTCTTACAGATATATCGTTACCGAAGGTAAGTAACTTGTGCACTTCGTTGTGAAGTGGTCGTAAGTCTGCTACTGGCAATGTGTTAATTTCTGGATGCAGTGTGTAAACAGCTAGAACCGGCCAAGTCGCTCCATCTCTGCTGAGCGGACCGAGTCTCACATTTTCTGTGGTGTGTTGGAGGACACCTTTAAGCAGTTTATATGTTCCTGGTACGTTAACTGGATTTCTGCGTCCTCGTATGGATTGTATTAATTTGGTATTTCATCCGCAATATAAGAATGAAATGTATATCATGGGACCGGTTCTGGTTAGCACCCTTCATCAGCCAGGCTAGCTTGAATCCAGCAGCAAAGTGAGCAAGGGACCCACGTCTGGGCATACCCTGCCAACTTAGGGCGAACAAAGCAAACACAAGGAGATGATGGACGGAGCGCTGAAACTTTTCAGACACCCCCTCTCAATCCCCCCCCCCCCAATCAAGGATCTGGGTTGAATCCATCATCATTCTTTAGCTCACTTCGCCACCTCAGTTAATGACCCATCTATATGCAAATCAGTTCGGGCTGGACTGTTCCCATGAGGCACAGGGTCAAGACTGATTTGGTTGTTGAGGTATAAAATAAGTGTGCTGCAACAACCATTAGACAGAAACGTATACGAATACAAGCACCAACAGAGTAAATAAAAGGTAGAGTTCTACCATGGTGCTAAAACAGTGGATATATGCCGACTTATAGACACAACAGTAATAGGCCGAATTGCTAAATGCTAACCCTAGCTAAGTGTACCTAGCATGTATGTAGGCGTAAAGCCAAGAATCCCCCTAGAAAAGAGCCAACCCCATTACCTGATGAGAGAGAGTGAAGGACCCCTGTCTAGGTCTCGAGTTGGACACCCCACGAGGGATATCAGACCACTATGTGCTGGAGTGTATGCGTGCAGGGACTTCAGCGTCTGGTGTCATCGTTTCAGCATGACAGCTTTTTCTCCTCTGGTTTGCCCAGCGAAGATGTGGTACTTATATACCCAAAAGGTACCCTCAGGGGTTCTGCCTAGATGTGCCATGGTACTGTGGGCATGTCGGCCAAGGATGATGAAAGCGGTAACCCTTATACAGAGTTATTATGCGGAAGATGGTAATCTTGATGTAATACTGAGAATCCTCATGCATAATAAATTAGGCTAGTTTTTGGAGAAAACCACACAACATTTATTTGCCACCTTACTAGGTAAAAGGTTGTGTAGAGCAAGCTAGGACAAATGTAGGGAAGAGGTTGTGCAACTACCTGTACCTATATTGGGGTTCATATCAGGACAGGGACCTTGTGGAGGGTAATAGGGGCAGGGCCCTGGGCTTGATCTGTAGGTCCCTCCTTTTCTGGTTGTCCTTGCCACTGTCCCAGCTGGCCTGGGTGATGATCTCCAAGATGCTGATCGTTCCTTGGCTTCTGTACTTCTTTGCTGCACTGCTACTTATGCAACCTAGGTGCTTATTTTGGGACCTCTGTGTTCTTCTGGTGAAGCTAATATGGAGCTAGAGCAGCAGGCAGACGGGTGGCGCTTTCCATACTCTAGCGTCCGCTTCTGGAGGGTGGTCTTGAGGCCCCTAATTATGAGTTGTACTACGTGATGGCACAGCTGCAGTTGCCGATGCACTGGCTGGGCACAGCCTCTTACCCGGAGAGGGTGACCTTCCACAGGATCCTTGGGGAGGGGCACACATTTAACATATATTATCAGAGTGACTCACGGTGCCAATAACCCAAAAGCCACCATGCAGTACACTGCTATTGTCATCACTGCTATGATTAAGGCTTTTCACCTATCTGGTTCTGTGGATCAAAGGGAACTTGCCTCAAGAGTCTGTTACCGCAGTGGTTCCATTTTTAGACCCCAGTTATACAGTTTGTATGAGTGAGTCCAATAGGTGATATGATTATTTCTGACTAAAACCATGTGGGGAGTGAAAATGGGAGCAAAAACATTGGGAAATATCAATTCCTATATGTTTATGTTTGGTGCTTTAATTGCACACATTTCAGCGGTAGAAAAATCTATATTTCAAAGTGACAGGCCCAAACCACTCTGTAATATACACACACACACACACACACACATATATTACCTACTGGCGGTCGCCAGTAGGTATATATAGTTAGGATTTTTTCTCTATGGGTTTTTTGAAAATTCTATGTCTAATAACTTTGGCGTTTGTGGACGGAATTGGCTGAAATTTTCAGGAAAATGGCACATTTTGTTTCTGAGCAGCCCTTGAAAATTTGGGGGGGGTTCGTCAAGGGGGGGCCGAGAAAAAAGGGGGGTCCCAAAACGTGTTTTTAACATTGAGTTTTCCATAGGGCGGTTGGCCTCACTTTTAGCCCGAACGGCTGAATGGATTTGCACGAAACTTGGCAAAATTGTAGGGACTGGTAGCCCGATGTGCCTTTTGTAGGTCTCAATATATGTGCTCCAGTGGATTTTGAGAAATTAACGTTTAAAAAAAGATATATATCTGTAACAGCGGACCAGGCAGCGCTCCGGTTCGCGTACTTTACGCGCAACGGAGCTTTGTGAAGCGAAGCTGATTGGTTCTCCGGCGTCTGTCAACATTCCAAAAAGTCCGTAGCGGCCGCCATCTTGTCTCTCGGTAGGATCGAGAGACAAGAGGAGGTCAAAACAAAGGGGGAAATAACTATAAGGGGGCATAGTAGATCCTCGCTGACCCCCTAGGTTTGATGTGGAGGTTTTAAAAGGGCCCCGCGGGGCAAAAAATAATAATAATAATAATAATCGAACGGCTGAATGGATTTGCACGAAACTTGGCAAAATATTAGGGACTGGTAGCCCGATGTGCCTTTGCTAGGTCTCAATATATGTGCTCCAGTGGATTTTGAGAAATTAACGTTCAAAAAAAGATATATATCTGTAACAGCGCTCCGCTTCGCGTAACGGAGGTTTGCGAAGCTGATTGGTCATTCTGTCACTGGGCTATAGTTGGGCTACATCTGGCTGATATTTGGGCTACATTTGTTTTTTTGTGTGTCTGGCGGCCATCTTTGGGCTACATTGGGCTACATTTGGGCTCCAACATATATATAGGCCAATGTAGCCCAATATATATTTTTCAAAGTTAATTTTCGTAAAAACCACTGGAGCATATATCTTGAGACATAGCAAAGGCACATCGGGCTACCAGTCCCTACAATTTTGCCAAGTTTCGTGGAAATCCATTCAGCCGTTCGAGCTAAAAGTGAGTCCAACCGCCCTATGGAAATGAAGGAAATGAATGGGTAATTTGTAATTAGCAAATAGCTAATCGCAAACTAGGAATGGTAAAGAATCGCTATTTATTCCTTAAAGTTCGCTATTTAGGAAATGCAAAAAACTTTGATGATACATATGGCGGTTCATCTCTAACAAGATAAGAAGCATAGGGATACATTTATGATGACTGGCGCATCGCCAGGGATGTGTTAGTCATTCTGTGCCGCTGTTCCGTCACCTATGGTGTGCTGCATTTACAATGCGGCGCATCATGGGGCAAAAACAGCACAGATGCGTGATGTATCTGTGCCGTAAAGGTGGCGCATTGCTGGAGTTGTATCGCAAGTGTGATGAAGCTCCAGCAAGGGTCGGGGGTGCCCCTGTCGCAGGGTTTCTGTTCTCACACAGAACTGTGGACAGAGGATTGGAACCTCGGCGAATTAGGGTGTCCCAAAACTCACGTTAGTAATCAAAAACTCCTTAGCAAGCTAGGTACAGTGTCACATTGGATATAACAAACTCTCAATGTTTAGACAATCCAGAATATGAACTTATAGTACCTCAGGATACGTGGAACTCATGAACAGTCGGTCGTTATATATTTCTTAGAAACCAGAACATGGAGTTAAGAAGAACACATGTGTATTTGAAATGTTTATTTACTAATGCCGTCTTCTCAGGCGTAGTATCTTAGATAATAGAAGTACACATATTATCAGTAGCAAAATTACCAGCATAGTTACTAGTACATAAAAAGCGAATGGTGACAGTATGTTAACATGCTGTAAATGAATAAGAGTTAGCAACACTTATAAGCAGCCGCGGGCCGTGGAGGGAGTTACGGTGGGGCAGGGAGGCGGGGAGGGGGAGGGGCAAGGTAGAGAGGGCTCCACCCTGCTTCTCCCCCTCCCCGCCTCCCTGCCTCACCGTAACTCCCTCCACGGCCCGCGGCTGCTTATATCTCACCCTCCCTAATACACATATTATATTATTTGCTAAGAAGGTCTCTTTGTGTTGGTTTAGGGCGTGCCCATACTTTAGTGTCTTAGATTTGAAGGAATCACATCAGCATACACCAGCTCTCTCTTCATGTGAACCGCATCAACTGTTGTGTATGTGTGTTCGGCAAAGCAATATAAAACTCGCCTCATGCCCAGAATTGGCAGAAGTTGCACTTATGTTATGAGTATGAAGTCGTGGAGATCAGACCTCATAACAATTCTGTATCGTGTTGTTCTTGAAACTTTAGCACTCGCTGTACAGATATAGTTTAACAAGCAAAGCAGATAGTAGAGCAATAACATATTATTCTCATGTAAACCACGATGAACTACTAGGTGGAAAGCTAAAGCAACAACTAAGTGTCGTGTGCAGAAGTTGCAAAAAAGGAAAAATGGCGTTTAAACCGGTAATGAGCCCATGCTAACTTAACACGGTGTAAAGATATCCAGGACCTAGATGACACCTCCCCATGATTCGGAAACGAACTGAATAAGATAATAGAAGTGCCATCTCATGAGAGCAGATTGCAAGTTTATATGTGGACGGTCCGCAAGGTAAAGCATTAAAAACTAGGAAAATTTAATGCTAAAGAAAAATAAAACAGCCAAGTACTTTATCGAGTCTTAAGCCAATAGGCAAGGTAAATAATAAAAACTTGACAAATAAGTCAATGAATTGTCAATGAAATGCTAGTACTCAGCATATCAAACATGAAAAAGGTCTATGACATAACTGTGTATGCAAAATAAGCTGCAACAGCCTCCAATAGGAAGTCACCGTCTTCATCCGAAAACAGTTCAGCCATCCAATTTAAAAGCGGAAAAGAACATACGTGCTCTCCCAGCACCGGATCCTCTATCACCATCAGAGGACAGCTCGGTGGGTTTTCAAGAAAGCTCTGTTCCAAGAAAGACTGTGCTACCGCCAGTAAATTCCAGGGACCAAGTAGTCCATGCATCAATGCCACAGCCATAATCCTTTCGCCAGGACAAACCAACTCGTGAGTAATGATAGGAGTCATCAGCTGATTAAAGTCGACGTCAGGAGAAACCGGTCCGCAGAGACACAAATCAATGGCCCAATCGAAATCACAGGTCAGGCAGTGAAATACAGGCTGGACACAGGTGAAGTAGGAGAATCGAAAAGATAATCCATATGCCGTGCTTAATATCGCCAACGGCATTGTGCCATAATATTCTAGCATGCGATTGCGGAACAGTGTCAGCAGCTGCAGGGTGGGAGGTTGCATAGGAGGGACATCCATATTTAAAAATGTAAAAAAGCACAAGAGCGTCCGCTGGTAATGCAAGTAAAAATGCCAATCCACGAACCGGAGTGGAGAAAATGGAATGAAAGGAAGCAGGGATGACTCCAAAGATTTTCTCAAATGAAGTCACGAGACCACTGGTAACAACTTTAAAAAAGTGCGCCAGGGTCTTTGTGGAGGATGCGTTAAAGATAGTCGGAACCATCTTGCTGAAATTGAAAGGCAAATCTGAATTAAAAGTATTCCTTTTATCGTAACAGTAAGTGAACGGGTTATTTGCTGCAGAAATGTTCTATTTCCTCCCACACATGAACATAGGGAGTTTTCAATCTGGCCACAAATACCAACCTTGGGACAGATTTCAACGGCATGGCAAGAATAAGAGCTCTTTTGTCTCAGAGAGAGGTGGCCTTGAGTTCGGCCCGTGAAACTTTCGTGCTTCACATAGCGAACACCCGTACAGAGGTGCAGACCCTTTTCAATTAACTCAGAACAATCTTCATTATTGAGCATCAAATAACTACCATTTTCCAACAACTTGAACGTGGGGATGATAGCAGGAACTGGCGTGCCTTGCAACACGCAAGCCATATTTGGTCGGTGTTTGTTGCATGAACCGTGTAACTGTATGTGCCTACACATTAGTGAATGATCTGGCGTCTCAGTGCATTCCTCTCCATTCAGATAAACTTCTTGATCATCTTTGAAACATCTGTATGTGTATGGAAGCGACCAGACCTCATGAAGAAAAGCACTACCTAAAGGTTCATAACGACCTATTGGTATATATTTCATACAATTTGAAAACTTATATAAAGCAAAAGGCAGCGTTATTAAACCGTGGATAAGGCACGTTGCCAAAAAACCCGCAATCCTCTGCTGATGATGTCACTGAGCATGTCATGAATGATGTAATATGTGACATCAGCAGCAGCGGGTAATAGTATCTCTAGTTTACTCCCCTATAGCTGTCTTTCTTTTAACATAAGTGTCTGTTTCCTTCCCTTATACTTACTGTTTTTGGTTCGCTTCTAGTTCGCGTACCGGCGAGCGAACTGGGAAGCGAACTAAGAGAAATAGAGGTTGGCACAGTTCCAAATATTGTACCAATTTTTTAATAACGGGGAGGTAGTTCTGAAAAGAACTTTTTTTTTTATTGTTTTTGTTGTTTTATATTTTTTTTATTATTTTTCGGAACATTTTTTTACTTTTTTTGAATTTTTCTGAAGTTTTATATTTTTTTGGGTTTTTCTTGGAGGGGGCAATGAAAACGATTCATTGTAAAGGGCTCAACAGGAGCAACAAAACAAAAAAAGAAGTATTTATTATTTTGGGCGTTTCGTACAAACTTGCATATGATAGTCAATAGCTCTGTTGATCAGAGTGATGCTTTTTTCTCCGTAGGAAATGAATCCATCGCAAAATACGCAGGTGTGTTTTACTTCACCAAATTTCATTTGTATATTTGGCACCATCTCCCTGCCCTCTGGTCCCGTTACTTCCGGTACAACAGATCTTTTGGCCATAATAGGGAGATTATCTAGGTCGTTCCGAAACTGTGCAGCACTGTAGTTGTTAGGATGCCACCTAGTCATATGGCGATGCATTGTGTAGTTTCCGAAACTGTATTTTTTCTCGGTTCCTCTGGACAGTCTATCTTGACATATAAGGCAAGTTACGTATCTTGCATTTACTTTTTTCTGACCTTTGGGAATTTTAAAAAATTGGCAAATGAAGTTTTCTTTCCGGTGAGACGTCCTGGGCTGCTCAGGCAAAAACTGCCTCTCTTCGTGCTCGTCGTCCTGTTCCTCTTCTTCTTCTTCTTGTTGAATTATAACTTGAGCAGGTGGTCCACTCTTCCTTGGATGTGGTGGAGGTGGTGGGGAAGCACCAGCTGAAGCTACTAAAGAAGCCATTGCTCAGTGATCACAAAGGGTCTTTCTCTCACAATGATGAAAGTCAGAGTGAGGAAAGAAGGAGGGATTTTCATCATTTGGGAAAAACAAGAGTTCTCAACCAATCAAAAGTGTTCATTTTAGATTATATGACCTAGTCTTACATCATTAGGAAACCAAAAGTGAAATGAACCAATGAAAAGTGTTATTACCAAGTCACATGACTTGCTGTGTTTACGTTAAGCGCTTTGCAGGGCCTCCCGGTTTGCTTCCAGAAACCTGCGCTTTGCGACTCGCTTCGCGTACCAGTTCGCTAACGTAGCACGTCATATGACGTATCACGCGACAACGTGAAACGTCATGCGGACGGGAGGCGTCACGATGTTGTTTTCTAACGCGGCACTTGCGGTAAAGAAACGTTTACCGGCTCGCGGTCTATTTCGCGGCATCAAGGTCAGCTAACGGGAAGCTTCCCGATTCGCAAAGCGGGAACGAAGAAAAAAAAATATTAAAAAAAAAAATTATTCATAAACATATAAAATATATTTTTGGATTTAAAGAAGAATACATTTTACAGCTACAGATATTAGCTGTTAAAAAACCAATGAAATTCACAGAAAAAACCATAGGTTATAGACCATATATAGTTAGGAATTAGCATTTACAAAACCTTGAAAATTCACTGAAAAAACCACAGGTTATAGACCATATATAGTTAGGAATTAGCATTTAGAAAACCTTATTTTACTCACACAAAACCATTGAAATTCCATATATAGTTAGTTGCACTAACTATATATCGTGCACCCGCAATCCCCTGCTGATGATGTCACATATTACATCATTCATGACATGGTCAGTGACATCACTGATGACATCACTGATGACATCTCAAATGACATCACTGATGACATCACTGATGACATCTCATTTGACATCAACGACCACATCACTGATGATATCATTCATGTGACAATACAATGCATCTCCTCACATTTTAATATAACCTCTGTTTCACCCAGTGTTAAAAAGAGAGTATAATTTTTGAAACCATTGACACACCAATACTAGTTACTACATACGCACTCACTGATTGCTACGTCTACACACACCTTCACTCATTCACCCATACAATCATTCATACATACAATCACTCATCTTTACAACACTATCATATGCACTCATACACCTATACAGACACTCACAGTCTGCCACTCATCCATGGAGTTACTCACACACCTAGTCAGTCCTGTAAAGAATCAATGACACTTCCATTTTCTTGTCTATACAGTTAAACATAGAGCACCTTACATTTTCAAACATATACTAACACATACTTACCTTCTTATACAATCATTGATACAAGTACAGATTGATCTGCACAGAGTCACACACCTCCCAGCTAGCCACACACACACTCAGTCTCCCATACAAATACTTGGGCAATCAATCAATAACCCATATAGTTACTCATATAGCTACTGATCAACACATGCAGCAGTTTACAGAACAACAGACATAATGATGCACAAATTAAGACAGTTTAGTCACTAACCCATGCAGTCAGTGAGACACATTTAATCACTCACTCATACAGTCAGTCATGCACCTACTAAATCCTTCGTCCAGACACTTACACATCCACTCATTCTTCAATATGTAAGACATATTTAAACTTTATAGAAACAAAAAATCACTGGATGTTGTTATCAGTGATGTCATCAGTGATGTCATTTGAGATGTCATCAGTGATGTCATCAGTGATGTCACTGACCATGTCATGAATGATGTAATATGTGACATCATCAGCAGTGGATTGCGGGTGCACGATATATAGTTAGTGCAACTAACTATATATGGAATTTCAATGGTTTTGTGTGAGTAAAATAAGGTTTTCTAAATGCTAATTCCTAACTATATATGGTCTATAACCTGTGGTTTTTTCAGTGAATTTTCAAGGTTTTGTAAATGCTAATTCCTAACTATATATGGTCTATAACCTATGGTTTTTTCTGTGAATGTATATATATATAGCATCACTACATATATAGCAGGTGTTAGATTTGGGGGTCTCTAGTTGGCAGAGGTAGGTACCTTTGACCAAATAAGGACCCTTGCGTCTAGTCAGGGTAAGGTGTTACACTCCTAAAATAACTCCTGCCCACACCCTTGGTAGCTTGGCACGAGCAGGCAGGCTTGTCTCAGAGGTAGTGGGTAAAGCATTTGTGAACACATACAGTAACCCAGTGACAACACTACAGATGGACACCACACAAGTTGTAGTATAAAAATAAGTACATTTCTATAGACTTAACACAAGACCACAAACTACAAAAATCCACAATAGTGTACTTAAAAATGGTAGAAATAGCTTAGTTCTCTTTAGATGTAAAATGCAACACTTTAAGTGCAATGTACCTTTGAATTGGTAACGCTATACAACGAAAGTGTTGCAGGGAAGGGAGATCCACTGGCCGGGGTAGGACGTGTGAGCTCGGAGCTCCACGCCGACCCCGGCAAATATCCTGATTCGCGACCTTAAAAGCGGCCTCCAGGCACCTGAAGTGGTGTTAGTAGGGTCCTGGGGGCGTCCGCTGCAACTGCGGGACGTTTTGATACCCGCTGGCGGAGAACAGACGGAGGGACCCGATCGGTAGCAGCTCCTCAAAATGGCGACATTGAGGTAGGAGCGAGCCTGGAGGAGATGCTGAGAGGCGCTGGACAGACGCCTCAAGCTGTGATGAAATAATCGCACCTGACAGGACCCGATCCACTGAGCCGCCCCTAGCTGCTTCGTCCGCGGTGAAGGGAGCCTGAAAGACTGGGGCCCGGCACGGCGGGCGCGAGCAGGAGATTGCCACGGACGCGGATCGCGGCAGTCAAAAGAGCAGGACTGCTGGTGAATGCGGCCATCACGTTAAGACGTGCTCTGTGGGGACCCGAGCACGGATCCTTGGTGCAAGACGAGGTGAGGGGGCGTTGGCTGCAGTAGGTGCGGTGTTGCTTCGGCCGGGGCCCACCAGGAGACTTAACAGCACCAACGGACCGGCGAGAAGAGCAGTACGGGACACTCTGGACCTGCCTTTAATTCCGGTGACACCGGACCCCACGCGATCCTGTGCGGCCGCATTGATCACCCCCCTGCCGCATAACACTGCCCGCGAGTGACTCCCGGCAGCTCCGTGTTTGCAGCGCCCGGTCCAGGCGAAGGACGAGGCCGCCATTTTGTGATTGGCACCAGCGGCGCCCACGGCTACCACCGCGAGGCCCTAGCGGCCGCGGCACTCTCTAGCAGTTCTCAGCGGCCGGCACTACATGCTGTTGGGACCCTGAAGGGCCTCCCTACACGACGCTATGGGCCCATGGGGGTGTCCTGTGTCCATTGATGATGTTAGGAAAAAAGGATCCCTGCTAGTGACGCTGCGACCTTGGAGGCCCCGGTGCTGTGGTTCGTCTGTCTGCTTGGTGAGTGAGATCCCAACCTGCTGCTTTGGGCCCTTGTTACATTTGCGGAGTGGCACTGTGCACACCAGGGATGTGGGACTCTGGTGCAGCCTCTTGTGGGGGTGTGTAGGAGGGCTGGACTCGTCCCCCCACTCGATCTTCTTCATCGCCTAGAGCACACAACTTAGACTGCTACTCAGATGTGGCCCCTATGAGCGGTCTTACTCCATGCATTAATCTGGCCCCTTGTTCTTGCGGATTGAGGTCAGTGATGTTCTGGGGCTGCTAACAGTTGATTAGGCCCTGAGAAGCAACGGGCCCTTTGCCTGCTCTCGCCCATATCTTTGCTACAGGTTCTGCAACCATCGCTTAGTAGGGTAGTAGCCTTGCCCCTCATGCCTACACAGCCACTACTCCTATTTGGAGGCGTCTTCTGCTCATTCTGGTGGTGTTATTTATCCTTCTTGTGAGTGGCTTGCTTTTGTGCTCTGGGGCACACAGGATGGATTAGTTACTTACCTGTAATCCTAGTTCTCTTCCAGGGGTATCCTCATCAAAGTCATAAGCATTAGAATATTCCCGCCCATGTGCGGGACCCCGTAAACACTATATTATATGTGTCCCACATATATATATACTCATATATATATAAATATATATATATATATAACATGCAATAGCAGCCAATGGAAACAGAGCTGAAAAATGCTGTGTAGAATTTCCACCATCATGTAATAATAATAAGCATTAGAAACATGAGAAACAACAAAAAAGTTTGTTTAGAAATTGTTTTAATGCTCAGAAAGCAGTAGAAATTCCTATAACTCACTGGAAGCATAGAAAGCTCCCAGGCTGCATTGCAAACACACAGTCTAAAAAGACTGAAAAGCTAACCTGTAGCTGCATAGCAATAAACTGACACCGTGCCTTTAAGGCACTCATGACCCCCAGTATCCCATCATGCCTCAGGGGTGACAGTTAGGTCAGTTGTTCTTTTCGGAGACTGAAAATAAACCCAATAACAAATAGGTTAACAAAATCTCCTTATTAAAGAATGTCCTTTGCCCGGGGAGGTGGGAGGGTTGCTTATGACTTTGATGAGGATACCCCTGGAAGAGAACTAGGATTACAGGTAAGTAACTAATCCTTCTCTTCCAGGGGATCCTCATCAATAGTCATAAGCATTAGAATAGAATAGCGAGCCTCACCTCATCTCCCTGCGGGCAAAGGAGTAACAATACAGTAATAAACCATATTAAGCCTAGTAACCACTAAGCTTGTACAGGCCGTAGGCTACCCAAATAGATTCCTCAAAGAGGCTTGTCCTACTTGAGTATCGGCCCTGGAATCAGACTCGAGACAGTAATGTCTCGTAAAGGTATGAACTGATTTCCAAGTCGCAGCCTTGCATATCTCCGACATTGGAATGTCGTGCAAGAAGGCTACTGTAGCGGCCTTCCCTCTAGTGGAATGCGCTTTGGGTGACTGCAACAAAGGCTTGCCTGCAAGCTGATAAGCCAATTTAATGCAAGAGACAATCCATCTCGCGATGGACCTCTTGGTCGCTGGAAAACCTGTTCGCATTCCATAGTTCACAAACAGTTGATCCGTTTTCCTAATCCCTTTGGTCATTTCCAAATAGAACTTGAGCACTCTTTTAAGATCTAAGGAGTGAAGTGACCGCTCGGCTGGGGTCGTAGGATTTGGAAAAAATGACGGAAGGGAAATGGACTGATTTATATGAAAATCAGAGATGACTTTAGGTAAGAAAGCTGGATGAGCCCTTAGGACTACCCTATTGTGATGAAAGATAGTGTATGGTTCTTTCGCACAGAGAGCTTGAATCTCGCTGACTCTGCGAGCAGAGGTAATCGCCACCAAAAAGGCCGCCTTCCAAGAGAGGTGTTGCAAAGAGGCCTTGTGGATGGGCTCAAAAGGTGGAGAAATTAACCTGGATAGCACCAGGTTTAATTCCCATGGAGGAGAAGGATTTCGCACAGGGGGATACACTTTCTTCAACCCCTGGAGGAAGTCCTTAACCACTGGAACCTGAAAGAAAGAAACCTGATCTGGTGATTTTCTGTATGCTACTATGGCTGACAAATGCACCCTAATCGAAGCGTATTTTAAACCAGCAGTAGCTAGGGAAAGGAGGTATGGCAAGATGACGTCCTCCTGTCCTGTAGTCGGATCAAGTTGATGATCCCTACACCAAAGGAAAAACCTCTTCCACTTCCACTAAACGCATAGGACGCTCTCGTGGAAGGTCTCTTAGCCTCCTTTAAAATGTTCATGCACTCAGGAGGCAAGTTCAAATGTCCATATTGCAGGACCTCAGGAGCCATGCTGTTAGGTTCAATGATGGGAGGTTGGGATGCATTATCCTCCCGCTCATCTTGCTCAACAGGTCCGGCCTGCAAGGGAGTCGTCTGTGTGGACACACAGACAGATGTAGAAGGTCCGGGTACCACCACTGCCGCGGCCAATCCGGAGCTATCAGGATCATTTCCATGTTCGACCTGCAGAGCTTGGAAATTACTCTCGGAATCAGAGCCAGGGTAGGAAAAGCGTAAGCGAATTACCCTGACCAATTCATCAGCAGAGCATTCCCCTGAGTCCCTGGTCGGTGGAACCTGGACGCGAAGGCGTGGCATTTGGAGTTTTCGTCGTCTGCAAACAAATCTATGGTTGGACGACCCCAGCAACGAAAAAGCTCTTCCACTACTTCGTCGTTTAGCACCCAGTCTGGCTGATCTTCGAAGTGCCTGCTGAGTGCGTCTGCTTTTACGTTCAACTCGCCTGGAAGGTGCACCGCCACTATCGTGAGGCCTCGAGAGAGGAGCCAATGCCAGATTGCCTGAGCCTCTCAAGACAGAGGGCGAGACCTTGTGCCTCCTTGTTTGTTCAGATAGAACATGGTGGTCGTGTTGTCCGTCTGAACTAGGACTGAATTGGACTCTATCGCTGGTAAAAAAGCTTTGAGAGCCAGGAATACCGCTCTGAGTTCCAGCATATTGATGTGGTATGTCTGCTCCTGCGCAGACCACAGGCCTTGAATCTGAAGCGGACCCATATGCGCTCCCCAACCTCGCAGAGAGGCATCCGTCACTATCGACTGGGTCGGAAGAGGCTGGTGAAACCGAACCCCCACCAACAGATTCTTTCTCCTTGTCCACCATTTGATGGCATCTTTTGTCGCTTGGTAGAGTTTGATGCTATCCTCCCAAAGATCTGTCGCCTGGTCCCATTGATCCTCCAGAGCCTGCTGTAGAGGACACATTCTCAGCCTGGCGTTTGGGATGAGAAAAATGCAGGACGCCATGGAACCCAGCAGGGATGCTACTTGTCGCGCTGTTGGAAGTCGAGATTTCAGCAGGATTCCACATTTCTGGTTCATGGAAAAAAGTCTCTCCTCCGAAGGAAACGCTTTTCCCACTTTTGTGTCCAGAACGGAGCCTAGGTAGTGGATTGATTGAGTAGGCCGTTGGACTGACTTCTCCAGGTTCACATGGAGGCCGAGCCTGTGCAACTGGAGTAGACACAGATGTAGATCGTGTTTTACCTGCGCTGGAGATGGACCTTTCAGGAGCCAGTCGTCCAGGTACGGGTAGATGAAGAGTCCCTTCTTGTGAAGAAAAGCCGCCGCCACTGCCATGCATTTGGTGAAGACTCGTGGTGCGGACTTGAGACCGAAGGGTAGCACTGTGTACTGATAATGTTTGTTCCCTACGACAAACCTTAAGTACTTGCGATGTTGTAGAGCAATAGGGATGTGAAAGTACGCATCTTGTAGGTCCACCGAACACATCCAATCTCCGACTTGAAGATGTGGGCATATTTGGTGAAGTGCCAACATGCGAAACTTTTCTCTGACGATAACCTTGTTTAGAAGTCGTAAATCAAGTATTGGTCTGAACTTGTCCTCCTGATCTTTTTTGGGGACAAGAAAGTACCTGGAGTAAACTCCCTTTCCTCTTTGAGCGAGAGGAACCTCCTCTATCGCTCTTTTTTGTAGTAGGACTTTTACCTCTCTTCGGAGCAAGCTTAGTTGATGAGGGTAAGCGCTCTTTGGAGGAATGCTCTTTGGAGGGGCGCGGAAACGTAGCCTGTATCCATTGCGCAGTATATTCAGCACCCACTGATCCTTGGTGATGCTGACCCACTCTGCCAGGTGTTGTGAAGCACTTCCTCCCACTGGAGTGGGCAACGGCGCCAGAGGAAGCCACTGATCAGGCTTTTCCTCCTCTTGTGGTGGTAGAGGATTGCTGATGACCTCCTCTACCTCTGCCAGGTTTACCTCGAAACTGGGGTTTTCCTTGGGTTTTACTTTGGGACCATTGAGGGGTTTGAACCCTCTGTTGAGCCCCTCTCCCCCTGTTGGGCTTGAAACGGCGCTTGAACTCTTTCTTCTTTTCCAAGCCCACCGCTTTCACTGTGTCCAGTTCCGTCTTCATTCGGGTCATTTCTTCGTCAGCATGCTCACCGAAGAGAGCGGAACCGGAAAAGGGGAGATTAAGGATGCGATGTTGAGCATCCGGCTTCAGGCCTGTCAGGCGCAACCATGCCGATCTCCTGGCACAAACCCCATGAGAATAGGAGTGCGCCGCCAGGACAGCACCATCCGCAGCCGTGCTTATCATCTGATTCGCCACCAGACATCCTTCAGTCACGGTCTCTTCAAAATCCTGCTGGTCTTCTTTTGGCAGCTTGGCTTTGAACCTTTCCATAGAGTCCCATAAGGCTCTGTCGTATCGACCCAGAAGTGCAGCCGCACTAGAAACCTTAAGAGTCGACGCAGCTGAGTTGCAAACTTTGCGACCCCAGGAGTCTTGAGTTTTGCTGTCCTTGTCTGGGGGGACTGAAGAAGAACCGGCAACTGCGTGTGTCTTCCTCGCCGCCGCCACAATAACAGAGTCTGCTGGAGGGTCAGATCTTACAAAAACCGGGTCAGAAGAGGCCGGTTTGTATTTCTTTTGGATGCGGGCTGGCACAGCTCTGATAGCCGCCAGAGTTAGGAATACCTCCTTGACAGGATCTATAATCCCCGGGACTAATGGTAGAAGAGGACGGGTGATCGCTTTTTTGTGTAAAGTCTCAAAAATGACTGTCGTTGTAACCTGAGGGACAGACATTTCAATGTTCAGCTTCTGAGCTCCTCTTTGCAAGACATCCAGATACGTGCCAATGTCATCCACTGGGGAGGAGCGGGACGTAGGACTGTCCGTCAAAGTAGGGGAGTAGTCCCTCTTGGAAGACCTGGTAGAAGAGGTAGATGAAGTAGACGGAGTTCGTCGACGTCTACGGTGAACACTGTGCCTCCTCTCTTTTGATCGTTTCGAATGCCCTTCTCGTCTAGGAGAGCGAGACCTGACCCGCTCCTCTGGATCTTTTCTGGGAGATCGGGGCCTTCTGGGAGATCTGGTAGGTGTTCTCACAGGAGATTTGCGCCTGGGAGGGCTATGCTTGTACATCTCCTCCACCAGATCCTGAAGAGGAGACCTGTGCTGCGAGCTGGCATAGTCCTGCATACGCTTTGCAGCCCCAGAATCTCTCCAATGTTCCAAAGACCTGTACCATCTAGGTGACAGTCTGACTTTATCCGCCCATGGATCCGTCCGACGTTCAGGTGATTTGCGTACCGGACTTCTGGACTTCGAAGATGCAGTTGAGGAGCCAGAGGACCTTGAGGTGGAATGACGGGAAGCTGACTCCGTTACCATCACCACATCTGAACATCTCGACGTCGAGCGATCTTCACTCGTGGTAGAGTGCTTTCGGGGAGTCGGCGGATCGAACAATCTTGTTTTTGAATGTCTAAGCGAGGATGTGTGGTCTCTCGACGTCGAGCGGCGATGAGCAGCCGTCGACGGAGTTCCATGTCTCGACGTCGAACGGCGAGTACCGGCCGTCGACGGAGCCCTCTCTCTCGACGTCGAACGACGATGCCCAATCGTCGACGGAAGTCTCGACGTCGAACGACGATGTCCAATCGTTGACGGAGGTCTTTCTCTCGACGTCGAACGGTGATGAGCAGCCGTCGACGGAGTTTTCTGCCTCGACGTCGAATGTCTGTGCGACGACGGTGGAGGGGTATTGGACACCCTCGACGCCGAGAGCTGACGAGACACCGACGGAGACTGCCTCTTCGACGCCGATCGACTCTTCCCTGTCGACGGCGGAGGGGTCTTGGTCCTCGACGCCGAACGTCGCTTCTTCGACGACGGCGGAGGAGTCACACTTCTCGATGCCGGTCGACGTCTGGACGACGACGGCGGAGGGGTGACCTCCCTCGACGCCGGTCGTCGCCTGGTTGACGACGGCGGAGGGGTCTTGGAACTCGACGCCGCCCGGTTGACGGCGGCGGAGTTCCCTTCCTCGACGTCGGACATCGCCCGGTTGACGCCGGCGGAGGGGATTTCGACGATGGAACTGGATCCTTCGACGTCGTCGACGTACCTGGTCTTCTCTTCGACGGCGAGCCCGCCGTCGACGGTAGTTTAGACGATGAATGATCCACCGGTGGTTCTTTTCTCAGCGCCGAGCCCGACGCTGAGGGTGAGGGGTGTGAAGACTTCTTTCTGGAAGATGAATGAGTCTTCTTGGAGCCCTTCCTCACCGGAGATCTTCCTCTTGATGACCTATGAGCTAGGCCATAAATGCGAATTCTCTCCCTGTCTTTTAAAGTTCTTCCTGACAGGTGTTCACAATGAGGACAGGTGCCTGGATCATGTTCCTCAGGCAAACACAGGATACAGACGTCGTGATTGTCTGACTTGGCCTTCTTGTTGCCACAAGAAGGGCATTTGTCAAAGAGTGAAGGCATTTTCAGGAGAAAATGCTCACCAAAATGACTGAAAAAGACAGTATCTTACTTGACTAGATGTTAAATGTCGAGTAAGAACAAAAAATTGTCAAAAATGAAGAGTTTTTCTGTCAAAAAACAGGAAAATTAGTGGAGCTGTGTAACCAGGGTCCTTCTCTGAAGGAGCCGGAAAGAACAACTGACCTAACTGTCACCCCTGAGGCATGATGGGATACTGGGGGTCATGAGTGCCTTAAAGGCACGGTGTCAGTTTATTGCTATGCAGCTACAGGTTAGCTTTTCAGTCTTTTTAGACTGTGTGTTTGCAATGCAGCCTGGGAGCTTTCTATGCTTCCAGTGAGTTATAGGAATTTCTACTGCTTTCTGAGCATTAAAACAATTTCTAAACAAACTTTTTTGTTGTTTCTCATGTTTCTAATGCTTATTATTATTACATGATGGTGGAAATTCTACACCGCATTTTTCAGCTCTGTTTCCATTGGCTGCTATTGCATGTTATATATATATATATATGTATTTATATATATATGAGTATATATATATGTGGGGCACATATAATATAGTGTTTCCGGGGTCCCGCACATGGGCGGGAATATTCTAATGCTTATGACTATTGATGAGGATCCCCTGAAAGAGAACTTGGTTGGATCCCTCTACCATAACTCTTCTCTGGGAGCGCTGCTGCCTGGAGGGCCAAGCCACGCAACAAGGCAGCAAAGAGGCTACACTGTCCCTAAAAGAGGATCCTGTCACCTTGTTGTGGAGCAAAGCTGGTCCCACTGCCTCTATGGCGTCCTCATCAGAAAGCTGCGACGATCCTCTCACCCGACCTATTATGACGCACTTTCTGCAGGAAATTAAAACTGAAGTTGGATCTCTGCCGGCCAGACTTTTATTAAGGAAATCAGAAAGGAGGTAACAGACATGGGGAAAGGGCAGATGACCTTGAGAAAACAGTGGGCACCCGTACCAAAGCACAGGAACAGCTCTGGCAGTGCCCAGCCCAGATCCCCATCCTGACAGCTAAGTACGAGCACTATGTCTGACGCCCGGTGGAGCTGCTCTGTTCAGCTATTGAGGAGATCGATCTTGCTTCATCCCCTGACCGTCACCTACCCAGCCGGACTTTGGGCACCATTTTTTTCTCCCCATCTCCCTGTCTTGCCCCCCACCCCCTCCCCCCCATCGTGTTTCTGTGACTCTGCTTTTTCCTGGTCTCCTATCTATCTGCTCCTCTTCAGCATTCTTTCATTCTTTGTCTACTTCCTTGCTCCTATCCCCTCTCACCTGATTCTTTCCCCTTGCCAGCTTCACCACCTAGCCCCCTGTCCTTTTGTGCCCTTTGACTAGGCACTTCTCCCCTTTTTGGGGTAAGATCCAAGATATATATGCTGGAGTCTCAGCTTACCCGCTGAGAGAGTCCACAGCGCCAAGGGAGCCACTCACAATTAAGGTTTTGTATGGCACCCCTTGCCAAAGCAACCCCTCTCCCCTTTTTGGGGAAGGATTCAGTAAAGTAGGCCTTGGAGTTTCAGAGACCCCCCTGAGAGAGTCCACTGCTCTTAGGGAGCCTCTCGCAAATGAGATGGGTAAATGACATCACTCCTCCTGGGTTCACAGATTACTGGACTTTGGGCGCAGCTTTGACTCGCCTACCGGTTTGTGTACCTGTCACCCTCCCCCTCCTCTTGCCTTGCCCTGTCTCTCATCCTCTCTCCTCTTTCCCTCCTCCACTCTGTCTACTTTCCCTACTCCTACTCCCCTGTTCCCCGGATTATCTCCCCTTGCCTGCTTTCACCACCTAGACCCCTGTCCTTTTGTGCCCTTTGACTAAGCACTCCTCCCCTTTATGGGGAAAGATCCAAGTTATATACACTGGAGTCTAAGAATACCCGCTGAGAGAGTCCACAGCGCCAAGGGAGCCACTCACAATTGAGGTATGGTATGGCAACCTTGCCAAAGCACTCCCTCTCCCCTCTTAGGGGAAGGATCCAGTAAATAGGCCTTGGAGTCTCGTAGACCCCTCTGAGAGAATCCACTGCGCTTAGGGAGCCTCTCGCAACAGAGATGTGGAAATGATACCACTCCCCCTGGGATCACAGCTTCTGGACTTTGGGCGCAGCTTTCACTTGCCTACCGGTTTGTGTCACTTTCACCCTCCTCTTGCCATGCCGTGTCTCTAACCCTCCGCTCCTCTTTCCCTCCTCCATTCTCGGTCTACTTCCCCGGCTGTTACCCCCCACTTCCCAGAATATCTCCCCTCGACAGCTTTTTCCCCTACTTATATGTTTGTCTCAACCTTACTTGTAACTAAAATTGCCTTGCTCTAATAAGTGTGTAACCTTTGTAAAGCTGTAACCTGCAATTTATTGTCTGATACCTATGTAAAGCGCTCTGATACCTCCGGGTCTAGCCAGCGCTATATAAAACCTTTTAAAATAAATAAATAAAAAGATGTGTCGGTTCCTTACACGCAAGAACGGTGATGCGTCGGTTACCTACTGCTGTATAGGGGACGGTGATGCGTCGGTTCTTCTCTGCATGGGGAGGTGATGCGTCTGTTTCTTACTCAGCTTCCATGGCAACGTGGCCCGCAACGCCGTGATGCGATGAAGATCCGGTGCAATGAAACAAAATGGCGTTGTCTTCTTGATGCAACAATGATGCGTGCACGCCCGACACCCATGCGGCGACTCAACGAATCTTCTGAGCCGCGACACTCTTCTCAGGGGATGCGACGGCGACACTCTTCTCTGGTGATGCAAGACGCTTCCGTGGTGCGATACGGCAGCGGCGACACCCTTCAGTGATGTGGCGGCGGCATGCTTCTCCGGTGATCCGACGGCGTCTGCTGCAATGGAGACACTCTTCTCCGGCGATGCGAGGCGCTTCTGCGATGGTGTCATGCTTCTTCGTGAGTCGCGCTTCCAGTTCCTTGTGACATGCAGTTACTCAGAAGGCCCAGCACAACAGCAGGCACTTCAAAAGAACTCAGAGGAGCTGGTTGGTGAAGTCTGTTATTCCTGAGACTTCAGCAGGAGGCAAGCTCAATTTCCAACCCCTTGGAGATCCTTTACAAGTTGATGAAAGTAGCACACAGTTCCTTTCTCCTTTCTTTGGCAGTCGGGCAACCACTGCAGGCCAATCCCCCAAACAGCACTCAGCTTATGGATAGTCTCCTCCTTCAGTTTCTCTCTAGGTTCCTCTCCTCAGCAAAGGTACTTCTTGTTTCCCAAAAGTGATCTAAGGTTCTGGGGTCTGGGTCCCCTCTTTTATACACCAAAATCCTTTATCTCTGAAGGCAGTGTCTGTGCCTAGTCCAAAGCAGTTCTGTTCAGTCCTGGAGCACTTTGTTGACAAGACTCCTTCTTTCCTTTGACAGTGTGTGCCAGGGACATCAGACGCACCAAAGGAGGTGGAGCCAGCATTGAGGCAGGCATGCACAGCCCTATTCAGGTCCCAGGTGCAACTCATCCCACCCATCTACATGCAGATAGCTCTATTCAGCCTGTGCTGACTCACCCTGTTTCCTGGAATCCCTCACTCCCTGTCACTCAAACTGCAGACAAGGAATACATAACCTAGCAGAGGCAGGCTTGGATAGTTAGGCAAGAAAATATCTACTTTCTAAAAGTTGTATTTTCAAACATAGAATGTTAAAACCAACTTCACTAAAAGATGCATTTTATCATTCTGAGTACAGGCATACTAAACTCTAATTTCTACCTACTTCCCTGAGTCAGTTAGGATTATAAGATGTTATAATCAAACTGCCCATTTTGGCCTATGGGGAACAGGTAGCCGTGCAACAGTGAAAAACCAAAATGGCTGTAATTCACTATCATGACATGCCAAACACATCAGGGTATGTCCTACCTTTTACCTACAATGCACCCTGCCCTTGGGCCTACCATAGGGGTGACTAATATGCAGAAAAGGGAAGGTTTAGGGACTGACAAGTGGGTGCACTTGCCCAGTCAAGATGGCCGTACCGGACTGCACACAGGTTTTGCAATGGCAGACCTGTGACACGCTTTACAGGCTGCTTCTGTGGGTGGCACAACCAGTGCTGCAAGCCCACCAGTAGCATTTGATTTACCAGTCCTGGGCCCACTCAGTGCACTGTACTAGGGTCTGACAAGTAAACCAAACCAGCCAATCATGCAGTCACTAATCCTTACATTAATTTAACATCGAGAGCATATGCACTTTTGCACTGATCAGCAGTGGTAAAGTCCTGAGAGTTATAGAACAGCCAACAACAGTTCAGAAAAAATACAGGAGGAAGGCAAAAAGTACAGGGATGACCCTGCAAAAAGGGCCAAGTCCAACCGTTGGGAACTGATCAGAGCCAAAAGGAACAGTACCACTGATAGAGAATTTATGGCAGAAAAATTACAAATGTGTAAGAGATTTGAAGAAAGAGGATATACCAATAAGGTGATTCAATCTGCAGTGGAGAAAGTGGATGAACTATGAAGATCTGATGTATTACATCCAAAGCAAGGGGAAGGTGAGCAGGTTGAGAATCAGATTAGGATCACAACCACATATTCTAACCAGGCGTATAAAATAAGAAAGATACTGAACCACAACTGGCATATTTTAAAAACCGGTGCAGTCCTGGAAAAATATGTATATGAATCCCCTCGAATTACTTTCAGAAAAGGGAGATCTCCTAGAGATGAACTGAGTCGTAATATGGTGACATCTCAAACGGCTGTGAACCCACGCCAGAATGCAAAGAGATTTGCATGTTGTATGCACTGTAAGGCATGGGTTAATAGCAAAAACTGCCCCAGAGTGAAGGTACCTAATAGCAGGGATTTTACAATCAAAGCAAGCTTTTATTGCAACACTGAGTTCTCTGTATATTGTTTGATCTGCCCCTGTAAAAAATATTATATAGGGAGCACGATACATAGAGCTAAAAAAAGAATACTAGAACATAAATCAGCTACACAGCACAATAACAAGCAATATCCAGTAGCTCACCACTTTAAGGCTCTTCATGGCCAGAATAACAAGTTGTTGACCTATGTAATTTTAGATGTAAGACCACAGGAGGGGGGAGATAGAGAACATCAATTGAGAATTTTAGAGTCCAAATACATTATTGATTTTGAGACAATAGTGCCTGTGGGTATTAACTCTAGTGAAGAGTTACCTATCCACGTGTGTTAATTTAGATCATTACCTGAATATGTATTCATAGAAGACATAACATGAATGCTAGAGATGGTTAGAAGCACAGGTTACCAAACTGATAAGAGAAGTATATTATAAACAAGATCTCCTTTCTGAAATATGATTAAGTAAAATCTAATTTTAAATTGTAAATGCAATTTTTATTTTTTATCTTTCTTTTTCTTTTCCGTTTGTGCAAATAGGAACAAGCTCTATCAGGAGGCAACTTTACAACTTTGTAGCAAGGCTCATAAGCAAGTTATGATCAATGTAATGAGATATCATTCTAAAAGGTCGAATACCATGTAAAGTATATTTATGCACACTGGGACGGGATTGAAGAGAATATAAATTAGTTGAACTATCTTTTTATACGCCCACTTGGGCAGAATAAGCTAATGGGTATTGGAGTTGATCAACCACAAGTGCTTTTTTTGGTCATATGCAATCATGTTAGTAGACGTGTCATTTATACTATTTAAATCGTATGCAGTGTTGCACTGAAAAGGTTATTTGGGCAACATCAAGATACAACATGATTGGAATTAATGCTATGTAAACAAGGATTCATTCTTATAAAAAGTGGAATCAATTTGAATGTTTAATATGTCAGTATTATTAACAATGTGTGCATTTATTCTTTATTTGAAGAAATGAAGGTATGCGGAAAAACGGGATAAGATATTACAAAATGTTGTTCATGAATTCGGATAACAATATTCAAAGACCGTGGCAGTTTGTTCCTGTTTGCTCCATTTGTATTTTTATATGAAATGCAATTCAAAATTTCAGACTGTCCGCAATATCCATTATGATAACAACATTTGCACTTTATTTGTGATAGAATACATTTGATGGATCAGTTGCGCAGGTTTATAATACCATTAACCTCTATTGCGACAGTTATATTTGACACATGCCCTGTATTTAAAATGTATGAAGTCTTGCGAATTTGTATGTATAACATTACAATATGACGCAGAAGTCTCACAGCTAGTATTGCGCTTGTCCACTTTTTAAGTTTAATCACTATTGTATGTAAACAGGAGTGAAGCAATGCTTACCATACCGTGACAAGCCAAAAGGCAAAACGCCTTGGTAGTGGGCTGACTTTTCTGCAAGAAAATGAAATTTAGCATCCTGGAATGTCCTGAACTTTTTCTTTAATGAGAAGAAAGCTGATGCTATGTTGAGGATTTCAAGAATCCGTTCAGGACCACTGCGAGGTCAAGCCCCGCACTACCGGACTTTTGTGAGTGATAAATAAATATATATATATATATATATATATATATATATATATATATATATATATATATATTTCAGGGATCTCCAGCCTTTTAAAAATTGAGATATTTCTGATCTATGAAAAATATACTGAGCTACTGCCTTGCACATGGATTCTGAAGTATTGCCTCGTATATATTTCTCGTATATTTCCTAGATACTCGCATATCAAGCCAGTTAAACACTGCAGCTGGAGCACCCAGTCCTGATGCATTAAGCACACGCCATTAATGACAAAAGGGCTGTCTGGAAATAATTGTGTATCTATGTGATCCAAGAACCAGTGTTGCCCGTTTATTCTTCTTTGGGAATTATCTGTGAGCGGTGTTCCAATGGTTTTGTTATTTCTTAGTCATGCAATACATGGGAGGACAATATCCTCATTATGAGAGCAAGGACTCAAAATACTTCAATTTTCTGGTTAGTTGTCCTAAACCCTTCAGTTGATGTCTAGGAACTGGCACTACCGATTTAAGAACAGGTACATGAACACTTCATAGTGCTCTTGAAGTAAGCATACATCTGTAAGCATCCCCATTTCAATACCTCTCACGCAAATATGAAACACAAACTTTAAATGAGAAAATTGCTTTAGAAAGTTAAGTACCTATAAATGGACAAAAACCTGGGGCTATTCGCATACCCTTGGGGCAATCTAAAGAATTGGGTTTGAGAGCTTATGGCCAAAATGCTGATAAATATCTGTTTTCAGAGGCTATATTTTGGCAAAAGACTCCTTTTGAGATATCTAGTGTTGTTTTGTATTTTTTCCGCACAGCTTTAATCATTAATACGGCACTGTGTGCATTTTATACTGAAAATAGGTGATCCCGGATTATTCGTGGAAGAGGTGCAATTCTTGATTACACCCTGGTATCCAAGATGATCTAAGATGTCCCTGACTTGTTTTTTCACGTCGTGTTTTTTGGGTATTGTCTCTGGAGAAGTTTTTAATGGGATTTCATGGTGACGCAACTCAGCATCCCACCCTACATGATTGTGGTATAATGCAGGAGCTAGCGCCACCGCCCACTCCTACTCATATGAATGTTTGGTTGATTCTGGAACGAGGTCGGAGAAAGCCGGTAAACTTACTGTTTTTCCTTTTGGGCAGTCCAAGACGAATTCAGGTGGCCCATCTTTTTCAGCCAATAGGATGTCTTATCCAAAAGTCAGGTTCTCCCAGAAGAGACCTTTCATTTTCTGGAGATGTCCCCCTCCATTTAAAGTGTTATTTCATATAACTGATGTGGGACACTTACCCTATATCAAGTGTCTCCTAGGCATTTCTGTTTTTAAGGCCAGCTGCCATCTACTTTTTGAATTTTTATTTTTATTTATCTTCTCTTTGATAATGCAATCTGAAGTGCGATGTGTGTCACTTGGCTTGACTCGCTCTTCTGATCTGTGTTCTGACCGGTTTTGATGAACCCTGAAAGGAACGAGAGGAAGGTGTATCAGTATCCTGATACCTGCAGGTTTTTTTTAATGTTATCACGGTTCCTAAGGTTATACCTACTTTCAGAGGGCTCCTATTGAGGAGATCCACCCCGTGATTGTGAAGCATTCTACCTATTTTCTGTTGTTGTTTATTATCCCATTTTTTCTTAGAAGAATCGGGTGCTTGCTTGGAATTATCCTTTTCAGAATTTACCATTAATTGTGGTTTCACAGGTCTAGCTCCCAAATTATCTCTACCCAGTGGAGCACAGGTCTCTTTAATATTTTAAGGTAATTCTCGCTCCTGTTGTGTAGGCGTGCATTGCCTCATGCATTGGCATATAGCCACCACTGCTGCCTCCCCTTTTATATTTGCTAACATAATTGTAGATCAAAATGCCTATTAATTTCATCCTTAAGTTCAGGGCAGGTTCTGCCCCGTACTCATTCTGTATTTGTCTTAATACTTCTGGTATCACCGTTGTTGAAGGGGTGCCATGAGTCCTGATTGGCAGCAAAGACTGTAACCCAAGTGCTACAATCCTCTAAATGAGGGGCTAGCCCTATTGGCAAACTTATTGTTAGTATTCTGTGTTTTTCTTGTGGGCTTCTGTGTGGAAACACTGCCTCTAGCTTTGCTATTTTCTGTCCTACCCAGAATGGCATTTGCTCACCTTTAGTGGGCATCCTGCCCATAATCGCGTTCAGTGTTTGTTGGGTGATTTTAGTTGCAGTCCCTTGTAGTTGACCTGCTGGAATAACCCTTGTAGCCTGAAGCGTAAGAGTTCTCATAACTAACTGTGTCAGATTTCTGTAAAGTTTTATTATTTCTTTGTGAAGTGGACGTAAGTCTGCTACTGGCAATGTGTCAATTTCTGGATGCAGTGTGTAAACAGCTAGAACTGGCCAAGTCGCTCCATCTCTGCTGAGCGGATCGAGTCTCACTTTTTCTATGGTGTGTTGGAGGGCACCTTTAAACCAGGTTATATGTTCCTGGTACGTTAACTGGACTTCTATGTCCTCGGATGGATTGTATTCATTTGGTATTTCATCCGCAATAGATGAATGAAATGTATGTGTACGTGCATCTGCAGGTGGAAACTTGACCCAAGAATAGAACACCTCTGTCCTCTATGCCTCGTGTGCTTCAATCACAAAGGTAACAGGCCACCTAATGCTGGTACTCCAAAATCTGCTAATTTTAAATTAAGTGCATTTCTAACATTTTCTAAAATATTTAGGAAATGCATTTAATGCAGGCGCAGCCTCATCTTGGACAGACATTTTTCAAGGATGTTTTTTAGTATGGGAAAGAGAGAAGTTTTTGCACGAAATGGGGAACTATAATCCTTCAAGCTTGAACAAACCTGCAGCCAAAAACACAAGGAGATGATGGACAGAGCGCTGAAACTTTTCAGACACTCACCCCCATTCACAGATCTGGGTTGAATCCATCATTCTTTAGCTCACTTCGCCACCTCAGTTCAGACCCAGCTATATGCGATTCAGTCTTCACCGTGTGCCTCATGGAAACAGTCCAGCCTGAACAGCCAAGCCAGGTCTTCCCTGAACCGGAAACAAGCATCCTGGGACAGGTTTCTGGGTAACACCCTTCATCAGTCAGGCTAGCTTGAATCCAGTGGCAAAGTGAGCAAGGGACTCACATCTGGGAATACCATGCCAACTTAGTGCAAAAAAAGCAAACACAAGAAGATGATGGACGGAGCTCTGAAACTTTTCAAACACTCAACGCCCAGTCACGGATCTGGGTTGAATCCATCATCATTCTTTAGCTCACTTCGCCACCTCAGTTCAGACCCAGCTATATGCAAATCAGTTCGGTCTGGCCTGTTCCCATGAGGCACAGGGTCAAGACTGATTTGATTGTTGCAATATAAAATAAGTGTGCTGCAACAACCATTAGACAGAAACTTATACGAATACAAGAACCAACAGAGTAAATAAAAGGTAGAGTTCTACCATGGTGCTAAAACAGTGGTTATATGCAGGCATATAGACACAAGGCAGCAATCAGCCGTACTGCTAAAATGCTAACCCCAACTAAGTGTACCTAGCATGTATGTAGGCGTAAAGCCAAGAATCCCCCTAGAAAAGAGCCAACCCCATTACCTGATGAGAGAGAGTGAAGAACCACATCTAGGTCTCGAGTTGGACACCCAAGGAGGGATATCAGACCATTATGTGCTGGAGTGTCTGCGTGCAAGGACTTCAGTTTCTTGTGTCAGCGTTTCAGCATGAAAGCTTTTTCTCTTCTGGTTTACCCAACGAAGATGTGGTACCTATATATCCAAAAGGTACCCTCAGGAGGGGAGTTGCTTGCGACTGAACGACATGGCCACAGCCTAGAAGAGCTTCGGAGCCCACCACTAATGCCCCAGCTATCCTGGTCATAAATCCTGAGGTCTGCCCAGGGAAACATGGGCGAAGGCACCGCAACACCTCCGGTACCCGCCAAGCAACTCGGGGTAGAAAACACACTACCGGAGCCGCGTTTCGCCCGAGGGGCAGAGTCGCGACCTAGCCCCGGCGGTGGAGCCAGGGGCTCCAGTATCCATTGCAGCCGCACGCAGTGATGACGCAGGCAACAAAAGATCACGGACGCCGCCCGCATCAACGGCCGGATTAGCGTCGGAAGCAACAGCAGTTAGAAATAGCCCTAGCGCCAGCTACAGAGAAGCTGTAGACTGCTCTGTGGTGCTATCCGCTCCCAATAAGCAATTGTGGAGCCGTTTTCTGCGGGACAGTGACGCATGGTGAAGGTCGGCAAGACGCAGGGATCTACCATTTCCTGTGTCCCCTGCGGTGAGGTATGAGGCGATGCGGCGTGGGACATAGACTCTCTGAAAGAGACACCCTGGGGGCCTGAGGAAAGAGATGATTGGCAGTGGCTATGGCTGACAACCCCATAGATGAAGTAAAGTGAGACAAGCAACCACATTGTGACTGTGTGTGGTTTTATTCATAGCGTAGTGTACCCACTAGTGACTATGGGATCTGCTGCAGCATCGGAGGGTGAGGCAATCCACTGAGTGGCCAAGGTACAAATCCGTACTACCTGAAGCTGCTGTCTGGGCGGGGAGGTATATGCCAGCGAGCCCCCCGACCCTAAAGTTTTGACCTGGGGCTACATGATAGCAGCAGACGCCGTTGATGTGACGCCATATACGCGATAAGGGCGTGCTCCGCAGTCACAGAGCCATGAGTACAAGAGGTCCCAGATCGGTGCAAAGCAACCGCGTTGAGAAGTATGCCATAGCAAAAGACTCGCAGGGTGGACCCAACGCGACATCATGCGACACAGATAGTCAGCAACCGGCACAGCCGAAGGAGATTACCCTCCAGGATGTGATGACCACGTTGTTACAAATGCAGACCTCCATAGGCACCATATCCAGTGACGTTACGCTCCTTAGGGTGGATTTCGCCATGATAATCTCACGATTGACGGAGGTCGAGACCACAACGAAGGCCCTCTCAGCGGACACTGCAGCCCTACTGCGGCAGGTGCACCAACTGGAACTTGCACACAGGCAGATGGCAGAGAAACTGGATGACCAAGAAGGGAGCTCTCTGCGCAACAATGTGCGCTTAGTCGGTGTTCCGGAAAGTGTCAAGGGGCGGGCTTTAGATATCTTTGTGGAAGAGCTGGTTC
Organism: Lissotriton helveticus; assembly: GCF_964261635.1. NCBI lineage: Eukaryota > Metazoa > Chordata > Amphibia > Caudata > Salamandridae > Lissotriton > Lissotriton helveticus. The sequence continues at coordinate 210,119,917 of NC_136061.1, read as the reverse complement.
AAACACAACTACATCCACGCGGACTCTCAAAATTCTTCTCAGTAGAAAGGGCTCACAGAGTACCGGGTGGGTGACCCAAACCAGGAGCCCGCCTGCGACCTATCCTGGCAAGAATATTTCATTTCCGAAACCGAGATGCGATCTTGCAGGTGGCAAGGGTCGGTCCACCTCTCCGAATTGACAATAGCGTGGTGTCCCTCTACCCGGACTACACGGCCGCCGTCACTGCACAACGACGCAATTTTACAGAGGTTAAGCGGGAGCTCCGCAACAGAGAACTTAAATAGGCAATGCTCTATCCAGCCAAACTGAGAGTCGAGGCGGAAGGGAAACCCTGTTTTTTTGCAGAAAACCTGTTTTTTTGCATCACCAGGAGAAGCAGAGGACTGGCTGGAGGGCTGGAGACTAGCGACAGGAGGCCGCGGACAAGGGGGGAGGCGACGACGACAACCCTCACGTACAGATCAAGAGGAGACAGACGGAGAAACTCAAGACCTGAACAGAGAAACAAGAACTGGTAGCGATGTAGAATGATACCAGGAGGAAACTGCTGTGATACCGCAAAGTGTGTTAAGGACCCACCACTACATAAGGGCTAAGGACAGCCTTTGGCCACGTCATTGAAGCGGGGGGGGGGAAGGGGGAGGGAACACGGTATATCCAGATGGCCCAGAGACGATGGTGTTTGACATTGTAAGATAGGTATTGACGCGGTCCCCACGGAGAGATGGACACTAGATGTGCACAACACCTCTGCAGACTACTAAGGACAATTTGCCCGGGGCTTGTGGTGGGGTATGGATGGGCTCCCCCTCCCCCCCCCCCTTTTTCACGCAAGTACACAGTTATGGGGATTAAGCGCTCTGCTGAGTTGGGGAGGTGGGTCGTTTTAAATCCGCCAGGCAGGGAAGCAGGGAGGAGGGTGGGGGGACAGGGTCAGTTTTTGGGGGGTTCTCAGTTTGGGTTGAAAACACCATTTGTGGCACTATGGAAATGATCAGTGTAGAGCATGGCATGGCATGGCGCGTTGAAGTGGGCATGGGGAGGTTGACCACTCTCAATCATTATGCCGGACATAAGCCGGGGTGATGGGGACAAACTCTCACAAACACACAGCACCCTGGAACAGGGACCTCAGCTATCGGTGATCTCCTGGAAAGTGAATGTGTTAGGGGACAAAATTAAGCGTGGGCTTGTGCTACAGTACCTGAAGCAAAAGAATCCGGCGGTGGCACTACTTCAGGAGTCACACTTACAGGGGACGACTGTTAAAGCTCTGAATAGATGGTGATTCCAGATGATGGTACACTCAGAACTTACATCTGGTTCTAGAGGGATGGGGATCCTCATCAATAAGCGCTTCCCTTTGATGGTGACCAAGACATACCATGACGACCAGGGACGGTATGCGGCAATTTCAGGCCAATGGGACGGCACGTTATATAATATAGTATCAGTATACATTCCACCGACGTTGCATAAAACCGCCTTTTCAGACCTGGGGAGGTTCTTGGTTGCACTCACTTGCGGAGAATTGATTGTTGGGGGTGACTTCAATGCTACCATGGATACAGCGATGGATTGACAGCCCTTCAGAGATGCTGGTGGGCCCACCCAAGGACTACAGGAATTTGTGTAAGCGCTTGGGTTGTTAGATGGGGTGGCGGACTAGACACCCGGCTGAAAGACAGTACACATTCCACTCAGGGGCTCACAATAGCCTCTCCAGGCTTGATCATATATTCATGTTAGCAACAGGGATGCTAGGTGTGACAGACATTAGACATTTGCCATGGGGCATACCGGATCACTCTCCAGTCCTCATCACATATGCACCATTTACTCCACAAACTCGTAGGGCTTTCCTCATCAGACCAGGGTATCTTCAGGATCGTAAACTACGGAAGGCACTCCTACAGATAACACAGTGTTATTTTGAAGACAATCAGCATTCGGTTACCTCCCTGACGATTCTATGGGAGGCTTATAAGACTGTACTTCGGGGGCAAGCCCTTTCATTGATCACAGGACGGAAAAGGGAACACCAGAAACAGTTGGATGAACCAGAGTTAGAAGTAGCATGCCGTTAGCTCTACGGAGGAGACGACCCATAGACTGCACTTGGCGCAGCAAGCATACAGCGCACTAGCGTGAGAGGAGGCCTTTGGTAGGCTAACCAATACACAGCATACAATCTAAGGACAGGGTGACAAAGCAGGCCGGCTACTGGCCTGATTAGGGAAGAAAGAAAGCCGAGTTGCTGGATATCACAGATAAGGTCCACAGACGGAGAGTTAGTGACTACACTACAGCAGATCACAGACGCGCTGGTGCGACATTACGCAACGGTATACACATCCGTAGCCACTGCAACAGTGGAAGACAACCTTGCATTCATACACGATATAAAGCTACCCACACTGGATGCAGACGCAGCAACTGTATTAGATTCAGACATTACATCAGAGGAGCTTACACAAGCGATCAGGGCACTGCACTCCGGGAAGGCGCTGGGGCCCAACGGGATCCCAGTGGAATTCTATAAGCAAGGCGCCCAAAAATTGGTGCCATACCTGCTGGCCATCTACACTGAGAGCTTGGCTAATGGTATTCTGCCTAGAGCCCAGCGTCTTGCCACCATAGTAGCCATCCATAAGCCCGGGAAACCGGCACATGAGTGCAAGTCCTACAGACCGATCTCCCTCCTAAATGCGTAGGCGAAGATACTCGCTAAAACTCTAGCCACTAGGTTACAACCGCATCTGGCAGACCTAATTCACCCGGATCAGTCGGGGTTTATGCCCCACCGTAATACAGCGCTCAATCTGAGACGACTATTTGGTGTAATGGAACGTAGGTCGACCATAGCAGAGGACGCCGCCATACTCTCTATGCGTATGGGACCATGATTCCGCGCGTGGATCCGCTTATTATATACGCGGCCAGTAGCGCAGGTGGTGGTAATGGCCATCTCTCGAAAGAGTTCCCATTCACTAGAAGAGGGCAACCCAATAATATCCCCATCGATAGCGGAGCATACGAGTGAGTACCTATACTGGGCATATATTAGAGATAGAGGCATTTTGAACAGCTTGGATTCAGCTGTACAGGTACCTGATAGCGGACCCCCGTGTTTTTGTTTTATAGGTAAGACGATATGCTCATGAAGTTGTGGAGCGGATTTATACCCATTTAAACTTTACTACCTTACCATACACTGTAGAGGTAAGCCCTCGACAGCATGTTAGTGTTTCATTGACAGTCATGAACAGGTTTAAGGGTACATTGATGGGCTATATTATGATTCTGTACCTATTTAGGAGTACTGTTGAACTTGATTGGCCTTTATTGAGAAGCCGGAATTTGATCTTGAAGACTTGGGAGGTTGTTATCTCTTCAGTGAGTATTGGACACCCTGATGGGGCCGGATTGAGTATAATTTGTCACACTGGGTGTGGTGATGGTTAGTTTAATGTCAGCAGACAATCGATTATATTGGACATAGGGAGTAGGTTATACCTATACTGATTGTGTATATATTGTATATTTTTTGTAGATATCTTGTGCAACATTCAGTCCTGATGATGGTCTTGGAGTGAATTGTACGATAAAGACCGAAACGTCAAAGCCTATGCACCGTTTTGGGTTTACAATCACCAACAACAGGATTTGTTAAATGAATAGATGGACTAAGCTGACTGATGTCGCAGTAGCACTTTATGTATATATATGTTTAATACATATTGTACCAACGGTGTAATGCACTACTGAAAATGTACTGAATATGGTAGTGTCTTTTGTGTTGCCTAGTCTTTGTATTAATTTTTGTAACAATTGATGAAATATATTTGTTCCAGGTATGATATAAAGCCTAATGAAAGATACCACGTTTCTTATGTTCCTTTCAACTAATGTACATATATATGACTTGATGTAAAATGAGTAATGATATGAAATAATTCCTCAAGGCACGTTTTTCTATAAAAAAAAATAAAACCATCGTAATACAGCGCTCAATCTGAGACGACTATTTGGTGTAATGGAACGTAGGTCGACCATAGCAGAGGACGCCGCCATACTCTCTATGTGTATGGGTTTTGGACCATGATTCCGCGCGTGGATCCGCTTATTATATACGCGGCCAGTAGCGCAGGTGATGGTAATGGCCATCTCTCGAAAGAGTTCCCACTGGGAAGAGGGACGAGACAGGGATGCTTTTTGCAATAGTGGATTATACAGGACCTTACGGTACGAGGGATACGATGGGCGACTGGCTGGGAGGACCGCATCTCCCTATACGCAGATGACATCCTTTTGTATCTGATGTGCCCAGCGCGCTCTATTAATTGCCTCTTCGATATATGTGCGTCCTATGGGCGGGTGTCCGGATATACCATCAATTGGGATAAGTCACTATTATACGTCTTGCAGGGTCCGCCGCCACGGCTGCCGAGGGGGTGCGCTCTTCAAATAGTCACGGATGTGTTTAAATACCTAGGGTTATTTGTAACGCATGACCACGCACAATTCACGGAAAAATATTTGACTCAACCCCTGGTGCGATTCAGAAAAGATGTCAAACACTGGCGTACGTTGCCTTTAACACTCCTGGGCTGCGCTGCACTCTTTAAAATGGTGGCACTCCCTAGCTTTCTGTACGCGTTGCAGAATACTCCGTTCCCTGTCCCAGCGGCATACTTTGGAGCGATAAACGCGGAGGTGACAACGTTGCTTTGGGACGGGAAAACTCCCCGCATAGCGCTACAAAAACTCACTAGAAGCTGGTATGATGGCGGGATTGCTCTTCCCGACATTAAAGCATATTACTGGGCCTCCCAGCTCATCGCAATTAATCACTGGCTTCATGTTCCTCAGGAGGACCCAGCATTCCGGCTGGATAGACATCATCTGGCACCGGCGGGGATCATGAGTACTTTATACAACAAAAAGAAGAGGCACACTATTACAGGACCAACACTGCACACGATACGTATCTGGTTTGAGGCACAGCGGGCACTTGGGTGGGACGGAGTGGTCACGCAGGCAATGCCACGACAGGATACACAGAGGCTCGGGAGGTTGGGCAACACTAAGGGGTTCCGTAATTGGGACTCAATAGGCATATCGACAGTGGGAGATCTGTGGCAAAAAGGAGGGGTAGTTACCTTTGTCCATCTACAGACCACTTATGGCCTGGCGGAGACAGAACGGTTCCGCTTGTCCATCTACAGACCACTTATGGCCTGGCAGAGACAGAACGGTTCCGCTACCTACAGGTTAGGCACGCATTACAATCCATCCTGCCACCAGGCGCGACTCCTGAGGAAGCCTCTCCATTGGAGGATAGGCTCCTGACAGAGCACCTTTCAAAAAAGGCAATTTCGCTGACCTATAAGAAAATAGTAAATAATAGACCAGACCCCACCGAGACCCTGAAGACTAAGTGGGAGCGTGAGGTGGGAGACATTGACGAGGTAGACTGGAGGGACGTGTTGGCTTCCCCCAGAGAAGCTGCTATTCCATCACGGCTTAGGCTAGTGCAGTTAAAAATTCTACACGCACATACTACACGAGAACACTCCTACATACGATAGGGAGGGCAGATACGCCACTCTGTCTCAGGCAATGCGGAGCACCAGGGACGCTTTACCATACCATCTGGGACTGCCCTAATATAGTGGGGTACTGGATGGCAGTGATGAGGACGCTCTCCCAGGTCACACGGGTCACTGTGCTACCGAACCCGAAGTGCTGCCTACTTGGTATATGGGAACCAACAGATTTGAATACGATCGCCCAAGACTGGGTAACCTTGGGCATGACGGTGGTGAAGCGAAACATTGCGCAGCGCTGGGGGTCTGGGGTAAGCCCTACTCTTACTCAGTGGTGTAAAGACATGGACCTAGCGATGATCGCACAAAAATCAGTATACATACATAGAGGCTGTCCGAACAAATGGAAGAAGGTATGGGGAGATTGGAACACTTACCGGGGAGACATATGTGAACCCCCGCCTCCTGAGGACTCTGATTCAGATGCGAGTATATGACGAATGTAAAATGCATAATCTCCTAATGTCTATATCCGAGGGTAGGAGAGGGGTTAAGAGGATGGGACTACAGGTTGTGCTTTGTGAGACATGTATCTGATATAGATGTGTACTTACATGCCATGCAAGGGATGCTATCACTGGAATGCTTTACAAATTGTTTCAATAAAAATTGTTTCAAACGGTACCCTCAGGGGTTCTACCTAGATGTGTCATGGTACTGTGGGCATGTCGGCCAAGGATGATGATAGCTGTGACCCTTATACAGAGTTATTATGTGGGAGATGGTAATCCTACTGTAATACTAAGAATCCTCATGCATAATAAATTAGGCTAGTTTTCGGAGAACACCACACAACATTTACTCGCCACATAACTAGGTAAAAGGTTGTGTAGAGCAAGCTAGGACAAATATGGGTAAGAGGTTGTGCAACTACCTAGGCCTATATTGGGGTTCATAACAGGACAAGGACCTTGTGGAGGGTAATATGGGAAGGGCCCTGGGCTTGATCTGTAGGTCCCTCCCTTTCTGGTTGTCCTTGCCACTGTCCCAGCTGGGGCTGGGTGATGATCTCCAAGATGCTGATCCTTCCTTGGCTTCTGTACTTCTTTGCTGCATTGCTACTTATGCACCCTAGGTGCTTATTTTGTGACCTCTGTGGTCTCCTGGTGAAGCTAATATGGAGCTAGAGCAGCAGGCAGACGGATGGTGCTTTCCATACTCTAGCGTCCGCTTCTGAAGGGTGGTCTTGAGCCTCTAATTATGAGTTGTACTACGCGATGGTGCAGCTGCAGTTGCCGATGCCCTGGCTGGGCACAGCCTCTTACCCGGAGAGGGGGACCTTCCACAGGATCCTTGGCTGTCAGACCCAAAAACCCGCCCGCCACATAAGACGCATCAGATGAAGATAGCACATCATTGCTGGCATACATATGTGCATAGCAAGGGCACCCAATCACCATGCTCTCCACTAATCCACATGTGGCATTTGCCCACACTTTGGGTGGTGACCCAGAGGTGTGACCTGTCACCTTGGAGAGAGGCGGAGATTGACCAACCGAGAAACATTTTCCTGGAGGGTACACAAATGCCCTTTCAGGAAATTGTGGACACTTCTGGCATCGTGGCTGGGCATTTCCCAACAGATGCGTACAACATGCAATCACTACACTATAGGGGCTGGCGAGAGTCAAGCCATCCCTACCACCAGCACAGTATGCAATCCTGTCACTTGGAAGCACACGGAAAATGATTACGGCCCTCTACATCGCATTGTGCGCATCCCATTGCATGCAGATGGATAGTGGACCTTCCGACGCCACTCACAGACAGTCTCTGTCCCAGGCACTTCAACATGTCAAGAAGGTTTCAGATAATCCACACTTCCACAGCACGCAATTTAAATATTTGCATCAGGCATTTCTCACACCTCAAAGCATCAAGCGCATGTTGCCTACTGCATCCCCATGAATACCCCAGATTTAGAACACCTGAGGCGGGTTTTTATCATATAGCCTGCGAGTGTCTGCTGGTGCAGCGGGGGTAGGTCATGGGAATCACTGCTGCTGTGGTGGAGCGCCAGCTCCTGCCCTCACCTGAGTCATGCCTACACTGCTGTAGATCCAAGGCAGGCTAAGGAGGATAAGTACTTGCATACGTTTATCCATCTAGCCTTTGTACTCTTCAAGCGACAGATCGCAATGTCATTGAAGGCTCATACAGGCCCCAATATACACTGTTGGCTCTCCACTTTGCTGAAATGGGCAAAAGCTCAGCTAGACGTCCTCATAGTGGTGCGCACGTGGTTGGGGCAGACTGCTGAAGGCTGGTGTTGGTACACCCACATCAGAAATCTAGAGACAAAAAATGTCTTGTGGGAGGGCGGCTTCATGTCCCTTTGACACAATCACATCAGCTGTACCATTCAAGACTGTGGAGGGGTGTTCATCGGGGGGCCTTGGTGGGTGTCCTGGGACTGGTGCCCTGCTCTCATGTGACAACTCACACGGGCCTGCAGGAACTTCCTATATTTTCATGTGACACTCCACTGGCTCTGGTGGGTGTTTGTCCCTCGGTGCCCCTCCCAATTGTGTCCCCCTCCCCCGGACTTTTGCCACGATCCATTCTACCCCGACTCACCCTTGTGCATGGGCCTTCTTTTCCAAAACACTTTGCCACATTCTAGCTCTTAGAGGACTGAAGCTGAAAATAAGTCAACTAGACTCACATGATTTTTGTGAGGCATTGTCAGAGTGACTCATGGTGCCAACAACCCAAAAGCCACCATGCAGCACACTGCTATTGTCATCAGTGCTATGACTAAGGCTTTTCACCTATCTGGTTCTGTGGATTAGAGGGAACTTGCCTCAGGAGTCTGTTACCGCAATGGTTCCATTTTTGGACCATAGTTATACAGTTTGTATGAGTGAGTCCAATAGGCGATATGATTATTTCTGACTAAAACCATGTATGGGAGCAAAAACATTGGGAAATATCTTTTTCCTATATTTGTATGTTTGGTGCTTTCATTGCTCAAATTTCAGTGGTATAAAAATCAATATTTCAAAGTGACAGGCCCAAACCACTCTGTAATACACACACACACACACATATATATGTATATACTTATATATATATATAGCATCACTATATATACATAGCAGGTGTTAGATTTGGGGGTCTCTAGTTGGCAGAGGTAGGTACCTTTGACCAAATAGGGACCCTTGCGTCTAGTCAGGGTAAGGGGGTACACTCCTAAAATAACTCCTGCTCAACCCCTTGGTAGCTTGGCACGAGCAGGCAGGTTTATCTCAGAGGCAGTGTGTAAAGCATTTGTGAACACATACAGTAACCCAGTGACAACACTACAGATGGACACCACACAAGTTGTAGTATAAAAATAAGTACATTTATATAGACTTAACACAAGACCACAAATGACAAAAATCCTCAATACTGTATTTAAAAATGGTAGAAATAGCTTAGTACCCTTTAGATGTAAAATGCGAGACTTTAAGTTCAATGTACCCTTGAATGCTTAACGCTATTCTACGAAAGTGTTGCAGGGAAGGTGATGCGTTGGTTCCTTACACGCAAGAACGGTGAAGCGTTGGTTCCCTACTGCTGCGTAGGGGACGGTGATGCGTCGGTTCTTCTCTGCATGGGGAAGTGGTGTGTCGGTTTCTTACTGCGCTTCAGTGGCGATGTGGCCCGCAACGCCGTGATGCGATGAAGATCCGGTGCAATGAATACAAATGGGTCTTCTTCATGCGACAATGATGTATGCACGCCCGACGGCCTTGCCGTGACTCAACAAATCTTCTAAGCCGCGATAAACCCTGTGACACATTTCTACGGTGATGCGACGGCATCTGCTGCGACGGGGACACTCTTTTCTGGTGATGTGAGGCGCTTCGGTGATGCGGCAGCGGCGACACACTTCCGTGATGCGGCGGCAGCGGCGGCGACATGCTTCTCCAGTGATGCGACGGCATCTGCTGCGACAGCGACGGCCTATGGGGAACAGGTAGCCTTGCAACAGTGATAAATGAAAACGGATGTAATTCACTATCATGACATGCCACACACACCAGGGCATGTCCTACCTTTTACCTACAATGCCCTCTGCCCTTGGGCCTACCATAGGGTGACTAATATGCAGAAAAGGGAAGGTTTAGGGACTGGCAAGTGGGTGCACTTGCCCAGTCAACATGGCAGTACCAGACTGCACACAGGTTCTGCAATGGTAGACCTGAGACACACTTTACAGGCTGCCTCTGTGGGTGGCACAACCAGTGCTGCCAGCCCACCAGCAGCATTTGATTTACCAGCCCTGGGCACACTCAGTACACTGTACTAGGGTCTGACAAGTAAACCAAACCAGCCAATCATGGAGTCACTAATCCATACATCAATTTAACATAGAGAGCATATGCACTGTAGCACTGATCAGCAGTGGTAAAGTGCCCAGAGTCATAAAACAGCCAACAATAGTTCACAAAAAATACAGGAGGAAGGCAGAAAATTCAGGGATTACCCTGCAAAAAGGGCCAAGTCCAACAGCAGGGAACTGATCAGAGCCAAAAGGAACAGTAGCACTGATAGAGAATTTATGGGAGAAAAATTACAAATGTGTAAGAGATTTGAAGAAACAGGAAATACCAATAAGGTGATTCAATCTGCAGTGGAGAAAGTGAATGAACTACGAAGATCTGATTTATTACTTCCAAAGCAAGGGGAAGCTGAGCAGGTTGAGAATCAGATTAGGTTCACAACCACGTATTCTAACCAGGCGTATAAAATAAGAAATATACTGAACCACAACTGGCATATTTTAAAAACCGGTGCAGTCCTGGAAAAATATGTATATGAATCGCCTCAAATTACCTTCAGAAAAGGGAGATCCCTTAGAGATGAACTGAGTCGTAATATGGTGACATCTCATACAGCTGTGAACCCACGCCAGAATGCAGAGGGATTTGTATGTTGTATGCGCTGTAAGGCATGTGCTAATAGCAAAAACTGCACCAGAGTGAAGGTACCTAATAGCAGGGATTTTACAATCAAAGGGAGCTTTGATTGCAACACTGAGTTCTGTGGATATTGTTTGATCTGCCCCATAAATATTATATAGGGAGCATAAATATTATATAGGGAGCACGATACATAGAGCCAAAAAAAGAATCCTAGAACATAAACCAGCTACACAAGGCAATAACGAGCAATATCCAGTAGCACGTCACTTTAAGGCTCTTCATGGCCAGAAGGACAAGTTGTTGACCTATGTAATTTTAGATGCGGTAAGACCACAGAAGAGAGGGGGAGATAGATAACGTCAATTGAGAATTTTAGAGTCCAAATACATTATTGATTTTGAGACAATTGCCTATCCACGTGGGTTAATTTAGATCATTACCTGAATATGTATTTATAGAAGACAGAACATGAATGCTAGAGCTGGTTAGAAGCACAGGTTACCAAACTGATAAGAGAAGTGTATTATATAGAAGGTATCCTTTCTGACATATGATTAAGTAAAATCCTATTTTAAATTGTAAATACATTTTTTATTTAATATTTTTCTTTTTCTTTTCTGTTTTTGCAAATAGGAACAAGCTCCATCTGGAGGCAACTTTACAACTTTGTAGCAAGGCTCATAAGCAAGTTTTGATCAATGTAATGAGATATCATTCTAGAAGGTCGAATACCATGTAAAGTATATTTATGCCCACTGGGGCGGGATTGATGAGAATGTAAATTAGTTGAACTATATTTTTATACTCCCACTTGGGCCGAATAAGCTAATGGGTATTGGAGTTGATCAACCACAAGTGCTTTTTTGGGTCATATGCAATCATGTTAGTAGACGTGTCATTTATACTATTTAAATTGTATGCAGTGAATAGGTTGTTTGGGCAACATCAAGATACAACATGATTGGAATTGATGCTGTGTAAACGAGGATTTATTCCTACAAACAGTAGAATGAATTTAAATGTTTAATATGTCAGTATTATTAACAATGTGTGCATTTATACTTTATTTGAAGAAATGAAGGTATGCGAAACACGGGATAAGATATTACAAAATGGTGTTCACAAATTCGGATAACAATATTCTAAGAACGTGGCTGTTTGTTCTTGTTTGCTCAATTTGTATTTTTATATGAAATGCAATTCAAAATTTCAGACTGTGTGCAATATCCATTATGATAACATTTGCACTTGCACTTTATTTGTAATACAATAAATTTGATGGATCAATTGCGCAGGTTTATAATACCAGTAACCTCTATTGCGGCAGTTATATTTGACACGTGCACTGTATTTAAAATGTATGAAGTCTTGCGAATTTGTATGTATAACATTACAATATGGCGCCAATGTCTCATAGCCAGTATTGCGCTTGTCCACTTTTTATGTTTAATCACTATTGTATGTAAACGGAAGTGAAGCAATGCTTGCCATACTGTGAACAAGCCAAAAGGCGAAGCGTGTTGGTAGAGGGCTGACTTTTCTGCAATAAAATGAAGTTTAGCATCCTGGAGTGCTCTGAACTTTTTCTTTCATGAGAGGAAAGCTGATGCTATGTTGAGGATTTCTGGAATCCGTTCAGGACCACTGCGAGGTCAAGCCCCACACTACCGGACTTTTGTGAGAGATATATATTCTTTTTTTTTTTTCAGGGATCTCCAGCCTTTTCACAATTGAGAGATATTTCTGATCTATGAAAAACATCCTGAGCTACTACCTTGTACATGGATTCTGAGCTACTGCCTCGAATATGTACTAGATACTCGCATATCAAGCCACTTAAACACTGCAGATGGAGCACCCAGTCCTGATGCATTAAGCAAACTCCATTAATGACAAAAGAGCTGTCTGGTAATAATTGTGTATCTATGTGATCCGCAAGAACCAGTGTTGCCCATTTATTCTTCTTTGTGAATTATCTGTGAGCGGTGTTCCTATGGTTTTGTTGTTTCTTAGTCATGCAATACATTGGGTAGACAATATCCTCATTATGAGAGCAAGGGCTCAAAATACTTCAATTTTCTGGCTAATTGTCCTAAACCCTTCAGTTGATGTCTAGAAACTGGCACTACCGATTTAAGAATAGGTACCTGAACACTTCATAGTGCTCTTCAAGTAAGCATACATCTGCAAGCATTCCCATTTCCATACCTCTCACGCAAATATGAAACACAATCTAATAAATGAGGAAATTGCTTTAGGAAGTTAAGTACCTCTAAATGAACAAAGAAGAGGACGAAATAAGAACAGAAAAGGGAGAGAAAGAAAAAAAAGAAAAATAACTTGAAGGATAGAAAATATGAAAAAGGAAGCTGGAAAGACGGGTAGGAAAGATTGAAGGGAGGAAGAAAGAATATGGGAACAGAAAACAGGGAACATGGGAAAGAGAAAAATGATGGGAGGTAAAGAAGGGATAAAGAAATTAGGGTAACAGAAGTTGCTAAACGTATGAAGGAAAAAGAGAAAAAAGGAACAGTACAGAGAAAGGAAACTTGGAGAGAAGGAATAAAGGAGAGAAGAAAAAGCTAGCGGGACCAAAGAAGAAAGGCAAAATAAATAGGAGTTAAATGGAACAGAAAGAGAGAAGAAAACTAAGCAGAGAAGGAGAAAGAAAAAATGGCCAAAGTAGATGAGATCGAAAGGAACAAAGTGAAGATGTAGAAAAGAAAAAGATGGAAAGGAAGAGTGAGTTGACAGTAATTTGAAGGTGGTGTGCTAAGGTAAAATGTAAGTTATAAGTAACACTGTCTATGTAGGTGTGCGATTTATAGTACTTAGAAGGTACTGTGTAATTTCAAAAAGTTATATCTATACATTTAGAATTTCTAATGTTTGTGTAGCTTAAGTATGGTTTGTCTGGGAAGAATAAATACAGATTACCTAACTATAACGTCTCTCTAATCTTTGATTTTTTTCATGGAATTTCAATGGTTTTTATGTTTTTAATAAAAAATGTGTTTCAAATCAAAGTATTGAGTGTTATTTATTAAGGTCTTGGTAATTTGGGTGCCATTTAGTAAAATGAGGGATCGTCTCGTACAGCTGAGTGATGTGGAGTATTGTATAGTGAAATTGAGTTCAGTGTAGTAAAATGTAGTGGAGTAGAGTGGGAAACTGTGGTAGAGAGAAGTTGTATGGAGAACAGTAGTGTGTTTTACAGTGGAGCTGCGTAGAGTGAATGATCGGACAGTGGAGTAGAGCGAGATAAAGGAGTTAAATGTTCAGTGGATTTACATAACATAGTGTGGAGTGAAGTATAACAGTGAATTAGCTTGTCATGGATTAGTGGCATCTTGGCCCTGCTTGCCCAAGAAACTTTAGGCCTATATCTTTGTTGCCAATGTTCGGGAAAACATATCAACCAGCATCAACCAGCATCTCGCTAAGCATCTAGAAGATAATTTGCTTCTGGATGAATCCCAGAACGGATTCCGGCTGAAGCATAGTACGGAATCAGCGTTATTATTGTTCACTGAAAAAGTAAAAAGAATCCTAGACAAGGAAGGATTGGCATCTATCATCCTCCTCGACCTGAGTGCAGCATTTGATACGGTAGCCCATGAGGCCCTGGCACTTAGATTGAGAGAAATTGGAGTACGGAATACTGTTCTATAATGGATTTTGCCATTAGAAAAAAAAGATTATTCCAGTTTTGGGAACTACCAACCCGTTACTCGGAGGTGGTCCCTTAGAAGTGTGGGATCCCATAGGATTCCGCTCCTCAGCCTGACTCTTTCTAATATCTATTTTAGACGTTTTTCACCTCCATTGTTAAGGAATTCGTAATGACTATTGTCTCCTATGCGGATGATATGCAGCTTGTCATCTCCCTCGCCCCAAATGAGGGTGCCCAGCCGAAGTTAGGTCCATGCCTTGAGAAAGTGACCCATTGGATGGCAAGCTGTTCATTGAAATTAACTTGAGACAAATTGAATTGATGGTACTGAGAAAAAACCCACTCCCATTGATAATGCTTGGTTGGCCGTGCAGTCTAGAAACTCCACCCACTCCATCATCCCCGATAAAAAGCTTGGGAATGTGGTTGGACAGCTCTCTGTTGATGGAAAACAAAGCCAAAAAATTTACAAGCTCATGCTTCGCCATGTTGAGGACATTGAAGAAATTATGGATTTACTGCCCACTGTTTGCAGAGGAGCGGTAGTCCAGGCACTGATGTCTCCAAGCCTGGATTAAGATAATTCTCTATACCTAGGCTCCCCTAAAGCAGTTTAAAAAGGCTTCAAGAGCTACAAAAAGCCTCAGCTAGAACCATCTACAAGTTACCCAAAGGTTCCTCTGCCAAGAAAGCCTTGATTTCTTCACACTGGCTTCCTGTGAAAAGCTTAAACTTAAGGCACTATGGACCAGATGTAGGACCCTTACATTTTGCGACTCGCTAATTGTGTCACTTTTTGACTTGCAAATTGCGACTCGCAAAATGCAATGTACAACAGTGTCACAGCGATTCCTAATGGGGTCGCAAGTTGCCTGCCTCATTAATATTCATGAAGCAGGTGCAATTTGCGACCACATTAGGAATAGCTCGCACTCCCTGGGATGGAGGCCTGCTTGCGTCAGCAGACCACCACGTCTGTGGCTGCTTTCTAAATAATTAACACCATACACAGGGTCTGGGCTTACTGGCAATAAGGACAAGCCTCACCAGAACAATGATAAACCAAGAAAAATACCAATATTGCCACCTTATTTGAACACTGGATCTCGAGTGATCTCTCGAATGACTGAATGAAGCAGTAATTCTCAATGAACCATATTTCAGAATGAATCAGTTTTTATTCTAAACTTAGATGCATGTATCAATTCAGTATGCAATTTTCGTTTTTTGATTAATGGAACATTTTTTTAGTTCCACACTGAGCACAGATATTAAAGCAATTGACAGTAAGTACAAAACATAATTTGACCACAAAATCACAACTAACACTCATCATTCATACCACACAAAACAGTCAAGATATAATACATTTATTTACAATCTATACAATATCACAGTTGTAATACAAACACAGCATTGGAAATGAATAAGTACACAACGTTATTAGTTTTTGAAATAATCAAAGGTTCCTAATGCCGGATGGAAGAGGTCGAATGGAGAACGAGAGTCTATCAGAGGGGTGGACAAAACCAGCTACCTCACCACGCTACATTGAGAGAAAAGGGCAAATCCTACCTCTTAGTGGAAGACTTTGCTTTTGTGGGTCTCACTGTTGGATAAAAAAATGGGGTGGATTTTAAAAAAACTCTACAGAGAGGATGCCAGGGAGGCAGTTAGTAATCTCAACATGAACATTCACTCGTGTCTACTTACATCGTGTTGCGCCTACTGCGGCCGTTTGTTGAACTGGAAGGACCAGGTTGGTGCGAAAAGCTGGGGGATAAGGAAATGGCTTGTGAGCTTAATTTGAGGGGGGGCGAGCCACTCTGTCTCTATATGGTGTGGATTTAACGGAAAGGGGGGGCACTTACTTTTGTATGTTGAGCGCAGGGATTTCAATTGTATCTCTGGTTTCGTGGAGTGAGTCAGTAGCGTGCTCCTGTTTTCCTGTCAGTGAAATGGAGCAAGTATCAGATATCTGAATTGCGTGAAAAGATCGCCGAATTTGCAGTGGTTTACTTGCTTATGTTAACATTTTACCTGTGAGCGTCGTGTCCGCTGTCTTCATGGGGGGGTCTGCACTCGTCGATCTCTGTTCAGTAAGTCCAGTGACCGGCCCAGCTCCTGCATCTGCTGCGCCAGTACTGAAGAAGGGAATCTATTCCAGCACAAACAGATATCGTGGAAACATGACAAATTTACAAATTGTAAATCTAAGTTCGTCGTGTACGGAATCAAATGCCCTTGTGACAAAATTTACATAGGCAAAACAAGCCAAGAGGTGAGATGCCGCATAACCCAGCACAAATCACGCATCAAAAAGAATGTGCTAACGGCCCCATTGGTTAATCATTGGATCAATCACAAACACACAGTTGACGATTTAACATGGACAGTAATTGCAAAAATTGAGAAAGATCCCAGAGGCGGAGACATAGAAGAGAAACTGTCTCGCACGGAAGCAATGTTAATTGTCAAATTCAACTCTGCCATAAACGGACTTAATGAACTTTCCGAACTATATCGCCTCTAATAGGCTAATGATCACGCAAAGACCGAGATTCAGACTGCTGTTTCCTTGAGAGACCGTGGCCCACGGCCCCATATACTCCTGACACCAAAAGCGGCCCGTTTCCATGACAACGGGCGAAAGAACTACAATCCCCAAAATCCCCCGGGCAACCAGGAAGTGAATTTAGACTCAAATGAACACGAGAGCGAAGTTACCGACTGGATGGTGCCGGTCACTGGACTTACTGAACAGAGATCGACGAGTGCAGACCCCCCCATGAAGACAGCGGACACGACGCTCACAGGTAAAATGTTAACATAAGCAAGTAAACCACTGCAAATTCGGCGATCTTTTCACGCAATTCAGATATCTGATACTTGCTCCATTTCACTGACAGGAAAACAGGAGCACGCTACTGACTCACTCCACGAAACCAGAGATACAATTGAAATCCCTGCGCTCAACATACAAAAGTAAGTGCCCCCCCTTTCCGTTAAATCCACACCATATAGAGACAGAGTGGCTCGCCCCCCCTCAAATTAAGCTCACAAGCCATTTCCTTATCCCCCAGCTTTTCGCACCAACCTGGTCCTTCCAGTTCAACAAACGGCCGCAGTAGGCGCAACACGATGTAAGTAGACACGAGTGAATGTTCATGTTGAGATTACTAACTGCCTCCCTGGCATCCTCTCTGTAGAGTTTTTTTAAAATCCACCCCATTTTTTTATCCAACAGTGAGACCCACAAAAGCAAAGTCTTCCACTAAGAGGTAGGATTTGCCCTTTTCTCTCAATGTAGCGTGGTGAGGTAGCTGGTTTTGTCCACCCCTCTGATAGACTCTCGTTCTCCATTCGACCTCTTCCATCCGGCATTAGGAACCTTTGATTATTTCAAAAACTAATAACGTTGTGTACTTATTCATTTCCAATGCTGTGTTTGTATTACAACTGTGATATTGTATAGATTGTAAATAAATGTATTATATCTTGACTGTTTTGTGTGGTATGAATGATGAGTGTTAGTTGTGATTTTGTGGTCAAATTATGTTTTGTACTTACTGTCAATTGCTTTAATATCTGTGCTCAGTGTGGAACTAAAAAAATGTTCCATTAATCAAAAAACGAAAATTGCATACTGAATTGATACATGCATCTAAGTTTAGAATAAAAACTGATTCATTCTGAAATATGGTTCATTGAGAATTACTGCTTCATTCAGTCATTCGAGAGATCACTCGAGATCCAGTGTTCAAATAAGGTGGCAATATTGGTATTTTTCTTGCTTTCTAAATAAAGCATTTTTTTTAAATGCATCCCGTTTTCCTAAAAGGAAAATGGGATGCATTTAAAAAAGAAAAATTAAATGTTTCGGTTTCATTTTTTAAGAGTATATTTTCGCACACACTTACAAAGGGGAAGGGGTACCCTGGTGACCCATTCCCATTTGCGAGTGGCTTACCACCTATTTGAAGTAGGTGGTAAGCTGCGAGTGATTTGCAATTGCAAATGCGGTTGCATAATAATCATACATTGCAGTTAAACTCACTGTTAGGAAGCGACGCCCTTGGCACGCCCCTTCATGATAGCAAGTCGCAAACCAAATTTTGTGAGTCTGTAATAGGTTACAGACTTGATTTTCTTAGTGGATTAAACCCAGATCTGTGACTGGGGGTGAATGTTTTACCATTGTGCAACATTCTGTCCATCAATTGTTGTTTTTGCATTTGTCACCCCGAGTGGGACGGGTATGCTCAGATGTGAGTCCCGTGCTCTCCATGCCACTGGAATCAAGCTATCCTGGCTGATGACGGCTGACAGTCAGAAACCGGTCCTAGGATGCTTGATTCCGGTCCAGGGAAGACATGGTTGGCAGTTCGGGCTGGACTGTTCCCATGAGGCACAGGGTCAAGACTGATTTACATATGGCCATGTCTGAACTGGGATGGTGTGGTGAGCAAAATAACCATGGATTAAACCCAGATCTGTGACTGGGGGTGAATGTTTTGCCATTGTGCAACATTCCGTCCATCAATTGTTTTTGCATTCAAGCAGAAACCTAGCACCCATTTAACAAAAACTACTACGTAACCAATTAGCATACCAGCATCTCCTACGGAACACTTAAGTATTTAGGTGACGAGAGACATGTGACTGCTTATCAAGGTAAGAGAATGGGAGACACTGATTTTGTGGTTTTTATGGAATGCTTGATTCCAGAGGTTGCCCGTTTGAGCTCGGATTTTGAGTGATGGCAGTAAATCTCTTAAACCGGGAATCAACGATTGCTTGAAAACACTCTAAGAAAATCAAAAAAGGACGTGGTTTTTCCAATGTACTTGTTTCTTCACGACAAGGTTTTCTTTTTGAATGGATGTATGTTATAAGAATTACCTATTGGATGGGTTGTTTGTTCTGTCAATCAAAATGCTTCAATGTGAACTGTGGTTTAAATTTGATATTAGAGAAGTTTTATCGAGGCGCTAAATGGGTGAAATTAAACGAACTACTTTCAATTTATAAAAGATTAAAGTAGGATTATAAATGTGATATTATCAGGAACTTTGGTTTATATACATTTTCTATTTAATACACGTACTGAGTTCTTCTATGGTTTTAGAGCTGGTAAGGTTACCATTGAACAAGGTCTAAATCTGGCATTAATAACAGCAAAGTATACCCAGGCCAAAAATAGAAATTTGTTTGTAACCTTTGTGGATCTAAGTCCCGCATTTGACTGCGTGGACCATGAGATCCTCTGGCTAACACTCTCCGATATAGGTCTGGATAAACATATTCTTACATTTGTCAAAGAACGTTATAATGGGGCTGGCGCTCGCGTCAGATATGGTAGGAGGGGTGAGTTTTCAGATCTGTTTCAGATTCATAGAGGAGTAAGGCAGGGGTGCATTTTGGCACCCCTGCTCTTCACCCTATACATTAATAAGGTAGGACAACACCTCACTAAAGATTATCATGATTATCCCACAGTTAATGGACAGCTATACCTTTCCTCCTTTACATGGACGACGCGGCTATTATGTCGCAGACAAGGGTTGGCCTTCAAAGAGCAGTGGAAAAATTCTCCGAATTTATGAAAGTCAGAGGCCTCCGCGTAAATGTCTCAGAAACATATACCATGTCTTGCGGAACAGGGTACAGAAGGATACCCTGCCCAATCTTTTTGGACGGCAATAAGATTGAGTCTACCGATAGATTCTCCTATCTTGGTATAAACTTCGAGAGGAGGGGTTCATGGCGGGAGGCTGTAACCACCAGGGGTCTTGCGTTTTCAAGAGCTACGGGCGCCCTAATACATTTTGCAAAAAGGCTGGGTGGTAGACCAGTCAGAGAACTTTTACAGATATACAAGGCTAAATGTATCTCGACTGGCACTTATGGGGCAGGCCTTTGGGGGATTGAGCAGGTGGACCACATTCAACGGACTGAAAATCGTTTTCTTCATTATCTACTGGCAATCCCTAAGGGCATCGCAACATATGTGGTTCATAATGAACTTGCTCTCCCATACGTATCAGATATTATAAAATCTGCCCCTGTTCTTCTGTGGCATAATGTCTGGGTAAATAAAGAGACTACCCTGAACAGAGAGGTACTAAAGGATTGCTTGGCCCTAGATGGAGCGGGTAATATTAAATGGCTTAGATATGTCAAGGAGCTGTTGAAAGAAATTGGGCATTTAGAATTTTTCTCAAACCCTGCGACTATGGAGAAGGTGTCCAGAATAAGTTTGAAAAAACTTCTCTTTCGACATCTAGAGAGTAATAGATGGCGGGCAGAAAAGGCCAAAAGTACTGTTATAGAACATCATTTGGTTACTACGGCCGAGGGGATACAACAATATCTCTTGATAGGATCCTCCCCTTATAATCATATGCTTCTGACCCGTTTTCGTACGGACACCTTTTACAGAATAATTACTTTTCCAAACTGTAATGACTGGTCAAGAGATAAAAGAACTTGCCCATGCGATAATTTATCGTACCAGTCTAATATCCACTGTATCTTTTTCTGCATTTTTTACAGCTACCCGAGGGAAAGACTGTTAAAACCTCTACTTAAATCATGGGGTCTGCGAACCTGTAGAGGAGCCTATCACAAATTAAAAACCTTGGACAATGTATATACCATTGTAGTTGTAACTACCTTTTTAAAGGCGATTGTAAGATTCAGGAATTTGATGTAAACATGATATAATTGAAAGGGTGTAGACATTATAATGAGCATCTTTTTGATGAATTTTTTAATTTAGAAAGCTGAAGAATGCTAAGATGACTATGTCTTATTGAGTATTTTATCCTTTTAAAATTACTTTTAAAGATTGTATTTGATATGCTTGAAAACTTCCATTTATATGCTGTTTGCTTTTATTTTTTACAAACTGAATAAAGCTATCTAAAGGTGAAAAAGGTGAGTTCTTCAATATATGAAGATAGTCACTTACCTTGGTAAGTCCCAAGCTACTTAAATACTTAAAAGCAAACTAAAGGATTTATAGTACAATCAAAAAGACGGCACTTGTGTGCTTCTTTATATTTAAAAATTCTCTATTGTCCTTCCTCCGGTTTCTTTAGGTGGTCCCAATTTTGGAACATCAAATATTACTCAATACTTAACTCTTGTTACTGCAAACCAACATATGAATAAATAGGTGGGAATTATTGGTGACTGAAATTCATTTTTAATGAATTTTTGAAAGGTCTTATGGGAAAAATGTACAGGTATTATTATTTTCTCGCTCAGGTTTGTCATTTTCATTTCATGAAGCTTTATTCGGTTCATATAAGACAATGACCATAAAAGCACACAGCAAAATGTGTTATAAAATACAGAAACAGATTAAAAGAAGTAAATATTTAAAATATCATGCTATTTCTAAAGTAAACAGATTTACAAATAAAAGTAGCAATATAAAAACATTTGTCCGGTGAGTTCATATTATAAATCAGCCTCATGGCATCCTCCACGTTACTAATTCCATACTTTATAAACATAGGTTTCAGATATGCGACCCTTACATTCAGAAAAAGAGTACAAATTAGCATAAAGTGCAGCGTGCTTTGCTGTGAACGCCCGTCACATGGGCACGGCCCAACAGGGTGCTTTTTAGGCTGTGGAAAGGCCACCAGAACGTGGGCCGTACCAAATCTGAGTCTGGTTAGAACAAACCTATGGGCAGGTCTTGTTACCGTGCTCAAGTATAGCTGAAATCCGTCACTTTCAATGTATTTGTTATAAAGGTGGACTGTGGTAAGGCAACAGTTGACCACTAAACATTTCTGGGTTCTATACACCATAAAGGCATTTTTCAAATCCGATTTGGAGATGTTACCTGCAGAACATGGTTCTACCAATATGTTAAGCCCGAAGATGTCCCGCAAACTGTCTACAACATACTTCAGCCAGGGTATCTTGGTGTAATTCTGCAGATCAAGACAGTCCTTGATGACGTTTTGGTTAAAAACTGTCTTGTCCTTCCTCCAGATCGCACGCCATATCATCAGAGGCCTCAGCGAAATGAGGTCGCCTAAGTAGGCGACACCCAGTTCCCTGTGATTCAGATCAGTAGGGGCAGAGGTGGGTAAGCAAAGAAGTTTTTTAAGGAAGGTATTCTCTTCCCTTTGCACGGAACCTGCATTAGAATAACCCCACAACCCTGCCCCATATAACGCAATTGAGACGCTCTTTGCTTTGTAAATCAACATCATGCCCTGATCCGTCTATCGTCGAGTTTGGAGGCGAATTTAAATATACCATAGGCGCTATTTGCCATCTTAGTCCTAACATTTGAAAGTTCTTGGGACCAGCTACCGTTGCGCGTAAAGACAACGCCCAAATAGCAAAAGGATTCCACTTGCTGCACTTTCACCCCTTCAATGAAAAAAGCATGCTTTTTGTTGTATTTAGAACCAAAAATCATTGTATGGGTTTTAGTCTTATTAATTAACAGCTTCCTTTCCCTTATAAAATCAGAGAACCTATCCATCAGGCGCTGTAGACCTATAGGGGTCCGCGATAGTAGCACAGCGTCATCAGCGTAAAGCAGGACTGGCACACCTGACCCGTTAACCTGTGGTGCATCCGCCCCAACCAATTTTAAAATGGAATCCACAGCATTAACAAAGAGGGTAAACAACAGTGGGGCGAGAACACAGCCCTGCCTGATTCCGCGCTTTACGTTAAAATTTGGGGTACACTCTCCATTTACCCCATACCGCACACAGGCTTGCATCTTTCCATATAGCCTGGCTAAAAAGATGATAATGGCCTCCGGTGCACCCAGTTCTAACAGGACTGGCCATAGGATAGAGTGGTCTACCAGGTCAAATGCACTACTTAGGTCGGCAAAGCAAAGATATAGGGTACCAGGCTTCGCCTTTGTATACTTGCCGATCAAGAGTTCTAAATTAAGGCACTGATCTAGTGTTCCTCGGCCTCTCCTAAAGCCATACTGGGAGCTTGCAAGGATCCCCTTCTCCTCAGCCCAAGCTTCCAGCCTGGCCAGCAGCACTCTGCTCATGACCTTCACCGAAGAGTCGAGCAGGCTAATTGGGCGATAGTTACTCGCTGTTGACTTGTCCCCCTTCTTATAAATGGGAACAATAATGGAGTCTCCCCATGTAGGCAGAATCGAGGTCGTCACCGCAGCGTTAAGGACCAAGGTGAGAATAGGTCCCCACAGCAGCGGAACGGCCATATACCCATCAATGGGGACACCATCAGGCCCTTGCGCCTTGCCCCCCTTGCTGGCCGTAATACTGTTTTCGACCTCACCCAGGGTAATGTCTAACAGGACTATAGGCCAACAGCTTTGTTCTCCCTCGTTGGCACCACCACCATGAAATATAGCCGAAAAGTGGGATACCCATGCCTCGCAGCTAACATTGGATGCAAGATGTGGGGCTTTCTTGTCCCTAAGAAAGGGGGAGTTAACTGTGGACCAAAACAGGCAGCTATCGGTAGTCTCTGCAGACCTAGACAAACTGTCCCAAGCTTCCTGCTGTAGCTCCCTCTTCCTTTTGGAGAGTGCCATTTTATAGTCACGTCTCAAAAGTATAACTTGGTTCTGGTCCCTCGGCCTGAGTGTAAGGGCCTGTCTGAGTTGGGTCAGGAGGGCTGTACAGGCATGGTCAAACCAGCCCTTTTCATGGACAGAATTACCTGGCCTACGTCCTGTAAATAAGGTATCAATAATCTTACTGATATTAACAAAGTTGTTCAAAATGGCAACAGGCACGCTGCCTGCTGCCAGAATGCCGTTAATGTCTGCTAAGCAGTTTGAAATGATTAAAGGCATTACTATTATTGATTTATCCCCACTCCACCTTAACCTGGTCCCGTTTGGCCTATGTGGCTCAATGTTGACCAGGGTTCTTGTCACACACTGATATCTACGTTTCCAGGACTCCACTCTCAATACGATATGATTGTGATCGCTTAGAGTCGGGTCCTCGGTTACCAAGGTCCTGCAGTGTGGTACAATGCTGGATGAGACCATAACATGATCAATGTTGGAGTTGGTGTTCCTGCCGGTGTATGTAGGAATGATTTGGCTATTATGATCTGTCGCTGGTTGTAATAGTTCTAAATCATAACTTATCATGATGTTGTTAATAGCCTCCCCGTAAGTGTTGTGTGGGAAGTGGGGTGTATTCTCGCCGCTATTATTTAGAACCCCACATGCCCTAGAATTCAACAGCGAACATGTCGGAGAATTAAAATCACCTAACCAAATGTAACTAAAAACACATTTTGCTTCCGCTTCAAGCTTCAAGAGGGCACTTTCCAGTTCCTCAATAACCTTGTGCCGTGAATTATAAAATATGTTATTGTAGAAATGTATTAAAAGCAGCTCTTCTGAGCCTTCTTGCTGATTTACCCATAACATTTGAGAATGGCTTCCTACTGTTATATATTTAACAACGCATAACATCATATATACAGATAATAATACTAGCAAACCTCCCTTGGCCCTGCCATGCCGTGACTCTGAGGCGTCCAAGTTATAACAAACAAACCCTTCAAAGCTAGGTTTTGTGGAACACCAGGTTTCTTGGAAGCATAGAATATCATATAACCTGATCGTATCCACCCAGCCCAACTTTTCCCCTTTGGATGCCCATCCAGCTATGTTCCAGCTGACAATAGATATACCCTCAATAATACAGCTTTTGGGATGATCAAGGGCATTACCACAGCTGGCAACGTCTAAACAGGATGCAACCTCAGCTGGACTAACATTGGTATCCTTAATACGTGTTAAGGACTGAGCATTTGCCGCACTATTTACAACAGAAACAGGTTCAAGCCCGTTCCCGGAGCACAGTATAGGAGTGGCTACCCACAGATCTTCGGAATCCATGCTGGTCCAGTTCGGATTTCCATCCTGGGAATTTAAAGATATATTCGGGCGGGGCCTACTGACCTTTGGATGTCAATCATTCAGGTCCAATGTACTCAAGGCTAGATACCTATTCTGTGTCGGGATCTCAAAAGTTGGACACTGACTAGAGCTGGGAGGCCTACTTCGGTTACTAAGGTGAGGGACCTTACAGAGGTGGTTATAAAAGTATCCTAGTGGGTGTACACGTACACCATTCTCATCCGGTGTTAGGGAGGCTGCTCTGAGTAAAACAGTTGCAACGCGTTGAGGGTGTTTGAAGTTAACAATGACACACTCGCCCCTACAGGATTTCCTGGCGTTACCTATCCAATTTACCCTTCTCGTTGTGAGTATTTGGTCAGAGTAATTTGTTGGAAACCCGCAATGCCTGTTCAGCCAGGAAACTGTCTTTATTTTGATTGAATCATGTGATTCCTGAGGGGGTTGGGTCAAGTTATGATCAAGGGGCGGGACATTAGAAAGCACAACTACATAGGGTGCACAGTCTGGTGGGAGATTAGCAGAACGGGTTTTCCTAGGTACTGGGGCTGATACCCCCACCTTATTAGCTGGTGCCGTTGTAGCTTGGTCTGTTTGTATATATCCGCCCACAGGGCCTAGCCCAACTATTTCATTAATACTAGACCTCCCCACAGTTAGCTTCTGTACATTATTGCTGCGTAATACATCCCTCTCTAAGGGCCTAGGGCTTTCTTTATTGCCAGTGTGGGCACCCAAAAGATTACCCAGTCTGGACACTTCGGCGGTCAATAGGTCTAGCTTGTCCACTAAAGGCTTAACGATAGTATCTAGCTTAACTTCTATCATATTGACTAATAAATCAAATTGTTCTGAGTTCATGTGAGTTCCACTGTTTTTGGTCATGGTCTCCTTATCATGAACAGGGCTCCTGGGTACAGTTTCAGATCTTTTCTTGCAATGGTTTCCCCCTCGCTTATACTGTGCTTTCCTGCATGCCCTCACTGCTCTCTTGACCGAAGAACGCCATGATGGTGTATCCAAGGAAATATCCTGCAGGTCCTGAACAGAGACATCCTGAGCCGGTGCTGGTGTTTCCCGGCGATACCTTTAATGGGACATTGATAGTACAGGGGGGGTCCGGAGATGTTACAATACTGTCTATAGAGGACGTAGGAGGTAGGGCTGGGGGAATTTCCCGACCCAGCGATTTTCGTCGATCATGATTAATCATGCTCACAACTTTAACTAAATAGTTATCCATGATTGATTTCTGTTTGGACATTACTGCAACAGATAGATAGTCCCAAGATCGTTATAGTCGGAGCAACAAACAGTAGGCTCGGCGCAGCGATAGTAAGGGTCAGTTCTAAAAATCCTTTTACGTTAAAATACAAGGTTAAAAATGAGAACGAAGAGATTAATCCACTTAGCTGTTGATTGGGTAGTGTAGCGGCAGTCAAGGGGGGTGGCCCAGCCCAGCCTCGTCCTGACCCGGACTGTCCGCCCTTTGTCCGGGCTTCGTCCGGCTCCGTCCCGCGATTGCGTCCCGCGTTGCGTGAGCAGGATGATGTTATAATGAGTCGATGTGTGTGGGCGGACTTCCGCACAGGTGGACTCTCGCACGGACTCCTGGTTCCTGGAGTCCAGTGCGGCGTGCTCGCTTAGCCCCCACAGGTACAGCTGTCGCAGGCACAGCCTCAAAGCCCTCGACGTAGCTCCCCTCCCTGGGAGACCGCAGTTCTGCTGGCAGTAGGCTCAAACAACAAAGCTCAGGTTTGTCTAAAAGCACATTATCTTCAAAAATCCAAACCTAACTAAAATCTTTAAGTAAACTAAAGGAATTGTATTACAATTTAGGAGACTGCACCTGTGTGCTATTGTATATTTTAAGAATCTGTTGGTAAAGTATGTTATTTTCCTTCTTTCATTGTCTTTAGGAAAACCTTACTTGGAAAACATCTAATGCCACTTACATTTTAATGCTCATTTCTGCATATCAACAGGTGACAAAATAGGTGAGACTTAATGATGATCGAAACACTCATATTTGTGTGGTCATATCAGATGAATTTTAACTGGTACTAATATAAAAAATATATATATTTTGCTCAGGACTTTTTAATGCACATTACCGGGAGAGAGATCTGATTATTATCGAAAAACTGAAGGAGATATATTTATCTCTCGAGTATTATCAAGGTGAGGAATTATCATGGGTCATAGAAATACTTTAACTTCTTGGGGAGTATTTATCTCCCCATCCACTAAAGACTAAGGGCCAGATGTAGGTAAAACTTATTTACCGATTCTTAATTACCGAATTTTACCGATTCGGTAATTAAGAATCGGTAAATAAGAAGTGGGGGTATGTAGGAACATCCAGATGTTCCATTTACCGAATCGTTAAGAATCGGTATTTACCGATTCGGTAAATACCGACCGGTAATGCTCCATTCATTCCTATGTGCTTTGAAGCCCATAGGAATGAATGGGGCATTACCGGTCGGTATTTACTGTTTCGGTAAATACCGATTTTGACAAGGGTGCAGGGGGTGTCACTTTGACACCCTCTAGCACCCCCACAAAAGGTTCAGGGGCCATATGGCAGGCATATCTGCCCTAAGGGCAGGTCTGCCTGTCATATGGCACAGGTGTGCATGCACACATGTGCATGCACACCTGAATCGGTATTTTAACATCAAATACAATTTGATGGTAAAATACCGATTTTGTAGGCCTTGTGGGACTCAGAAGAGTCCCACCTACATATCAATTTTACCGATTCTGTAAATATACCGGTCGGTAAATTTACCGACCGGTATATTTACCGAATCGGTAAAATTACCGATTTTCCCTGTTTACCTGCCCCTACATATCAAATGCCAAATACCGGTCGGTAACGGCCGAATTCGGCCGTTACCGACCGGTAAAACCCTACCTACATCTGGCCCTAAATGTAGACTCTTTTCTTTAATCTTTGGCTTCTTCTCAATTCTTGCTCTAATGCATTTCCTTCTATCAATGTTCTTTCTTTTCATTGTTTGTGTATAAGAGCATATAACAATTGAATTTTAACAGTTGTAAGGGAAAGAACTTTTGTAAAGAAATGAATTTTTTGTTAATTGTAGGTTTTTCCTTTAGTAACTTTCAAATATTTTTTTATATCGGTATTGTGGTGAGTTGTTTTGTTTGTTTGGTGACAAATTTTACAAAAATGGTGTGTTTTTATATGTGAAGTTTGTGTAAAAGTTTAAAATTATATAGTGTTGGGTCTGTTTCATTTGTGATCCTTTTGTCATTTTCGTTTAATGATGTTTTGTATTTTTTAAATACGTATCTTGTCTGCCTGTTTCTTTATATATATATTGTTTTTTATATATAGTCTTATATATGTTTTTTGTCTGTTACTTCACAGCCCTGATGAAGTTCTGAGCACCTCTGTGTTTTAAGGAACGAGACGCGTTGGCTGTCATCTTGCAATAAAATTGAATTTGAAATAAAGGCGAATAGAAAGAAAATAATTTGGACTCCTTTGCATTATGTTTGGTGCACCTCCAATTGTGAAAAGTAAAGTGTAGTATGTTTAATAGAGAGTAGTTCTAGAGAGTGGAGCAGAGTGTCGTACAGTGGAGCCGCATGGAGAACAGGGTCAAGACTGATTTGGTCTAAACTGGAATGGCAAGGGAGCAAAAAAACAATGGATTTAGGCCCAGATCTCTGTACCCTGGTCAATGTATAACATTGTTAAGCATTCTGTCTATCAATTGATCTTTTTGCATTTGTCACCCAGAGTGGGACGGGTATGCCCAGACGTGGGTCCCGTGCTCTTCATGCATCTGGAGTCAAGCTAGCCTGGCTGATGAGAGGTGAAACCCTGAAACGAGTCCTAGGATGCTTGTTTCCAGTCCAGGAAGGACCTGACTTGGCAGTTCAGGCTGGACTGTTCCCGGTCAAGACTTATTAGCTTATGATTGGGTCTAAACTGGAATGGCATGGGGAGCAAATAAAGTATGCATTTAGGCCCAGATCTCTGTACTGGGGTGAATGTATGACATTGTTCAGCATTCTGTCCATCAATTGTTCTTTTTGCATTTACATAGAATCCAGTGGCATACACTGTAGTGGTGCGGAATACCGTCCAGTGAAGTAGTTTATAGTGGAATAGCGTACATTGAAATACTGTTCAGTCTAATAGTGTACAGTGGCTTGTAGGTGAGTGGATTGCCGTACTGCAGAAAAGAGTAGACTGGAGTGTCGTAAAGTGGAGTTGACTGGAGTGGCTTACAGTACAGTGTGATAAAGTGGAGTTCCATATAGTGGAGTTGTTTGCAAAGGAGTGGTGTCCAATGGAATAGCATAGAATGGAGTGTCGTAGAGTAGTTTGGTGTGCATTTGAGTGGCTTACAGTAAATGCCATACAGTAGAATAGCGTAGAGTCCTATGGCATACAGTGAAATAGCATATTGTTGAGTAACGTATAATGCAGTGGTGTAGGCTGGATTGGCGTCCAGTGGAGTTGCGATTACTGCAGTAGTGTACAGTGGAGTGGCATACAGTGGAGTAGCATGCATTGGAGTGCCATACAGTCAAATAGCATAGAGTGGAGTGTTGTAGACGGGATCTGCATATAGTGGAATAGTGTTGAGTGGAATAGCGTACATTGGAGTTGTGTATAGTTGAGTGGTGTACAATGAAGTGGCATACAGTGGAATAGCATATAGTTGAGTGGTCTATGGTGTAGTGCTGTACAGTGTTGTGGAGAACGTATGTACTAGAAATCTTGGAGGACTGTAGATTAAGGTGTGAAGAGTAACGTATGTCGGTGACTTGCTCTGCAATGTGTTTCTGTATATGAACTAAGCAAAGCGGGGTGATGCATGGTGGATTTGAGTAGTTTGGAAATTATTACATAAGTATTGTTTTGCTCTTGCTGCACTATGAGTGATATATTGGGCCTCGGTATACCACAGTAAGTTAGCGGCATACTGTGGTACATAGCAGTAACAAGGCAGTGTATATTTGGCTAATGTTTGCCTTTGCAAATTTAAAAGGCAGCTATAATCCTTTTAGTAGACTTTTGGATTGTTGTGGCATAGAGCCTAAAACATAGGTAAGTAGTAGGTTTTATTGTTGTTCCCAACCTATTACTTTTTTGTTTTACAGTGGAAATAGGTAT
Source organism: Lissotriton helveticus (assembly GCF_964261635.1). NCBI lineage: Eukaryota > Metazoa > Chordata > Amphibia > Caudata > Salamandridae > Lissotriton > Lissotriton helveticus. Next base: position 210,089,649 of record NC_136061.1, on the reverse strand, counting down.
GATAATGTTTTCTTATAATGTTCTAAATATTAATTTAACTAGCTATCACGGTAGCACCTAGCACATACCATGTTTTTTTTTAATAAAAATGTACTTTTGTTTGTAATTTTTTAAAGCAATGCTGTAATTTGTAGGTCTTGCCACAGTAATGTGTACACTTTTTTTGACATAAAATATGTAAAAAGAATTGTAAAGACACTGCATGTAGTACACTTTATTTGTGATATATTGTGCATTACACAAGCTACCACAGTACTACCAATGTAGTTCATCGGTACTCTGTAATATTTTTTTTTAATATATATATTTTTTTGTAAACAGATTTTATTGTTATTTGAAAACAAGGCAAGCAACATGTAGAATACCGTAGCAATGTAGTACATCAATACTTCGCATAATGGTAAATTACATTGGAGCTCGCCAGGGTAAACTTAGACCTCCCTCCTCCCCCAAGTCCCACCCTCTGTCAGTGCGCCCAAAATCAAACTTAAGAAGCTTTTCCTATATGAGTACCCTCCCGAACTCACAAATCCTCTTCAGTAGGGAATGCAAAGGGGGCAACATCTCAAGACAAACCCACGGCGAACCCTCTCCCTTGGTGTGCAGGTGCAATTGGTAGTGTGTCCTTAATCCCTGTCCCTGGCCAAAACGGTGATTGGGATACGCACTCCTCTTTATTGGGTTTTTACTAGAAGGTATATATAGGTAGGTGGTGCCCGTGGGGTTGAGCCCCCTGTACCAGGGTTGAAAACAACTGAATTGATTGCACTGTTCCCTCGAGAACAGTGTCTCCCCAGAGCACTCAATGTCAAGTTCAATAAGATATTTCAAAACACTTGAGCAAAGTTCAATTTGTCTTTTTAATTTTATCTTTGTCTCTTTTATATCATGATAATTCTCATGTTCTGGTAACTTTTAGCTCATTTGGCCCAATGCATTTCGGGCTGTAGCCCTTCCTCAGGGGCCATGTGCAATCCTGTAAGGTAATCAAGTACAGTTTCAAAATTACAATTCATTGTCATGTTTTGATGTACAACTTATTCATATTGCAACCTTTGCGAGCATGCAGGGAGAGAGAGATCACATTGTAAATATTGCTACTTAAGAATAAAAACAACTGAAACCGAACGTGATCATAAATTCATTGTCACATTGTGAATCGTGCTTTTTTAGAAAAAATGAAACGTGATCGTGACTATGTTACATGCTGGGAATTCAGGGTGTGTATAAATACTGTCAGTACTTTAGTACAATCGTGAAGATGTGGTGGCCAAGTGACGCGAGTGCTCTCTAAAATTGTTCAAACCTGTGACTGATGTTCCGATCACGGAAATTGCCGCGAGTGTAAACGAGCCTAAGAAAACAAGGTGGGGAATTCAATCAACAAAAGTGCTCGATGGTTAGCGAATTACGCTGTAGAGCTTGCTAAAAAATGTTGCTCTACGAAGTTGCGAGACTTACCGAAATAATCTGTTCAGCGTGTTCTGTGTCCTTCGTTCGACGATGTTGAACGCTTTCGGAAATTCCGCGTTCTAAATGAGAGTGATGAGTCACGTGACTCCTACTTTGAAATAGAGTATATGATTGGCTCGTGTGGCTTTGTGCGGGGAGATACCTGGTACAAGGTATCCGATAGGTAGACGCTTAGTCACATGTGTAAACACGGAAAAAATCCGCGTTTAAAGATCAATTCTGTGCGGGTGGTGGTGACGATTGTGTTATGCACATGTAAAATGTGTACTACTGACAGGTGAAAAACGAATATGGATGAGCACATGAATTGTAACCCAGGTGTTGGCATGACATAATTGTACAGTCAAAGTAAATTGAGTTAAATAAACATTCTGTTATAATTTATAATATATGGTACATTCTTTCATTAGTTAATAGGATAGTTCAAGAGTCCTAGATAGTCTATACGTGACAGCTGAATTCCAAGCGTTCGTTGAGCCCTCTAGGGGCAGTAGATGATAGTCTGTGTATCCAATAGAGTTCTCTTCTTAGAAGGTATTGCTCATTATCTCTTCCTGGTAATACTGGTACAATTTCCAAAATGCAAAACTTGAGTTGACTGAGATTGTGTTGATGGTCATTAAAGTGTACTGCTACTGTAGATTTTGTTGATTTGAGTCTAATGTTGCTGTGATGTTCAGTTAGACGAATTTTAATTTTTCTAGATGTTTTGCCCACATAGGGGAGACCACATGGGCATTTCAACATGTAGACCAAATTGGTACTGTCACAAGTACCGTTCACTTTTAATTTGATTTTGATCCCACTCGATGGGTGGTTTATTTCATTGCCTTTGATGATGGAATTACAATTCCCACAATTGTGACAAGCTAGTGTACCTTTGTATGTTTTTGGAGACTCAGTGGATTTGGGTTTCAACAATTCCTTTAAGTTTCTAGTCGTTTCATATGCGAATCTGACTAAGCGTCTACCTATCGGATACCTTGTACCAGGTATCTCCCCGCACAAAGCCACACAAGCCAATCATATACTCTATTTCAAAGTAGGAGTCACGTGACTCATCACTCATTTAGAACGCGGAATTTCCGAAAGCGTTCAACGTCGTCGAACGGAGGAACACAGAACACGCTGAACAGATTATTTCGGTAAGCCTCGCAACTTCGTAGAGCAACATTTTTTAGCAAGCTCTACAGCGTAATTCGCTAACCATCGAGCACTTTTGTTGATTGAATTCCCCACCTTGTTTTCTTAGGCTCGTTTACACTCGCGGCAATTTCTGTGATCGGAACATCAGTCACAGGTTTGAACACTTTTAGAGAGCACTCACGTCACTTGGCCACCACATCTTCACGATTGTACTAAAGTACTGACCGTATTTATACACACCCTGAATTCCCAGCATGTAACATAGTCACGATCACGTTTCATTTTTTCTAAAAAAGCACGATTCACAATGTGACAATGAATTTATGATCACGTTCGGTTTCAGTTGTTTTTATTCTTAAGTAGCAATATTTACAATGTGATCTCTCTCTCCCTGCATGCTCGCAAAGATTGCAATATGAATAAGTTGTACATCAAAACATGACAATGAATTGTAATTTTGAAACTGTACTTGATTACCTTACAGGATTGCACATGGCCCCTGAGGAAGGGCTACAGCCCGAAATGCATTGGGCCAAATGAGCTAAAAGTTACCAGAACATGAGAATTATCATGATATAAAAGAGACAAAGATAAAATTAAAAAGACAAATTGAACTTTGCTCAAGTGTTTTGAAATATCTTATTGAACTTGACATTGAGTGCTCTGGGGAGACACTGTTCTCGAGGGAACAGTGCAATCAATTCACTTAATCCCTGTCCTCCTCACCCTCACTTGAACCCTCTGCCGGGGTCTGGAGCGTTGTTACCAGAGCCACCCAAGCCCTAGCTGTTTCTAGGGATCTATCATTATCTAATCGCCGGGCTTGCTGTAGTCGGAGCGTTCCCTCAGCTTGTGCCCAGCGAAGCAAAGCCGCCCTCCATCTCATAAAACTTGGGCCCATGTTCGATTTCCAATGCATGGTGAGTTCTCTCTTGGCCAGAATCAAACCCAGGTCATAAAATTTGCTAGTGACTTTCGTTTGGGGGGTATTTGGGAACCATAATAATAGACAGGTGCCCATGTCAGCTGTTAACTGTCGGCCCATTATAGTATTCAAACAATCCACCACTGCCGTCCAATAGTTCGTCAAGCTTGGATATGACCAAAACATGTGGGGGAAATCAGCTCCCTCAACTCCACATCTAGGACATCGCGAGGACGCGCCGCTAAAATATTGTGAGATATTAATCGGAGTCAAGTATGCCCGATGTAACGTAAAAAACTGAACCAATCGAAATCTAACATTTCTAGTACCCTTCCAGGCGCGTCGAACCAACTGGCGCCACGTCGACTCAGGAATGGGTTGTCCAATATCTGTCTCCCATCTGCCACGCAAGCCCTCCTGGGGTAATAAAGTTTTGGTCGATAGCCTCCTATACAGGCATGTCACAGCTTTGAAAGTACCAGCCGCTATAACCACATATTGGCAGCCCAGAGAAGTCGGTGGCTCGGAGAGCCCCATACTCCATTGTTTCTGAATGCCAGTGATCAACGCGGCATGAAGTAGGTAATCTCCCCTCGGGAGCCCGTAGGCTTCCTGCAACTCTTGGAAGGTCAGTAGGACCCCATCTTTGTATAAATCACCAACCATATGCAGCCCGAGATCTTCCCAATTAGCTAACGCCGACCAACTGCCACCGTGTGGGAGAGCCGTACACATTCCCAAAGGAATCTCTGGGGCATACGGATGGGTGGTACCCGATCGTTTGTGGCTCCGATTCCAGCAGAGCCGAATGGTACGTTCTTCAAGGGTGAGTTGGTCTAAGTCTATTTTCTGACGCATTACTATAAAAGAAAGTACGTGCCTTGGAATTATTCTGCCCTGCGGACCATCCGGCCCCCTAAACTCCCAAGCAACTGCCTGCGTAAGCCATTGCAATTGCGCCACCAGGTAGTACCATTCAAAGTCAGGGACCGCTAGTCCCCCCTCAACCCTGGGACGCAGCAGAGTGGTCAAGGCGACTCGTTGCCTGCCCGATCCCCAGATGAATCCCGTGGTCAAGGAGCGTAGTGTCCGAAAAATCGACACTGGAATCCATATCGGCAACGTGCGGAAAAAATACAATAGGCGAGGGAGCGCTACCATTTTCAGCAGAGCCACCCTCCCTGCCACGAGAGAGGCAAGGTGCGCCAAAACCCCATGCAACTCTTTAGGTTCCGGATTGCCCTGTTCACGTTGCCTTCCAACAGATCCAGTTGAGAGTGATAAATATGGGGGCCCAAATACGGGAGACAATGATGCTCCCACCTAAGGTTCCCGGTGATCTGGGGTGTATCTTCTCTGGGGGATATTGTAAAAAGACAGGATTTTCCCCAATTGACCTTCAGCCCCGAGTGTTGGCCAAAAGTATGAAGCAGGTGGTTGGCCCCGAGTAGTGAGCCGTCTACATCCGCCAAAAACATCAGCAGGCCATCGGCATATAAAGATATATATTGGGCCTCACCCCTCAGAGTCAAGCCTTCGTACGCCTGTCCCATCCAAGCATGAGATGCCAAGGGCTCGATGGCCAGCGCGAACAGGAGGGGGGACAGTGAACACCCTTGGCGCATCCCACGAGTCACCGGATACGCGGCTGATATCATGGCACCCGTTTTTACTCTAGCCGTAGCAGCCTTATAAAGCAACGTCGTCCATTTCACAAACCGGTCACCCAGTCCAAACGCCTTCAGCACTCGGAACAGATAAGGCCATTCAACACTGTCGAAGGCCTTCTCTATATCAATGGAAAGCACAGCAGCTTCTGGGAGCCCTCCGAAGTCTTCCCCCATCAGCCGAATGAGCCGACGTATACTTGTCGCCGTGGTGCGCTGGGGAATAAAACCGGCCTGATCCGGGTGAATCAGGGCCCTCATGTGCGTTAGGAGTCACGCCGCGAGGATCTTACTCAAGATTTTATAGTCAACTGTAAGCATGGATAACGGCCGATAAGCCGAGCGAGATCCGGCATCCCCCCGCGTTTCAATAACGGAATTATAAGCGCTTCCCGGGTGGTTGCAGGCAATGCCCCGGTGTCCCAAGCTTCCTTGTAAATAGCCTGCAGTCGTGGAACAAGGAGGTCCGCGTATGCCGCGTAGAACTCGATTGGTAAACCGTCCGCACCAGGGGTTTTACGGCGAGCCATATGCTTGATCGCTGTACGAATCTCGCTCTCCGCTATCTCACCCCCTAAGCTATCCGCCAGCTCCGGAGCAAGACGCGGTAGCTGGGCCGCAGCTAGGAAACCATCAAGATCTCCAGATATGTCAGGCATCGCACTCCTATAGAGGCGTTCATAATAGATAAAGAATTGGTCATTAATTTCTTTCTGGGAATACACCAAACGGCCCTCCACAGTGGACAGGGACAAAATTGGGGTACCGCGGGCGGCCAGATTAGCCAGCCAGGCCAGCAGGGAGCCCACCTTATCCCGCTCAGCATGAGCCCAAACAAGGTATTCCTTATGGTCAAAACAGCGGAGTCTTTCCATTTGCACCGCGACCTCTTCACGTGCGGTCAGGACCGCAGCGCGAGACCCTGAAGCTGCATGGCTGGCACGCTCTGCCAGGCGTAGTTGATCCTCACTCTTCGCAAGATCCTGCAGCAGAGTCTTGGAGCCCCTGCTGTGGATGAAATACAAACTCCCCGAATCACCGCCTTAAAGGCATCCCATTCAAGGGCCCTACTTGATGCTGTCCCCTCATTTTTGGCAAAGTGACGCTCCACACCCTCCTGCACTCCCGATTTAAAAAACGAATCTTCCAACGCCAGCGAATTCAAACGCCAGGTGGGAATCGCCTGTCGTTGCCTAGTCCATTGGACCGCCACCAAACAGGGATTATGGTCAGAAATTGTCCTCGCTAGGTATTCACTGTGGCGAGCCAACCCCTGTATATCTGGTGAGCATAAAACACTGTCTAATCGGACATGTAGGGCATGTGGTGCAGAATAAAATGAATAATCTCTCTCAGTAGGGTGGTGTGTCTGCCAAGTGTCAACTAGACCCCATGTGTCCTGCCATTCCCGCCTCCCCTTCGCTACCTTATGCACCGGGGACTGAGTAGTGGGTGTGATCTATCCAGCTCCACATCAACAACAGAGTTAAACCCCCCCCCCAATTAGAATCGTGCCCGCTAGGACCGTTGCCAGTTTACCTGATAAGCGTGCAAAAAAGGCCGTCTGCTCTACATTCGGGGCATAAACTCTACAGAGCGTTAAGTCCCTCCCATCTAGTCGGCCCGGCCACAAATCTCCCCTCGGGACCCACCATTGTAGTCAGGGGTTGGAATGGCACTCCTGCTCTCACCCATACCAGAACTCCCCGTGCATACGCCGAAAAGGTAGTATAAAACAATTGGCCCCTCCACCTGCGCTGCAAGGCCCTCCCCTCAGTTTGATCCAGATGCGTTTCCTGCACAAAAGCTACCTGGACCCCCCCTGCGCACCAAATAGGCATGTACTTTGTGTCGCTTTATCATGGAATTCAATCCCCTCACATTCCAGGTGATACATTTCAGTTCAGGCAGGGTCCCCTTTCAAAAGCATACCTGCAAATCGTCTTTTCATCAAATCCCCAGGCGCACTGACAATCCCAAGGAACCCCAACTCAACCCACCAAACCCCTTCCCTCCCACCCCCAGAACAGGCTCTAAACCGCAGGCACCCATCCAAAGACAAAATCCCCAATTAAAGAAAGCCTCTGGTAGCCACCAGAGTCTCACAACTAGTGTGAGAGCGAGGGGGGCTCAGCACCTCAGGAGCATGGACCATGAGGCACTCGTAATCTGGTAACCCAACCTCCCCTATAACTCCCCTGATGTCCCACAGTTCTAGGCAGCCATCATAAAGACTTCGAAGCAAAGGTTGCCTCCAGCACCGCGTCTGGCCCACAACCCTCCAAACTTCACCCCCCGCCCCGGGCACTGAAGCACCGTCTCGTACTATACCTTGTCGAGGGAGGCACCAGGGTCACTCGTCCAAAAGGCCATCCGCAGTCCGCGGCGTGACATGGGGCAGCGGTTGATCACCGCCCCCCGAGCCCTCAGAAGTTGCATCAGCCGATCCCCTTCGGGAACCGGAGTCCACTGTAGCTGTAGAGGACATCGCCTTGGAAATAGTGGAAACCGCCTTGAAGGCCTCCTTGCGCTCCAGTTCCGTCTGTGACTCCGAGGGCATCCGTCGAGGTTTGGGTGCAGAGTTCTGTAGCTCCCCCGGCGCCGTGAGAGCATCCATCCCGGCTTTATAAGATTCCAACCAGTGCCACACTTCCTCAGGAGTATTATAAAAGGAGGATTTGCCATCTAACATTATCCGTAGGCGGGCTGGAAACAGGAGTGAGTATCGGATACCTTCATCTCGAAGCGCCTTCTTCGAGGTGAGGAACGAGGATCGGTGACGCTGCACCCCAAAAGAGTAGTCGGGGTAGATGGAGACACATGCATTGTCCACTTGGTAGGGCCCCATCGCCTGAGCTCTCTGCAGGATCGTGTCTCTATCCTTGTAGTGCAGAAGGCGCGCTACAACAGGGCGAGGGGGTCGCCCTGGTGCCGGTGGGCGGGCCGGAACCCGGTGCGCCCGCTCCAGTGTGTAAAATTGAGTCAGGCCCTCAGGAGTAACCACCTCGCGTAGCCATGTTTCCAGGTAGCTCACCATATCAGTACCCTCTGTTTTTTTGGGCAGACCCACCACGCGTATATTGTTATGTGTGTTGCGGCCCTCTGCATCCTCGCCCTCTTTTCCAGTAGTTGTACTCTCCTCTGTAGGTCCCCCAGGGCGGCGTCCGTCACTTTGTGAGCCGGCGCCAGCGAAGCCAGCGTGACTTCGGCTTGCGTGACACGGTCCACCAGCTTCCCGTGGTCTGCACGCAAGAGTCCCAGGCCAGTGGACACCTGGGCGATGTCGTGATGTAGGACATCCCTCGTGTCGGCAATGGCTTTCAGTATCTGTTCCATTTGGCACTGCTGCAGTCCCGCCACGGAGTCCCCAGATAGGCCCAAGTCGCGATCCCCGGATAGGTCCACCACAGGGTCAGGGGGTATCGCGCCCGGTTTCGGACGCAGTTTCCCCATTACACCGATGTTCATGTAGCACCCCGGCCCTGCGTCTGCGAATGTCCTCCTAAGACAGGTCCGCCAGGACCACCCCCTGCACAGCAACAGTTCGTATCCCCGACCACAAAGGCGACAGGGCTTCCCCCAACAGCAGGCTGCACTCTGCCGTCCACAGGGCTCCACGATGGGCCCAGCCGGCCAGACGGTTCAGGGAAACACCAGACCCCTCCAGACCACCGCGACAGTGGCAATCTCAATCCATCAGTGGCGCTGCAAGCCCGAGGGGGCCATGAGCTATAGCCGTACCTCTAGCTATGCAGGTGGGCCCGCGCCAGGCAGTCAGGGCCCAGTGCCCACACCATTAATGGCCGCTTGGGGATGAGGCCCCAAGACTGCTCTCCGGTAATAGTGTCCCAGTAGTAGAGGTGAATCCCCGTCAGCACCCTTGGGTCACTCGTTGTCAGCACTGGTTGTCGAGGGGCACCAGCGGGCTGCTCCACTCCCCAACCAGGGTCGCAAGGTCCAGCACCGGCGCGGCACATATGGCCCACACGCCCGGCGGTCGCCGGCACTCCAGGACAGTCATGGGAATGAGCAGGCGGGGCAGCTGGGTAACACCGCCAGCAACCGCGGCCAGGGCAAACGCTCCAGTCCGCAGAGGCACACAGCACCGACCCGCAGAGGCAGCAGCGAAGGCCCCCTGTGCCACAATTCGACCCCACCGCCAGGCTACTCACTCCGGTCCCAGAGGTCGGGCGGTCGCCGGGGGGATCCGCTCCTCCTAGCAGGCCGCGGCGCAGTCACTCCTCGAGGGTCATGCGTCGCGGGAGCGCGGCGGCGCCTCTCCAAGGCCACAGCCAGGTATCATCGGGACCCCCGGCCAATCCGAGGTCCGCCGCACCACCGGCGTCCTCGTTCCGATGTTTCTTCGGGTCACCGGGTGCTTCTGCAAGTGGAGGCCGGCGCGGTTGCTCCCCAGTCCGGCCAACTGTATACTCTAGGCCGGGGATGAGCCCGGCGGCGCAGGCCGCAGCAAGATGGCCGGCGCCGGGCGGGTGGACTCCCGGGCAATTCTGCGCGTCGTCGCTGTAGGTCGATACTCGCCACAGCGGGTGGCTCCGCAGGGGCTACGCAGCCGTAGGGAATGATGGCCAGCCTTCCAGGGACAGCAGGGCAAAATCGAACAGGATAAATTAGAGGTGGGCATGGAGCTTCGTGCTCACACGCCCATTCCCGTTGATGGTCAAGCCACGCCCCCATTTTTTTTTTATATATACAAACTTATCATTATATTTCCCTTCCTATTATCTCTTAAAGTAAATGGTAATAGGTAGGGAAAACACATGAAACTTAATACTTACCTAAATTTAATGCTCTAAGCTAGAACACCGCAAAGTGCCTTTAAAACAACACGACTGCCTACTATTTTTGTAAGGACTGTCATTTTCCAATTAGATTATTACTCGTCATCGCTAAGTACCCCGTTACTATCTCGAAACTACCACCGCCAATCTTTCACTCCTTCACCAATGTAACGGTTTTAATAGGTCTTCAAAGTTTTGTGGAGATTTGTCAAATGGGTGCATAATTATTCAGAGACAAAAATCTGAAGAGTTCCTATCTTTGGTAGCCATAACTATAACTATGTGTGTGTGTATACATACACACACACATATACATATATATATATATATATATATATATATATATATATATATATATATATATATATATATATAACCAGGTGCCTATAATTACGAGCAGTGAAGAGACGGGAGGAGCTAGGGTGGGAGGGAGACATGGTAAGGCTCGTAATCCATGCAACAATTATAGGGCCTCGCTCCTAAGGTTGATCGAAGAGTTGCAGGGCCCAGAGTCTTTGTACAGTGAGGCTACTGAATTCAAGCTTTGATGTGTAGTCCATGAGGAGTTGCCAAAGGCAAGTGAACTTCTATTCAGTGTTGAGCATGATGTGAGTGATATGTTCCATGGCTAGGACCTGTCACATATTGTGTAACCAGATGGAGGTGAGTCTTTGCTCTTCCAATAGAATGCCCTCCACACGTCATGTTGCGTCTGAGAGCCCAGCTCGACCCCATCATCTTGATTGATCATACACCCAAGAGCACAGCAGTGGGGTCAGCTGAGATACGGAAGCATTGACACAGCCCAGGAGCTTCTTCCAAATGTCTGGATGAGTACACAGTCTCACCATATGTGTTTGAACGTACCCAGCTCTTGGTTCCATCACCAGCAGAGGTTGGAGGTCATGGAGTACATACTGGGAAACCTAGCTGGAGTCAAGTATCGTTGGATCATCACTTTGTATGCCAATTCTCTCTGGGGGATACTTCAGACAGATTTCCATATGGCTGCCCACAGCAGGTCACAGTCCCTTGGGGAACTGGCCATCCAAAATCAGTCGCCCATCTCATTTGGTTTCCATGGAGAGACCTGGGTTTAGGGATCGATCCCTTCGTGCCCTCAAAGGGCTTTACCAATTTTTCAAAGTGAGTAAGTGGTCTAGTGTCCGCCGCAGTATTACGAAGTGTGGAACCAAGTGTGTGAGCGGATAGTACCGGAGCCATGACTTCTCCGAGATGTGGAAATCTTGTTTGCTTTGTTCAAATGACTTACAGTCGTCATTATCGAAGAAATTACCCATAATTCTCCCGTCTCCCCTCTCCCACTTTAGGGATGTGCTGTAAGGTAGGCATAAATTCAGGGCTTCTAGCGATGAGCGTTTTGGGGTATGGGAAGATAATGAATTCCTTTCTCAGTGCTATCGGATCACAGATATCCAGAACCAATCTGGTGGGGCTGGCGATATAAGCACTTTTGGAGCTTGTGAACCGAAATAGCCATGCTAGATTCCAAAGTGAACGGCAAGCCACTTTTTGGTCCATGTGTACCCAGTGCTTTTACTCTCACACTCCACCAATTCCTAAATATATTGGTACTCGAGAAGGTTGGGACATGCCAATCCCCCTCCCCTATCATTTTGGAGTCTTAGGGGACTATTACGATGGCCCGTGGACTTTACCGTCAAAAGGGACTGCCCGCTATATATTTGGCGGTCCCGTGGGGAAGATTAGAATGCACCCGCCACACTGGCGGGAGCATCCCGCATTTTTTACATTGCTGGGGGTGGTGCTTTCAGCAGCACCTGCTGCAATGTAAAAAAGGTATGTTGTGCATTTGCATACACAACGTGGCAGGCAACGTGCAGTGCCTACCACATTGTGCATGCAAATGCAGGGGGGTACCTTGGTACCCCCCATGTGCACCCCCAACACCCTGGGGGTCTGCAATGGGCCCACACATGCAGACATCGCATGCCTTTCCATGGCGGCGCACATCACCGCCTGCATCTTCATATGGATGGCGGTGTCTTGCAGACACCGCCACCATATCAAGCCCCTTTTCCGCTTGGTCGACTCGTCGACGGGCGGACGGTCTTTCTGTCCGCCGGGGTACCCACGCCATCATAATAAGGCGGGGGAAATGGGATGAGGGCGATTGTAAATGGCGGGCGGATCGCCACCGCCATGCGGGCAGTGGCGATCCGCCTGACATACTAATAGACCCCTTAGTATTTTGTCGGAAATTTGTGGGGGGTTCCTGCCCAGATAAGAGAACATATATTAATCTGGATTTGGCTTATATCCTAGGCAGGTACGGGAATCAGGAGCGTTTGGAATAATATAAAATACTAGGGAGAATTTTCATTGTAAGGACAGTGTTCATTTTCATAACATTTATGCACCCTAGCCATGACAAAGAGTGACGTAGGTCTTCAAGTATGTTTTTGTGGAGCAGTATCCAATTAGCTCTTGACAGTCCCTCTGTGAAGAGTGATGGTAAGTCCCAGCTACCTAATCGACTGTTTGGGCCAATGGAAGGGTGTCAGCTACCAAAGGGGCGGGAAATCAGCTGGTGGGATTGTGATATTGAGTATCTAAGATTTGAATTGGTTGACCGTGATGCCTGAGACTTTCAGATTCCTCTGGAGCGGAGAGTATGGAAGATAAGGGAGTCTGCAGGGTTGCTGAGTATGAGGAGGACTTTGTCTGCAAACAATCAAATCTTGTGTGAGTGGCCTCCAAATGGGAGGCCAGTTATTGCACACTCCTGTCAGACTCTCTTGGCCAGAGGTTCAATTGCTAGGGCAAATAGGAGGGGGTCACAAGGGGCATTCCTGTCTCGTTCCTCATGTCAGGGTAATGAGTTCCTTACATTGACCATTCACTCTAACAGCAGCTGTTTGTTTAGTCTAAACTGCCTAGGATTTTCTGCCTAAGACCTGCCCCACCTGGAGTTTGTGTTGTACCTCCGACAAGAAGACCCTGCTCACATGATGGAACGCTTTCTCTGCATCAAGATAAAGGTTTAAATCCAGAATGCTGTGTTTGTGAGCTTTTTTCTATCAGATGGGCCAGGTGGCAGGTGTTGCCAGCCCCTTGGCGATTACGGACAAATCCCACCTGTTTTCGATTCATGAGGCCAGGGAACAAAGGGTCTAGACGCATAGCTAATATTTTCATATAGATTATAGGGTCTGCACTTAATAGGGCAGTGGGCTTGCATGTTGCACATTCTGTCATGTCTTTATCTGGCTTGGGAATCCGAGTTGATTCCACTTCCCCATAGTGGCGGTCAGGCCAGTGCTGGTGGAAAAGGAGTTAGAGTGCAGGACCAAGTTGTACTGAAGGGGGAGTAGTAATGCCTTGAAAAATTCCAATGGTAGGCCATCTGGCCCTGGTGTTTTACCTGCTGGTTTGGCTTTGACCACTCGTCGTAGCACAGCAGCATCGGTGGGAGCATCCATGAGGTCTTTTTAATGGGATGGTCTGTTAGAATTTGCAAAAGGCCTCTTGCTTCTCTTGCTCAATCAGCACCCAAGCTCCCGCCCCTATCTTGACCCGTGCAATATAGGTCTTTACCTGATAAACCCATGGCTTGAGAGCAAGTAGGGTGTCTACTTTGTCGTCTTGGTTATAAAAGTGCTACCCTATTGTCAGTAGTGTGCGTTCTGTGCTGTTAGTTCTGTGGAGTTTGTTGGTGGGTTTTTGTTTGTCCAGGATCTTTAAGTCTTTTATCCCTAATTTCAGGGAGGTTTCTATGAGAAGCACCTCCCTGGTTCGACCGCTCTCACTGGCTATGATTGCACCCCGGACTTTGGCTTTGAAAGCATCCCAATACATACATGCATGGACGTCTGGGGTGGAGTTGTGTGTAAAATAGTCATTAATAGCCTTCAAAATGTCTGTCCTGTTCGCTGGGGGTTTAAGCACCAAGGCTGTCGCAGTGATCATGTGTCCCTGTGTCAGGTGAGTTTCACATGAGTGTGGTCTGAGATGGCGATATCGGATATAGCAGCTGAAGCTCGCATAGTTGAAGAGAGGGTGTTATGAATATGTAGTCGTTGCAAAGTCATCCTGTGCCCCGGGCACCCCTAACTTTTTTTGCTGACTGGTACTGGTGGTTACTGACTCTGACTGGCCCTTGGACTCTGCCTAACCAGACCCAGGGTTATGTTGAAAGATACACTTAGAATACAGTGAAAAAACCTACATACACTATCGGTTGGGGTACCCCTATGATTGGCATGACCTCCCCAATGAGGTCCTAGTACATAATAGGGCAGGAGGATTGAAACTATCTTTAAGTCCCTAGTATATAATTGGGCATGGCCGTTTAGAGGCCAGCAGCCCTTTCTGCACTTGCATGTGTGCACTGCTGAAGCCTTAGGTCATATTAAAAGTAGCCCTTTTTTGCAGGACTGCTTTTAAAATGCAAATTGTGCCCAAACTCGACTTTGGTGTGGGGCGCCCTTAGCAATTGATAAGCTACAATGTTTGAGCATATTAGGTATCCCTAGGTGCTCCAGGGGTGGGGGTCTCATCTTTATAACGAGGGGCTAGAGAGCCCGCTAGCAAGATGGCTGCGCTTTGGCGAGGCTCCTGCAGCCCGGTGACTCATTCTTTCATAATCCTGACAAAGACGCTTACTGGGACGGGCGGTGAGTACAGTCCTGATGATGTGGTAACTTGCACAAGCCACGCCATGGAGAAAATAACTGTTGCCGTGGTTAGTAAGCGCGTTGAACGTGTGTCTGCACCCAGATCGTGAGGACGAGACAAACGGCAGATACATATTCAGTGAATACTCCGAGCCGGACCCTCTGGGACTCACGGTGAAGAGAAGAGCCAGTGACTGTCCTCTACCGAGTGTATGCGGCGGACGGCGGAGCACCTGGTTGTTACCGAGCATTACAGTCGCTCACGACATGAGATATTGCCCGGCTACACGGCTCGCATGTCAGGAACCGGGAAATATGCAGGGCTGGGCTAAAGGCGCTACCGCGACTGAGTGCCTGCTCAGCGGAATATATGATTATACCACGATTTCAGTTACCACGCATGGCTTTACCACGCGAATTTTACCTCGCAAGTGGCTTTACCACGCTGGTATTTACAACGTAGCATTTTACTACGCGTTGCAACGTCTTACCTTCACGTCTTTCTCCACGAGCCCTTACTTCCATCCTCCTTTGAAACAAGCGTCAAAACACGTATACCAAAATAAAAAAAGGACTGCTTTTTTGACGTACACGGCACGTCTTTGGGGGAGGCTCTTTCCTCTTTCTTTTAAATGTATGTTCGTTTTTTTGTTAAAGTAACCTGCTTGTTATTTTTGGGGGGGGAGACCCCCCCCAGCCCCCCTCCGAGCACCCCCCCCTCCCTCTGCCCCCCCATGCCCACGCAGATCGACTTGAAGGAATACCACGTCTCCCCCCTAGCCCGTGGTAAAGACGTCGTGGAAGGTACCCTGCGTGGAAGGCACCCTGCGTGGTAAGTGTCACGTGGTAAACGTGAGTAGTGGTAATGCCTTCGTGGTAAATGATGTTTCCCGCTCAGCGGAGGGTCGGGTTCAGCCGGTGCTCCAGGATCGACTGGTGCCCCTTGCTAGATCCGGCGGTACGAGGACCCCACCTTGTCAGCCCATCCGCGGAGCAAAGGTGAGGAGTGCGGGCTGCCTTACGGGCTGGAAAACGTGTCTCGGCTGCCGTGTGAGTCGGCACGGGGCTTCTGGCTGGGCCGCGGGTGATTGAGGGATGCGCTGCTGCTCGCAATCCCCGCTCATGTGGCCTGAGAGAACTCAAAGATATCAGGAGGTTTGCCCTGCCTTGGGTACAGATGTAAATTGGTGCTTGGCAAGCGGGCTGCAGCAACCCCCATATTTTCAAGTGTGGGTGACAAACGAGATTGCTCCAATGGCCCATTAGACTTGGGAAAGGCTGTAGCTGCGTGACCTTTACTGCCCAGTGCTTTGACTAAGCAGTGCAGAGGACATTGGGCAGTATAGAATAGCGCCTCGTGATCAATAATTGTGACCTGTAAGAACTTACCTGACTGTAAATACAATTATGGTGAGAACCGGGGGTAAACAGGAGAAACTGCCCTTTGAACCGTGCAAGACCCCTAGATGCCCGGAGGGAGATGCAGCCTCATCTGCGGCGGAGGCCTCTCAACTAGAGGACTCAGGTCTATGATCTCTGTTACTGACAATGAAACAAAGCCTCAACTCTATTGAGTCCAAAATGGATGTACTGAATGTACGCATGGGCTACATCACTTAAAGGCTGGAAAAACATGACGGACAGATTAGTGAAGCAGAACACAGAATGTCACAGTTGGAGGATGTCACGACTTCTGGGGGGAGCAGATGCAAAACATGGAGCGCCTACTAAAGGTCATAACTGGCAAAGAATAAATACCTAAATGGGCGCTCTCGCTGCAATAATATTTGTATCATGGGGGTGCCTGAGACAACGAATACTGGGAAGATGGAGGACTATGTTGAACGCATGCTGGTAGATCTGTTCGATGCATCCGCCTCCTCCAAGGATTTAATAGTTAAGCATGCCCACTAATACCCTTGCCGCAAGGCCGCTGCCGGGATCCCCCCATGCCCATCATTGTGCTCCTCCTGAATTATAAAGACAGGGACACTTTACTTCGCATGGTGTGCAAAAAGAGAGATCTCCATCAAGACGGATACTCCAGCTCCATATTTCTGGACTTCATACTGACGGTCCAGGAAGCTCGTAAAAAATTCCTCCCTGTGAAACGCAAGCTACAACAGGCTAACATCTCGAACGCAATGCTGTACCCAGCAAGATTGCGCGTAACTCAGCTTGGCAAGCAGCACGTGTTCACCACTCCCAAGCAGGCGCAGGACTTTCTAAAAAATATACCCTCCGGTGGACGCAGCTCAGAGAAGGATGGTGACAAATCCAGGTCGTACTCGCCAACCCATGGTGCTGACTGAAGAGATAAACAGTAAGCTGGCTGCTCCTACCACCTGCGTAAACTGTGTTGTGATACAATACTCAGCACGAAAAAGGGGAGAGGGTCAAAAGTGTTTAGACTCTACCACCCCAGACCCCCAAGAACCTCAAATGTACACACAAAGGGGGTGTATAGAGTATGCAACAAAAACAAAAACAATAAGGCAAATTGCTCTATTTGGAAAAACTGCCCTCACTCACATACCGAAGTATGTGACATGCTTCATCATCGGGCCTGCTTACAATACGCCCTGGTGTCGCCACACTCAGGGCGGAGCATTAGGGAGGGGGAAAAAATAATAAATTCCACTTAACAAGACGTACAACCAAATGAATTCAAAACATACAACACATAACAAAAAATGTGGTGTGAGCCGTGCAAACACCTAGTGACTGAAACTGATAGTGCGACCAAAAGTGCAGTTCAAGGGAGGTGGTTAAAACTGATTAAGGGTGCCAACCAAAAAAGTCACTTTATTAGACGTCCCTTGGTACCCCTACCAGGATTAAAAATAAGAAACGGATGGGAAATGCCTTAAAGAGAAAGTGAAGTATCTCAAGACTTCCCTCCTACCACTGCTAGAGTCAACATGTTTTGACCGCTTGATTCGTGCCTCTACGGGTCACCCCGGTCTTCATCAGGACCGTCGCAATCAGTGCCACTCGTGGTCCTCCCGTAGTTCGGTCGATGGACCCCAAGGATAGAGCAGGTCTGCTAGATCCGTACCCTTCCTGAGTTATGTGTGGAGACTCATCCCAGTCATGCGGGAATACATTCACTGCAGGAGAGTAAACTGAGAAACACATAATTGTCACAATCACTCTCTATCTAACCCTCAACTCATTTCAAGTCTCCTATAAATGGTGATCATGTGTTGAACGAATATTGGTATAGCAGTGTCAATGCGCCTGCTCATGCTTCACTCCCCGGTCCTGGATGGTGCCCCCTAGGTATATGAAGCATAAAACACTCGTATGCTCATTGCGACGAAGTTTCTTACATGCCTAACACCGCGTGCATTCACACCCACTCATAACACCCCCCTGTCTGGGAGCTCACCTGAACTCTCAACCCTACATCTCTTAGGTATGTTGCCTATCAACATCCTCATATATATGTTTTTTTCCTTTCTTTCTTTTTCTTTCTCTTTACCTCTGCATACTCACCGAGTTTATGTAATCCATAAACCCGAACTGGTGTCCGGCAGGAGGGTCTCCAAGGAACACAACCTGCAACATAGTAATGCGGAAGGCAATGTTACCATCTGCTCCCCCGCGTCCCGAGGCACACCAGAGGTCTAGTGCGCTATCAGATTGCCACCGTTCTGATCCCGCCATCGGACCTCTTCTGTCAATTCATGCCCGTACACTCAACCCTTTCTCCCCTCCTTACTGTTCCAAAGGTTCGCCCTGTCCTGTATGCCTGCAGTCCGTGACACCGCGCAGTTGGTGGGCGTGGCGTCAATGAGAAGTTTAAAACCCGGCTGCAAGTCAAGGCGTCCCACGTGACCCCAACGTCATCATCATGACATGGGGCGCTATGCGCGTAAGGCGTACTGGATACATACAATACTCTGGGGGGATTGATCACGACAGCAGTTCAAACACTTCTATGTTTGCATAAATATATGAATAATGACTTTCTTTTCATGGACGGTATTGTCTAGCTCAGGTTCTAGATGGTGCCGCAGCCCTGGCTACCCCAGGCACCCCCATGTAAACAGGGAGTACCGCCACGCTCTCTTGTATACAACCCCTATGAGTATCCCCTTAAGGCTAGTTGCCATTAGCTTATGTTGTTTATGTTTACTTTGTACATACATCTGCCAGCACGGCATACATTATTTTTGCAAAAATGTCCTGTACTAGTAGGAAAAAGCTACTTATTTACAGAACGTTATAAATCCTGTTTAGTAGTGCATCAAAGATTCTGGGTTAGATGCTGGCCCTTTATCTCAACAATTGATGGACTCAGTTTTGAAATGACAGTTGGGGATCATATTCACTTACAGTATTGGGCCGCGAGTGTGGGAGGGGGAGGTGGGATGGGCACATTATTAGTAGTTAATTGCAGCAGTGTTTGTGCACGAAGAACAAGGAAAAATGGCTAACAACACAGACATACACGTTGGGTGCTGAGAACGCCCTGGTGATACAATCTTTGTCATGCAGGTTACACAACACGAACCAACAAATGAGTAACCCTAAGACCCATGGTAATCCTGCCAATTGATTACTGACTTGAAATGAGCGAGGTTTGCGTGAACCGCCCAAAAGACGACACATGCTCAATTACTTAGACAGTCATCATGTCCAAATACTAATGATACAGGAGACCCATTTGGCCCGGGCCCATCGCCTGGATTTGCTGGCAAATGGGCTGCCCGCATAGATGCTTCGCCTCATATTCGACCTATTCGAGAGGCACTGCCATACTGCTTAAAACAGGGGTCAGCTATTGTCCCATAGATGTGCTCACGGATCCCCAAGGAAGGTACTGCATGATATGGGGTTGATTCGCTGGGCAGTCTGTTACGCTAGTTAATTGCTACGCACCGAATGTCGACGATGCACATTTTTTTACGCATTATGTGGCCGCATATTAGAGGTTGGCTCAACACATCTGGTATGGGGGTGATTTTAACCTGGCCCTAAATCCTGATATGGATCGCTCCTGTGGTACCGTTGAGCCCCATGCCAGGGCAGGGAAACACATAAATAGCATAATAGCAGACAAAACATGCTGGACACCTGGAGAGTCCTACACCCTGCACATAGGGAAGGCACATTTTACTCTTCAGTACAGGCAAGCAGGTCAAGAATTGACTATTGTTTTCTCTCGGCAAGGCTCTTTACTTGGCTCAAAGAGTCAAGGCATCTAAGAACTTATTCAGACCATTCCTCTGTACTTTTAACGCTCTGCCCCCCTACCGAGACCCCATATTGCTAATGGAGACTCCAACCTACAGCGCTGCTGGACATTGCATTCCAGGAAGAGTTAAGGCAGGAAATCCAGGATTTCTTCCCACGTAACATTGGCAGCGTGCAGATGATGGCCAGCGTATGGGAAAGTTTCAAGGTAACTGTCAGGGGGCTATGCTTATCTAAAAGTGGGGCTATACTGCACAATATCAGAAACACTTTGCTCAAACTGGAACAGACCATTAGCAAAGCAACTGAGAAATCCATAGTAGAAGCTCCCGCTGCACTATTGCAGGCATAACTGAAGGAACAGTTGATAGTTTATACAGAGAGATCAGAGAGGGAAATCCTCTTTCGTTCTAAGTATGCCCGAGCCCGGGTTTTGGGGAGGGTGAGAGACCTGGCAAGGCCCTAGCAGAGATAATCAAACTCCCCAAATCACAAACAGCATATTTAGTGTAGAGAACGAGACTGGTGTATTGCACGCTGACCCCACAATAGTCCTTAATATCTTTGTATCCCATTACCAGCGGCTGTGCCGTACGCACAGAGTTGGCCAGATTGAGGTGGCAGCACACTTTGAAGACACTGCACTTGGGTGGATAAATGACAGGCGAAGGGAATTCCTGGCAGCGGACGTTGAGGAAGATGAGGTGCGGGAGGCCATCATGCAACTGCGCTCAGGGAGAGCCCCTGGCCCTGATGGGCTACCAGTAGATTTTTATGAATGCTAGATTGATGAAATGGTCCCAATACTTAGCAAGGTATATGAGGAGGCCAGAGAGAACAGCATTCTCCGGCAGTCAATGCAACAAGCCCTGATAATATTTCTCCTCAACCAGGCTAAGATGCCACCAAATATGATGCTTACAGATCCCTATCCTTACTAAATTGTGACTCTACGATTCTAGCTAAAATACCAGCTAATAGACTTAGATTGTTGATGACGAGTCTAGTACTGCCTGACTAGGCAGGGTTTATACCCGGGAGGGCAACTTCCCACAATTTACGCACTGTCTTTGCGCTGCTACAGGATATTGATCTGGAGTGAAATGCAGTGGCTGTATTTTTAGATGCCACCAAGGAATTTGATTCAGTGGAATGGGATTACCTGCTTTCCATTTTAGTAAGAATGGGGTTACCAGCGACATACCTTAACTGGATAGCTCTGCTGTACAACCAACCTACTTCCGTTGTGCAGGTGAATGGGTTAAAATCCGCTCCTTTTGTTGTATGGCGTTTTAGATTCCGAATGGATTTTCCCGATTCATGCCCTTGTATAGGTACAATTCACGTTGCCCTTATATAGGCATAGAAATCCAGCCCTTATTTAGGCATAGCCCATGCAACCCAAATAAAGGCATGGCTACTTCCATCTGTTCAACAAACGTCACACCGATTTCTTGGAAAACCAGCTTAAGCCATTAGGGACTTCCCCTTGCTTGAATATTGATTTCTCTAAGAAGTCAGTTAGTTTTACAATGAATATCTATTCCTTAGGGGTTCATTCATGACGTTCATATGCCCGACTTTACGTCAAACATGGCATTCCTAAACACCTTCATGGTATAAATCTACCTTCCTTTGCTATGTTCGGAGCAGTTCGACGACCTACATGCCCGACGCAGCTCGCTACAGCAAGTGCCGAAGGAAGCCGACTCTCCAGCTGACGCACTGATCACGATGCTGCCCTCCTCTGCTGAGAAATCCAGCTCCAGTGTTTCTGACTCCCCTTGCGGGGTGTTGGGAAATCGAGTCCCGGGACGGAGATACCAGACCTCCTTCATCCTAATGTATGGAGCTGATTAGAACCTAGAGAAACGTTTGGTAGATTTTTTTTTTTAAAACTTTTTATTAAAGATAAAAAACAAAATACAGAAACAATAACAAAAACACAAACAAGGCATTACTTTACAATACAGTGTTGCATCGTGCGGGGGGGCGGTAGGTGCACTACAAAGCGAGTTTAGGAACACATCATATGAGTGGGGGGTGGGGGGCAGAGGGACAAAAAGCAATCAAGATGTCTAATTCGTCATAGGGGAAACGTTGGGCCGGGGAGACATCAGTTCCGCATCCAAGTCCAGGAGGGGAGGAGCACATATCTCACCACGATAGACATTCCATTGAGACCATATCTTCCCCCATTTGTGAGGTGTACCTTGAGAAACATATACTGTTTTTTCCCTGAACATGCACCAATCCAAATTCTGTTTCCATAGCAGAACTGTCGGCGGTCTCTGGGCACCCCATAGTTGTGCGATATCTCGTTTGGCAATCATATTACTTAAGGTCACCCATCGAAGCTGCGCCACACTATAATCATAGTTGAGGCTACGGGAGGCTTGGCATCCTGCCAGGCTGGCTTCCGCCCCAGACACTCTACCGAGTCTGTGGTGGTGTCGGTCCTAAACACCCTCAGGGAGGGTCTGGACCAAAATAAACACCAAGCCCTAGTGCTCCTCGACCTCTCCGCCGCTTTCGATACGGTGGACCATTCCATCTTGCTTTCACGTATCGGAGCGGCGGGAATCGGGGGGTCAGCACTAGTGTGGCTCTCGTCCTTCCTGCGGGATCGCACACAGGCGGTCCGGCTGGGAGAGTTCATGGCAGACCCTTTGAAGATCAACAGTGAAGTGAAAGGGGACCCCCTCTGAAAGTTACATTCAAGTCAGGGAGCAGAGGGGAAAGAAAACAAACCAACTGAAAATTGCTCCCTCCTGACCTATAAGTACTTTACTCGTAGGAATAATCTCTCCAACACAGGGCATATACTAACAGTATCTACACAAATTGTAAGTTTTTTTCTCATTTTACTTTATTTCACAATAGGAAAAGTATTTTTTCTTTTTTTGACATCATTTTACACTTATAACATTTAAAAATACATATATATACTTTTCCACATAAAAAATTATTTTTGAAACATATAATGTCATCACTATGAAACAGTGCAAATATATCTATAACTGATCAGATTCATATTAACACTAAATCAATAAATAATGCACAAAACAGGTAAAGAGCCGCACGCACACAACACATACATTCTTCCTAAACATCCATTCCTTTACACAAACACATAATATATCCTATATCATTGAATCTGATGCCCAATAAATGATCAAGGTCATTAGATTTAAAAAGAGGGGAGATGGTCGACGCGTTTCGGTGGGCGGAAAAGGAGTACGAGCCACCTTCTTCAGGACCAATCAGATACAGTGCGATATAGGAGCTCAAAACCTGCGGTGAAGACCTTTCAGGGAGACTAGACTTGGAGATACCAGCAATTTTCCAAATTTATGAGGGCCTGTTACGCGATCTGGTTTATTGTGCGAGGAGAAGAAGCCAGATTTCTGGTACTGTATTGATAAAGGGATACGTATGGCTTTTATGCTGTAGAATGTTAAGGTAATCACTGCCAGGCAAGGAGGCGGCTGACTGTAATCTCTAAATACGCCTTGTTTTTAGCTAGAGATGTGGTAGGGGCGCCACCTTTAAAAATGTTTATCCGTACTGCAGTATCGAACAAACCGAGGATGATGGCGGAGGCGGCCGGTTAAGGGGATTGTAAACGTCGAGCCCTTGGGAAGTGCAGGCATTAGAAAGAGATATCGCACCCCCATTCGATTGTGGCTCTGTATAGCTACGGATAAACATTTTTAAAGGTGGCGCCCCTACCACATCTCTAGCTAAAAACAAGGCGTATTTAGAGATTACAGTCAGCCGCCTCCTTGCCTGGCAGTGATTACCTTAACATTCTACAGCATAAAAGCCATACGTATCCCTTTATCAATACAGTACCAGAAATCTGGCTTCTTCTCCTCGCACAATAAACCAGATCGCGTAACAGGCCCTCATAAATTTGGAAAATTGCTGGTATCTCCAAGTCTAGTCTCCCTGAAAGGTCTTCACCGCAGGTTTTGAGCTCCTATATCGCACTGTATCTGATTGGTCCTGAAGAAGGTGGCTCGTACTCCTTTTCCGTCCACCGAAACGCGTCGACCATCTCCCCTCTTTTTAAATCTAATGACCTTGATCATTTATTGGGCATCAGATTCAATGATATAGGATATATTATGTGTTTGTGTAAAGGAATGGATGTTTAGGAAGAATGTATGTGTTGTGTGCGTGCGGCTCTTTACCTGTTTTGTGCATTATTTATTGATTTAGTGTTAATATGAATCTGATCAGTTATAGATATATTTGCACTGTTTCATAGTGATGACATTATATGTTTCAAAAATAATTTTTTATGTGGAAAAGTATATATATGTATTTTTAAATGTTATAAGTGTAAAATGATGTCAAAAAAAGAAAAAATAATTTTCCTATTGTGAAATAAAGTAAAATGAGAAAAAAACTTACAATTTGTGTAGATACTGTTAGTATATGCCCTGTGTTGGAGAGATTATTCCTACGAGTAAAGTACTTATAGGTCAGGAGGGAGCAATTTTCAGTTAGACCCTTTGAAGATCACCTGTGGTGTTCCCCAAGGTTCCTCTCTTTCTCCTTTATTGTTTAATCTCTACATCTATCCTCTTATCTTTGCACTTCAGCAGCTGGAGGTCGCCGTGTATAACTATGCGGATGACCTCCAGCTGGTCTTTGACCTCTCTTCCTCCCCTCACGCTATCTCCAATTTTCAGTCTATTATGATTTTTATCAGGGACTGGATGAGCCACAATCATTTGAAGCTCAATCCGGATAAAACCGAGCTGGTGCTTACTGGTGGCTCCTCCAGTCCCTGGAATTCTTTTTTTTGGCCCCTCACTCTTGGCCCCCCCCCCCTTTCCTTCTTCTACGGTCAAAACATTGGGTATAAAAATTAATAACCAGCTCACTCTTCATTCACAGGTTGGTGCTGTTGTTTCTTCTTGTTTTCTTATGCTTCGAACTATTCGTACTGTTTCCCGTTTCTTTTCCCCTTTGGCACTTAAACTCATTATGTCTGCCTTGGTCATCTCCCGGCTAGACTATGCCAATGCCCTTTACAACGGCATTCCGGCATACAGCCTACGCAAACTCCAGCTTGTGCAGAACCAAGCAGCCCGGCTGGTGTATGGCCTTCCCCGGTTCCATCATTCTACACCTCTGTTGAAGGAACTGCACTGGCTGCCTGTCCGGCAACGATCGCTTTTTAAGATGGGGTGCATGGTCTTTCAGGCACGACAGGGAACGGCCCCGGTTTTCATTTCTTCCCTTCTAACCAACTATGTCCCCGTCAGACATCTTCGTTCTTCTGATCGGTCCTTATTGCAAGTCCCTCGTTTCACCAGGAAAAAATGGGGAGGTTCCAACTTCTCCTTCCTAGCTCCGGTATTCTGGAATTCCCTGCCTGACCACCTTCGAGCCTTAAAACAATATTCCCTTTTCCGCAAGGGTCTGAAAACTTTTTTGTTTGCTCAGGCCTTTCCACACTAAATGGCCCTTCTCTGTTTTTATTGCAAGCCGTCAAAAGCGCCAAGAAACCGTAACGGTGTATGATGCGCTATATAAGCTTTTTAAATTCAAATTCAATCATTCGGCTCCCAAATGTTCAGCAAACATCTCCTCGCCTCGGGCATCGACCGCACACCTGTGACCTCATTCATAACTTCATGCACACGCGACCAATATCGCATCACAACAGGACACTCCCAAATGATATGGAGAAACGTTCCCACGAAACCACAGCCGCGCCTGCACAGTCCATCCTCAGAAAATCCCATGCGTACAAGACGGGGGCCGGTCACATATATCCTATGGAGAATTTTAAGCTGGACAAACCGGAGGCGCGCCGGGATCGCCACTTCCCGAGGGGAGGAGATCGCAGCCTGCCAATCTTCGTCATCAAGTTCCAGCCCGTCACTAGTCCATGCCTCACGAAGGCGACACAATAGGTCGGTTCTAGAGTTGATCAACTTTTTATAAATAAGCGAGATCGTGCTGTCAGGGACGTACCCATCTAATATCCTATCCTCAAGCGGGGATGCCTCCGGTATATCCGTGCCCAAGGGAAAGACAGACAGGACCGCGTGTCGAATTTGCGCATACCAGAAGAATTCTCTATCATTCAACTCATATTCAGTTTTCAGCTCATCAAACGTCTTGACCCTGCCCTTGATCCAAACGTCATTCACCTTACTGATACCGATGACGTCCCACTTATCAAATCCCTTTGATCGCCAAAGGGAGCCAAGTTTGTCCGATGCGTACAACGGGGTCGCACGAGTCCGCCCATCCCAGAGCCACCGTAGCAGGATGCCAAACCTGGACTGCCGTCCTGGTAGGGCCCGTGAGATTCCCACCAGGAGATTTTGCATAAAGAGCTCTATCGTAGCTCCCACCGGGCAGCAGCCACCTATCCATCTCAAAGGCCGGATTTGGCGAGGGCCCGTAGGTACAATGATTAATAGCCCCTAACTGCGAGGCCCAGTAGTAGCGGCGGATATCAGGGAGCGCGATGCCACCGTCGTACCACGGGAGCGTCATCTTAGCGATAGCAATACGAGAGCGGCCCCCCCACAACAGTTGTCTCAGCAAACTTTCAATCTCCCGGAAATAACTAGCAGGTACAGCGTCAAGTGTGTTTTGCAGCGCATAAAGGAACCGGGGTAGCGACATCATCTTAAACAGCGCCGCCCTTCCCAGGAGAGAGAGAGGGAGCCTACCCCAAGCAAGGACATCAGCGCGAAGGCGCCGGAGAGGGGGCAACAAATTACGTTCATAATGAAGCCCCGGGTCTAGGGTAACGAAGATTCCCAGGTATTTAAATCCCTCCCGCACTACCGCAATAGGACAGCCACGGGGCAAAAGAGGAGCGTCTCCCGAGAGAACATAAACACAAGACTTCGACCAACTAATGACAAGGCCAGAATTCTTATGGAAGGAGGTCAACACGTCAAAAAGGACAATTAGCGATTTTCGCGGCGATGTGAGGTATAACAGGATATCATCCGCATATAAGGATACGCGGTCCTCAAACTCCGGAGTCCATCTAATGCCCCTCAAGGACGGCTCCCACCTCAGCCATGCCGCAAGCGGCTCCAAGGCGAGGGCAAACAAAAGAGGAGACAAAGGACAGCCCTGGCGCGTACCTCTTCCCAGCGCAAAGGAAGCAGAGACTCGACCATTCACGACCACTTGAGCCAAGGGGTCAGTGTAAAGCAGCTTCACCCAGTTAATGAAATCCGGACCAAAACCAAATTTAGCAAGAACCGCCCATAGGTATGGCCACTCTAACGTATCAAACGCCATAGTGGCGTCGAGGGACGCCAGGACGGCCGGTTCCCGCCCGCGCGAGGACGCCATGTAGTCGCCAGAGGTTAAGCGCAGTATTGCGGTGTGGTATAAAGCCGGATTGGTCCGGATGAACCAGGTCGCCTATAACAGTAACCAAGCGATTGGCAAGCAATTTGGCCAGGATCTTCGGTTCAGCGTTAATCAGCGATATCGGCCTATAGGAGGCGCAGCGGTCGCGGGGTTTGCCTTCTTTAGGAATCACTACTATAGAAGCTAGTCTCTGGTCAGGAGGGAGGGTACCCATCTCTAGCGATTCCAGGAACATCGATCGTAAATACGGGGCTATCGTGTCCGGACGGAGTTTGTAGAGCTCAATAGGAAGCCCATTAGGACCCGCGGCCTTCCCGGAGCGAACCGAACGAATGGCGGTCGAAACCTCCTCTACCGTGGGCAGCGCATCGAGGAGTTCCCTCTCAGGAGCAGACAAACAGGGCAGCGCAATGTCACGCAAATGCAAGTGGGAGTCATGCTCAGATCTATCAGACACAGGGGAATATACTCCCCGAAAATACTCAGCGAAACATTCAACTATTTCAACAGGATCAGTAAGAAGCACTTCATTCACATCCACAATCACAGGGACCACCCGACTCGCGCTCCCCCTCTTATCCAGCCAGGCAAGCAACTTTCCAGCTTTATCAACAACATCATACAGGCGTCCCTGCTGTTCCCTGCTCATTACTTTCGCAGCATCTGTGACCAACGCTCTATATTCAAATTGCTTGAGACCCAACAGATGTAGTCCGTCCGGGGTAACCTCGGACTCCAGTTCCCCCTCCAGGGCAGTAATTTCCCCCTCTATACGGACAACGTCAGCTCGGCTACTCCTCTTAATGTTACTAATCAGAGAGAGGGCCTGGCCTCGAATAACAGTTTTATATGCTTCCCACAACGAAACTGAGGAGGAGACGGAGCCAACGTTGTCAGCAAAGTAGTGGTCAAGTGTCTTAATCAATTCAACTCTAACCTTCGGATCACGGAGGTACCAGGAGTTAATCGGGGCCACACGACCTCCCGTCCCCAGCTGCGCATCCACAACCAACCACACCGGGGAGTGATCTGATATACCTCTAGCGAGATGTCGTACCTCCCGTAGAGCGGAGGCCTGGGAGGAGGGCATCAGCACGTAGTCCAGTCTCGAGAGACTGCCGTGCGCCCCAGA
This sequence comes from Lissotriton helveticus, assembly GCF_964261635.1. NCBI lineage: Eukaryota > Metazoa > Chordata > Amphibia > Caudata > Salamandridae > Lissotriton > Lissotriton helveticus. The sequence goes on along the minus strand of NC_136061.1, from coordinate 210,061,282 downwards.
GTGAAAGGTATACTGTGATGTCCCCGGGTGAAGCAAGCGCCAACAGTCGGTGAGCCCCAGAGTATTAAGGAAGTCGCCCAACCAGGACTGAGCTTTGGAGAGTTCCCGGGGAGGATAACGATCACACATCCCCGAAACTACGGAATTAAAGTCCCCGCCCACCACAAACAGACCCTCCGGGACTCCCAGGAGCACCCTTCCCAGATCAGCATAAGTAGTAGTCTGGAGGCCGGGTGGTATGTAGACAGAGACCATAGTTATGACCTTCCCCTCCCAGCGCCCAACAATGGCGGCGTACCGTCCCCTATCATCAAGGATGATCTCGTCAATAGCAAGAGGGAGGGAGTTACGGACCAGTATGCCCACCCCCCTGGATCCAGAAGTGAAACCCGAGTGCGCCAGGAGACGATAACCACGCCTATTCAATGCGTGGCACGTATTACCAAGCAAGTGCGTCTCCTGGAGCAGAACAACATCAGGGGATAGACGTCACAGCAACTGCAACACCACACCACGTTTAATCCTATCCCCCAACCCGTTAACGTTCCAACACAACAGTCGAAGTCCCCTACCCCCATCCCAATAGTGAAACCCGCCCCCACTCCACACCCAGTGCAACAAAGTACAACCGAAGCTCGTCATTACAGTGCCTTGTAAAGAACTAAGAAACATGAACACCAACCCCCCATCCCACCGAAAAACCCCGTACATCACACCCCCCTCCCCGCACCCCTGCGTGAGACTAAAAAGCCACCCCAACTTGCAGTGTGCCTGTCGCCCTAATACCCAACTAATCTACGAAAAGAACCCCGGAGGAGGAAGAGGCACCCACCCCCCACCCACCCCCAAAAGTGACCAGGTGTCAGCAGCAACAATCATGGCATCAAACCAAAGTGAAAAGTCAAGTCAATGGACAAGGGGCCGGCCACGATCCCTATTCCTGTTCCACCGGGCCGCCCTCCGCACCTCCAGAAGGTCCAAAGTTCTCAGAGTGATCCTGCCCCATAGGCAGTGAGTCCAGCCAGTCACTTATGGCCCCAGGATGGTCGAAGAAAAATGTCAGTTTGTTGTAGACCACACGCAGTCTGGCCGGAAAGGCCACTCAGGCTGAATCAAGGAGGTCCTCAGACGAGAAACAAAACCGAAAGTAGACAACCGAGCCGACAGGACTCGGGCGGTCCATTGTTGTTCAATTACTGTCCGGCTGGCAAAGAAACAGAACCCGGGGCAGTGCCATGGAGCAGGCCTGAAAAAGTCAGAGATCCATATCTCCGGCTCCCAAAGTCCAAATCAAATTCCGTAAACTGATAATTGATCAGCAGGGCTGTGCCAGTAACAACCCGTTGTCCAAATCAGGATAGAAGTCAGGATAGACGGTGGAGGTGGCAAGGGTCCGGGGAGCCCTGTGCTCACGCGACCATCTTGGTTACGCGCGAAGCTCCTCCGTTTGGTAGATTCTTGGCAAAAACTAAACCTATCCTTAAGACCATACTTACTTCTTCCCTCATACTAGACTTAGGTTAGGTACATTGGGGTAGGTGTATTTTAGAAGCACCTGTTGAGTATTTTAGTCTGTGTTATTTATGTATGTATTTTTATATGGCTTAGAAACCATACAATGCTATTACAGTATTATTTTATAATACTATTCTTGCTGTACGCATTATACTTTGCATTCTGTCTAACGATTGTAGCAGTTCACATCTCTTGCATGAGAAAGAAGACTGTTCAATAAACCTTTTATTGAAAACGCCTGTCTCACTTTTTCCCTGCAAACTCTGTAGAAACAAAGCATGCACGATTGACTAAGTGAAATACTTATCTATTGTTTCCACGACTCTGAAGATAGTTATTCCAGTCCTAGGGAAACAAAGTTGTCATGTTTATGCGGTTGTCAGAAACTAATCCCTTCTTGTGAATCCGAGAAAGTTTCTAGTGACCTCTGAGCTAGCTGGCACTCACAATTAAGTTTAGTATATACGACAGAGACCTACTGACCTAAGTCCTACGTCAAAATCTATAGGATATATTATTCCAATGTGCAGAGCCTATTGGGAATATAGGAATTACACTACACTTTCTCGATCACTAGGGGCACTCGTCAGGGGTGCCCCTTGTCACCCCTGCTCTTTGCCCTTGCTATCGAACCCTTAGCTGCCAAACTAAGGCAACAACATAGAGAATATGCCATACCATTCCCCACAAGACATATCCTAGTCTCGCTCTATGCTGACGATATCACCCTCTACCTCCGTGAACTGAGCATCAGCCTTAACCCTACCCTTTGAGAATTTATCAGATTTGGGGACATCTCGAGATACATATCAACTGGAGCAAATCCCAGATATTTCCCCTGACTCCATCCTCTGCAGAGATATCCCTTGATTTTCCGTTAACATGGCGTGAGTCAGAGATAAAATACTTGGGGATGAGAATTCTTCAAGATAGGAAAGAGACGCTGAGAACAAACTACGAACCCGCATTGGACACCATCACAGACTCAATGGATATCATTGCCACTCTCACTAGCAGGCAGGATCTCTGTAATGAAAACGGTAGTTCTGCCGAAACTACTCTACCTATTCATCAATGTACCCTATCATCCAGGTTGCCCCTTCTGTAGGGCAATCAAATCTCAACTCATTAGACTAGCTTGGAGGGGTAAACAGCTTCGAATAAGCTGGCAGACCCTGACACTCCCATTCTCACGTGGGGGCTTTAAGGCACCCGATATTGAGCTGTACTTGTTATGTGCTCAAGCACACCACGCTATACATTGGCTCTATCCTCCACACCCCACATAGCCATTGTACAATGGTACATGACTCCACTCCCTTCCATTGCCTTCCTTGGAGCGGACATCCCGGAATGTAGCACCACATACTCAACGGTAGTGTGCATAAAGTTAGCATGGAAGAGGTTGACCAAAAAGGCAGGGCAGCCTCTACTGTATATTCTGCTGCCCCCCTCCTATATCTAGCCCCGGTCATTCAGGAAACAGCATGCAGGAATATGCTCAGAATAACCAACCTGAACACCATGGGAGAGATTTACCAAGACGGCCTGTTTAAAGATAGACACACGCTTTTTGGAGAGGACAGAGGCACTCCCTTAGAAACTTCCTGTATATCAGGCTGCTTCATGAGATTAAGGCGAACACTCCTGCATTTACACAAGAACCCAGCAAATGTGATGCATTACACACTCTCCTCCAAATGAATGGTGTCTAGGTTATACCGCTCGGCTTCACTTGAGCGTCCTTGTACACAGCAGGAGGCTCGAAGAGGAGGGGAGCTGGAATAATAAGCCACACTCACAGATATGTAGCGGGAGTACTGCTGTAAACAGACAGAGGCGATTACGGCGAGCAGCCGATTAAGAATTATACATTTTAAACATATACATCAAGCCTACTACACTCCAGTGCGATTATGTAGCTACAAGACAATGACCGATGTGATAGATGTAGGAAAGAGGGGGCGGGATTCCTGCACTTGGCATGGCAGTGCGATGCAATCCAGAAGTACTGGTGAGAGGTACTATGTGTGGTTTCCCAGATTACTCAGTATCACACAACAATGACATCAACAATTGCAAAATTGGGATACACAGAAGAATTGCCACCAACACAGGAAATTCTTTGCTCTGTGTATGTTATTGGCAAAGAGACAGGTGGCATGCAGGTGGAGCCAAGGACATGCTCCCAAATTTAAGGAGCGGCTCAATGATTTAATATACTGCAGAGATCAACTCACTATATATGCAGAGTTGTTGCCGGCTTCCACACGCCCCAGAGAGATATGGGACCCACTAATTACATACTTGTGCAATAACTCTGACCAACCACTCACCCACTGAGATGCCAACACACTCCATTGTGAATGCGAAGCCAGATGTATAGTAATTGGTGACTTCCTCTACATTCTGAGACAGTTAAATACATAGGGGATAAGCTAGTTTAAAGACAGTGTAATACAACATGTTGTTAATATTGTTGGGCTGTGGTGGATGCTATACCCAATGCTTATCAGTCTCTATGAAACGGGTATTATGTGTATGCTTGATGATGTATACTCTTGGGATCGTGTACTGTACTGCTGTATATGTTCAATAATAGTTAAGAAAAAAAAGGTATCTATAAGGAGGACCCTTATAAAATGAGTTTTAGATGCCCTGGTTTAAGTGAAATTTCACATTTCACTCCCAACATTGTGGTAGAGTACTTGCCAAAATCGACTTTTGTGCTGGGGGCACTGTGGAGTGAGTCTGCAATATTTTTTCATATTCAGTAACCCCTAAAGTCTCCCTTAGATGTTCTATGGGTAGAGGGTCCTGTAGATATAGGCAGGGTCCTCATAAAAGTTGTTTTTATAAGCCAATTTTTCCCATTGCAAATCTCCAGCCACATAGGGTAACATGGTAAGACGCTATTCACTAGTAATTCCCGCTAAGAGAATCATAAAAATACCATTCAAGGACATCCTAGAGTGGTATTGATAAAGCCAACAATATGGTATTATTGAATTTCTCCTAAAGTGCACAGTCAAGTTATAAGTCTTTCTTGTCTGTAAGCCGAAATTCAGCCTTCCAGTAATCTGTCCTGATTGGTCAGAGTTAAGTGGTTTAGCCAGACTTCTTTGATGAGGTGATAAATAGCCCCTGGTGTTAGAAGGCTTTTCTGGGAGGGCAGGATTCTACTACAGATTAATGCCAGAACAGAGGGAGGGGTTGTAGACAATATTCTTTAATTGAAGGAGGAGATAGGTAGGAGAGACTAGTTTCATTTACACTTCTACTCTTTAAACCCAGCCAGACGGTAGGCTAAAAGGAAGGAATGAGCAGATGCAATGGGGGAAGAGACTATGGAGATTAACCATCCTGGGAGGTGTTTAGGCAGCTCTTTTCTCTCTGCTGGGAAATCAGCCATGATGCATTTTGGAAAAATGGTGTTCTCTTGGGTAAGATAGTGCCCCACTTTGGAGGATGTGATCATACCCTGGGGTGTTGCCCTACACCTCATTGGACAGGAATGCCCTCCTGGTTGACCATGAGAACTTGGAATAGGTATCTGAGAGGGGCAGAGCCTCTCAGATCTGCTGCTTGAAACTTAAGGAAGAAGAAGAAGAGTGCATGCTGGAAGTTTCATTTGCACCAACCAGGCCCTGCACTCTGACTGCGCCTGCTGCACAATCTGAAACTACAGCCCTGTGGATCAAACCTGCTTCAAAAGGACACAAGAGTTGACTCCCTGCAAGCTACAGGTGAACAGAGCTCCCCTGTAACATCACCACCAAGAATCTTCAGCCTGGAGTACTACCCAGTGGAGTCACTAGGGTTGCTGTCACCCGGTCCGGGTAACTCATGGTGTCACCCCCTCACAACTTACCCGATGGACCATCTCACCCTCTGCCTGCACCATGCCCCCTCTGCCAGCACCATCTCCTCTCCGCCTGCACCATCTCACCCCCTGCCTGCACCATCTCTCCCTTAGCCTGCACAATCTCACCCTCTGCCTGCACCATCTCCCCTCTGCCTGCACCATCTCCCCTCCGCCTGCACCATCTCCCCTCTGCCTGCACCATCTCACCCTCTGCCTGCCCCATCTCCCCTCCGCCGGCACCATCTCACCCTCTGCCTGCACCATCTCTCCCCTCTGCCTGCACCATCTCTCCCCTCTGCCTGCACCATCTCTCCCCTCCGCCTGCACCATCTACCCCCTCTGCCTGCACCATCTCCCCTCCGCCTGCACAATCTCACCCTCTGCCTGCACCATCTCACCCTCTGCCTGCACCATCTCTCCCCTCCGCCTGCACCATCTCCCTCTCCGCCTGCACCATCTCCCTCTCTGCCTGCACCATCCCTCCCCTCCGCCTGTACCCCCCCTCCCCCGCAGCTCTTATAACCCTTTACTCGTCGCCTTCTCCACCCTCCCCCCCATGGTTTCCCCCTCACAGTTCCCGGCTCAAAGTGACTGAAATAAACTCATTAAATGTGCTTTGCATTCGTGCAGTGGCAGTAAAACAATATGAAACTGTTGCCTACGTTGTCACAGGCAGAACGGACAAGATTGCCCTTACAAGTTGCCATTAATGACTCATTGGCAGTGGAGTGAATCTTAAAAACGAACATCACTTTGCCTGACGCGCAAAATATACTTGCACCCTCAACTTTCATATATTAACATTTTTTCGTCAACATGGCAGTTATTTTGGGGACTTTTTATTGTATATAAGATAATAAAGCAGACTTACAGAATGCGTCCTACACTAATCCTTAGCCAACACATCAACATGAATAATTTATACCAGTGAGCGTTGGTTCTGCGCTCCGCTTTGCTTTTGAGGTCAGGCTTCAGTGGGTTGTGGCACTGTCTTTTGAAGCATTTATTTAGAAGAGAGTGCATTTTTTGCCGAATAAAATCCATGCTCTGTTGCGCTATATTCAATTTTTCCAAACAAATATTTCTTACTCATTCTGCGCACGTTCCCTTTTCCCTTGCACGCAGATAACAAATGGTACGTCATTCCGCCATTTTATATGCTCATTTATGCATTTCTAAGATGTCCAAAAGGTGTTGCGTTTTCAAAAAGAGAGATGTGTTCATAAGTATGAACGCATGATGAATCGTGCGTGCGACACTGAGAGAGAGGTTACATTTAAATAGAAACAGAAGACACACTCGTCTCGCCCTTACCTTCGAGCAGGGCTGTGTTACACTGCGTAACCAGATGGTGTCACCCCCATGTGAGGGTGTCACCCGGTTCGGTCCGCAGCCCCCGCACCCCCCTAGTGACGCCACTGGTACTACCAGTGGATTTGTAAGGGTTTTTTCCAAGTGGATTGTAGGAACTGAAGTCCCAAACTTTCAAGGACTATCTTGGAACTTCCAGACCCTTAGAGTAAGTTTTTGACACTCTGGGATCCTCAAAGGAACTTCAGAAAAATGTTTGAGACGTTTGGAGCAATATTGGAAAAAAGCTCCATAAGTGAACTGATTCGACCTGGCCAGTCAACCTGGCAACCCTCAAACATGAGCCGGCTTGCCGTCCCGGTTTGTCTCAGGGAAAAGCTCCGGAGGTCCAACTTTCAGAGTTTGACTGGGAGTAAGCTGAGACCCAAGCTTGCGAACCCTCACCGAAACCTGCCTGGTCAAGAGCAGCGAGGGACCCCTGTGGAAAAAGCTCCATAAATGTTTCTAAGTCCGAACCTAGGAGAGGTGGCCGGAACCAACCGTGAGAGTCAAGCCACCCACCTTCAACCGTGAGCCGGCCTGGATCCCTGTTTCATCCTGCTGAAAAGCTCCGGAGGTCTGACCTCCATATGTTTGACTGGTAGCTTGTCACAAGGTCAGCCAGCAAACCCTCACCGATTCCGGACTGGCTGAGAGCTTCCTGTGACGTTGGGAAGAAAAGCTACGAAAAAGTTTTTTAAGACCGAAGGTAAAAACTCTGACCGAAACCTACTGCGAGGGATAGCTGCGCAGGGCTCCATCGGAGTCGGCTTGATACGTTGTCTTTGTCCCTGTCTAGCATGACCAGATGTCCCAATAGGCGGTATAGGATTCTATGTGCTATATGCGCTCAATCTCTAAAAAATCATATCTCCTTTTCTGTATTTGGATTTTTTTTTCGTTTTAATGTAATTTTAAAGATACAAATAATTCCTATTTTTATAAATTGGTGTTGGATTTTTATTGTGTGTTGTTTTTTAATTATTTACTGAATTGGTGTTCCTAAATGCTTTACATACCTGTTACATACCTGTCTTTGAAGTTAAGCCTGCCTGCTCGCAGCCAAGGTACGAAGGGTTGAGCTTTGGTATAAATTTCTATGACCTGTACTGAGCCCTTTATTATGCTAGTTACCTTATAGCCAGTGGTAGATATATATATTTACCACTACTAATAACCCGCTTTCCAACAGTAGTTATGCTTCAGTGGGAGGTGTGGATGTGCAAGTAAAAAGAATAGTCTCTAGCGTCTGGATGGAGATAGTATTTCAGTGAAGGGCATTGCCTCTGTTCCCTGAGGTTGGCGTTTCTGTGATGGTATGTGTCCCATGCTACATTGACATCTCCAAAGCTGTTATGCCTCCTATGGCACAGCGTAATTTCTGTTTCAATGTGTTCATTAGGAATGCGTCCTGGGACTAGTACGGCGGCATATATATTGAGCATTGTGAGAGTTGTGGTGTCTTTGTGGGTTATGACCTTCAGTTATCAGTCCACTGGATCCCGCATCACATAGGTCGTGGTGCTCCCTATATGTGATTTGCATAGTATCAATACTCCTGCCATTTGGTAGTGGGAGATGCCAAAAATGTGTGGGGATAGCGCTGATACGCATTCAATAGTGATCTACATGCAGTAAGTAGGTCTCTCATAGGAGTATACCGTCAGACTGGGCCAAGTATCACAACACCAGTGAATGATGGGGAGAGGGGTTGGCCTAACGGCTAGGGCGCTCGACCTCGAACCTGGGGATCTGGGTTCGAGTCTCGGTAACGACGCCAAAAACCTCCTGTGATTCTGGGCAAATCACTTAATCTCCCCGTGCCTAAAATGAAAGTGTGTCCTCATGTAACGTAACTGGAAAAATATGTAAAAGCGCTCTGATACCTGATTCGGTTCGGGTCTAGTTCGCGCTATATAAAACTCTGCAAAAAACAAAAAAAAATGATGAAGGGTGAGGAGTGGGGGCTCTGCCTCACTGTGTGCAGTTTCTCTCCCGTACCTGGGGAATGTTTTGGCGGACTGTCTGTGTGGGTTCTTCTCTCATTGGGGTCTTTTTATTTGTTCCGGGTGATATTCCAGCCGTTGATGTGGTGTTTGGAGTGTCCGGTAGTGGACTTGTTTGCTTCTTCTGTCCTTGGCACGTTCAGTTGTTTCTACGCTTTTGTGCCTTTTCCATGGGCATGGAGATGGTTGCGCTGTCCTTCCTGTGGCCGACGATTGTGCTGGGGTTTGGGTATGGTGGGGCTTTGGTGCCTCTGGTGGTTCCGGGTTGGCTTTGCCCCCGTGGTTTCCTCTGTTGTTGTTGGCGGCATTGTGTCCAGGTTGGACTCTGCAGTTCCTTTTGTGTCCGTTTCGTGGGCCCTCTGGTTCCTCTTCCGGTGTTCCGGTTTGTGTTCCTTCTGGGTTGGCTCTTGTGCAGTGTTCCCTGTTCCTGTATGTTTGTTCATTCGGAGTTGCGGGTCTTATCCCGCTGTGCGGGCACCCCTCTGCTTGTTGTCTTTCACTCTGCATTGGGTCTCCTTTGCTTTTGGGGTCTGCACTGTGGTTTGGCTCCTGTTCGGGTCCTGGATATTTTTTGGGGGGTCGGTGTTGGTTAGGCTTGGACCTTTCTCCCCTCAATGTTCGTGGGGGCTACCTTTGGTGCTTTTTCTTGGTCTCCCTTTTGTGTCTGGGGGCCTTTTGAGGGCTCATCTTTCGCATCTCTGGCACTTCTAAGCCCTTGTCCTGAGTTATCTCCTCCCTGTGAGACCTTCCGTTGCTGTTGGGTGCATTGCACGGGGTTCCATTTGGTCAATTGGAGTAGGAGGACTTGCTGTTTTTGACGTTATGAAGGTTTCGGTGCTCTTGCGTACTGTGCTCTCCTTCTTTTGTGCCTGCTTGTGCTCTTTATAGTCAGTCAGCGGAGGTGATGCTTCCTGTTGACTCCTTTGCACATTTTTGGTTGGGTGGCTTGCCTTGGTTTTTTTCTTTGTCTCGCACGGCTGCTTTTTCTGTGGTGGCCTCTTGTTTGTCATTTTGGCTGCTCTATCGGGGTCGGTTGCCGTCTCTTCCGCTCTCAATCGGTGGATTTGGGTGGCTCTCCTTTTGGTGTCTGTTTCAGTCGGTGGTTCCCTCTCGTTCGTTTTGGGGGCATTCTACTAGTTTTGTTGCGGTTTCTTGGACCGCCTTTCCGGTTGTTTTCATGGGTGTTTTGCGGGTCGACCTCTTGGTCTTCCCCTCATGCCTTCTTTTCTCATTACCGGCTTGAGGTTGGTGCTTCTGTTGCCATTGCCTCTTTGGTTCTGTGTTCAGTGGTTTCTTGAGGTGTATGTCTCTCCTTTTTTGTCACTGACGTTTTTTGTTATACTGCCACCGACGTTTTTTGTTGTACTGCCTTCCGTGTGTGGGCTGTATTTCCTATCCGTGAAGCTGATATTGCTTTGGTATCTGCTCATTAGTAATTACTGTGGCGAGGAAGACGGACGAGGAGGTAATGCCCCTGTTACTTACCGGTAATCTTCATTACTCCGAATTCTAGTCTTCCTTGCCACAGTATAGTTTCCCTTCCCTCCCGGCCCTTTGTTGTGGCTTCATGTATACGGCTTTGGTTTACAGGTCCTGATGTGGATCTTGTATCCTTTTATGTGATTGGTGGTTGCCACTGGGGGCCATGTTGGAGGATAGGGAGACTAGTATGTTAACTTTTGCTTGGAGTTTCTGTGGGAGCAGGATGCTCATTAGTAATTACTGTGGCGAGGAAGACTAGGACTCGGAGTAATGAAGATTCAGGGTAAGTAACCGGGGCATTTCAACATATATCTGCAGTTAGGAACGAACAAATGAGGTTATGTTTTTTGTAAATCAGTAATTAATCCTTTAAGGGGAGTCTTAACACGTGCAGGTCCTATGCTGGGGGCACTCTTGTATCCCGAATAATGGTGTGTGGGTGTCTATTATGTGTGTACTTGCTCCCTGTAGTTACTCCGCTTCGACCTGGATCTGTGATGCATCGAGAGTCACATGGTTTGTGTTGCTTTCGATGTTCTGTATCTGTGTGTCTCAGCTGTCCCTTGACTTGGTACCTGGACTAAGTGACTTTTGACTGCACCTCCTCGGGTTTGCTGGGTGGAGGCTTGAGGTGAATTAAAAGTCTGGGTAGTACCGTCATTCTGTTTTGTATTTTCTTCAGAATTTTACATTGCCGACGAGATTAAAAGGGGGACTTTAACCATAGACCAGATCAAAGAATTATCAAATCTGAGGGTACAGCAGCAAACAATCCTCCAGATAGTCTTGGTAGCCACCACAACAGCTGCCTGTCCTTGTTTAAATGTATCTTTGTGAAAAGGCGTAGCAGGAACCAGCTGGTAGGAGCTTAATCGTGGGCATAAAATATCTGCCGCTCTAGGGGCACGAGAGCAGCACAGGGAGGGAACGGTGCTGACGTATCAAGCTGCCGCGTGCTCCTGCACTCTGTCGACTATCGAATGCTTCCTGTAGGAGCGGCTAGAGTCTGGGGGGCGGGGTAACTGGCCCCGCCTCAGAAATGTATGTGAAGCCACTGGACAAAAGGTTCGCGGCCAGGGCAAGGAAGTTAACGAGGGATGAACTAAGAGTTATTGATATTTAGAAGAAATAAGAGTGCGGGCGTGGCTTGGACGGCAATGAAGACGGTCGTCTAGGTCCGTCAGCTCCGATGCCCTGAGGCAACTAAAGCGGATTTTTACCAGCCAAACTCGACGGTTCTAACTTTGGAAAGGAAATTGAGGCGTCGGAAATACCAGGCGACAAGTAGGGCTGCAATGAGCAGAGGGCAAGAAGCGGCCTCCGGAGAAAATAGAGAATAGACCCCCTCTTGCTCGCAGCACGAGAGAAGGCAAAATGGCGCCCATCAGCCCATAGAGGGAGCGGCAGAACCCTGCACCCCGGAGGTACGAGGTGAGCTGACTCTGCTTCCTACATCACAAGCAGTCAAAAGGCAAGCTAGAAAGGCGACAGCAAGAGGAAGCCACCACAAAGTTTACGGCACCCGCAAGGTGAGCCGAGGCCTCCGGTGCAGAAACGCGCTTATCGCGGCAAAATAAGGGACACGAGAGAAATCGGAGCCAGCGCCCTAAGCCCTAAGCACCTAGCACAAACCAAAAGTTCGGCAAAGAGGCAGCAGCAACAGCAAAAGAGTGCTCCTGAATACAGCAAGAGCCCAGGGCCCAAGGCTTACTCGACATAGCGTGAACCAAGCTCAAGGGAAGGCGAACGAGACAAAGCACGCGCTGGCAGGGGCAAAAGCGAAGACAAGGACTTGGTTCATTAGAGAGCCAAGCCGGTACCGTACACACAGTACAACAAATACGGCCCCGGCTTCAAGATCCGAACCAGCCAATGCATTAGCAGAGACGCAAAAGGAAGGAAGGCTGGGTAGCGTCCAAGTGAGAAGAGGGATAGGCACGATGTCGGGACAACAAGGAAAGTCTGCAAGCGACCAAAAAAAACTGAGGAAGGAAACCCCGGAATCACCTATGAAGCTGAAAGGCGAAACGGCTAGCCTAGAGACAATCCTAAGAAAGATTAATGAGGTGAAAGAAGTGGCAAAAGAAACTAAAGTCGCAATAGACAATATGCAACTGGAGCTAACAGCGATACGAGCAGACCAACACTAGGATTGAAGCAGCTGAGGGGAGAATAAGCGAATTGGAAGACGCAATGAGTAACAACACCAAAACCACAGCGGAGTGCTCAAAGATCACTAAAGCCATACAAAAACAACTGTCCGAACAGGACAACCGGGCCAGAAGAGGCAACATAAGGATACTGGGCATCCCAGAAGGAACAGAAGACAAGGCGGGGTCCTGTGCGGCCATGCTAGAGGAAGTGCTGCGAAAACTAACAGGCTTGAAATTTGACAGACAGTTCGAAGTTAATAAAGCCTACCGGGTGCCAGCAGGTAAACCTACACTAGGAAAAGGCCCCAGACCGATAATCTGCTGCCCGCTCAGAGCTGAGCATACTGACGCCATCTTCATATTTGCCAGGAAAAACCAAAACTTAACCTGGGCGAGCAGCAAGATAGTGCTAACACAGGACTACTCCAAGCCATCTGTGGAGATCAGGAAGGGCTTTCTAGCCATGAGAGACACCCTACGCAAAAGGAACCTCAACTTCAGCTTTGCAGGCCCCTCACGCTTCAAGGTCACAGACAACTGGCGGACATTGGTCTTTGAAGAGCCAGAAGATCTGAGAAAGTACTTACGAGAACAACCAACAGAAGAGATGGAGACGAAAAACCCGTTAGCAGTAAAAAAAAGAGCCTCACCGAATGATGCGGACAAATCGGAATAAAGGGCGGAACTTATGTACGCCTACACACAACTACTACCTCACCGATATATACTACCTCACCGATATCTACCTCAAAAGGCGCCCGCAGGGCCCCTAAACAAAACCACAACTCATGATCTTTGATCTATGGCCAAGGCAAAGCAACAAAAGAGCTGAGAGGGAGCAACAAACAACGACCAAACACAAAGGTACTTTTTACCGACAACTACCTCACAGGTGTACCTGAAGAGCCCCTAACCAACAGACAGGAAGGTGGTCAGACCACAGCGATCTACCTCGCAGACAGCAAAGACAGCTGAAAAACGAACTGCAACCAGAACAAAAGACACGAGCGATCATGGACCAAATTAGGAGGGCACCATGAAGAACTGAAGAACCGTCAACATAACCTCAGGGAACATGCGGAGCAAAGGGACTTTGTCGTCGCACACCCACTCAGCAAGTAAGGGGTAGGGGGGAGGGAAGGGAGGGAGGCAAGGGAGGGGGAGGAGGGCGCGGGGAGCACATACATGAGGTAACTCTACTTACTTCTTTCTATCCTTCTATCTATCTATCATCTACACGTTATATCAGGAGAGGTCAGCGCAAGAGAGAGAACAGACAACTACACACAAACGAGGGAAAGGAGAGGGCCCAGGACAAGGAGGCACACAGAACAAGGCCAGACACAATGCCAGATGCACAACATAGCAAATGACATACAACAACCAATCCCAACTCACCACTGATATCAAGGTAGTGCTCTGAACGTAAAGAGTCTAAATCACCCGGTGAAGAGAAGGAAAGTCTTAGATTACCTGGTGAAACTAAAAAGCGACATATATGTACTACAAGAAACAAGGCTAGAAGCAGAGGACATAGGGCGACTCAAAGCCAGCTGGATAAGCGAAGTAATAGGATCACCTGCACAGAACAAAAAGAACGGGGTTGTAACAATAGTAAGCAAGAAATCAAAGTTAGTACTGGGTAGCTCACAGGCGGACACGGAGGGCAGAATGCTGGTGACCAGTCTGATGAGAGGAGAAGAAGCAGTACACGTGGCCAACATCTACGGCCCTAACACTGATGACAGGCCCTTGTGGGACAGATTGGGAGAACAACTAAACACAATACCACAGGGAGAGCTTCTAGTGGTAGCGGGGGACATGAACCAGGTCCTGGACCCAGCCATCGATAGGCACCCGCACAGACCGAGCCAAACATCACAAAAGGGAAATATCCTAGGGAACCTTTGCATCAAACTAGATCTCAAGGACCCATGGCGGCTCCAAAACCCGGATGGCAGGGAATACACGTTTTACTCAAACCCCCACAACTCCTACAGCAGAATAGACTACATCCTGATATCAGACACACACACCCACCTCATCGACCACACGGAGATCGGGCTACGAACGATTTCAGACCACTCACACATTAGCCTAGTGCTATCTGGGAAACACAACGAGAAGCCATCACGCAGATGGAGGTTCTATGAATCCCTGCTTAGGAACACGACAGCAAAGGCAGAAATAGAGACAGCAATAAAAGAATACCTCGCAGTTAATGACACTCCAGACACAGACAGGAACTCACTCTGGGACGCCCTAAAAGCCACAATTAGGGGGACAATACTCGCCATCAAGGGCAGGCTGAACAGAGAGAGGAACAAAAAGATTGTAGACCTAGAAAGAGAAATCAAACACTTAGAGACAGGGCACATAGCGAACCGGGAGGATAAGAGCACCCTCACAACCTTAACCAGACGAAAATACGAGCAGAACAGAATCCTTAGTGAGAGAGCGGGAACCTGGATAAACAAGTATAAAGCCATCAACCAGTGCTTAATTTGTGCCGGTGCTTTCCGGTGCTCAGCACCGGCACTTTATTGTCAGGGCCGGGGCTATAATTTATTTTCAGGAGGCAGTGGTGGTGAATTACATTTTTCAGAAAATACATGCACGAAGTGAGACAGCGTTACTTTTCCCACTCTTCGCGCCGCAGCCTCTCACTCTCTAATCAACCTATGGACTCCTGGCTGGCTGGCGATTACATTTCAACTTTTATTCTTTTTCACTAATAATTAAAAAAAAGCAAACGGGCTCTCCAGGAGCCGTCTTTATTTCTGCAGTTAACACTGCGTGCCCTTCCCCCTCCAGCAAGTTAGAGGGCCGGACTCTTCATGTCACGTAAGCCTCCAGCAGCTCCCTATTGGTTACTGAAGGTCTAGGGAGTTCCTCAGCCCGTCGAATGCTTCTAGCAATAAGGATTCTCTAATCGAACAAGTTTTCCCTCCACGAAGTTTCCTGTGGGCCCCGGCAGTAAGGTAAGTTTTATTGTATTTTTATTTGTAATCCCACCCCTCCCCGAACACCCACGCCCCTCCCCTTCCCTCCCCCCTCCCTCGAGGATGCCGGCTGTGGCTGGGTGTCAGACCATCGAGAGAGTGCGGCCTGGTCTTCACAGTGCTGGTGCTGGGTAGGGGACTAGTGCCGGTGATGGCTTCATGATGAAGTAAACTGAACCCACTTGGCTGGGTTCCTTGCACACGACTCTCTGCAGCAGACACACAACCCATAGGGCTATCAGACAAAGTCTCTCTGCATTTCCCAGATTGCAGACATAGACCTGCTGTGCCTTTGCTGGGAGGGAGCTACATTTGGCACAAACGAGCCTGTCTTGTGCCCCCTCAACCCCCATGGGAGGGTGGACCACGCTTCTTGCAGGCTCTGGCTGCAGAGACACCTCAACAGCTGCAGGTGGGCTCTGTCACCTGCTGCCACTCACCATAGGCCCTGAAGTAGGCCGATGCGGTGTTCGTGGGGCACAGTATGTTTGTTAGGTAGTGACTGTTTCTTAGGCAGTGCACATGTCATGGAAAGAAAATGCGCAAACCGACTTTCTGTTGGATTTATTTTTGTTTCATTGGTAAGAAGCTACTGAGAGAAGCCTCCCTTATTATGTTTCTGATGTGTATAACTCCGTTTGCTTTGGTCATTTAGGAATTGTGAGTGATTGCAGTGCTGTTGATTGCAAATCACCGAGTCTTCCAATATGTTGCAATCCTTCTATTTCTGACACACGCGCAGTCTGTAAAAGTAATATTTAGTACCAGGTCTAAGGTGCATCAGGTGGTCAGGTGCATCAGGTGGTCAAACTTTGTTCCTTTTGTTGTCACAAATGCTTGTTGTGTCCTGTTTATTCTTAACTATCAGGCACATTCATTCGAGACAATGATAGCTTTATGTACGTGCCAGTGAGAGGCATCTAGCCTGAAGGATATATGGTTTTGACTGTCAGTAACCGTGTGCATCATTCATTGTTAAACACCAATCCTCTTCAAGATACATCTGGTGACACCAAACAACAGCTAGTAGATGTTCAAGCAGGCTTTCAGTGATCCAGGTTCCTCTATTATCTAGGTGTTTATGGAGATTTAAAAATACATCAGTCTTCTTCATTATCGGAATCTGACTGCTGCATTAATCACAACCTTTGGAAAGTCACTCATTCAGTATGGTGTCAATTCTTGTCCCACCATTTTAAAGTAGAATTTCGTCTCACAATATTATAGGAGTTACCTACCCTAATGGCACGATATTAATCACCTTTTCCATGCCGTTACTCACACCTAACAACTTTCAGCTTATGCATACCTTGATGAGAGGAAGACATTCTCAACATTCAGAGGGAGTCATTTAAGTGCATGCTGCGGAGCCTGTCATCCCCATCTCTTTGGAAATATACTATTTGCCTTACTGTGTCTGAGGCTCTGAACCCCTAAGTCTTGTTCACCGTCTATGAGTTTTCTAAGTGCATGTTTACTTTCTGTAATAGTCAACTGTTGGTTGAACCAATCAGCCAGAAGAACAGAGTCAGATGAGTAGTATGTGTTTATGTGTCTATGTGTATATGTATGTGTGTATTTGTATATATATATATATATTCACTGAAAAAACCATAGGTTTCTTTCACTCAAGCTGCAACTCCAGGCCGAGGTGAGTCATGGGTATTCTTCACTGCCTTCATTCCGTACAGTGCATCGGAACCTTAGGACAGTGTCAATTACCAGGTAGCTTTGAACTAGTGAGGAAGCCTTTATTTTGCGACCGATATAACTGCAGGGTGCTGGAGACTGACACTAGGCAGCTGCTGCTTGTTTTATTTTAAAGAAACAGCATCAATTGAGCTGAGGTATTTTCTGTTCATGCTGGATTTTCACCTAAGAGCTTGTCTGTGACTGTGTACGTGCAAGGGACAGCAGGTCCGCTAACTGTGTATAACCTCAAGTCAGCAATGACATGCCCTTAGGCCACCCCTAGAAAGGCCACCTCTCCCCATTCATAAACCCCTGAATGCAGTGCTCATTATAACCTTAAGTGGTGACATAATACGGAATAGTGTTTTTAACTTCGGGAAAATGTAACAGTTCATATCCAGACACCTTGCAGGCTGCAGCCCTTTTTCCTTTTGCATTACAAAAATCTTAATAGTGGGAATAGTCACAAATACAAAATGCTGTATTTTATTTTACTAATGGCACTTAAGGAGCTGCTGGCCCTGCGATTTTTGATAGCTATATTTTGAGCAACAAACCAAATCCTTGTTATGATTTGTATGGTCGAATTTATTTAAACCATTTACTTTTTCATATAAATCTCATTAAGTTAAAGCATTGATTGCATGAGAAAAACACTACGTACATACAATTTATACAAAAACATTTGACAAAGAATTTTAACAGAAATACATAAATACATATAACAAAATGACATCCAATCATTTAGTGTACATAAATATACAAATACGGTCATACGAGAAGCATCAGTCGTTATGTAGTATTAAGCAATGAAGCTATTTGCAGTAAGGAAAAGAAAACAAAATGAATTGTAACAAATACAAATTTTCAATTGTCTGATAAATAAACTTGAATTCTTTCTGCTATTGCCAATTCCTTTCTGCTATTAGCAGAAAGGAATTGGCAAAAATTGGCAATAGCAGAAAGGAATTGGCAATAGCAGAAAGAATTCATTGCTTAATACTACATAACGACTGATGCTTCTCGTATGACCGTATTTGTATATTTATGTACACTAAATGATTGGATGTCATTTTGTTATATGTATTTATGTATTTCTGTTAAAATTCTTTGTCAAATGTTTTTGTATAAATTGTATGTACGTAGTGTTTTTCTCATGCAATCAATGCTTTAACTTAATGAGATTTATATGAAAAAGTAAATGGTTTAAATAAATTCGACCATACAAATCATAACAAGGATTTGGTTTGTTGCTCAAAATATAGCTATCAAAAATCGCAGGGCCAGCATTTCTCTTTTTATAAATTATTCTATGGTCCAGCTGACCCTGTGTCCCGGGACCTAACTCCTTATTTTCTGCAAACTTAAGGAGCTGCAGCATCCCTCCTTCGCCCCCAATACATGGAAGCTAATTTGGCCACAAAGAAGTTTTAGAACTCTGCTCTGACCTGGCACTCTTCTGTTCTATTTCAAAGACAACGCAGCCACAATACACTTTGGCCACAGATGCTGTGCTTTCATTAATTTTCTTACTTGTAAGACACATTCGTGTGTTTTTTTAATTTGATTTAAAAACATTTAAAAAGACATACCAATATACAGGCTCAGTGTGAGTTTCCTTAATTTTTCAATTGCAAAGTTACGGTTTGATTGTTACAAAATGTATTGAATCATTAAACGTTTAAAATCTAAAAATGACAAAATGCAAAACGTGTTCTCAAATCAAGCAGAGCGTATTTGGCTGTTTCTAGTGTCCTAGTGTATTATTGTGTGTAGTGCATTTTGTACTGTTGTGTTTATTAACCTTCTAATGTCGCGTTTGCTATACATGAAAACAAAACAGGATGGTATCAACATTCAAATGAATTTGGTCCATTGTCTTTTCTTCTATGCACCCTGTCAGACAAAGACCTCTTTATAGTCTGTTGACAATTGTATTCTGTGCTGGTTGGGGTTTTACAGCTACATCATTGTGTATTACCTTCATGTTAGGGAGCAAAAGGCACTGTTGTATGTTGGGAACATTATTTCAAGGGCTAATGCAAAGGGGTGCCAGTTGGGGTAAGAAATGTTCGGTTTATGCCTATTTACAATGCACTTGTGAGAGTAAATCCCTTTCTAGAGGCTACTCCATCTGTCCTACTATGAGCTCCCTGATAACCCTTTCGAGATTCTCCCCTCCTCTATCCCTCCCTCAACCCATCCCGAACCTCATATTACTACTATGATCTCCTAAATAACACTTTCTAGACGCTTCCCTCTTCTATCCCTCCATTATCCCATTCAATGAAATTAACAGACTCACATGTCCATTGGTCAAATTAACAGACATTTCCCTATATTAACCCACCACTAATCCTTTTTGGGTTCCGGAGTCGCATGCTACTCACCGAAAAGTGCTTTGACATGTCATCAGGGGTGGAAGTGCTGTATAAATACAATTACAATATTGGGCATAGCACAGGAGTGAATGATGTACATAAATCAGTTACAGGTTGTGCATCTGCCAGGGAGGTGCATATTGTGCCTCTAGCAGAGTCCAATATATTCTTAATGTGATAGATGCCTTCATAGTGGACTTGTACCTCTGAGCTCTATAATATCATATACCCTACTGTCTTTTAGTAATAAACTGGTCCGGGGCAGTTTAGGGTCAAGCCTGGGGAGACACAAAATACAACATAAGTAAATAGTCATAACAGAATTAGTTTGGAGTCAGGACTTTAATGGTCAGAAAAAGTTCATTATTTTTGGTTCCAAAAGTCATGACATCCAGTCTCTTTTGTGGTTTTGCCTTGATTTTATTAAGATATTCTTTCCAAGGAGCTTGAAAACCAACACGTATCAAGTCAACCATCGTATTGCCAAGGTAGGAATTCAGATCGGGTATTAAATGTGGCTTTCAGCCATGCCAGTTGAGGATGTGGGTTGAGCCAATAGAGTAGGTGGGTGGAGCCAGTAAATGAAGTGGGTGGAGCCAGGGGACATGGGTGTGGCCTCCTACCAAAATATGAGCAACTGTACTTCATATTTTACAAATTAAGCACTGCCATCAACCTATGCACAGCAAACAGGGCAGGCAAAAATCTCGCATCCTACCTCAAGTGCAAGCAGAGACAACACTCAATAGCAGCCGTCAAGGACGAAAATAACAAATCCCAGACCGCAAACAAGGAGATACTTAGGGTGTTCAAAGACTTCTATGAACAACTCTATAAAAAAGACACCACCCTAAGAGACGATGGAGTCAAGGAACTCCTAGAACGAATATCTACACCAACTCTAACAGACACCGAACGGGAGGTGCTCGATTTACAAATCACAGGGGATGAGGTAGGGAGAGCCACAGCCAGTCTCAAAGACAACAAAGCGCCAGGGCCAGACGGCTTCACAGCTGGGTACTACAAACAGTATCTCCACATACTCAAGCCCACAATGACAGAGGTCTTCGCGAACTGCGTCCAGAATGGGCGCATGACACCATCAATGGCAGAGGCCAACATAATAGTTATACCAAAAGAAGGCAAAGATACACAGCAGGCCAAAAACTATAGACCAATCTCACTTATAAATGTAGATTGTAAAATCTACGCTAAAATCCTTGCAACCAGGCTCAACGCACACCTACCCAAGCTCATATAACTGCTCGCAAGTAGGCTATCTTAAAAACTGCATGCCCCACGACAACACAAGGCTCCTATGCCACATAATAAACCACTCCTCCAAAAGTGGCAATGCGGCAGTGATGATAGCCCTGGATGCAGAGAAGGCATTTGATAGAGTCTCCTGGCCGTTCCTAGATCAGTGCATGCAAACATTTGGGCTAGGCCCCAACTACAGGAAGATGGTCCTGGCCCTTCACAACGAACCCAAAGCGCGAGTAGTAGTCAACGGATGGACATCTGACCCACTCCGCCTAGAACGAGGAACGCGACAAGGGTGCCCACTATCTCCAGCCCTGTTCCTCCTAGCGAGAGAACCACTGCTAAGCATGATAAGAACCAACACAGACATAGCGGGGATACCAGTGGAGGGGGAAACTTTCAAACTGGCGGCCTATGCGGACGATGTGCTAATCATCACTGAAAATCCTGAGAAATCAATCAAAGCCCTGATGGACACTATAGAACAATATGCACAGGTCGCGGGATACAAGCTAAATAGGGAAAAATCAGAGTGCAAACCCCTAAACGTCCACACCACAAAGACGGTACTAGGTACATCAGGGCTGACATGGCAGAGAAAACCCATCACATACCTAGGCCTCCTTTTTGAGAGGGACCTCAGGTCCACACTAGACCAGAAAGAACAAGCCATACTACGTAAGATTAAGGAAAGAGTAGAAGGATGGTCACCCAAATTCACCACATGGTGGGGAAGGGTGGAGACAGTCAAGATGATGCTTACACCAATAGTGAACTACATGCTCAACATGCTGCCGCTGGTTAACACGGAGGACTTCCACAAAAAATTGGATAAATTGCTCAACACCTTTCTATGGATGGGGAAGAAACCCAGAATTAGCTTACAGAAACTAAGATTAACAAAAGACCTTGGGGGCCTCAACCTAACAAATTTCAAAACATTTCAGACAGCATGCATAGCAAAACAGGGACTATACTGGTTCACCCCCAAACAAGACTATACCCCGGCCTGGCTCACGCTAGAAAGAGGACTACTGGGTGGTATGGAACCCGTTGCACTCCTGACAGCAACCCGGCACCCTGCAATCAAACACAATCCCATTTTAAGAACCACCAGGAAAGCCCTCCTAAGTATAGACAGACTACCAGGTACAAGTATAAAGAAAACCCAGCTGGAGTCCATATGGCAAAACCCCAGAATCAAGTACAGAGACAAAACACTGGACATGCACTCATTTCAACTTTTATTCTTTTTCACTAATAATTAAAAAAAAGCAAACGGGCTCTCCAAGAGCCGTCTTTATTTCTGCAGTTAACACTGCGTGCCCTTCCCCCTCCAGCAAGTTAGAGGGCCGGACTCTTCATGTCACGTAAGCCTCCAGCAGCTCCCTATTGGTTACTGAAGGTCTAGGGAGTTCCTCAGCCCGTCGAATGCTTCTAGCAATAAGGATTCTCTAATCGAACAAGTTTTCCCTCCACGAAGTTTCCTGTGGGCCCCGGCAGTAAGGTAAGTTTTATTGTATTTTTATTTGTAATCCCACCCCTCCCCGAACACCCACGCCCCTCCCCTTCCCTCCCCCCTCCCTCGAGGATGCCGGCTGTGGCTGGGTGTCAGACCATCGAGAGAGTGCGGCCTGGTCTTCACAGTGCTGGTGCTGGGTAGGGGACTAGTGCCGGTGATGGCTTCATGATGAAGTAAACTGAACCCACTTGGCTGGGTTCCTTGCACACGACTCTCTGCAGCAGACACACAACCCATAGGGCTATCAGACAAAGTCTCTCTGCATTTCCCAGATTGCAGACATAGACCTGCTGTGCCTTTGCTGGGAGGGAGCTACATTTGGCACAAACGAGCCTGTCTTGTGCCCCCTCAACCCCCATGGGAGGGTGGACCACGCTTCTTGCAGGCTCTGGCTGCAGAGACACCTCAACAGCTGCAGGTGGGCCCTGTCACCTGCTGCCACTCACCATAGGCCCTGAAGTAGGCCGATGCGGTGTTCGTGGGGCACAGTATGTTTGTTAGGTAGTGACTGTTTCTTAGGCAGTGCACATGTCATGGAAAGAAAATGCGCAAACCGACTTTCTGTTGGATTTATTTTTGTTTCATTGGTAAGAAGCTACTGAGAGAAGCCTCCCTTATTATGTTTCTGATGTGTATAACTCCGTTTGCTTTGGTCATTTAGGAATTGTGAGTGATTGCAGTGCTGTTGATTGCAAATCACCGAGTCTTCCAATATGTTGCAATCCTTCTATTTCTGACACACGCGCAGTCTGTAAAAGTAATATTTAGTACCAGGTCTAAGGTGCATCAGGTGGTCAGGTGCATCAGGTGGTCAAACTTTGTTCCTTTTGTTGTCACAAATGCTTGTTGTGTCCTGTTTATTCTTAACTATCAGGCACATTCATTCGAGACAATGATAGCTTTATGTACGTGCCAGTGAGAGGCATCTAGCCTGAAGGATATATGGTTTTGACTGTCAGTAACCGTGTGCATCATTCATTGTTAAACACCAATCCTCTTCAAGATACATCTGGTGACACCAAACAACAACTAGTAGATGTTCAAGCAGGCTTTCAGTGATCCAGGTTCCTCTATTATCTAGGTGTTTATGGAGATTTAAAAATACATCAGTCTTCTTCATTATTGGAATCTGACTGCTGCATTAATCACAACCTTTGAAAAGTCACTCATTCAGTATGGTGTCAATTCTTGTCCCACCATTTTAAACTAGAATTTCGTCTCACAATATTATAGGAGTTACCTACCCTAATGGCACGATATTAATCACCTTTTCCATGCCGTTACTCACACCTAACAACTTTCAGCTTATGCATACCTTGATGAGAGGAAGACATTCTCAACATTCAGAGGGAGTCATTTAAGTGCATGCTGCGGAGCCTGTCATCCCCATCTCTTTGGAAATATACTATTTGCCTTACTGTGTCTGAGGCTCTGAACCCCTAAGTCTTGTTCACCGTCTATGAGTTTTCTAAGTGCATGTTTACTTTCTGTAATAGTCAACTGTTGGTTGAACCAATCAGCCAGAAGAACAGAGTCAGATGAGTAGTATGTGTTTATGTGTCTATGTGTATATGTATGTGTGTATTTGTATATATATATATATATTCACTGAAAAAACCATAGGTTTCTTTCACTCAAGCTGCAACTCCAGGCCGAGGTGAGTCATGGGTATTCTTCACTGCCTTCATTCCGTACAGTGCATCGGAACCTTAGGACAGTGTCAATTACCAGGTAGCTTTGAACTAGTGAGGAAGCCTTTATTTTGCGACCGATATAACTGCAGGGTGCTGGAGACTGACACTAGGCAGCTGCTGCTTGTTTTATTTTAAAGAAACAGCATCAATTGAGCTGAGGTATTTTCTGTTCATGCTGGATTTTCACCTAAGAGCTTGTCTGTGACTGTGTACGTGCAAGGGACAGCAGGTCCGCTAACTGTGTATAACCTCAAGTCAGCAATGACATGCCCTTAGGCCACCCCTAGAAAGGCCACCTCTCCCCATTCATAAACCCCTGAATGCAGTGCTCATTATAACCTTAAGTGGTGACATAATACGGAATAGTGTTTTTAACTTCGGGAAAATGTAACAGTTCATATCCAGACACCTTGCAGGCTGCAGCCCTTTTTCCTTTTGCATTACAAAAATCTTAATAGTGGGAATAGTCACAAATACAAAATGCTGTATTTTATTTTACTAATGGCACTTAAGGAGCTGCAGCATCCCTCCTTCGCCCCCAATACATGGAAGCTAATTTGGCCACAAAGAAGTTTTAGAACTCTGCTCTGACCTGGCACTCTTCTGTTCTATTTCAAAGACAACGCAGCCACAATACACTTTGGCCACAGATGCTGTGCTTTCATTAATTTTCTTACTTGTAAGACACATTCGTGTGTTTTTTTAATTTGATTTAAAAACATTTAAAAAGACATACCAATATACAGGCTCAGTGTGAGTTTCCTTAATTTTTCAATTGCAAAGTTACGGTTTGATTGTTACAAAATGTATTGAATCATTAAACGTTTAAAATCTAAAAATGACAAAATGCAAAACGTGTTCTCAAATCAAGCAGAGCGTATTTGGCTGTTTCTAGTGTCCTAGTGTATTATTGTGTGTAGTGCATTTTGTACTGTTGTGTTTATTAACCTTCTAATGTCGCGTTTGCTATACATGAAAACAAAACAGGATGGTATCAACATTCAAATGAATTTGGTCCATTGTCTTTTCTTCTATGCACCCTGTCAGACAAAGACCTCTTTATAGTCTGTTGACAATTGTATTCTGTGCTGGTTGGGGTTTTACAGCTACATCATTGTGTATTACCTTCATGTTAGGGAGCAAAAGGCACTGTTGTATGTTGGGAACATTATTTCAAGGGCTAATGCAAAGGGGTGCCAGTTGGGGTAAGAAATGTTCGGTTTATGCCTATTTACAATGCACTTGTGAGAGTAAATCCCTTTCTAGAGGCTACTCCATCTGTCCTACTATGAGCTCCCTGATAACCCTTTCGAGATTCTCCCCTCCTCTATCCCTCCCTCAACCCATCCCGAACCTCATATTACTACTATGATCTCCTAAATAACACTTTCTAGACGCTTCCCTCTTCTATCCCTCCATTATCCCATTCAATGAAATTAACAGACTCACATGTCCATTGGTCAAATTAACAGACATTTCCCTATATTAACCCACCACTAATCCTTTTTGGGTTCCGGAGTCGCATGCTACTCACCGAAAAGTGCTTTGACATGTCATCAGGGGTGGAAGTGCTGTATAAATACAATTACAATATTGGGCATAGCACAGGAGTGAATGATGTACATAAATCAGTTACAGGTTGTGCATCTGCCAGGGAGGTGCATATTGTGCCTCTAGCAGAGTCCAATATATTCTTAATGTGATAGATGCCTTCATAGTGGACTTGTACCTCTGAGCTCTATAATATCATATACCCTACTGTCTTTTAGTAATAAACTGGTCCGGGGCAGTTTAGGGTCAAGCCTGGGGAGACACAAAATACAACATAAGTAAATAGTCATAACAGAATTAGTTTGGAGTCAGGACTTTAATGGTCAGAAAAAGTTCATTATCTTTGGTTCCAAAAGTCATGACATCCAGTCTCTTTTGTGGTTTTGCCTTGATTTTATTAAGATATTCTTTCCAAGGAGCTTGAAAACCAACACGTATCAAGTCAACCATCGTATTGCCAAGGTAGGAATTCAGATCGGGTATTAAATGTGGCTTTCAGCCATGCCAGTTGAGGATGTGGGTTGAGCCAATAGAGTAGGTGGGTGGAGCCAGTAAATGAAGTGGGTGGAGCCAGGGGACATGGGTGTGGCCTCCTACCAAAATATGAGCAACTGTACTTCATATTTTACAAATTAAGCACTGCCATCAACCTATGCACAGCAAACAGGGCAGGCAAAAATCTCGCATCCTACCTCAAGTGCAAGCAGAGACAACACTCAATAGCAGCCGTCAAGGACGAAAATAACAAATCCCAGACCGCAAACAAGGATATACTTAGGGTGTTCAAAGACTTCTATGAACAACTCTATAAAAAAGACACCACCCTAAGAGACGATGGAGTCAAGGAACTCCTAGAACGAATATCTACACCAACTCTAACAGACACCGAACGGGAGGTGCTCGATTTACAAATCACAGGGGATGAGGTAGGGAGAGCCACAGCCAGTCTCAAAGACAACAAAGCGCCAGGGCCAGACGGCTTCACAGCTGGGTACTACAAACAGTATCTCCACATACTCAAGCCCACAATGACAGAGGTCTTCGCGAACTGCGTCCAGAATGGGCGCATGACACCATCAATGGCAGAGGCCAACATAATAGTTATACCAAAAGAAGGCAAAGATACACAGCAGGCCAAAAACTATAGACCAATCTCACTTATAAATGTAGATTGTAAAATCTACGCTAAAATCCTTGCAACCAGGCTCAACGCACACCTACCCAAGCTCATATAACTGCTCGCAAGTAGGCTATCTTAAAAACTGCATGCCCCACGACAACACAAGGCTCCTATGCCACATAATAAACCACTCCTCCAAAAGTGGCAATGCGGCAGTGATGATAGCCCTGGATGCAGAGAAGGCATTTGATAGAGTCTCCTGGCCGTTCCTAGATCAGTGCATGCAAAAATTTGGGCTAGGCCCCAACTACAGGAAGATGGTCCTGGCCCTTCACAACGAACCCAAAGCGCGAGTAGTAGTCAACGGATGGACATCTGACCCACTCCGCCTAGAACGAGGAACGCGACAAGGGTGCCCACTATCTCCAGCCCTGTTCCTCCTAGCGATAGAACCACTGCTAAGCATGATAAGAACCAACACAGACATAGCGGGGATACCAGTGGAGGGGGAAACTTTCAAACTGGCGGCCTATGCGGACGATGTGCTAATCATCACTGAAAATCCTGAGAAATCAATCAAAGCCCTGATGGACACTATAGAACAATATGCACAGGTCGCGGGATACAAGCTAAATAGGGAAAAATCAGAGTGCAAACCCCTAAACGTCCACACCACAAAGACGGTACTAGGTACATCAGGGCTGACATGGCAGAGAAAACCCATCACATACCTAGGCCTCCTTTTTGAGAGGGACCTCAGGTCCACACTAGACCAGAACGAACAAGCCATACTACGTAAGATTAAGGAAAGAGTAGAAGGATGGTCACCCAAATTCACCACATGGTGGGGAAGGGTGGAGACAGTCAAGATGATGCTTACACCAATAGTGAACTACATGCTCAACATGCTGCCGCTGGTTAACACGGAGGACTTCCACAAAAAATTGGATAAATTGCTCAACACCTTTCTATGGATGGGGAAGAAACCCAGAATTAGCTTACAGAAACTAAGATTAACAAAAGACCTTGGGGGCCTCAACCTAACAAATTTCAAAACATTTCAGACAGCATGCATAGCAAAACAGGGACTATACTGGCTCACCCCCAAACAAGACTATACCCCGGCCTGGCTCACGCTAGAAAGAGGACTACTGGGTGGTATGGAACCTGTTGCACTCCTGACAGCAACCCGGCACCCTGCAATCAAACACAATCCCATTTTAAGAACCACCAGGAAAGCCCTCCTAAGTATAGACAGACTACTAGGTACAAGTATAAAGAAAACCCAGCTGGAGTCCATATGGCAAAACCCCAGAATCAAGTACAGAGACAAAACACTGGACATGCACTCATTTCAACTTTTATTCTTTTTCACTAATAATTAAAAAAAAGCAAACAGGCTCTCCAAGAGCCGTCTTTATTTCTGCAGTTAACACTGCGTGCCCTTCCCCCTCCAGCAAGTTAGAGGGCCGGACTCTTCATGTCACGTAAGCCTCCAGCAGCTCCCTATTGGTTACTGAAGGTCTAGGGAGTTCCTCAGCCCGTCGAATGCTTCTAGCAATAAGGATTCTCTAATCGAACAAGTTTTCCCTCCACGAAGTTTCCTGTGGGCCCCGGCAGTAAGGTAAGTTTTATTGTATTTTTATTTGTAATCCCACCCCTCCCCGAACACCCACGCCCCTCCCCTTCCCTCCCCCCTCCCTCGAGGATGCCGGCTGTGGCTGGGTGTCAGACCATCGAGAGAGTGCGGCCTGGTCTTCACAGTGCTGGTGCTGGGTAGGGGACTAGTGCCGGTGATGGCTTCATGATGAAGTAAACTGAACCCACTTGGCTGGGTTCCTTGCACACGACTCTCTGCAGCAGACACACAACCCATAGGGCTATCAGACAAAGTCTCTCTGCATTTCCCAGATTGCAGACATAGACCTGCTGTGCCTTTGCTGGGAGGGAGCTACATTTGGCACAAACGAGCCTGTCTTGTGCCCCCTCAACCCCCATGGGAGGGTGGACCACGCTTCTTGCAGGCTCTGGCTGCAGAGACACCTCAACAGCTGCAGGTGGGCCCTGTCACCTGCTGCCACTCACCATAGGCCCTGAAGTAGGCCGATGTGGTGTTCGTGGGGCACAGTATGTTTGTTAGGTAGTGACTGTTTCTTAGGCAGTGCACATGTCATGGAAAGAAAATGCGCAAACCGACTTTCTGTTGGATTTATTTTTGTTTCATTGGTAAGAAGCTACTGAGAGAAGCCTCCCTTATTATGTTTCTGATGTGTATAACTCCGTTTGCTTTGGTCATTTAGGAATTGTGAGTGAATGCAGTGCTGTTGATTGCAAATCACCGAGTCTTCCAATATGTTGCAATCCTTCTATTTCTGACACACGCGCAGTCTGTAAAAGTAATATTTAGTACCAGGTCTAAGGTGCATCAGGTAGTCAGGTGCATCAGGTGGTCAAACTTTGTTCCTTTTGTTGTCACAAATGCTTGTTGTGTCCTGTTTATTCTTAACTATCAGGCACATTCATTCGAGACAATGATAGCTTTATGTACGTGCCAGTGAGAGGCATCTAGCCTGAAGGATATATGGTTTTGACTGTCAGTAACCGTGTGCATCATTCATTATTAAACACCAATCCTCTTCAAGATACATCTGGTGACACCAAACAACAGCTAGTAGATGTTCAAGCAGGCTTTCAGTGATCCAGGTTCCTCTATTATCTAGGTGTTTATGGAGATTTAAAAATACATCAGTCTTCTTCATTATCGGAATCTGACTGCTGCATTAATCACAACCTTTGGAAAGTCACTCATTCAGTATGGTGTCAATTCTTGTCCCACCATTTTAAACTAGAATTTCGTCTCACAATATTATAGGAGTTACCTACCCTAATGGCACGATATTAATCACCTTTTCCATGCCGTTACTCACACCTAACAACTTTCAGCTTATGCATACCTTGATGAGAGGAAGACATTCTCAACATTCAGAGGGAGTCATTTAAGTGCATGCTGCGGAGCCTGTCATCCCCATCTCTTTGGAAATATACTATTTGCCTTACTGTGTCTGAGGCTCTGAACCCCTAAGTCTTGTTCACCGTCTATGAGTTTTCTAAGTGCATGTTTACTTTCTGTAATAGTCAACTGTTGGTTGAACCAATCAGCCAGAAGAACAGAGTCAGATGAGTAGTATGTGTTTATGTGTCTATGTGTATATGTATGTGTGTATGTGTATATATATATATATATATTCACTGAAAAAACCATAGGTTTCTTTCACTCAAGCTGCAACTCCAGGCCGAGGTGAGTCATGGGTATTCTTCACTGCCTTCATTCCGTACAGTGCATCGGAACCTTAGGACAGTGTCAATTACCAGGTAGCTTTGAACTAGTGAGGAAGCCTTTATTTTGCGACCGATATAACTGCAGGGTGCTGGAGACTGACACTAGGCAGCTGCTGCTTGTTTTATTTTTTTTTTGTAAAATTTTTATTTTGCAGTTTTAAGTACAAACAAGAACATACATGAAAAGGTCATCTAGGTGCTACATATTCCGCCTTACAAGGACACTGATTCAGGAGCATTGTTCCCACGGAAGTAAGTCCTTGTTCCGTGATGAAGGCCATAGCACCAACAGTTCGGTGAAGCCAGCGTCAGCAGCGGCCGGGGCGGATGCCAAGGGGAAGGGACCCCAGACCAAAGTTCTGTACCGCACAGCCGAATAGCCATGGCCCCAGCAATGAGCAACAAACACCAGAGTGACCAGAACAAGAAGAAAGTAAACAGTTCCCCCCCACCCCCCCCACCCCCTCATGGTGGTGACCCCATCACACATACTCGCACATTCGGCCTCCATACTAAACCTGAAAGAGATGCAGTGACCTCAAGGATGCAGGACATACAGCTGCGGGCAGACCTTTGGACAGGAAGTCAACTAATGGGCCCCATTGGAACTGAAAATCCTTGAATTTACCCAGGAAGATGTCCGCCAACCTCTCCATGCTTAAAAGCTTCCAAAGTCGAGCATGCCACAGAGATATTGCCGGTGCCTCACTCCGCTTCCAGGCAGCAGCCAGTGTAAGCTTGGCGGCGCCCAGACAGAGCCATAAAATCTTCTTGTCGGCCCGAGTTTGATGTACAAGACCGGGGTCACGCAAACCCAACAGAACGAAGGCAATATCGTCCTCCACTGGGTAGTGAAGGATGTCCCTGATATGCGAGAGAATCTCCTCCCAAAAGGGCCTAATCACTGGGCAGTCCCACCAGATGTGGCGGAAGTCCCCAAGCAGCCCGCATCCCCTCCAGCATAGGTCAGACGTGGCCGGATAAATACGGTGAAGTCGAGTCGGGCACATATACCACTGCGTCAGCGTCTTGAGGTGGGCCTCCCGCAAGTGGAGCGAATGATTAAATGTCGCTATGTCCCTCCACAAGGCCGACCACTCCGCATCGGAGATGTCTCTCCCCAGCATGACCTCCCACTGGCCCATGTAGCGGTGCCTAGGCGCCACAGCCGATTTAAGCAACAGCTGGTATAAGAAGGAGATGGCTCCCCTCATGACATTCGACCGCAGTATGAAAGCCTCGAAAGGCGATGGGGGTCTCGTCGCAGCCTCCATCATCACGGGTGAGGTGGCCCAGTGATACAGTTGTAAATGACGAAACCGTTCAGTATGGGCTAACCCGTAGTCCCTCATACAGTTAGCAAAGGTTAGGGGTACCCGCCCATGAAACAGATGAGTCAGTGCCCGGCAGCCTCCCTCCCTCCATGCATCAAATACCCCCTCCCGAAGCGCCGGCGGAAAAGCTGGATTGAAGTGGATAGGCGTAAACGGCGATGGGAACGTAGTCCATCGCTCATCAGCAGCTAAGGAATCCCAGACCTTCAGGGTGGTACCGGTAGGAGTACTGATATAGGCGTTCAGCGGACGGTCCTTCTTAGGCTTCCACGCCAGGTCCCAGACTGACCTGCCAGCCACGCTCCGGTCCATATGCAGCCAATGTTTCTCCGACGTCTGCTGCGACCACTCCACCAGCACTCTCAATTGCGCCGCTTTATAGTAAAGCTGTAGATCAGGAAGACCCACACCTCCCTCGGATCTCAGCTGCCGCAACACCGTAAAGGAAAGGCGGGCCCGGCCCCCCTGCCATACAAAGCGCAGTATCTGAGTTCTGAGACGCCGAAAAAAATCGTTAGGAAGAGGGATGGGTAGGGCCTGAAATAAGTATAAATATTTAGGGAGGAGAACCATCTTAACAGCATGGACCCTGCCCAACCAAGATATAAATTTGGGCTTCATTTTCTCCAACTCGTCTCGGGTCTTTGCAAACAAAGGCGGGAAATTGGCCGAAAAAAGCCCGCCCACCGTCGGGGTCAGGTGAACCCCCAAGTAGACTAGAGATCCATCTGCCCAAGCCAAAGGAGTCAAGGGCCGCACTCGTTCTACCTCCTCCCGAGAGAGAGTAAGATTCAAGATATGGGATTTGCCTAAATTAACCCTGAATCCTGCCACCGCCTCATAGGCCAGCAGAGCTTCCCGAAGGCATGGCAGTGAACGTTCCGGCTCCGTTACCGATAATAAAATGTCATCCGCGAAGAGCGTGATTTTATGTTGCTCTCCCGTGAACGGGATCCCCCGAATCCCCTCATGCTCTCGCACCGCAATCGCCAAGGGCTCAATACTTAATGCGAACAGGAGCGGGGAAAGGGGACACCCCTGCCTGGTGCCTCTGGAGTGTGGAAAAAACTCCGACACATGCCCGTTCACTGTCACCCTAGACCTCGGGCAGCTAAAATTGGCCCGCACCATAGTAATGAATTTATCCGAGAACCCGAAGGCGGTCAAGGTGTTAAATAGGAAGCCCCAATCCACCCTGTCAAAAGCCTTTTCGGCGTCCAATCCCACCAGCACCGCTGGGATACGGAACCTGTCGGCTTTTTCAAGTAAGTGCACCACCCTGCGAGTATTATCGTGGGTCTGGCGCCCCTTGATGAAACCGGATTGATCCGGGTGTATGATCGCAGGTAACAGATCCTGCAATCTATGCGCCAGGATCGCGGAATATAATTTGGCGTCTACATTTAGTAGAGCAATGGGGCGGAATGATGCACAATGGGCGAGATCCTTCCCGGGTTTAGGCAGGACCGTAACCACCGCCTCCGCCAGGGAGCCGGCCGAGGAGCCGGACACGGCCATGACGTTAAAAAGAGAAGTTAGGAAGTCACACAGTTCTGAGGCGTAAGATTTATAGAAGATCGCTGTATAGCCATCCGGCCCAGGCGCTTTGTGTAACTTCAAGCGTTGAATGGCTTCGAGTACTTCCTCCCTGGTAATTGGTGCTTCTAGCAAACCATTCCACTCGGCGGAAATCCGCGGGAGGGGCAATCGCCCCAGGTACTCCCTCTGAGCCTCCGCGGCGAGCCTGTCAACCGCATACAAGTCCGCATAAAAGCGTCCAAAAATAGCCGCCTTCACCTCATCCTTGTGTTGCAATACACCCGCCTCATCCCGGATCCCTCCAATATATTCGCGCTCCCTCTTATCGCGCAGCTGACGTGCCAAGTGCCGACCGACCTTATTCCCACCGGAGTAAGAATGTCGGCCCAGCCTCAGCATCGTTAGTTCAGCCCTGTTATTGTAATGAGCCCGCAGCTTCCCTCGCATCGCGGTCAAGGGTCGGAGGGTAATCCTCGAGGGATTGAGTTTATGGGCCTGTTCGAGGCGGGACACCTCCGCCTCCAGAGCCTCCCGGTCCTTACGCCGCTCCTTATTAAGACGGGCATTGAGGCCCAAGCACGTGCCCCTAACAGAAGCCTTAAAGGCATCCCAAGTGTTAGCGACCGACGTATCTGATACAGGGTTAAGCTCAAAGAACTCCCTAATGGCCGCCCGCAAGGCTTTGTTGGAGGCATCATCCCTGATCACTGAAGCCGGGAAGTACCACTTTCTCTGTCCACCGCTAGTCGACGACCAACGGAGGCTAAGCATCAGCAAACTGTGGTCTGACACCGAAAGCGGAAGGATGGTGGAGTCCAGGACATCTCCCTTAAGGGCCTGACTGATAAAAATGTGATCCAGGCGGGAATAGGAGTGATGTACGTGAGAGAAATAAGTGTAATCCCTGGCAGTAGGGTGGTAAAAGCGCCAGCCATCAACCATCCCCAACTCGCCCACCCGCTGCTGTGTAGCTGCTGAAAAAACCCCTGCCCCAGCCCTGTGGAGCCCTGAGCTATCCACCGACTTGTCCCACACCAAGTTAAAGTCCCCCAGGAGGAACAAATGACCGTCAGCAAAATCTCCCACCTTCTGCAATAAATCTTGTAAGAACTTATTCTGACCTGCATTAGGAAGGTACACCACAACAAAAGAACAAAGCCGCCCCTGAACAAGCCCTTTCACCAGCAACCATCGGCCATCCCTGTCAGTGTGCACCTCAATGGGTTGGAAGTGTAGTGCAGCGCGAAAAAGGAGGGCCACCCCTCTATGTTTCGTAGAAGCAGAAGACCGGTATATAAGGGGATATGCCTTATGCTTGAGCCGCAGCTCGTCTCTGCGCGCCAAATGCGTCTCCTGAAGCCCCACAACATCCAACTGATGATCCATCACGTACTTCCATACTTTCTGCCGCTTCTGAGGCGAGTTGAGCCCCTTAACGTTCCAAGTCCCTATACTAACAGGCATACCAAAAAAAAAATATCCCCAAGCCCTCTACAGCCAGCGTACCTGGACCCCCACCGTACTCAGACCCTTCCCCAATTAGAGGACCAGCCGAGGGACCACCCTGGACATCGCATTGGAAGACAACTGATGCACCTAAGCCAACCCGTGTCCGGCGACCAAACACAGCATAAGGGAGGCAGCGGGACAGAGGCGGCATCAACAATGGACAACTCGACACCCCCCTCCGCAACCCAGCACACATCCCCCCCCTCCAACACTAAGGGGACCATGCCAGAATAGCCTACAGCAAGTACAGAGTCCAAATCTGGACCAAAAACAGCCGCCGGGCCCAAGAGGCGGCACCAACAACAGAAGCTAAGGAAAAACTCCTCGAGAGGCGACATCACTTCACACACCCAGCAGACAAACATCACCACCATCCCACCCCGCCCCACCCCTACCCCACACAAAGGAAAAGAACATTGTAAGATAATACCAAGAACAATAACAATAGAAACGATACTCATCGTGAGTTGCATCGCTCCAAGTAGTCCAAAAGTCACGGAGATCCGTCCACTCCTGGGACAGAACAGGGAGACCAATCCGGATCCTCCCAAGGTCACGATCCGGGGAGTCTTCTCCAAAAGTACTTCCATTCACCCAGACCAGGGGGGCCGATGCCCCCTCCAGCGCCGATCCGTCATTCACGAAATCTACGTCACGCTGCTCCGGAACTGGCCTGCGACACCGGCAGCGTCATCGAAGCCACTGAAGCTACCGCGTCCACCCTTTCCTGCAGGCTGGCAGTGCGGTCCGGGCGTACCCGATCCGGAGAGGACCCCACTCTGTGCCATGAAGAAGATCGACGGCACCGCCGAGACGGGGACGCACTCGACCTCTGTGATGGCGCCGCGTCATCCAAACCCAGGAGATCCTTCGCTTCCCGAAGGGAGCGTATCTGCACCAGCCGATTTTGCCATCTGAAGATGATCCTGAAGGGATGGCCCCAGGAGTATGCGATGTCACGCTCCCGCAGAAAGGACGTTACTGGGCGGAAATCTCTCCTTTTTTGGAGTGTGGAGGCTGCCAAGTCCTGGAACAGCTGAGGACGATGACCCCTAAACTGCAGCGATGCAATGGCCCTGGTCTTACGGAGGATGCGCTCTTTCACTTGAAAATCATGGACACAGACAAGGATATCCGGGGGCGGCCCCCCCCCTCTCCTGGGCAAACCAACGCGATGGGCTCTATCCATTCCGACTTCCTTTACATCGTCTTCGTCCAAGATCTGCAGAAACAGTTCCTGTACATAGCCTCGCAGGTCTCCTGCCTCGCCGTCCCATGGCACCGCCTTAATGCGTATGTTATTCCGACGGGATCGGTTTTCTAAGTCCTCCGTGTGCGCCTGCAGATCCAAGTTTTGCTCAGTGAGACGGAGGACATCCTGTTGGAGTAAGTGCACATCATTGGCTGTGCTCAAATCATGGTCCTCCAAAGTCGCCACTCGTTCGCCAATCCCATCAACATCCCTTCGTACCTCCCGAAGGTCAGATGCCAACTGCGCCCGCAGCTCGGAGATATCCTCCTTGATGGAGGCAAAAAGTTCGGTCATAAATGCCTTGGTAGCCGGGGCCTCATCATCGGACAGCCTCGGCGAGCCACTAGGACCGGGGGAGGCCGGCTGCTGCGAGGATTTAGAAGCTCCGTCTTTCACTACCCGCCCCTTGCGGGCCTGGTTAGACATGATGCCGGGCAGGTCTCCACCGGGCGGCGTCCACCAGACACTCTCAAAGACAGGGGGGATGGGAGCCCGCGCCCGCAGATGTAGAGGACGGCCCCCACAAGGCGGCCCAACTCTGACCACCAGGCCGACAGCTCCCAGAGAGACCTCGATCTCCGAGAACCCGAGGGACAGGACCGTACAAAAGTCAAGGGACCAGGAAGCCCCCAGCCCCCGATGCCAAGTTCCGGAGGGGAGGGTGCAGCGGACAACTCAGATACCCCCTATCCAGACGCCGGCGATGGGCACACTAAGCGATCAGTAGAGCCAGAGACAATGGCGCCGACACTCCCCCTGTCCAAGCCAAACCTTCAGGGGCAAACTCCCAGCTTCTTCACTAGCCCTTCTCCAGTCCGCAGCCAGTGAACTGGGCCAGCACGAGCCAAGTTTCAGGGAGGGGCGCGGGTTCCACCAGACCCCCCAGGCGATCACGCACTTCAGCCGGAGTTCAGCCTCCCCGGGCCCACACTCCTCCTGGGCCCCCGCAGGCCGCAACTCCCAGGGCTCTCCCACTCCGTAGGTAGCCGAGCTGGCTCCAAGGTCACTCCCCCGGCTCGGGCTGCTGGGCGCCACTCACATCCCCGTCCAGGCCAGTGCGCAGCTTCTCCTGCAGTGTCCGGGCCCCACAGCGAGTCACAGGGGCAAGCAGCAACCGGAATGCTCCCGGAGCCTCCTCCGAGCCTGACCCACGTGGTTTCCGCGCTCCCTCCAGCTCCGGCCCTCTCCTCACCTCCGGTCGGGACAGCCACACACCACCAGCGTCTTCTGGCACGCTGCCCTGCCCACCGCTGATCATACGGCTCGCCCCAGGGAGCCGGTGTATGGGGAGATCCCCAGTCGGGCAATGGGCGAGCCCCTCTCCGTCGCCGCAGCCACTCCGAATCTCCGGTCGGCCCTCTGGGTACGCGAGGCCGGGGATGTAGAGGCCGCACCGTCTCTCCGCTCCAGCAGCCGCCACGAGCGGCTCAGGGCTCCGCAGATGGCACCGGACCACTCCGCACCGTGTCGCCGACCTCCGACAACGGTCTGGAGCCAACCTGCACCGAGGACAGCGAGCTATCAGCAGCAATATCAGATCGGCGCTGGAGAGGCTCGGAAAAGCGTCTTACACCGACGCCATCCTGGCCACGCCCCCGCTTGTTTTATTTTAAAGGAACAGCATCAATTGAGCTGAGGTATTTTCTGTTCATGCTGGATTTTCACCTAAGAGCTTGTCTGTGACTGTGTACGTGCAAGGGACAGCAGGTCCGCTAACTGTGTACAACCTCAAGTCAGCAATGACATGCCCTTAGGCCACCCCTAGAAAGGCCACCTCTCCCCATTCATAAACCCCTGAATGCAGTGCTCATTATAACCTTAAGTGGTGACATAATACGGAATAGTGTTTTTAACTTCGGGAAAATGTAACAGTTCATATCCAGACACCTTGCAGGCTGCAGCCCTTTTTCCTTTTGCATTACAAAAATCTTAATAGTGGGAATAGTCACAAATACAAAATGCTGTATTTTATTTTACTAATGGCACTTAAGGAGCTGCAGCATCCCTCCTTCGCCCCCAATACATGGAAGCTAATTTGGCCACAAAGAAGTTTTAGAACTCTGCTCTGACCTGGCACTCTTCTGTTCTATTTCAAAGACAACGCAGCCACAATACACTTTGGCCACAGATGCTGTGCTTTGATTAATTTTCTTACTTGTAAGACACATTCGTGTGATTTTTTAATTTGATTTAAAAACATTTAAAAAGACATACCAATATACAGGCTCAGTGTGAGTTTCCTTAATTTTTCAATTGCAAAGTTACGGTTTGATTGTTACAAAATGTATTGAATCATTAAACGTTTAAAATCTAAAAATGACAAAATGCAAAACGTGTTCTCAAATCAAGCAGAGCGTATTTGGCTGTTTCTAGTGTCCTAGTGTATTATTGTGTGTAGTGCATTTTGTACTGTTGTGTTTATTAACCTTCTAATGTCGCGTTTGCTATACATGAAAACAAAACAGGATGGTATCAACATTCAAATGAATTTGGTCCATTGTCTTTTCTTCTATGCACCCTGTCAGACAAAGACCTCTTTATAGTCTGTTGACAATTGTATTCTGTGCTGGTTGGGGTTTTACAGCTACATCATTGTGTATTACCTTCATGTTAGGGAGCAAAAGGCACTGTTGTATGTTGGGAACATTATTTCAAGGGCTAATGCAAAGGGGTGCCAGTTGGGGTAAGAAATGTTCGGTTTATGCCTATTTACAATGCACTTGTGAGAGTAAATCCCTTTCTAGAGGCTACTCCATCTGTCCTACTATGAGCTCCCTGATAACCCTTTCGAGATTCTCCCCTCCTCTATCCCTCCCTCAACCCATCCCGAACCTCATATTACTACTATGATCTCCTAAATAACACTTTCTAGACGCTTCCCTCTTCTATCCCTCCATTATCCCATTCAATGAAATTAACAGACTCACATGTCCATTGGTCAAATTAACAGACATTTCCCTATATTAACCCACCACTAATCCTTTTTGGGTTCCGGAGTCGCATGCTACTCACCGAAAAGTGCTTTGACATGTCATCAGGGGTGGAAGTGCTGTATAAATACAATTACAATATTGGGCATAGCACAGGAGTGAATGATGTACATAAATCAGTTACAGGTTGTGCATCTGCCAGGGAGGTGCATATTGTGCCTCTAGCAGAGTCCAATATATTCTTAATGTGATAGATGCCTTCATAGTGGACTTGTACCTCTGAGCTCTATAATATCATATACCCTACTGTCTTTTAGTAATAAACTGGTCCGGGGCAGTTTAGGGTCAAGCCTGGGGAGACACAAAATACAACATAAGTAAATAGTCATAACAGAATTAGTTTGGAGTCAGGACTTTAATGGTCAGAAAAAGTTCATTATCTTTGGTTCCAAAAGTCATGACATCCAGTCTCTTTTGTGGTTTTGCCTTGATTTTATTAAGATATTCTTTCCAAGGAGCTTGAAAACCAACACGTATCAAGTCAACCATCGTATTGCCAAGGTAGGAATTCAGATCGGGTATTAAATGTGGCTTTCAGCCATGCCAGTTGAGGATGTGGGTTGAGCCAATAGAGTAGGTGGGTGGAGCCAGTAAATGAAGTGGGTGGAGCCAGGGGACATGGGTGTGGCCTCCTACCAAAATATGAGCAACTGTACTTCATATTTTACAAATTAAGCACTGCCAT
Organism: Lissotriton helveticus; assembly: GCF_964261635.1. Classification (NCBI taxonomy): domain Eukaryota; kingdom Metazoa; phylum Chordata; class Amphibia; order Caudata; family Salamandridae; genus Lissotriton; species Lissotriton helveticus. The sequence goes on along the minus strand of NC_136061.1, from coordinate 210,022,038 downwards.
CAACCTATGCACAGCAAACAGGGCAGGCAAAAATCTCGCATCCTACCTCAAGTGCAAGCAGAGACAACACTCAATAGCAGCCGTCAAGGACGAAAATAACAAATCCCAGACCGCAAACAAGGAGATACTTAGGGTGTTCAAAGACTTCTATGAACAACTCTATAAAAAAGACACCACCCTAAGAGACGATGGAGTCAAGGAACTCCTAGAACGAATATCTACACCAACTCTAACAGACACCGAACGGGAGGTGCTCGATTTACAAATCACAGGGGATGAGGTAGGGAGAGCCACAGCCAGTCTCAAAGACAACAAAGCGCCAGGGCCAGACGGCTTCACAGCTGGGTACTACAAACAGTATCTCCACATACTCAAGCCCACAATGACAGAGGTCTTCGCGAACTGCGTCCAGAATGGGCGCATGACACCATCAATGGCAGAGGCCAACATAATAGTTATACCAAAAGAAGGCAAAGATACACAGCAGGCCAAAAACTATAGACCAATCTCACTTATAAATGTAGATTGTAAAATCTACGCTAAAATCCTTGCAACCAGGCTCAACGCACACCTACCCAAGCTCATATAACTGCTCGCAAGTAGGCTATCTTAAAAACTGCATGCCCCACGACAACACAAGGCTCCTATGCCACATAATAAACCACTCCTCCAAAAGTGGCAATGCGGCAGTGATGATAGCCCTGGATGCAGAGAAGGCATTTGATAGAGTCTCCTGGCCGTTCCTAGATCAGTGCATGCAAAGATTTGGGCTAGGCCCCAACTACAGGAAGATGGTCCTGGCCCTTCACAACGAACCCAAAGCGCGAGTAGTAGTCAACGGATGGACATCTGACCCACTCCGCCTAGAACGAGGAACGCGACAAGGGTGCCCACTATCTCCAGCCCTGTTCCTCCTAGCGATAGAACCACTGCTAAGCATGATAAGAACCAACACAGACATAGCGGGGATACCAGTGGAGGGGGAAACTTTCAAACTGGCGGCCTATGCGGACGATGTGCTAATCATCACTGAAAATCCTGAGAAATCAATCAAAGCCCTGATGGACACTATAGAACAATATGCACAGGTCGCGGGATACAAGCTAAATAGGGAAAAATCAGAGTGCAAACCCCTAAACGTCCACACCACAAAGACGGTACTAGGTACATCAGGGCTGACATGGCAGAGAAAACCCATCACATACCTAGGCCTCCTTTTTGAGAGGGACCTCAGGTCCACACTAGACCAGAACGAACAAGCCATACTACGTAAGATTAAGGAAAGAGTAGAAGGATGGTCACCCAAATTCACCACATGGTGGGGAAGGGTGGAGACAGTCAAGATGATGCTTACACCAATAGTGAACTACATGCTCAACATGCTGCCGCTGGTTAACACGGAGGACTTCCACAAAAAATTGGATAAATTGCTCAACACCTTTCTATGGATGGGGAAGAAACCCAGAATTAGCTTACAGAAACTAAGATTAACAAAAGACCTTGGGGGCCTCAACCTAACAAATTTCAAAACATTTCAGACAGCATGCATAGCAAAACAGGGACTATACTGGCTCACCCCCAAACAAGACTATACCCCGGCCTGGCTCACGCTAGAAAGAGGACTACTGGGTGGTATGGAACCCGTTGCACTCCTGACAGCAACCCGGCACCCTGCAATCAAACACAATCCCATTTTAAGAACCACCAGGAAAGCCCTCCTAAGTATAGACAGACTACTAGGTACAAGTATAAAGAAAACCCAGCTGGAGTCCATATGGCAAAACCCCAGAATCAAGTACAGAGACAAAACACTGGACATGCACTCATTTCAACTTTTATTCTTTTTCACTAATAATTAAAAAAAAGCAAACGGGCTCTCCAAGAGCCGTCTTTATTTCTGCAGTTAACACTGCGTGCCCTTCCCCCTCCAGCAAGTTAGAGGGCCGGACTCTTCATGTCACGTAAGCCTCCAGCAGCTCCCTATTGGTTACTGAAGGTCTAGGGAGTTCCTCAGCCCGTCGAATGCTTCTAGCAATAAGGATTCTCTAATCGAACAAGTTTTCCCTCCACGAAGTTTCCTGTGGGCCCCGGCAGTAAGGTAAGTTTTATTGTATTTTTATTTGTAATCCCACCCCTCCCCGAACACCCACGCCCCTCCCCTTCCCTCCCCCCTCCCTCGAGGATGCCGGCTGTGGCTGGGTGTCAGACCATCGAGAGAGTGCGGCCTGGTCTTCACAGTGCTGGTGCTGGGTAGGGGACTAGTGCCGGTGATGGCTTCATGATGAAGTAAACTGAACCCACTTGGCTGGGTTCCTTGCACACGACTCTCTGCAGCAGACACACAACCCATAGGGCTATCAGACAAAGTCTCTCTGCATTTCCCAGATTGCAGACATAGACCTGCTGTGCCTTTGCTGGGAGGGAGCTACATTTGGCACAAACGAGCCTGTCTTGTGCCCCCTCAACCCCCATGGGAGGGTGGACCACGCTTCTTGCAGGCTCTGGCTGCAGAGACACCTCAACAGCTGCAGGTGGGCCCTGTCACCTGCTGCCACTCACCATAGGCCCTGAAGTAGGCCGATGTGGTGTTCGTGGGGCACAGTATGTTTGTTAGGTAGTGACTGTTTCTTAGGCAGTGCACATGTCATGGAAAGAAAATGCGCAAACCCACTTTCTGTTGGATTTATTTTTGTTTCATTGGTAAGAAGCTACTGAGAGAAGCCTCCCTTATTATGTTTCTGATGTGTATAACTCCGTTTGCTTTGGTCATTTAGGAATTGTGAGTGAATGCAGTGCTGTTGATTGCAAATCACCGAGTCTTCCAATATGTTGCAATCCTTCTATTTCTGACACACGCGCAGTCTGTAAAAGTAATATTTAGTACCAGGTCTAAGGTGCATCAGGTAGTCAGGTGCATCAGGTGGTCAAACTTTGTTCCTTTTGTTGTCACAAATGCTTGTTGTGTCCTGTTTATTCTTAACTATCAGGCACATTCATTCGAGACAATGATAGCTTTATGTACGTGCCAGTGAGAGGCATCTAGCCTGAAGGATATATGGTTTTGACTGTCAGTAACCGTGTGCATCATTCATTATTAAACACCAATCCTCTTCAAGATACATCTGGTGACACCAAACAACAGCTAGTAGATGTTCAAGCAGGCTTTCAGTGATCCAGGTTCCTCTATTATCTAGGTGTTTATGGAGATTTAAAAATACATCAGTCTTCTTCATTATCGGAATCTGACTGCTGCATTAATCACAACCTTTGGAAAGTCACTCATTCAGTATGGTGTCAATTCTTGTCCCACCATTTTAAACTAGAATTTCGTCTCACAATATTATAGGAGTTACCTACCCTAATGGCACGATATTAATCACCTTTTCCATGCCGTTACTCACACCTAACAACTTTCAGCTTATGCATACCTTGATGAGAGGAAGACATTCTCAACATTCAGAGGGAGTCATTTAAGTGCATGCTGCGGAGCCTGTCATCCCCATCTCTTTGGAAATATACTATTTGCCTTACTGTGTCTGAGGCTCTGAACCCCTAAGTCTTGTTCACCGTCTATGAGTTTTCTAAGTGCATGTTTACTTTCTGTAATAGTCAACTGTTGGTTGAACCAATCAGCCAGAAGAACAGAGTCAGATGAGTAGTATGTGTTTATGTGTCTATGTGTATATGTATGTGTGTATGTGTATATATATATATATATTCACTGAAAAAACCATAGGTTTCTTTCACTCAAGCTGCAACTCCAGGCCGAGGTGAGTCATGGGTATTCTTCACTGCCTTCATTCCGTACAGTGCATCGGAACCTTAGGACAGTGTCAATTACCAGGTAGCTTTGAACTAGTGAGGAAGCCTTTATTTTGCGACCGATATAACTGCAGGGTGCTGGAGACTGACACTAGGCAGCTGCTGCTTGTTTTATTTTAAAGGAACAGCATCAATTGAGCTGAGGTATTTTCTGTTCATGCTGGATTTTCACCTAAGAGCTTGTCTGTGACTGTGTACGTGCAAGGGACAGCAGGTCCGCTAACTGTGTACAACCTCAAGTCAGCAATGACATGCCCTTAGGCCACCCCTAGAAAGGCCACCTCTCCCCATTCATAAACCCCTGAATGCAGTGCTCATTATAACCTTAAGTGGTGACATAATACGGAATAGTGTTTTTAACTTCGGGAAAATGTAACAGTTCATATCCAGACACCTTGCAGGCTGCAGCCCTTTTTCCTTTTGCATTACAAAAATCTTAATAGTGGGAATAGTCACAAATACAAAATGCTGTATTTTATTTTACTAATGGCACTTAAGGAGCTGCAGCATCCCTCCTTCGCCCCCAATACATGGAAGCTAATTTGGCCACAAAGAAGTTTTAGAACTCTGCTCTGACCTGGCACTCTTCTGTTCTATTTCAAAGACAACGCAGCCACAATACACTTTGGCCACAGATGCTGTGCTTTGATTAATTTTCTTACTTGTAAGACACATTCGTGTGTTTTTTTAATTTGATTTAAAAACATTTAAAAAGACATACCAATATACAGGCTCAGTGTGAGTTTCCTTAATTTTTCAATTGCAAAGTTACGGTTTGATTGTTACAAAATGTATTGAATCATTAAACGTTTAAAATCTAAAAATGACAAAATGCAAAACGTGTTCTCAAATCAAGCAGAGCGTATTTGGCTGTTTCTAGTGTCCTAGTGTATTATTGTGTGTAGTGCATTTTGTACTGTTGTGTTTATTAACCTTCTAATGTCGCGTTTGCTATACATGAAAACAAAACAGGATGGTATCAACATTCAAATGAATTTGGTCCATTGTCTTTTCTTCTATGCACCCTGTCAGACAAAGACCTCTTTATAGTCTGTTGACAATTGTATTCTGTGCTGGTTGGGGTTTTACAGCAACATCATTGTGTATTACCTTCATGTTAGGGAGCAAAAGGCACTGTTGTATGTTGGGAACATTATTTCAAGGGCTAATGCAAAGGGGTGCCAGTTGGGGTAAGAAATGTTCGGTTTATGCCTATTTACAATGCACTTGTGAGAGTAAATCCCTTTCTAGAGGCTACTCCATCTGTCCTACTATGAGCTCCCTGATAACCCTTTCGAGATTCTCCCCTCCTCTATCCCTCCCTCAACCCATCCCGAACCTCATATTACTACTATGATCTCCTAAATAACACTTTCTAGACGCTTCCCTCTTCTATCCCTCCATTATCCCATTCAATGAAATTAACAGACTCACATGTCCATTGGTCAAATTAACAGACATTTCCCTATATTAACCCACCACTAATCCTTTTTGGGTTCCGGAGTCGCATGCTACTCACCGAAAAGTGCTTTGACATGTCATCAGGGGTGGAAGTGCTGTATAAATACAATTACAATATTGGGCATAGCACAGGAGTGAATGATGTACATAAATCAGTTACAGGTTGTGCATCTGCCAGGGAGGTGCATATTGTGCCTCTAGCAGAGTCCAATATATTCTTAATGTGATAGATGCCTTCATAGTGGACTTGTACCTCTGAGCTCTATAATATCATATACCCTACTGTCTTTTAGTAATAAACTGGTCCGGGGCAGTTTAGGGTCAAGCCTGGGGAGACACAAAATACAACATAAGTAAATAGTCATAACAGAATTAGTTTGGAGTCAGGACTTTAATGGTCAGAAAAAGTTCATTATCTTTGGTTCCAAAAGTCATGACATCCAGTCTCTTTTGTGGTTTTGCCTTGATTTTATTAAGATATTCTTTCCAAGGAGCTTGAAAACCAACACGTATCAAGTCAACCATCGTATTGCCAAGGTAGGAATTCAGATCGGGTATTAAATGTGGCTTTCAGCCATGCCAGTTGAGGATGTGGGTTGAGCCAATAGAGTAGGTGGGTGGAGCCAGTAAATGAAGTGGGTGGAGCCAGGGGACATGGGTGTGGCCTCCTACAAAAATATGAGCACCTGTACTTCATATTTTACAAATTAAGCACTGCCATCAACCTATGCACAGCAAACAGGGCAGGCAAAAATCTCGCATCCTACCTCAAGTGCAAGCAGAGACAACACTCAATAGCAGCCGTCAAGGACGAAAATAACAAATCCCAGACCGCAAACAAGGAGATACTTAGGGTGTTCAAAGACTTCTATGAACAACTCTATAAAAAAGACACCACCCTAAGAGACGATGGAGTCAAGGAACTCCTAGAACGAATATCTACACCAACTCTAACAGACACCGAACGGGAGGTGCTCGATTTACAAATCACAGGGGATGAGGTAGGGAGAGCCACAGCCAGTCTCAAAGACAACAAAGCGCCAGGGCCAGACGGCTTCACAGCTGGGTTCTACAAACAGTATCTCCACATACTCAAGCCCACAATGACAGAGGTCTTCGCGAACTGCGTCCAGAATGGGCGCATGACACCATCAATGGCAGAGGCCAACATAATAGTTATACCAAAAGAAGGCAAAGATACACAGCAGGCCAAAAACTATAGACCAATCTCACTTATAAATGTAGATTGTAAAATCTACGCTAAAATCCTTGCAACCAGGCTCAACGCACACCTACCCAAGCTCATATAACTGCTCGCAAGTAGGCTATCTTAAAAACTGCATGCCCCACGACAACACAAGGCTCCTATGCCACATAATAAACCACTCCTCCAAAAGTGGCAATGCGGCAGTGATGATAGCCCTGGATGCAGAGAAGGCATTTGATAGAGTCTCCTGGCCGTTCCTAGATCAGTGCATGCAAAAATTTGGGCTAGGCCCCAACTACAGGAAGATGGTCCTGGCCCTTTACAACGAACCCAAAGCGCGAGTAGTAGTCAACGGATGGACATCTGACCCACTCCGCCTAGAACGAGGAACGCGACAAGGGTGCCCACTATCTCCAGCCCTGTTCCTCCTAGCGATAGAACCACTGCTAAGCATGATAAGAACCAACACAGACATAGCGGGGATACCAGTGGAGGGGGAAACTTTCAAACTGGCGGCCTATGCGGACGATGTGCTAATCATCACTGAAAATCCTGAGAAATCAATCAAAGCCCTGATGGACACTATAGAACAATATGCACAGGTCGCGGGATACAAGCTAAATAGGGAAAAATCAGAGTGCAAATCCCTAAACGTCCACACCACAAACACGGTACTAGGTACATCAGGGCTGACATGGCAGAGAAAACCCATCACATACCTAGGCCTCCTTTTTGAGAGGGACCTCAGGTCCACACTAGACCAGAACGAACAAGCCATACTACGTAAGATTAAGGAAAGAGTAGAAGGATGGTCACCCAAATTCACCACATGGTGGGAAAGGGTGGAGACAGTCAAGATGATGCTTACACCAATAGTGAACTACATGCTCAACATGCTGCCGCTGGTTAACACGGAGGACTTCCACAAAAAATTGGATAAATTGCTCAACACCTTTCTATGGATGGGGAAGAAACCCAGAATTAGCTTACAGAAACTAAGACTAACAAAAGACCTTGGGGGCCTCAACCTAACAAATTTCAAAACATTTCAGACAGCATGCATAGCAAAACAGGGACTATACTGGCTCACCCCCAAACAAGACTATACCCCGGCCTGGCTCACGCTAGAAAGAGGACTACTGGGTGGTATGGAACCCGTCGCACTCCTGACAGCAACCCGGCACCCTGCAATCAAACACAATCCCATTTTAAGAACCACCAGGAAAGCCCTCCTAAGTATAGACAGACTACTAGGTACAAGTATAAAGAAAACCCAGCTGGAGTCCATATGGCAAAACCCCAGAATCAAGTACAGAGACAAAACACTGGACATGCACTCATGGTACAGACACAGCATATCCACAGTAAGCCAACTTCAAAAGCAGGGCACGTACACCACTTTTGACATGTTCAAAGAAAAACAGGAAATGGACAGCATAGAACTGTACAACTTCCTAGAGATCAAGGTAGCAATAGGGAAGGCAGACTTGAATAGACAGACACCGTCAATCCTACAATACACCACGAACCTCCACAGACTAGGGCACCAAGTAGCACACCTCTACAAAGCCCTGAGCCCCAAATCCACCAAACTCAACAATAAAGTCATGTCCTACTGGGGAACACTAGCGGGAAGGGAGCTGAGCGAAGAAGAGAAGGCTGACATCTGGAGATCCACGTCAAGAAATAAAGTAACGACAACCCTAGACCAGACCAAATTCTGGCTGATACACAAGGCATACTGGACCCCCCGCCCGCCTAGCCTCCATAGGAATCCGCGAGAGCGATTCCTGCTGGAACTGCAACAAACAAACGGGGGATCTGGCACACCTTATCTTTCACTGCACCAAGGTCAGGAAGTTCTGGAACAAGATTGGCACACTGATAAACGACATCACAGGGGCCGCACTACAACTAGACTTACACAGCCTAGCAATAGGGTTCATGGCTCCCTCAATCACAGCAAAAGAAGACAGAGACCTGATTGACCTGCTACTGACAGCAGCGGTCAAAACGGTACTGTACAACTGGAAGGACACAGGGAAAGCAACGTTCAGAGCCTGGTTCAACTGGCTCACTTTCCTGAGGGGGGCGGATACCATAACGGCGAAACACACACCGAAGACGCACAGACAGTCAAACATGTGGGAGTCTCTAGACAACTACCTTTCCTCGCATAAACCCCCATAGACAGCACAGCCAGGTACACAACCCGACAATCACCACTTGCATATCGCTCATCCTGCAGTAGAAATACCACAAGACCTGTAAACGATCCTGCTCTTCTCACTCTCCCACTCTCTCTCTCTTTTTCTGCTACGGGCGGGGATGGGGATGAAACAGAGACAATCATCGAAAATGAGGGAGGATGGAGGAAACCAAACGGACCAACAACGAGGGGAAATGCGATCGAATGGACTAACCCCAAGAAGACTGAACCCCACCCCGGGGCGTTCTTTTCTTCTTCCCATGTATATGTAATGCTCCATGTAAATATAATCTTCAATAAAAAATTACAGAAATAAAAAAAAAGAAGAAATAAGAGTGCTGTCCAGAAGGTCGACATATACTTCACAGTGAAACTGTTTGCACAGTTCTGCATCTCGCATTTCTGTTGCCAAAATGTGGATGCAGATTTCACAGTTAATAATTCTGCACCTTAATTTACCCTAAAGAGTCGCAAATGCAATGTTTTTACTGTGTTTTATTAAAAAGAAGAATGTTTCGTTTAACATGAGTGAGGCTTTAGACCTACTCGTGTTTTCAGTCAACACATTTTAAGTCGTTTGGTTTCTAGCATGTGGCAAACTCATCTTCCCCATCCTTGTCTGTGCTTCGCGGAGCTTCAAGTTTTGATTTTCATTGTTTATTTAAAAATACAAGGTTCAGATAGTTCTACGGTTTGCTCGCACTGTAACATTTATAAAATGTAATGTTTTGTGTTGCTGATGTTTCTGGATAGGGTGGATTTTCCAACTTTATGCAAACTGAAGGCCACTTCCTTACTTCACTCAGCCGAATTGAGGTGCTGTTTATATTCTGAATATGGTAAGAGGGTATTCATTAGATTTAGGTCAAATGTCGGTACTATCATGTAATGTGTTTTTTTTGCTTAATTATTGAATAGTTCAATGTAGCATTCTTTGTCAGACTACAGTGACTGCAGAGTTTCTCTGTATAAAAAGGTACAAGAACGCATCATTTGGGAAATACCCAAGTCTTCCTTTGGCCCTCTTAGAGAACAGATTGTATTGTAGATTGTTTATTTCTCTGAACTTAACATAATTGTCAGGTTCTCTTCTACATCCTCAGCTGTCCTTACAACCAATGTTCCTTGATTCTTATTTGTCTTGTGCTATTCCATATTCATTACTGGCTATTGAATAGATTTAGGCTTAGTTTCCACTGCCAATGATATTTTAAATGTATTTTCATTTGGATATGAGTCAACTAACCAATACTTGCTGCCTTTTGTGTTGATTCTTACATTGTAATAAACCTTCATAGTTTGTGCTTTGAATCCTGTCTCGTGTGGAATTTCCTGAGTGGATTGTCATGTCCTCTGGATAAATGTTTTGGTAATTGTAGGGTTCTCGTCTGGAAAAGACATAGCTCCGATCCTTCAATCGACCCTTTAAATGCTGAACAGAACCAACACCACCATCGGGCATTAGCATGCAGATGCTGGGTAGCCCTGAGGTGAGGATGGCAGGCAGGCAGCTCTTGTCCTCTGGACTCTTTCACATCCTTTCTGGGTGCGTCTAGTTCACTTACAGGTCACTCGGCCTTAGGTGCTCGTTACACCAGCCCATATTCTCTCATGTCCGCTTGCTCCAATCACCCCCTACCGAAATCAATATGCCAGCACTGCAGTCTTCCCTCCCCCACTGTTAACCTTCCTTGTACCAGCATTATATTATCCTAACCTGTCATGTTCATTCCTTGTCCACAGTCTGCTACTCCCCTTTAGGTCAACAGCAAAAGATCTGATTTGTCTCCTAAGGGGGTGTTGGTGTAGAGGGAGTGATCACTCGACTCTTTCTTTTGTCCACCACACATCTGATCTTGTATACAAGCACCTGGTCAACATAAATGCACTCATCACCTTCTGCCTCAACAGGCAATAGACCAGCATAATTCGGAAAACAATAGCAATGCAGGGTCCAGGGAGATCGGAGTGATGATCAGAGCTATAGTGTTTTTTCCAGACAATTTGTGCATTCACAGTTGTTGAAAGTGCACACCAAATGTACAGGCCTTAGTAATGGCCCAAGGCCTAAGTTTCTTACTAACCCACTTTCCATGTCTGTATATCCCGCACCCACCCCAGGCTCTTTGTGCATCCATACTCCAGCATAGTGCCTAGGGCAACCCCCCACCCCATCTTTGTTTTAACCCCCGTCCTAAGACCCATCTGCAGTATCATGTGCTTCATGCTCCTTCTCATTCTGTGTACGTCTGGGTTGGTGTCTGGTATGCTGAGATTGGAATGCTGGTAGTGAAAGATGAAATAGAATATTGGTGTGTGGTGTGGAGGGAAACCCAGGAGATGCAGGCAGTTGGATGGAGGATGAAACTCTGATCGCATCTACCTGTTGTTGCTATAACCTAAGGGCCTAACACGAAATAAAGAACTTACCTCCTACCTAAGTGGTTCCAGACACTTGGATGAAGATCCTGCCATCTTACGTAAACACCATCACGAGCAGTACACACTGGAGAACCATCTGATGGCCAAAGCCCAAGTCCCTCCGCATCCCCATCCCTCCCCCTCTCCCCTGCCTGTCCTGTTCCCCTCTGTCCCATATTCATCCCTCATACCAAACAGGCTGAAAATCACACAATTGTGAGGTAAATTTGTATTCCTAGATATTGATAGGTTTGTGGGGGCCATGTCAGAGTATCAACTCTCTGTGGTCCATGGCCAATAGTCAAGAACATTTCGAAAAAACGCAATTCTTCTGGTTTACACCGAAGGGTCCCCTACCAGTCCACACCCCTTCACCTCCTCAAGGACAACAAACACATTTATTGACTGGGTGATTTGTATACAATACAACTGTCTGCTTATATAGAGATAAGCTTCTCTGTGCACAATATTGATATACTGGGCCTAGCTCCATGAGCCCTAATACTACAGCTCAACATTTGTATTGCCAAAACACACAGAAGCAACGACAGAGGGTATAGGAAGACCCAGACCATATGATCCATTCCTTTTTTCCTTAGTTCTGTATTTTTCCATGTAAGCACACTGTGAGGGGGGCTATAGTTCAGGGGTCCCCCAAATTGTCGCTTTAGTGCTCACTAGGGACACCCTTCATTTGACCTAAGAATAGGGAGGCCATCAATTGACTGCACTGCCCTTCACTGGCTGGTGGGTGCTTAATGTACTTCTTTATACAAATCTTTTAATTCGTTTTCTATCATTTCAAAACAATACAATATTTCAATAAGAGACTGTGTAGGGCATATCAGGCTAAACAGTTATAAATTGAGATAAAGCTTTCACAAATTATGTTAACCATAGCACAGCATTAAGTCAGGTTATTTTGGGACAGCCGGGGACCCAGAGACACACGTGCTTTATGGTGCACCCTCGCAATTTGTAAATCTCTTTTTCTGCGGCAGCACAATAATCCACTCCTGTTGTCCATTCATTCATGGGGAGGTGCCTTATCGCTAGTGTTTCACACTGTCTGTTTTGACTATAAGAAAACTCAATCCCGCTGTATCCTCTGTGCTCATGCGGCAGACCAACCTTCTGTTATGCCTAAAAGTGCTTCTCTAGGATCAGGAGTAATGGGTGTGTACAAGACCTCTGAAAGGAATTTGTGTACCTGCTTCCAATAGACTTAAATGAGCGGGCAGTCCAATATAATGTGTCAAAATTAGCCTGAAGGCATCCGCAACAAGTAAATCCTGGGCTAGTTGCTGACCCATTCCCCAGACCCTTTTTGGACTATATTAGGTTCTAATGAAGTAGTTTAATTGGATATTCCTGAAATTGGAAGAGATGACCAGCCTACAGGCTCCAGAGTATTGCAGAGCAAAGACTGGTATATTCATAATATTCCTTGGCAGCCAAGTAGTTCCATTAACAAATTGGGCGCCAGTGGGTTAAAGTCAGGGACTTTATCTAAACTATCTGTGTATGTAGTGAGGATGTGGTGAAGGTGCAAGTATCTATAGAATTTGGTCCTATGCAATTCAAAGTCCTTCAATAGCTGTACAAAGGATTTCAAATGCTTGTAGTCCCGGACATCCCCATGGGTGAAATTCCAATAAAGTCCAAAGCCCTAATTCAGGGGAGTTGTGAAACATGTGCTATCCGTGACCAACACCCAGGCAGTATCTAGTATGTGAGCCTCCCTAACCATTTAGTGAGCTTTCGGGCCTGTCGCCAGCACAATATTTGCCAATCTAGTGGTCTGAATGAGTGAACATCGGCGCACCACCATACAAGTACAACCTGACTGGCTCCTCTAGGGCGTCCAGTGCCAACCACAAGGCCGAATCCGCTCTGTTGCTGAACAACCAGCCGCTTATTGGAACTAGCTGAGAAGCCCAATAGTTAAGACTAAGATCAGCAACATCCAATCCCCCTTCATATGATGACAGGGTGCATTCCTGATAGGATACTCTAGGGAGTTTGCCCGCCCACGTTTTTGTGATAATTTACTGTAGTTCAAAGAATAAAATACGTGGGAGAATGTAGGGATAGTTCTGTAATGTACAGGAAACCTGTCAAAACAATAATTTTGTAAAGGGCCACTATACCCATCATGGAAAAAGGCAAAGATGGCCATGCATCTATAGGGGAGCAATATTTAAGTCCAAGGTACTTTCCTTATCCCAGGTTATGGTTATGCCTAAATATTTTCAGTGGTCCCCAGCCACTTGTAGGCGGGTGTTTGTGGGTCATGAACACAAAATCCTGCGCACTCAATTTAAGTATAGTAATTGATATAACAATGTAATTATTAGTAATATATCCAGCGTCGTCTCTTGTAGTTTCTTATAAATCTCCTTTTATTAGGTCATCAGGTCATAGACAATTCACAGCCAGCCGACACGTGTTTCATTGCAGGTCTGTACATTCACAGATACTACAACTCTTCAGGGCTCAATTGCTGAATCCTAGTCTTTAAGGCCCACGTCCGGTGTTAATTCCGACCCGGCAGGGTAACTTAGTAATGCGAAGATAACGGTATAAATTGTGCTCCGCTAATAGATCAAATGTTTTCGCCCTCGCTACACTGGCGTCCGGTTCACAGACACCAGTGTAGCGAGGGCGATTCGGCCCAAGTGAGTGTGTACACACGTACCCGTGGTTGTACGTTAAGAAACTTTCTGACCTCATGGATTCGGAACAGGAATATTTCTAGACTGGGATACAGACTACTGGCGTCTACAAAAACATTTGATCTATTAGCGGAGCACAATTTATACCGTTATCTTCGCATTACTAAGTTACCCTGCCGGGTCGGAATTAACACCGGACGTGGGCCTTAAAGACTAGGATTCAGCAATTGAGCCCTGAAGAGTTGTAGTATCTGTGAATGTACAGACCTGCAACGAAACACGTGTCGGCTGGCTGTGAATTGTCTATGACCTGATGACCTAATAAAAGGAGATTTATAAGAAACTACAAGAGACGACGCTGGATATATTACTACTAATTACATTGTTATATCAATTACTATACTTAAATTGAGTGCGCAGGATTTTGTGTTCATTGTTCTAGATGTGTTTGCTGCACATTTAATTGAGGGGTTATTTGGGTCCACCCTCCCTGCTAGCACCATAAGCTCCAGTACTTATAAAATTACTTTGACGCTAATATTGCCAGAGCGCCCTAATTTCCCGTTCACTCAAAACCCTTTTTCTGTTGTGTTTGTGGGTCATTGCGGCTAGATTTCTATTATCTGCAAATATGTTGATTTGCTCCAGTTCAGGGTCAACAGGAGGCATCCCCTTAGACCTTAAGACTCTATGTCAGTAACTCTAGTGTGCTTTCTGGTTTCTGGATAAAAATCAGCATGTCGCCTAGATACAAGAGCAGCCTGACCTCCATCCCATTCGACCAGCAGAACCTTCAGTGCACACATCTTTCCTAATCTATTCAGCAAGGGACTCAATGGCTAGGGTGAAGAGGAGCAGGGGACAGAGCGTAATCCTGGCAGGCACCTTGCTCAATGGGGAATGGGGAAGATAGAGCTCCATTTACCTTGACTTGTGCCTTGGGGGCATCATCGCGGGCTGTAAAATATGCAAGGAATCAAGGGTCCAATATACATCTTTTGGAGCACCTGGTGTAGAAAGGTCCAGACGTTTTTTTAATAATCTATAAGAACCAGTGCAGCTGGACTTTGTAGGCTGGCTGCCCTCGATAGGGGTACCAGCAAGCAACATAAGTAGTGTCATGTGGTCCTGATGGAGCAAGATTTTGCACGTTATGCAACTTGCTCATATTCATGAACCTCAAATAACCATAATATATTAATTCAACCTGTTTGTCTTACTAATTTCCCTTTTATTCTGACATTTGGGGTATCCGAGAGATGCTTGCTTATGTGTGTATTAACCTTAACAACGCTTGTCATTGAAAATGGCCGCTGCTTGGTGGGGTTTTCTTCTGCGCATGCGTCGGTCACAATCACGTGATGTGACGTACTCGCAGTTCTGGTGGGAATCTTTTGCACTTGCGCACTAGCATTAAGATGGCTGCTTTGTGTTCTCACATGCCGATGCTTGCACTGATGCTTTTGCGCTACTGTTTGTATGCCTCTGATCCTAATGCTATAGTTTATATAAAGTAAGGGGTATAGAGTAGCAATTCATGGTATACAGTGTAATCATTTATTTCTGTGTTTTAATTTGTTTTCGCTTACTTTTCATGTACCGCGTTCTTGAGGGTCTGAGACACACTCGTGAATCCATCTTGAACAACCTTTCTTTGCATGACAGTCTTCTGCCGGTGGCATTGAATCCCTGCCAACCAGAGGTCTCAGCCAAGATGTGCCTGGGAAGATGCACCCTCACCTAGCAGAAGAAGCTAAACTGTCCCGCAAATGCAACAAATGTATTTTATTCATTGTATTCCGTAGAGTATGTCATGGGAACCCCAAAATCAATAGGCGGTCCCAGAATATGTTAATATAGGCTTGTAGAAATGAAATGTGATTGGTGTGTTGACCTATCCTACTTGGGGACCAATAGAAATTGGGGATTCTTACACGTGCAACATTTGGGGGGTGGTACACTGACCCGAAAACAGTATATCTAGCCTAGGTTTAGCTAGAGAAATTGTCCGACTTGTCCGAATAGCTGACCTGTCACTGACCCAACGCACTCAATAGGTGACTTGATACAGAGGGCTGCGGAGCACTCTGTCCGAATTTTCCATAAACTCAAGAGGTTTTTAAACCTTAAGTGCTGGCGGAGCACTTTGCTGGGGAAATCGATAACCCAATCGAGGTTCTGACTGATAGCTGCAGAGAGGGTGGAGCGCAGGCGTTGCTTCCGAACTGCGGGTGCTGGTCATGCCTTGGTGGTCCTGTCCTGATCCTAGTCTGGGTTTCCTGTCCTGTCCTGGGGTGTCCATTCTGCACCTGCTGCCCTACTGATGACGGGTTTCCTTTGGGGTCCCTCCTGTTCTTAACTGACCTGTGGCCAGGGTTGGTCTTCACACCATTCTAGGTAAATATAGTGCTGAAACTCTATACTGCACCTTCTATATTTTCCTTTATTTTGCTTTAATAAAGTCATACTCTTGCAAATTTGATTTTCCATGCTTTTTCGCATTTCTGAATGAACCAGCCATATATAAATTGTCGTTATTCTAGCATGTTCCTCTTTTTACCCATCCTTTAAGTTCATTTTCCTTTTCAGGTCATAATATATTGATGTTCCTTGTTTACCCATCTTTTAGTTGATTCAAGTAATTGCACCGATTTATTAGTACGGTCTATTTGCACCTTACCTGTAGTTCCTCTTTATGGGGAAACATTTCACTGTGAAGTTCTAGTATGTCCTTTATTTTTCCCCGTTCTTTAGTCTCCCTTTACTAAGTTAAAATTCTGAATTGCTGCCTAGCATGTTCCTTGCTCTGACCTTACTATAGACTCATAAATGGTTGGTTTGATCTATTTCCTTAATGGATACGTGCTCTTTGTAATTCTGGTTATCGATTGCTTGCTTATTGTAAACCTCATGTTTTCTGAGCTTGAAGAATTTTAGATAAAGGTTTTCAAAACTTCTTGAGTTTGTGGTTATTATAAAATGACAAAATAGAAAATATAAAGTATAAGTATTTGGTGTCTGCCTTTCTTTTACAGTTAGCTCCCTGATCCATTGTGATCTTAGGTACCCGTGACGGTGGAATGGTAAGTCGGGTACATTGGAAATAAATAGGAAGGAACAAGGGATACTGGTAGTAGAGTGTAGGGTCACCCGATTAATAATATGGTAAATTGAAGTTTTATGGGCCCGATACGTTTCTGGTAAAATTGTTGGCCGGGTGACCTGCGCGCTCTATCAGTATTTTTCTGGTAGAAGAGAGGATGGTTAGGGACTAGTTAAAGTTAGGTAGGACTAGTTAAGATAGGTAGGTAGGTTGGATGCTGCTAAAAAGTTATTGCTGCTAATTGTGAACATTTTTCTGCTAAACGCATTTGCAATGTTTTATTGCTTGAAAATTATGAAATGTTTTAAATTGTTTTTCTTGCTGTTATATTGATAAATGTACTAATATTACTCGTTAGTGAATGTTATATGTTGTCTGGAATCCCCGGGGAATTGAATAACGGGTGGTGAGGAGAATCAACGCCGTACTGAGGTCACTGGCTTGAGGAAAATTGGTGCAGGTTAGGCAGAACTGGAAGCACTAATTAGGGTTTTCTGAATGTATGTTGAATAAATGATAGCAAAGAGTTCGCTGGCAAAACTTCTATTGTGATATAACCTAGTAAGGGTCACACAGGAGGAGTAGCAGGTTCATCTAAGCTTGACTGATAGCAGAGGAGTTCGCTAGTGAAACTTTAGACTTAGTATATATCCCGAAAAGAAGTGGATGAGTCAAAGAAGTAGCGGGTTCTCCAATGCTTGAGAGAAGGGTAGGCAGAAGAAATCTACTCGTAGTACATGAAAAGTAGACAAAAAGAAGTTCACTTGCAGTGAAACAAATCTTTCCTTCTAGACACTCGAGTACAGTGGCGAATGTTTTTACGTTGTAAATTAAATAACGCACTTGCACTTTAAGAAATAAATAAAAGTTTCCGTTACCTTGTGAAGGAGGGAGTCCGTTGTGGAGCTGCTCTGACGTCACTCTGTGCCGCGCTGGGATTGGTAGAGACAGCGGGTGTGTAGCGGAGCTAGTATTGTGAAGGAGGGGTGAGTGCCGAAGCGTGAGAACTTGTCTCGCAAAAAAGGCCGCGCACCCATTGGTCGAAATTATTTGAAATCGTGCAGTTCATTGGTTGCACGAAAATAAAAGACGCATTTGGATTGGAAGTGATTTTGTAAACAAAGTCGCTTTCAGGAAATTGTATGTGGCACACGTATAGGCCAGTGACTAGACCTGATCCAAGACATTTGGGGTTTGAGAACGATCAGTGGAAAGGCCATAACACCAGCATCATGTACGGGAATAAGAGAAAATTGTCCCTTGTAAATAAAGTGAAGAATTATTTCAAAAAGGACAAACCTATCAAAACCAGAGAAGGTGTTGTCATACCGCCACCTAATACTCCCGCATCTTTCATGATGTTTGATAAAGGATACCACTCATGTGTATGGTTGGAAAACTGGGCGGAGTACACAAAAGATGATGGAATTTTGGCTTTCCCATTGGAAGGTACATTTACTGGCAGAATCCTTTTTAATTTGAGAACGCGAATGAATGATTTACATCCCAGACCTAGATTGACACAGTACGAAGCATTAGAGGAGTGGCAGATAGAGGCTTTTGAAAGAGATAAGCCCCGAATGGATAAAGGGTTAACCAAATGGTATCCGAAATTGAAGCAAGAGACCAGAGAGAAAAAGATGAAACAGTGGAGGCAGAATATGATAGTAGAAGGACTGTATCCAATGATGGCAATGGGTGGGAGAAAAAAAGACAGAAAAGACCAAGCATTGGGTGTCCAGTGGGGATTCAGATGACGATTTATTGGATGACTTGTTTATGAAAAACCCGCCTCCTTATAATGAAGGACCCAGATCCTCTAGTGTAGGGGATGCTTCCCAACGACCCCCATGTCAGGAAGGGAATAGATCTGTAAACGCAAGAGACAGCTGTCAAATATCTTCCTATAACGAGGGCCTAGGACCCATAGGTGCCAGAGACACCTGTCTAAGACCACCATTTAGTGGAGAATCAAGATATTCAGGTGAAAGAGATTTTTGTCCAAGACCTCCTTATGAGGAAGAACCGAGATCCTTAAACACAGGAAGCCTGTTCCCGAAACCTAATTATGGTGAAGGACCAAGTATGACGCATCCAACTGCCCCAACATTGACTCCGCAAATAGTACCTGAAATAAGCCTGGAAAGAATACTGCAGGAAAGAGAGCGAGAGGCTCTAGCCAAACAAAGAACCAAAATAATTCAGAAAATCTCCCAGTTACATACAAGCCCCGAAGCCTTGACAATCCCAGTAACTATTGGACCAGTTGTTCCTTTGTATGGGGATAGACAAGGGAGTCCAAAGGCTCCGATCATTACCCCAACTGTAGTGCAGCCAAGAAAAGAGCCCTTAATTGTAGATGATCAGACAAGCGAATGTGAATCTGAAATTTCTTTAATGGATTTGCCGATTAGGGACCCTGGGAGGAGTTTACAGAAGAGACATAATCCTTTCAATACGGGAGAGATTCAAATGGAATCGACTTCAGGTACCACGAGTGTCACATTAGTGACTCCTGAAGAGATTGAGAGATGGAGTCGAGAATTAGAGAGACAAACTCCTCAGACAAAACCATTAGATATTTACAAATTGAAAATAGAAATGGAAGAACTGATGGCTGGAAACGTGGGGTTAGACAGATTAAATACTTATTCTGAAGAAGAGCTGCTGTTTATCTGCAAGAGTCTTACCCGTAATAGCAGAGTGCTTAATGAGAAATTAACAGACACTTCAGCTAGTATGGGAATAGATATTTCGAAATCAAAGCCATTACAGAAACCCTACAGAGCAGAGTTCTCAGACAAAGATCTGGAAAATATGAATGTGTCAGGGAAGAAGGTACAGATCAAAGAATTGTTGAACGTGTTGCAAAAATGGGGAGAACTAGAAAAGTGGAAAGCCAGGTGGGCAAAGAAAAAGGAAGAGATTAGATCCAAACAGACGACTTCTGAGTTTGTTTTAAAAGAAGCAGACAAGCCAGAACAGTTATACCCCATGCGAGAGGTGCCAGGTGGAAAGTATGTGCACGTTCCATGGTCCAGACAGGATATTGTGTCCTTTACTAATGACTTTCCAAAATTACGAGAGAAACCCGTGGAATGGTACAGACAGGTAGAAAGGTTTATGAAGGTCCAAAAATGTCTGTGGAAGGACTTGGATGGGTTTTTCGATATCATAGTCCCCGTAGATTTATGAACAGAATGTAAAATTACTGTTGATTGGCCTAGTAAAGAAAACCGAGGGATCCTATTTCAGGGGCTCCTTCTGATGACGTAATGAAAAAATACAATGAGGTAATATTGCATCTGAAAGGGAAAGTGCCTGCAAAGGAGACAGATTGGACCAAAATAGATAGAACTACACAGGAAAGAGATGAGACTGTACATTTCTTTTATGAAAGATTGCTACAGGTGTTTAAAACATATAGTGGCATAGATAACATTGAGATGAAGGATATGACCCACTTCATTTACAGGTTTGTAAACGGTTTAAGACCTGAAATTTGTCAATGGATCAAAGACAACAAAATCTGTTGGCAGTCCAAGAAAATAGATGAAGTCTTGCGATACGCAAAGTATTGCGAAGACGAGATGGCTGATAAGAGAAAGGCTTTGAAGGAAAAGGTTATGTGGGCACAAGTCAAACTAGCTGAACAACAAGAAAAATAGTTAGGTAAAATGAATAGTACTGCCCAAAACCAAGGTTCTGGGGGTGGAGGGAAGCCCATAGTAAAAATGATCCGAGAAGAAGCCAAAAAGAAATTCCCCTGTCACGGGTGCGGACAGATAGGGCACTGGAGAGACGAGTGTCCATATGCGCAGAGTAATAACCCCCAAACCACTGATTTAAATCCACAGACGCAGAATGAAAAACAAAGAAAGACCCAGCATCAGGTAAAAGCGAGTCAGTTGCCTCGTGCGCCTAGACCGAATTTTAAAGGAAAGACACCGCAAGGTGAAGACATAGAAATTTGGGGAGGAAAGGAGGATAGAAATGCAGCAACTTCGCAATTTCTGTTGAATGACACTTTCCTCTGTGATGAACCTTACTGACGGTGCCTGAGGGGGGAGGACAAGGAGTGCGTACTTGGCGCCTCCTTGCCGGTAGACCAGTCAGAGCCATACATTGAAGGAAAGGTTGAAGGCAATGATGTCACCTTTCTGTTGGACACTGGAGCTACCCGGTCTACTGTAAGAACAGCAGATGTTCCAAACCTACCCCTCTCGGGAGAAGCAATCCAAGTAGTGGGTGTATCTAATCAGTTGATTAGTACCCCAGTTACTGAACCCATGGAGATTACCATAGGGAATTTCAAGGAAATGCACAGATTTGTAGTCTGTGATACCAGTCCTGTAAACCTATTGGGACGTGATTTGTTGTGTAAAATGAACTGCACCATCTTTTGCACACCAAAGGGCGTCAAAATCCAAACCCCAGACGAAGATGGAATATACAAATTAATGCTAATAAGACCTGACTCAGAAATTAAAAGACTGACAATACAAGACTTACCTGAAGAACTCCAACAGACCGTGAAACCAGAAGTATGGGACTTTACTGGAAAGGATGTAGGACTAATGGCAAATGTAGACCCAATTAAAATAGCCATAAAAGAAGATGCAGTTTACCCCAATACTAAGCCATACAAAATGAGTGCAGAAGTGTGAGCAGGAGTGGCCATTGAAATAAAAAGATTGCTAGAAGCCAACATCATACAAGAAGTGATGATAGCCCATGTAACTCACCCATAATTGGAATTAAGAAACCTAGTGGCAAATACAGGGTAGTACAGGACCTGAGAAAGGTAAACAAAATTGTTGTTCCTTGCTGTCCTATTGTTCCGAACCCTGCAGTGATCCTGTATCAAATTCCCTGGGATGCTGAGTGGTTCACCGTGATTGACCTACGTCACGCATTCTTCTCGATCCCATTGCATCCAGACAGCAAATTTCTTTTCTCATTTGCATTCGACAGTCACGTGTTCGTTTGGAATCGCGTCCCCAGGGGTCCACGGAAAGCCCCTCAATCTTTAATCAGATTCTGAAAAAGTGCCCTGAATACCTAGTCTTACCTGGAAATTCAGTTTTGGTGCAATATATAGACGAGCTCTTGGTGGCGTCTAAGAGTCAGAAAGACTGTGCTGTTGACACCATTGCCTTACTGAACCATTTAGGTGACGGAGGACACAAAGTATCACCTGACAAACTACAGTTCTGTACCAATTCAGTAAAATATCTGGGGCACCAGATAGAGAAAGGTATCAGGAAATTTACTTCAGAAAGAATTAGGATAATTCAAAACATGCAGTTACCTAATACTCAGAAAGAAATCAGAATGTTCCTTGGAGTTGTGGGATACTGCAGACAATGGATTGTGGGATTTGCAGTCCTAGCAAAACCATTGATAAAAATGACTAAGAAAGGAGCAAAAGACCCAGTGGAATGGGACAAGGAAAGCCTGACAGCATTTACTAAATTACGGGAATGTCTATGTACAGCTCCAGCATTGGGAATGCCTGATTATTCAAAGGAATTTGCACTGTTTTGTGACACACGAGATAATTGTGCATTGTCAGTCCTAACTCAAGAGCATGGTTTGAGTAGACGTCCAGTAGCATATTTTTCTGCTACTTTGGATCCAGTGGCTGCTGGATTACCTGGATGTCTGAAAGCAGTAGCTGCAACTTGCATGAGTCTTGAACAGAGTGAATCCATCGTTATGGGACATCATGTAACTGTGTATGTTCCACATGCAGTTGTAATCCTACTGACCAGAACTAAGACCCAGTATCTCACACCCAGTCGGCTGACTAAGTATGAGAAAATCCTTGTGGGTGCAGCAAATGTAACCATTACTCGATGTAACATCCTGAATCCAGCTACCCTATTACCTGAGTCACTGATTGCAGAAGCAAAGGGAGAGGTCGAGCATGACTGCATTGACCTGACTGAATTTAGTACCAAACCACGTCCAGATATCAAGGAAATGCCCATGCCTGTAGAAGATTACGAGCTGTTTGTTGATGGCTCATGTCTGAGACATGAAACTGTAGGCCTAAGTGCTGCTTATGCTGTAGTCACGGTATCAGGCACTATAGAAGCATCCTGTCTATTTGGAGTAAAGTCTGCACAAGTAGCCGAATTGGTTGCATTAACAAGGGCCTGTAAAATTGGGAAAAATAAAAGAGTAACCGTATATACTGACAGTCAGTATGGGTACGGGGTTGTGCATGACTTCGGCCAATTGTGGCTACAAAGAGAGTTTCTGACTTCTTCAGGTACTCCTATCAGAAATGGAAAAGTGGTACAGGAATTACTGGACACCATCCAGTTACCAAAAGAATTGGCAGTGGTCAAGTGTACTGCTAACAAATCAGGTGACGACAATGTGACAGTAGGTAATCGATTTGCTGACCAAGTAGCCCAACATTGCGCCAGACATCGAATGTCTGTCAATATCAAATTGGGAGGATATGGAAACAGCTGCCAACTTATGGTGTTTGAGGATGTGCCTACATGGGAAGAATTGAAAGATTTACAGAATGCAGTGACACCAAAGGAAGAGGGACGATGGAGAAAGTTTGGTTGTCGCCAGAGAGGCGAGGATGGTGTCATTATTGGCCCTGATGGTATGCCTGTGTTGCCTGACAGCCTGCTTGCTTCTGTGGCCAGATTGATACATGGAGATAGACACATTGGTAGGGATGCCATGATTCGTGTTTTTCAACAGACATGGTATAGCTCGAAGTTCAGGAAAGTAGCAGAGTCACTCTGCGAGAGGTGCTTGACATGTCAACAGTTCAACGCTGGGAAGAAAACCGTAGTTGAGATGGGAAAAATTGGAAAGTCAGGAGGTCCTTTTGTAAGATTACAAATTGACTTCATCCAGTTACCCATTTGCAAAGGAATTATTTATGTATTTATTTATTTATTTATTTATAGTATTTATAAAGCGCTCTGCAACCCTACGGGCATCCTGGCGCTGTGTACATATAGCTGAAACGCTGTGCATCAGGGGCAGAAGGGATATAATTTAATTCTGGATAGTTAAATTTTAGGGAAAAGCCATGTTTTCACCTTTTTTCGAAAGGCCATCAGTTCATCTGTTTTCCTGATGTCAATAGGTAGTCTATTCCACAGATGAGCTGCCGCTATGCTGAAGGCTCTGCCACCATAGGTGACTTTCCTAATCCTGGGTATACTAATGAGATTGGAAGAGGAGGATCGAAGGGACCGAGTGGGTTCATACCATTTATATTTGTTTTGAAGTGGTCGGGGGCCCATCCCATGCACTGCCTTAAAGACAGTGCATAGGGATTTTAAAAGGATCCTCTGGTGTACAGGTAGCCAATGTAAATCAGCCAAAGCGAGGGTGGTAGAGGATCTTCGCCCTCGGGAGAGTGCCAATTTTGCTGCAGCCGCCTGGATGCTCTGAAGTCTGGAAATCAGGTAGGCAGGGGATTCCAGGGGCAGAGCATTACAGTAATCCAGACGTCTGAGAATGGTACTCCTAACTATGGTGGCTCTGACCTGTGTTTGTAGAAGGGGTAGCAGCTTTCGAAGTCCTTGCATTAGAGCAAAGCATCTACTCACCTGCTTATTGACATTGGTCTCTAAACTCAGACTGTCATTGAAGCTGACTCCAAGGTTCCTCACTGATTTCACTGGGGTTAATGATTCCCCTGGCTCCAGAGGCCAGAAGTCCGTAGGTAGACTTCTAGTGATTCTATCTACTTTGCAATGCATTATTTCAGTTTTATCACTGTTAAATTGTAATGAGTTCTGATTTAACCAAAATGTCATTTCCAACATACAGGTGTGGAAGGTCTCAAGAAAATCTGCGTGGGCACCATCAAGAGAAATCATCAGCTGCGTGTCATCCGCATAGTTGATCACGCTAATGCCGTGAGCCTTGATGATGCCCATCAGGGGTTGCATATATACGTTAAAAAGTATTGGACTAATTGCAGACCCCTGTGGGACCCCATGTGGAACTGTAACAGACTCCGACTGGTATGGAGTGATAGCTACTGCCTGCCATCTGTCCGTCAAATAGGAGTGAAACCAGTCGAGCGCAACTCCCCCAACTCCAATGCTCTTCAGTCTTGTCAGCAGAATGTCGTGACTCACCGTATCGAATGCGGCGGACAGGTCCAGCAGGATTAGAATTGCTGATTCTCCCCTGTCCGCCCTCATTAGTAGGTCGTCCAGAACCGTCAGCAGAGCTGACTCGGTTCCATGAGCTGGTCTGAAACCGAATTGCTCCTCTTCCAGGATGTTGTTAGTTTCCAGGAAGAGGGCTAGTGACCTGCTGACAAGCCGCTCTATGATCTTAATTGGGTATGGCAGGAGCGATATAGGTCGATAGTTTTTATGGCAGTTCGGGTCTAGATTTGATTTCTTTAGTAGGGGGGTGACAACTGCCAATTTCCAGTCTTTTGGTACAGTGCCTGTGTTAAGAGATTGGTTACACAGCTGTCGAAGTACTGGAAAGAGTTTGTCCCCGAACTCCTTTACTATTTTGTGAGGCAAAGGGTCCAAAGGGGATCCTGATGTTATATTAAGGGCTGTTTTTTCCAGGATGGCCTTTAGAATGGGGCGTCATACATTTCCTTCGCTCTTCTCCCTGTTCTCGGGATTACTGTTATCCTGCACTAGAGGGGTGGAGACATCCTTCATTCCCTCAATGATTTTAGTGATTTTTTCCTGAAAGAAGAATGCTAGACCATCACATAATTCTTGTGAGGGCTTGATTTGGCTATTAGCACATTCAGGATGGGATAGCTCTTTGACTATCCTGAAGGTGTCACGAGATTTGTTGGAGCTGTTTAATATTAGGTCTGCAAAGTGGATTGCTTTGGCTATGATGATCTCTTTCTTATACTGCACAATTGTCTGCCTCCAGATCACTTTCTCCTGCTCTAAATAATTTTTTCTCCAGTGCCTCTCCGCCTTTTTACAGGCATTTTTCAGTTCTTTCAATTTATCCGTATACCAGGGCGCGGAGGGTTTTCCTCTTTTTCTAATTGTTTTCAGTGGTGCAATGTCGTCAAGTTTCCTGGTTACCTCTTTACATAATAGGTGATAATTTGTGGTGATATCGTTCTCTAAATTAAACGAGTTCCCCACTTGACGGAAGCCGAACTTTCCTTCCTCTTTCCTTTTTAGCAGACCCTTCCAGTCACGGCTAATGAAGGTCCTCGTCTGCGTATTTGTCGGTCTTGTATTGACCAAGGTATGGATATTAAATAGTAGGAGATGGTGGTCTGACCAATCTACTGGTAGTGTTGTTCCCATAGAAATAAGATCCTCTGCAGCGAATATTAAATCCAGTATATTTCCTTGTCTATGTGTGGGGGTGGTTTATCCATTGTTTCAGCCCTAAGTTGTTACAGGCTTGTGTGATATTATAAAAGGCCGTGTGTAGTTGGTCGTTATCCCACAGGTTAAAATCTCCCAGTACCAACAGTCTGCTATGTGAGATTGACATGTTATTAATAACAGTGATCAATTCCTGCTGTTGCATTGCATTGATGTGCCCCGGTGTCCTATAGCAGATTAGGCCCGTGAGGCAATGGCCTGAATCATGTCTGATCGATATCCCGAGAACTTCAGCACATGAGACTATATCAATATCCAATGTTACAATATTTAACTCCTCCTTGAAAATAATTCCTATTCCTCCCCCTCGTCCCATAGTCCTTGGTTTATGAACAATCTTATATCCTACTGGACATGCCGGCCCCAGCTCTGGTTCCATTCCCACCGGCGTCCATGTCTTGGTTAAAAATAGAATATCCAGGTTGTTGGATTCGATCAGTAGCTGTATTTCAGTGGCATGTTTCGAGAGGGGTCTGACGTTTAGTAATCCACTGATTAATTCTCCCTTAGTAGTATGCTTATGTTCAGCATGCTTTAACGGGATATGCCTGTTGCCTGGGATCTGATCAGGTTTAGATAATGATTCGAGTGGGAGGGGATTGATATGTGGCAGACACACTAGGCAGTTGGGGCAGGGGTTCTTGTCCTCAGATATTATGTTAGGGGCTAGGCGTGGGCAATTAGCTCTGCCTGCCAGTGGATCCAGCAGCATTAGTGCTTCCCTACTACATCTGTATGCCTCATGGTCGGGCAGGGGGGGTTGCCCTTAGCCCGGTCTCGGCGCAGACGAGCACAGACGAGCTTGCCTTAAGCGCGTCTTCGGCGCGCAATCATCGCGCCCCCTGCGCTCGTCCGCTGCGCTTCCGGTAAAGACACATCCTTTATGGGAGTGGGACAGGTGAAAAAGGGGGCGTGGCTATAGTCAATGGGCGTGCCTTTTGAATCCGGCCAATAGCGTCCGGTCTGCAGAAAATCACCCGCCCGCGTCAGCGTTCTGTCCGCTGTGCGGGGAATTAGTGCCTTAAGTCCTTTCAAAACACATTTTATTACACAATTTAAAATCTATAGAGTCCCTACTCCCGGCTGTGCCTCAGGAGATTCAACTTAAGACGCCGCGCTCGTAGTCAGCGCGCGTTTTATATCGGATAAGGGGGCGTGGCTATAGTCTATGGGCGTGCCTTCTGAATCCGGCCAATAGCGTTCGGTCTGCAGAAAATCACCCGCGTCAGCGTTCTGTCCGCTGTGCGGGGAATTAGTGCCTTAAGTCCTTTAAAAACACAATTTATTACACAATTTAAAATCTATAGAGTCCCTACTCCCGGCTGTGCCTCAGGAGATTCAACTTAAGACGCCGCGCTCGTAGTCAGCGCGCGTTTTATATCGGATAAGGGGGCGTGGCTATAGTCAATTGGCGTGCCTTTTGAATCCGGCCAATAGCGTCCGGTCTGCAGAAAATCACCCGCCCGCGTCAGCGTTCTGTCCGCTGTGCGGGGAATGAGATATGTCCTTGTAATTGTCTGCCTATTTTCAAAATGGGTAGAAGCTTACCCAGCCAGGAAGAATGATGCCATCACTGTAGCTAAGTTGTTACTATGAGAACTAATACCTAGGTACGGGGTTCCGATCACAATTGAATCAGATAGAGGTGGGCATTTCCAGAATGAAATAATTGACCAGCTCTGTAAAGCCTTCAAGATTACACAAAAGCTGCACTGTGCATATCGTCCAGAGGCTTCTGGAGTGGTGGAACAAGTAAATGGCACTATCAAGTCGAGATTAGGGAAAATGTGTGAATCTACTGGCATGAACTGGATAGAGGCTTTACCTCTTGTTCTGATGGGAATCCGAAGTATTCCAGACCGAAATACAGGCCTGAGTCCCCATGAGATCCTAATGGGAAGAGTGATGAGACAAGCATGGGTACCAGGACACAAACTGCTGAGCATTTCTGATGATTTGGTACTTGAGTACTGCAAGCAACTGGGTGACCAAGTGCGTTCTATCTCTCGCCAGATTGGGGAAGACGCCGTCGCCAGTCCAGCAACTCCAGTCCATAAATTGGTTCCAGGTGATTGGGTGGTACTCAAGAAACACACCCGTTCAAGTTGCCTCGCACCGAAGTGGGGAAAACCACGACAAGTGATCCTGGTGACCACAACAGCGGTGAAGTGTGCTGGTGTGCCAAAGTGGATCCATGCCAGCCATACCAAGAGGGTAACAGAGGACGAAAAGAAGACTGACGCTGAAGGTTGTCCAGCTGAGGGGTCTCCAGACGTTGGTCCTGAAGTAGCTGATGAAGAACAACCGAGCACCAGTCAAGACGAGTGGATACCCATAATCGACCTGACAGATGATCCCATAGGAACAAGAGGTCCAACCTACTCAGATAGAGAGTGGAATAGTGAGGAAGAGACAGGAATAGGAGAAGACAATCAGATTATCGAAATTCATGTAAAACCTGAAGAAGAAGAAGATCAGATAGGCACAGAACAGGTTATCGACACACCTCCAAGAACTCCTGAGATTGAAAAGGGACAGACAGGAAGTAGGGCGAGAGTTCAAGCGGAAGAAAATCAAAGGTTCGAAGTGCTTGAACAGGAACAGATAGAAATAGACGAAAGTGTTCAGGATACAGGAAGCGAAACACCAAAAAGTCAAATTCAGTATTCACCTGAACAAGGCAAGCTTAGCAACCAGGCAGAAGAAACTGAAATAAGACCTGGGACTAGTCAGACAGAAAGAGAAGAGGAAACAGAAGCAGAAGTGCCAAAACAGAACAAAAATAAAAGAGCATTAAACGAAAGCCCAACAACTGTGCCAGTTAAAAGACTCAAGAAGAAAAATACAGAACCAAGGTACATCAAAAGACTGAGACTAAGACTGAAAACTGTAGAAGAGAAGCTTGAGCAAAGGAAACAAGCTTCCTATAAACCAGAGCCACCTGGAGACAGCAGTAAGCGAAGAAGTGCCGAATAAAAAGACTGAACGAAAAGTATCAGCATCCTGAATGGACTTACTTGGTGTTGGAGGAATTTGAGGATCTTGAAATAAGTGACGAAGTGACGAAGAACAGACTACTGACCAGTCTGCCGAAGAAGACGAACCAACCTGATATTGCCCAGTGTAAGCTACCTGTGCAAAGTTACAAAGAGGGGTTGAAAGGCTTCTTTTGAGCGAAAATGTCTGATTCAAATGTGAATGGAGGACCGAGACGTAGTTGTTGTAAATCATGCTGCCAAGTATGTTTATGTAGTGTAGCAATAGTACTGATCCTCTGGATAGGACTAACAATCACACTTCCTTCTATGATGAGCAAGAACCCAAGTCTGTACCCAAATAATAATTTACCTGATGACACTGTAGAATCACATACTAGAAAGACACCACAAAGAGTAGACTCATTGGACAAACCACTTAGTCTAAGACGAAGACAATTAAACTTAGAAGCACCAGATGAGGAAGGATTACACTTTAACAAAATTAAGAACAAGACGCATTTGAACGTGTTCGCAAACCTGTTATTGCATTATGTAGAAACTATGGAAATAGACGACTGTTATGTCTGTATGAAGCTACCTACTTCTGTAGCTGAAGGTGTGACTTATCATCACCTGCCCTTAACCTATGGAATTTCCTGTAGTATATTAGCTAGCTTATTTTATAAAAGAGGACCTTTACAGTATTACTATTCAAACTCTGACGTGACATTTTCTGAACTTCCTGTCCGACAAAACCTGAACCCTGTACAGACGACTAGAGATGTAGCTAAATTCATGAGTGATTATTTTTTAACTGTAGGAAAAATTAATATAGATGATGCACATAAGAATAACCTGACCTGTTCTTTACATGAGAAAGAAAAAGAGTTTCTGGACATGGTAGAGAAAAGAAGAGAGCGTTTCCAAAAGAAAGCCAAAGATAGGAACCATAAAGTTCCTAAATGGGCAGAAAATATAGGGAGCACCTCAAATGGTGGAGCTAATGCTGCTATGCTCCTTGATTTCGAGAAGAAGGGGACGCTCTGTCTAAAAAGGGAAATGACTAGTTATTATAACAATGTTTTCATTGGTTCCAGTGAATGCGAACATAATTACAAGGTAGTTGGAGGGTGGGGTTTCAAAGATGGGACATAGCCGGTGTTTCCTGGAATTTATTTTATTTGCGGGAACAAGGCTTACTTCAAATTACCTGACCATTGGTACGAGAGTTGCTATTTTGGTATTGTCTTCCCAAAGATATACCATGTGGGAAAAATCACTGGAAGCGGTGAAGAAACTAACCAAGTAGTACGCATTAAAAGAGAAACTGCCGGTGAAATTGTAGGAGATATTTTTAGTGCAATAATACCTGCAGTGGGAGTGGTTCTGAACACACACAAAATTTGCAAATTGTCTACAGTAGTAGATCGGTTATCCACCGACACTGCTGGAGGTTTCCTGATGGTCAATAGCGAAATGGTTGCGATCAGATCAATGGTTTTACAAAACCGACTTGCCCTTGACACTCTATTAGCGAAAGAGGGCGGAGTCTGTAGAATGTTGAAAGCGCAACATTGTTGCACTTACATACCTGATAAAAGTGTGGGAATCCAAAGGTATGTAAGGAACATTACAAATTTGGAAAAAGAACTTAAACCACTGGAGGTTGACAGTGCATGGAAAAGACTTACTGATGGTCTCTCCGCTGTAGGTCATTGGTTTGCAAATTTAGGTAGAAGTTTATTGTTTAAGGTACTGATGCCAATTGCAGGAATAGGTTTTGTCATATTCCTCATATTTGTCTGTTGCAAATGTCGCAAACACCAAAAGAAATATACTGTGAACAGGAAAGGTGTGAAACGGAATGTGGATGAACTTGAATTAGAGGAAATGAATAATCAGATTTATAAAAGGGTGAAAAATTCTCACCCTAACAAAGAAACGAAAGAGAAACTGAATAGAATGTTTGAAGAGATTGAATTGGGCAAAATGTGAAAGTTGGCATCTGATTCTATTGGTTTTGTGATGATAGTAAATATCATCAAAGAGGGGATTGATGGAGCAAGATTTTGCACGTTATGCAACTTGCTCGTATTCATGAACCTCAAATAACCATAATATATTAATTCAACCTGTTTGTCTTGCTAATTTCCCTTTTATTCTGACATTTGGGGTATCCAAGAGATGCTTGCTTATGTGTGTATTAACCTTAACAACGCTTGTCATTAAAAATGGCAGCTGCTTGGCGGGGTTTTCTTCTGTGCATGCATCGGTCACAATCACGTGATGTGACGTACTCGCAGTTCTGGTGGGAATCTTTTGCACTTGCGCACTAGCATTAAGATGGCTGCTTTGTGTTCTCACATGCCGATGCTTGCACTGCTGCTTTTGCGCTACTGTTTGTATGCCTCTGATCCTAATGCTATAGTTTATATAAAGTAAGGGGTATAGAGTAGCAATTCATGGTATACAGTGTAATCATTTATTTCTGTGTTTTAATTTGTTTTCGCTTACTTTTCATGTACCGCGTTCTTGAGGGTCTGAGAGACACTCGTGAATCCATCTTGAACAACCTTTCTGCGCATGACAGTCTTCTGCCGGTGGCATTGAATCCCTGCCAACCAGAGGTCTCAGCCAAGATGTGCCTGGGAAGATGCACCCTCACCTAGCAGAAGAAGCTAAACTGTCCCGCAAATAAAACAAATGTATTTTATTCATTGTATTCCGTAGAGTATGTCATGGGAACCCCAAAATCAATAGGCGGTCCCAGAATATGTTAATATAGGCTTGTAGAAATAAAATGTGATTGGTGTGTTGACCTATCCTACTTGGGGACCAATCAAAATTGGGTATTCTTACACTTGCAACATTTGGGGGGTGGTACACTGACCCGAAAACAGTATAACTAGCCTAGGTTTAGCTAGAGAAATTGTCCGACTTGTCCAAATAGCTGACCTGTCACTGACCCAACGCACTCAATAGGTGACTTGATACAGAGGGCTGCGGAGCACTCTGTCCGAATTTTCCATAAACTCGAGAGGTTTTTAAACCTTAAGTGCTCGCGGAGCACTTTGCTGGGAAAATCGATAAACCAATCGAAGTTCTGACTGATAGCTGCAGAGAGGGTGAAGCGCAGGCGTTGCTTCCGAACTGCGGGTGCTGGTCGTGCCTTGGTGGTCCTGTCCTGATCCTAGTCTGGGTTTCCTGTCCTGTCCTGGGGTGTCCATTCTGCACCTGCTGTCCTACTGATGATGGGTTTCCCTTGGGGTCCCTCCTGTTCTTAACTGACCTGTGGCCAGGGTTGGTCTTCACACCATTCTAGGTAAATATAGTGCTGAAACTCTATACTGCACCTTCTATATTTTCCTTTCTTTTGCTTTAATAAAGTCATACTCTTGCAAATTTGATTTTCCATGCTTTTTTGCATTTCTGAATGAACCAGCCATACATAAATTGTCGTTATTCTAGCATGTTCCTCTTTTTACCCATCCTTTAAGTTCATTTTCCTTTTCAGGTCATAATATATCGATGTTCCTTGTTTACCTATCTTTTAGTTGATTCAAGTAATTGCACCGATTTATTAGTACGGTCTATTTGCACCTTACCTGTAGTTCCTCTTTATGGGGAAACATTTCACTGTGAAGTTCTAGTATGTTCTTTATTTTTCCCCGTGCTTTAGTCTCCCTTTACTAAGTTAAAATTCTAAATTGCTGCCTAGCATGTTCCGTGCTCTGACCTTACTATAGACTCATAAATGGTTGGTTTGATCTATTTCCTTTATGGATACGTGCTCTTTGTAATTCTGGTTATCAATTGCTTGCTTATTGTAAACCTCATGTTTTCTGAGCTTGAAGAATTTTAGATAAAGGTTTTCAAAACTTCTTAAGTTTGTGGTTATTATAAAAGTACAAAATAGAAAATATAAAGTATAAGTATTTGGTGTCTGCCTTTCTTTTACAGCTAGCTCCCTGATCC
Organism: Lissotriton helveticus; assembly: GCF_964261635.1. Taxonomy (NCBI): domain Eukaryota; kingdom Metazoa; phylum Chordata; class Amphibia; order Caudata; family Salamandridae; genus Lissotriton; species Lissotriton helveticus. The sequence goes on along the minus strand of NC_136061.1, from coordinate 209,988,807 downwards.
ATTGTGATCTTAGGTACCCGTGACGGTGGAATGGTAAGTCGGGTACATTGGAAATAAATAGGACGGAACAAGGGATACTGGTAGTAGAGTGTAGGGTCACCCGATTAATAATATGGTAAATTGAAGTTTTATGGGCCCGATACGTATCTGGTAAAATTGTTGGCCGGGTGACCTGCGCGCTCTATCAGTCCTGCATGGCATAATACCATTCTGGTCGTCGTGGACAAGTGTACTCACCACTCTCAGTAGTTGGGATACCAGAATTTTCATTAGGTGTTTTGTTTCTACATTGATTAGTGCTCTGGGTCGATAGGTGCGTTCATCTGGTGGCTTATTGGGTTTTAAAATGGTGGTTATATTTTCTAAGTGCAGGACTTCTGGGACCGCGGAACTTCCCCCAGCTTCCTTAAGTAAGGCCAGCTGATGAGTAACAAGCCAAGAAGCACAATCTAAACAAATATTTCTAGGCCCACATTAGTTGTACAAAGGCTTGAGATAAGGGTTGGGTGCAAGATAGCCTCTTGTCATCTGTGTCCGTGGTTTCGGCACTTGGTTCATTTTTGCTGCCATCGGGCCTCTAAGCCAGCATCAGCACAGTCAGTCAACACTATGCTCTCATGCAGTGACACTATTGATTACCTTCTGGGTCTTGTGTTGTCCTCTGCTGTTACTCCGCTGAATATGACCCCAGACACCATCCACCAGATAGTGGTGCATTTTCATTGTAGGGAACTGCGTTCTTGTTGCAGTCCCCTCCCCCCCATCACCCTCGCCCCACACTTTCTGCCTGGTATTTGATGCAACTTTGACTGAAGTGTACTGGGTTCTTGCTAACCAGGTCCCGAGCTCCAGTGTTCTTTCACTAAATATGTTCAATTGTTTCTCCAATTGACAAAACCTTTACCATCCTGTAAGTCCCTAGTAAATAGTACCCCTGGTACTTAGGGCCTGAGGTACTAAGTTGTGCCACTCTCTGGCACACCTCACCAAACATATGCAAAGCTACCATTACAGGCGGTGTGTCTTAGTGCAGACAAAAGTGAAAACACGGCATGTTACACATCACTGTGTGCCATGTGCCCTACACTGCATGTAATATTTATAATTCACCTCTACAGCAAGCCTTAGAGCCCTGAGCCAGAGTGCTGAATATAACATGTGAGGGATACCTGCATGAGCAGAAATGACCCTGTCCTGGTTGGTCCTAATCCTGCCAGTACAAGTGACCAGGGAAGCAATTTTAAAACATATGCTGGACACTGGTGAAAATGAGTACCCCAGCGTCATGATGGCTTCATTGAAGATAGGGATGTTTTATATCAAACATCTCATTTTAGTAAACCCACAGTGATTCCAGTGATGGATTTACCAAAGCATGCACCTGGAGGGCACCTTAGACATGCCCCCTGAAAACCTACCAGCCTCTGGTGTTCTTCCTACCTGATATCAGGCCAGCCTGCCACCCACAACACTGTTCTGACCTCCTAGGGTGACAGCCTCTGCTCTCAGGAGGCCCAGAACAAAAGAGGGTGTAACACCCCTCCCACAGGATGACCTGCTGATTAGCCTTCCTAGGCCGGAATGCTTCAAAAAGCTGCCACCTTTGGAATGTGTGTCTGCCTTCTCTCACAGGAGAGGGAGCTGTCCCCCTTTGACCTTGGCACCTGCACAGGTTGGAAAATTAGCTAGTCAGGTAGGAGTGTCAACTCCAGGCTAGTACCACCCCTAAAGTGGGCTACACTGAGGTGGACACAATTTTTCAGAAGTACCCATCTTTGTGATGGCATACTTAGGACTTCTGGGACAGGATTATGCCCACTTCCCACAGGAAGTGGTCATATAGGGGGTGTAGTGACCCCAAGGGTCAGCAGCCCATTGGCTACCACCCTACACTCCCCAAATTCAGTATTTAGGGAAGTCCCTGACACTAGAGAAGGAGATCCTAATCACCTACAAGGTAAAATGACCCGAAGTGCTGCAAAAGCAGTAGACTGAAGAGAGCACCTGACTTGGCCCCAGCCCTGCTGTCTGTCTGCTGTTCTCTTTCGAACCTGAGCCCAAAGATGACTCGTCCTGCAGCTGTGTGCCTCCAAAACTTGGGGAGAATGCCTGCCTTCATTAAAGACCAAGACCTCTCGGCCTCTGAAACTGGCAAAACCTGACACCTGAGTCCACCACTGCACCCGTCGCCTCCAGCCTGAGTTGAAGGCTGCCACCAGTGCCAGCAAGGTTCTCCAGCCCTCCAGAGCTCGAGTCCATTCTGGTTTCAACCCTCCTGGACTCCTCGACATCACCTGCAGCCTCGGCATGCATGCCTCCTCAACCGCGATTGCCACGGTGAGGAAGAACCCGACGCCTAAGGACACCCCTGCACCTGTCGCCCCTGGGCCTTGGAGAAAGGTGTCCCCCTGTCCCTGAGCATCATAAGGTCTGAGCCCACTTGCCCACACTTCAGGGCATTTTGTGCTCCTTTCAGGGCCCAGTATCTCCACACACTCTGTCAGCAAGGTCCAGGCCCCAACCCTGCAACAGTGTATTTGCGATTGCTATAAAGGCAGGTCCTCAGGCCCCCAGCGGCTGCCTGGTGTCTTGAGCTTGGCCCCACCAGAGCTGCCATAGCCCTCATTGCAGGGTGAGCCAGTTCCTCGCTGGGCCGTATTGCTGCATGCAGCAGGATCCAAAGCAAGGGTGATTGAAGCACTGTCACCATCTGTTGGCACTCCTATGATCCCTGGCTCCTCTCACCCTGGGAAGGGGCAAAAACCCAGGCTCCCAGCGACCATGATTGTTTTTGGACCTGGCCATGCTTAGACAGTCAGAGTGCCCAGATCAGCTATCTGGGCTTATTCCAGTGCAAATGAGGGCAGCTGCATCCTCCAGCAGGTTTCTGCTAGCCTCTACATGTGCGGAAAGTGGGTGGTGCGCCACCTGCCATAGGATGATGCAGGATTATGGGTGCCAGCATGGAAGTGTTGGGGCATGGCAGCTGCCATCTTTACAAACAGGGCGATAGGAGTAGCCCTAATAATTACCGTCTCGTTGCCCTGCAGGATATAGAGGCAAAGTATTATGCAGGGCTAGTCCCAGAGGAATTGTCATCATGGGCATTGTCCAAAAACATCATTCCCGGAGACCAAATCGGGTTCTACAGAGGACACAGCACCGCCACTAACATCCTGGTGCTAACTTTGCTGATAGACGTGGCCAAAGCTGCAAAGAGCTCGCTATTTTTATGCTTCATAGATTATAGCACAGCATTTGACCACCTAGATTGAGCCAAACTCTGGCAGAAGCTGGAAAAGTGGGGGATACCTAAGCCTGGAAAAGTGTGAGATACCTAAGCCTCTCCTCAATCAGTTGATCCTATTACATAATGATACCTGGGCCAAGATTAAGCTGGGAGCCGGGACACACCTCTCAAGGCGAGTTAACACGTCCAGAGGCCTAAAACAAGGGTGTGTCCTAGCCCCTTCATTTTTCAACCTCTTTTTAGCAGACCTCCCAGGAAAATTGGATAATGGTACCTCGCACGCCCCACGGTTGGGAAATATCTCACTGTCCAATCTCCTATACGTGGACGACCTGGTTTTAATAAGCCGGACCCCAATTGGTCTTCAACATCTGCTGGATATTATCAACAAATTCTCGCAATGTAATGCATTACACATTAACTTAAAGAAAACAAAAAGTATGACTGTGAATTATAATAAGATCAAGAAAATCATGTGCTAAATTGAAAGCTAGTAAGCTTCAACATTTTGCTTATGGAGAAAAACGTAGTTCTCTATTAGCCTGGAAGGCCAAGGCAGATAGAGCCAGGAATATAATTCGGGAGCTAATCAATAGAGCATTCGCTCCCAAATACTAATTCTAATACGAATACTGCATACTAATGCAGATATATGCGGAGAGGCCTGTAGATTTATGAGCGATTCATATAGCGAAGATATCCAACCGTGCCGAGAGGGTATAAAAGAGTGGCTAGGATTGACGACACTCCCACAGTTAACTAACAAACAACAGAAAGTCCTAGAGGGAGAGATCACAGATGGAGAAATAAGAGCCCAGTGTAAGAAAATTGTAAAGGGAAAGGCAGACAGGCCAAGTGGTCTCCCTGCTGAGGTTTTTCTCTGTATTATAGGTATAATAATTCCAGTTCTAAAAGATCTATTTAATGTGATATATATATATAGATGGGGAAAGGGTCCCCAGTTCGGAATTTACCCCTAACCATAGTTGCTGTGGATGCAGCCAAAGCTTTTTACCAGATGCACTGGCCTTATCTTTGGGAGTCCCTACTCAGTTTTGGCTATCCACAGAATATGGTTAGTGCGGTGCAAAATTTGTATTATGGCCCTAAGGCTAAGGTGTTAGTAAATGGGGAGTTGTCAGATTGGTGAAATATTTTCAGGGGGACAAGACAGGGTTGTCCCCTGTCTCCACTTCTTTTCAATTTGTATATAGAGCCACTAGCCAACTTGATAAGAGCAGACACCACCATTCTTCCTTTTAAATCATATGATTTTGAAGTTAAATTAGATTTAAATGCAGAAGATTTGATGCTGTTTACAAGTAACCCGCAGGACACAATCCCCAATCTGGGTATAAAGTGGATATAGGAAAAACTGAGATAATGGAATGGAACTAGGATCTGCCGAGTCATGGGGTAAAAATACAAATACGGTATCTTGGGGTTTTAATTACACAGAAGATGGAGGATATTACAAAAACGAACTGGAAGAAAGTCAGCCAGGAAGTAGCGGGGCTGCTGTTAAAATGGGTGAACCTACCTTTAAATATCTATGGTTGGGTAAACCTAATAAAAAAGATTATCCTTCCATAAAATACTTTCCTCTTCAACACTATTCCACTAGTCTTTCAGAAGGAAGATATAGCTAAACTCCAGGGAAATATAGGAAGTTTTATTTGGGCGTCAAAAGGTCCCAGGATAGCCTGGAAGAAATTGAGGTGAAGGCAAAAGGTTGGGGGATTGGCACTTCCAGATTTAGTTGCCTATTGCTATGCCTTTCATTTTAAAAATGTGCGCATGCTTGCCAATAAGACCGATAAGTCATCGATTGGCTTACTTTTTGAGGCTATGTTAGTGGATATCCTGCAAAGTCGACTGCATTTCCTTTTTAAACATGGAGACCCTAAGTTTTTTTTTTAAATGCGGATAAAGATCCTGAAGTCCACATTGAACACGTGGATGTATGTGAGGAAAACACTGAGGGTTCCATATTTTTCATCTTGGGCACCGATTTGGGATTCTCCGTTCACCAACTTAGTCAGCCCTTGAAATCCCGGGGTATTTGTTATTGGGCCGACCTTAAGGAGGGCTCCAACATAATGAGCTGGGAAGCTTTGAATAACCTGACTAAGGCGCAGCTAATGGGGTTTAAATACTACCAATTGAGCTCCTGGTGGGTGACATAAGACTGGGCTGAGGAAGAGGAGTCAACATTCAATCAAGTGATTAGAACTGACCAATGGAAAAAGGAAATATTTTTTGGTATTGGGCTTTTCTGGAAACAGATATGGAGATTAAAGCTGAAATTTCAAAACTGAGAGTTTGGCGAGAGAGATCTGAAGCAAATGTGGTGCGATTCATATGGTATCTCACGAAGAGTAGTAAACCCTGCATCACTTAAACATAACCATCTATTTACCACCTATAGAGTTTATTGGTCTCCTGCAAATCTTTTTAAGGTTTCCAGTAATATATACAACTGCCCAAGATGTATGCTAGTAGCAGCAGATGATGTGCATTTATTTATGCTATGTCCAAAAATATCATCTTATTGGAATTCAATCTGTGACTTTATAGGAGAAATCATTGGGACACATATTAAAGTAAGCCCTCGCCTAGTTTTCTTTGGTCTAAATTCAGAGGAAGAAGTGCAGCCCTCAGTGGTAAGCTCAAAGCTCTTGATCTATGTCATCCTGTTAGCAAGGCGTGAGATCTGTAGACTAAAGAAATCGGAAAGTCCTCCGTGTTTTACTGAGTGCTTTAGAAATATCATATACACGAGCGAGTCGGACATGGCATGCGATCCAAGAAGCAAGGAAAAAATCTGGGCTCCTTTGGTAAGGTGGAAAGAGAAGACAATGAGAGTCCTATGATTAAGCCAATCTTGCTGTCGGCCATGGTATCTCCTCTTTCTTTTCCGGCTCTTTCAGTATGTAAAGGAGATGAAAGTGGAAGCAGCAACTTACTTGTCGGTCATTACTCTTTCTTCTCCACTTGGGTCACCGGTCTGGTCCCCCCTTGCAAGACCAAGAGGGATTAGAGTATACCCTAGCAAGAATGTTGACAGAATGAGGACAAAAATTAAAAAGAAAAAAAAGTAAATCATGTGGTACCTGGACGGGAGCAGCCGAGACGGGTAACCAGTTACAAGTATCTCGAAGTTCTACTTGACAGCAGAGGTTCGTACAAACCCCAACTGGAGGCCTTGCGACGGAGAGCATTACGTGCTATCTCGCAATGAAGCCCCAAAAGAAAATCCTACCAGACCGAACACTAGGTCCCCTACTACAGGTGATTCGAGCACGTCTGCAGCCAATGCTCACATATGGGAGTGAGCCACTGCAAGGGAAAGATGCGATAGTTTTAGTTAAAATAACAACAGTTCGAAAGACTGGATTTGAATGTTAAAGTGTAAATTAAGATAAATATTTTTATCTTTTCTTTTCTTTTTAAGTACTTTTAATGTCTCAAATGATTCTTCTTTTCAATTAACTGTACAATAAATTACTTACTTACTTAATCTTGCACTGAAGGGCCACTAGGTGCATTTTTTCAGTATCAGTAGAGGTGCTTGACCCTATTATTAAAGCAGTCATAAAAATAATGAAAACGATCAACACTGCAGCCACAACTACTCTACCTTGGTTCTTTAAAAGGATAACCATGGTTTCTCTACAGTTAGACCTTAAATGAAAAACAGCTGTAAGCAAAAAGATGATTACTGATAGTTTTGTCTACTTGTGCAAATTTGCAAAACTGTTTTCATTGTCACCCTGTCACATTATCTATGTACAGCTGTCTTCGTGAGTCTTCCCTAACCCTACTCCGTCTTCTTCTAAAATGACAGCCCTACTCTTCTTCAGGAGCCTTGGTACTAAATAATCTTCAGAATTCAACAAAGTTCAGTTCATAGGTACATTTCAGTTACAATGGTCAAGTCCAAGGGAGCAAAAAAACCTTCACCTCTCGTGGCACTGCTCATTAAGCATTCAATCATAGAAGATTGGCGTGAGTTCACTTTCTGAAAAAGTGCATCCCTATGACTAGTACGTTTGTTCTCTTTTTTTAATCACCGGACGACTGGCTGTTCATCTTCACTGTCACTTAGTCCGCTTGACTCAGTCTCCTCTGTAACAATTTGTGTGATGCCTTCCACAAATATACTCTTCTCAATCTCTCATGACTTCGCATCCACCCTTCTCTTCGGCGGTCACCATTGGTCAAATTGCTTGGTCCTTCTCCTGAATCAGAGTCATCATTCACTTGTACACTGGGCTGATTCACTGAGGTCACTCTGGTTTCATTCACCACAGACTCAGGAGTTGCATCACTTTGACTCTGTGACACCGATTCTGAGGTACTTGCTTAGTTTGAGGTTTTTGTGTGCTCTCCTCGTCGCCCTCTGCTCATTCTGGGTGATCAAGAGTTTGGCTTTGTGAATCAGTGGTTATTGTCACTACTTCTTCATCATGATGCCACACTCTCTGTGTGTGGGAGGCATGCACCTAGTTAAGCAGTCCACCACATTTAATGGCTGTGTTGATGAGCAGGAAAACTTGAAAGGGCTACTTCAACAGAGTTCGAGTTACAACTTTCTCAGTCCTTTTTCTTAACAAGGACCCAGTCTCCAGGATAAAGGTCATAGCACTGACATGGCTCAGTAGGGCAGTTGTAGCTTCAACTTGGTGAGAGAGAGACACAATGCACCACATCAGCTAATCCTTTGTAGTAGCTGAGAACCATATAATCTGAAACATTCACAAACACATAGGAGGCAGAGCCTGCAGCCTCATGCCCCCTCCCCCCATGAGGATTTCATGGGGCGACAATCCTGTTCAGTGATCCGGAGCATTTCGGAGACTCATAAACACCAAGGGCAAGGTATCAGACCATTTCAGAGAGGTAGACGCATACACCTTGGCAAGGCGAAACTTTAAAGTCCCATTTATCTGCTCAACGATTCCTGATGCCTCAGCTCAATAACTACAGTTCAATTGCTGTTTAACTTGCAAGGTTGTGCACAATATTCTTAGAACTTTGTTGTTGAAATTGGTTTAATGGTCTCACTCAAGAGAAAACGGTAATCCAAACCTAGAAATCAACTCATGCAGTAATAGCTTGGCTACAGTAAGGCTGTAATTTCTTCTAGTGGGGTAGGCTTCCACACAATGGGAGAAGTTACACACCATAACCAGGACATACTGCAGCCCATTTTACACAGGCATCTCAATAAAATACAACTGCATCCTGTTGAAAGAACCTCCAGATCTCCCTATGTGACTCAGTGTTACTGGTGTAACCCTCCCTACATTCAGCTGCTGGCAGGTGATGCAACAATGGCAACGATTCTCAGCCCTCACTCTGAAATTGGGGTTAACCCAATTCTGCCTACATATCTCAGCATAGAGTCTCTCTCTCTCTATATATGTGTGGGATCTTGAAAATGTTTGACTTTCTGCCTGGCAAAACAGACCTGAACCTCATCCCCATTCTAGACAAAGAAGGAAAGGTGTCACTGCTCATAATCAATGTGTCTCTCAACGCAAATGGACCCACAAAGCTGGAGTTAACCAGGGCAGTGATTGCAGCACTGGAAGTGGTGGTGTGCGCATATCCATTCACTCCCACAGCAATTACAGGAGACTTTAATAATATGCATAACCTAGGGGTGTCTAAGACTAAGCAAGGGGGTAACACACCTGCAGAAAGAGTTTTTAACAGATTTCTATGAGTTTTTATTTTGACATCCGCAGAGGCCCTGGCCAATTCCTTTCAGCAAAATGAACCCAGCATCTTCTCTTACAATGACTGCACAACAATTGGTTACACCTTTCCAAGCAATAGCCTTAAACAACTGATGTCAGACTTCTCTATGACCCAACAGGGAACAAGAGAACATGCAATGCTCTTAGTGGAACTTGAGCTGCACACCACACAGGGTAAACAAACTGAGACTGTTAGGCACCCAAGGGGAGCTGGGGAGCATAGACTGGTGAGGATTAGATCAAATGAAAGCACAGCAGCTAAGCTGGCAGAATGGATGAAGAAGCAAGAAAGTGAAAGAAAACCCACTAAATCCGTACCCACCATCCACAATTGGGGCAACTGGATAACTGAGTAAATTGCTACCCTCATTAGGAGTGAAAAGAGGAGAACATATAAAAGGAACAGGAAACAAGCCTGAAATACAATGAAAGCTTAAGAGATTCTACTCGTAAATTAAGGAGACCGAAAAAGATCCATAATAAAGCAGGCACATTAGATTCAGAGAGAGTGTGGAAAGTGCTTGACCTGGACCGCAAAGGCCTCATCTGGAAGCTGAAACAAACGCACATCGAGGAGGATGTTGTAAGTAGTTTAGGTAGGCAGCAGGACACGTCTTCAGGTTATTAAGATAGATTTATTAAGATAGTACAAGATAGGACAGCAAAGCAGTAAACCTCACAGCTGACCAGACCATCAACTGCCAAGGCTGGAATCCCCACATACCAGATAGAACACTCTTAGTTACTATGGGAGATTGGTAAGATAGGAACACTAAGAAAGGACTACTGAGAGCAAGTAGCCATCTTGAAGTAAGATAAATATACAACATATCTTCTCCTTTTACAGATAAAACAAAAACGAAAGACCCAAACACATAGTAAGAGTTAAAGCATAGAAAACAAGAAGAAGAAAACATATAACACGTAGGAGGTCAGCGACCTCATGGACTTCCAGATCACGAAGGCAGAGAAACAGGATCAAGATGAGAATGATGATGAAGATCATGATGACCACCTTCTCCCCTTCGATTGACAAAACATGAAGAGCCAGTCTTCTCTCTACAATCCGTCATTGTGGCCAGCAGAAACAGAAATAGACAGTTTACTTTCTCCGATCAGTATTTGTCCCTTGCGGCTTCCAGCTCATTGTTAAGATAGAACAGTTCAACAAGTGCCTCCAAGGCTCAAAAAGTTCTGGAAGAATGTTCCCGTAGAAAAAGTTTGGAGCCAGTTCCCTTACAGTCCAAGATGAAGTTCTGGACCAGGTGTCTTCGTTCTGTTTTTTTTCCCCGGGTTATGGGCCTCTAGTTGAGATTCGGGCCTCTGAGTTACCTTTAAATTTGTATTTCTTTTATGGACAAACTGTCAGTACTGTGGGCTATACAGCCCGGTTCAAATCGCGGAACATTTATCCTGGTTCAAAGAACCACCTTGTCACAACTTTGTCGTGGTACTGGAGCTCTTGTCCGTCACAAATCTTGGTTGTGAACTCTTCCGGTCCTGGGACACACTTTGTCCACTAACGATGCTGATTCAGGGACATCTGGTGTCGCCTTCTAGGATTCCATTGTCCTCTCCCAGTTCCTAGTTCTTCCGGTCCTGGGACGACCTTTGTCGACTACCAGTATTGATTCTGGGACATACGTTGTCCCCTTCTGGACAGGTTGGAACCATTGTTCACTTTTTTTTTTTCTCTGGGACCTTTGTCTCCTTTTGGAACCTTTGTTCACTGTTTTTTCTGGAACCTTTGTCTCCTTTTGGAACCTTAGTTCACTTTTTTTCCTGGGACCTTTGTCTCCTTTTGGAACCTTTGTTCACTATGGACCCTTTGGCTCCTTAGACCACAGGACTCTCCATCTAGGTCTCGGGACACCCTGTCGTGGAACTGGAGCGTTTGCCCACTTCCACTTGAGAGCACTGCCAGTTCCGAGACCTTTGTCCCCTCCTGGTACTGGGTCCTTTATCTCTGTTGTGGGCTCTCTATTCCGGCTCTCAGTCGTGATTCTGTGACTTTTGCCCACTGCCGCTTTCACCCACTGCCCAATCTGGGCCCTTTGTCCCCTTCTAGTTCTGCCATTCCTTGGACTTGCTTTGACCACTCCCGGTACTAACCAGTCCATCATTTTCCCTGAATTGGAGTTTGAGTCACATTAGATTCACATTTCACTTGCCATAGTTTTCTCCAGGTCATTGTTGAAAACCACTTTCCAAATTTCCAGATGTGTTTCTTTTCTTGAGGTGTATAGTCTTTTTTATACTTTTGAATGGTGAATAACTTTTATGACTTCCAGTCTGATTTGTTTTTTTAATATAATCTGCTACACTTACTTAAGAGCAACTCTCTCTCAAACGCTGGAATTAGATGAATTCTGTCGTGATGCTGAATTAACCACACTAATCTTGAACAGTTTGCTGTAAGAGATTTTGCTGTAATGCTAATATTACTGTTTCTCCACTCCTCTTTGATGCCTCATGACTGTATCCACTTCAGCCTGTTCACACATAGGTATTTAAATATTGCTTTCACCTCACTCGTACTTTATCATATCAGTCTTTGAGAAGCAAAGAAAACTAATTAAATACCTTGAAAATCCACAAGATGGCACCCTTGTAAAAGAAAAGGAAACCTTAATTTCAACTCATTTGAGCTTCCAGGTGTGTACGAACACTTAGGGCCATATGTATCAAGCCCAAATGCGTTCGCAAACGCCGAAATTCGCAGAATTTTGGCGTTTGCGAACGCATTTTCGGTAAATGGTATGTATCACGCAAATCTGCATGCAAAATAAGGAATCGCAAAATTTGCGATTCCTTATTTTGCATTTAAGGAATCGCAAATTTTGCGATTCCTTACATGCAATGTATGAAGCCAAAAAAAGTAGCAAAATGCCCTTTAGCGCCAAGAAACCCAAGGGTGTACGTGCACTCTAGAAATAGTTCTTAACATAACATAACATAACATAAAGAATCGCAAATTACCACCAACTTCAAGTTGGTGGTAATTTGCGAATTTCTTGAAAAATGCCAATTTTTGCATTTTTCAAAGTGCCATGTGATGCACATACATGCCCTTAGGGCATGTATGTGCACCACATGTGCACCCATGCTTATTTCAGGGGTGCAACAGGGTGTCCTTTGGACACCAACACAATATATACCTATAGTCTGAAAAATGTGTCAAAAGCACCATGAGGTGTGTCACTCCAAATACCCACAAGTGAAAAATTGAAAGGAAAAAGGGGGAGGGCAAGACATCCCTTAAGGATAAGATCCCTCACTCACCCGGAGGTGACATGCTTCATCATTGGGGTCCTCCTTACCAATGTTGAAACCTAGTCTACATTGGGAGCTGCTACTTCTGATGGATTTAAGGAAGGAGCTCAGAGATGTTTTCAATGATAAGGACTGGGATGGTAATCCCAATGGGAGCTGAAGGGTGTAGTGAGGTGTGCAGCGCTGTGAAAAAAATATATATACACTAAGTGGTGAAGTTAAAACTGCCTAGGTGCAATCACAGAGTAATGCTTTAATAGTGTGTTGTGCCTGACAGGATTAAAAGAAAGGTAACAGCACAGTGGTATGGATTTAAAACCACTGTCACTCGGTGGTCGACATGTTTCAGCCTCTAGATCACTGCCCGTGTATCAATGGCTTTCTTCAGGACCAGATTGCATTAGTGATGATGCTGCTGCACTGTTTAGTGTAAAACAGAAATAGAATAATAAAGAAAATTTATACAGAACCGGTATTCCTGCTTGTCTTTTCAGTCAGGTCATACCCAGGTATCTGCAAACAAAGAACACATGATAGGAGGAAGAAGAGACACACTTGGAAACTACTGTGCTGCATAATCACTTTAGCACCACTTGTCAATAAATCACAAGTGTCATACTGTTTAAGAGCAATTTTAAGTATCAAGGACTTACCCTCACAAGTAGGATATTCCTGCCTCACCTCTACCTGGCGAACTGCTCTGGAGGGAGGCCCCGCTCTGCGGGGGAAAATGATGTGTATAAGTGTCAAGGGACAGTACACTTATCTGTATCAGTACATTCATACATTCAATTTGACATGAGTGTCTTCATACAAAACACTCATGGTGAGACACACCCACTGAATGAAGAGACCCGAGACACCCACCCACACTGGTGACCGGGGCGCCGCCTCAATGATTCCTTAATGCTATAAAACGTTATTGAAAAATATTTAGGAGAAATATTACTGGCTAGACAGTTTATTCAGTCGAAAACAGGTTTAAGCACATGAATTAACTAGTTCTAATAGTATGCTACTGTGCTAAATAGTGCTTCCATTCTCTGTAGTTAAAAGCAAAAAACAAAAAGCAAAAGGTTGTAGGGGCCTTACCTGTCCGTCGGTACCTCGTCACCTTCGAGAGCAAGTCCCGGGAGGTACCGACTGGTAGGCCGATTCTCTTTTAAATAGTGTGTTTGTAAATTGTTTGCAGCCCGGAGAACCCGGGGTCCTCACGATCCTTAGTGGGCCAGGGATTGCCTGTATTTGTCTGCACGACCAAAGTGACACACGCTATTTACTCGCGCATGCGTGGAACGAGCCATACTAATGAACACTGCTCCTACGCGCATGCGCCGTAGGCTACCACGTCAGTGCTCGATTCGAAAGTCACAGCGCATGCGCAAAGGAACGCTGTGTCGTCCTGGCCGTTATTTATACCTGCGTTATTTATACCGAGATGTATTCTACGTCTCCCTAGTGTGTCAGATGAAAGGGAATAGGGTGTTCACTATTACTTAGAAAGTGAGAGATAACATTATCACCTATTGTCACAGGATTACGTATTTCTAACTACTCAGCAAGGAGTAGTAGCCAGTGAGTCATTAAAAAACATAGCTGTTTAGTCACAGGATATGTAGAGTCAATGGAAAGAAAAATCTTTCATATGACCTGGGGACACGAACTCACCAAATGTATTAATTGGAACTAAGTTCTAACAAAAGGGCCCCCCTAAGCATAAACCATGGGTATCTTGTTAAATGGACAACCAGGGAATATCATCGTTGAGTCCCTGGGTTTCTGTCCCAAGTTTGTACACCCATTGTTGTTCCTTTCTGAACAGAAATTTCGTGGGATCACTTAGCTGGGGTGGAATCCATGGTTTCTCTAGTACCACCCAACGTAAATCTGTGTCTAAGTGTCCTTTGTCTAGAAAGTGATTGGTGAGTTTGGTGGAACGTTTGCCACATCTGATGGTGCTCTTGTGTTCTTGAATGCGTGTCTTAATTTTTCTCGTCGTCATGCCTACATAACGAAGGGAGCATGGGCACCATATCAAGTAAATGAGCCGATCACTATTACAGTTGGTGTGTTTGTTGATTTTCCATGGCCGAGATGTGCCTATATCTATCTCGAGAGTTCTTTCAGTTTGTGGACACACCGTACAAGTGCCACACGGGAAATGGCCTGTCACTTGCGGCATATTCCACAACGTGGTCTGGATACCGGAGTTCTGCTGGCCATGAGGTCGTGTGTGGACTAACTTATCCTTTAAGTTAGCACTCCGTTTGTAGGCAAATAGGGGTCTTTCTAAAGTATTGTTTGCTAGATTCAGAAGCTTGAAAAGGTATTGACAAACGTAATCCTTTGATTGGTAACTTTAGTAGGGCTTTTTTCCAATAGGGCTTCTCTATTATTGTTAGCCGCTCTTTTTTTGGAAGTACGAATAAGATGTGTAGGATATTTCTTCTCTTTGAGATCTCGTGTCAAGTTTTTAGCGTGTTCTTCATATTTCACCAGTTCCGTACAGTTCCTTCTGATACGTAAAAACTGGCCGAAGGGCAGGTTTTCATGAAGAGCTCGTGGGTGGTAACTGTAGAACGGTAACAGAGAGTTGCATGAGGTAGGTTTCTTGTATAGTTCTGTGGTGAGTCCTCCGTTTTTTGGTGTAATCAATACATCTAGAAATGGTAGGTTCTCTCTCGAGCATTCCATGGTGAACCTAAGGAATTTGTCCTGTTGATTGAGCCAGAGGTGGAACAGTTTTAGTGAGTCTTCATCGCCTCTCCAGATAGCAAAAATGTCATCTATGTATTTTTTCCAGATACATAGATTGCCGAGGAATGGGTTGCTGTGGGCGAGTATGATCTCTTGTTCAACTTTGTGGACATACAAATTGGCCAGGCTCGGGGCACAAACGCTGCCCATGCACGTTCCAGAGATTTGGAGGTACATTTGATCCTCGAACTTGAAGAAGTTCTCTTTTAGGACCTTCCTTGCACAGAACATAACAAAGTCAATCGGTGTTATGCTGTCCCATACCAAGGCCTCAAGCATAGCTCTAATGGTGGTCAGAGTCTCTTCTTGTGGAATGCATGTATATAATGCCTCCACGTCAAATGATACGAGCCACTCAGTGGTTGGATCAAAAGGTAGATCTTGTAACTCAGTAAGTAGGTGTTTGGTATCCTGAACAAAGGTCGGCATTTGTGATACCAATGGTCGGAGAAAAGAATCCACAAATGTTGATAATGGTTCTAAAACAGAACCTAACCCGGAGACAATGGGTCTCCCTGGTGGTGGTCTGGTGACCTTATGTATCTTAGGCAATACATAAAAATAGGGTGTTATGGGAGTATTGACTATTAGATAGGAAGCCTCATGATCGGTGATCCACTTTTTCTCTTTTGCCTCATCTACTTTCTTGGAGATCTCATTAGTTAGGCGTTTGGTTGGATCCAAGGATATTTTGCTGTATGAATTGGTGTCACCCAATTGTCGTAGGCACTCATTTCTATAGGTGTCTTTATCCAGGAGTACCACTGCTCCCCCTTTGTCAGCAGGTTTAATCACTAACTCAGAGTTGTTCGCCAGACTTTGTAAAGCGATTTTTTCAGACCTAGTCATATTTTGAAATTGTCTCTGATTACTCTTTGTGATTCCATCAAAGTCATGCAGCACTGCTTCTTCAAATGCGAGGATGCGCGCTGGGATCAGGTGTGCCGGAGGATTGAAAGTTGACTTCGGACGTAGTCCTGTGTTAGCCTGATTAGGAGGTCCTGTCTCTTTATTTTTGAAAAAGGCATTTAATCGAATCTTTCTGAAGAAGGCTGCTAATTCTTGCCGGGTTTGAAAGGGACACCCCTGCACCCTTGAAATTATTCTCAATTTGCGATTCGCAAATTGCGAATCGCAAATTGCGAATAATTTCACATTCATTCCTATGGGCCTCCTGGCCCATAGAAATAAATGGGAAATTATTCCTTAATTGCGATTAGCAATTTGCTAATCGCAATTAACCCCTTCGATGCTCATGACGGAACGGTTCCGTCATGAGCTACGGTTGAGCTGTGCTCATGACGGAACCGTTCCGTCATGACCACGGGTTAGGGCCCAGCACCGGAGGGGGAATCGCGGTCGTGCTGAAGAGGTTAAGGAATTTTAAGAAATCGCTAAAAAATTGCGAATTTCTACATACATACCATTTTGCGATTTCTAAATAGCGATTCCTTAAAAATCGCTATTAAGAAATCGCAAAAGGCTATGTTGATACATATGGCCCTTAAACTTATGACCGGTCTCTGTTGTGAAAGTGCATTCCAATGCACAGCCTGTGTCCGTCAAATAGCGCCCCAACAAACAGACGCTCTTGGCCTCAGTACATTTCACAAGCGTGCATTCATCCTCCTTAACTACAAGCATATGCGCGGTCCACTCACCATTTTTACCGGTAGTGATGGGAAATATTCGATTAACCTAGGCTTCATGGAGGGAAACGAGTAAAGCGTTACCATGGTGACTCAGAATGCAAAGAGAAAAAGGCTTCAAAATGGCTTCTTGGCGTGACGTCTTAGATTTCACAACGTTGCGTGCTGACGTGTAGAAAGCTATTCTCAGGCCAGACAGTAAGATTCTACGACGTCTGGCAGCGTCTCAAGAGGATCACTCGGCTTGGACCAAGCGGAGATGTCCAACGGCACCCGTCAGCAAGTTTCTGTGAGCTCCAGGTGTCTTTTCCTCTTGCTTAGAGCTAAAGTTGGGAGGCGAGGCAGACAGACTCTTATGTAACCAATACTTGCGGCAGATTTCTTATTTAGTTTTAAATTTACTCACAACTGGTTTCTTCTATTTTTTCTCTTAGTCTTTCTTTTCTTTTCTTGTAAAACACTCGTTTTTGGCAGCAACTGTTCCAAGTGTCATTAACATTACTTGGCTTTGATCTTGCTCGTTTTTTTCATATCAAACACTTCTTTGTTCAGGTTAGTGGCAGGGGATGGAGGATCAGCATGCACCCGGAAACAGTGATTTCACCCCACTCACAATTCGGTTACTTGCGGCTGGTAATTTTGTTTTTCTGACTTCTCACAGGTTTCCAATTCCTTTTCTTCTTTCTTGCGGTAGGTTTCTTTTAATTTTCTTTGAGATGATGGTTTCTTTACCTCAAGATTATTGCTGCAGTGGCACAATGTCTTGTTTTTGTATCTTCTAACTTGCGGCTAATTTCTTCATGCTTTCTTGCGTTACTCAGGTTTTTAGTTGCTTTCCTTGTTACAAGCCGCAGTTATGTGAGTTCCTGTTTGTGAGGTCTTGCTCGTGCTGCGCTGATCTTCAGCTCTTCTTCTCTGGTCTGCTCCTCTGGTCAGCGCAGAATGTCGCCAAAATGTTGTAAGTAGTTTAGGTAGGCAGCAGGACACGTCTTCAGGTTATTAAGACATATTTATTAAGATAGTACAAGATAGGACAGCAGAGCAGTAAACCTCACAGCTGACCAGATCATCAACTGCCAAGGCTGGAATCCCCACATACCAGATAGAACACTCTTAGGTACTATGGGAGATTGGTAAGATAGGACCACTAAGAAAGGACTACCGAGAGCAAGTAGCCATATTGAAGTAAGTATAAATATACAACAGAGGAATGGATCAAAGTCAACAAGCTCTTGTAAAGCAATCAGGAGGCAGTGGTAGTTATAAAGTAAGGTTTATTATGACAGCCCCACACCGGTGGAGATGCGTGGGTCAGCAGAACATCAGTTGTGACTTGTGATGTCACAGGGGGTGAACTCCGGGCAGGAATGGAATGTTGGGGGGAACCAATGGGGATGGAAAGAACTCAGAGGGAGTTCACGCGCAGGGGATGAGAAGGTACCACGCGCTGGAGCACAGGGGGGGAAAATAAGTGAGATACAACACATCTTCCTCTCTTGAGGGTTTTGACAACTGTGCCACGGAATGTGATAAACAATAACATGAGAGTACATAAACTGGTGAACAATTAGTCACAGAAGAAGTCATCCAATCGTTTTGGTCTCCGTATGGTTCTTCCAAACCTTCCAGATACCGACGGTAAGTTAGGTGCACATTCGGTGTCAGAATGGGAATCATAGCTTGTTCTGCCAAACCTACCACTGAGCCTGTGACCGTCAGACGCAACTTCAGAGTCAGAATGTGGGTCATCGTGACTACTCCGATTACATGACGAAGTGCTGGGATTGACACCAACAGACTGATCTGTCGATTGACCATCATCTGAGTCAGAGTCAGGTTGGAGATCGTGTGTGATGACATTTCTAGACATATTACTCTCTTCAACACAAGCCCTATCCACATCCAACCACAGATCATTGTTAACTGTAACACGTTGCTGTAGGTTGTGAGTCTTGCCCCCCGGATGATATTTTGCCAATCTGCTCATGTGCCATACTTTCCCATCACTGAGTCTTGCCGCATTGTTAAACAGTTCATCAATGTAAAGAGGGGCAGTGAATCTGCTATCTCCTTTCTTTACTTTTTTTTCCAAACAAACTTTCACAAGATCGCCTACTTTAAATACATGTTCCTTGGCACTGTGTTTCGAATCATACCATTCCTTGTAGTATTTCTGGGCTTTGATAATGTTATTCCTGATGTTTTCTGGTGACCATTCTATTTGCTTAGATTTGGACATCCACCCCAGGTCGATGCTTAAAGGCTGTCTGCTTCTCATGAGGACAAATGGTGCTGTGCATGTGCTGGCACACGGAGATATTCTGAATGCCCAGATGAGTTTGTAGATTTCTTCTTCCCAGTTTTGGTTTGCGTTTCTAGAAAGTTGTATATGTCCCTTCAAGACACGGTTAAATCGTTCAGTGAGACCATTACCTTCTGGATGGTAAATTGAAGTGGTGTGATGAGTGATACAGTTCCTTGCTAGAAACGACTTGAATGCCTCTGAGCAGAATTGCGGACCATTATCTGTGAGTACTGATTTAGGTAATCCTTCACTCAAAAATAGTTTGTCCAAGAAATTAATGAATTTTGAGGTGTCAATTTCATCGACTATTTTAATTTCTGGCCACTTGGATAAATGATCTATCGCCACTAGGATGTACTTGATTTCTCCGTCATGTCCTTCGATGGGCCCCACAATGTCTAAGCCCACTTTCTCCCATGCCATTAGGGGGGGTTGAATTGGAGAGAGACTGATTTTTGAAGTTTTTAGGGTTTTGTCAGAGTCGCAGCATTCTACACAGTTCCTGACCTGGACCTCAATTAGTTTGTCAATACCCGGCCACCAGTAACTTGACCTGACTCTCTGCATAGTCTTGGTGATGCCAAGGTGGCCTATGTGACACAATTTTATAATTTTGTCTCTGAGAGTGACTGGGGCTATTGCTTTACCCATTCTGTACAACACACCGTTTTCCCAACTGAGTTCATTTCTTGTTTCCCAGTATGCTTTGAAATTGTCATGTAGGTTGCGCTTTTCTGGCCATGCAGAGTTGACGAATTTGCATACTTCTTGCAACGTTGAGTCACGCGACATGTGTTGACTCCATTCTTCCGCAGATATTCCATCCAGGTCAGTGTTGAAGCGCAGAGCCACTTTCTCCTCCTCTTCTTGTGTTGTCATGCTTTCAGTGTGAGGCAGAGGCAGTCTGCTGAGGAAGTCTGCAATTTTATTTTTCACTCCTGGCCAATTTTCCGCCGTGTAGTTGTAATCCAACAGCTTGATTGACATTTTGCTCAGTCTTGGTGAAGCATTTTGTAGACCCGAGGCAGACAGTATCTTGATCAACGGTTTATGGTCTGTGCGAAGATGAATTTCATATCCCCACACATATGCTCTGAAGTAATTGAGCGCCCATGAACAGGCCAGCATTTCACGCTCAATTACCGAGTACTTTTCTTCTGCAGAGGTGAGTGACCTGGAGGCAAAAGCTACAACCCATTCTTGGTTTGATGTGTCCTTCTGGGCTAGGACTGCACCAATTCCCTTGTTGCTAGCATCGGTGGTTAGATAGATTTCTGCTTTGGGATCAAAACCTTTGAGAAAGGGTGCCTCGCTGATTTCCTTTTTGATGGTATCAAAGGTGACCTGACAGTCAGGTGACCAGACAAACTTGGTTTTATTTTTCAGTAATTGTCTTATACTGTAGGTCTTTTCTGAGAAATTCCTAATGAACTTGGAATAATATTCCGTCAAGCCAAGAAAAGCTCGCACATCTTCTTTGCTTGAGGGACACGGAGCATTGAGGATAGCGTCCACTAAACCTTGTTTGGGTTTAATGCCTTCCTGGCTGATGGTGTGCCCAAGGTAAATCACTCTGTCTTGTGAGATTTTACATTTGTCTAGTTCTACAGTTAGACCATGCGTTTTCAATTTGTTAAAAACTTGCCTAAGGCGTGTGTCATGTTCCGATTGGTTGCTACCCATGACCAGGATATCATCCTGGAAAAACCTTATGCCATCAACACCTTCCAGAATGGATGTCATGACCCTTTGGAAAAGTGCTGCAGCAGAGGCTAATCCAAACGGTACCCTGGTAAACCGGTAACAACCAAAGGGTGTGATAAAGGTTGTGAATTTTTTGCTGTCAGCGTGTAGTGGAATTTGGTGGTACACGGATTTCAGGTCTAAAATGGAAAATACACACATATCATTGGTGGCACTAAACATTTCACAAAACGTGGTAGGGGATATTGATCTACAATAATGTTCTTATTAAGGTCCCTGAGATCGATGCAAAGTCTAATTTTCCCATTGGGACGTTTCACAACAACCAAGGGGGAAACCCACTCCGCCGATTCCACCTCTTCTATAATACCATCTTTGACAAGTTTGTTTAGTTCAGCTTGGACATCATCTCTTACTGACACTGGTAGATGTCTTACCTTGTGAATGCAAGGAACAGCTGAGTTTTTTAGTTCGATTTTATGTTCGAAGCTGTTGAGAAGACCAACTTTACCTGAGAACACTTCTGGGAAGTCTTTTAGTATTGCCAGTTTACTAGAATCATTAATAGACAACACCGGATCATCACTGTTGGGATCGAGCATGATACCCAGATCCGCTTGGTCACTCCAGCCAAGGACAGAAGGGCCTTTCTTAGCAACATAAAGTCTGCAAAATGCTCTCCTGTTTTTAAATTCAAATTCTAGATCACGAGTTCCTAAGAATTCTATGTTGTTTCCCGTGTAGCTTCTGGCGATGACTTTTGATTTTTCAAGAGTTGAGCCAACTTTATCCGTGAATTGCTTCCACACATTTTCGTTGATGATCGTGAAGGGAGACCCAGAGTCCGCCATAAGATTAACTGTCACACCACCCAATTTTACATCACACATGGGTTTTTTCTTCTTAGTCGGCGTGAGTTCTAACACATCATATTCGATAGAGAAGACATAACTGACGCTGTCGGAGTCAGAATATTCAGAATCTTCATCTGTGAAATCACTCTCTTCATGAATTTGTCGGACCTGTCTGCTTTGTCTATACATTTTTCTATTGCATGCCTTGGCAATGTGCCCAGTCATTCCACATGACAAGCATTTTTGATGTATGGCTGGACACTTTTTTGAATCGGCTAAATGGGTTGGAGATCCACAACGATAACATCTAAGTTCAGCAAACTCATTGTCTCTAGTACTACCACGTCTTTCACTGCTATGTTTTGGTTTACTTGGTTCACTTCTTTTGTGAAATTCATGTCTCACTTCTCTTTTGTCTCCTTTGTGTTTTAGTTTGGTTGCATTAGAGGATCTTATAGCTTTAACTTCCACAGGTTCATCCATGACTGCTTTGGCGCATCTGCCAGTAAGTTCAGCTTTCTTGACAAGAGCGACAACCTCCTTCAAAGAAGCCTCTCCATTGACCCAAAGTTTGTCCTGGATATTGGGGTTGCTCGCGTGCATAATTATTTGATCACGCACAAACTCTTCTTGCAGTGCACCGAATCTGCTGGTTAAGGCTAAGTTGTTTAAGGCAGCAACGTAATCTTCGATGCTTTCTTCCTTCCCTTGCTTCCTTCTAGAGAATTTGTACCGGTCGACTGCGACACACACAATTGGTGAGAAATGATCGTCCAGATCATCCAATGCATGTTGATATACATCATCACCCGTTCTCACTTTCTTCTCTATGTTGTTGTAGGTCTTAACTCCACCTGGACCCAAACAGTACAAAAGTACTTTTTTCTTCTTCACAGCCGTGAAATCATCATCCTCCACTGTCTCAATATAATTAATGAAGTATTCTTTCCATTCTTTCCAAGGCATGCATGGTGCACCTTTGAGAGGTAGAAATGCTTGAGGTTGCGAAAGATTCAAGGAACTAAGAGCACACATGGTGGTGGACAAACTATTGGCTCAAATTCTCACAGTCATACGTTCTAATGTGCTGGTGAATGTCACTTAAATTTCTCTTTATGAATTGTTCTCAGCAGTAACCTTAAAAGCTCCAACTTTGTCACTTTAATTCAATATAGTCTTATGTAAAATGTTTAGTTCACTCAGTTTCATTAGTATAATAATTGGCCCTTTTATGAACACTTTATGAAAGATTCCACGAATACAGGGCGTTGGCCGGGCTCGAACACTGGGCTTGAACAGCACAATCAATTTCACTCGGTACGTTTTTTCAAAATGGCCGCCACGCTGCGTTTCAGTGACGTCACGCGTCACCGAGCATGCGCAGGTGCGATGGATTTTGAGCACGAACACAACTGACAGGGATTTCCTTGAAGAATGCGCACGGCTGACGTATACACAGCTGAAAGGAAATTCAGCGCTCAGACTCAACAGCTGCCTGGAGACACGCCGAACACCTTCAGACGGCACACATGAACAGAAAGTCCCAAATGCCGTTCGGCCCTACCTCCGAAAAACGCCACAGGAAACACGTCTTGAGACTCTCAAATCTCGGCTGAGGTAATAGGCATCCACATACCACGACAGTTACGTGGTTCTCGTCCTCATCCACTCATGACGATGAGGCGCAGGCACCGGAATTCCAAAGGTAGGAGAAATTGTTACGATCTATCAGTAGAATACCAATTTCATCAGCGTTTAAATCTGTCAGCTGTTTCGAACATGTACCCCGGTGTGAGACTGTAGTTCCGCTGGTATCCGCTCGTCGTCGCCACTGTTGTAAAGCAATCAGGAGGCAGTGGTAGTTATAAAGTAAGGTTTATTATGACAGCCCCACACCGGTGGAGATGCGTGGGTCAGCAGAACATCAGTTGTGACTTGTGATGTCACAGGGGGTGAACTCCGGGCAGGAATGGAATGTTGGGGGGAACCAATGGGGATGGAAAGAACTCAGAGGGAGTTCACGCGCAGGGGATGAGAAGGTACCACGCGCTGGAGCACAGGGGGGGAAAATAAGTGAGATACAACACAGTAAACCTCACAGCTGACCAGATCATCAACTGCCAAGGCTGGAATCCCCACATACCAGATAGAACACTCTTAGGTACTATGGGAGATTGGTAAGATAGGACCACTAAGAAAGGACTACCGAGAGCAAGTAGCTATATTGAAGTAAGTATAAATATACAACAGAGGAATGGATCAAAGTCAACAAGCTCTCCAAGAGCAACAAACAAAAGCAATTCTGGAAATACATTGCGGCTGGAAAATGACAAAATCGATAGGTGCAACTCTGTGACAGCAGAAGAATGGCTAACTCAGTTGGCGCACTGTCAGTGCACCCCCTGATGGCAGCCCTCTGGAAGAGGGATAGGGGTTCCCATGGACCCCCCAGACATACCATTGCGGGTGGGTGCAGTCGCTCACTACACCTGCCTGCTAGGGGGATCTCTAATCCCCTTCAAAAGTGCAGGTGAGTTTCTGCCTGCACAGTGAAACACGGAGCGGCTGTAAAGCTGCTGCTCCATTTTTTACCTAAATGTGCTGCCAGGGGGCAGGGCGAGTTCATGTCTGTCCTGGGGGAAGGGCATTCATCGTAATAGGGTGCAAACAATGAAAATGCGATTTATGTGTAATGTGGACCCAGGAGGGTTATAAAGACCAAATTGGTGACCGCAGGGTACCCACAACAAGCATAACCTGCTAGACAAATCCCAGTGCCAGGGCTATAAATAAATAATTAGACTACCAAAATACAAGCCCAACAGCCTGATTCGGCTGGAGTTTGGCCTTCCAGAACAAAAATATGAATGTCTGGCCTCACAGGTGAAATACTATTATCAGGTCCTCAAAGTCCCAGCAGGATCAATAAATAATGGGCTCAACGCTATATAAGAAGGAAAGGCAAATCCCTGTATTAGCTATATGCAAAAGGTCGTGGTGGTACTCAAAGTGGCAACTGAACACTGGTCAGGGAAAAGTATAAACTGCACTGCCATAAAGAATGCCATAAAAAACAAGTTTACCAGCTGTCGAGGGAAGAGGAAATGACCAGACTCAAGGTGAATAAAAATCAGTTAGGCTTAATGGAGTCTTATGAGGCAAACAATGCACAGTGATACCTGCACCAAGCCCTGGGAAAGCAAGGCCTAAAAGTGATTCCAAGGGCCAGGCTGGTTCCCCTACCAATAAAAGAACTAAACCCAGCGTGGAAATCTTTAGCACATATTGTTAATTGCAGGCTCTGCAAGTACGTGGCGTTGTCCCAGCTGCACCTGATATGCTGCTGCCCAGCCTTGCAACAACAGAACGCAAGTTACTATACTAATGTTGCTGTCAAACGTGATACGTACATGTGCAGAAACAGATTCAGAACTCTTCTGTAGTACTTCCCTTCAGAATTGGCCATGTTCATAAAATATATGACAGAGGCACGAACTCGGCTGAACGAATTAGAGGGATCCATCGACAATAAAGAATAGGAAGACATACTGTATCAGACAGCCGGCAGAGGCAGTTGAACGCTACTTAATGCAGACTCTTTTTTAACATTATATAATGGTGCATGGCACTTTGCCGCAGATTCTTTAAAAATTGTGAGACACTCTTAAATAGGTAATCTGCACACTAAAATTCTGCACTGTAATTCCCGCACATTGTACAAAGTACAACAAAATGAATGAGTTAGGCATGCCAGGAAGCAGCAAACCAGGAATGAGTGGGGTTGAGTGTTACAAAGTTCAAGTTCTTTTTACATATAGGTGGTTTACTCAAACTCCTTTACACGTTCTGGTAAAAAAAAAACACACACACATGGGCCCTTTTAAATGACACGCAGCTTTAAGTCCATTTGCCACGGTTTTACCTTAATGTGTTGGCACAAATATGGAAACTGTAAATATTTCAAGGTAATTCTGCACTTTTAGAGGATAAGCAGCTGTAAGTCCATTCAAATCTGTCTTCACTTTATTTGTTGGCAAACATTTGGGAAACTGTAAAGATTTCAAAGTAACTCTGCAACATTGACCAAAGTTAGTGCAAAGGACATGCTATAGAATAATATGCACAGAGTTGTATTGGGTAATTTAACGTATTTTAGGTTACTGGTTTTGTATAAAATTGGGAATTTGCAATGATTTCATGTGTCGGACACTATTTGGGAAATTGCAATGATTTTAAGTTATTGAGCATTAAAAACGTATTTATTCATTCATTCATTTCGATTCTTCACATAACCTGCCCTGACCCAACCCGGCCTTTCAATTTCTGGTGTTTCCATCTGAAATCTCTTGACTTACTCCCACATATCAGCAGTGGTGAATAACAAATTAAAATTGGTATTATTCTCAGATTCATTTAAATATGCTTCACTAAATGCATAAGACCCATGAGCGCACTGACGAGCATTTACTGGAATACCGGATTCCAACAATGACACAATAATATCCGCTCCTGTGTGCTGTGAGGTACTGGGTTTTTCAGAACCGGTACCGAACCGGTAACCCAGTGGTGTCAGGGTACACCCTAAGACCTCGGGTACTTTCCTGATTCAGACACAGAAACTCAGAGTCTTCTAGGTGAAGTCCAAGATCGAATTTATTGGCTGCAACCAAGTAACAGGTATCCTAGAAGTACAACACGGTGTATATTCTCAGGAGACTGCTCAATCTTACAAAGCCACTCTTCTCTTTTTATACAAAAATTATGCTTCAGGCAAACATTCTTAGGTTTACAGTTGACCATTCACATATTTTCACTACAAAGAAAAAGCAGAGTCATGATGACAAGTCCATATTTCAGTTCGTCCAGCCCACAACAAATTACCCGGCAAGGCCCAACATTTTCATCAGATATCGGTGGACCCCCAATAAAAATGGGCACCTCCTCCTCGTAAAACAAGTCATAAAGTAGGAAACAGGGACAGGTGTGTGCAAGATTAGGCGTGGTATGTGTGTGATGAAAGGTTTATGGCATGTTGTGCCTTGATGCTATCTCGTTCGGCCACTGGGAGAGGAACTGACCGAACAGGTTTGGCTTTGGGCAGTGGAGTCAGCTTGCCCAGGTCAAAGAAAAGTCAAAGAAGGTGTACGTGTCCTTCAGGAACAGTGTTTGGCCTTAGTTCATTGGCCTATGTGAGGGCAACTCACAAAATGGCTGCCGTACACAAAATGGAACCCAAGAGTTCAGGACGAAAACTACGATTTCAAGGTGTAATCGTCACTTGAATATGACGAAAATGCTTGTACATAGTGTGCTAGCCATTCTCGGTCTTTTGATACCAAAATCGTCATACTACGACAAAGTTTATTACACGAGTCCAGAATTTTAAGTACTACAAACCCTCCTTTTGCCCTTACATAGGCAATAACCTATACTCATGCTAATCTGAGTCCAGGTCTATATTCCTAAAGTCATTGAGATGTTGCTGTAGCATCATCCTATTACTTAGCTCGTCCCTTGATACAGGTTTCCTTACACATGATGTAGCACATAGGCCACATATTGCAGGAGCACACTGCACGCACAGACAGAACAGGAAAAGAATGGCCAAAATCATCCCAATGACCATAAGAATTTTCCATCCCCAGGCGGATATCAGTTCCCAGAACCATCCCATAAATGACCAATCTCCTTTATCCACATGAATAGATTCGGAAGTCTTATGCAGTTTGGAGATGGCCTGGTACACTGGTGGAGCGTTATCTGGGATGAAAACACAGCCACTCGATTGGATCACTCTACATACCCCACCTCGGTCTGCAAGTATGACGTCTAACGCGACCCTATTCTGAAGGGTCATGAGACGATCCGACTGGAGCTCAGCAGTCAAATTACTAAGGGCACCAGCAGTTTCAATCACAGTGGATTCAACCACCCTTGTCAATTGCCTTATGTTCCTGCTGTTAACCATGGGTCCCCAGAACGGCAGAAAACCCCTCACGAAATCTCCAAATTCTTGTTCTACAGTGTCCTCTTCACTGAAGACACCTCTAACTATCCTCGTTCTTTGAGGTCGGAATCTCTTCTCTTGGCGGCGGTCCCTCGTGTTAAGAGGGCCCGCCTGGGTGGCCGTTCTTTTAGTCTATTGGCCCCACAGATGTGGAATTCGTTGCCGCTCCCACTTCGGGGGGCTACTACTCTTCTTGAGTTTAGGAAAGGGCTCAAAACCTGGCTGTTCTCCCAGTAGGCCTCCAGGTAGTTCTTCTTTTATTGTCTGTTGGTTGTTTATGTTCTTTTAAACTGTGTTGTGTTATCCTGCATTACTTCCCCTTACCTAAAGCGCCGGGACACTCTTTTTGAGTAACCGTTGCGCTATACAAAACAATAAATAACATAACATAACATAACATAACTATCCTTGTCTTATGGTAATCTGCCGCCGCTGTGTAGGTGGGAGGCAACAGGAACGAAACAAAACATGTGCCCGAAAAGTCAGGGGGCAACCATGTATAGGCTCTATCATGGCAGATGAAATAGGTACCCTTAGCTGCTAAGAACGGAGGGGAAGTCTGAGACGCAAAGACATATGTCTCAGTGCAGATACTCTTCCCTAACTGAGCTCTGGGATTCTTGCCAATACCTTGCAGACATAAATGACCCTGGTTGGGTACAACCCAGATCGGGGAAGATCTCTTAGCTTGCTGTTTCTCACTCAAAGTAACTCCATATCCGGTCACGTTCCATCCTATATGTACTAGTGTCTCATCTCTCGGGATAGTCTTATAGTAGATATCTTCCTTAATCATGTCTACTATACCCTTAACTAGAGCACTATTCTTAGGATTGTCTGTTACAGAACGTAGGGGGTAGGTCTCATGTGCGTAAATGAACATTGTTCTGTATGCCCACACTGAACCATTGTGGCTGAATGGCAGGACCAGATAGGGAATACCTTTATCCGTTGTGTGAGGCATAAGACCACACACCCAACAGTTAGTCGTGTTCATTACTAGTTGGCGTTGGTGCAAAAGCTGAACGAAGGAGTTATTAATAAACTCTAATCTCCTAGCGGATTCATGTTCAGGAAGAGGTTGAAAAGAGTGTGGGGAAACAGTAGAAGGAGGAGGTATGGGTGATGTAGTGGGTGCAAATGTCACTCGAAAAGAGAATAAAACATATCCTATAAAAAACATCGTAATACTGAACAACATAAAAATGCATATTATCAAAAAGCTTTTCTTGGTCATCATTTTACATATTCTGCTTTTAAAGTTCATTTCTTTGGCAGGTCTCTCCTCCTCGAAAAACTCCATCCTCTGTAATATACTGCTCGCGATGGTTGGGTGTTCTATGCTAAGGAATGCTTCTGTCAGTCCAGGGCAACTCCCTTAGACCAACCAGAACTGTCTACCTAACGTCTTCAGCTGCAACCTCAAAGACTTTGGGCAACCGCGACCCTACAGCGGAACCCGGATGGTGGTTCGAAAAACAAAAATAAAAAAGTTTCTCAGATGGGAGAGCTGCACTTTCAAAAATAGCAAAGAAAAGGAATATCTTTATTTGTCCATAGTTCTCGGCCTCAGATTATATCGTTGTTTTCCCGGTATTGTCTGGTCCCGGAAAAGGAGTTCAGGTTCTGTAGTGTCCAATCGAATTGACGGTGGCACTGATGCTTGCAAGAGATTGTCACTTTCTTGTTCGGAAATTGTTCCTTTTATACGTGCATCACTGAAAGGTGAAAACGAGGCACAGTTTCAGTCTCTGAGTCAGCGACACCCTCCTGGACCCACCGGTCGTACGGTAGAGGTAAAGGCACCCTTTTGCAATGTACGCCGTGGATCCAGTGCTTCTTCCCTTCTACACGAACAGCTGATCTCGTTGACAGAAGGACGAGGTGAGGGCCGGTCCACCTGGGCTGGTAGTTCTTTGTTCGCTGGAAGTTTTTCACCAGCACCCAAGCTCCAGGTTCGATGTGATGACCTGGAGCTTCAGAGGCTTGAGGCAGAGTATCGTGAACCTGTTGGTGTAAAACACGCAATTTAGCCGTCAATTCGTACAAATAGTCAAGCAAAACTGGGTGTTCTATTTCACTAAATTTTGAGGGCCTTGGCACTCCCCATATGTTGGCTGGGCGGCCGAAAACTATCTCATATGGACTAAGTCCCACTCGCGAATGCACAGTCATTCTTGTTGATAGGAGTGCCAAAGGCAGAGCGTCAGGCCATTTAAGACCAGAGCTCGCTTGAATTTTGGCCAGTTTAAGCTTAAGCGTGCCATTATAGCATTCTACCAGTCCAGCTGATTGGGGGTGATTTGCAGCGTGAAATTTCTGGTGGATGCCTAGCCCTTCACATACTTTCTTCATCACTCGACCCACAAATTCACTCCCATTGTCACTCCAGACCATTCTAGGCATTCCAAATCTGGGGAAGAACTCTTTCACAAGGGCTTTAGCTGTAGATAAGGCAGTGTTGTCTTTTAGGGGGTACGCTTCTATCCATCTTGAAAAGGCACAAACAACAACGAGTACATATTTCAGATTGTTGCACCTTTCCATATGGATGAAATCTAGCTGCAAAACCTCGAACGGATATGTTGGAGGCGCAAAATGACCAGCTGGAGTTGGGGTTCCCCTACCAGGATTGTATTTCAGACACACCATACAATTATTGACCACATTCTCTGCACACTTAGGAATTCCAGCATTTTGCCATACTCGAGCCAACAACTTACAGATCCCTTTCACACTGATGTGAGCCCTTCCATTAGCCATTGTCACAACTGCAAGCACATACGCATCGGGTAACAACCATCTCTGATGCTCTGACAATTCAATCCAACACCAATTTGAATCAATTTTACCCGTACTTTCTCTCCACACACTCAATTCCTTCTCTGTAGCTTCAGCTTGAATAGATGTTACACTCTCTATCGTGTCTTCACACATTCCAACGTCACCAATCCATCTTTCAGGGCCCGCAATATACATTCGACTCATCACATTCCTCGCTGTTTCTTTCGCTATTTCGTCAGCAAATGCGTTTCCACGACCCACATCATCAGTCATCTTCTTATGTGCAATGCATTTCACAATCGCAACTTGCAAGAGCAAAGTAAGTGACTCGAGAAGCTCATTCACCAACTGACCATGCTGAATCTTAGCTCCATGCGAAGCCAGGAACCCACGTTCTTTCCACAATCGTCCAAAGCTGTGAGCCACACCAAATGCATACTGGCTGTCGGTATATATGGTCACTTTCATTCCTTTCGACAACACACACGCTCGTGTAAGTGCAATCAACTCTGCTGCTTGAGCTGAATTATGTGGGATACGTGCTGCTTCAACAATCGTATGCAAAGTCGTGACAGCATATGCCGCATTCGTATCTCCATTCAGAAGCTTGAAGCACGAACCATCCACCCATAATGTACCATCACACTTTACAAGAGGAGTATCTTGGAGGTCTATTCTCCCTTTCGTTTCTTCTTCTGTTCTGAGAAAACAATCATGCTTTTCAGAAGCATCTAGCTCGGCTACCATTGGCAACAACGTAGCTGGATTAAGCGTGTTGCATCTTTTTATGTGTACATGACTCGCTAACAGTGTCAACTCGTAACCTGACAATCGAGCACTAGTTAAGTGCTGTGTCTTGGTCCTGTTTAACAATGTGTCCACTGCATGTGGAACCATCACAATCAATGTATTATTCATCACTAAACCAGCAGACTGTCGAATAGAAACAGCTGCTGCTGCTGTGGCTCTTAAACAACTTGGCAATGCTTTAGCTACCGGGTCCAAAGTCGATGAAAAATACGCACATGGACGCTGCTTGTCTCCAAACAACTGTGTCAACACTGATAATGCACAACCTTCTTTCTCATGGACATACAATGTAAAGGGCTTACTGTAGTCGGGGGTACCCAGCACAGGAGCCGAACATAATGCATCACGCAATTCGGAAAAACTTTTCTGACACGCTTCAGACCATGGGACGGGATTTGGTGTATCTTTACAAGTTAATGCCACCAAAGGTTTGGCCAGCAAGGAAAAATTTGGTATCCATTGCCTGCAATATGATGTAATGCCTAGGAAAGCACACACTTCTCTCTGTGTTCTTGGCACACTCAACTTCGCTATTGCCTGAATTTTTTCTGGGGTCAGTTTCCTTCCCTCCTTCAATAAGAGATGACCTAAGTAGTTCACTTCTTGTCGACAATATTGCAATTTTGAGAGAGACACTTTGTGATGCAAATCACACAAATGGCGCAACAATGACAACGTGGCTTCTTTACAGATTTCCTCAGTATCTGCAGCGACAAGTAAATCGTCGACGTACTGGACAAGGGTAGCACCATCAAGTAAAACAATCGTATCAAGCTGTGTTTTTAAGCCTTGACTATATATCGATGGACTTTCACAGTAGCCCTGGGGAGCGCGTTTAAAGCGGAAGCTTCGACCTCCTAAACTGAAGCCGAAAATATCCCTACTCTCCTCGGCAATCGGGATGCTGAAGAAAGCATTCTTCAAGTCAATCACCGAAAACCATGTCGCGGAAGCTGGAATCATAGTCAATAGGGCAGTGATATCAGGAACAACTGGAAATTGTGGCACAACTATTTTATTGACCTCTCTAAGATCAATCACGAATCTGTAAACAGGTGGCTGGGAAGGATCAGTACGCTTCAAGACAGGCAGAACAGGACTATTGCAAACGTTGCCTCTTGTCTCTTCAATCACATCTTTTTCAATCAGATCGTAAATGATCGCTAGCAACGCTTTCCCACCTTCACTAGAAATCTTATATTGGGGAATTCGTGGCATTTTAACATTGGCTTTCAATGTCACAACATATGGCGGGATTTCCAGAAGACCCACATCATTAGGACCAGTAGCCCAAAGAATATCAGGAAGAAATGACAATTCTGTTGGAAGTTTGTCCTTCGACAAATACATTGGAGAGATCACCTTTTTACCTAGTGTAAGTTGTACTCCTGAAGGAGAACAATACAGAGTCGCATACAATCTTTTTAACAGGTCCAATCCCAACAAATTTTCACCACAACCTGTCATCAGAATAAGGGGTGCTTCGAATTCGCAAGGTCCAACAGAAAGGGACATAGGACTAGAAACTGGGTTTCTAACCGGGGCGCCAGAAAAACCTACTGAAACATTCGTTTCGCCAGACAAAGGTGCGCCAGGGTGTTTAGAGTGCATAACAGCCTAGCGCATTACCTGCAGCGCTCCACTCGTAGCGCGACCTTGCCAGCAGCTCTTTGAGTTTTTAAAACTCCCGTTTTTGCTATTTGTGTTAAATTGTTTATTTTAACTTTTTCCCCTGTTCTTAATTGCCGGCCATGCATACTTACATCTCTGTCCCCTCTCCCGCATTCTAATTGGTAAAAAGCACCGCACTTTGCGGGTCCTGCGCCCACGTGTCGTAGGCGGCCATCTTTGCTTGGGGATAGTTTGCACGCTCTAGTCCTCTCTCTAGGAGGCGAGCAATGCATAAATTCAGGCAAATCAGGTTAGTTCGCTCCTAACAGCCTAGCGCATTACCTGCAGCGCTCCACTCGTAGCGCGACCTTGCCAGCAGCTCTTTGAGTTTTTAAAACTCCCGTTTTTGCTATTTGTGTTAAATTGTTTATTTTAACTTTTTACCCTGTTCTTAATTGCCGGCCACGCATACTTACATCTCTGTCCCCTCTCCCGCATTCTAATTGGTAAAAAGCACCGCACTTTGCGGGTCCTGCGCCCACGTCTCGTAGGCGGCCATCTTTGCTTGGGGATAGTTTGCACGCTCTAGTCCTCTCTCTAGGAGGCGAGCAATGCATAAATTACAGCCATGCCGACGCGCAGCGGGGACGCGCAACGAGGACGCCAGACTGACGCCGGAGTTACGCCAGAGTTCAGCCCGTCTGCGCCCGTCCGCGTTGAGGACGGGCTGCAGGCCGGGCTGGACCTGTTCCTTACACCTCTTCCATCTGGTAAGGTATTTAGGCGTTACACTCCTTCTGTGCTCTTGGCTCTCAGACCCCCCGCTTGCCCCTGTTCACATCGCTTCACACCGCTAGGGATATTACAGTCCCG
The DNA here is from genome assembly GCF_964261635.1 of Lissotriton helveticus. Lineage (NCBI taxonomy): Eukaryota > Metazoa > Chordata > Amphibia > Caudata > Salamandridae > Lissotriton > Lissotriton helveticus. The sequence goes on along the minus strand of NC_136061.1, from coordinate 209,955,165 downwards.
TCGCTGTATGACCTGTTCATCTTCCTTCTATCCTCTTGTTTCCTGTCCCATTAGTCCTTGCCCTTCCTCTCCAATGTCCATCACTTCTTTCAGAACTGGGTTTCTTTTAAATGTGCGCTCACTAATTAAACATAACTTAGCCTTCCACGATTTCGTGGATGAAAGACAGCCGGATTGGGTCTTCATCACGGAGACCTGGGCTACTGACTCCTCCGGCCATGACCTTCTTCTAGCCATCCCAGAGGGCTATTCCTTACACAGACTTGACAGACCTATACGTAGAGGAGGAGGTATTGCCATTCTTTTTAAATCCTCCTTTTCCTGCACGGTCAAACCGCTTTCCTCTCCTCAAGATCGCTTTGAAGCTTTATACTTTTGTATTACATGTGCTCCATCGGTCTCTTTCACGGGGATACTGATCTATAGGCCGCCTGGCCATAGAGCTAATTTTGCCTCGGACATATTGAGAATCCTCGAACCTTATTTTGGAAAGCCTTGTCTTACCATTTTGGGCGACCTCAACTTTCATCTTGATGAGGCCGATTCTAAGGACACTACATCATTGGTCGAATCTCTCGGAGCATGTGATCTTGTTCAGCTTGTTACCAGTTCCACTCATAAGGCAGGTCACATCCTCGATGGGGTATTCTCTAATGATTTGAGACTTTCCAGCGGCTCACCCTTGCCCTTGGTCTGGACCGACCATTTTGCAGTCCCTCTTCATCTAGCTTTCTCCACTTCTTATTCTACTAAGAAGGGGACAACTTCTTTCGTTCTTAGAAGAAACCTTAGAAACCTCACCTTGCCTCTTTTGTTTCTTCACCTGAGGCTCTCTTCCCTAAAGACGCGGATGAGGCAGCCCAAGATCTGATGGATTCCATCACCAATGCAGTAGAAAAACTCGCCCCAGCATCCCTGCGATATGTAGCCCGCCATAAACCATCAGCACCATGGTTTTCTGACCATCTAAGATTATTAAGACAGGGTTGTAGAAGCAGTGAGAGGAGGTGGAGGAAATCTTGGAATCCTATGGACCGGGAGGCCCATAAGTCTGCTCTACGGGAGTACAAGCAGAAAGTGATTATGGAAAAGCAGGATTACTTTTCCAATCTTACTAGCTCACTCACTTCCTCTAGGGAGCTTTTTAAAATTGCTGACTCGCTATGCTCCCTTCAACTCCCTGATCCCGTAGTCAGCTCTCAAGATCTATGCGACGATATTGCAGACTTTTTTCATAATAAAATCTTTGATATCCATACGTCACTAGAAGTACAACGTCATTCTCTGGACGAGAATATTCCTCCGGGCATAAGCTCTCTTGAGTCTCTTGATATAGGTCCTTCTAGTTTTCTTACGGATTTTCCATCTCTGTCTCTGGAAGGATTGAATCTTCTACTTGACAGGACGAAATCCTCCTCTCCATTGGACCCATTACCTCTTAAAAAACTGAAAGAGTGTAGGAGCAGTCTTCTTCCCTCCTTGTTGGAGGTGATGAACAAGGCGATTGCCAAGGGCTCTTTTCCATTGGTATGGAAAAAGGCCATCGTGAAGCCGCTCCTCAAGAAACCTTCACTTGACCCCGGCCTCCTTAAAAATTTTAGGCCCATTTCCCTGCTTCCTGCACCTGCAAAAATTCTAGAGGCACATCTGAATTTACATTTATCTTCCTTTCTTGAGGCTTCCGAGTATCTTGACATCACCCAACATGGATTTCGAAAACCTCATAGCACAGAATTTGCTCTCACCTTTGTAGTCGACAACATTCGACGCAAAGTTGATGCTGGTCAAACTACGGTTCTAGTGCTATTGGACCTCACGGCCGCATTCGATACCCTGTCTCCCGCCATCTTAACATCTCGGCTTAGGGAGGCAGGTGTTACTGGGTCGGCCCTGAGCCTCCTCAACTCCTTTCTCCTTGATAGGGAACAGAGAGTGATGCTTGGAAACCACCTCTCCCCAGCCAAGTCTTTGCAATGTGGGGTGCCACGGGGGTCGGCATTAAGTCCGACCCTGTTTAACATCTACGTGGCCCCCCTTGCTAGACTTGTAAGATCGCAGGGGATGGAGGTGGTATCATACGCCGATGACACCCAGATTATGGTATCATTCACCCATTCCTCTGTCACAACATCTGCCTTCAGCTTCAGGTCTTGTATGCAACATGTTGCAGACTGGATGGTCATCAACTCCTTGAAGCTGAATGGCGACAAGACTGAGGTGCTGGTCTTTGGGAAGGACCAAGATGTCTGGTCGAGTGAATGGTGGCCTTCCTCTATTGGCACCTGCCCCACTCCCTCTCAATCTGCCAGAAATCTCGGTGTGGTGTTTGACACTTCACTCTCGATGTCCCTCCAGGTAAATCGGACAGTAGCAACCTGTTGGGGCGTGATCAGGATACTCAACAGAATCCGCAGCTATTTGTCTCTTCAAGCGCGTAAGCAGATTGCAGTCGCCCTTGTTGGCTCCAGGTTAGATTACTGCAACTCCCTTTACATGGAGGCCAACAAGGGCCTTATACATCGGCTACAAATCGTGCAGAATGCTGCTGCACGTTTTGTCCTAGACCTTCCTAGGACATCATCTGCCACTACTGCGAGAAGAGACCTTCATTGGCTGCCTATTCAGCACAGAATTTATTTTAAAATCTTGTGCCTGACCTATAGAGCTCTTGAGGATGGATCTAAAGGCGCTATCAGCTCTCTGCTTACCCGCTACCATCCCACAAGGTGCCTCCGCTCTTCGGGACTATTCCAGCTTGTGGTCCCTCGCTTCAGGCTCACCAGATGGGGAGCCAGAGCCTTTTCTGTTGCTGCCCCCCAGCTCTGGAACACCGTGCCTATGGAGATTAAAACTCTATCATCTTTAGATCTATTGAAAAAGGCCTTAAAAACGTGGTGCTTCTCAAGAGCCTACTCAGGTTGAACTGTTGGGTCTTTGTTATGAGCTGGTTTTTGGAATTAGGCGCCTTGACGCCCATTGGGCTAAGTTTTGCGCTCGATAAGACTCCCTTCATTTCATTTCATTTCATTCATAATAGAACTCTTTGTAGCACCAGTATCCAACAGAAAAGGCTCTGACACACCTGATGTAATCACCTCAACATAAGGTCCACTCTGATCTACTGGAACTGAAACAACTCCCTCTCTTTGTCTATGGCTGTCCTAGCAATCATTACCTTCCACATGTTCATCTTCTGTATAGTAGTCATCAGCATAGTACTGAGCTGTCCTAACAGACGCGTTATTCTGCTGATCAAACCTATTCATTGAATTTTGAGGTGGAAATGAGCGCGCGCTCTGGGGGAAATTTTCACGTCCTCTACCTCTAGGCGCTTGTGAAACACCTCGACCTCTTGCACCAGAAGCACCATTCATACGCTGTAACAAAATAGGACAACTATACTTGAAATGACCTTCTTCTTTACAGTATGAACACTGATTAGGGCCTACAGGAACACGCTGTTGGGGATACTCGAACCTTTGCGAGTTTCTCTGAAACTGTTGAGGTTGCTGATAGTTACTCTGCCCACCACTATTTTGGCCACCACGTGGCGGATACGCTTGTTGTAAAAGGACCTTTGTTTTTAACTCTTTCGTTTTCTTGTCTGCTCTATCTTTCTCATCTTTATCTCTATTTTCATAATACTGTGAAGTAGCCAATATCTGTGCTGAAGAGGATACAGCCCACGAACTTTCTGAATCTTTCAATTTCTTACACAACTCAGGAAGCAAATTGTGCACGAACTTGTCAACGAACAACCATTGACCACCTTCTGTACTCATATCTTGACCACTGTGGTCGATAAACGTTTCTTCAAACCTGGTGAAGAAATCAGACACCGTTTCATCTTTCTTCTGCTTACACGCAGACAATTTATCCCAATTCACACGCATCGCAGGCATTAAAGTCTTCATGTAATTAATGATCCTACCAGGGAGTTCTGCTACTAAAGGTTCAGGTTTAGCACCACCAACTTGTCGATCTTTGGCAGCGCTAATATTAGCCCATGAGTCACCTAACTCTTGATCATGATCTGCATGACGAATCTTTCCCCATAAAGGCTGTGGAACAACATTTCCAAACAACATGTCTATATGTGCTAAATTCATAATGCAAGAGCCTGCAGTCTGTGACAATTCCTTGTAATACCCTGCAGGATTTTTACGGGGATCAGGTAATGTAGCTCGCTTCCATGGGACATGTACCCACACACGCTGAAAGTGTGGCGGAATGGCTGGGTTAGCGTTTGGGTCACCTTCTCTCCATTGTGGGGGAACTTCTCTCATGGGATATTGTCTTACCTTCTTTTTGACAGAGGAATCAGACTCAAACAATGACTGAGAAACACCTTCACTCCTGAATGACAACAATGTCGCAACCGCTTTTTCAACTTCAGAACCCACAATTGTGCCTTTCCCAAACTCGTACCGTACACGACATAACTCAGGCGGATTGGGCTCCAAATCATTCTCCTCTAAATCCTCACTCAGGAAAGTACACATTTTATCAAAAACGTATCTCTGTCTCGGTGCTTCCCACTGATGGAAGACATCCATAACAGACTCTAGCCCATATCTCGTCGGTTCCGTAACCCATTTATGTGCCAAATAATTCAACGTTTCCTTCTCCCTAGAATCAGGCAGTTGACTACGCAACTGTGTACGCTCTGAGGTAGGGGTCGTACTTGTTGCCCCAAAGAAGGAATATAGAAGACTAGCGACCGTGCTGGTCACTCTTTGTCGAACAGATGGAGAATTTGATGAAAAGACAAGCGGAAAAGCAGGGGGAGGCAAGGCAGGTGCAGAGGCAGTGTCAGAAGGAATACCAGGAGTGGTAGTTGATATAGTGGTCAAAGTTGTAGGAAGTAAAGGCAGAGCAGATGTCAAAGCCGGTGGCCCTTGAGGAGGCTGCACCGGAAGAGTAGGAACCAACTGAAGAGCAGCTGGTGGCTGTGGAGGAGCAGGAGGCAATACAACCAAAGGTTGCGCAGTTAAAGGCTGCGGAGGTGCCGTAGCATTCTGCGCATAAGGGGGTGGCGAACTCAATAAATGCGACATTAGGGGGTCTTTTTCAAGATATTTTGCTGCATCTTGCTGAAGAGGCGGCAAAAACGGATAACATTTATCGATTATCATTTTACGTTGCCTGTGCAACTGTTCGCTTGTCTGTTCTTCTTCGTTATCTTTAAACTGCATAGCAGCTTGCATTATCGAGATACCCCTTTCTCTCTTATTTTTCTTCTCTAATTTAATTTCTTTCTGTTTGACTTCCTTACGCCATAGGCGGAAAGAGTCAAACCTCGCCGGCCGGGCTTTCTTCTTAAAGAGTCTAACCTCTAGATTATCTAGGATTTCCGTGTCAAAGCTACCATATTGGGGCCATTTTAAAACACCGTCTTTTCTGGTGTATTTGATCCACACTTCATTATATGTGATGGGGCCTACTCCATGTTTCACATACAGTTCATAAGTTGGAGTTCCAATCTGAGGAACCGGACACGAGTCCTCCAATCGGGAATCCCTATTACAACCAAGGCAAAACAAATTTCCAAGTCTGCTAAGACCAGGCATCTTCGCTCACTAGTCTAGCTTCAAACTTCAAAGGATTATCGAATACGATATTCTAGTGAATACACAAGTCCCTCGGCTTTGGTACTTGCAAGTTCCAAATCAAAGATCCCAAGGGGATACCCAAACTAAGAACCAAACTAAGGACTGGGAGACGCTCCACTTATACTTAACTGAAGTATCGATGACGTCACCAGAAGACTTGTCTATCGTTTCGCTCTACCAAGCATCAAGGGTCCAAATCAGGGCGATAGCCAGGGCAGCAGTCCTTCGTAGCCGTCGGGAAGCGGGGAACCTCGCAGCAAAGACTTTCGGACCACGTCGACATGCAGGGGTCGATGAAGTGGCGGCCTTCCTCCAGAATTTTCACACGAAGATCCTCACGAACCTCTGGCTTGGACCGGTACCGCTGGTATCGCCCCACGTTGGGCGCCAACTGAGGTACTGGGTTTTTCAGAACCGGTACCGAACCGGTAACCCAGTGGTGTCAGGGTACACCCTAAGACCTCGGGTACTTTCCTGATTCAGACACAGAAACTCAGAGTCTTCTAGGTGAAGTCAAAGATCGAATATATTGGCTGCAACCAAGTAACAGGTATCCTAGAAGTACAACACGGTGTATATTCTCAGGAGACTGCTCAATCTTACAAAGCCAGTCTTCTCTTTTTATACAAAATATTATGCTTCAGGCAAACATTCTTAGGTTTACAGTTGACCATTCACATATTTTCACTACAAAGAAAAAGCAGAGTCATGATGACAAGTCCGCATTTCAGTTCGTCCAGCCCACAACAAATTACCCGGCAAGGCCCAACATTTTCATCAGATATCAGTGGACCCCCAATAAAAATGGGCACCTCCTCCTCGTAAAACAAGTCATAAAGTAGGAAACAGGGACAGGTGTGTGCAAGATTAGGCGTGGTATGTGTGTGATGAAAGGTTTATGGCATGTTGTGCCTTGATGCTATCTCGTTCGGCCACTGGGAGAGGAACTGACCGAACAGGTTTGGCTTTGGGCAGTGGAGTCAGCTTGCCCAGGTCAAAGAAAAGTCAAAGAAGGTGTACGTGTCCTTCAGGAACAGTGTTTGGCCTTAGTTCATTGGCCTATGTGAGGGCAACTCACAAAATGGCTGCCGTACACAAAATGGAACCCAAGGGTTCAAGACGAAAACTACGATTTCAAGGTGTAATCCTCACTTGAATATGACGGAAATGCTTGTACATAGTGTGCTAGCCATTCTCGGTCTTTTGATACCAAAATCGTCATACTACGACAACGTTTATTACACGAGTCCAGAATCTTAAGTACTACAGCTGGGCATTTCACCACTGCAATTTCCCAATTTCCAGAGTTTCAATCAATCAATAGCTATTCATAGAGCGCACAGCTACCTCATCAGAGTTGACCCGATGCAAACAGTAGACTAACCAAAGGACCGACAGGGAGACCATACCTGAGTAAAGAGCCAGGCTTTTAAAACTTTCTTGAACTCCATTTCTGTCTCAATCAGGCACACATGGACCGCAGAGTATTCCAGAGTTTCACTATTCTTACACAGAAAAACCTGCTACCTTGCCGATTTCAGAATATCGTGGGACGCGTAGGAGCCGCAGGTGCTTAGATCTCAAGGCCCGTTCCTGTTGATAAAGATTAAGCCTTTGCCTGAGATAGCAAGGGCCTAAGCCCCTAGTGGCTCTAAAGGCCAGAGTCAGCGTCTTAAACTCTATCCTCCTGGCCACTGGTAACCAGTGCAACTGTCTCAAGTGAGGAGAGATATGGTGCCAGAAAAGTACCTGCTGAATTAACCTTGCTGCCGCATTCTGAATTATTTGTAATCTGCGAATCAGGTAGGCAGGTAGCCTCAAATAACGGCTGTTAGCATAGTCCAACTGCTTCCAACAGTTTCATGACATAGGGGCTCATTAGGATCGCGGATTTCCCGCATCCTCCGCCGGCCCGGAGGATGCGGGAAATCCGCCGCGGATGCTTTAAAGACCCACCGCCAAATTAGGATGGCTGGTGGGTCTTTGAATCTGTCCGCCGCTTTTCCACCACGGTCGCCTTGCGACCGCGGGGGAAAAGCATTAACATGGCTTGCGGTGTCTATCAGACACCTCCAGCCATATTATGATGGAGTAAAAAGTATGCTTTTCCAAGGCGGCTTTTCCACAGTGGAAAAGCATACAGACCTTCACTTCGGGGGCCCGTTGCGGGCCCCCTGGGTGAAGGGGGGGTGGGGGGGGGAGGGTGCACATGGGGGTACCTATGGTACCCCCCTGCATTTGCGTGAACAAAGCGGCAGGCACCGCGCGGTGCCTGCCGCTTTGTGCACGCAAATGCCATGCATGTATTTTTAACATTGTGGCGGGTGCAGCTTGAAGCTGCACCCGCCGCAATGATAAAAATAGAGGATGTGACCGCCAGGCTGGCGGTCACATCCTAATCTGTATGGAGGGACCGCCGCTGCGGACGGTCCCTCCTACTCTATGGTGGCGGACGGACTCAGGTCCGTCCGCCATCATAATCGGCCCCTAAATTCCAATTCCTAATTGGAGACCCAATATATGTAATTAATCCTCTTTGTGAACACAGCTGTTCGAAATCATGAATAACACCAAAGTATACTGACTACAGAGAAAATGGTAACTTTCAGTTGCTCTGAGACACAGCAAGCTCTAGTAAAAGCGACCAATTCAGCCACTTAGGCTGAGGTTTCATCACATAGCCAGGAGGCTTCCACTACACCTTCTATGGTGCAGACAGCATAAGTAGATTTCCCTCATCACCTCTTAAGCAGGAACCATCTACAATCAACATGTACTCAGGCCCTACAAGGGGTTCATCCTTGATATCACATCTTGGCTTGGTGCACAATTCAGTCACAACGAGACAGTTGTGCTCAACACCTCTCCCCATCCATCTCATTTTCAGGCAATGCAACCTCTTTAAGATGATAGTGTGAGCCACCAGGATGATCTGTAACCTCTGTAATAGGTGATGGTAGTGCAAGAATAGAGACAGGCTCTTTGTTCCTTGGGTTCAAAATAATACTCAACTTAGCTTGATCACGCCAACCTAAGATATTTACACCTTTAAGTGCAATATAAAGTTTGATATTGGCTGAATTACATTTGAAAATAATAGGAACTTCTTTGAATCCCATAAAGTCAATTTTGGAACCATCAAAATTATAAGCAGTAATATCAGGTTCACCCAACAAATCAAAATCAACAAGTTCTCCTAATGATTCTAAACAATAATTACGTGTGATTATAGTCCAAGGGGACCCTGAATCTGCCATTGGTTCCAATTCCTTCCCCAAGATGTCAACAAGACACTTGGGAGAAGAAATTTGTATCAGTTTCAGACAAATCAAACACATTTTGAATTGAAACCACAATGCCAGACTCAAGACTACTCTGAATACCATCATAAGAAGATATATCTTGGGAAATATACGCAATGTTTCCTCTATTATAGTTAGTAGATGTAGAAGGAGATTTCTTGGATTGATACATAGACCTAGAAACATTTTTACACATTTTAGGAAAATGTCCTGCACGTCCACATTTATTACATTCCTTACCAATGGCAGGGCAATGTGGAAACGAAGCTGTGTGATCAGGATTCCCACACCTATAACAATAGAATTGTTTGGATTTACTTTCACCTCTGTTATTAGAATAATCCTTAGATTTAACAGGGTTGACAACAATGACTTCATTAGGAGCACTTGCTTTAGTTTCTTTACTGAGAGATTTGATCCATTTATCAGATTGTTCCAATGCTTTAGCAGTACTAATAGCTGTTCCTAAACTAGGATCACCAAGTATCCAAAGTTGTGCCTGGACTTTCTTGCTCTTTACATGCACGATAATCTGATCTCTGATCATTTCATCAGTCATTAAACCAAAATTACAATGTAAAGACAATGCACGAAGAGCAGTAAGGAATTCATCAAAACTTTCAGAATCATCTTGAACTCTGGTATAAAATTTGAATCTATTAAGTGCTACACTAGTCGTAGGTTTGAATCTACCTTCAATACGTAAAATTGCCTCATCATATACATTGTAATCACCACTGGATCTTACTGAAGGAAGAGTTCTGTAAACCAATTGTCCTTCTGAACCTAAACAATGGAGAAAAATGTTTTTTTTCCTCTCTGCTGACATAAGGTCTCCATCCATAGCTTTGAGATAAGTAAAAAATTCTTCCTTCCATCTTGTCCATGGTATAGGTGGTTCACCTTTCAATTGTAAAAATTTAGAAGGTGGATCAAATTGCATTGTCACTACACAGGTAAAATACTAAAATCAAAAAAAAATATATATATATGTAATATACAATGGTAGGCAAGTTCCTTAAGATAGACATAAATGGAATTGAAAATAATATAAGTGTGTCTATCACTGAAGCAATAGGTTGATACTACAAAGTTGTACTAGTAACATAGAAATAGCATATAACATTTATAATAATACTATGCTTGGAATTCAAAAACTATATGAGTACCTCTACTCTTGTAAAATACAGTAAGATCCTCTGTATTTTGAATGAAAAACCTTGTGGTAGTAAAGAAACTTAAATGCACAATGATAATAGTACATGTATCTAGGAATAAAATAAATTCCAAAAATTAACGATGAAATAAGTGCCAAAATATCGTTGTTTTGAATATTATGCCATCAGTCGAGAAGCGATGTATTCAAATCCAGTAGAAATGTACCTGAATCCAATATAAATGCATTTTTGACAGCTTCGATGTGATCGGTAAATGGAAAAAAAAATTGTTGAATTGATTTCCTTCAAAATGGCCGCCGCCGGCGTGATGACGCAGGGCGTGACCGATGGAAGAAGAGGAAAGCAGAAGAAGCGTCAGGGGCTGTTGCCAAGGAAACCGCTGTGACGAAGTCCGAAAGACTTCACAGCCGGTATCTAAGCAACGAGCCTGACGTCAGTTGGCTCCTCACAGATGACAAAAACAAATAAAAATCAAATAAATCTGGATGAAAACAGCTAAAACCACTGAGTCTTCAGGAAATGCCAGCGGATCCACGGAGACATCAGGAAATGCTAGCGGAGATCCTCCGACATCCGTTTCACTCCTCCAACATCCAGCTAAAACTGAAAACATCGGCAAAATGGCACAACATCGAACGGGTGCATAGAAAGTTCAGAGAAATCAGGAATTAGTCATAAGGTTGTCACCCACATAAAAGCGGAAATGAGCAGCAGAGAATACGCAGCAGGTTCACACGAAAACCTCACAGCACCTGTGCCTCCAGGTAAACATAGCAAGTGAAGTCCTCGGTCCTCGTCGCCAAATGTAAAATTCAAGATCCAAAATCAGGTAAAATAAAGGATTTATTTGAAGTATTCTGTAAGTGAGCACAGTACGTCCAATAGGAATAGTAAACCAAACACAACTGCCTAGCCTGGAACATGGAATCACGGTTGTACAACGCAGGTACAGCATTCCATGTTCCAGTCAGGACAGTACAAGTATTAAATAATAACAATAAGGATAAATGCAACACATCACTCATGACATGGTCATTGACATAACTGATGACATCTCAAATTACATCACTATTGACATCATCCGGTGACTGTGATTGTTTTTAAAAAGTTTATGAGTGTTAAATGTATATACCAAGGTTTATTGGTGAATCAGTGGTTGTGTGACTGACTGTATAAGTTAGTGACTACCTGCCTCAGTGAATGTATGGGTGAGTGAATTGTTGTGTGAATTTCTGTATCAGTCTATCAGTTGGTTTCTAAGTGGTTGCATGGGTGTGTGAGTGGGTGCGTGAGTGGCTGTATGGGTGACTAATTGGTTGTCTAAGTACCTGTATGGTTGTCTGTGTGGGTGGGTGAGAGGGTGTGTGACTGCCTGTATGGATGAAGGAGTGGGTGAGTCAGTGGTTGTATGGGTTAGTGAGTGTGTGTGAGAGGGGCTGTATAGCTGAGTGTGTGTATAGCTGTCTGAGTGAGTAAGTGGATGTGTGAATGGTATATGTGTGAGTAACTGGGTATGTGAAAGGCATGTGATGGAGTATATGAATGACTATGGGTGAGTGAGAGAATGTGAGAGTGGCTGTATGGTTGAGTGTGTGCTTGCATCTTCAGTGATGTCATCAGTGACCAGTGTATGAGTGAAATATGAGCCCAACTATAATGTCCCTGTAACGTTTGTTTTTTTCAGTGAATTCCTAAGGTTTTTTAAATGCTAATTCCTACTTATAACATCCCTGTAACCTTAGTTTTTTTTTAAAGAATTTCTATATTTTTTTTAAGTAGTGGCCGAGTTTGCAGAGCAGTGGAGAAAGGTGGCGTAGCCTCTGACAACCTCTCAGCAATCCAACTGTGTGGGTCTTACTGGAGGTACCAGGAGGGCTTCTTGGCCCCCAAAGGTCCCTCAGACGCAAAGTGGACTTCGTGGCCCAAGCAGTGGAGCGCCGGCAAGCGTGTTTGCATATTGGTGGAGAGAGGGGGCATGGCATCGGAAGACCTCTCAGTAATCCTGCTCTGTTGGACTTACTTGAGGTAACAGGAGGGGTAGATGTCCCCCAATGATGTCCTTGTATGCCAACTACCTCTCCAGTAAGTCCAACACAGCAGGATTGCTGAGAGGTTGTTGAAGGCCATGCACCATTTCTCCACCCCTCTGCAAATGCACCTCCATAGCTTAGTACTAGTACGTGTATGAAGTCCCCTTGGCTATTGAGGATCCTTGGGGGCCAACTCCTCCTCCTGATTCCTCCAGTAAGTCCCACATAGTGGGTTTGCTGAGAGGTTTTTAGTGGCCATGACCTCTTTCTCCACCTCTGCAAACGCATCTCCTGGTGCACTACTAGTTGGAGAAGGAAGTCCCCTTGGCTCTTGAGGGTCCTTGGGGGCCAACTACCCCTCCTGTTACCTCCAGTAAGACCCACACAGCACACGCCCCCTTTCTCCACCACTCTGCGAATGCGCTGCCTGATGCACTACTGGTTTGGGGAAGAAGTCCACTTTAATCCTGAGGCCCTCACCTGACCCCTTCATTTGAATTTGAAAATTGAATTTAAAAGCATTTATTGAGCGCACTTATACCCAGCGGTTTCATGGCGCTGTAGGAGCTACTACTAGCAACAGCAGCAGGAGGGGCAGGTTTAGGCAACAAAAGCTCTAGAGAAAAGGAAGGTTTTTAGATTCTTCCGGAACTCCAAGTAGGAGGTTGCGGATCTAAGTGTCATGGGGAGGGAGTTCCAGAAGACAGGTGCAAGGACTGCAAATTTCGCCCCACCTGCTTTCTTTTTCTTAAAGCGAGGTGTGACCAGGAGTGCCATGTGGGTAGAGCGGAGTTCTCTGCCCGGCAGGTAGGGTTTGATGGCTGAGCATATAAACTCGGGGGCAGTGCCCATCCTGGCCTGAAAGGTGAGGCAGCCCAATTTGAATAAAGCCCGCTCCTGCACAGGTAGCCAGTGCAATGATTTCAGCAGTGGGGTTGCTCGATGGAATTTGGACAACCCGTGGATCAGGCGGGCGGCCTGATTTTGCACTAGCTGCAATCGGTGTATGGCGTAGGCCGGTGCGCCGTTATAGATTATGTTCCCATAATCAAGGCGCGAGAGCACCATTGCCATCACAATTATTTTCAGTGCCGGGAGGGAAAAGAAGCGGGATATTTTCCTGATTATCCGGAGGGAAAAAAAACATGAGGAAACCACCGAACTGACCTGGGGATTTACAGATAGTTGGGGATTAAGAAAGATCCCAAGGGTTTTAACTTTAGGAATCGGGATGGGAGGAGCACCAAGTGAAAGGGGCCAAAACAAGGGGGACCAGGGACTGCAACCACCTCCTGTCAAGACTAGCTCTGTCTTGTCAGGGTTGAGTTTAAGGTGGTTGCAGTTCATCCATTCTTGGATGAATAACATAACGGTTTGAAAATTCTGAACAGAGGAGGGGGAGTGAGAGAGGTTAAAGATAAGCTGGAGGTCATCGGCGTAATTAAACACCGTGACCTCGAGCTGCTGCAATGAAAAAATAAGGGGATGAATGTATAAATTAAACAAAAGAGGGGATAAGGATGAGCCCTGAGGGACACCACACTCCACCTTTCGTGAGGAGGCAGTAAAACCAGCGAGATGAACGGCCTGTGCCCTGTCACACAAGAAAGAATTGAGCCAAGAGAGGGCAGAGCCCTCTATGCCCGCCGCCCTGACACGAGTGAGAAGAATGGAATGATCCACCGTGTCAAAAGCGGCGGACAGGTCCAAGAGAACAAGGGCTTGCGGAAGGTTGATGTCAATACCCTCACGGAATCCATCCATCACTGAGATCACTACCTTCTCTGTGGAGTGTAGAGGTCGGAAGCCCGCCTGGCAAGGCGAGAGGCAATGATTTGCCTCCACATAAGTGCTCAGAGTACTCGTAACGTGGGTTTCTAAGACCTTTCCCAAATAGGGCAAGAGGGAGATGGGACGGTAATTAGCTGGGGACAAGGGATCAGCGCCAGTTTTTTTTAAGATCGGAATGATGACTGCTGATTTGTGAGAGGGGGGAACAACGATTTTGGAAAAGGTGATGGACAGAGTTTCTGAATGATGCAGAATACTCTTACCAAGTCAATAGATCATGGTTTTAATCCATCACTGTTTTTTAGCTCACTGCACCATCCCAGCTCAGAACCTGGCTATATGCAAATGAGTCTGTTCCTGTCCCAGTGCATGATGGGAACAGGGCAAACCAAACTACCAAGCCAATTCTTATACTGGGAAGGAAACAAGCTTCCGGGGACCGGTTTCTGGCATCACAGCCTTCTTCGGCCCGGCTTGCTTGAATCCTGATGGTGCAATGAGCAAGGGACTCACGTCTGAGTATACCCTCCCACACATAGTGTGGATAAAATCGATTTTGGAAAAGGTGATGGACAGAGTTTCTGAATGATGCAGAATACTCTTACCAAGTCAATAGATCATGGTTTTAATCCATCACTGTTTTTTAGCTCACTGCACCATCCCAGCTCAGAACCTGGCGATATGCAAATTAGTCTGTTCCTGTCCCAGTGCATGATGGGAACAGGGCAAACCAAACTACCAAGCCAATTCTTATACTGGGAAGGAAACAAGCTTCCGGGGACCGGTTTCTGGCATCACAGCCTTCTTCAGCCCGGCTTGCTAGAATCCTGATGGTGCAATGAGCAAGGGACTCACGTCTGAGTATACCCTCCCACACATAGTGTGGATAAAATCGATTTTGGAAAAGGTGATGGACAGAGTTTCTGAATGATGCAGAATACTCTTACCAAGTCAATAGATCATGGTTTTAATCCATCACTGTTTTTTAGCTCACTGCACCATCCCAGCTCAGAACCTGGCTATATGCAAATTAGTCTGTTCCTGTCCCAGTGCATGATGGGAACAGGGCAAACCAAACTACCAAGCCAATTCTTATACTGGGAAGGAAACAAGCTTCCGGGGACCGGTTTCTGGCATCACAGCCTTCTTCGGCCCGGCTTGCTTGAATCCTGATGGTGCAATGAGCAAGGGACTCACGTCTGAGTATACCCTCCCACACATAGTGTGGATAAAATCGATTTTGGAAAAGGTGATGGACAGAGTTTATGAATGATGCAGAATACTCTTACCAAGTCAATAGATCATGGTTTTAATCCATCACTGTTTTTTAGCTCACTGCACCATCCCAGCTCAGAACCTGGCTATATGCAAATGAGTCTGTTCCTGTCCCAGTGCATGATGGGAACAGGGCAAACCAAACTACCAAGCCAATTCTTATACTGGGAAGGAAACAAGCTTCCGGGGACCGGTTTCTGGCATCACAGCCTTCTTCGGCCCGGCTTGCTTGAATCCTGATGGTGCAATGAGCAAGGGACTCACGTCTGAGTATACCCTCCCACACATAGTGTGGATAAAATCGATTTTGGAAAAGGTGATGGACAGAGTTTCTGAATGATGCAGAATACTCTTACCAAGTCAATAGATCATGGTTTTAATCCATCACTGTTTTTTAGCTCACTGCACCATCCCAGCTCAGAACCTGGCTATATGCAAATTAGTCTGTTCCTGTCCCAGTGCATGATGGGAACAGGGCAAACCAAACTACCAAGCCAATTCTTATACTGGGAAGGAAACAAGCTTCCGGGGACCGGTTTCTGGCATCACAGCCTTCTTCGGCCCGGCTTGCTAGAATCCTGATGGTGCAATGAGCAAGGGACTCACGTCTGAGTATACCCTCCCACACATAGTGTGGATAAAATCGATTTTGGAAAAGGTGATGGACAGAGTTTCTGAATGATGCAGAATACTCTTACCAAGTCAATAGATCATGGTTTTAATCCATCACTGTTTTTTAGCTCACTGCACCATCCCAGCTCAGAACCTGGCTATATGCAAATTAGTCTGTTCCTGTCCCAGTGCATGATGGGAACAGGGCAAACCAAACTACCAAGCCAATTCTTATACTGGGAAGGAAACAAGCTTCCGGGGACCGGTTTCTGGCATCACAGCCTTCTTCGGCCCGGCTTGCTTGAATCCTGATGGTGCAATGAGCAAGGGACTCACGTCTGAGTATACCCTCCCACACATAGTGTGGATAAAATCGATTTTGGAAAAGGTGATGGACAGAGTTTCTGAATGATGCAGAATACTCTTACCAAGTCAATAGATCATGGTTTTAATCCATCACTGTTTTTTAGCTCACTGCACCATCCCAGCTCAGAACCTGGCTATATGCAAATTAGTCTGTTCCTGTCCCAGTGCATGATGGGAACAGGGCAAACCAAACTACCAAGCCAATTCTTATACTGGGAAGGAAACAAGCTTCCGGGGACCGGTTTCTGGCATCACAGCCTTCTTCGGCCCGGCTTGCTTGAATCCTGATGGTGCAATGAGCAAGGGACTCACGTCTGAGTATACCCTCCCACACATAGTGTGGATAAAATCGATTTTGGAAAAGGTGATGGACAGAGTTTCTGAATGATGCAGAATACTCTTACCAAGTCAATAGATCATGGTTTTAATCCATCACTGTTTTTTAGCTCACTGCACCATCCCAGCTCAGAACCTGGCTATATGCAAATTAGTCTGTTCCTGTCCCAGTGCATGATGGGAACAGGGCAAACCAAACTACCAAGCCAATTCTTATACTGGGAAGGAAACAAGCTTCCGGGGACCGGTTTCTGGCATCACAGCCTTCTTCGGCCCGGCTTGCTTGAATCCTGATGGTGCAATGAGCAAGGGACTCACGTCTGAGTATACCCTCCCACACATAGTGTGGATAAAATCGATTTTGGAAAAGGTGATGGACAGAGTTTCTGAATGATGCAGAATACTCTTACCAAGTCAATAGATCATGGTTTTAATCCATCACTGTTTTTTAGCTCACTGCACCATCCCAGCTCAGAACCTGGCTATATGCAAATTAGTCTGTTCCTGTCCCAGTGCATGATGGGAACAGGGCAAACCAAACTACCAAGCCAATTCTTATACTGGGAAGGAAACAAGCTTCCGGGGACCGGTTTCTGGCATCACAGCCTTCTTCGGCCCGGCTTGCTTGAATCCTGATGGTGCAATGAGCAAGGGACTCACGTCTGAGTATACCCTCCCACACATAGTGTGGATAAAATCGATTTTGGAAAAGGTGATGGACAGAGTTTCTGAATGATGCAGAATACTCTTACCAAGTCAATAGATCATGGTTTTAATCCATCACTGTTTTTTAGCTCACTGCACCATCCCAGCTCAGAACCTGGCTATATGCAAATTAGTCTGTTCCTGTCCCAGTGCATGATGGGAACAGGGCAAACCAAACTACCAAGCCAATTCTTATACTGGGAAGGAAACAAGCTTCCGGGGACCGGTTTCTGGCATCACAGCCTTCTTCGGCCCGGCTTGCTTGAATCCTGATGGTGCAATGAGCAAGGGACTCACGTCTGAGTATACCCTCCCACACATAGTGTGGATAAAATCGATTTTGGAAAAGGTGATGGACAGAGTTTCTGAATGATGCAGAATACTCTTACCAAGTCAATAGATCATGGTTTTAATCCATCACTGTTTTTTAGCTCACTGCACCATCCCAGCTCAGAACCTGGCTATATGCAAATTAGTCTGTTCCTGTCCCAGTGCATGATGGGAACAGGGCAAACCAAACTACCAAGCCAATTCTTATACTGGGAAGGAAACAAGCTTCCGGGGACCGGTTTCTGGCATCACAGCCTTCTTCGGCCCGGCTTGCTTGAATCCTGATGGTGCAATGAGCAAGGGACTCACGTCTGAGTATACCCTCCCACACATAGTGTGGATAAAATCGATTTTGGAAAAGGTGATGGACAGAGTTTCTGAATGATGCAGAATACTCTTACCAAGTCAATAGATCATGGTTTTAATCCATCACTGTTTTTTAGCTCACTGCACCATCCCAGCTCAGAACCTGGCTATATGCAAATTAGTCTGTTCCTGTCCCAGTGCATGATGGGAACAGGGCAAACCAAACTACCAAGCCAATTCTTATACTGGGAAGGAAACAAGCTTCCGGGGACCGGTTTCTGGCATCACAGCCTTCTTCGGCCCGGCTTGCTTGAATCCTGATGGTGCAATGAGCAAGGGACTCACGTCTGAGTATACCCTCCCACACATAGTGTGGATAAAATCGATTTTGGAAAAGGTGATGGACAGAGTTTCTGAATGATGCAGAATACTCTTACCAAGTCAATAGATCATGGTTTTAATCCATCACTGTTTTTTAGCTCACTGCACCATCCCAGCTCAGAACCTGGCTATATGCAAATTAGTCTGTTCCTGTCCCAGTGCATGATGGGAACAGGGCAAACCAAACTACCAAGCCAATTCTTATACTGGGAAGGAAACAAGCTTCCGGGGACCGGTTTCTGGCATCACAGCCTTCTTCGGCCCGGCTTGCTTGAATCCTGATGGTGCAATGAGCAAGGGACTCACGTCTGAGTATACCCTCCCACACATAGTGTGGATAAAATCGATTTTGGAAAAGGTGATGGACAGAGTTTCTGAATGATGCAGAATACTCTTACCAAGTCAATAGATCATGGTTTTAATCCATCACTGTTTTTTAGCTCACTGCACCATCCCAGCTCAGAACCTGGCTATATGCAAATTAGTCTGTTCCTGTCCCAGTGCATGATGGGAACAGGGCAAACCAAACTACCAAGCCAATTCTTATACTGGGAAGGAAACAAGCTTCCGGGGACCGGTTTCTGGCATCACAGCCTTCTTCGGCCCGGCTTGCTTGAATCCTGATGGTGCAATGAGCAAGGGACTCACGTCTGAGTATACCCTCCCACACATAGTGTGGATAAAATCGATTTTGGAAAAGGTGATGGACAGAGTTTCTGAATGATGCAGAATACTCTTACCAAGTCAATAGATCATGGTTTTAATCCATCACTGTTTTTTAGCTCACTGCACCATCCCAGCTCAGAACCTGGCTATATGCAAATTAGTCTGTTCCTGTCCCAGTGCATGATGGGAACAGGGCAAACCAAACTACCAAGCCAATTCTTATACTGGGAAGGAAACAAGCTTCCGGGGACCGGTTTCTGGCATCACAGCCTTCTTCGGCCCGGCTTGCTTGAATCCTGATGGTGCAATGAGCAAGGGACTCATGTCTGAGTATACCCTCCCACACATAGTGTGGATAAAATCGATTTTGGAAAAGGTGATGGACAGAGTTTCTGAATGATGCAGAATACTCTTACCAAGTCAATAGATCATGGTTTTAATCCATCACTGTTTTTTAGCTCACTGCACCATCCCAGCTCAGAACCTGGCTATATGCAAATTAGTCTGTTCCTGTCCCAGTGCATGATGGGAACAGGGCAAACCAAACTACCAAGCCAATTCTTATACTGGGAAGGAAACAAGCTTCCGGGGACCGGTTTCTGGCATCACAGCCTTCTTCGGCCCGGCTTGCTTGAATCCTGATGGTGCAATGAGCAAGGGACTCACGTCTGAGTATACCCTCCCACACATAGTGTGGATAAAATCGATTTTGGAAAAGGTGATGGACAGAGTTTCTGAATGATGCAAAATACTCTTACCAAGTCAATAGATCATGGTTTTAATCCATCACTGTTTTTTAGCTCACTGCACCATCCCAGCTCAGAACCTGGCTATATGCAAATTAGTCTGTTCCTGTCCCAGTGCATGATGGGAACAGGGCAAACCAAACTACCAAGCCAATTCTTATACTGGGAAGGAAACAAGCTTCCGGGGACCGGTTTCTGGCATCACAGCCTTCTTCGGCCCGGCTTGCTTGAATCCTGATGGTGCAATGAGCAAGGGACTCACGTCTGAGTATACCCTCCCACACATAGTGTGGATAAAATCGATTTTGGAAAAGGTGATGGACAGAGTTTCTGAATGATGCAGAATACTCTTACCAAGTCAATAGATCATGGTTTTAATCCATCACTGTTTTTTAGCTCACTGCACCATCCCAGCTCAGAACCTGGCTATATGCAAATTAGTCTGTTCCTGTCCCAGTGCATGATGGGAACAGGGCAAACCAAACTACCAAGCCAATTCTTATACTGGGAAGGAAACAAGCTTCCGGGGACCGGTTTCTGGCATCACAGCCTTCTTCGGCCCGGCTTGCTTGAATCCTGATGGTGCAATGAGCAAGGGACTCACGTCTGAGTATACCCTCCCACACATAGTGTGGATAAAATCGATTTTGGAAAAGGTGATGGACAGAGTTTCTGAATGATGCAGAATACTCTTACCAAGTCAATAGATCATGGTTTTAATCCATCACTGTTTTTTAGCTCACTGCACCATCCCAGCTCAGAACCTGGCTATATGCAAATTAGTCTGTTCCTGTCCCAGTGCATGATGGGAACAGGGCAAACCAAACTACCAAGCCAATTCTTATACTGGGAAGGAAACAAGCTTCCGGGGACCGGTTTCTGGCATCACAGCCTTCTTCGGCCCGGCTTGCTTGAATCCTGATGGTGCAATGAGCAAGGGACTCACGTCTGAGTATACCCTCCCACACATAGTGTGGATAAAATCGATTTTGGAAAAGGTGATGGACAGAGTTTCTGAATGATGCAGAATACTCTTACCAAGTCAATAGATCATGGTTTTAATCCATCACTGTTTTTTAGCTCACTGCACCATCCCAGCTCAGAACCTGGCTATATGCAAATTAGTCTGTTCCTGTCCCAGTGCATGATGGGAACAGGGCAAACCAAACTACCAAGCCAATTCTTATACTGGGAAGGAAACAAGCTTCCGGGGACCGGTTTCTGGCATCACAGCCTTCTTCGGCCCGGCTTGCTTGAATCCTGATGGTGCAATGAGCAAGGGACTCACGTCTGAGTATACCCTCCCACACATAGTGTGGATAAAATCGATTTTGGAAAAGGTGATGGACAGAGTTTCTGAATGATGCAGAATACTCTTACCAAGTCAATAGATCATGGTTTTAATCCATCACTGTTTTTTAGCTCACTGCACCATCCCAGCTCAGAACCTGGCTATATGCAAATTAGTCTGTTCCTGTCCCAGTGCATGATGGGAACAGGGCAAACCAAACTACCAAGCCAATTCTTATACTGGGAAGGAAACAAGCTTCCGGGGACCGGTTTCTGGCATCACAGCCTTCTTCGGCCCGGCTTGCTTGAATCCTGATGGTGCAATGAGCAAGGGACTCACGTCTGAGTATACCCTCCCACACATAGTGTGGATAAAATCGATTTTGGAAAAGGTGATGGACAGAGTTTCTGAATGATGCAGAATACTCTTACCAAGTCAATAGATCATGGTTTTAATCCATCACTGTTTTTTAGCTCACTGCACCATCCCAGCTCAGAACCTGTCTATATGCAAATTAGTCTGTTCCTGTCCCAGTGCATGATGGGAACAGGGCAAACCAAACTACCAAGCCAATTCTTATACTGGGAAGGAAACAAGCTTCCGGGGACCGGTTTCTGGCATCACAGCCTTCTTCGGCCCGGCTTGCTTGAATCCTGATGGTGCAATGAGCAAGGGACTCACGTCTGAGTATACCCTCCCACACATAGTGTGGATAAAATCGATTTTGGAAAAGGTGATGGACAGAGTTTCTGAATGATGCAGAATACTCTTACCAAGTCAATAGATCATGGTTTTAATCCATCACTGTTTTTTAGCTCACTGCACCATCCCAGCTCAGAACCTGGCTATATGCAAATTAGTCTGTTCCTGTCCCAGTGCATGATGGGAACAGGGCAAACCAAACTACCAAGCCAATTCTTATACTGGGAAGGAAACAAGCTTCCGGGGACCGGTTTCTGGCATCACAGCCTTCTTCGGCCCGGCTTGCTTGAATCCTGATGGTGCAATGAGCAAGGGACTCACGTCTGAGTATACCCTCCCACACATAGTGTGGATAAAATCGATTTTGGAAAAGGTGATGGACAGAGTTTCTGAATGATGCAGAATACTCTTACCAAGTCAATAGATCATGGTTTTAATCCATCACTGAGGGGGGAACAACACCATTGCTTAGTGAGTCATTGAGGAACGTGAGTGGAGGGGTAGGACAGGCCGAGAAGATCTCTCTTAGAACATGGGCGGGACCAAAGTCCAAGGGGGAGCCCGATTTCACCCGCCGAAGCAGAGGAAGGAGTGAGTCCTTGGTCAGTGGAGGAATTCAGTGTGCAAAAAAATTCATTCAGTGTGCAAACAAATTTTACAGCCCTGGGACCGTTTGCCCGACAAACAAAATGGTGGTCACAACCTTTCTGTGAAGATGAAGCCAGACAATCAGAAGTTCACCAGTGCGCATTAATCCGCTGATTACCTGCCAATGGGTCCATGAGTAATCCGTGTCCTCAGATATACTAATTTGCTTTACAGTTAATATCTCCAAAACTACTGAATGGATTTACACCAAATCACAAAAAGCACGACCTGCGTACCAACATCTAACTTCCTGCAAAATTTGGTGAAATTTCGGCAAGCAATTTGGGCTGTAGGCTTGTTCAGAGGTCCTATATGAATTAACATGGGAAAAATGCTTTTTGGCACCCCCCTTTTTTCTTGTCCCCTGCTTGACAGATCACCCAGAAAATTTCCAGACAACGCCTGAAGTACCGGGCAAATTGTTCTCAAAAACTTTATGGAGATTTATCGAACTGCACCAAAAATATAGGCACCTGAAATGGCCTATTTGATAGAAACTCTGTCCGAACGGTAACTACCTACTGGCGACCACCAGTAGGTTTTACATATTTATACACACATACCTGCAAAATAATTACATTTACATTGTGAAGGCATGCATGGTAAAGGCATGTGCATGGTAATGGATGTGTGGTAAAGGTATTGTGTGGTAATGACCGCATTGTTCAGGTTGTTTCCTGATGCTCAGCTTCCTATGCTCTGCAGAGCTGTTGGGCTTGAGGAACCTGCATCATTAGGGCTTACAACATTTTGGGATTTGGAGGTGTCTGCATCTGTACATTTTGCCTCTGTTTTGGATTAAAACCTAGCATCTGACCATCACAGGACATTCTATGTGGATTTAACCTACACACGCTCTTCCACTGGCCCAGTTTATTGCAATAATGACATAGATTTGGCTGCTTCAACTTCACCACGTCTATTCTAGTATTTGTATCAATCGGAACACCACGATCGCTACCTTGTGGAAGACCATTCCCATTATGCATCATCTGTCCTCCGCCTTGAAATCCAGCTCCCTGCGTTTCACCAGCAACACTGTTTCCCATATACAGATCAATATGAAATCCATTTTGTGCCAGCTTTCCCTGGGCTAACACAAATTACTCCTTAAGATTTTTCAGTTTCATCTTTAGCTCATCACTACAATACTTTGCATTTCGAAGCATCTTACGTAAGGATTTGTCCTGCCAAAAAATGATATTCTGCGGGATGTGCAAACAGATTTCAGGAAATAAACCAAGAACAAACTTGCTCATAATACCCCTTTCAGAGTTTTCAACACTGCAATGCTTTCAAAACAATTGCATAAGATGCTCATAATAGGCATGACTCTTTAGTTTCCTGTGTGGTTCTTATAATCTTCAACAATCTGCTTCTCCTGTCCCTGTGGAAGTTCCTTCTATTCAGGGACATGCTACTAGTTCCAGGAATCCAGCAGCACCCTGGACAGTTGGTGTCTTGAGCACTAAAGATAGTTCTGAGTCAATAGCACCTACTAGTGTGTTTGGGGTCCATACAACTATTTGTGAACCAGAGCTGTCATAGTTGGAGCAGGCCCAATAGAGATGGTCACAGTCGGGGATGTTGTGACCGGGGTAGTCACTGCTGAAGTTGTCATAACTGGGGCTGTTGCAATCAGGACTGTCACAACTGAGGCCGTCAGGGTTGGTTCTCCTCTTTGGGGTTCAGCTGGACTAACAGTTGTGGTTGCATTATTATCATTATCTTGGGGACTTCCAGCAGAAGGTTGGACTATATTATATGGAGGTGGCCAGGAGGACAACAAGTCTTCCATGAACTCATCACTAGAGTCACTATCGGTACTAGATTCTAACAGGGCTGTCTCCTTCTCTCCCTGTGCTTTCTTCTCTTTCATTCGTCATTCATCAGTACTGGGTACATTCTAAATCCCTAGACCATGTCCCTCTTTCACACTTGCTATTTTGTGTCCCACTTAGCATCCATCCAACTATGAACTGTCTTTTTAGCCCGATTCTGATACTTTTCCTTGTCTTTGGCATGTGCAGCATGCTTCCTTCCATGCAAGGCTTCATACTGTGCTGCTCTAGGTGGGGATTTCATGTCATATAACACTTGTCTCTAATTCTCAATTATGTTCAGAATAAAAGTACCATATTAGGGAAATTGCAAGGCCCCTTCCTTCTTAGTCATCTTGTTCCATTGGTTAAAGCAAATGCATGTGTGTGCGCCTGACATTGATGGCCATTTAATGACCCACCATTCCCTCCAGAGGAGCTGCCTTGCCTTCATAGACAGAAATCCTCACATCACCCCTCACAAAATAAATTCCCCAATACCCTGAAACATTTAGTGTTTACTGTGTTGTCAACAAATAGGAACAAACTACCTTGAATTTAAACAACATGCAGTTTTCAGCAAATCACAATTTCGTACGTAGCAATACCAGTGTTCAATCTCAATGCACCCCCTTCTATGTGAGCCTTTCACAGCAAGGCACCTGATGATGCAATGATCAATACCAGCGTAGCATTCACACCAAACAACTAATACTAACACGGCACCCAATGGCATGGCTTGCAACACCTCACAATAGCTCTCCCTTCTTTACGGTTTCTTTGCATAAGCAATGTTTTTACAAAAACACCAATTTAAAACACAAATAGCGAATAACTCTTGTCTGTTCCACTAATGAAATCCAAAGTTATAACTCACTTAAGGGGATAAATGGAGAATTACGCTTTCCAAGGTTATCATGCACAGAAGTGAAATCTTGACCAGCTGGAACTGACCCTTAGTAGTGTAGTTTCAACTTCTCAACAACAAGCACTTATGCATTTACAGAGCAGTGATCTACATAAAAGGCCCATTAGCTTTTCTGTTCAGCTAAGCAACCTTCTCGGATTTAAAGTAGATAGCACACTGCGAGACACACAATGTCAGCACAAATACCACAAACTTGATACACACAGTTTGCGATGTACAAAGCTGCTTATACTCACTTCTTGGACACAGCAACCGCCTTGAGACGCGCTAAAACACCTCTGATACTCCAAATTGGGCCATGCACTTTAGGGACATAGAATGGTCTTTGATAAATGTAAGATCTTTTTGTGGCTCCATACACTTCAGTGATAAGTAATCCTTGTTGCTACCAATTGAACCAGTGCACCTTTCTATACCTGTAAGTCCTGGTGTACTCGTCAAACAGGCTGCGCCACTAATCATATGGACCCTTTATTATCATCTGGAAGTGTATGAAAGGAGCTATCATCAGTATCCAATTAAAGGGAAATGAATGTGGCTCCCCTACGACAGTACAGTACTACAGTACTTAGAAATCTTCAGCTTTCACAATAACCTTGAAAAACTGTTTTTTGAAGTCAAAAGCTCCCTCTGGGGCTGTCACAGCGTTGTGAACAAACAAATCCAAATAGTTCTGGCTCACTGCAGCGTCGCGGGCCAGCTACGGTGAGGGAAGACCCATAAAATAGTACCTTTAAAAATGCTGGGCGTCAGCAACCTCTTGTTGAGCTTCCGAAAGCACGGCATCCGCAGGTGTCGGTTCTGGAGGTCGGTGCCGGAGTCGTCGGGCCCTTGAAGTCAAACGCGTTGCAGGTCAGACTCCTCGCGTTTGAAGTCAGGAGCGCTGGCGTCGGGTGCTGCGGTGTGAAATGCAGCGGTGCGGCGTGCGATACCCTCAGGTCACGGTGCGAGCAGCGGCGTCAGATGGCGTCGGTGAGAAAAGGGTTGCGGTGCGAAGTGATGCAATGCTCGTCGTGGTGCTGGCAGGTCACGGTGCAAGCAACGTCGTCGTCGTAGCTGAAGCGCTGTCGTTGGCTAACAAACTGGAATCGATGGCGCCGGTGTCGGTAGGTCAAAGCTGCGGTGCAGGATGAGGGCAGTGCGTCGTGTAACTTTACGAGCGGTGCCCTCGAACGACGGTGCAAGCAGCGGCATCGATTTCGGCATGGGGCGTCGTCGTTTGGGATACCAAGGTGGCGTCATGAAGCGAGGCGATGCAGCAGCAGCTCGGTGGCAGCATCAGCAGGCCTCGTAGGTGAGACCAGGGTCGCATTGCGGCGGTGCCCTCTGGAGTGCCTTCAGGACACAGAGTCGGCAGCGGCATCGTATACGGAGTCAGGTTGCTTTTTCTTCTATTGCAGCACAAAACACACAGTCCCCAGAACGCAACGAAGGGTGATACAAGAGGCGGCCGGCAGCCTAAGGCAAGTCTACCATTTTTTTTATTATTAAACTCCCACCCCCACACTCACTGCACCCACCCCAAGACTTTTTGTATGTGGCTCCACGACTGGATCCCAGCACTCGCCATGAACATAATGAACAGACGCAGAGAGAGACTGGACTCGGGGAGAAGCTGGAAATTAACAAAGAAAATGCTGCCCAAAATTAATAAATAAGCACTAAAGCGGAACTATACCAGAAGTTACCACTGCTCCGTGGCAGGAAGCAATTGAGCACAAGGTGGGACAAAGAGTAAAGATTACCCACTAGCAGGCAAGCCTTTTTAAAGGACAACTAAAATAAGAAATAAAAAGGCAATGAGAGGGCTGTAAGCCCACAGAGTGAATACAGCATATCTTGAAGAAACCGCACATTTGCTGCTTAGGCTTGACCTAAAAATGATTGGTTCCATTAAAGAACTTCCCTATCCTAAATGAATCATCGAAAGTGGCAAGTGGAAATTCTAAGAAGGTGTAAGCATCAGTCAAAGCAAATTAAGGTTTAGGGGAAATAACACAGGAGTACGAGAGAGAACCACAAGAACCAAGGGTAAGGGATACAGCACTGTTCGGGAAAGATCTGCCCTCAGCGAAGTCAGGACAAGATCTGCTAAACTATTTAAACTAAACACACACTCATAATGAAACAGAAGTCTCTGGTTGCTTCATCCCACCAACTCCCTCTGAATGGGCCAAACAGAAAGCAATGTCTTCTGGCAGCAGGTTGACTCCTCAAGTTCCCATTACGGAACAAAGGCGCACACAGCTGCACAACCTTGAAATGTATAGGTAGTCCAATCTGCCTGGTACAGTAGGCTCTCTCCCATCCCTACGCTCTGCAAAACTGATTGTTTTTTTAAAACATCTTTTTATTAAACCGTTGCTCAGCATACCAACACAGGTTTAGACAAAGAGATCGTGGGTTACAATGATAGGACAGAATTACATTTTGATGATTGGCAAGGAGTATCAATCAATCAGGGATGGTACAGACCCAAAATGCGTACCCAAAATGCGTACATAGTGCAATATCTATTCATGATACAATTTAAACCCCCATGCCTTTGCAGACCACATTTACAATTTAGATACAGTGTCAGTGACTGCTGTACGCCCCACATAAACCCCACACCTTCTATCACTTTTCCGGGCACCCACTACTCTGGTAAATTACCTTTTTGGCTTGTTGACACCAGTCAGTTTTCCAATCAGCCACTCTGGGAGGAGAGTCAGTCAACTCCCCACATTATAGCTTTTTGACACTCCTGATGCTAGCATCAACCATATCTTGGGATACTTGGGCTGTACCTCTTCTCCTGTCACCTCCAAGAGATGCCATTGCTCTTCCAATGGGACGTTCAAGCATGTAACTCTGGTCATAATTTGTGTTACCTCCATCCAATATGATTTCGTTTTGGAACAGGCCCACAAAATATGGAAGAAGGATCGCACTTCCCTGCATTTCCAGGCACAAAGATACAACTCGCATCGCACCAATCAATGCAATTTCACTGGCTCTGTATCGCTTCCATCCAATCATCTTTCTTCAGTAGTCCCACATCTGCCTCTAAAGCCCTTAGGGGTTCCAGTGGATCCATGGTATTATCACAAATTTCGGATATGTGAGCGAGATGGCCCCCTCTGTCATAGGGTCAAGCAGCAAGCGGTCATCAAGGGGTGAGTATTCTGGCAGTTGTTCCACTTCCAATATATGCCTCCTCATCGCGTGTCCCAATTGCCAGTACCAAGACTTTTCGCTGTCCGCTAGTTGATATTCTCCCTGTAGGTCCTCAAATGTAATTAGTGCCTGGCCCCTCCAGATATCTCCATATTATTCAGCGCCCAAAAGCCCCCACTTGTGGAAACCCTTTACACTCCCGACTTCTCATAGTAGGTCTCTATCTCAAAACGGAGTCCTTTCCAGAAACGTACCCTCCCAGCCTTGTAGCCTCATGCCATGCACGAACCTCTAATTGTGTATGTATCAGTAAGTGTCGCTCCATCCCATTCCGGTACAGTATACCTGGGTAGTCTCGAGTGCCCATGGCCTGTCAGTCTACGTGGTAGGAAGGCTTGTGTCTGTCTGCGATGAGCCGGTCATTGACTGATATCAATAGGGATGGCAAGTAAGATTTCCTGAGGTCTGGGACTGTAAGGGCCCCCTCAATGACTGCGCTGAAGCTTGTGTAATGCTATTCAGGAGCTGCTCCCATCTCAAAGGAGTTTGCGCAGTTCGACGTTAAACTTTTGAAAAATTCTAGCGGCAATTTGTATGGTGTATTCTGCATGACATATAGCAAACATGGAAGGGCCATCATCTTAAAGAGGACAGCCCTATCCATCAGAGATATTGCGTGTCTTCGTCAATGGGCTACATCATTCCGTAATCTCTTGACCTGAGGGTGCAAGTTCAAAATCCTCTGCTCAGTGATTTGATGCCTACGTTTTTAAAATCATCCCTCACGGCCAGGACAGAGAATACAACCGTCAGTAGTAGGACTTCTCCTGTCAAGGGAAAAATTAGGGACTTATTCCAATTAATCTGGTATCCTGACTAGCTTCCCAGTCTCCCTCTCCCAATATGGCCTGAATCAGCGGATCCAGACAAATCCATGACGCAATTGGCTTGAGCACCAGGGTGAATATCATCAGAGACAGAGAATTTCCTTATCTCGTACCTCTGTGAAAGATTGTGTCATTGACCCGCACTCTTGCCACAGGTTTTTGGAAAAGGAGTTGGACTCATTCACAGAATAGAGGACCAAAGCCCAGTTTGGCCAGAACCGTAAATAGGTAGGTCAACTCAATACTGTCAAATGCCATATTGGCTTCCAGTGAGAGCAAATGGCTACTCCCCGCTGCTTGGCAGCCACCATATGCATTACCCCGTGAAGACGGCAGAGATTTAATCTGGTGCTTCTGTGCGGCATAAATCCCGTCTGATCCGGTGTATCACTGAGGCTAACACAGATCACAATCTGTTCGCCAAGGACTTTGCCAGAACCTTTGTCTCCAGGTTTTACAACGAAATAGGTCTATGTAAACTACACATTCCCGGAGGCGTGCCCTTTTTCTGAATGACCACAATAGTAGCTAACCTCTGGTTTTCTGGCAGGCAGCCCTCCACGGCCAGGAACAGGTTCAGCATGGGCTGCACCACTTTGTCTGCATACACTTAATAGAGCTGTACCAGAAGATCACTCGGGCCCACAGCTTTCCCAGATTGTATTTCACAAATGGCCCCTTCCACCTCCTCGACAGTCAGTTCACGTTCTAACTCTTCCCTATCCTCAGCAGACAGCTCATGAAGGAGGAAATCTTTAAGGGGTTGTATGAGATAATCACGCATGCCATTAAAACACTGACATTAGAACAAACTTGTTGTGACAATGCTTTCTGTTAGCATGTAAGTTGTTACAAAGACTTGCCTTAAGTGCGCGCTGGACTTTGGAATAGTACTATTCCAACTCCAGTCCGTGCACCAAGATGGAAGGTGTTTGACTTAAAATCCAACACCACTCCACAAATGCGCCCCCTAAATCAAATCATTGTAACGACTTGCATGCCAAACGAACGCGTGGTAACGAAGCGTTTGTTCTATTGCCAGCCTTGTAAAGGTGCAGTATGATTCCAGCTTCGTTATAAAGGATGTTTCCCCTTTAAGGAGCTCAGTAGAATAGTCTGCAGTCCTTTCAGAGACAGACTTGTACATTGAGTCATAGTATGCTGCAAAGACCTCTGCAATTCCTTCCCAGTTCTGCATGGGGATTCCCCGAGGTACCTAGGGGCAGATTTATGAAGGCCTTGCGCCGCCGGTGCGTCACTTTTAACATGGGAACAAGTGACGCACCGGCGGCGCAAGGCCTTCATAAATCTGCCCCCTGGGTTTGAAGAATCCAGTTCCTCTCCTTATCCCATTTTTCCTACCAGGAAATCAGTTTGTTTGCTTTATCCCTAACATCATACAACTTACGGTGTGTCACTATTGCATGCATACTGACAATATTTTCAGCTAGCTCTCCAAGCTTCTGTTGTTTGAGGCGTAATTGATGCCCCAGACAAGGACTGTCCTGCGGCTCGCGGGCCTCAAGGGAAGCACATTTTCACTTGAGCGCTACACATTGTAAATTCTGCTCCTTCTTCTTTCCACCTATCAAGGCCTGGTCATAACCCCTCACGACTGTCTTAAATGCTTCACAACAGATGCCGTCAGAGTCCACCGTCTCTACTGCACGACCGATTGTTAGGCTCCAATTAATGTTCCTTAATATAAACTAAGGATTAGCCTAGGAATATATAAATGTGGCTTCTTCATATACATGTGTAATTGCCACACGTGGATATTCAGATTAATGTATCTGTGTATTGATTGAGATATTGATTAGTAATATTATAGAGCCTTAAATTATGCTGCTCCACCCTCAACAATTTCCGCCTGTACAGCACCACTTACTTAGTGAGTAAATCTACATTTTTTCCCCCAAACCAACATCAATGGTGCAATAGTTGTTCTTCTCCTCTGACGTCAAAACATTCATGAAACACTCAGCGACATATGTGGGGTTTGACTCCGTGTTGACTGAATACGTCTTCCCATGTGCCGTTCCTCTATACTATATTCACTGGCCTGGTGGCTGATGATCCTTCCTTCTACTACAGTGAGGGTACCTACGTCACTCGCCACCACTAATTAAATGCAACGCTAGAGCATTTAGTATATATTTATTGCATAATTTGGAGTATGAAGAGGACCAGCCTGTAAATGGCACACTGGAACTTGGACACTCCAAACTCCATTCTAGAATGCAAACATCAGATAAAGACCTGATCACTGGCCTACTAACCACCTTGACTAGATGGCAAAATACTAGAGTCGGCAGCATCTTTCTTAGGCTAAGGGCCAGTGATACTCAAAGTACGGCTCGTGGGCCGCATACGGCCCTCCTGACTTTTACGTACGGCCTTCCTGACCATGGGCGTCCGCAGGGGAGGGCAAGGGGGTGCGCTTGCCCCCCGTGGATCGACGGTCCCATTCCTTTTGGTCCGTAATGTTCAAGATTACAGCAGGCTGGTCCCCTGCGAGAAGCCCCAGGAGTTTAAATGATCTCTCACTTGGGGCCTCTCGCACTTCTCTTTGAACTCTAGAGGCTGCAGCAGCCCCTCCCCGACCTCGAGCAGACTGTGGACAGGCCCATTGTCATTCTCTCTGCTGCTGATCATCACATAAAGAATGACAATGGGCCGTCTGCATTAAACGTGCCTTGAAGGCGAGTGAGGAAGTTAAAATGTTGCCCCCCCCGGAAGGCGAGTGATGAAGTTAAAATTTTGCCCCCCCCTGAAAACATTTCTGCGGACGCCCATGTTCCTGACTTTTACATACGGCCCCAGGACAACACTAGCATCGAGCTACTGCTTACTCAAATCAGCACTAATATTAAAAATATAGTTTAAAAACTGGCAAACATTTAGTTAAAAGCTAACAGCCTGATTCATCAAGCTAAATTGCACTCGCAAAGGGCAAGATTCTCAGAATCTTGCCTTTTGCGAGTGCAATTTTTGCATTTGGGATTCATCATCCCAAATGCAAAAATCGCTATTTAAGAATTCGCATATTTGCGAGGAATTGGATTTAAGGAATCTCTAATAGAGATTCCTTAAATGCAATTCATCAACCAATTAGAAATAGCGAAATCGCAATATTTGGTCTCAATTTACCACCAAGTCTGACTTGGTGGTAAATTGCGAAAATAGTGTAAAAAGCACTTTAGTGCATTTTTTTCTTTTGCATGTTACACACACACATGTCCTTTGGACATGTGTGTGCGCAACACCTGTTCAAATGTGCATTTAAGGGGTGCTACAGGGTGTCCTTTGGACACCCCTGGCACCCTTAAAATCGCTATCTTATTTGCGAGTAGCAAATTGCTACTCGCAAATAAGGGATACTCCCCATTCATTCCTATGGGCCTTTTGGCCCATAGGAATGAATGGGGAGTTATTCCTTATTTGCGAGTAGCAATTTGCTACTCGCAAATAAGGAATGTGTAGGAATCGCTATTTATTTAGCAATTCCTACATGAATACCGTTTTGCGAGACCTCAATAGCGAATCGCTATGATTCGCTATTAGGGGCTCGCAAAACGGCCCCTTGATGAATCAGGCTGCTAATGAAGTTAAACAAATGAAGCAACTTCGGGGGTTCTGTACTTCTTAAATTTAGGAACACCTTCATTTTTAAAAACATCTTGCAGCAAATGTTCAAATATGATAACGTCTCAATACATCAGATTATATCAGTGCATTGCATTGAGAAGTATTTTTTAAAAACTGATAGTTTTCTAAAATTAATTTGGAAACATTCATGCTTCCCCCCCTACGCTGGCAAGTCAGTTGCTATGCGCCCCTTTGGTTGGCCTGGCTTGCTATAATACATGAACAACATTATCATTTATTAAATTAAACACAGGAGGGGGATTTGTACAGCGCACACCCTGAAGCCATGTATTTCGAGGTGCTCCTATATGTGATAGTGAAGAATAAGTAGGGAAAATGAAATACAACAATTGCTTAGGATCACACTATTTGGATAAGTGGGGAAGCCTGGATTTGTACACAGGTTTTCTGGCTTCACATTGTGCAATTCAGTCACTATATATGCATGCTTATCTACCCATACAGTGACCCCTCCAAGTTGCCACCCTGTTGCCATCAATGTGGCCCTTGCTCACACCACAGAGCAAACTTTGTGACCCCTCAGAAAATGTTTGTGAGTACCCATGGGCTAAGCCGATTCATCCTCTTGACCAGCATATCGCTACCGTGTTCCTTGATGGTGCCATAGACTCGATTCCACAGTGTGGCCCTAGAGGCCTGTTTCCTCAGTTGGGCAAAAGACTGTCTGGTGCTTTAGATCAGACCCTTTGCTTCAGGGTGAAGACCAAGGCTTCTAATTCTGCTTTTTTGGGGGCGGAGATCTAGAACCACTCCACCAGGACCTATTGCTATGTCCTCCGTGTACCCTACCTCAGCCCAGCTTTGTCAAGCATCCAACTACACTAACAAGCCCTGTCTTCCGCATAAAAGCCAGTCTCTAAATATGATTGCAGCAGGCCGTGAAATTGACTGTTAGGGTAATGGTGTCACTTTAGATGGGTGTAACCTTCTATTACTATCAGAATCAGCTCTAATTTTTGCAGTTGCGCTAGTTCAAAATCGCTTCCCGCTCTATACACATGTTCATTATATGGGCGTTGGCTATTCCTCAGAATTATCTAGAATTGTCAAAGGAAATAGGAGCCCCGCTGCATCTCAGCTTCATATTACGTCTGCGGGTCTCCTCTTCTGTCGCTCGGGCGACGCTATAAAAACAGTGGACACACTCCAAACTGGAGATTGCTGATACTTTGACCCCTGAGGCGTGAGCCGGGTGGTTGATACTTTTAATTGCTCTTAAAATCTTTTTGTACTCCTTCCCTTTGTGTCCTTTCCCTCCCCCCGGCATCAGCGTCTCGCGCTGCATACCACCGCGGCGTTTTCGAATCACGCACCGATATTAGGGTGTAGGATTCTGCGCCCTGTTAATTTTACCATCTATACACTCTGCTGGTGTTTGGTAGATTACTTGCCTCCCCCCTCACCGACTGGCCGATTGTAGGGCCGTCATCTCCGGGGGACCGAGCTGAGAGTTTAGTGGTGGCCATCTTGGAGAGGGCTCTCCTCTTCTGTCGCTCAGGCGACGCATAAAAACAGTGGACACACTCCAATCTGGAGATTGCTGATACTTTTACCCCTGAGGTGTGAGCCGGGTGGTTGATACTTTTAATTGCTCTTAAAATCTTTTTGTACTCCTTCCCTTTGTGTCCTTTCCCTCCCCCCGGCATCAGCGTCTCGCGCTGCATACCACCGCGGCGTTTTCGAATCACGCACTGATATTAGGGTGTAGGATTCTGCGCCCTTTTAATTTTACCATCTATACACTCTGCTGGTGTTTGGTAGATTACTTGCCTCCCCCCTCACCGACTGGCCAATTGTAGGGCCGTCATCTCCGGGGGACCGAGCTGAGAGTTTAGTGGCGGCCATCTTGGAGAGGGCTCTCCTCTTCTGTCGCTCGGGCGACGCTATAAAAACAGTGGACACACTCCAATCTGGAGATTGCTGATACTTTGAACCCTGAGGCGTGAGCCGGGTGGTTGATACTTTTAATTGCTCTTAAAATCTTTTTGTACTCCTTCCCTTTGTGTCCTTTCCCTCCCCCCGGCATCAGCGTCTCGCGCTGCATACCACCGCGGCGTTTTCGAATCACTCACCGATATTAGGGTGTAGGATTCTGCGCCCTGTTAATTTTACCATCTATACACTCTGCTGGTGTTTGGTAGATTACTTGCCTCCCCCCTCACCGACTGGCCGATTGTAGGGCCGTCATCTCCGGGGGACCGAGCTGAGAGTTTAGTGGTGGCCATCTTGGAGAGGGCTCTCCTCTTCTGTCGCTCGGGCGACGCTATAAAAACATACAGCTATGGCTCCGCGCAGCGGACGCGTACAGCGGGCGCGCCGTACGCGCGCCGGAGTCAAGCCAGAGTCCTGCCCGCCTGCGCTCGTCCGCGATCGACCGGGGCGCGGGGCAGGACCCTCTGGTCCTTCAGAACCAGCTGTTTTGCAGGGTACGTTTAGACACCGACTATGCAACACCAAAATGGACCTACTATCATTCTGTCAGACACCGGATAGTAGCTGTCTCCACACTTCACTGGCTGAGTCATTACCCCCCTATTACAAGACGTGTAATCAGACCTTGCCATTGTTTAGAAGGGAGATAAGGGAAGCAGCCAAGTTAAAGATGCTACTACTGAATTGTAGGTCTATGAAGAAGCATAAAGTCGAGATACATGATCTATTGGTAAACAGAGACCCGGACGCCATGTTCCTTACTGAGACATGGCTGGAAGAAACATCTTCTCTGGAGGTTCTTGAAGCTGTCCCCCCTGGTTATAGTCTTCTGAGACTAGATAGACAAAAACAGCGCGGGGGGGGGCTAGCTCTAATTTACAAATCAGAACTAGAATGCACTCTATCAAAAGCTACCCTACCTAACAGTGAGTGCGGCTTCTTTACCTTAAAAGCAGATCCTAAAAACATGGTTAGTCGATTATTGATATATCGCCCACCAGGGGGTGTTGCTTAGTTTGGAAACCAACTTTTAGAGCTAGTAACTCAACCAGCGATTAGACATAAAAGATTTCTTATCCTGGGAGACCTAAATCTCCATTTTGAAGATATAGATTGTAGTGAGGCACAAACCGTGGTTGCAGCACTGAACTCCGTTGGGGTCAGTCTGCTATCCACAGCCCCCACGCATCAGTTGGGCCATACTTTGGACCCTATTTTTTCTAATTGGGAAGGCATTAAGGTCCTACCCCCTGTCCAATTGATCTGGTCGGACCACAGCATTGTCCCATTTGAAATAGAAGGTGAATCCCCACGAACTAAATCTAAAAAACCTTTACCACAGAAGCGTAGGGTTTGGAAGAAATTTACTCCAGATCTATTTAAAGCTGCCCTATTAGAACATCCCCTGCCCCTAGGTAACACTCTACAGGAGGCATGGAATAGTTACGAGAACTGGATGTCCAATGCCCTGGACGAGGTAGCGCCCTGGACGATTAAACCACAGATAAGGCAATCTAGAACTGCCCGTGGTTCTCAGAAAAACTTAGATTGGCTAAAGCTAAATGTAAAACTGTGGAGCGGAGATGGAGGCAGAACTATGCTCCAGAACTCAAATTAGACTACAAAACAGAGCTAAAACAATACCAGAAATTGGTGAGATTGGAAAAAAGTATCTACTTTAAAAATAGAATTGAGCTAGCTGGTAACCCCACCAGAGAACTCTTCGGTATTTACAAAGAACTCACGGTTCCATCCAGGCTCGAAGCTCAAGATACCTACTCTGCTGAGTTGTGCGATCTTGTAGCTGATTTCATTGTGGATAAGGTTGACAAAATTCATGCCTCCTTTACAGATAGTAATGATCCCCTAAGTGATCGCAGGGATACTAGAGCCGTCTCCACACAGAAACTCCATTTTGCATGCTTCAAAATACCTGATAGACATGAACTATTAGGTATTATTAACAGCATACAATCTGGATCTCCCTGTGATGCGTGCCCAGTGGCTCGGTGCAAAGGAGTTATGAAGAGCGTATTAATCGACTATATTAGCCACATGGTGACATTGTCTTTTCAGGAATGTCACGTACTCGTAGCGTGGAAAACAGCACAGGTCATTCCTCTAAAAAAAAAAAAACAACATTCCCATCTCTCAACTCCCAAATCTCCGCCCCATCTCCCTTCTCCCCTTTTGTGCAAAAATTGTGGAAAAGATTGCTAACAGGCAGCTCATGAAATATCTGGAGGAGGAAACCCTCCTCCATCCGTCACATTCGGGATTCAGATCTGGCTACTCTACTGAGTCGGCCGTTCTGTACTCCACCGAGCGCCTTAGGCAGATAGTGGATGAAGGTGAGACAGCAGCGTTGGTTCTACTAGATCTGAGTGCAGCGTTTGACACCGTGCTGCACACAACGCTGCTGTCTCGCCTGGTGGAGATGGGGGTGACAGGATCAGCGCTTACCTGGCTACAATCCTTTTTGGCCAATAGAAGTTTTCAGCTGCACTGTCCACCCTTCAGATCTTCCCTACGGAAGGTAAGCCATGGGGTTCCTCAGGGCTCAAGCTTGAGCCCTACCTTGTTTAATATCTATATGGAACCTCTGGCTCACGTGGTGGAGGCATTTGGGGTGGGCATTGTTAGCTATGCTGACGACACCCAGCTGATGTTTAAGCTCATACCCGACCGCAGTGAAGACGCCATCAACTTTTCGAACTGTATGTCAGCAGTAGCAGTATGGATGAACAACAACTGCCTGCACATTAATGGCGAAAAAACTGAATTACTGGTGGTCGGGAGAGCGACATCAGCATGGTCTCGCCTATGGTGGCCCATTGAACTAGGGAGCCCTCCCATTCCCGTGGAGTCGGTAAGAAACCTCGGCGTAATGCTGGACTCTGACTTTTCTTACAAGGCCCATGTTAGTAAGGTGACTGGGAGGTGCTTTGGCTTATTGAAGGTTCTCCGGAAGGTTCTAGATCTTCTCCCTACCGGAGCTAGAAAAACCATTGTCCATGCCCTGGTAACTCCACACCTTGACTACGGGAACGCCCTGCTGATAGGGCTAAGTCAAAAAGGCCTTCACCAACTTCAGTGCGTGCAGAACGCTGCCGCACGCCTTGTGCTTGGGCTTCCGCGCAGAGCCTCGGGGAAGACCGCTCTGGCCAAGCTCCACTGGCTTCCAATTAGGGAGCGGATTAAATTTAAAGCCCTATGCTATGCGCATCGCATCGCCCAGGGCAAAGGACCTGACTATTTAAAGAACCTCCTTATCACACATCGCCCCACCCGGAATTTAAGATCATTTGGCGCGATGTTGTTTAAACCTCCCCGTATCTTCAGGGACAGAATGGGCGGTCACTCCTTTAGGTACCTAGCCTCCAAACAGTGGAATGCACCCCTGCTTCATCTTTGGATGGAACCTTCTGAATTAAGATTCCGGGGAAAACTAAAAACTCTTATGTTCCCTATCGTGTAAGCCCCCTAAGGCTTGTTAATATCTGCCTCTTGAATTCTATCAGCAATTAGCGCGGGGACACACTGTTCTTTGTGTAGCCAGGCGCTTTACAAATGACTTATTATGACGAGTCTTTACATGGGCAACTAAGGGACATTCAAAGTTGTGACTGCTGTTTGATTCAAAGTATGATGTGGCTAATCAGAGCAGTGAGCATGTTGCTGGGGCATGGCAAGTGGGCAGATCGTGTGGCAGTAAGGAGATAGTAGGAGATCTTAATCAATAAAATAGGTTTCCTATGGTGTTTGTGTGGTGATTAATGGAAGTAGTGATAATGCATGGAGTGACGCTAGGGCAATTTTCCTTGGAAAGTTTGTACGTTCTTTTTTGTTTTTTTATGTTCGTGAAAGGTGCGTCAGTGGAAAGGGTGTCTGTAATGTTTTCTGGGGGCATATATGCATTTAGTCAGTTATTGGTGCGTGGTGGGCGTATCTGTTCTTTTGTAAAGGTTTATACTTGGGTTTTTATATATTATTTCTATGTTTATGTGAGGAGGGAGAGTGGCGCTGTCACTCTGTCTGTCTATGGGAGCGGGCTCTTTGTAGTTTCCCTGTCTGTGATGTAGTGACTGTTCCACGGTTTGTGATGCTTTCAAAATTCCATGTCTGTGTGTGGGGTTCTATGATTTCTGTTGAGTCTTGGTACCTGGGCCGAGCGATTGTCACCTATACCTCTGCCAGGGTTTGTTTACCTTATACACTGGGCTTAGGCCTGCCTTGAAAAAGAGCAACTAATTCTACCAAACAGGGCCTGATCACCATTCTAAATAGTGCATTCTTCAGACTTCCTCATGCACTCAGGAGCTCACAACGGATCAGGTAACATTGTTATGAATGATGGAAAAGCTATGACCTTGGATTGGTTGGGGGAACTCTTTTCATGATATTAGTTAGTGACATTTTTGTCCGTTGTTTATTGACTATGGGGCGCAGTGGATGCGTTGTAGCCTGTGACTGGCTGTGGTTATGCATATCGGTTGCATATATGCTAGCTCGAGTTCTCACCTCATTCCATGTCTTCACTGGCACCTTTTTAAAGTCCTGGGCTTTTCACTTACGTGCCATTGCAATCAAGTGTGTTAATAATTTATTTGATTTGTTAGTAAGCGCAGACCACAACAAAATGTCCAAGTGCTGTACAATTAGCAGAGAAAATAAACTTTGTGAGCAATATTTCATTAGAGTGATGGAGTAGGTGATGCCATTGCGAAATGTAAAGCAGCAATTTGAGCCGCAAAAGTGTCTAGCAACCCACTGGGGAATAATATGCCTTACTTGGGAACTGTGGTACAAAAGGGGGTGGTAATGGACGGAGCATCTGATCCAATAAAACACTCACACCCAGTCAAAAGATCTGGGTTTAATCCATCACCATTCTTTAGCCCACTCTGCCACCCCAGTTCAGACATGGCTATATGCAAATCAGTCTGACCCTGTGCCTCATGGGAACAGTCCAGCCCGAACTGCCAAGCCATGCCTTCCCTGGACCGGAAACAAGCTTCCGAGGACCGGTTTCTGGCATTACAGCTGTCTTCAGCCCGGCTTGCTTGAATCCAGTGGCAAAGTGAGCAAGGGACTCACGTCTGAGCATACTCTGCCACACTTGTGGTGGCCAAAAGCGGTACAAAAGGGGGTGGTAATGGACGGAGCATCTGAACCAATCAAACACTCACACCCAGTCTAAAGATCTGGGTTTAATCCATCACCGTTCTTTAGCCCACTCTGCCACCCCAGTTCAGACATGGCTATATGCAAATCAGTCTGACCCTGTGCCTCATGGGAACAGTCCAGCCCGAACTGCCAAGCCATGCCTTCCCTGGACCAGAAACAAGCTTCCGAGGACCGGTTTCTGGCATTACAGCCGTCTTCAGCCCGACTTGCTTGAATCCAGTGGCAAAGTGAGCAAGGGACTCACGTCTGAGCATACCCTGCCACACTTGTGGTGGCCAAAAGCGGTACAAAAGGGGGTGGTAATGGACGGAGCATCTGAACCAATCAAACACTCACACCCAGTCAAAAGATCTGGGTTTAATCCATCACCGTTCTTTAGCCCACTCTGCCACCCCAGTTCAGACATGGCTATATGCAAATCAGTCTGACCCTGTGCCTCATGGGAACAGTCCAGCCTGAACTGCCAAGCCATGCCTTCCCTGGAACGGAAACAAGCTTCCGAGGACCGGTTTCTGGCATTACAGACGTCTTCAGCCTGGCTTGCTTGAATCCAGTGGCAAAGTGAGCAAGGGACTCACGTCTGAGCAAACCCTGCAACACTTGTGGCGGCCAAAAGCGGTACAAAAGGGGGTGGTAATGGACGGAGCATCTGAACCAATCAAACACTCACACCTAGTCAAAAGATCTGGGTTTAATCCATCACCGTTCTTTAGCCCACTCTGCCACCCCAGTTCAGACATGGCTATATGCAAATCAATCTGACCCTGTGCCTCATGGGAACAGTCTAGCCCGAACTGCCAAGCCATGCCTTCCCTGGACCGGAAACAAGCTTCCGAGAACTGGTTTCTGGCATTACAGCCGTCTTCAGCCCAGCTTGCTTGAATCCAGTGGCAAAGTGAGCTAGGGACTCACGTCTGAGCATACCCTGCCACACTTGTGGCGGCCAAAAGCGGTACAAAAGGGGGTGGTAATGGACGAGGCATCTGAACCAATCAAACACTCACACCTAGTCAAAAGATCTGGGTTTAATCCCTCACCGTTCTTGAGCCCACTCTGCCACCCCAGTTCAGACATGGCTATATGCAAATCAGTCTGACCCTGTGCCTCATGGGAACAGTCCAGCCCGAACTGCCAACTGTGACGGCATCTCACTTAAGTACACAAAAGCACTACGGCTACCAACAGGCCATGTGGGTGGCCACGCCCACATGGGCGGAGAAGTAAGACATTTAATGTAGTGCTGGGAACCTGCCGTTCCGAAAACTCGGCCAAGACCAGAGCTCCTGAAGAAATGTCTGTAGACATGAAACACGTCGGGGAGGACTTGAATATGGCGAAGCACCAGGCTGCTCAACTTTATTTTCCAATAAATTGAAGGCAAGATTCCCTCACCTGTGTGGGCTTCCCTCATTGCAGGCTAACTTTGGGGTTTGATATATATATATATATATATATATATATATATATATCAAATCAAATAATTCACACTTTACTCCTCGCATCCAAGGTTGTATGAATAAAGCACGAGCTCAAAAATGCATCAAAAAGGATTTTATTCCGTGACTGGCAACCAAAAAACTCGACGCGTTTCGGGAAAACTTCCCTTGCTCACTCGTGCTTTATTCATACAACCTTGGATGCGAGGAGTAAAGTGTGAATTATTTGATTTGATGTAAGGGCTCGCCACCCAGCACGAGCCGCTGTCGCGTTGTGGAGGAGTCAAGGCGGCGTTCGGCGTCTGCGGAACTTAATGAGTTAATATATATATATATTTGTATATTAGATATGGCATCTTTCGGCATGTTTCCTCTGACTTTTTGCTTTCTGACCTCTTGTTTTGATGGTATGCTGGACTTCTGATCAGGGCTAAAGTGCATGTGTCTATTCTTTTATATCTAAAACACCCGAAAGGGTTGAGAAATGCAGTCAAATCCTTACTTTTCTCATGTAATTCATTTTAATGATAAGCCGCAGACAGGTCTACAGTGGAGAAAAAGTTTGAACCACCGACAGTAGCCAACATTTCAGAAATACGGGGTAATGGAAATTGGTCTATGACAATATTGTTGTTCAGATGGCGCAAATCTATGCAGAGCCTAATCTTGCCATTAGCACATCTGGCTACCACAATGGGAGAAACCCACTCAGAGGATTCAATCCTTTCAATAATACCTTCTTTTACTAGCTTTTCAAGCTCTTTTTTTAACTTCCTCATGTACAGCTATGGGAATGTTATGGGCTTTGTAAACCTTCGGACACACACCCTCCTTCAAGCGTATTTCATGTTTGAAATTAACTAATTTGTTGATTTCAGTATTAAAAACACTGGGAAATTTTTTAACATCATGCTGCTGATTCCATTTTGCTCACCAATAACCATGACAGGATCAGGACTGTTAGGATTAAGGCTAATATCAAGCTTACCTTGTTCAAACTAGCTAAGCACTGCTGGACCTTTTTTTGAAACATAGGGCCTCATTTATGAGGCTGTGCGTTACTTTTACGCCGCCGTTGCGTCACTTTTTGTAACGTACCAGTGGCGTAAAAAATGCTCCTTGTTGAGCCTTAATTACAAAGTGACGCATCTAGGTAGATGCGTCACTTTGTAAACCCCTGCGCCACATTATACCTGCGCCAGGTATAATGTATGCAAGGGGGGACGTATTGACGCAAGAAAGGGTCGTAGAAGTGACGCAGTGAAATCTATGAGATTTCCCTGCGTCACTTCTAGGACACCGTTGCGTCAAAATCTTGCGCCTGCCTCACAGCAGGCGTAAGACAGACGCAGGCCCTTTCACATGGGCCTTGCCCCATTTGAAAGGATGCAATGCTGGAGTTGCGTCACTTTTGTGATACACTCCTGCAATGCGTCACTTTTGCGCTTACAGATAGGTCAGAAATACTGACGTATCTGTAACTCGTTGCGCAATAATGCATCATATTGTAAATATGACGCATCATTGGGGTCGCAAGGAGGGCGCAATGAAAAGTGACGCATCTCTGTTTTCTCGCAGCGATGCGTCACTTTTCATAAATGAGGACCATACAATTTAGCAGTGCATTGGTGATTTTTGAATCTGAAAATTAGAGTTCTAAAACCAAGAATGTCAATTCTCTCACCTGAATAACCTTCAGGATTGATGTCTGTAATCTCTAGATGTTCTCCTAACCTTTTTGCAAATTGGGATTTCCATACAGTCGCATTTACAATGGAATAAGGTGAACCTGAGTCAGCATATATTTGAATGTTCACACCTCCTATAGTCATGTCGCAAACAGGTTTCCTTTGTTTAACAAGAGTATTATCAATGTTGAGGATGGTGGATTCAGAATCTTCAAGGTTGAGAACAAAAGAATTACTATTCCTACAACCAGAACTGTGTTCTTCTTCATCACTGTCTTCACTATGGTCAATACATTTTATCTTGTTATTGTTGCTTCTATTGCAAGCTGTAGCAAAATGCCCAATGATACCACAATTCGAACATTTTTGTTTGATTGCAGGGCATAGTTTATAATTGTCTAAATGTGATTTATTATTACATCTATTACACCTCCAATTATTTTTGTTTTCATGAACTTTACTTTTAGAAGTAACAACTTGTTTTTTTCTTTTTAAAGTCTTCTCCCTTATA
The DNA here is from genome assembly GCF_964261635.1 of Lissotriton helveticus. Taxonomy (NCBI): domain Eukaryota; kingdom Metazoa; phylum Chordata; class Amphibia; order Caudata; family Salamandridae; genus Lissotriton; species Lissotriton helveticus. Next base: position 209,911,671 of record NC_136061.1, on the reverse strand, counting down.
TGAATGTTTAGGATTAATTCTAGCAAAAGTTTCATTGTTACTACTGATATCATTACCTTTTACCTGTTTTGCGCTTCTGCACGACATTTCAGACTTTCTCACAATGGCTGAAATGCTTTCAAGATTGGCATTGCCATTAACCCACAGTCTCTCCTGAATGGTAGAGATGTTGACATGCATAACTACTTGATCTCTAATCTTCCTGTAAAGTACCAACTTACAATCAAGAGAAAAGGCCTTAAGAGCAGATACATTATTGTCAACTGATTCATCTGTGTGTTGTTTTCTCTGAAAAATGGTATATCTCGAAATACCTATGCACACTTTGGGAGAACAAAAGCGATCAAAATCCTAAATAGCTTTCTCCATAACATTTCTGTCCCCTTCACCCTCCGTCCTAGGAAATTGATTGAACGCATTGAGTCCTTCAGGACCTAAATAATGTAAGAAAATACCTTTTTTTCTGCAGCTTTCATTTTACCATTAGCATCTAAGGTTTCGATATAGTTTAAAAAATAAGCTTTCCATTCAATCCCAGGCATGCAGGGCGTACTACCAGCAGACCAGAAGCATTGAGGTGGAGACAGTGTATAACCTTGTGCACACATATTTTCAACAACAGAGAAACTTGTTCACTAACTATGAAAAGATAGAAGAGAGAGAAAGAATAAGTAAAAGATTAGAGAAAGAAGAACAGTCAAAGCAAAGTAAGAAGAAAAGAAGAAATAAAATACATGAAAAACAATTAGTTAACATGGAGTAAAACACATCAGAGTTTGTACATCACGCTGTGTAGGAATATAAAGAAATTCCAACAGAAATCGTTAAGCAGTATAGTAGTGGAACACAAAGGGAAAATAAAAAAATAGTATGTTATGTTGTATCTTTGTAATTTGTCTTTAAGACAGGTGCCTCGTGGTAGGAATGCCATGATGTATTGTAGAATGTTGTGAGTGCATCTTTAGAAGAGTGGAGCGGTTGCAGGAGAGGAAGACTGCTTTGTAGCTGCTCCCTGGCGCTCACCTGTATTACCTTAATCCTACAATAAACTGGAATCAATATCTATGATTGATCTTGTTATTACATAGTACCATTTTTTTTTTAAATCCTGGATGGGTAAGTAAAAGGAAAACCAGGAAATGTATGAATAAATGTTCCTTGATGAAAGAACGAAACTAGAAAAGATGCGTTGTAATTGGAGATAGCAGTATGCGATGAAGCTTGTAAACCTTACATCGGTGAACAGGTTGCCATGGAAACTTGAAGATTTGTGCATGCGCAGCGTGAAATAGCTAGCGCGACGTAGCACGAAACACGTTAGTTACCTAACGAGGTAACGTCATTGGAATCCAGAGATAAAGTTCCGCAACTTGAAGTTTTGCACATGCGCAGCGTGGAATGGCTAGCGCAACGTGGTGCGTAATATATTGGTTACCTAACGAGGTAACGTCATAGACCTCAGAGACTGTTCCACAGAAGAACGGCTTCTTGGACTCGGGGAAAAGGAATGCCAAGTGAACCCCTGTAAGTGGAGATCTTTTAAGTAAAACACAGTCAGTATGAAGCTCCACGGAGTTGTGCTCTTCGAAGTAAAAAAAGAAATGAAAACTCCAAAAACAAAGCCACGATGAGGAAATAATCAGAGAGGAAAGTTCAGAGAATTACTAACATTTGTACTGCAGTAGAAAACTCGATCTGGATGGTAAAAATCCACATTCAAATCAGAAATCTGCTCCTTGAATACCAATCCATTGGATAGTTAGATGGTGGTAAATTAAAGGTCTCAAAAGAAGGTAAATGTCTCAAAATAAATGTCTGAAAAGGGGGGGTTTGGCCATGTGGGAAAAGAGGGTAGGTTGGGCCTTTAAGTAATACAAAAGGGGGAATTTACCTATGCCTCTAGTGTTAGTTGAAATCAATTAATGCACAAGAAAGGGTAAACCGAAATTTATTTAGAAAGAACAGCCTCAACACACGAAAATGACGACATTCTAAAAAGACCCTCATATTCCTGATCCCTTCGGGTATGCTGCATCACAGTATGTGCCCTTTAAAAATAATTCGAGCTGGATAGAGGACCAATTTTTCATAAAAAAAATGTTTTCCTTCTTTTTTTTAAAATACAGTTCCTACGGATATGACTCCCGCCCTGATGAGAGTCCTGTGATTAATACAGGGGACTCGAAACGCGTCGGCATCCACTTATTCAGTAAAGGATTTGTGCCACCGGCATTTGCTACATTCCCTGTGCCAAACAATATCTAAACACAGTAAACATTAGAATCATAATGTGGGTGTAATCACAACTGGTTTATCCCCCGGAATGTATATTCATTTGCGAACTGCAGCATTGTTTTTGTACTGTCCTTTGGCAACTGTTGAATGATTTTTTGCATATTAATTTGTTTTCTCACTTAGAGAGCACATTTGTATTGTATCATTATTTGTTTTGATATTGTCTTTGTTGTTTGCTATTTAATGATGATGTATGGCTCAATGTGAAGTTGAGGCTGTTCTTTCTCTGATCTGAAATGATAAATGTTCTAAAATTAAAAAAAAGAATGACATAAATTAAGTGTCAGGGCAAACTAATAAATTTCGGTTTACCCTTTCTTGTGCATTAATTGATTTCAACTAACACTAGAGGCATAGGTAAATTCCCCCTTTTGTATTATCAAAATAAATGTCAGCATGGGAAATTCTTAAAAGATGCTTCCTGTCCTCCAGCTCGTCGCCAAATTGTCAAGTAGGTAAGGAGGTGAAATGTAGATAAAATGAAGATTTAATCGTAGTAAAAAGGAAGCACCTCCGGCTACAACTCTTCCAGCACCGGGAGGCTCCTGGCAACTGACGACCTTTGCTCACAAGCCTGATCAGATGCTCTATTCTAGAACATCTAGCTCGTGCCATGAGGCAAGGTATTCAAAAGACAACATAAGTAAACAATGCGCGTGCATGCAAGCACGTGGAGGAATAGAACAAGCATAATGTAACAGTGTCCCCTGTGTAAATTTTGTCATTGATTGGTATTTCCATGATTGGCTTATTTGATTTACAAGTAAGTCCCTAGTATTGAGAATAAGTGTGCCCATCTCCTGTAAATCAAATGCTACTCGTGGGCCTGCAGCACTGATTGTGCCACCCACACAATTAGCCTTTCAAATGTGACTCAGACCTGCCACTGCAGTGTCTGTGCATGCAGTTTTAAACTGCCATGTCAACCTGGCAAGTACATCCTCTTGCTAGGACACACCCTTCACTTTTATTACATATAGATCACCCCTAAGGTAGGCCCCAAGACGCCCCATGGGCAGGCTACAGAGTATATAATAGGTAAGACATGTAGTGGTGTGTTGTTACATGTCCTGGTAGTGAAATACTGAGGAGAAGGGGAACACACCGTCGTCATCCCTCTCGACGTCGTCGTCGATGCTATCGACGTCGACGGAGACCGGGACCTTTTGCTGGTCTTCCTGCCTCTGGGGGGCCCCCCAGAGGCCTCAGCAGGGGCAGAGGGAGCCTTCCCAACCTGCCCAGACCCACCTGCAGCCTGCAGTCGCCTCTCTTCCAGGTCTTGAAGCCTAATCTTCAGCCTTTCCCTCAGGGTCCTTGCAGAAAAGGTCTGGCAGATGTCACAATCTTCAGGGACATGCTCTTCAGGGAGGCAAAGAATGCAGACGTCGTGTGGATCACTCTTGGCCTTCTTCCTTCCACATGCTGGGCACTTGTCGAATAAAGCAGGCATTTTAGATCCCTAAAAGCCTGAACAAACACACAGAAGTGAAAAGGAATTACCAAGAATCAAATGAGAACACTTTTAATCCAAAAAGTGAACAAAAACTCCAATAAACCCTTGAAAAGGGAGAGCTCAATGCACCAGGGTCCTGTAAGCAGGAGCCGGAAAAAAGAACTGAAAGTAAGTTGGACCTGCTATGCATTCTGGGATACTGGGAGAAAGTTCTGGAAGGTTCTCTGAAAGGCACAGTATCCTATTTAAGCCACATAATGGCAGCCTATGGGGCTTGTCTGTCCATGCCTTCCTCTCTATCATTTCTGAGGGGTTTTGCAGTAAAAGCAAGGGAAATCTGGACAGGCTTTGCTGTTTGTGGATTTTTGGTGGAATTTTCTAGTTGAAGTACTGGACAGTGTAGCCTGTGGATATAGGCTGCATTATTTGTCTTTAAATTTTCTCTTAAGTGTCTTTGCAGTTCTGCAATTTTCTGACAACTTAAGAGATTATTTTTGATTGCCGGGGTCCTCGCACATGGGTGGGACTATTCACTAGATTATGACTATAACAGAGATACCCCTACTACAGAACTGGAGTTACAGGACAGAAACTACTCCTTCCAGTGCAGATTCTCATTTAAAGATGATGGAAAGCTGGAGTTTGGGATGTCTGAAATCACAATTTAAAAATAAACCCTTTAGTAAAGATGGTTTTTAAATTGTGTGTTTGAAAACGCCACTTTTATTAAATGGGCATTTTCTTGCTTAACCATTTTGTGCCTGCATGTTGAATCCGTGTCTGGTTTAGACTGACAGGGCCATTTTGTGCCGTCACTCCAGACACTCACACAAAGGGAGCTGAGGTGTGCCCTGCATATCCTGATGGGCCTTCCTGAGCTAGAGTGGTGGGAGGAATTGTCAATGACACCTGAATAGGGCTGTGCCTGCCTTTCAAAATGCTGTCTCCATCCCGTCTAGTGTGGCTGGGCCAGGGAAGACAGAACTGGTTCTAGTAAGTCAAGTAAGACTTTTCTTTGAAGTTTGCCAAATTCAAAGACTAAAACTGGTACAAGTACCGGGGATCTGACCCCACAATTTCAGAATTCTTATGGACTAAGGGGGGACTTACACTTTGCTGTGTGCTTTGGTGTGCTTTGTTGTGCTGGCTTGCTGCTTCTGTCTTGGGCAGGGAAAGGACTAGACTGAACTTTCTGCAACTTATTTCCTGAGTTTCTTCGATGGTTTGTAGTAGAGCTTGCCTCCGGTTGGAAGTCTCAGGAACATCAAAGACTGCACTGGGAACCATGTGTTTTGTGCGGCAACAGAAGAAAAACAATAATGACACCGTCAACGATCCCTCTGCCAGCTCTGTGGCCTGAAGGCACAGCCCGGAGCATCGCCCCACTTCATAATGCAACCCTGGTCGGACCTCCGCAACACATGGCGCCATCACCGACGTCGCTTCTTGCACCATAACCTGAGGGCACAGCACCTTCATCACCTCGATTCACATCACTGACCTGGAATCACCAACGACGACGCTCCACACCGACATCGATACCGTTGCCTGCACCGTGGCCTGTGGACACCCCTTGCGAGGTGCATGTGACTTCAAAGGCCTGACAACTTCTGCACTGACCTCCGGAACCGATTCCTGCGGAGGCCTGTGGACGCTGGAAACACAGCCTCTTTGGAGCTCATCACAAGGTCCCTGACACCCTATATTTCCAAAGGTACTGTTTGTGGGTCTTCCCGACCCTGTAGCTGGCCTGAACTGTTGGATTTGTTGTTACGATGGCGTAACTTGAAGTTGATAGCTCCAGATGGAGCTATCAACTTCAAGGACCTGTGTTTTAAGTTTATTCTTGAAATATTCATATCTTTATTACTGTCTGTTGGATTGTTTTACAAAGATAAATATTGGATATTTTTCTGAAACTGGTGTGGTGTCATTTTTTAGTGTTTTCATTGTATTACTGTGTGTTATGTGCAAATGCTTTACACATTGCCTCTGAGATAAGCCTGACTGCTCATGCCAAGCTACCAACGGAGTGATCAGGGGTTATTTTGGGTGAGTAACTCCCTTATACTGACTAGAAAGAAGGGTCCTTACTTAGACAGGGCGCAACCCTGCAAACTAGAGACCCCCATTTCTAATACTATATATATTTTAGGATGAATGGATTATATGTTTTGCTGCAAACCTTTGGTCCCAGAGTGCAGTATTCAGCAAGTTACTATGACGCTCACAGGAGCACAATTTATATTATGCAAATGAGGGGCTTTAAAAGCGCTGCATTTTAAAGTAGAGGTGTTTTGCAGTGGCCAGATTGGCTGCACTGGAGCACGGGCCTGTGGTTCAATCCCTGGCACAGGCCACAGCTCAGACCAGTATCATGTGCCTCTGGGGAATAGCTCACTTAATCTCCCAACTGGCCCCCTTAAGGGGTGATATGTTCACGCGTTACAAATATGAATTATTATTATTAAAGAGTGTCTATAAATGGCCAGTGAGCAAGGACTATAACAGTTTGAAGTGCATTGGGCCTCAATACATGAATTGCACCTGGTTCACTGAAATATTATGAATAAAAGATGCTTCGAAGGGAAGTACATCTCTGTTTTCTTTAATACAGTTAGGAGCCTGGAAAAAAATAAGTGTGTGTGTGTGTGTGTATATGTGTATATATATATATATATCACAGAAAACTCCTCAGAAAGCACAGGAGACAGACCACAGGACCAGGACAATGCTGAATTCTTCTTTTTTATTTGCTCATCACCGTGAGAGAGTGCATAACGCGTTTCGGGCTCCCTGAGCCCTTGTTCACATGCAACATTTTGTTTGTACATTTTCTATTTTTATAGTGCCCAATTCTCCCGAGTGTAGCCACCCCTTCCCACATCATGTGACCATAAACATGAAAGACAGATTTATATTTAAAATGTCTGAATCTCCGTATAAATACGTATAAAATCACATGAGAATCTCAATCCAATTAAGTGCTTTCTGGATAAATCCATCCAACATTTTGTATCTAGAAGGGGGCAAAAGAAAAGAGGATAAAGCCATTAAAAGCAATCCCTCTTCACTACCTACAATGTATATCTGTATCTCATACACGGGACTTAACATTTTTCAAATACCAATTGGGCAACATTTTAGATATTATACATTAATTTCAAAAAAGTGCAAACAGTGCATGTCCATAAAAGTGCAAGAAACTATTGTGACCACTATTTTGTCAAGAAGGAAAAGGGAAGGAAAGTGCTAGAGTGCAGTCTGAAATCTACTCGTACATGTAGTACTTCAATCATATAGTATCAACAATTGGGTAATCCACCACATTTTGTTCTATATATACATTTGATAAGAAGCATTTCCAATTACAAGCAAGTATGTTTTTCAATTATTAAAATTCATAAAAACACCCAGTGTATAAAAAAGTTAGTAGAAAAGTAGAAAAATATATCCTATTTAAATATAGGCATTCAATTGCATATATTTACTGAAAAGGGAGAATAGATCAAGACAATTACATGTATTCCGACTAACAGGGACCCTGACTAGACGAAATTAAAAATGTATAGTATAGTAATGTATGTGGAAACTAATTAGACTAAATCACTAGATTGCAATAACCTCCAGGCAACAAGGAACTTGACTACCTGGGGGAAAAAACAGTGATTAGTGGTATAAATTCAAGTCGGGTATCATCAAAATATTGATACATGAGGATTATTAAAGAAAAGTGTGCAAATCCTCTGTGTTGTTAAGGCCATTCGGGCTTTTACTATCAAACTCCAATATCATATTGGACTCAAGCTGTCTCAGTTTTAGATTCCTGTCACCTCCTCTTCTTAATTTGGGTACAGCTGCCACAACATAGTACGATAAACAATTTAAATCTCTGTTATGTACTAACTCAAAATGGCGTGCAACTGGATAACTTGAGTCATGATGCAAAATTGCCCGCAGATGCTGAAGGATCCTGACGTGCACCTGTTTGACAGTACTTCCAATGTAGTTTAAGCCACAGGTGCACGTCAGGACATAAACTGCAAACTCAGTCTTACAAGTATGTTGACCTACAATAGGAATAGCGGTCTCACTGAATGGGGTAGAGTAGTGTGTCCTGTTAACCCCAAATTTGCAGGCCCTACAACTAGAGCATTTGCGGAATCCGCCCATTGTCTGCATCCAATTGGGTTTTTGCTTGAGTTCCGGACATGGTCGGTCCAAAACAGCTCCCATGTTGCGTGCTCTACGAAAAGTTATTGTGGGCTTCGGGGGCAACAGCACTCCCAAAACCGAGTCAGACAATATGATTTGCCAATTCTTAGTGATGATTTTCCTAATTGAGTTCTCCTGATCACTGAATGCTGTAATGAACCTAGGGCATAATTTATCATTGACTTCGTCAACAGACAATACCTCTTCTTCTCCAGCAAGATTGGGTGAAAATAAACCGTCTCGTGGTCTTAAGTCTGCTTTATTTAGGGCTTGTTCAAAAGTTTTCTTAGAGTAGCCTCTTTCCCGTAATCTAATCTCAAGATCCCTTACACACTCAATGAAGTCCTCATTTGTGCTACAAATTCTTTTAAGTCTGAGGATCTCTCCATAAGGGATACTATGAATGGTGTGCCTGGGATGAAGACTGGAGGCGTGTAGGGTGGTGTTCCCTGCGGTAGGTTTCCTGAATAGTGTAGTTTGTATTCTATTTGCATCATCAATGTATATTTTGACGTCTAGGAACTCTACCTCTTTTCTACTCATATATGATGTAAATTTGAGATTCAAATGATTCGTGTTGATATCATTGATAAACATCATGGCCTCCTCCATATCCCCCTGCCATATGATAAACACATCATCGATGTATCTGAGGTACTTGATTATTTTTTCATCTACCCATTTCTTGTGTGTTTTATTGAGGACCTGCTCCTCCCACCAGCCCACGTGTAAACACGCGTAGCTGGGAGAGAAGCAGGCCCCCATCCCCACACCTCGCAACTGTCGCCAGACATCCTTTTCAAAGGCAAAAAAGTTGTTGCATAGACACCACTCAATTAGACTTAGAATGGCTTTGTTGTGTTCATAGAAATGTGCAGGCCTACGACTTAGAAAGTATTTGGCAGCATTGAGACCATCAGTGTGAGCTATGCTAGTGTACAATGACTCTACATCTAACGTCATCAATATCATATCATCCTGCCAATCCACCATTTCCAGTTTCATTAAAAAGTCAGTAGTGTCTCTCACATAACTTGGAAGCAATTTGACAGGTTCTTGCAGGAAAAAGTCTATATACCGCCCCACATTCTCACCCATGCTGTCAATAGCTGAGATAATTGGTCTCCCAGATAATGGTGAAATACCCTTGTGAATCTTAGGTATAAGGTAGAAGATGGGTTGGGTGGGGAATTCTTTGTATAGAAATTTGAACTCCTCCCCTGAGATCAGTCCTTCCCTTCTCCATTTGTTAAGCAACTTATAAAGATTGTCCTTTGCTTGACCATATTCCTTGTTGCTAGACTTGGTGTAACATTCATTGTCAAGCAACTGCCTATGGGCTTCTGCAATATAATCGGATTTTGGCCACAAGACTAAGTTACCACCCTTATCCGCTGTTTTTATCACAATGTTGGGATTAGTATCTAGCTTTTTCATCAATGCAAAATAATTCGCTTGTTGTTGATTGAACTTCTGTCTCTTATTTTTATTGACTTTCTTATAAAGTTCTTTTACCTCCGAAATTACACAGTCATGAAAAGTGTCAATAGCATCCCTAGCCATCAATGGTAAAAAATCAGACTTGCCTTTATATGGAGTCAGTCCTGCTCCTTTCTGAGTCAAATTTATTTTGCTTAGTCGTTGTTGAGTTGATATTTCCTCGTCTTGTTGGATAAATTGCGAGTTTGAAGTTGTGTTTAAATCGTGTAAATCCAAAAATAACGGGACGTCAGCTGCTATTATCTCAGGAGCCCCTGAGATAGTGGCCAAAGTTCCAGAATTTGAGACAGTTTTCAATTTTTGTAATGTAAAGAACTTTTTGAGCTTGAGTTTCCGAATATAACAAAATACGTCAACACGAGTTGGCGCATATTTGAAAGATTGCGATGGACAATAATTGAGGCCTAGTGACAGTAGTTGTTCTTCTGCCCTCGTTAAGACCACATCAGAGAGATTAACGATGGAATTATTTATTGTTGTTTCTTTTTCCGCCAACCTTGTGGCTTCTTTTGCTGTGGTTTTTTGTTTTTGTTTCCGTCGTCTCTCACGTCTTCTTGCATTCCGGCGTTTCCGACTAAGTTCTTTTGTCGAGGTCGGAGTGTTGACAGTCTTTCCGAAACTAAAAAATCAAGCTCCTGCTCTATGTTGAAAACTGTCTCCGGTTGCTGCTGGGTGTATGACCCTATACTTGAGGTACTGGATGCACTTGACAGGGTATTAGAGTCCGTTGATGTTGTACTCAGCGTATCAGTGCCACCCTGGCCACTCCTGCTTGTGCTTACATTATTTTCCGTGGCTGTTGTCGTTTGTTGTTTGCAGCCTTTACCCATATATTGTTGTCGTTTCACATTATTATATTTACGTGCAAACGTGAAAATTTGGCCATTTGCGTAATCAGCCTGGTCCCGAGCAAATTTACTTATTTTCCTCGCTTTAATTTTATCCCTGTGTTTTTTCAGTCTTTCCAGCATAATGTCTTTCAGTTTTTTTGATGTTTCAGTTTCCACAATTTTGTTGATGTCTTCTTGGATCTTTTCAATGGTTACCAGAATTTCTTCCCGGTCTATGGCTGCATATTTCGTTAAAATTCGAACTGAATTCATGGAAGCAGCTAGATGGTTTTCTCCCCATTCCTTAAGCATCAAAGGATTTGGGTTTTCAAAACTGGGGGCGAGTAATATGCGCAACCCTCTTGGAACCCGCCCAACAGCTATGTATTTGGATAACGAATAATGCTCCCACCATTTCGTTATCTCGAGCCGTCTTTGCTTTTCTAATGCTTTATACAATGTTGCAATATTTGTTTCTTCTCCAGTTGATGCGCTCGCTGGGGGCTGCTTATTACCATCATATCCCGGTGCTGAGATCTGGTCGAATAATCCTTCAGCTTCCTCCTCCCTTGCACGGAATTCTTCGGCGGACATGCCTCTCCCACAGTGATGATAGAGCAACATGGTAGTTAAATTAAAATCTTTCACGTTCCAGAAACGCCAGCCACTTTTGGTTTTCTCTTCGTTTCTTTGTTTCTTGAAGCGTTTCAAGCTGATCGGTCCACACCGAAATGTAACTTTCCCACCTCCGCACTGCCAAAAACTAACTTTCACCGTGACGGCGTTCTCACCCCATGTTTTCACGGAGCCCTCCGACTCCGTTTTCACCTGCGGCTCCACACCAGTCGTCGATACAAACTGCTTGGCTGCTGAGGGAGCGTCTGCAAATATCCAACTAGAATACTTCGAAAACTCTCGGCTTGAGAGCAGAAGCCTCTTCAGGGAAAGGGGTCTGTGCACGAAGGCAAAGCCGACCTCCGTAATTATCACAGAAAACTCCTCAGAAAGCACAGGAGACAGACCACAGGACCAGGACAATGCTGAATTCTTCTTTTTTATTTGCTCATCACCGTGAGAGAGTGCATAACGCGTTTCGGGCTCCCTGAGCCCTTGTTCACATGCAACATTTTGTTTGTACATTTTCTATTTTTATAGTGCCCAATTCTCCCGAGTGTAGCCACCCCTTCCCACATCATGTGACCATAAACATGAAAGACAGATTTATATTTAAAATGTCTGAATCTCCGTATAAATACGTATAAAATCACATGAGAATCTCAATCCAATTAAGTGCTTTCTGGATAAATCCATCCAACATTTTGTATCTAGAAGGGGGCAAAAGAAAAGAGGATAAAGCCATTAAAAGCAATCCCTCTTCACTACCTACAATGTATATCTGTATCTCATACACGGGACTTAAAAATTTTCAAATAACAATTGGGCAACATTTTAGATATTATACATTAATTTCAAAAAAGTGCAAACAGTGCATGTCCATAAAAGTGCAACAAACTATTGTGACCACTATTTTGTCAAGAAGGAAAAGGGAAGGAAAGTGCTAGAGTGCAGTCTGAAATCTACTTGTACATGTAGTACTTCAATCATATAGTATCGACAATTGGGTAATCCACCACATTTTGTTCTATATATACATTTGATAAGAAGCATTTCCAATTACAAGCAAGTATGTTTTTCAATTATTAAAATTCATAAAAACACCCAGTGTATAAAAAAGTTAGTAGAAAAGTAAAAAAATATATCTTATTTAAATATAGGCATTCAATTGCATATATTTACTGAAAAAGGAGAATAGATCAAGACAATTACATGTATTCCGACTAACAGGGACCCTGACTAGACGAAATATATTATGTTAATAGGTTTGTAGAGCATGCAAATACCATAATGGTGTCTTGGTGATAATGTCAGATAATCTATCTTACATGAAGGCAGAGTGGTTGAGATGTATACCGCTGAGCAGAAAAGTCAGATTTTTAGCAGTTTCCAAACGATTAGGAAATTAGATTGCTTTTGAAGATGGTCGGGCATTGAGTTCCACCATTTGGATGTAACATGGGAGAAGCTTCTTACTTCCCAGTGTGCTTTTTTAGATTATAGGAGCTCTTATTAATATCAATCAATCAATCAATCATTTCATTTATAGACAGGGCTACACACCCGTGAAGGTCTCAAGGCGCCTTGGGGGTGGGGGGGCTGCTATTGATCGAAAACCCAGGTCTTGAGAAGTCTTCTGAAGGCCAGCAGGTCCTGGGTCTGTCGTAGGCTGGTAGGGAGGGCGTTCCAGGTCTTGGGGGTGAGGTAGGAGAAGGATCTGCCGCCGGCGGTGGTTTTCCGGATGCGTGGAACTGTGGCGAGGGCGAGGTTGGCAGAGCGGAGGCTGCGGGTGGGTGTTTAGAAGCTGAGTCGGTCGTTGAGGTATGCTGGTCCGGCGTTGTGTAGGGCTTTGTGTGCGTGGATGAGGAGTTTGAAGGTGATTCTGTTGTTGACGGGGAGCCAATGCAGGCCTCTCAGGTGGGGTGTGATGTGGCTACGTCGAGGATCAGTGGTGCCGAGGTGTTCTGGATGCGTTGCTGCCGTCTCAGGAGCTTGGTTGTTGTTCCTGCATAGAGGGTGTTTCCCTAGTCATGCCTGCTGCTGATGAGGGCCTGGGTGACGGTTTTTCTCGTGTCGGAGGAGATCCATTTGAAGATCCTGCTGAGCATTCGGAGGGTGTTGAAGCAGGAAGCGGAGACGGCGTTGACCTACTTGGTCATGAAGAGGGCGGAGTCGAGGATGACCCCCAGGTTGCGTGCGTGGTTGGTGGGTTCTGGGGCTGTTGCGATGTTGTAGCGATGTTGGCCCCCAGGAGTCGTCCCAGGCTGAGGGGGTGGGGCCGAGGATGAGGACCTCCATCTTGTCTGAATTAAGCTTCAGCTTGCTGTCCTTCATCCATTCGGCGACAGCCTTCATTCCTCTGTGAAGGTTGGCTTTGGCGGTGTGGGGGTCTTCGGTGAGGGATATGATCAGCTGAGTGTTGTCGGCGCAGGAAATGATGTTGAGGCTATGTTGTCGTGCGACGTGGGCGAGTGGTGCCATGTAGATATTGAACAGCGTCGGGCTGAGAGATGATCCCTGTGGAACGCCACAGAGGATCTCGGTGGTTTCGGAGCGGAAGGGTGGGAGGCGGACGCTCTGGGTTCTGCCGGAGAGGAAGGATGTGGTCCAGGCCAGGGCTTCTCTTGGATTCCGGCGTCATGGAGGCGTGCTGTTAGGGAGCGGTGGCAGACCATGTCGAAGGCTGCTGATAGGTCCAGAAGGATGAGGGTGGCTGTTTCTCCTTTGTCCATAAGGATCCTGATGTCGTTGGTGGCGGCGATGAGGGCAGCCTCGGTGCTGTGGTTGCTGCGGAATCCGGACCGGGATGGGTCCAGGAAGTTGTTGTCTTCGAGGTAGCGGGTCAGCTGTCTGTTGACGATCTTCTCCGTGACTTTCACTGGGAAAGGGAGCAGGGAGATAGGCCGGAAGTTCTTGAGGTCTTTTGGGTCCGCCTTGAGTTTCTTCAGTAGGGCGTTGATCTCGGCGTGTTTCCAGCTCTCTGGGAAGGTTGCTGTCTCAAAGGAGATGTTGATTGTTTTCCGGAGATGGGGTGCGATGGCTGTGCTGGCTTTGTTGAAAATGTGGTGAGGGCATGGATCAGATGGGGATCCGGAGTGGATGGAGTTCATGGTCTTGATGATGTCGTCGTTGCTGACGTTGGACCAGGCGGTGAGGCGACTGGTGCGGGTGGTGGTTGCAGGGGTGGTGGTCTCGGCGGTGGATGTGGGGGTGGCGGTATTGAAGCTGTCGTGGATGTCAGTGATCTTGCGGTGAAAGAAGGTGGCCAGTGAGTTGCACGGGTCTTGTGATGGTGGAATGTCGTTGGTGTTGAAGCTGGGGTTTGAGAGTTCTTTCACGATGTTGAAGAGCTCTTTGCTGTTGTGTGCGTTGTTGTCTAGGCGGTCCTTGAAGGTGGTCCTCTTGGTGCGGCAGATCTTGTAGCCTTCTGGGATGGCTATGGCGATGTCTGGTGCCGAGGTGGCGTTCAGCCAGGTCTCCGTCAGGAAGGCGACGTCGGGGGTGGTTAATCTAGGAGGAGGTCCCAGAGTTCGATGGCGTGCTTGTGAGCGGCGCGGGTGTTGAGGAGGACGCATCGGAGGTAGTTGGGTTCTCTGGTTGATGGTTTGGCGGGCCGAATGCTGGTGAAGCTGCAGATCCGGCAGGTGAAGGGCCCTTGGGTGCGCTTTGGGGTGGCCCGGTAGAAGGAGTGGTCTCGTCTGGGGTTGAGTGCGTGGAGGGTGCTGGAGTCGTAGTGCAGTCTGGTGTTGTGGCGGCTTCGGGGTACCGGGGTTCTGGTGCTGGGTGCGGTCCAGGCATGGACGGGCGCAGACGGGCTTGCTTTTGGCGTGCCTTCCGTGCGCCAGCGGCGTGGTCGCTGTGTGGCTTCCATATGAGGGGCTATGGGAGTTAGGAGCAGCTTGGAGCTGGAAGCGGGGTGGCAAATGGGGCTTAAGGGGGTGGGGCCGCAGGGAGTCAGCGGCGGAAAGCGTGAGGAGTGGGGAGCGGGTAGGAAGCAGAGAGGTAGGGCACAGGGCACTGGCGGCAGAGGAAAGGGCAAAAATAGGGGGCAGAGACCAGTGACGGTGGCAAAGGAGGAAAACAGATGGCACAAAAGAAAGGATAAGCGGTCCGAGGCAGAGGAGAGGAAGGACGACAGCAGTCAGGGGCAACCAGGCGAGGACGCAGCGGGCAGCGGGACAGCGGCACAGGGGGACCGTGTGGCAGCTGAGGGGGGCGACCTACCTGGTGACAGGGTCAAGGTCGCTCCCTTCACCACCGCGTGGCCTCCATATGAGGGGCTATGGGAGGGAGAAGCAGCTGGGAGGCGGGAGCGGGGTGGCGAATGGGGCAGCAGGGGACGGGCCGCAGGGAGTCAGCGGTGGGAAGGGCGAGGGGAGGGGAGCGGGTGGGGGGCAGGGCGGTAGGGCACAGGGCCCTGGCGGCAGAGGAAAGGGCAAAAATAGGGGGCAGGGACCAGTGACGGTGGCAAAGGAGGAAAACAGATGGCACAAAAGAAAGGAAAACGGTCCGAGGAGAGGAAGGACGGCAGCAGTCAGGGACAACCAGGCGAGTTCGCAGCGGGACAGTGGCACAGGGGGACCATGTGGCGGCTGAGGGGGGTGACCTACCTGGTGACAGGGTCAAAGGTCGCTGTAATAGACCACAGGGGTGCGTGAGGGTGAATACCCTTTCTTGAAAGAAAAGAGAACCAACTTGGTGTAAGGCTTTGTGAGCCTAGCATAGGGTTTTAAGCTTAATTTGTGCCCTGATTGGTGGTCAGTGCAGGTCTCTTAGAGTTTGGGAAACTGAACACAAGTTTGGAAGGTTCCTCTGCACCAAGGCTGCTGCATTCTGAAGAGTCTGCAGTTTGTGTCGTAAGTGGTTTTTCGAGCCTACATATAAGGCATTACAGTAATCTAATTTGGAGATAACTAGAGCTATGATAACAGTTTTTCTTAACTCCACTGGGAGGAAGGACATCATTTTCTTCAGTATCCTCAGAATGAGGAAACAGGAGGATGTCATTTGGTTTGTATAGTCAATAAATGCTAACTTATCATCAAAAATGACGCTCAGGATCCTTACTGCCTGGATTGGCAGTGGTAGAGGCCCAAGGTAGGAGGGCCACCATGTGGTATTCCAGTTGTTGCCAGACAGCAACACCTGTGTTTTTTCTGAGTTTAATTTTAAACAGTTCAATTGCATCCAACCAGCAATGCTGCCCATAAAGCTATTAAACTGAGTGGCGACTTAGGGCCCGATAACAACTTTGGCAGTGGTGCGTAGGGTCCTCCCCGTTGCTGCACCGCCAAAGCTGTGGTCAGGCCACCCACCAGATTAGGAGTATCCTTCTGTCTGGCGTGCTTTTTTTTCCTATTCCTATTGTGGTGCCTCGAAAAACAGGCACCGCAATGGGAACACCAAAAACAGTTCCGGCCATGCAGGAACTGGTGTGCATGTTTACCACGGGCTGCTTGAATTTAATTTTATTTTGGAAACTCCAAGCTCGGTCACATGGAGTTACAACAGCTTAAATTCAAATGCCAAGTGCACATTGTACATCTCAATGGTGCAGGAAAAAACAGGGTTACGGAGGACTTGTAAACTTGAGAACCATAATTTACTTGGCATCTGGTGTCACCAGGGGTTCCGGTATTTTAGCTCTTTGCACCGGTAAGAGAGACTTGTCACTTTCCAAAGGTATAAATCAAAGTCAACGACTGAAATGAACATTTTCTTCTAAGCGGCATCTGGAAGAGAAAAAGAACTCTCCTTTATTTTCCATTTTACTTTGGACAGTGTCTGGCAAATGATTATGGGGAGATTTTAATGTGTGTTCCTTTTCGTTCTTTGAGAAACTTGATTTTGTTACGGGCACAATGTATGAACATTTCTGAGCATAATAGGCATACAACGTGACCCAGGCTTTTAAATCTCTGCACCATGTATGTGTGCTGCATGGTGTTTGGCACAAGTTTAAGTTTTGCGGTGAGGACCCGACACTGGTCGTTGGTATTTAACCGGCTGGTCTTCATGGTGTTATAACTCTACAAAGTGCAGACACAATTAGCAGTGCACGTAGGAGTATGATATCTAAAATGAGCTGGGCTTGCATCAAATATGCTATAAAACTAAAACTTTTACAATTCTAATTAATGTTGCATGTATAGATTTGTTTTTCTTTTCTTTTATGTTTATGCAACACGTGATCTGCCTACACTATAAAAGGTGAGCTCAATATAGCGCCCTTATCTGTGCATACTTCAAACAGCAAATATGAATAGAAAACACTTTCAAATGTGTTCTAGAGCTGTGTTAATGATCCCTGACTAATGATTAAAGGAAACACACACAGAAAAGTCAAGTTACAAATAAATATATACAATTTTGTTTAAAGTCCTATTTAATATCCTGTCCGGGCATTTGCAGACTTAAAACAACAACAAAAGGCCAGTATTTTTCTCTTGCAAAGGTAGCAAATATATATATATATATATATATATATATATATATATATATATATATTCTCTGAAAAAAACCATAGGTTTCAGGCCTTATATAGTTAGGAATTAGCATTTTAAAAAACCTTAGAAATTCACTGAAAAAACCATAGGTTTCAGGAGTTATATAGTTAGGAATTCGTTTTTAAAAAACCTTTGAAATTCACTCAAAAAACTATAAGTTTTAGTGGTGTTATAGTTAGCTGGACATTTTACTCATACAAAACCAAGGAAATTGCTCCTATATAGTTAGTTGTATAAACTATATTTCGCGCACCCGCAATCCACTGCTGATGATGTCACATATTAGATCATTCATGACATGACATCACTGATGACATCATCCAGTGAAAGTGGTTTGCTTCGTTATTTAAATATGCATTATATATATAGCAATTTACATTGAAGAATGAGTGGATATATATAAATAAATATTTGGATGGAGGATTTAGTAGCAGTGTAATTGACTGTTTACTTGACCAATTTATAATGTCTCACTAAATATAGTGGATAGTGACTAAACTGTGTGAATATCTGTATCACTTTGTCAGTTGTTGTGTAAACTGATTCTACAGTTGGTTACTAGCTATGTGAAAGTCTATATTAGTTATTGATTAGTTAACTGAGTATTTGTATGGGAGTGTGAAAGTGTGTGTGGTTCGGTGGGGGGTGTGTGACTGTCCAAAGATGTGTGAATAGTTGATTCAGTAGATATATGAAGTTAAAACTACATGTTCTAACAGTTTGGGTGAGGGAATCGCTTTATGGGTGTGGTGATGAGCAAATATATTTCTCAAAGGTACAGGCCCAACAAACTAGAAAAATAAAAGGCAGTGTATGTGTCAGTTGTTGTATATAAATAAGTATACATAAGACACAATGATTGTGTGAGTGACTGTATGGATAACTGTATACTTGTAATAATGATTTTATAATTCACTAAGTATGACTTACTATCTAAATGAATAGAAGAAGTGGTGTTTGTATAAGTGTTTTGCTAAGTAAATATGTAAGTATGATCCATTGTTTGCATAAGTGAGTAGGATGACTTCATATGTGAATAGGATGCGTGCTGTTGTTTAATGTCGATATAGATGTATAAGTATTTTTGATAGTGTTCTATTGTTCATTGACAGCATGTATGAGTGAATCCATAGGTAAGTGATTAGATGTGTGTATACATCTATGAATCACTGAGTGGATTTTTAGATACTTGTATTGCTGTGACAATGGATTTAAATATGATACTCTGTATTTTACAAACAGTGATGAAAAATTGTGATAGTGTATGAAAAGGTGTATGTGATTGTCACGTGGATGATGTCATCAGTGATGTCATCAGTGATGTCATTTGAGATGTCATCAGTGATGTCACTGACCATGTCATGAATATCTAATATGTGACATCATCAGCAGTGGATTGCGGGTGCGCAAAATATAGTTAGTACAACTTAGTTACCATCCCACCTACGGGAAAAAACCACTCGGTTAAATGCCTTCTGCTCAACACGAGATCCCTGGTCAAACATAGTTTGGAGATAGCAGAGGTTATCCAAGAGGAGGATATAAAGATAGCATTTATCACGGAGTCATGGACTGATGCAGCATCAGGTCCAGACATAGTCAAAGCAACCCCCCAGGACTATGTTTGCCACACCCTAAATAGGGACAAAAGGAGAGGGGGTGGTTTAGCGATCATTTATCATAACACCATCAGAGGCTCTTTTCAACCCGGTCCCGCCGGCCTTGATGAATCACTGCTTTTTAACCTCACACTCTCAGATCATCAATCCTTTAGTGGTGGTCTGATCTATAGACCCCCAGGTGGGAAAGCCCAATTTTTCACAGGATTAAATAGGGCACTCGAAGCTGCAGCGTCCGCCCAAATGTTCACCCTTCTGGGCGATTTTAACTTTCATTTGGAAAGTGACGCGGACACAAATTCCCGGGAGCTAATCGACCTACTGAGGGGGATTGATATGACTCAACGGGTATCTGACCCAACACACATAGCAGGACACACCCTAGACGGGATTTTTACGAATCATCCCAACCTAAAAGTGATATCGGTCCTTCCAGTATTATGGTCGGACCACTCTGCAATTTATTTCACGATTCCCCTCCTCACCCCAATGAAACCTCTTAGCACAAGAAACGCCCCGAGACAGGTCAGAAAATGGAAGAACATCAAAGGGGACAAGCTGGAAAATATGTTAGAAAACTCCCTGATCCCGCTCCCCGACAATGTAGAGGAAGCAGCCATGTCCTATACAGTCTGGCTGGACCGTGCCTGCTCTCTTTTGGCCCCCCTCAAATCACCTATTCTACCCGGGCTTCCCCGGCTGCTCCCTGGTTTACAGAACAAATCAGGGAACATACAATACGGTGTAAAAAAACTGGAGAGAATCTGGCGAACGAATTACAGCGAGGCAGACAAACAAACTCTTAATCTAGAACAAAGAAGCTATAGAGAGAGAATTTTGCAAGCAAAAAAGGCCTTCCTTACTAAACAGATAAAAGAAGCCAGCAACACCTCCAAAGAACTATTTCAAACGGTCTCATCACTAGCAAACCCTAAAGCTACAGAAATTCCCCCCAGTCTTCCGCTCTGCGAAAACCTGGCTGGCTTTTTTCGAGAAAAGGTAGAAAACATCTTCTTTTCACTAGATAGCCGAGTTAAAACACCCCCCTCGAGGGAAGGCCCGGAGACACTAGGCCCTTCAGCTAGACTTCAACAATTTCAGCCCATCACTGAAAAGGAAGTGGTAAAGCGCCTGTTAAAAATAAAATCAGGCTCTCCTCATGATCCCTGTCCCACTGGTATAGCCAAACTAGCCCCTGACGTCATTGCAAGTGGACTTACTCCACTCTTCAATCAAATGCTGGAGAAAGGAGAATATCCCTCCATATGGAAGCGAGCATCCATCTTGCCACTACTAAAAAAAACAACCAAGACATTACCAATTTGAATAATTATCGGCCAATAGCTCGACTTCCTCTCCCCGCAAAAATTATAGAAGGCAGCCTCAATTCACAACTTAGCGCCTTTTTAAACACGGGGAATCACCTTGACCCTTCCCAACACGGGTTTCGGGCGGAGCACAGTACGGAATCCGCCCTGATTAAATCAGTGGAAGACATCAGGCAGGTGATGGATGCAGGAGGCAGAGCAGCCTTGATCCTGCTGGATCTCTCCGCGGCCTTTGATACGGTCCACCACAAACTGTTGGTGGACCGGCTGAGGGCCTGTGGTATCCAGGGAAAGGCACTAAACATCCTACAGGCCTTCCTGGCCGACAGAACCCAGGTAGTGGCCCTAGGAGATTACGAATCCCACCCGTTTGTGCTGCCCTGTGGAGTCCCTCAGGGGTCTTCACTTAGCCCAACCCTTTTTAATGTCTATGTTGCGTCCCTGGCCCCGGTGATACGATCGTTTGGCTTTCACCTCACAGCTTATGCAGACGACACTCAGATAGTGGTGTCACTCTTACCGGGAAATATTGAAAATACAGCAGACAGATTTAAAAACTGCATGCGTGAGGTGGATTGCTGGATGGCACAAAACTGTCTAAAACTTAATTCCACGAAGACAGAAGTATTGCTCTTTGGAGCCAGGGATAACTTCTGGTCCCCGAGCTGGTGGCCAGATGAAATGGGTCCGCCCCCCTCCCCGGTGGACAAAGTAAAAAACCTGGGCATTTTAGTGGACAATTCCCTGTCCTTTAAACCCCAGGTTAACGCACTCTCTTCCTCCGTGCATTATGTTCTTAAAACCATTAGAAAAATTCTTCCTTATGTGGAGAAGGAACATAGGAAAACCATCGTTACAGGTCTAGTCCTCTCCCGCTTAGACTATTGCAACAGCCTGATGCTAAATGCCCAGCAGAGCGTCCCTTATAAACTCCAACTATTACAGAACGCAGCTGCCCGCCTGATCACTGACACTCCAAAATTCGCATCAATTAGTCAGGATTTGGTGACTCTACACTGGCTACCTGTCCGCAAGCGAATTGTCTTTAAGGCGCTGTGCATGGTTTTTAAAGCCCTACATGACATGGGCCCCAGATATATGAAACGGCTCTTTCGCTGGCACATACCGGCACGAACATTGAGATCAGGGGAACTGGCCCTGGTCACGGTCCCCAGAACCAAAAGAGCTCGCTGGGGAGGCAGGAGTTTCTCCCTTGGGGCAGCCGAGGCCTGGAACAAACTTCCTCTCACGCTCAGACAATCCCAGGATCTGATGGCTTTCAGGAGAGAGCTCAAAACTTGGCTCTTTACCCACTAAGTCCATCTACTCATACCAGCACTAGCAGCCAGCGCCAGGACACCTCCGGGTAACAGAGCGCTCTACAAATGTGAAAATAAATAAAATAAATAAATAAATAAATAAATACTATATAGGAGCAATTTCATTGGTTTTGTATGAGTAAAATGTCCAGCTAACTATAACACCACTAAAACTTATAGTTTTTTGAGTGAATTTCAAAGGTTTTTTTTAAAAACTAATTCCTAACTATATAACTCCTGAAACCTATGGTTTTTTCAGTGAATTTCAAAGGTTTTTTTAAATGCTAATTCCTAACTATATAAGGCCTGAAACCTATGTTTTTTTCAGTGAATTTCAAAGGTTTTTTAAATGCTGAATCCTAACTATATAAGGCCTGAAACCTATGGTTTTTTCAGTGAATTTCAAAGGTTTTTAAAATGCTAATTCCTAACTATATAAGGCCTGAAACCTATGGTTTTTTCAGTGAATTTCAAAGGTTTTTTAAATGCTAATTCCTAACTATATAAAGCCTGAAACCTATGGTTTTTTCAGTGTTTTAAAAAAAAAAAATTGATTGGTTAACTGGCTTATTAAGTGTATCTTAGTGAATACATATATTAGCGAGTAATGTTTAAATATTTAAATATATGCATGAGTGATGTAATATGTGACGTCATCAGCAGTGCATTGCAGACGTGCAAGTTATAGTGAGTCCAACTAACTATAACGTGGGAATTTCAATGGTTTTATGCGAGTAAAATTTCCAGCTAACTATAAATTGTGTGAAACCTATGGTTTTTTCAGTGAATTTCAAAGGTTTTTTAAATGCTAATTCCTAACTATAACTGGTGTGTAACCTATGGTTTTTTCAGTGAATATATATATATATATATATATATATATAAAATTTCTATGGCAAAATGAAACCCCTCATTTTGTTCCTTTTCAAATTAAATGTATTAAGTGTTACCACTTTATTCCAATCAAGATGACTTCAGGTGTGCCATACTTTTGTCATAAGTAAGACTGTTAGTGTTCTAGTTGTTCTTTAGAACACTCTGGGACATTCTGTCATTGGGCTATAGTTGGGCTACATCTGGCTGATATTTGGGCTACATTTGGGCTCTTTTGTCTCTGGTGGCCATCTTGGGAGACTGCATATCAGAATTTTTTTAATGAAATATAAGAGGATTTGAGAAGTCACTCAAAATGTGCCCTAATTTTTCTTTCTTCAGCACTAATCATAATTTCTATGGCAAAATGAACCCCCTCATTTTGTTCCTTTGCAAATTAAATGTTTTAAGTGTTAACACTTTATTCCAATCAAGATGACTTCAGGTGTGCCATACTTTTGTCATAAGTAAGACTGTTAGCGCTCTAGTTGTTCTTTAGAACACTCTGGGACATTCTGTCATTAGGCTATAGTTGGGCTACATCTGGCTGATATTTGGGCTACATTTGTTTTTTTTGTCTCTGGTGGCCATCTTTGGGCTACATTGGGCTACATTGGGCTACATTTGGGCTCTAACATATATATAGCCCAATATATATTTTTTTAAAGTTAATTTTCGTAAAAACCACTGGAGCACATATCTTGAGACATAGCAAAGGCACATCGGGCTACCAGTCCCTACAATTTTGCCAAGTTTGGTGGAAAACCATTCAGCCGTTCGGGCTAAAAGTGAGTCCAACCGCCCTTTGGAAATTAACATGGGGAAAACACGTTTTGGGACCCCCCTTTTATCTCGGCCCCCGCTTGACGAATCCCCCCCAAACTTTCAGGGAAGGAGCGGAGCGCCGCGAGGCAAAGTTAAGGAAACTTTCAGGAAGATTCCTCAACCGGCACCAAAGTTATTCCCAATAGAATGTTGCGATTTCCCTATGGAAAACAATCCTAACTATATATACCTACTGGCTATCGCCAGTAGGTAATGTGTATATATATATATATATATATATATAAATATATATATATATATATATATATATATATATATAT
Organism: Lissotriton helveticus; assembly: GCF_964261635.1. Taxonomy (NCBI): domain Eukaryota; kingdom Metazoa; phylum Chordata; class Amphibia; order Caudata; family Salamandridae; genus Lissotriton; species Lissotriton helveticus. Next base: position 209,888,012 of record NC_136061.1, on the reverse strand, counting down.
ATATATATATATATATATTTTCAAACACAGGTTGCCTGCTATAGACGAGCCCACACAAGGAGGTAAGTATGCCTTTCATTTATTTGAAGGAAGCAGCAAGAGTAACAGCACAGTGCCTCGCTCAATTCTTCTGTCCTGCCGACGCGTTTCGTGCTTGGTCAGCACTTCTTCATGGGCTGTGGGCAATTCAGCTTGCGAGAAGGCACAACGCATTAAATCCCTGCAAATGTCCAAGTTCCCACCTCCGTGGGCGTGGCCACAGAGCGTTGAATCCTGGTACTTGTAGTGCTTTGTATTTTCCCAAGTGGGTTGCGTGCCTTCTCCACAACAATAAAAGTTTGTATTATCCCTGTGGGTTGCAGAGTACATCAGGGCTGCACCCCGCATCCGTTTAATCCTTCAATGGCTTCCTTGTCCTTACGCCGCCTCGTCGTTTGGCGGGGCAGCAGGGCTGCATGAAATGCAGAGGCACGTCATCCGCGGCTCAGGCGGGGCCGCAGTAACATTCAAACACAGGTTGCCTGCTATAGACGAGCCCACACAAGGAGGTAAGTATGCCTTTCATTTATTTGAAGGAAGCAGCAAGAGTAACAGCACAGTGCCTCTCTCAATTCTTCTGTCCTGCCTACGCGTTTCGTGCTTGGTCAGCACTTCTTCATGGGCTGTGGGCAATTCAGCTTGCGAGAAGGCACAACACATTAAATCCCTGCAAATGTCCAAGTTCCCACCTCCGTGGGTGTGGCCACAGAGCGTTGAATCCTGGTACTTGTAGTGCCTTGTATTTTCCCAAGTGGGTTGCGTGCCTTCTCCACAACAATAAAAGTTTGTATTACCCCTGTGGGTTGCAGAGTACATCAGGGCTGCCCCCCACATCTGTTTAATCCTTCAATGGCTTCCATGTCCTTACGCTGCCTCGTCGTTTGGCGGGGCAGCAGGGCTGCATGAAATGCAGCGGGCCGTCGTCCGCGGCTCAGGCGGGGCCGCATAACATTCAAACACAGGTTGCCTGCTATAGACGAGCCCACACAAGGAGGTAAGTATGCCTTTCATTTGTTTGAAGGAAGCAGCAAGAGTAACAGCACAGTGCCTTGCTCAATTCTTCTGTCCTGCCGACGCGTTTCGTGCTTGGTCAGCACTTCTTCATGGGCTGTGGGCAATTCAGCTTGCGAGAAGGCACAACGCATTAAATCCCTGCAAATGTCCAAGTTCCCACCTCCGTGGGCGTGCCCATAGAGTGTTGAATCCTGGTACTTGTAGTGTTTTGTGATTGAGCGAGGCACTGTGCTGTTACTCTTGCTGCTTGATTTTGTCTTTGCAGCCCATTGTTAGTCAGTAAAATATTGAAAGCCCACTTGGGCATTACTTGGACTGTGCATCCGAGCACTGTCGATAAGTTTGTTGATAAAGTTTGTTGACAAATTTTAGTGAAATGCGGAGTAGAGCGCAGGTAATTTACGGAATGCTCGTATTTGCCAAATAACATTTGAATGTTTTTTGCCAGAACCACTGCAATGTACTTACTACAAGCATAATTGTTATGTTGTTTTGCCAGGGAAAATAATATTTTCATTGTATTGGTGTGACTATATGCAAAAACTACGAGTCTGTCTTTCATGCCATTTGACATGTAGTTCATTACGTGCAGTTTCTTCATTTAAAAATGGCCACGCGCTTTTTCCTTTTGTCCAATGAGCAAGACTGCGTGGCAGTCGAAACGCGTTTGGCGGCGGCGGATTAAAGAAACTTTTATAATCCCACAAGCGTCGTAATCCTTTATTTAATAAATAGGACTTGCCCAAGGAGTCCTCCCACAACGACGCAACTTTCGTTCTGGAGCGGGCAGGATATGCTTGAGCAGCACCTCTGATTCAAATAGCTGCCACCCCCCCATATCGCTGGAAGACGGATGTCATAACAAGAAAAGTCAGCACCGGAGAAGAGGAGACGCCTAAGAGGGTCAGAGGACAGCTCGGTGACGCCATCACGGAACCGGGTAAGCCTGACTTACGAGTGCCAGCGGGGGAGAAAGTGAAGGTTTCTGAACGAGTGATTTAACACGAAGAGCAGAACCGGTTGGGATTACAGCTTTTAAACGCTGTTGTAATTGAAAATGGACGCCGCGGAGGTTCATGAGCGCGAGCAGGCGGCTCTCCATGTATTCACAGACATAAGCGGCCAAACTGACGACCTAACAACACCAGAAGCGGGCAGTAAGGTGCAAAACGATTTAATGACAAAGCTAAGGAAACTTGAGAAACTGCAGCGTTCAGAGATGTCAAAATGGTGGGAGTCGAAATCGTTGCAGCGCTATTTAGAAGTGCAGCGAGTTCCCCGGGGCCTCAGAGTAATGGTTGCCCCGTGCTATGTGGACCCCAACCCCGAAATGCTAAAGGAATGGGCTGCCAATAATAATGATTCATCCAGACGTATGCTAGGCATATTAATTAAATATGCCGACATCGATAGGCAGAAGATTTTGGCAGAAATAGGAAATTTGCTTTCTGATTTGAGCAAAGAAGAAGATCAATCGACCATAACTAAATTCAAAACGGAGTCCAAAGAAAGACTAAAGAAATTAGAGACTACTATTAAAGATCGCAAAGCCCTCAAATTCATAAGGGATAAATTAGACTATGATCGAGGCCAAATATATACTTTTGCCAAACGGTATGAGTCTATCAGGCAGCAGAAAACGTCTAAAAATACAACAGGAGCAGACGCACGGTCAGAAGCCAGTAGCCGACTAAGCTCCGATCCCGACACTGACCTAGACGTGAATATTCCTGCCCAGGGAGCAATACCCTCAGTAATAGAAGAATTTGGGTATTTAAACGTGGAGCGAAATTCAATCTGCGTCAAAGGCCACAAACACAGAGTGCAAACGAGGGGCAGCAAAGAGGAAAAGGCAGAGGTCAAACCGCCGGAAGGGGGCAATCCGCAGGGCGCGGTTATCAGAAGAAAAAGAAGAACGTGACAAAGTAGGGGATGACACGAAAGCACTATCCGTGATTGATCTGACCAATATAAAATTAACTGAGGATGAACTCAAGATCCTGGAGCTTGGTCTGTCGTTTTGTCCAGAGGCGGATCTGGATTATGTACAGACCAGAATAGATCTCTTTAAGTTCATAAGACTATTGAAACTTAAAAAACATTTTTTGATGAACCTGAGTCGAAAAATCACAGGCAATCAAATGGGTGAAGTAACACATGTGGATAACCTAGTGGTGGACGATATGGATTTAATGATGAATTTGCGAGCCAGCAATATAGTGGCACAAGATCAAGGGGCCAACAGTATTGCTGAAGCAATTGCCGAGGAAGAGGAAATAGATATCTTCCAGGATGCCCCTACTACTTTTCGGCCAAGTTCAAGATGTATTCCATCAGCAGCAAAAGATACTGTTGATGTATACAATGAACTGGTGCATAATGAACTAAAAAGTTTGGGCAGAGGCATTTATCCCAATAACGAAATGTCTAAAAAGCAAAAAGCGTACTATGCATTGATAAAGAAACTATCTGAGTGTGATAATTGCATTGTACGTAATGCGGATAAAGGGGGCAATGTAGTTCTTTGGGACAGGGAGAAATACCTGTTAGAAGCCTATAAGCAATTGAACAACAAAAAATGCTATATCAGAGTAGCGGAAAGCATGATGGTAAAAAGTAATGAACAATTTAACAAAGAACTACAAAGTTGGTATGATTCATCGTTGATAAATTATGATGAATTCATGTTTCTTAAAATTGATCAACCTACCACAGCAGTATTTTATTTAATACCTAAGGTGCATAAGGATATTGCTGACCCCCCGGGCTGTCCAATAATATCTGCTATTGGCAGTGCTTTGGAAAACACCTACAAATTTGTAGACTCTTTCCTCAATCCACTCACTAAGGCACTCCCATCATTTATACTTGACACCGGGGATTTCCTTAAGAGGATTTATGACATACCCTGGGAAGATGACTATCTATTGGTTACAATAGACGTCGCCACATTATACACCAGTATAAGGCATTCTGATGGCTTACGTGCAGTTAAACACTTTTTGGGGTACAAGGTCTATTACTCTGTGGTCGCATACTCAAATGATTTTACGCATGGTGGAAAAATGTTTGACAAGCAATTTTTTTCTATTCTATGGGCAGCTTTTTCACCAGGTGTGTGGTACTGCTATGGGGACCTGCTTCGCCCCCAGCTATGCTAATTTGCATATGGGCTGGTGGGAGGAGCAAGTTGTCCGGACGCAGTCCCAGAAAGAGTGGGAGGAACATATAGTTCACTGGAGTCGTTTCATAGACGACCTATTTCTGGTATGGAGGGGTACAGAGTGTGAAGTCAAGGCATTTATCAACAGCCTTCAATCGAATGATCTGAATCTCTCTTTTACCAGTTCCATCAGCAGTGAAAGTGTAAATTTCCTTGACCTCAGAGTTTATGTAGAAAATGGAAGGTTGCAAACTAGTCTCTACAGAAAACCCACAAGTGCTAATACATTGCTGCATGCGCAGAGCTTTCATCCCTTGAATTTGAAGTGTAGCATTCCCTATGGAGAGAGCCTAAGGGTTAGGCGTAACTGCAGTACCCCAGAAGAGACAGTAAAAGAACTAGGGGTGCTGAAAAGAAGATTTAAAGAAAGAGGGTACCCTGAGAATTGGATCGATCAGGGAATCTGTAAAGCGTCTAAAAAGAAAAGGGAGGATATTCTATTCTCAAACCAGAAGACCGCCCAACAGAAACAGAGTCAGTGTAGGTTCATAACGACCTTTTGTAAACAACATGTTGAGGTGAGAAGAATACTCAACAAACATTGGCATATCATCAAAAATTATCCCATTCTGGGGAAGGAGGTAGACAGGAGACCGCAAATTACTTTTAGGAAGTCTAACTCTTTCAGAGATTCCCTAGTGAGCAATACACTCAAAAAACCATGCCCGAAAAAAAACTGGCTAACAGAGAAAAATGGATTCGTAAAATGCCTAAAATGCAAGGCATGCACGCATGGTGTAAACTGTAATAAGTACAAATTGGGCCTTTCCAATAGGATGGAAAAAATTAAAGGCAAATACACATGCAAGACAGATTATGCTGTCTACGTGTTGCAATGCCCTTGTGGCTTGCGATACGTGGGGAGCACAATAAATGAAGTGCATAAACGCATTTTGCAACACTTGCGAGCTATTAAAAACTCTGACAGATCCTACCCTGTAGCGCGACATTTCGAGAGTGCACATAATAGAGATACTAATGGTCTTACATATTATGTGATTGACTCTATTCCAGTGAGCTTGAGAGGCGGTAACCGCCTTAAAAAATTGAGACGGTTAGAGTCTCGATACATTATCAAGCTAGACTCAAAACAGCCTAGGGGCCTCAATATTGAGGAAGATTTACATACACATCTTTAAAATGAATCATGTGAATACATATGGGCAGCCGCCTGTAGTAAGAGTACTAATTGATCACGAGTAGGAAGTTTATTGGACAGACATGCACGAAATTCACTGAATTGATTTTGATGATATTCCCATAGAAACTATATTCGAAAATGAATGTTGGCAGAATAAATGTACTAATTTAAGTGATTTTGGCATTTAATGAATTGTGGCATGATTAGAGCAGAATGGCATAGTTGGAGGATGCGTGAGCTCACTTGAGCTTGATTTTGACTTTGCAGCCCATTGTTAATCAGTAAAATATTGAAAGCCCACTTGGGCATTACTTGGACTGTGCATCCGAGCACTGTCGATAAGTTTGTTGATAAAGTTTGTTGACAAATTTTAGTGAAATGCGGAGTAGAGCGCAGGTAATTTACGGAATGCTCGTATTTGCCAAATAATATTTGAATGTTTTTTGCCAGAACCATTGCAATGTACTTACTACAAGCATAATTGTTATGTTGTTTTGCCAGGGAAAAGAATATTTTCATTGTATTGGTGTGACTATATGCAAAAACTACGAGTCTGTCTTTCATGTCATTTGACATGTAGTTCATTACGTGCAGTTTCTTCATTTAAAAATGGCCGCGCGCTTTTTCCTTTTGTCCAGTGAGCAAGACTGCGTGGCATTCGAAACGCGTTTGGCGACGGCAGATTAAAGAAACTTTTATAATCCCCCAAGCGTCGTAATCCTTTATTTAATATATATATATATATATATATATATATATATATATATATATATATATATATATATATTAATAATACTGAAGATCTCCATAATTTTCTGTAACATCCTGATAGATAGCCAAAGCATTCAATAGGCACTGTTTAACTAGTTTTTTAGTTTTCTTCCTCAGCTGGAACTTACCCTACCCGTTCCTTTTTAATTACATGTTTGGAATCATTTTTTATAGGTGAGGGGTTAATTTTAACATTTTGCACATTATTGCACACTCTAAAATTAGCACATTTGCACGCCATAGCCTCCATAGACAGGATGCTATCTAATTGTTTACATGATCTTTATATTGCTTGATTAGCACATATTTAGAGGATTTAAAGCTTATTATAACAGATCAAGGTACAAATTTACTCAGAAATAACTAAAAGATGGCGACAAGGGGACGGTTTTGCTTATTTTGCACATGGAGTCATTAATGAACGATTTTTAAATTATTAGAATTTATTTATTGTTTTAGCATTACTTATTTAACAGTGAATGATAATTTATTGTTATTTATTGTGTCCTGTGTATTTTTCAGAATAGTTATGGAAAAAACAGACTCTTTTCAATGAGCCACTCCGATGTTGACAATCGCATTCATATTAACCTTCCCATTTATGCAGTTAACAATTCAATATGTCATCGTTGAAATGTTCAACATCGTTTACCTGTACTGTATAAATACATGAAATACATGAATTAATGCCAATCAAGACACAAAATATATTTTTTTAATTGATTAATGAATGAATTTGTGAACAGAGGTTAAACAAAGCGCATTTGCTTTAGTATGTTTTCTATGTCTACTGATACCATTTGACAAAGAAAGTGCCTTAGAGTTTAATCACTTTTTTTCACTATGCACTATGGGTATTTAAATAATTTATGGACTGCGTTTCTGTATGTGAGCTAAGTTACAGAGGTAACCGAAACGCGTCATAAAACTGCTGGAAATAAACAAGACCTGAACTTCCACGATAATACTGGTGTCCATATCCTGTTTTCCTTGTGCTGACCGGCTGGTAGCGACAAGGAGGGATTTTGTATATATATATATATATATATATATATATATATATATGTATTACTCAGTACCAGTCCCGGTTGAAGCATCTGAACGGGCGGTCCGAGTAGGGGCTACCGGAAGCCCGATATATAAATACTCCGTTCTGCTCCTTTACAGATGTACTCGGACACAACACGCTGCTCGTGAAGATAATTTTATTGCAGGAAACTGCAATAAAATTGTCTCCTAGCAAGGGGGCCTTACAGAACATTTGTCGATTTTTGTTGATTTTTTTTTTTTCCTTTTTTTAAGGACTTGCCTGCATACATAAAAGACTCACTTGACTTTCTAAACAAAATTGAGAAACAAAAATGGGATCTGGAGTATAAATTTATTGTTTTGGACATCACAAGTCTGTAAACCCAGATAAATCATGAGCATGGACTGGAAGCCGTGACACATTTTTTGAGCAAAAAATCTTTGAAGTTCACTGAACACAATAAAATGATCTTACAGTTCACTGAATTTTGTCTAACCAACAATATTTTTGTATTCGGTGATGATTATTACCGACAAATCTCGGGCACAGCGATGGGCACTTGCTCCCCCCCCCCCCCTGTTACACAAACTTGCTCGTGGGCTGGTGGGAGGAGCAAGTGTCCAAAGTACCAGGAGGTATTGACATGAGTAAAGTAATCTGGTATCACTACATTGACGACCTGTGTATTGTGTGGAATGGCTCGATAGATTTGGCCAAATAATTTATTTGTAGTTTGAATAATAATGTGGTAAATCTGGAGTTCAGTGGGGAGGTGTGTTCAAGCACAGTAAATTTCTTGGATTTGAAAATAAGTGTAATTGAAAATAAACCACATGTGTCAGTGTACTGTAAACCGACAGCCGGTAACTCGGTATTACACGCGACTAGCAACCATCCGCCTAGATTGGTCAGGACTATCCCCTATGGGGAATTCTTGAGATTGAAAAGGAACAGCACGAGGGTATTGGATTTTGAAGTAGCCACACAGGCCAGTTTAAATAGATTTGTCAAAAGGGGCTACAATAGGGACTTTTTGGATGTAACTCTTAATAGGGTTAAAAATACACTGAGGGGATCCCTTCTTTGCAATGAGAAAAAGAACAAGGCAGAGACAGGAGACAATAAGTTCAGACTGATTACCACCTTTTCCAATTAAGCCAATGATTTGAGGAAAATTATGGAGAAGAATTGTCATATTTTGAAAATGGACAGTATGATAGGCTCTGATATTCCAGCTGCCCCTTTGATAATTTTTAGGAAGGCTAGATTGTTAAGAGATAGTCTAGTGCAAAGTAATTTCCAGACTAGTCCTAGCACTGGAGGAACCCTAAGGGAGCTTAGAGGTTTTTATCCTTGCGGGAAATGCAAGGCCTATGCAGGAAGTAAAAGAACTTTGACATATGAGGTGACAGGTCTTAAGACGCCTAGAACCATAAAGAAGTTTCTCACTTGTAATACTACTTATGTGGTGTATTGTTTAGAATGCCCTTGCAGACTAAGATATATCGGTAGTACTATTCATCTGAGAAAAATACGGGTATTAGAACATATGAGGGCGATAGCCAAAAAAGATGCCACCTGCCCAGTCGCAAGATACTTTGCAGAGAAACATGGTAGTGACAGGGAGCTGCTACGATACTATCGTCTAGATATGATTCCAACTAGCATAAGTGGTGGGGACAGGATCAGGAAGTTACGCAGGCTTGAATCAAGATATATTATTGACTAAGAGCCAAAAAGGGATGAACATAGGGGAAGAACTAGCTATACATCTGGGGGATTACATTTGTAACATTGTAGGCTTTGACAAGAAACAAGTGAATGGATCTGTGGATAATTCCGAAAACGTTTTGTAGTACTCAGGACTACATAAAAGAAATTTATAAATCTAATGTTTTATTGGTCGATGATGCATGAAATGAAGACACTACAGGGAAGGCAAGGCCATTACTCGGCGTGATTTTAATTCACAAGTAAGCCATAATAGTGATTCCAAGGCTGGGACTAGTATAGCCGTGTGCAAATGCCGATATACGGCGATATGACTAATGCATTAGGCCTATCTTATTTATATAACCTTTATGTCTAATTTCATTTTTTGATACGGTAAATGGAATATGTAACGTAAATGAATTATATCATACATTGCAACGTAAGGCGATTGAGCATTTTATATATTTTATATATAGGTATATTTATGATGCTATAGACATTGGGATTTTGTCATTTAAGACATGTTCCAATATGGCGTCTGTGAAAGAGGGTGAATGGTCCTTCATATATATATATATACATACATACATATATATATATATATATATATATACATATATATATATATATATATATATATATATATATATATATATATATATATATATATATATTATATATATATTCACAGAAAAAAACTGAGGTTTCAGGGACGTTATAGTTAGTTGGACATTTCACTCATACAAAACGATAGAAATTCCGCTGTTATAGTTAGTTGAGCTAACTATAACTCACGCCCTTGCAATGCACTGCTGATGATGTCACATATGACATCATTCATGACATGGTCAGTGACATCACTGATGACATCACTGATGACATCTCAAATGACATCACTGATGACATCACTGATGACATCTCATTTGACATCACTGATCACATCACTGATGACATCATTCATGTGATAATACGATGCACCTCCTCACACTCTAATATAACCTTTGATACACCCAGTGTTAAATACAGACTACCATTCTTGAAACCATTGACACACCAATACCAGTTACTACATAGGCACTCACTGATTCCTAGATCTACACACACATCCACTCATTCACCCATACAATCACTCATACATACAGTCACTCATCAATGCAACACTATCATATGCACTCATACACCTATACAGACACTCACACACTGCCACTCATCCATGGAGTTACTCACACACCTAGTCAGTCATGTAAAGAATCAATCACACTTCCATTTCCTCATCTATATAGTTATACACACAACACCTTACTTATTCAAACATATATTAACACATACTTACTCTCTTATACAATCACTGATACAAGTACACATTGATCTGCACAGAGTCACACACCTCCCAGCCAGCCACACACACACTCAGTCTCCCATACAAATACTTGGGCAACCAATCAATAACCCATATAGGCACTCATATAGCTACTGATCAACACATGCAGCAGCTTACACAACAACAGACATACTGATGCACACATTCACACAGTTTAGTCACTAACCTATGCATTCAGTAGGACACATTTAATCACTCACTCATAGTCAGTCACGCACCTACTAAATCCTTCATCCAGACACTTATACATCCACTCATTCTTCAATATGTAAAACATATTTAAACTTTACAGAAAAACACAGTCACTGGATGATGTCATCAGTGATGTCATCAGTGATGTCACTGACCATGTCATGAATGATGTAATATGTGACATCATCAGCAGTGGATTGCGGGTGCGCCATATATAGTTAGTTCAACTAACTATATAGGATTAATTTCAATGGTTTTTTATATGTTAATTCCTAACTATATAAGGCCTGAAACCTATGGTTTTTTCAGTGAATATATATATATATATATTCCCACGTTATAGTTAGTTGGACTCACTATAACTTGCGCGCCTGCAATGCACTGCTGATGACGTCACATATTACATCACTCATGACATGGTCAGTGACATCCCTCATGACATCACTGATGACACCATCCAGTGAATGTGTGTCTTTCTGAAAAATAAAAATGTTTTATATATGTATATGTAAAGGTCTGTATGGTTTGGTGGGGGTATTACTTAACACATAGATGCATCCATGACTGACTCACTGTTTGTATGTGTTTTGAAGACAGCATATGTGCAGGACTGTATGGGTGGATGAGTGTGTATATGTGTGTGTTAGTGAGTGAATGACTGTCTCACTAGTGTTTTTATCAGTAACTACATATGTTTTAATCTAGTATATGTGAGTATTGATGTATATAAGTGAGTATATGTGAGAGTGAGAGATTGTAAGATTTCCTGTTTAAATAAGTATGTGTTTCTGTAAGTGATTGTTTAAGAGAGTAAGTATGTGTAAGTTTCCTTAGAAGTAAGGTGGTAGTGTGTGTATAGCTGTATATGCAAATAAATGGATGTTCAATATTTTATTTGCATGTGTGAGTATGTGTGTGAGTAACTTTTGGATGACTGTCGGTGTGTAACAAGATATATAGGTGTTTCACTACATATGATGAGTGAGTATATGTATGAGTGACTATATAGAACTGTTGGTGAATGAGTGGATGTGTATATAGATGGTGGAATTACTGAATTGGTTGTTGTAACTGGTATGGGTATCTCCATTTTTGAAAATTTTAGTTTCTATTTTTGAATATGTGTTTCAAGGGTTACATTACACTGAAAAGAGGTCTGTCACTCTGTCACAAGGATGGTGTCATCAGTGATGTCATGAGTGATGTCACTGACCATGTCATGAGTGATGTAATATGTGACATCATTAGCAGTGCATTGCAGGCGCGCAAGTTATAGTGAGTCCAACTAACTATAACGTGGGAATTTCAATGGTTTTATGTCAGTAAAATTTCCAGCTAACTATAACTGGTGTCAAACCTATGGTTTTTTCAGTGAATTTAATAGGTTTTTTAAATGCTAATTCCTAACTATAACTGGTGTGAAACCTATGTTTTTTTCAGTGAATTTCATAGGTTTTGTAAATGCTAATTACTAACTATATACAGGGCCTCAAACCTATGTTTTTTTCAGTGAATTTCAAATGTTTTTTAATAGCAAATCTCTATAGCTATGAAATATAATATTTGTATAATGAATTTTATATTGAATATTTATGTAATACTATTTTTTATGTATATTTTTCCTTTTTTTAATTTTTTTGCCCTGGAGCGCTCCCGGTGTGTGTACCGGTGAGCGCACCGGTAAGCGCAGATGCGGCGCGCCCCGGTGCGCGTACTGGTGAGCGTCCTGTTAGCGCTATTGCCGCGAACGAAAACATCATCGTGACGTATCGCGTAGCCACTTGATGCGTCTTTTGACGCACGGCGTAAGCGCACCCGGAAGCGCCCGAGCGCATACGATTGCGCAACGTATGCACCCCCGGGCGCGCCCCGGGGCGCGTAGCGTAAGCGCGTCGGGTCATGTGACCTGAAAATAACACTTTTCATTGGTTCAGAACAGTTTGTTTTTCCAAATGATGAAAGCTCCCACCTTTTTTCCTCATTCTCACTTTGTTGTTTGACTGAGGAAGACCTGTTTGCAGACCTGAGAAATGGCTACAGTAGCAGCAGCAGCAGGAGCACCTCAACCACCACCACCACCACCACCACAAGGACCACCACAACACCATAGTGGTGGTGAAGAAGAAGAGGAGGAGGAGCAGGAGGAGGAGGAGAGGCAGTTCCTGCCTGAAGATAATCCCCCCTATAAACCGAAAGAGCACATTGTGTGGGAGTTTTTTAAAATCCCAAGGGGCCTAAAGAAAGTCAATGCGCCAAAACTGACATGTCTGATCTGTGGCACTGTACTTTCCAGGGGGAACCCTGCCAAAATGTATTCTTTTGGCAATAATACCATGATTCGCCACATGCAACGCAGGCATCCAAACAACTATTCTGCGGCAGAGGTCAGAGAACTGACCAGAAACCCCTCCCAATCTTCTCCCAGCACCTCCAAAAGCAAAAAACCCACTCCATCGGATCCAGAGGCAAGGAAGATGGTCCCAAACATCCAAACCCAGTTTGGAGATTTTAAAATAGTTTGTATATTTTGCGGGACTACAATTTCCTATGGAGAACAAAGCATCAAATTGATTAACCGTGCTGGAGACAACCACAAGTGCAAAAAGAAACCTTAATTTTTTCCTGATTTTTTTTGCTCCAGTTGAGCCGTTTACAATTCCCTGTTTTTTGTTTGTCCCCATAAAAAATACAAAAAAAATATAAAATTGTTCATAAAAGCCAAAAAAAGCAAAAAATGTTCAAAAAAACAATAAAAAATATAAAACAACAAAAAGAATAAAAAAACAGTTCTTTTTAGAACTACCTCCAATTTATAAAAAAATGCTACATTTTAAAAAACTCTGCCATTCTTTTTTTTCCATGGTACGCTCCCCGGTACGCTCCCTGGTGCGCGTACAGGGCGCTCCCCCCCCGTGAAAATCGAAAAAAATAATATTTTTTTTTTTTGCCCCGCAGGGCCCTTTTATGGCCCCCACATCAAACCTAGGGGGTATGGGGGGGGTCTACCCTGCCCCCTTTTGGTCATTTCCCCCTTTGTTTTGGCCACCTCTTGTGTCTCGATCCTACCGAGGCACAAGATGGCGGCCGCTCCGGACTGTTTGGAATGTTGACAGACACCCGAGAGCCAATCAGCTTTCCGCTCGCGAACTCGCGTAGCGCGCTGGTGCGCGCCCCGGTGCGCGTACCGGGGCGCGCTTATAGATATATATATTTTTTGGAACCTAAATTACTCAAAATCCACTGGAGCACATATCTTGAGACATAGCAAAGGCACATCGGGCTACCAGTCCCTACAATTTTGCCAAGTTTGGTGGAAATCCATTCAGCCGTTCGGGCTAAAAGTCAGTCCAACCGCCCTATGGAAATTAACATGGGGAAAACATGTTTTGGGACCCCCCTTTTATCTCGGCCCCCGCTTCACGAATCCCCCCAAACTTTCAGGGAAGGAGCAGAGCGGAGCTGGCCATTTTCTTGGAGAAATTCAGCCAATTCCGTCCATCAACGCCAAAGTTATTCCCAATAGAATGTTGCAGATTTCCTATGGAAACTAGGTCCTAACTATAACTACCTAAGCATAGGATTAGCAAAGTGCCATCCACGTCGAGATAGAAAAGGACAAAGTCTTTTGCCATTTCTACAGCAAAGTCTTAAGCATAGGACTGACACAATGCAGTCCTTGCCGAGCTGTAAAATGACAAAAGCCATTTATCACTCCAGGCACAGTATTACAGCTTTCAATTGGTGAAATACCAACTCAAGCCAACCTGAAATGAGTAAAAGCAACACCTGACACAGTGTTTCGCTCTAATTAGAGCTCTTCAGAGAGGTATAGCTTTGTCCAGACACAAGGGAGCACCCAGTATAAGTCCAAACAAAACCCTTTTAGGCATAGAGTGACGCATAAATTATGCAAAAAAAGAAGGCGAGAACTGTGGGTAGTTTTCAAGTTTAGGTGGAAAGCAGCTCCTGTTAGAGCACTCTCAACACCAGCGACACTCTAAATCTGCTCACCTCAAATGTCTGTTTTTCTATCAAAGTCTTTAAGCATAGGATTAGCAAAGTGCCATCTATGCCGAGATAGAAAAGGACAAAGTCTTTTGCCATTTCTACAGCAAAATCTTTAAGCATAGGACTAGCACAGTGCTGTAAAATGACAAAAGCCATCTATCACCCCAGACACAGTATTACACTCATACATTTACTCACTCACCATATGTCCTCATACACCTATACATCCTGTTAAACACCGCCAGTCATTCATAGTTAGTCACACACATAGTCACTCATGCTAATAAAGAATCAAACATCCATTTACTTGCATATACAGTTATACACACACCACTACACGTACTTCTACAGAAACGTACACATGCTTACTCTCTTAAACAATCAGTTATAGAAACAAACTTATTTATACAGGAACTCTTCAAATCTCTCACTCATACTCACTTATATACACCAATACTCACATATACTAGTTTAAAACATATGTAGTTACTCATAAAGACACTATTGAGACAGTCACTAACACACCCATTCACTCACTAACACACCCATACACACAGTCATCCACCCATACAGTCATGCACACATGCTGTCTTCAAAACACATACAAACAGTGAGTCACTCATTCATGCATCTATGCGCTAAGTGATAGCCCCCACCGAACCATACAGACACTCAGACACTCATACTGATACAAAAAAAACAACTAATAACCTATATAGACACTCATGTAGGTACTTACCAACCCATGCAGCCACTTATACACAAAGTGAGAGACTGATACAGACATATTTACACATTACTCGCTAACCCATATATTCACTAAGATACACTTAATCAGTCAGTTATACAATCAATTTTACAAAAAAAACATCCATTTAGACACTTATTTACCCATTTATTCTTCCATCGACCTTGAGATATACATATATAAAAAAGATGTAATTTTCAGAAAGACACACATTCACTGGATGATGTCATCAGTGATGTCATTTGAGATGTCATCAGTGATGTCATGAGTAGTGTCACTGACCATGTCATGAGTGATGTAATATGTGACATCATCAGCAGTGCATTGCGGGCGTGCGAGTTATAGTTAGCTGAACTAACTATAACAGGGGAATTTCAATGGTTTTGTACGAGTGAAATGTCCAGCTAACGATAACTCCCCCTGACTCCCTTATCATTTCTCCCTCTTCCACTCACTCCATAGTACCCCCCTTTACAACTACACACTTTATTCTATGCTCTTCCCTCCCCTTGACTCCCTTACCACATCTTTCTCTGACTCAGTTCCCCACTCCCCCTTAACTGCCCCCACATATTCCCCACAATCACCCTCCAAAACCTCACTGCTTTCTTCAACAACTCACAATCCAACAAATACACCACCTTCTACTTCCTCTATGCCACTTTCACCGAATTGTCTGTCCGAAATGAATACCTTTCCTACATCCTCCTCCTGTTCACCTCCGCTCTCCAAAAATGATCCTCCCCCTCATTATAATCCCTCCCCCCTCCAGGCTTTCCTCCTCATCCTCCACACGTTATCCCTCCCCTAAACAACCCTAACTCGACCAACAGCCCAATAAATACGGACCCATAGCACTCATCAACACACACACTGGCTTCCCCTACCATTGAACTTGTCCTTATGCCCCTCATCTTAGAACTCTCCTCACTCTGAAGCAATATCTCATTCCTTACTGAAACCATCTCCTCGCACAACGACACTCCTCAACACATCCACATATTGTCCGCCAAACTCTATCACCAACAGAAACACTCCTCCTTCTAGAAACTACACAACCAGCACCTTACCCACTCAACCTTCCTTAAATATCCCTCCCTACAATACCAACATACCCACACCGCCACAACTTGGTACTCGCCCAATAACCTCTGAAGTTAACAGTTCGACTAACTTAACTTCTAGCAACTACACAACCAGCACCTTACCCACTCAACTTACCTTAATTGTCCCTCCCTACACTACCAACATACCCACACCGCCACAACTTAGTATTCACCCAATAACCTCTGAAACTAACAGTTCCACTAACTTAACTACCTCTCGCTCACCACCCTCGTCCACTATCCCCCTTCTTCCGACCTCCCCTAGACCACCCCAACAACTTAGACCTATTCCCCCTTGTCCCCCACTACTCGCCCAATAACCTCTGAAGCTAACAGTTCCACTAACTTAACTTCTAGCAACTACACAACCAGCACCTTACCCACTCAACCTTCCTTAATCGTCACTCCCTACAATACCAACATACAACCGCCAAAACTTGGTACTCGCCCAATAACCTCTGAAGCTAACCTTTCCACTAACTTAAGTACCTCTCCCTCATCACCTTCGTCCACTATCCCCCCTACTCAACTGTCTACCATCCCTGTTCTCTTAGGAATAAGCAGACTCCCCCTTCCTCCGACCTCCCCTAGACCATCCCAACAAATTAGACCTATCCCCCCTTATCCCCCCTCCAAATCGCCCGACCCCACTCCCCTCTGATGCATGCTGATTAATTGCCGGTCAGCCTCCGGCCATGCTACTGAGATTGCTGAAACCATTCTTAGTGAAAACATTGACATTGCATTCCTAACTGAAACCTGGCTCACCTCCCACTCCACTCCCATCCTCAACTTGCTTATCCCCCCTGGTTACTCTATCATTAAAAAAGATAGAATCGAACAAACAGGAGGAGGACTCGCTCGTTCATCTACAAGACCCTTCATCCTTTGAATACCTTTGCGCTGATCTCATTATGCCTGACTCCCCCACCACCCGGTTGCACACTATCTACCATCCCCCTGGAAATAACATCCCTTTACGGAAGAGTTGACTGATCTTATTATACAATCATCGCTCTCACATTCTAAAAATCTGTTCCTCAGTGACTACAACATCCATTGGAACAAAAGTGATGATCCTGCTGTCATCCTATTTAATGATACCATGGACATCACCAATATGACCCAACTCTGCCATTCTCCAACCCATAACAAAGGTGCCACCCTTGATGCTATTATGACTAGCAACGATCTGGCCTCCCTCTCAAATATACTTCCGGTTGACTGGTCTGAACACTACCTTATCCTCTTCACCATGAATAGATCCATGACTCTCCCCGCCCCCATCAGCTCTTTACCTAAGAAATCCACATGCAACCTTCACCTTATTCCTCCTGGCGAATTGGAATCCACAATTAAGGCCCACTTACTTCTCCCCCCTCTCTCTGACAGCACCATCGACCTAACTAACCATTATAACAATTCTATTCTTGAAGCCCTCGACCAAATTGCTCCAATCAAACTCAAACAACAAAAAAGCAACCCTCCTAAGTCTTGGTTACATTCTGAACTTAATAACGAAAGACGGACCCTTTGACATTCTGAACCGGTTTGGAGGAATCATCCAACCGTTGACAATCTGGCTCTCCTTAGAACTGCTAGGGCCCAGTACAAAAAACATATCTTTAATGAGAAAGCCTCCTTCTCTACGATCACAACTTGATCAAGCCAGAAACCGCCCTAGAGAACTCTTTAACATTGTTAAAAAACAAACCTCCACTGGCCCTCCTAAAAAATTAGCCTCTATTGACAGATGCGAAGAAATTGCCAGTTTCTTTACGAACAAAATCAACAAGATCAAACTATCCTTCTCTTCCCTCCCACTCTCACTTCAACCTACTCCCATCCTATACACCCTCCCCAACACTCCTAACTCTCCTCTGTCTAATTTTTCCACCCCTCTCGATCCTTCTCATCCCCTCCCTGCTCTCCCCCAACAAGATACCTTTCTGAAAATAAGCCCCGCTGCTAAAAACAATGCCTCATGGAGTGATTTTAGTCCAGTATCTGATTCTACGATCATTAATATCATTGCCAAACTAAAACCTTCCTCCCACTCCAAAGATCCTCTTCCAGCCCTTTTGGTTCAAGAACTTAAATTTATCATTGCCCCAATATGGACCAAAATCATCAACTCCGCTCTTTCCACTGGCTGTGTCCCCACCTCCCTTCAGCTTGGTCAAATCTCACCCATTCTCAAAAATACCACTGCTGACCCCAATGACCTTAACAACCTTTGCCCTATCTCTAACCTTCCATTCCTCTCTAAAGCCCTCGAAAAATGTGTCCTATTGCAATTAGAGAAACATATCGCCTCCTTCAACCTCCTTGATGTTTTCTAATCCGGCTTTAGAAAGGGTTGCATACAGAAGCTGCTATGCTAAATATCACTGACGACATTCATCGCTCCCTAGAAGGGGAATCCTCATTACTAATCCTCCTCGACCTCTCAGCTGCATTTGATACCGTCCACCACCCCACCCTTCTCAACACTCTCAAAGACCGGTTCGGCTTAGATGGCAA
This sequence comes from Lissotriton helveticus, assembly GCF_964261635.1. Lineage (NCBI taxonomy): Eukaryota > Metazoa > Chordata > Amphibia > Caudata > Salamandridae > Lissotriton > Lissotriton helveticus. The sequence continues at coordinate 209,869,123 of NC_136061.1, read as the reverse complement.
CGTATTCAAATGGTTCTCCTCATTCCTTCAAAACAGATCACAGCAAATCAAGCTCAGCCACTTTCTCTCTAAACCTCAACCTGTCTCACTCGGCGTCCCTCAAGGATCCATCCTCTCCCCAACCCTATTCAATCTGTTCATGGAACCACTCACCCTCATCCTCAAACAAGCTAATATCAATTACCACCTCTATGCAGATGACACCCAATTATACAGAGACATTCTCCACCTCAATGAGACCTTGACCAGAGTTCAAACCTGGTTCCATCGGAACCATCTCAAACTGAACTCGAATAAAACTGAAATCATCCTTTTCTCCCCCAAAAACAACCCCCTTATCATTCAGCTCTGGATAAATGACATCAAAGTTCTTAACTGCACACTCTCCACCTCTAATTCTGTCAAATCCCTAGGCATCAGTATCGACCAGAATCTAAATCTCATCCCCCACATTAAAAATGCATCCAAAAGTGCGCTTTTCACCCTTCTCCACCTCAAGAAACTTAAACCATTTATTCCAGCAGATGATTTCAAACTTGTTGTCCAATCGCTTGTACTTTCCAGGATTGACTATGGCAACGCCACTTTGGCTGGCACCCCTAAAATCCATCTTGCACCGATGAAATCTGTCCTCAATCTAGCTGCGAGACTCATCTCTGATTGTAAAAAATGTGATCACATCTCCCCCGTCCTCAAAAATCTCAATTGGCTCCCAATAGAAAGAAGATCCACCTACAAGATTGCCTGCATCACTCACAAAGCTCTTCACCAAAATACCCCTTCTTACCTTACAACAAAACTACACAAAGCAGGTTGCTCCCGGTCCCTGAGGAACACAAACTCCCTTGTATTGCTCCCACCCAGACTCAAATGTCAAAAGACCCAATCCCGTGCGCTCTCTGGTAACGCTCCTACAATTTGGAACTCTCTCCCTAAGGATCTTCGCTGTAACCCCTCTTACCCTCTCTTCAAAAAGGAACTTAAAGTACTTCTTCTCAACAAGTATTGGGATATCTAATGTTACTGACCCTGACCATGTTCATTCTCTCACTCCCCCTCTCTTCACCCCCCTCTCTCTCCTAACTTTTAATATTAATTTTCCACTTAATTTTATCTCTCTGTTTCTTTGCCCCCTTAGCCCTGTTGAATGCATTATCATACTGTAACTCTTTTTTTGCTTAATTGTTAATTTTATCTCATTATGTTCACCATCCTTGTAAAGCGCTCTGATACTCTTGGGTCCAGTAGCGCTATATAAAACCTATGAAATAAATAAAATAAATAAACATATAAATATATATATATATTTTTTTTTTTTGTTGCCAAAACAACTTCCAAAGAGAAGAATCAGCCGCACATCACCAGCGAGGTTTGCATCCTGAATTTATTCACAAACGGCAATCCTAACATGTTTCGTTCTTTCCTCGAACTTCCTCAGAGGTACGCCGTAGATGCTTGCATAGTTGTCCGTGAACCCACGTGTTTTATATATATGTGTGTATGTATGTAAACGTGTGTATGTATGTGAATGTATTTTAAAAATACCACAGTGACAATTATACTTGCAGCCGCGGGTCCATGGGCTGTTAGGGCTACGCCCCTACGCCCCAATGGACGCACCGCGGCTGAGGATGACTTAACTGCACGCTATTAATAACGGGTCTAAGAATAAAACCTACACTCATTTCCAGATTGGCGCCCGTTATTATTTTAGTACTAAAATGTAATGACATGCGAAACAGACATATCAGATCGCATCTAATCAACATAGGAACTCTGAACTAGCTGCCACTGCCTTTACCAATATTCCTGGTCTCCGGATCTGTCTAGCTACTTTATCACAAAAAACAAATAGGCATTCAGTTTTCTACTTAAGTGTGCACTTTCCAGTTTGACTATATACACAGACATACATACACATACACACACATATACGTACACACACACATATACACATTGTGTGTGTGTACGTATATATGTGTGTATATTGGAAAAGAGTGTAGGTTTTATTCTTAGACCCGTTATTAATAGCGTGCAGTTAAGTCATCCTTCTAAGCAATTTGTCGATGCGTTTTTATGGTGAGAGCTGGTTGTCTAAAAGATATTTGGACGTGAACAATGATTAGACTTGACTGTGCTCTGCAGCATCTTCTTGTGGCGCTACTCGCCGCCTAGAGCCACCCGGCGTTTATTTGTGTTTCTGGGACGTCATCTCTAGCGGCCCACTGTGTTCTTTCCTCCGGAGCACCGTGGCTCTTGGCTCAAAACCCAACTTGTGCTGGTGCTGCAGAGCGGCACCTGTCTGAGACCGACGCCAGCTGTTCACTGGGTCCCTAGTCACATCTTTCAAGCGCCCATAGTCCGGGGATCCGTGCGAGAGCGGTGAGTACCACGCCTGCAGGGTTACCCTGCAGCATTCCTTGGCATTTAATGTTTGTGTTTTTTTTTTAAGAAGATGGGGGACCTAAACTCCGACGTGTCTTTCGGTACGAAATGTGGTGGCGGGCACTAGGACCTTGCACAGGAAGGATGTATTGGGAATTTGGAACATTTACGTCTTTGTTTTTGGGATCCTGCGTTTTTGTTTGCTAAACTGCTTTATCCTAATAACATTTTTTTGTGGCAGTCAAAAATGTCAGGCTCCGGAACAAGTACTTTTTGTCGGCAGTTTTACCTATTGGGATTTGTTGTTGATGTTGTAGCGATTAAATTTAGCCTGAATGTAGTCTTGTGTAACTAATTGGTTTGTATAAGAAAATACATGCTAAAACTGGGAAATTATATTTTCGGCAGATTTAGTGCACGTGAAACACAGGTGCGTTTTCCAGATGCCGATGCTTTCTTTTAATCTGAGCCCTTTAAATAATATTTTTGCTAAAGCAGCCACACTATATGATTAGAGTGAGTGGATGGTATTAGCAGTACGACCACACGCAGTCTGGGTACGGTGCCTATTCCTCCAACTGATCATGAGAACGCGTTGCACGCTCAGCAGACATGCCCTCATGCTGTCAAAAGGAACTGTTTGCATTATTGAAATCTGCCGTAACTGGCCCTCTTCAAAGTATCCAGAACTTCTTGTTGTGTCCACTCTAGAACGACTACTTGCTGTGACAGCCTTTGGCAAAGTAACGAAAATTAACTGAAAGTGACCAAAAGGGTTGCAGATGAATGTCGGTGTATACTTTAATGCCAAACCGGAGAGTAGACCGTAGGTCTTCGGAATCTTCTTCTAAGCTGTCCTTGATCCAAATTATTCTTGTCTGGCCCCTACCAAAAATGTACAGTTAAAATGGTGGTGGGGAAGGAGAGGGCTAGGTTTGGTAAATTACATTAATCAAGCACTGGCAATGCCAATAGGTCTAGCCTATGGAAGAGCTACCACCTTGCCAATGTGTTTTAGCCTTGTTGTCTGCTGTTCAGTATGACTAAATGTTAGGGGCATAGAGGAGCGTGGAGTGAAGAAGAGTGGCAGGGTGTAGAGCTGAGGAGAGGGGAATACTGTGTTGTGGAGTGGCGTAGAGTGTTTGTAGAGTGTCATAGAGTGTTGTTGAGAGGAGGGGGCATGTAACAGTGTCACAGGGTGGAGTTGCATAGAGTGGAGTGGCGTTACATTTCGCAGGGTCGAGTAAAGTGTCTTGAGGTGGAGTGGAGAGACATACGGAGAGTGGAGTAAAGTCTCATAGAGTAGAGTGGCATAGAAGTAGAATGGCGTAGAGTGGTGAAAGCAAGGTATGGTAGTGAACTGCCATTAGACAACACATTTTCATTGAAAATGACCACTACCTTTGCACACAATCAGTTTTACTGATAAAATGAAACGGCACACAAATGATGTGTGCAAACGGTATCACCTAGTATATTGATCATATTAAAATATTTGTTTCCAGCACACTTAAAATTACAAAATAAATGTGCTTCATTTGTGCTTTCCTAATTCTGATAAAGTCTGAAATATTTGAACAGTTCATTTAGCGACATTTACATTTTGTTGTGTTCTAGGAAATAACCTTTCCTTTCACACACCCAGATTAACTTTATAGTCAGAGAAAGAACAGTAAAAAACACGCTCCCTCCGAAGACAATGCATGACATTTTACCTCCATCTTCAAATGCACAGCAAATGTGACAAGATAATAAAATGTAAAGTCCTGTTTATAGAATGCGAGCACTCGTGCAAAAATACAAAAATCGAGTTAGAGAGCTGATGAACAGGCTATGCTCCACGACAGGGACAAAGACATGCTGAACAGCCTAAAACAAATAAAGCCAGTAAATAGAATGCAAGTTTTTTATTTATTTATTTAAGTTTTGTATAGCGCTAGCTAGACCCAAAGGTATCGGAGCGCTTCACATCAAATACAAATAAGCATCAACAAGACAGGTAGGTCGAAGCAGGGTAGGGTGAACATGGGGAAGTAAAAGTCTATACAATATCAGCATGAGGGCACAACATGGCGGAGATCAAGGGAGAGTCATCTGGTTCTCTCTAGGACCATAGAGATAGTGAACTCTCAAAGTCAGACGAGGGATTCTCGTTACGATCCAGCGCGCTCAAGAAAGACGGCTTTGAGTAGTATCTTGAATTTCGGGAAGGAGGCGGTCATCCTGATGTTGGTGGGATGGAGTTCCATATCTTTGGAGCATTACCCGCAAAGGACCTGTTAGATGTTTTACCTTTCTGTGATTTCAGAGGAATGAGTAGTAGCGTGTTGGAGCTTCTGAGGTTCCTAGACTGACCAGCTCTATTGAGTTTATTGGCCAGATATTCCGGTTTTGCTGTATGCAGGGCTTTGTGTGTGAGGCACGCTGTGCGGAAGTTGGCTCGTAGGTTAATAGGAAGCCATTTCAGATCCTTGAGAGCCGGGGTGATGTGCTCATATTTCTTAGTTCCCGTGACCATTCTTGCTGCTGCATTAAGGGTAGCAGTCAAAGGACCTAGGTGGGATTTGGCTGTTCCAGTCAGAGTAGCAATGCCATAGTCAATCCTGGAGAGTACCAGTGCCTGAGTGGCCTGTTTCAGGTCTTTCAAGGGGAGGAAGGGTTTTAGTTTGTAGAGAAGTTTCAAGTTAAGGAGAGCACTTTTGGCAGTTTTAGAGATGTGTTCATGTCCAGTTTTGGTCCAGAGTGATCCCCAGTGATTTGGCGGAGGTTGTAGGAACAAGAGGAACATTGAGGGCGTTTAAGGCTTTGAGCCATTCAAGTTTTTGGGGATTTTCACTTTTGTTTGAGATGAGGAGCACTTCTGTCTTTTCTTCATTAAGTTTGAGGTGGTTGGATGAGAGCCAATGTTGGACCTCTGAGAGTGTGCCATTTAGTCTGTGTATGTCTGCGATCAAAGTGGTTTCCAGGTAGAGTTGTGTGTCGTCCGCATAGAGGTGAAAGGGGATGTTGGAGTTACTTAGAATTGTAGTTAGGGGCTCCATGTAGATGTTGAAAAGTTGTGGAGAGAGTACTGACCCCTGTGGGACTCCTCTAGTAATGGGGAGGGGGTCCGATTTGAAGCTTTTAATTTTGATTATTTGTGCGCGGTTGTTGAGAAAGGAGGCAAACCATTTGAGAACTGTCTTTTCCAAACCCGCTCTCTTCTGGAGGACATTGAGTAGTAGGTTATGATCCACTGTGTCAAACGCTGCCGAGAGGTCTAAGAGGATGAGGAGGCTACATCGGTTGGAGTCGAGAGACATGTGTAGGTCATCTATCACATTGAGGATTGCGGTTTCTGTGCTGCAGCCCTTTCTGAACCCAGACTGGTGTGGGTCAAGAAGATTCAAGATCTCTAGGTGATGGGTTAGCTGAGACAGCACACATTTTTCCAAAATTTTCGATAAGAGCGGAAGGTTCAAAACTGGTCTCAAGTTGTTCATGACCATAGGGTTGAGGCCGGTTTTTTTTTAGGAGTGGCGCGACTTGACCTAGTTTAGGCAGTCAGGAATGGAGCCATCGCTCAAAGAGCTGTTGATGATCTTGGCCCAGATAGGGGCTAGATTAAGTTTCAGGTCTTTGGTCACTCTCGAGGGTAGCTGATCAAGGGAGTGTGACGAGGGATTAGCAGTGGCAATGAGATCACTTATCGCTTCAATTTGAATGGGTTGGAAGGAAGACCAGCAAGTGGCTGCGGTTGTTGGTCTTGAGTGGGTAGAAGCAGTGAGGAGCAACTCTGTGAGGGCGGCGGGCATGTCGCTGAAAGATCGGTCAATTGAGGCAATTTTGTCGTTGAAGAAGTTAGCAAAGTCATTGCACTGGGATTTGGACGCTGTTAAGTTGTCTGTCATAGGCATGGAAGTTTGGTTCCTGATGATATTGAAGAGTTCTTTGGGGCGGTTTTTAGCCTTGTCTAGAGAAGAGCAGAAGAAGGATGACGTTTTGTTCTTGAAATGATTAAGGCAGGTTTTGCGAGCTGCCTTGAGTTGGTCCCGGTTGAGGGCAGTGGGGTTGTTCCTCCAGGATCTTTCCATGGCTCTTAGGAGTCTACGCTCATCCTTGATGTCAGTGGAGAACCAAGACCTGGAGGGAATGCTTCTGTTTTTTTTTTTAGTTTTCTAGGTGCCAGCTGATCCAGGACGCGCTCCAGGTTGGAATGATAGAGCGAGGTGAGCATCCGGGTTCAGGTTGACCGAATTCGCTCTGGGTAGGGATGCGAGATGGGCTGGGGGTCTGGCGGTTTTTCAGTGGGGCGGGTCTCTTCTCTTACCAGTGATGACTTGGATCGAAGAAAGGGGTGAGGGGTGCCGGGGTAGAGCTTGGGCTGGATGGTTAGGAGGGGGTTTGTAGGATGCGACGAGGGAGCTCACTTCCTGTGGGGGGAGAGAGAGGGAGAAGTTCTTCTGGGACAGTCAATTCGTGATTCAGTCCAGGGTTTAGTGAGAGGAGGCCGAGAGCCTGGGGGGGGACAGGGACCTGATCATGGGGAAGGAGTCATTCCTGATGGGAGGTTGCTGGAGGTGGGGAGGTGAGACGAGAGGGGGGGTAGCTGGAGTTTCTCTAGGGAGGAAAGGGTTTCTTTCAGTCCGAGGATCAGCGTGGCGATCTGGGCTTCTAGAAGGTCCAAGCGATGTGTCATCATGGGAGCTTGGGGCGGGGATGTAGGAGGGACCGGTTCCGGTTTAGAGAGGACTAGGGAGGGAGAGGGGTAATGAGGCGAGTTGCTGTTTGGAGGGATAGTTGGGGAGGGAGTGACTGAATCTGGATTGGGGTTCAGATGGGCGAGGAAGTTGATTGGGGGCCTGGGGTGTTATGTGTTTGTTGGAGTGGGGGGTTGGATGATGGATGGGCAGGAGGGGGGCAGAGTTCTGGAAGGTAGGGAGGAAGGGGAGGTGGCCGGGGGATTGGGAGATGGAAGGGAAGGAGGGGGGGGGGCATAGTCTGTGAGGTAGGGTGGAAGTGGAGGCGGCCTGGGGTGGGTGAGGGGAATTGAGGGCCGGGGCTGGGGGAGGCGAATGACTGGTGACGTGAATAGGCATGGGGGGTGGTGAACGGAGAGGTGATGGAAGCCTGCTCTGCGGCTTAGGGGTTTGACATGAGCCACTGGGGGGGGAGGTGTGTGGCTGGTGAGGGTAGTGAGCAGTAGCCGTCTTTAGAGTGGGAAGAGGGAGTCGAAGAACTCTAGGTTTTCATCTTTCGCCTGAATAAGAAAGGTGCCATTCAGGAAAATTGTGATGGTAATGTCTCCGGAGAGACTGTTGGTTAAGGGGGGAGATAGTTAGTTTCTGGTTGTGGTCTGTGAGGGTGGTTTTTGAGACGGGGAGGAGTGAGTTAAAGATGGTAACCCATAAGTTAGGTCTTGAGGTGTGAAAAATGAAGTCCATTTTTGTTTGCCCTCTCGATGAGCAGTGGTAGGTGTCCACGATAAGTGTTTCGGGATGTTGCCTAATTAGATTCTGTTTAAAGTGTTTTTTTGCTTTGAAGGAGAGTTTTTGTGGGAAAGTTATGGTGTAGGTGTTCTCACCAAGAGGGGAAAGGAGTTTCTGTAACGGGCAGGACTGCATGACTGAACTCATGGCCGGAGGCATCCTGGAGCAATTAGGGGGAAGGGTTTGTTGATCTACTGGAGTGTCCAGGGTAGTTAGAGGTTGGAGGACTAACTGCAGGATCCTGAGAAGGAGCTTGGCCTGAGGCCACCAATGCACCTCTAAGGTCAGAGGAGACGGCACTAGCGAAAGGGCTCCTTACATTGAGGTGAGATTGTTAGATTGTGGAAGAAGCGAAGAGAGTAGTGGTAGGGTCAGGTGGCCGCCATATTGTGGGCCGTCAGCCTTAGGGGGGGGAGAAACGTGCAGGGTGGCGTGGGGGACCGAATAAGGTGCCCTTGATGATTGGAGATTCCACTTTTGCGTTAAGCTCCTTGCATAAAGCGTGATAATTAGGTTGCGGCAGAGACGAAAGGCAGCGCAGCAGGGGTCCAGAGGAGTGTTTCTTGTTCAGAAGCTCCTTTAATCTGAGGTGATGTCCGAGGTGGAGGCCCTATAGGTGCCAGGCAGCTCTTAGCAGTGGATAAAAGAACTGGAGCTTGCGTGGGGGGCGGGTATTGTGCCTGGAAAGCGGTTAAAGTACCCTCTGTTCGTGGCGTCGGGCGTGCGTAGTACTCTGGACGTGTCAGCGGGGGCTAAAATGGTGAGATTCACGATCGGAATCTTTTCAGAGTGCTAGGATGTCCGAAGTGGCAGCCATCTTAAGTTCAGGCATCCCTACAGCAGGTGAGGGACGAGTAGGAGCTTTTTCGAGGGGCTGGGGAAGGTGCCTGCGAATCCGATAGTTAGTCAAGTGGTCGTGACGTCAGGTAGACGCACCTGGGGCCCAGGAGATGAACATCATGCCCAAAGACTCCAAATGTCTTTTGTTTTAGTGTCGAGTCGCCATCTTGGGGGAAGGTCGGGGACCAGGGGTGTGCTTCTTGGTCTGAAGATCCTTTAATTTGCAGTAATGTCCTAAGTGGCGGCCATATTGAAGCCAGGCAACCTTAGGAAAGGGGGAAATGAACTGGAGCTTGCGTGGTGGGCGGGTAGGTGCCTGCAGAGCGGTTAATGCGCCTTCTGATCCTGGCGTCAGGCAGGAGAAGTCCTTAGGTCGTGTCAGCGGGGGCAAGTAAATGTTAGTTACGAAGCGAATGGTAAGCAATGGGCGGAATGCATTCCTAGGTCAGCTTTCAGAATGCCCCCAAGAAACTTTTGGCAACCAGTTAGCCTCTCTACCTGGTAGGCTTCGACCTAAAAAGGGAAGCAGTTTACAAAAGCCAATGTTTTTTCATTTTTGAAACATAAACTCAAAACACACACTTCTGAAGTATATTCTTCTTTTTTGTCAGTGATATCTGACCTGTCCCTAAATGATCAATAAAACAAATTGATGCAGTACTGGCACATAAAAAGTACAGTTTTTAAAAAAGTTAAGGAATGATGCATACCTCTAAGTCTTTTGAGAGCCCAAGAAGAGTGAGATTCACAGATTCTAAATGGTGATCCCAATTAAATTGATTGAAAACTCTTCTCACTGTTACAAAAACAAGCATTTCCGAGCAAATAAGCCCATTGGAGTTAGTGGAAGCATGCTTCTGGTTTGTAAGGCGGTGAGTCCAAGGAAGATGACACTTACCAAAATAGGGTGAAATGAGATGCATGCATGATGCTCACAGCCTGTTTTTAATAGAGGTAGCAAAAAGCAAAGCTCACAGCTACTTTTCTTTACCAAGTGCTTTCTAATTTTTAGCATTTTATGTGTATTTACAACGCTTCATTGATCGAAATATTATTATCACAGCCCTTGGTAAAGAAGGACTGCCCATTCATGCTGCAGGAGTTGTGAGATGTACTTTTTTTTTTGTCTTTCTCAAAGCAACATATCTGACATCTGTTGATTTAGTTATTTTATTAAAACATTTGCCTTGGCACGTTATGTCACCCTTTACTGGGTCAAGGTGAGCTGACATGTTGCAGTAGGCTGGAGTTACTCCCACTATTCTCCTTCCTTGTGCCACTGGTCACCGGTTAAGGGAGACATAGACATATGCGTGGAGAGAAGTGGATGCCAAGTAAAACCCCAAAACTGATATTACCACACCCAACTGTATGCCTGGACCAAACTACTAACCAGTAAAATTGAAATTGAGGTGTGCGTATTGCCCCACATACTCGAAATATGCCCATGTAGAGAATCTTACAATATTTACATTATACATTAAAAATTACACACAGATATGTGTCCTTAGAACATGCACAGTGAAGTACTCGGGCAAGCCTCCTCACCCCCAACCACCCACATATTTTAGATAAAATTGACATTTCGGATTATGCAGCCCAGCTACTAGTGAACATTTTGGATGTGGGTTTCAACTCCATGAAATACCACAAGCCTAGTTTCATCACGTCCTTGAATACTGGAAGACATATTTTGGGGTAAGGTTGAGCTATATTGGTCGTCTTGGGGGAACTGCTTCATGAACTAGCCTTTCCCACCCTCCCTCAACTGCTGCAGTAGGCATCTTGTGCTAAATTGGACAGCATGGAAACCCTAGAGTACAAGACTTAGGAATCCATTAATTATTAACATCTTATTTGATACTTTGGGCACAACAGGGCCACTTGAGTGACTAAGATGTCATTTTAGCATTAGGTAGAAGTAAATCATGCCCCATGGGCCCAATCGAAGACGAGGGACTCCAAAATAATTTTAGTCTACAAAAGCCCTCCCCCATCTCCTACCTGTTTGGTGCCCCCAAAGGAAACCGCTTCAATTTCAAGGTCTTCTCCTCACTTGCTTAAGAGGACAAGCTCAAGTTTCACTATGCAATAGGATAAGAGTAATAAGAAGAATATCGAATCACCAGTACGGCAGTTGAAGTTGATTTCATTCACCAGTACCTAGAGAAAGCTGCAAAATGGTTGTGTTGATGCCAATGAAAAGTAAAATATTCTTGACTGAAATAACTCTTAAGTGTGAGGTTTCGATGAAATTTGGGTGTAGCGGTTGCAATACTGAACTCTGTGTTATTGTTGCTGAACTCATTTTGGAGAATAGGAGGGTCCCAAAAGAGAATTTGGAAAAGGTTTGTACGAGACCATCTTAGTTTTCTTGATGATATGTAGCTAGAGGGTGGCATCAGTGGCTATGGTAAATCAGAGTGACTTGGCTTTGGGTGAAAGCTGGGGATCAAAACTGTACAAGTTCGTATTGAGCCAGGGCTGAACTAGTTGTTGTTTATTGCTCTTGGGAAATTGCAGTTATTCTGTATTGATGGAGTTAAGCTTCATGTAGATGCTGAAGATCCAGAACTTGCTGAGGCGTTGGTTTTCATGGAGCAGAGGAGACTTTCAATGATCGTTACACATCATCTGCTTACTGGTGATTTGATGTTTTAAAAAAATGTTTTATCAGCAAATAGTCTCTCAAGTGTCTCCCTCTAATATGAAGGGGACAAGAGGGGGTACTGCACAGATGATCAAATCTTTTGGAATCTGGAGGTGCACATGTGAGCAGACTGGTGTCAGTTGTGTAGGTTGGAGAAGAACCAGTGAACAATGTTTTCAGTGAATCCGGTTTGAGAATTGAGATTTAGTAATAATGGGAGGCAGGGGTCTTCTTTGTCTGTGGCCAAGATGACGTTTGTAATGACATATTTTACTTAAACATAATATCCAGTGTTCCAAGATTTTGGAAATATATTTAATGGAGAATTAAGTCAATATTATAATTTTTCAATTGTGTGTTTTGATTTATACTATTGGTGGGAGTTGTCGTTTTTTATAAGACTATCTCTACTTCTCTCTGAGGCCTCAACTTGTAAGATTGCTGTAGCCTTTCTGCATCCATCCATGTTCTCATTCTCCTCGCATTCACCCAGCTATGTACTAATTAATCCATCCAGACATGCACTCACCATTCCATTTACTCGCTCTCTCATTTACCCATGGCCCACTTATTACTTTAACTGGTGATATTTGCCAGTGCTTATTCATTTGCTGCGATAAAATGAAAGCTCAGAGAAACTGACCGAGAGATGCTAAGAAGAACAATCAAAAGCCCCAGTAAACCTATTTTGGTATTCTTATCCACCCATTTCAGACTAAGAATAGCAATTTCAAGGTTTTGCGTGCACAGTGCTTCCATTATCTCTTGTATTTAAAAACAAAAGAAAATCTTACAAGGGCTTAAAAAACTGCCTGGTACTTACCATTGCTCCAATGTGGCACACATGTCAGTTTAATTATCATTGACTAGCTCCCATGTCACTCTTGTTTCTTAGCTGGTCAACGTCACCCCCTCACTTCAGTCGTCGTACCGTGGAGCCTGGAACAAGTACTGCTTCCGGTGGCCTGTGGCCTTCAACTGGCCACTCATTAATCTTACCTACACTCTCTTACCCGTTGCTTTCCTCTCTCAATGTCGTTGTTTGACCTGCCCCCTTCTCGCCCTCCGTTGTCTTGCTTCCCCCTCGTATGTTGTTTATTATCCCAGACTTACAATACAACCAACAAGGGCAGTGGACCTCCAAAAAGACACAGCACCCACACCGTTATAGCCCTGAATTTCAAAGGTTCGACAATATTTCATGTCTTGTGTACACAAACTTGTATGCAACTTCTGCACAAAGAGGTGCTCCCTCCCTCTGGGGAAGCAAATTGAAAACCTAAAGACCAAGGGTGCACCCCATATAAACAATCGATAAACGCAACTGCTGTTAGCAAGTGAGTAATAATAACTTCTGCCCAAACCAGCCAACGCGTTTTGTCCACTAGACAATGGACTTCTTCAGGGCAAAAATGATGAAGAAGTCCATTGTCTAGTGGATGCAACGCGTTGGCTGGTTTTAAAGAACAATCACAAGAAGCATACGTAAAAGAAGAAGATTACTGGATTGTGCAGGAGTTATTATTACTTGTTTGCTAACAGCAGTTGCGTTTATTGTTTGTTTATGTGGTGCACCCTTAGTTGTTATCCCAAATTGGTTGCTCGTCTGTAGAGAGTACATTGTATATACCTTTAATAGAATTGATGTGTTTTAGAATTCTATGTCTGTATATGGTTCAATGAGTATTCTGAGAATGTTAAAAGTGCATCTTTCATATTTGGTCCGTACTCGGCTTTACAAGTCATGGGTTCCTGGCTTGGAAATAAACTTCCAACTGAAAGACTGTCATTTTGGAAATCTACTTATTTCTACATCTGGAGAAGTACTCTTTACATTGATTGGCAACGAGGATGGGGGGGGGGGAGATGTAAAGAGTACTTCTCTTTACATTGTCCGCGCCCTCCCCCCCATACAGTAAAGGTAAATGCCGGCCTCTATGTGGGTAGGGTCAGTTTGCGCTTCCACCTCATTTGATTGCGGAAATCACACAAGAAGGGCAATCATCTGGCCGGGCACCTTGCATGTGCGCCAAGTCCCTGCTGGGCCAAACCTCATTGAATGCGGTTCAGCGGACAGCTCTTGCTTGAAGTCTAACAGAGGTGCCTGAAGTAAGTGTGTCCTTTGGGAGCTGTCTGTGATCTGAGGAAGGAGCAGGCAGGACCCCTCCCCGGCCCTCCTCCAACCCATTTACCCCACCCAAGTATGCTGTGCCCCTCCTCTCTGAAGTTGTTATAAAAACAGATGTATAGGCTGCTAGCCCAGTGAAGAAGCTGTGCTGGTGGCAATAATGTTAATTCCTGCTCCCCTGCATGAGCATCCTTACATCGGAGCAACCAAGGAACTTACCACGAAGACCCTCATCACAATGTATTCATTTGGGAGCCCTGCAAGGTAAATTCATCATGTTTGACTCTGTTCTTGTTATATGTCGCTATTTCTTTCCAGTGTGTAAAACCGCACTGTGCTATCCGATGCCAAATGAGCTGTGTCTGTTTTTGGTGTAATCTCATTTTATGTGATTAGTTTACAGTTTTCTTTTCCAATTACTTAACTTTTGGGATCCAGATCCATCGGCATTTGCCTTGGGTCTTTTGGCCAATTTCTGACTGGTGGCACTTATAAGGAACATGTATTTAGATGTTCCCCTTCCTTATCTATTTATTCTCCTGACTGAAATATCGCTGTGCCTAGGCATCATGGTTCCTCGTCTGTGGACAAATTGCCCTAAGAGACTGATACGCAGGTATTTGCAATTGTCATTGCTATGGAATTATCATTCATTGTTTGTATTTTACTGTGTAATTTTTTTCTGAAATGTTTTTATGATGTACTCTTTTATGGCTGGTATACAGCCGAATAAAGATTTTGACTGACTGACTGGTGGCAACCTTGTAATTTTACACCTGTTGTTGCTAGTTTGTTGTATTCATGGTGCTCTTGTCAGTGAAGTGAAGCTTGCTGTACACTCGCATAATTCACAAGCTTTAAGCGCGGTGTACTAATGAGGTTTTGAAAAGGGGATATTCTTACTGGACATTTATTTCTAGCTATTGATGCTCAACTAAGTAAAAAAAAAACCTCTTGCCGTCTTTTAACCGATTTTCAAATATTCCTTAACACAAATCAGTATGGCTGAAACCTACATTTTGCTCACTTCTTGCTGTGTAGGGACTGCTGAGAATTCTGCCGCTTTTATTACTGTAGCAAGACATCCACGATGTCCATGTTTGTTCTTTCGTTCCGTTAGCACTTTATTTCCGTAAAGGTTATGTTGACTTGAGCAATTAACTACACTTTGTTAACTCATTCACTTCCTTCCTGTACATTCAACTGAATGCTAAAAGTCTCCCTCTCAATGTCCCGTTCCAAAATAATTTCAAGTCTGCAGTTTACCACAACAGCCACCTTTTTTTAATTTAAAAAAACATTTTTTTTTAGGTTGAGCCTAGCGCAGCGCATGCGCTGCTCTATGAGAGGGCCTCTTGGAATCACTCCATACATTCAGACAGCTTTCAGAAAGCTCATGCATGTGGGTGTCACATCAATTGGCCTTTTTGTGTTGCTTTCAAGAAGTGAGAGCATGCAATTTGCCAAAGGCGAGTGCATGTCCCACCTCTTCTTAAAATTTTCACTACCACGGCGTTTTGCTGTCAGGAGTGAACAGGCTTGTAGAGGCATTCCTCCATGGTAACATGCTTTTGCTTGTTATCTGCTAAAGCAATTAATTGCCTTTCCGAGCACTGCCGCCCTTGCTTAAACTATTATCCTGTTACTAATTGATTTCCAGCCACTTGGCTCCAGGGCGCGCTTTGCTTTGTTTCACCACAGACCCCCCCACCCCTCTTTTGGCCACTTCCCACCCCTCGCAGCTTCTTTGTTTAATGTAGCCCACACAAAACTCAGGTAGCCTGCCGTTGATTTAACTTCTCTTAATCTCCCCATGCCTCCCACCTCTCGAAGCTTCTTTGCTTAATTTAGCGCACACAAAACTATTTATTGCGAAATGTCTCAGTTTTTGGGTCGCACAATGTGGTCACCCTAAACCACACATGAGCCTACAATTCAGGACTTCTTGATGCTCTGGTTTCCCCTTCCAAAACTAACCTTGCCTCGGCTGGCGAGGTTCAAGCAGGGTGCCCAGGTAAGTCCACACCATCAAGAATGCAATACTGGGGGTCCAGGATTTTCTTTCACAAATCCCTTCTGGTCTGGCGGTTTGCTAGATGTAGTTTCATTGATGCGGACATTACAGCTACCAGAATGCGTCATGGCGTTTTAAAAAAAAAAACAAGGCTTATGTTAAGCACGCTAATACCCTTGGACAAAGTTTGTGCTAAATAAACCTGCAAAACAAAAAAGAATAAATGCGGAGGACTGAACTACTGTGTCCTTGTGTGACATTCAGTCACCTCACTACCACCCCTCCCTTCGTTTCCACGAGCACCCAGAGAAGCCCATTCCACCCACCCTTCCAAGTTCTGAACTCCTCCCCCACCATTCTCTAATTGAAGCCACCACATGACAGTGTAAATGGTCTGCAAAATTAATTCAGTTATTCCGAGACGATGTTGCGCCGTACCTGCTCTCGCTGGGAGCGTATTCTTTCCATATTCAGAAACATGAGGCTGTTCTGGGGATGTGACGTGCATGTAGGTGTGTCTGGGCTCAGCATAGCTCTACTTCAGCTCAAAAGGCTGCAGGGCACTGAAAAGAGTGGTCTGCCAGATACGTTGTTGTGACGCATTGTTCTTTAAAGCTGCACTGCTACAAAGCTTGTGTAAATTGCCAGGGGCAGGGCCAGGCCTGATAGACGCGGGGTGGCTGTTATGGGTCCCCGGTAAGCACATCTTGTGAGCAGTAACAGCTTTCAGCTTCTTTTCGATGCGTTCCACACATTTATGGCAGCACACGAGTTATGGCTCTCGAGACCGCGCGAGGCAGAGGTCGGCCTGCAATGTAGACGATGGATGTTCGAACACAGCATATACTTTTGTTTATCTGGGAATGAGATTAACAGCTGATACCCACCGTGCAAGGCCCATCCTCTGCAAAACCCATCCAAACAGAGCACTTCCGGCTCTTCAACAGACAACGCATAGGCTGCCTTTTAAAACCGCAAGCCCATTTTAAGGCAAACCACGAGCAAGGGCAATATCCACACTACTGGACCCATCAGGATTACAAGATCTGAATCTGGGCCTCATCTGGAGACTCCACCAGTTGAAAGCAGATGGACTTACCAGGTTAAATGTAGGATACAATTAGAAATTAGACATGCGTTGCAGCATTTTTTAATGTTATTTATTTTTTAATACAGTTGTTCAACTATACATAATATCATCCTAATTATATATAAGGTAACAAAAATGCTTATAACACTTATAAAGTTTTTAATGTACTGTACAGCAGACACACTACGCTACACAACAGCTTAAACACACTGGCAAAGGCAATAGCTCTTGCTAAACACTTATAAGGTCCCAAAGGCGAGACCTATTTCTATGCAAATGCTTGTTTTAATTGACACTGGTGCTCTGCTGCCTTTGGCTAGAATTGTGCTATACAGACACCACACACATTGACATTATTAAACCATTGAATACTAGGAGCAGTTACACATATGACCTTGTGTGTCTGCTCTTCTCCACATCAGCTTATGTCTTTCGCTCCTTCTTTTGAGGCAGATTTTACAGTTGTTTTTAGGTCTCGCCTACGCGGCGCGCATGTGCTGCATAGGAAAGAGTCCTGTAGCCATCGATTGCCTTTGTCAGGCTAAAACGTGCATGCATTCCATTGCCTTCAATGACAACGTGTGCACGTTTGGCGATTCCCTTGCGGGAGCGAGCTTGACACCATATGTTCGTAATTAAGTTACAAACATATGGTGCCCCTGGCTCGCTCCAGCAAGGGAATCTGTGTGTTCTCTTGGCTGCACTCTCCCCACCCCTCCCACTGTTTTACTTTCGCGGCCGCGAAAGTGTTTCAGTGCTTGTTTTCTTTGGCATTGAGCCATCCTGCACAGTTTCTTGCCTGCCCCCTGACGCTCTCTCTGCCAGGAACAGGCGCGTGCCTACACAGAGATATTAAACCAGCCGCCGGCGTGCAGAGGTACCGCGGGTATGTAGCGCTTCTGACAGGGGCCAGGGCAGCATCAAGGCGCAGGGCTCACACGCACGCTCAAGTACATCGAAGAAACAGTATTTCACAGCCTTTCACACTGCTTGCTCCACAAACAACGTGCCAGCCTGTGGATAGGGCAGGAGACCGCAAAGGCTCCACGTGGAATAATTCATGTGAGTCCCGGGCGCTGGTGGGGTCACTTGAGCATCAGATAGGTGGGTGTTCCACAAAGCTGTCACCCCACACTGCTACAAAAATTCAATTTACAGCCCCAAAAAACAAGGGGCTCAGCAATGAATAACTGCCCATGATGCGATGCCCCCTCGCAGTGACTGTACAGCCAACGAGCTTTACTTCTGACAACCTTGGAATAATAGCGCCGTGCAGGGCATGGCAGTGATTTACCGATGCTATTTTATGCTTTTCTTAGTCTTTTCAGAATGAGCGCTTTATTCATACGCAGACTAATCAGATTCAAAACAGAGGTAAGAGGAACAATGCCTTGACATCGTGTCAGCGCCACCTTGGCTCTACCATGAGCAGTGCTGGCTATGTCTTGCATGCTGGGAGGAGCAAGCCAAGTGTCAGCATTTGGAGCAGGAGGCGCCTAGGCGTGACATCGCCTTCAGGGCAGCACCGGCAGCCTGGCATTGGGCTCGGGTTCAAACCTTGGCAGCCTCCTCAAGCTGCAAGTAACGGGAAACTTTGAATGAAAACTAGAGATCTACTGGCTCGTGCCAGGGGGTAAAGACCAGGGTCCGTATTACAATAAGTGCCCTTGGAGCGAGCCTCTGTTTTACAAATACCCGACCAAGATATTTTTGAATTCGCACGAAATACTGTTCGCCCCAAGTGAGTTTAGGCAGTGCATGCGCTTACCAAGTTTGATTTTAATATGTGCGCTTCTTGATTTTTTTTTTTTTAATTGCCTGGGCTGCAGACATGAGAGGCATGCGAGGCTACTGCTCCCCCAGCCCTCCCAATCCCAACTCTCTCCCCCTACCCACCACAAAATTCAGCAGCACATCGCTCCTCTGCAGAAACTCAGTACCGCACCTACACCCCTATCAGCGCATGCCCAAAGCAGAGAGCAAGATATTTTGTAATTCACGCAAAATGCTGTTCGCCCAGTACACTCAATTTTAGTAGGAGGAAAAACCCTGAGACACGCCTGCAAAAAGCAGCAGAAAGTTGACGAAATGCGACCCTTTTTCCTCCTCGCCCACGTAAGCATTACCACCCAGAATACCTGAAGACCCAACTCCCTCATTGTATCAGGGCCCTACATCCTGTCAGTGTGCATTTCAATATCACGGAACTGCATCATTGTCTCATCTGCCTGCACTTATCGGTCATGGGTTGTGGGGCATTTTAAAAACACTCTGGGAAAACAGCCAATCTTTAACGAATAAGCAAGACTGTTCGGCGTACGACGCCTTTAATCCCAATATCAATATTTACCAAATAAAGAGACTGGCTCTGGAAAGCAAGAACGGGTTTATTGCTTCAGTAGAGAACACAACAGGCCTGACACAAGTCTATGTCTTCAGGAGGTGTTCTAACAACGTCTCCGCGGTCCCACATTATATACAGTTTACAGTAAGTTTATTGGTGGTCAAACATCCTTGGAATTCCCGCCCCCAGCAGGTTCTCACAGAGTCCCAACAGTTGATAGTCCCCCCTCCCACCCGGATCTTGATTGGTGATTGATCTCACACAGCCGGACATTCCAATGGGGACTGTAAATGCGTGGGATCGGTCAGATCTAAGAGTTATGTAGATGATAAGATCATGCATCTCTGTGTGTGCAACACGTCCGGCAGTGTGGGGGCAATAAAGTACGTCCGCAATGCTTGGTTTACAGCCTGGGACCGGATCGAGTGGCCAGGTGCGGTTGGGGGTTATCAAAAGGGCCTGATCGAGCGGGGAGGATGAAAGGGCATGTGGGTTGGGCACGGGAAGTGGCTCCGGGGCGGGTCGCCCTGAGGATGCTTTATGACTCTAGCATGTGTGCTTGGGGGCTGCCAGCGCGCGGGGGATGATTGCGAAGTCAGGGAGACGTGTAGGTGACTCGCAAAGCGTGAGATGGCCGTGGCACCTAAGATGGATGCCGTTTACGTGTGGCCGATGGCTCTTGTTAAGCAAGATGGCGCCGGTTATGTTCACGTTTGTCGATTCTATTTTCAACAACACGCTGTAGCATACTTTAATATGCCTCTCTACTGTTTCTCATCTCTTTCCCGTCTTTTTATTTTATTTATCAGTGTTTTTTACCTTTCCAATAAAATCGCCCGTCACTGTCTCCTTACCCGCCCCCTTCACTCTTCCTCTCTCCCTACTTTTGAGGTTTCCTGTCTGCACCCAAATGTCAGAAGAGCTATGCCATTTTTTTGGAAAGGTGTGTTTTTCTTCAGCTGTGGAGAAACATGGCCTTCTGTGTCTCCATTGATCATAATAAATGAACCACACTTGCTTAATAGGCTTAAACCTTGTCCTTATTCAGCGGCCCACAGCTAGTTTCAAAGCAGGTAATATTTACCACAGGTCTGTTTTTAAGAAACCATGAAAATGCAGCCTCTCTTTCTGTTCTTTTTACTTTGCTAAATACAACCCATGTTGACCTTCAAGCTGTGTAAGGGAGTAGGGCTGCAGACATGAGAGGCATGCGAGGCTACTGCTCCCCCAGCCCTCCCAATCCCAACTCTCTCCCCCTACCCACCACAAAATTCAGCAGCACATCGCTCCTCTGCAGAAACTCAGTACCGCACCTACACCCCTATCAGCGCATGCCCAAAGCAGAGAGCAAGATATTTTGTAATTCACGCAAAATGCTGTTCGCCCAGTACACTCAATTTTAGTAGGAGGAAAAACCCTGAGACACGCCTGCAAAAAGCAGCAGAAAGTTGACGAAATGCGACCCTTTTTCCTCCTCGCCCACGTAAGCATTACCACCCAGAATACCTGAAGACCCAACTCCCTCATTGTATCAGGGCCCTACATCCTGTCAGTGTGCATTTCAATATCACGGAACTGCATCATTGTCTCATCTGCCTGCACTTATCGGTCATGGGTTGTGGGGCATTTTAAAAACACTCTGGGAAAACAGCCAATCTTTAACGAATAAGCAAGACTGTTCGGCGTACGACGCCTTTAATCCCAATATCAATATTTACCAAATAAAGAGACTGGCTCTGGAAAGCAAGAACGGGTTTATTGCTTCAGTAGAGAACACAACAGGCCTGACACAAGTCTATGTCTTCAGGAGGTGTTCTAACAACGTCTCCGCGGTCCCACATTATATACAGTTTACAGTAAGTTTATTGGTGGTCAAACATCCTTGGAATTCCCGCCCCCAGCAGGTTCTCACAGAGTCCCAACAGTTGATAGTCCCCCCTCCCACCCGGATCTTGATTGGTGATTGATCTCACACAGCCGGACATTCCAATGGGGACTGTAAATGCGTGGGATCGGTCAGATCTAAGAGTTATGTAGATGATAAGATCATGCATCTCTGTGTGTGCAACACGTCCGGCAGTGTGGGGGCAATAAAGTACGTCCGCAATGCTTGGTTTACAGCCTGGGACCGGATCGAGTGGCCAGGTGCGGTTGGGGGTTATCAAAAGGGCCTGATCGAGCGGGGAGGATGAAAGGGCATGTGGGTTGGGCACGGGAAGTGGCTCCGGGGCGGGTCGCCCTGAGGATGCTTTATGACTCTAGCATGTGTGCTTGGGGGCTGCCAGCGCGCGGGGGATGATTGCGAAGTCAGGGAGACGTGTAGGTGACTCGCAAAGCGTGAGATGGCCGTGGCACCTAAGATGGATGCCGTTTACGTGTGGCCGATGGCTCTTGTTAAGCAAGATGGCGCCGGTGATGTTCACGTTTGTCGATTCTATT
This sequence comes from Lissotriton helveticus, assembly GCF_964261635.1. Classification (NCBI taxonomy): domain Eukaryota; kingdom Metazoa; phylum Chordata; class Amphibia; order Caudata; family Salamandridae; genus Lissotriton; species Lissotriton helveticus. Next base: position 209,847,765 of record NC_136061.1, on the reverse strand, counting down.
TTCAACAACACGCTGTAGCATACTTTAATATGCCTCTCTACTGTTTCTCATCTCTTTCCCGTCTTTTTATTTTATTTATCAGTGTTTTTTACCTTTCCAATAAAATCGCCCGTCACTGTCTCCTTACCCGCCCCCTTCACTCTTCCTCTCTCCCTACTTTTGAGGTTTCCTGTCTGCACCCAAATGTCAGAAGAGCTATGCCATTTTTTTGGAAAGGTGTGTTTTTCTTCAGCTGTGGAGAAACATGGCCTTCTGTGTCTCCATTGATCATAATAAATGAACCACACTTGCTTAATAGGCTTAAACCTTGTCCTTATTCAGCGGCCCACAGCTAGTTTCAAAGCAGGTAATATTTACCACAGGTCTGTTTTTAAGAAACCATGAAAATGCAGCCTCTCTTTCTGTTCTTTTTACTTTGCTAAATACAACCCATGTTGACCTTCAAGCTGTGTAAGGGAGTAGGGAGAAGTATGGAATAGGTAATTGTTGTACAATGCCAAAATGAAGCGCACAGTGAACTATTTTCACAACGTTTTTATACCATAATATCTTTGACGTTTTGTCGGTCACCCGTGATCACCCTTCTGCCCTTACGCCTGAGGCTCGAGTGTGCCCTCCCTCCCGAGAGCTTGCACGGCGAGAAGCGCTAGCACTGCAGCGTCGCCATTTCAGCGTGTGATGGACTGCAGCAGCGATTACCAGCAGATGAGCCGGCGCCCGGCAGCAGCCCCCAGCAGCACGGCTATCAGCAGCAACACCCGCACACCGGCCATGGGGAGGGCGGACAGCGCTGCCACCAAGCAAAGCTGACCGAGGTCCGGTCGCAGAGTGTCCGCATGGGGCTCGGCCCTTCACAGGTATGCAGGAACACCTCGGCACAGAAGCGGGCACAGCAGGGAAGACCACCGTTTCTACTCCCAGACACCTTTCACCTTTCTTTTCTCATGAGTTCGCCCTCTCCCTGTCCTCAGTCTTTCCTCACCAGCCCCTGCTGTCCTTTACACCTGTCCGTTCCTCTTCGCCCGCCCCTCTCCCTCATTGGTAGCTGCTCCCCATTTCACCCGTATTCTCACTCCCATATCTCTTCCTGCTGTCCTTTTTATCAATCCAAAATCTATCTCTTGCTCATTCGTCTCTGCTCTCCGTTTATCCGTCTTCCCTCTCGCTCTCTCTCTTATTAGTCCGTGGTCTCTCTTTCACTCATCTGCCCTACTAGTTCGTCGTCTTCTTGCACCAGTCGGCCACTCTCCGCTCACACATCCCCGCTCTGCCTTCTACCTGTCGCCTCTCCCTCACTAGCCCCTGCTCTCTTAACTAGTCTGTCGCCAACCCCTCGCTGGTTAGTGCTAGTCAGTCTGCTATCCAGTGAGTGCTCCCTGCTCGCTCCTCCTTTCATCCGCATATCTACTCTGCCCGCACTCCTCTTCTTCACCGTGCCCTCTCCTGCGCACTAGCTCCCGTGAACCATTCCCCCGTCTGCCACTTTCCCCACGCTAGTATTTAGTATCCATTCACCATTCGACCCCCACCTCGGCCCCCTGCTTTCCCTCGCATCCGTATGTCCTGCCTCTCCCTCGTTGCTATCCGCTCTCCATTTCATCCCTCTGTCCCCGCTCCCACACTGCCTCCTGTGCTTCTTTCAGCAGGCTGTCCCCGCTCCACTCACTGGTCCTCTTCTCACCCGCCTCTCCCCACTAGTCCGGGCTCCACTTTTCATCATTGGGCCTCTCTATCAACTCTTGTTGTAGTTATCCATTCGCCAGTCTGCTCTCGCCGCCCTACCCCCAAATTAGACCCTCCTCTCCGTTTCGTCTGTCTGTCCTCTCTCCCTCGTTAATATCTGTCCGCCTGTCTCTCGCTCTCACCAGTGCCTGCACACTGTTCTCTTTCACACCAGTCCATTATCTCCGTCCCTCGTTTGTCCCTCCTCTCTTTCTCCTCCGCTGGTCCCCTCTCCCTAGTCCCCGCTCTCTCTTTTTCCGCCCATCTGTGTCCTGCTCCTCTCACTGGGTCGCGTTTTTCTTTCGGCAGCCTGTCCTCCCTCCGCGCACTCGTCCCTTCTCTCTCATATTCATTCGCCTCCATCCCCCTCACTATGATCTGCTTATCTTTTCAGCTGCCTGCTCCCTCTCCCTTACTATCCCTGCCCTCATTCCACTATATCAGCGCCCCCTCTCACTAGTCTCTGCTCGCCTTTCTATACTCCTGTCTCGCTAGCCCGGCTCCCCCTTTTTCCCGTCACCAGCACCATCTCCCCTCTTTCGGCCTTGCCCTCTCTTTGAACGGCCCGTCCCTTTCACCCAACAAGTTGCTGCTTTCCTTGCCTCTCCCCGTCGGCCTGTCTCCCTCGCAGTATAGATGTATTTCTGACCCGGGCTCACTCATTAGCCGCCCCCTACCCATCCAGCAATGGTGCAAGGATGTGAAATGGGCCCGCCTCCCCCAGCTAGAGTAAAGTGGGCCCCTCTCAACCCCCCTGGGCCCCGGTGCCACAGCTGCACAAGTAATGTTCTCATAAATGTAATATAATGTCCTCTGCCCCCCCCGCCCCTATTCACCTTGCACCTAACCCGCTTTGCCGCACTTTCCTGATGGGTGGCTCTCTTCGCAGCAGGTGTCTTGGCCGGGTGCCTGGTCATTCCCCATGGCCCAACGCCCTCTCTATCGTGGTCTCTTTTTTCCCCTCACTGAGTGACCCTCCCGCATCCTGGCCCCCGGCTCGGCCCCTGCCCCCTCCCTTCTCCTCACCATGACCCCACGCACAGGTCTCAGACCCTCCCTCGCACATCTGGGCTCCCGCCCAGCCTCAGGTTTCTAGAGCGCCAGCATCAGCGCTATGCCAGCCCCTCCCGGGCTCCCAGACTCGCCCCTCCCATGTCTCTCCCACCACACTCGCTGCCTTTACCAATGTTTCATCAGTCACCTTTGTTTGGGAAATGTTGGGGATTTTGATTCTTTCGGTTTGGGCCTCCCACGTTCTATTTTATCTATGGTATAAGTTTGTTCATTTGTCCTGACCTGTGACCTATGGTTTTACCCTTTAGGCTCCGACCTTTGAATTTGAGCTTCTGACCAACCAATGCCATTTGCTTTCTGTTATCTGATTTTTTTTTTTTGTGTGTGTGTGTGTGTGTGTGTGTGTGTGTGTGTGTGTGTGTGTGTGTGTGTGTGTGTGTGTGTGTGTGTGTGTGTGTGTGTGTGTGTGTGTGTGTGTGTGTGTGTGTGTGTGTGTGTGTGTGTGTGTGTGTGTGTGTGTGTGTGTGTGTGTGTGTGTGTGTGTGTGTGTGTGTGTGTGTGTGTGTGTGTGTGTGTGTGTGTGTGTGTGTGTGTGTGTGTGTGTGTGTGTGTGTGTGTGTGTGTGTGTGTGTGTGTGTGTGTGTGTGTGTGTGTGTGTGTGTGTGTGTGTGTGTGTGTGTGTGTGTGTGAGTGAGTGAGTGAGTGAGTGAGAGAGAAAAAAGTCATGAGCAATGCGGATCGCTCTACCTTTAATAATGCCGAGACCATTGCATTGTAAATGCTTGTCTTTCCTTCCACTCGAAGGGCAGTTCGGGTGGTGATGAGGACCTGCCAGGGGCCCGTCCACCTGGGTTGCAGACTCTCCGACCTCTGGAAATTCTTTATGATGACGAATTCGCCAGGTTTGATATCATGTCCTGAACCCCTGGACACATCCGGAATGGCATGCAGCACCAGTTGGTGGATAAGTGTTAATTTGGTGGTGAGCTTATGCAGGTAATCAGACATTAGTATGTCCGGGACATCATTAATGGTGGATGGTTTCGGTGCTGCCCAAACATTCATTGGCCGGCCGAAAACCACTTTGTAGGGTGTCAATCTATGCTTGGTTGGGGTGGAGCGCATTGATAGCAATGCCAATGGGAGTGCGTCGGGCCATTTTAACCCAGTGGAGGCAACTCTTTTCGCAAGTTTCAGTTTTAACGTGGCGTTGTGCTGCTCTACTAGGCCTACTCCATAAAATTCGACAGAGGCCGTACCTAAGGAAGAATTCTTTCAACAACACCTTAGCTGTAGCCGTAGCGGTATTGTCTCGAGTGGGGTATGCTTCCACCCATTTGCTAAATGCACACACAATGACTAGGACGTATTTGAGACCATGGCACCTTTCTAACTGTATGTAGTCCATTTGGAGGACTTCAAAGGGGTGATCGGGGACTCCAAACCCTCCCCGTGGTACCGCTGTCCCCTTCAATCTTGCTGTTGTGCCATACTCTCGTGATTAGCTCGTTCATGGGGGCAGATCCTATGTGTGCGGGTAAGTGTGCCATGGTCAGTATGGGGATCAGATATGCGTTTGGTAACAACCATTTGTCACCGTCTTTTGTTCTCCAGCAGCCTTCCACATCTTTCATTCCCACCCGTGCCCATTCTGTCAGTTCACTCTGTGTGCCTGTCGTTGGTATGTCTCTTATAGTGGCCCTAGTGTCAGTCCAGTGTTCTGCTTGTGACCTGGTCACATACATGCGTCTGTCTTGTGCTGTGGTTTGAGCGGTAATGTCTGCTAGAGCGTTTCCCTGTCCAATAAGGTCGGTCACCTTCTTATGAGCCTGGCACTTGATCACTGCTAGCTGCTTGGGGAGGAGTACTGTTTCTGTCAATGCAGAGACTAGATCTCCATGTAGGATGGGCGTGCCGTGTGACGTCAGGAACCCTCTTTCCCTCCAAAGGAGCCCGAAATGATGAACCACCCCAAAGGCATATTGACTATCGGTGTATATGTTGACTGTCGTGCCAGCTGCTAGGACGCATGCTCGAGTGAGGGCAATGAGCTCGGCTGCCTGGGCAGATCGCTGGGTGATGCGGGCAGTTTCTACAACAGTTTGGGCTGTGGTTACAGCGTATGCTGCTGAGGTAGTGCCGTCAGGGAGTTTGAGACATGAGCCGTCTACCCATAGTTCCCTGTCTGGTTCTGGAAAGGCAGTGTCTCGGAGGTCAACTCTACTCTTATTCTGTTCATCAGTGAGCGTAATGCAGTCGTGCAGTGAAGTCATATTGGGGTCGCTTTCAGGAAGAGGCAGCAATGTGGCCGGATTGAGGGCGGGACATCGTTTCAGCGTAATGTGTGGTGCTAACAGGGTCAGTTCGTATCCAGTCAATCGGGCACTCGTCAAATGTTGTGTCTTAGTCTGATTCCGCAATGTGTCTACTGCATGTGGTACTAGCACTGGGATGGGGTTGGAGAGCACTATTCCCTCACTCTGTCGAATGGAAATTGCTGCAGCTGCTACGGCGCGTAAGCATGCGGGCAGTGCTCTGGCTACCGGGTCAAGGGTGGCGGAGAAATACGCACAGGGTGTAGCTTGTTGCCAATTGCTTGTGTCAGAACAGATAATGCGCACCATCCCTTTCGTGCGTGTAGAGGGAAAATGGTTTGGAGTAGTCCGGTGTTCCTAGAATGGGTGCTGAGCAAAGGGCATCTCGTAATTCTTTGAACGCATACTGACATTCGGGTGTCCAAGGGAGTGGAAAGGGTGTGTCTTTGGCTAGGAGGGAGAGAAGGGGTTTGACAATGAGGCTAAAATTCGGTAACCATTGTCGGCAGAAAGAGGTGAGGACAATCAGTGTGCTGACGTGTTTCTGGGTTTTGGGAAGAGGAGTGTCGAGAATGGTCTGGATCCTATCTGTTGTGAGCGTCCTTCCTTCCTTTGACAAGAGGTGTCCTAAATACGTCACTTGGGGTTGGCAGAAATGTACTTTCTTGCGGGAGACCTTGTGACCGTTCTCAGCAAGAAAGTGCAGTAATTGAAGGGTGGAGGTAATTGCTATGGGATTGGTGTCTGCTGCTAGCAAGATGTCGTCTACGTATTGTATCAGTGCTACCCCGTCTGGCAATTGTATGGCGTCCAGCTGTCGTTTTAGTGCCTGGCTATAGATGCTCGGACTTTCTGTGTACCCCTGTGGTGCTTTACAAAATCTGAATGAGCGAGATGTGAGTGTAAATCCAAAAAGGTAGCGGCTGTCATGAATGGGTATTGAAAAGAATGCGTTCTTGAGGTCGATTACAGTAAAAACGGAGGCACTGGATGGGATAAGGGTCAAAATGGTGGTGATGTCAGACACGACTGGGTATTGGGGCACTACGATCTTGTTCACCTCCCTTAGATAAATGATAAAGTGGTAGGGTTTTCCGTCTCCCTCTCCTTGCTTCTTTATGATCGGCAGAATAGTACTGTTACAAATGTTGCTCACCACCTCTTCCACCACCCCTGCCTCTACAAGTGAGTGAATGATATCTGTGAGTGCTCTCTCTCCCTCTGGCGATATTTTGTACTGCGGTATCTTTGGCAAAATCGCGTCCTGTTGAATTGTCACATGTACTGGGTCAATCATCATCTGTCCTACGTCTGAGGCAGCCCTAGCCCATAAGAGTGAGGGTAGAGTATCCAATAGGGATGTGTCTGCTGTGGAAATGGGATACATGTGTTGGGGTGGACTATCTCTCTGTTGTGGGTTATTGTCATATAAAATGACTCTCACTCCGTCCGGGGAACTTCGGATAGTTGCACGGAAGTGCTTCAGCAAGTCGAGGCCCATAATAGCGTCTGGGGTGTTGCAAGAGAGAAGGAATGTTGTGTCAGTGATGTTGTTTTCTAGATTAAAAGGGATGGGTCTAGACCAAGGGTTAGTGGAGGGTGTACCATCAAATCCTATTGAGGTCACATGTGAGCCAGGCAAGGGTGCCCTTGGAATCTGTTGTTTGGATAGTGCACTACGTGTTGCTCCTGTGTCTACCAAAAATGGCGACTCTGTGCCCAGGACCTTTGCGGTAACATAAGGGCCTTGCTGATCAACATAGAGCTGGACTGGATCCCTCCCTTGCCTTTGGCTGTCCAATGCAAGGTCATACATTTTGTCGTAGTCCGATTGCTGATACTGGTTCTGTCGGGGACGGTCAAAAGCATTCGTCTTACCTGGCCTTTCGTCGCTAATGTCGTTTGTGTGTCCTCTTCCTCGTCCCCTACCTCTGGGCCCATTCGCTACTTCTCTCGTGCCTTTGTCTCTATTTATCGCTGCCATGATCGGGCATTGGGATTTCCAGTGTCCAAACCCTTTGCAAAATGCACACTGATCTTCCCCTAAGTCTCGGCGTCCGTTGTATGGGGCAGACACGTTATTCCTAGGTGGTGGCGCTCTAGGGGTACTTTGTTGATATCCTCCCTTGTACTGTTCCCTTCCTGAATTTACACCTTGTAGCTGTGCGATCATGACTCTTTCCTTTAAGTCTTTCTTTTCATTGGCCCTTTCGTTCTCGTTTTTCTGGTGCTCATAGTACTGGGCCATCTGGAGGATGGCTGCTGGTTTAGAAGCCGCCCAACTACTCTCACTAGTCTGTAATTTCTGTGAGACTTCTGGTAATAAACCTTTGACATAGTTCTGTACGAACAAGTGGTGTCCGGTTGCAGTGGACATGTCGTGTCCACTATAGTCGGAGAACACTGTCTTGAACCGAGAGAAGAACTCTGACACATCTTCCTGCGGCTTTTGGCAGCAAGCTGTCACGATAGACCAGTCTATCCTTTTCTCAGGGACTAATGTTTTCACTTTCTGCACTATTTTGTCCGGGAGGTCTAATATCGCGTTTAAGGGTTTCTGTCCAGGGTGTCGTTGCTTATCCAGTCCGTCTAGTTGTCCCCAGGTATGTCCGAACAGATCTGAGTGGTCTACCTTTCTAATTTGTTTCCAAACATCGGCTGGCAGACATCGCCCAAAGAACTAGCCGATGTTGGCTAGCGTCATGATCGTCGACGCGTACGGATGGACGGCTGACCCACGCAAGCCGTCGTTGTGCTCCGAGACGTGCTGAGGCCCCGCCCACGAAGGCAGCACGATCGAAATGCTGGCGTTCTGCTGCTGCTGCCTTCCCGCTCCCGCCGCTTAGTGTCCTATGGCCGAAAACTGCTAAGGATTGCCACAAGTGCTTGGAGAGGACCTAGCTGCCGGGTAATGACCGCTCGCTGTATAGCTGTATAGCTGTAGCGCTACTGGATGCGGCTTGACATTGTGCTCGGTGATTTGGCTCGGCGTCTTTTCAGAGCGAACCCGGATCTTCGCCGCTGGTTGCCTATCGGCTTTTGCTGTTGCTTCACCGCTCTTCCGCTGCCTCACCTCCCTGCCCCCTTGCATTTCTGTTCCGCGGGTGGTGTTGCCTGGGCCGTGCAAAAACACTGACGCTGGAGAGTGGAGAGTGGATGAAAGGGAAGGCGGAATACTGCCCTGCAGCTTCTGTTGCTCACTTCTCACTCGCTACGCCTACGCCTTCTCCAACACAAAAAAAAAAGGCAACATCAAAAAAGTCATCAGGAACAAGACGGCGACCACACGTTTTTGTTGCGACTGCCATAGAATTGCCGCAATTGCCGCAAATTGTGTATTGCCAACTGCCTCAAACTTCCTCAGCGTGAATACCGCGCATAAGCAGTAAGCACCTGAAGTTCTGCTGTGGGGGGTTTCAATAATCAGGCTCATTATCAGAATCATTAACCTGTTTCCAACAGTCTCCAACTGCTACCAAGTGCTACCAATTGCTTATGCAGTGAGTGAGCGTGTGTGTTTCTGCCAGTTTGCCAATTGCCAATTGCTACTGCTCAGCCCTGCCATTGCTAAGGGTCTGCCCTTTGTGTTTGTCTGTGTCGGTCTTCCCCGCCGCCGCTCACTCAGTTACCAGCTACCAAGCTACCAAGCGGCCGCCTAGCGGGGAGACCGCAGGTTCCAGAAATCTTCGTGGACTTCTTCACTTTCATCTTCCATTTTGAGGAATCTGCGTATTTCTGTCAATCGTCTGTTTTCTAGACGACTCATACCATTCCTGGCCATTTTTTCTTTTTCTGGCTTTATTAGCCATCGCCTTGCTCCGCCGCCATGGCAGCAAGAATAAAGGGCAAGCAGGCCAAGCAGGAACAGGCAAGGGAGTTGTTGAAGTCGATTGCTAAAACCCCACCCGTAGTTAAGGGGGAAAGAAAAAATAAACGAAAAACTCAGCAAAAAAACGTCCTGCGACAAAAGGCCACAGTGACACAAGCAGGCAGAAATAAATATAATGCTTTAATGCTTTAAGAGAACCAGATGAAGAAGACGACAAGGACAATGATGATGACAAGGAGGAGGGCGAAGAGGGCGAGGGAGACGAGGACGCCGAAAATCAGTCCCCACTCGACCAGTCAACAGAGCCAAGTCCACAAGATGATGCGGAGAAAGACAAATTAAAACAGTACCCCCTTTTCTCTAAACCCCTCCTTCAGCTGGGGCAACTTTCAAGCACCCCCCTGCGAGGTGGGATGAATCTGGGAGGGAAAAACGATATTCCGGTGCAAGATGATTTGAGCACTGGAGGAGTGCTAACCAGCTTTATAACGCCTGAGCTACCAGAGGCAGCATTACTGGCAGTGGGAGATCAGGAGGTCCTTAAAGAAGCGACTCTTACACCACCTTCAGCACCTACAACATCAGCCCCAGATAACAGCCTAAGTCATAAGTGCACCATGAAAACCTACAGCCAAGAGTTAAGCCAACAGACATCCCAGGCGTCCCAGATATCTCAAGAGGATGGGTTATTTTTCCCTTCCGAATATCTCAAAAACAAACTCAATCGAAATTATGCTCGGAACCATCCTTCAGGAGCTAAGAGATTTTAAACACTCCCAGGCCCAGGAGATTTCGCACTGCACAGTAGGCTCACGAAAATGGAAGAGCGCTTGGGAAATATTCCTTTAAAGATTACCGAAGCTGAAACTCGGATTTCTTCCCTGGAGGATTCTTTATCAGCAATTAAGAAAGACCTGCTGGTGGCCAATAAAGAAAGAGCCCAGCTAGCAGAAAAAATGCAGGACCTTGAAAATTATAATAGGAGGTCGAATTTACGCCTGGTAGGCATACCTGAGGGACTTGAAGATAAGGATGTAGTCAAGTGGTCAGAGTCTCTCCTGAAAAAAGCTATACCCGAACTTCAAGGGGACTTAACAATTACAAGGGCACACAGAGTCCCGGCACACAAACCTAACAACTTGAAATATCCGCGTACAATCTTGCTTAACTTTTCTGATTTCAGAGTGAAGGAGAGAATTTTAAACACTGCATACTCTAAGAAATCATTTAATTTGGAAGGTGTAAATAATTTCCGGATATTTTCAGATATGTCGGCGGCCTCTGCACACAGACGAAGGGACTTTGTGAAACTGATTGACTCATTCAAAAGCAAGGGAGCACAAGCAATGATCGTGCAGCAGTCGAAACTCAAAGTATTGGCCAAAGGGAAGTATTTTTACAATCGTTCATGAAGCGCAGGCCTTTCTAGAAAGCTTAGGAGCTTAGCTCACAGCTGATTCTGTTTTGTCCGTCGGGCGGGGCTAAAGCAACGCCAGGAAGCACACAAGGATGCAATGTAATGGCATCCAAAAAGAAGAAACATCAGAGAAGGACGGAAGTGGGACACGGGGGGGGGGGTACCGTCCACTCTAGGAGGGGGTGGGGGTTGGGGTGGTGAGGGGAGGTGTTGCAGGGGAAAAAAGAGAGTTCATATATTGAAGAGTTTTCTGTTCTACTATCTAGTTCTGCACAGTCATGGAATGGCCAAGATTAATAATCTTTAATACAGCTTTGATGTTTGCGTTTTTGCACAGGGGAGGATATAAATTGCTGCGTACAGATGTACGGGTTATTTGCCTATTTTGCACAAAGCGAGGGGTCTGTTATCATAAATATATGCACTGCTCATTTGCCTATTTTTGCACAAAGAAATGGTCTGCTGCTAGTATTATCTGCACTGTTTACCTGCCTATTTCGCACAAAGAAAGGATTTGCTGCTATTTATTTGCTGCTATTTGTATTTGCACTGCTCATTCGCTTATGGCTGCACATAGAGTTGTTGTACTATTGCACAACCCATTCGCCTCATTCGCACAGAGTGTGTGTGCTTGCCTATTTTGCACAATGAAATAATTTGCTGCTATCTATTTTTGCTGCTATTTGTATTTGCACTGCCCATCTGCCTATTGCTGCATATAGAGTGTTTGCCTATTTTCTTATTTGCCTATTTGCACGAAGAGAAGTCTTTAGATGTTTATTGTGCTATTACACTGCTCACTCGCCTTATTTACACAGAGAGTGTTTGTTTGCTCGCTCCCAGTATTTTCTGCACAAATGCTACCTGTCAATATTGTGGTAGAATGACTCTATCTACGGGTTTACGCATAGGGAAAGGGCTGGCTAGGGTTCATAATTGCACTGCCTGTTTGCTCATTTGCACAGAAAGAGATTGCCAATGTGTATAGCCTGAATCTTAAAAATATTTTCAGAATACATATTCCCAATGGGCGTTTCTGAGCATGTCTCTAATTATCGCCCTTTTAAAACCCAAACAAAATGCTGAAGTTTATCTCCTTTAATGCAAATGGTCTGAATAATGTTCGCAAAAAAAATGCCATCGAATGTTGGCTAAAAAATTTAAATCCTGACATTATTTATCTACAAGAGACCCATTGCAAAGACCAGGTGGATGCAGATAAAATATTTAAGAGCTGGGCCGGTTATACAATATCAGCTTCAGCCGGATTGGCGCAGAGAGGAACATGTATATTGATAGGAAAACATCTAGACTTCACTCTGGCAGGTACAGCCACAGACCCCAGAGGTAGATGGGCTGTGGCATATGGGAAAATAAACAATGTGAATATTATTTTAGCTACAATTTATGCCCCTATCCTAGATGATTCTCAGCCAATCTTGGGGCTAAAGAATGTCTTAACAGGCCTTCCCGGGTTAATAGTATTGGGGGGTGATTTTAATTTATTGCAAAATCCTTTACTAGACTCGTCCAAAAAAGATCGCCGTCAAAACAAACCGCAATCAGCGTTGGCGATTCAAAGTTGTAAATTAGACCTTGATATCAGGGATCATTGGCGAATTAACAACCCTCTCAAACGAGAATATTCATGCTTTTCGGCTAAATATAACTCAGCTTCAAGATTGGATTTTTTCCTAACCTCCCATGAGCTATAGTTATATAACTATGTACATTTATCCAATGCTTTTTCGGATCACGCGGCGCTCTCTATGGAGGTAAAACTGGGACCACAAGATATAAGTGCTTCGAAACGATGGTTTTGTAATAAATCCAATCTCCTAGATCCCCAATGGTGTACAGAAATCGAAGAATTTATAGACCAGTTCTTTGCACAAAATAGAGGGACAGCCCCATTAAACACGACTTGGGATGCATTTAAGGCCACTCTACGGGGTTTAATTACATCTAAAGAAATCCCAAAATATAGGGCAATAAGGGAGGAGAGAAGCAAATTACAAATTGATCTTACAGAGGCAACCCAATACCACTACAGGGTGAGAACATCGCATTCTGGGCAAAAACTCTCCGAGGCTAAGGGCAGGATGAGGGATTTTTATTACGCCCTGGGCGAAACTAATAGTAATTTTTACGCCCAGAGGATATATGAAGAGAGCGAGTATACCGGGAAGCTCCTGGCATGGCAAGCCACGGAAAAACAGGCTCGCAATAGAATAAATCAATTAACCGACCCCATTACTAAACTACACGTTAAAACTACAGCCTCAATCGGCGAGTGGTTTTTGAAACATTATGAGGGAGTCTATCAAATAACTGAAGAGGCCTCATCTGATTCAATAGGGGAGTTTTTATCCCATCTTACAATTCCCAAGTTAGAGGATGGAGACAAGAAATGTCTCATCGAGACTTTCTCAGAGTCTGAACTAGATGAGGTGATCGGTTCCCTCCCTAATGGTAGGGCCAACGGAGACGATGGTCTCCCGATCGAATTTTTAAAACAATTTGGAGGAACTTTGCGTAAAGAACTTTTAACCTTAGTTAATGATCTACTCCAAGGAGGGACCCCCCCGGACTCTTTTCACTCCGCTGTAGTGGTTAGTATTTTAAACAAGCATTTGCAATGCAATAGGTCTCGCATTAGGAAAGTTTGAGCCATTGGTATTGTAAATTACATTTTTTTTATTTATGTGTTGGTTGTGAAAATAGCTATAGTAATAGCTAAAGTAATAGCTTTGTCATTTACAATGCCAATAGTTTTAACTTTCACAAATGTGACACCTATAGCATTTGTAATGCAATATGTGTTGTATTTTCACGAAAATCCAAGAACAGAAGTGAAATATTAACATTTTTTTGTGACATTTATAAGACAGACGTCATTGTTGTTCGAGTACTTTACGCTGGTGTTTGTATTCCTGTAAATCCCCAGTGTTGCAGGGTGCTTAAGAATTTTGTGATCACAGTGGTACTGTATTCCGGGCTGGGGGGAGGGGAGGAGAGAGAGAGAGAGGGAAGGGAGGGGAGGAGAGAGAGAGTGAGAGAGAGTGAGGGGAGAGAGGGAAGGGAGGGGAGGAGAGAGAGAGGGGAGAGAGAGAGAGAGAGAGAGAGAGGAGGAGAGAGAGAGAGAGAGAGGGGAGGAGAGAGAGAGAGGGGAGGAGAGAGAGAGAGAGAGAGAGAGAGAGAGAGAGAGACAGGGGAGAAGAGAGAGAGAGAGAGAAGGTGGGGAAGAGAGAGAGAGAGGGGAGGAGAGAGAGAAAAGGTGGGGAAAAGAGAGAGAGAGAGAGAGAGAGAGAGAGAGCTTGGGCTATAGTATGCGGCAGCGTTGGGTATAAAAAATAAAAATAAAAAAGAGGGCAAATTATGCGGTATAATGTAGCACATTTTGGGTGCATGGGAGGACTAAACAGGTGCAAGCTGCGGAAAGATAGTGGGAACACAAGTCACTTTGGGGACATTACCTGGCCTGTAGTCACATCACACGGCTGATGTACGCCCATCCAATACCTGGCCTCTCTGATTCTTCCCTATCCATTCCTTACGGAATGGGATAGGGGAGACCTAAAAATGGGTTCGGACAATTTAGCAAAAGACGTATCGAGCCACTCTTCTTTATCCTCAATATGCCCACACCCGCAAAACTCGCACCTGATTGATGGATGGGTTTATAGGCAAAAAGATCCCTTTTACTGGTTCAGTGACCTCGGAGGAAGAGGCTCGGCATTGATACTGGACATTCAGCTTGCAGACAACTAAGCGGTGTGATAGTAATAGCAACTCTTACTTTACGTTAAGATAACCCTGCTGTGAAGTTTCAGGAAAAGGCATAAGCTCCCTTCACACCTCCATATGAGGGCGCCACCTTACCTTCGTCCTCGTCGCTTCTGGGGATTTCCTGGTTTTCTGCCCCGAAACGACAGAAAGGGAACTTTGCTGGTTCGAAGCTAAAAGTGAAGGCCTGTGGAGGAAAAAGGCAGAATGAGGCCCTACTCTGTGCAACATGGTAAGTTCAGTCGCCATGGTTACACAGTTGTACCCGAAGACAGTCTCAGTGCAAACGCAGCCCGATGCCACCCACTCTTGCTTCTGCTGTCCGTCATAATATTTATTAGGTGTATGTTAGACCTGCCTAGTACAAGCGGTAGCACAGCGTGTGGAGGAGTGGCTGCTAGATGGCGATGCAGGTTTGTGCTACTCTTGGCAATATTGTACAGATTATAAAAACACATGTACACTTTGATGTTCCCGGCAACTAGAGGGGGGGGGGCAGCATTTGACTCGCTCTATAAAGTACGGGGCTGGCATAAAAAGCCGTGTCCCAGACTGCAGTGCGACAGTCCTGGAAGGGGAACCGATTAATGTCAGGAGAGTGCTCCCTTCCAAAACGCGTAGACTCCTGCTTCTTTACAAGAATCATACACCAACCTCAGGTGACTGAGGTCACGGGCTACACGTTTCTAGACACATACCAGGTGTTAGTTACTTTAATGGGACCAACACCCCTGGAAACAAGTCACATATAAAAAGATGAACTCGGGACTCTAAAAGTGCTTCCAATGGTCCGTCGTCTACCAGGAAGAGGGAAGGGCCGCTGCAAATAGTTTAGTGGCATTTAGGCATATTTACAATCACGTGTAGGCTGTGAACGAGTGGAAGACGGGGTCCGCTTCTTCGCAGCCCCCACCAGTGTGCCCTTCTAAATCATTCCCGCCCCCCGCACCTCCCTCGAACTCACCTCAGCGCCATAGCCGCCCTCCGTCAGCGCGGCCTCCATGATCGAGATGGGACCTGGAAGTTTGGGAGAAGCAAACGGCGGGGATGAGCGGGGTCTACCACAATGCGTTATTTGTTCAATCACATTTTACATTCCTGTGCCCACTACAGACGGGTTTTACCTTTTAATGGGGCCGAATTTCTGCAACCTCACCCAACACATCTATTTACCACACCTGCTATAGCCCCGCTCCCCCACGACTTTTATGTACCTTTTGCAACTATTAACCGAGGGGAGATGGGTACATATTAGGCGTATTCGGTCTTAGTGCAGAGTACTGTAAGGCCTCACACCCTCAAGAGTTAGAGCCGCCCCAACCCATTCCATGATTTTCTCATCCTTGACCCACAGATTAAAAAGACAGCATAATAAATTGATGCCTAAGTGCGTAAAAAGAATCCATACCTGACTCCGGGGGGTTGTTTCCTATGCTGTGCCTCGGACGGTCTTCCTGCGTCTGCCTTCCAGGGTTTGTCGTATTTTCAGGGTCTGTCTGTTTGCTCCGAGAGCGTCCTTTGGCCCTGGTAGGATTGCGCGGCCTGCTGCTTGCCTGTACCACTCCCCCAGGAAGATGCGTTTAGGTATCAGCTCCTTCTTATAGGGCGGTCTGGTTTGGAATTTCCACCCCAACCCCACAACTACCCTTTCACCGCCCCCAGGATCTGAAAATGCAGCACGCCCACCTACCTACAAACAGATTGTAAATAAGTAAAGATGAGTGGTTAGCGTAGGGCAGGCTTCCGGTCGGATACCCCACCCCCTGCTCTCTTTGGAGGGGAGGGGCGCACGCGGCTCTGCAGGTGCATAGGTAGAGACGCGCGTGATTTACAAAAACAAGCATTGTGCACCCCGAGGTGACTAAAAGATAAATGTGTACATTTCCATGCATAACCTGTTTCTTGTTATAACTGTCCTTTAACCAGTCAAAACGAAACCTAAGAGCCGCGCGCGTGAGCTTCTACCGTAGACAGCTCACGTCGCGCGGCTCTTAGGTTTCGTTTTCCTAAGCGCATGGCAGAGTCGCGCTCGCACACATGCGCACTCACGAGGTCAAATCCGAGATCCGAGACGGAAAGCGCGTGCACCTCCCCTGTCCCAGCGCGTGCACCTCCCCCATTTACAAAGTATACTAAAGTATACACGAGGTCCCTTCGCTACGCTCGACCTAAAAAGGAAAGGACAGGGAGAATATAAATTCGTACCGACCCATAAGTCTATTAAATACAGACTACAACATTTTTACGAAGCTTTTAGCAAATCGATAGAATAAAATAGTGGGACGCCTGGTAGTTAATGATCAGTGTGGTTTTATTGCAGGCAGACATCTCCACTCAAATACAAAGTTCGTATTGGAGGCACTAGATTTTTTTTAAATTAATAAAGTGAAGGCCCAAATATGGTTTTTAGACGCAGAAAAAGCGTTCGATCTGGTGTCATGGAACTGCCTTTTTGCTATTTTGCACAGTTTTAGTTTCCCGAAAGTTTTTATTTTTCTTTTATAACAACTATATACGAATTCTAGGGCACAGATTATTATCAACAATTCTAATATTGGGACATGCCGAGTCACTAGAGGTACCCGACAAGGCTGCCCTCTGTCGCCAATATTATTTGCATTATTTATTGAACCGTTGGCAAATGCGATTAGAAATATACGAACTGACACAGTCCCGGTAGTCGGCATGACTAACATAAAACTCTATGCCGATGATATTGCCCTGTTTTTGGATTCTAACCCCTTAAGTCAAGCGAAAGTTTTAAAAATATTCTCTGACTTTCAAAAATTAGGGGGTTACAAGATTAATATTAACAAGACGGTAATTATTTTACTAAATTGCACTGTAGACACTTTAATCCCAGAATTTAGGCAAATATACAATCGATTGCCGAAGAGATATCTGGGAATATTTATATCGGATAACTTAGACGATTTGTTCTCACTTCATTATTCACCATTGCTAAAAAAAAGTTGGGTCTCTTCCGGAACGCTGCAACTTATTACCCCTGTCTTTAATAGGCCGAGCAGCACTTATACAAATGTCAATTCTACCTCCTTTTTAATTTTTTATTTAATGCAGCTCCCTGTGTTATCCAGGTCTCCTTCTTTAAAAAATTGGATGCCTTGATTTCTTCTTTTGTTTGGGCCCAAAAGACCCCCAGGCTTGCACTCAGCACTTTATATTTCTCATCTGCACAAGGAGGGTTGTCCCTCCCAAATATTAGAGAATATTATTCTGCGTCATTTGCACACCACAGTTTTAGGTTTTTCTTTTAAGATACTAATGAGGCAGACAATTCTTTATGAAGAAGATGTTGTCAGAAGTAAAAATAACTCATCCAATTAGAACCACGAAGGATCCAAAGAAAGTTCGCTACGAATCCCTCCAGTGGATTTTCAGTCAGAAAATCCCGTTTCTGAGGTTCCACTGTATTCCCAGAATATGTAACACAACGGACTTGAATAATTTTAACCTTGGGGAAGAGGGGTGTCTGGATAGTAAAATAATAAATCTCTGGAAAGATAATGGCTTTGAGAAAATTGAGGACTTCCTTGTTGGTAACAGGTGGAAGTCATGGGAACAAATTGCCAGACGGGTACAACATTCTCATTCCATTTTAAATTGGTCTTTTTTTATGCTCAATCCAATACTCAGGGAGCTGGATATTGTAAATCTTTATTATAACGAAACTATTTCAACAGCATTGAATAATAAAATTAAACAAAAGATGAGTACTTGGATTAAAATATTGAAGGAGAATAAGGAGCAGGAATTGTCCAGTAAGAGTATTGAGAGGTGGAAAAAAAGGGAAGATATCGAAATCAACCAACAAGTATGGGATAAAATAAATAAATTTAACAAAACTATCTTTGGCGGCGCTAATTTTAAACGCATGCAATTTTATAACAAATGGTTGATCTACAAAACTCCTTCTTATCTCCATAATATCTTCCCCCTAGTTCCGGATAAATGTTTCCGCTGTGAAGAAAAAGGAAACTGGAAACATATTGTTTGGGAATGTCCTAAAATTCAGCCACTCTGGAAGAAAATTTAAAAATACCTCTCCCTCGAGCTTAAAACCTCTATAATATTTGACGATGTAGTCGCTGTTTTAGGCTGTTCAGCGATTCACACTCAGTATAATGAATTCTTTTTTATTGCTTCTTTAATAGCTAAATCGCTTATTCTACAGTCCTGGAAAACCAACCAAGTACCGACATTTCAGGCTTGGAAGGCTAAATTATTACGAATCCAGGGCAGGGAAAGAAAATATGCGTTAAGATCTGGGGCACTAAAGAAATATGAAAAGTTCTGGAGTGTGTTCGAACAATAATTCTTTTTTTTTTCATCTACTTTTCACTGTCTGATAACATCCAAATCTTAGGTGTATTCCCAGATTCATTAGTCTGCTTTTATGCACTTTGCACTTTATAATTAAGCACTGAATGGTTTAAAATGTATTATGTTTTTTCTATTCAACTTTGCACTTTATAATCAAGCTGTTGATAATCAAACGCCAGTATTGATTTGTATTTATATTTATACGCCATGTACTGTACTAAATTTCTTAACAGTTGCATTTTGTAATATTGATATTGTTTGCATGAACTCTCAATAAAAATATATAAAAAAAAAAAATGATCGTCGATCCTAGGACTGTGCCTGACTCTGTGTAGAACGCAGTAGAGTTCTTTCGTAAGTCTGGCAGGGATTTTCGAAATGTCAAAATGTCCTGTCTATCCCAGGGCTGATATACCCAATTATAGACCACCCTTCCTTTAGCTTCTTGGTGATTTATATCTTCATGTGTTCCTTGTCCTCTAGGGGGGACCCAATAGGGGGCGGCTTCCTTGATGGGCATCATGCTATCTACTCTGTGTATCGGGTGTTCTGTTATGGTTGATGCCGCTTCTTTGCCTGTCTGTCCTTGTTCCATAAGGTGGCGAAATATTTCCAACGTTTGGGAGATTAGTTCAGCTATATCACATTCACTCTCGTCTCCTATGTCTACCTTTCTGTACAGAATTATTAGCCGGTCTGGCCCTTTTGTGCTATATTTTTCTTCATACGCTGTGAACATATGGTGGCAAAAGCGCACGACGAAGTGTCGTTTGCGATTGTCGGTGTACGAGTTACAGATGTCCGTTAAGTGTTCTTCAGTTTCTTTCCTGTCGATTAGAGTCTTAACTATTCTATTTATTCCTGCTCGCTCATCTTTACTGAGTCGCGGGATTCTCACAGACTCCTTTATTTCCGTTCTGTTTAGCGTGTTATCTGATAAGGCATTTGTCGCGAGAGGCTCGGTCGGCGCGGAGGCCGTGGGTACCGGGGCCCTGGCGTTACCTTCAGTGGTACTCGGAGGTTCTTGCTGTTGTACTAGGGGATGGGTAGGGGCATAAGGAGGGAGCATATAGATAATCGGTGGACCTAGAAGTAGATCATCATCGATCCTTTGTTTTGATGGGAGCTCAGGGTAAAGGGTTGAGGGAGCTCTAACCAGGTACTGACCCGAGATCTCCGCCTCCCGTTCTTTCCTAACTTTTTCCCTTTCTAGAATTTCTTCTTCTAACTTTTTGCCAGCTAGGTGAGCTGATTTTCGCAGTTCCTTTTCTACTCTTGCTTCCTCTCTTTTCTTTTGTTGCGCAGTTTCTATTCGCCATAAGCCGAAGCTGTCAAGCATAGTTGGTGTAGTTTTCTTTTCACGTAAAGCTATCTCTAGCACATCTATTTTAGCAGGATCAAAAGATCCCGTCAGTGGCCACTAATTTTCCCTATCTTTCTTCGTATGTTTATGCCATAGCTTACTGTAAGCTACAGCGACTAGTCCATATTTTATAAACATGTCCTTATTAGGGGTGCCTTCCTGTGGAGCCAGATGATCGACCTCTAATAAACGGTCCGGGTTGAACCAATTACCAATCAGTGGGGAGAAGATGGGCATTACGTATAATCGGACAAATGAAAATCTCAAACAATGGTGGACAAAAGTCCGCACTACCTATCCTTCACTGCCTGCAAAGAGAGCGAATATTCCTACTCTTCGTTGTTTGCAGACCGAGAATATCTCAAAGAGAACCAATATATCAATTAGCTAACGAGCTAAACAAACCAATAAAGCGCAATACTAGTATTTAAATAACAAACAATCAATCATCCTACTACTTACCTTACCTGGACCTTATGGACAGTTCTTCGTCTTCCACTTCCAGCGCCCGATCGTCCTCTTTTCTCCGTAATTAGCCGCGGCACTCCTGTGGGATCCCAGTCAGGACCGTAGGTCACTCGAGAGAGGTCCGTTCATAACTGGTGAAGTTTGGATGATCGGCGCCAGACGAGGGTCTCTTTCAGGCAGGAGCTCTTCCCGATCTTGCAGTAGTTCACTCCGTCGTTAGGACCTCTCTACTTGGACCCACGTGTCGCTGATGGGCCCCGCGTTGGGACGCCAAATTGTGGGAAAAAAGCCAATCTTTAACGAATAATCAAGACTGTTCGGCGTAGGACGCCTTTAATCCCAATATCGATATTTACCAAATAAAGAGACAGGCGCTGGATATCTGGAAAGCAAGAACGGGTTTATTGCTTCAGTAGAGAACACAACAGGCCTGACACAAGTCAATGTCTTCAGGAGGTGTTCTAACAACGTCTCCGCGGTCCCACATTATATACAGTTTACAGTAAGTTTATTGGTGGTCAAACATCCTTGGAATTCCCGCCCCCAGCAGGTTCTCACAGAGTCCCAACAGTTGATAGTCCCCCCCCCACCCGGATCTTGATTGGTGATTGATATCACACAGCCGGACATTCCAATGGGGACTGTAAATTCGTGGGATCGGTCAGATCTAAGAGTTATGTAGATGATAAGATCATGCATCTCTGTGTGTGCAACACGTCCTGCAGTGTGGGGGCAATAAAGTACGTCCGCAATGCTTGGTTTACAGCCTGGGACCGGATCGAGTGGCCAGGTGCGGTTGGGGGTTATCAAAAGGGCCTGCTCGAGCGGGGAGGATGAAAGGGCATGTGGGTTCGGCACGGGAAGTGGCTCCGGGGCGGGTCGCCCTGAGGATGCTTTATGACTCTAGCATGTGTGCTTGGGTGCTGCCAGCGCGCGGGGGATGATTGCGAAGTCAGGGAGACGTGTAGGTGACTCGCAAAGCGTGAGATGGCCGTGGCACCTAAAATGGATGCCGTTTACGTGTGGTCGATGGCTCTTGTTAAGCAAGATGGCGCCGGTGATGTTCACGTTTGTCGATTCTATTTTCAACAACACGCTGTAGCATACTTTAATATGCCTCTCTACTGTTTCTCATCTCTTTCCCGTCTTTTTATTTTATTTATCAGTGTTTTTTACCTTTACAATCTATCGCCCCTCACTGACTCCTTACCCGCCCCCTTCACTCTTCCTCTCTCCCACTCCCTTCTTTCGAGGTTTCCTGTCTGCACCCAAATGCCAGAAGAGCTATGCCATTTTTGTAGGAAAGGTGTGTTTTTCTTCAGCTGTGGAGAAACATGACCTTCTGTGTCTCCATTGATCATAAAAAAATGAACCACACTTGCTTAATAGGCTTAAACCTTGTCCTTATTCAGCGGCCCACAGCTAGTTTCAAAGCAGGTACTATTTATAAAGAACTAAACTCAATGTCCACAGGTCTGTTTTTAAGAAACCATGAAAATGCAGCCTCTCTGTTCTTTTACTTTGCTAAATACAACCCATGTTGACCTTCAAGCTGTGTAAGGGAGTCGGGAGAAGTACGGAATAGGTAATTGTTGTAGAATGCCAAAATGAGGCGCCCAGTGAACTATTTTCACAACGTTTTATACCATAATTTCTTTGACGTTTTGTTGTTTTTCTCATGCTAGTAGTGTTGTTTGACACAGTAGCGAATGACTTACTTCACTGATGTGTTTAGGTACCACTAATGCGATACTTTTGCCCACACTAAAATTATTTTTGCGGGTGATGTCTGTGTAAGAGTTTGTAATGCTTTTTAAAGTGTCAGTTTATAAACCACTTTCATGTATATGCCACATACGATTTCCAACAGCATTGCAAAACCGAACACAATGCTCATAGACCAGTCACCTATGAGTCACCAGTCAGTGTTGGTTTTTAGTCAGAAGACTTGCATTATAAGATTTGATTTTTTTTTGGGGTTCCCTGCAATTAGCAGAAAGATGCCAGTGCATGAAAAGTGTGCTTGGTTAAACATCCAACTGATTGGTTCATGTATAGGACCTCAAGATTGGCCAGTCTCAGAGCCACATATTTCCCTCATTCTTTTTGTTGGCTTTTCGGTGCGGAAGATCTGCATATGGGTGGGGAAAGCAGAACTTCCAATACCAGGCTACTAGGAAGTATGAAACAGAATTTGAGACAAATGGACGAACATGTAGGCCAAATGTTTGCATGCAATAAAAAAAAAGCATTGGCATAGCCAATAGGTCTCACCTTCGGGACCTTATAAGTGTTTAGTTATCCAGCACAATATCCTTGGTGCAACGACATCAACTGTTGCATGGCTAAAAACTAATAAGGTCCCAAAGGCGAGACCTATTGGCTATGCCGATGCTTGTTAATGTTAATGTTATGGCTAATACGAGCTGGAGGCTGTGTCTAAAGGGATCCTATGGTATTGCAGGAGAATGGAACGTCTAGATTGGTGTGGCCTTGTGAGTGCAGACAAACCTAGAGACTAAAATGTATGGAATTGCAACAGTAGGTAATGTCTAAATTGCATGGTCCTGAGAATAGCTTATCTACTTAATTTTAAAAATATATGCAATGATACCAACCACACGGAAGACATTTGACACTATAACAACCTGTGACCGAATAAACGTCTGTGATCAAATCACTCTAAAATTATGGAAAAAGAAAACGTATACTGTGGGAAGAATCCTTGTCTCTAGTTGCTGCTACATAGTGAACAGAATGCTTATGTCTGTACTTAACTCATCCAGCACCGTTTTGCAATTCTGCTAGACACCTAAGTGTTGATTTTCTGCTACCTAGAGATTATAATAATTATTATTATTATTTGAAGTATGGATATACAATGCAATAGTATAGAAATGTTATACATAGAGGAGGCACTACTCCCATGACTGAAAAAAATGTGTCCTGGTTCTTCATAAAAGATAATCTCGGAAGAGCGCAGTTGTGTGTACATGGATGTATATTTATTAATATATACGTTCTCTCGGGAACAAGGGAAATGCAGCTACAGACCCCATATGGTATCCACTGAAACCTGGGCATTGTCCCCGTCCATTTTTGTTATTAGGAATCCCGTAGTCTGAGAACTGGTTAGGGCAGTGCATCAATAACTTATTAGAACCACAACCCAATTTTCAGAATGACAAATCTTTTGTGCAGTGGACATGAGGTTGACGATGTTTTAATGTAACTAAAGTATCTTGCGGTACCCCCCTGCCCCACTTTTAGCCTGGTATCTGGTGTAACCTTGACTGAAAGTGTGCTGGGTCCCTGATAATTTGGTCCCTAGCACCAGTATTATTTCCCTAAAACTATACATTGTTAGGCACCACTTCAGCCACCCCTCTAAGTACCTTGTAAATGGTACCCCTGGTACCTAAGGAATTCGGACTGAAGATGGTACCCTGAGGCTGAAGCACCACCTGTGCCACCCTACATCATTCCCAAAAAAGTACCTTTTGGCTCTAACAATGCCCTTTGATGTGCTGCGTAGTTGAGTAAATGTCTGACTTAAATCAGAGGATAGTGGTTTGTACTAGTTTTTATGACTGTGTGTAGGGAAGTGCCCCTTTTTATTGTTGTCACACTCACATTTTGCCCTGTAAATGATTTGATTTAGACTGAAAGTGCACTAGGTTCATGCTAACCAGGTCCCCAGTGCCAGAGCTCTTTCCCAAAACTGTACAATTGTTCCCCTCAATTGGCAAAACCTTTAGCACCCTCTGTAAGCCCATAGTAAAATTGTACCCTGGTACCTAGGGCCTGAGGTTCTAATGAGGGCCCCCAAGGGCTGCAGCACAAATTATGCCAACCTGGGGCACCCCTCACCAAGCACATACAAGACTGCCATTGCAGACTGCGTGTCTTGGTGCAGACAAAAGTGAAAACACAACTTGTCACACATTGGTATGTGCCATGTTCCCTACCATTGCACATAATAAATCCCCCCCCTACAGCAGCCCCAATTGCCCTAAGGCAGGATGCCTCGCTCACGCCTACAAATGCCTACACAACAACGGACCCAAATACCTCAACAACAGAATCAACTTCCACGTACCCAAAAGAAACCTCTGATCTTCTAACCTCGCACTGGCTGAAACCCCTCTGTTAGACCCGGGATCCCTGGTTGGCTGTGGTAGGTACCTAAGGCCAAGTAGGGACCCGCATTCCAAAATCAGGGAAAGGAAGGTCACCACCTTAGATAGCTCGCCTCACCCCCTCGGTAGCTTGGCACGAGCAGTCAGGCTTATCTTCAAGGCAAATGTGTAAAGTATTTGCAACCGCGCTCACAATAACCCAATGATGACACACAAATAGACTCCACACGAGTTTTATAAAAATGAGTATAAACTTTATATAAAAAAAAAAACGATAAGACCACACAATATAAATCCAACATATGAGGATGTGTACTATTTCTCCTGGCCGTTTGTTAAGCCAGCCCTTGTAAGTTCTGGCGGTATTAATGAGCACTTCTAAACATTCTCCTGATATCCTAATATCATGTCATGCAGTTATTAATGCTAGAATCAGGAACTTTTGCAATGTAAAAATACTGTAAGACGTAAGCAGCAATCAGACACTCTACAATGAAAAGAATGCAATGCGTAACGCAACAATCTGGCTCTTTGCAAGGTAAAATAATGCAAGCGTAATACAACCACCAGGTATGTCGTTATGCAAAAATAAGGCAATGCGTAATACACTATCCAGGTAATCGTTATGCAGGAACAATGCAATGCGCAATACGCTAATCAGGTTGTTCGTTATGCAGAAACACTGTAATGCGTCATACGACAATCAGGTACTCTGTTATGCAGAAATGGAATAATGCGTAATACACTCGGGCCCGATCACCGGGTCTTAGACAGTCTCTCCGCCTCTCCTCTGACTTGCAGCCATCCTCTCAATAGTTGCCCCCCACACGGGTATGATGGAATCAAAAGTGCAGCTCCAAGCACCGGCCCCTGTACTGCCACTCCCTTGGCAATACGGGCCGCGATACAAGCCGAAGCAGAGGCTCGCAGGGCCAACACAAGAGAGAGAGGCCGAGAACGTCTCCCTCCGAGCTTGCGCCCTCCCCCAGGAGTCGGCACTCGTTACCTGGGGGGCGCGAACCCACTCTCCTCTCCTCGTCCAGTGGCTGGGCCTCCAATGCAGCTTTGTGAATTGGCAACAGCGGCTCGGGCCGGCAATTCAGCTCCTCTGGGACTGCCGGTCCGGGCTGCTTCAGTTACGAATATCTCAGGCTGCCACAAAGCACATGCACACTGAGTCTTCCTTAAGCTTCAGGTGCATGATCACTACTCCACACACAGGTCTCGGGCTGCACGAAGATCACATGCATATCGTTGCTGAAACTCACTTTGACTTCGGTGCACACGATAACAAGGCAAATCCTCACGAAGGTCTCAAGGTGCCCAACGCACACGCCAACGGCGTCGAGGAGACTCACCTGGATTCCGGTGCACACGATCACTGTACAATCCTCAGAAAGGGGTCAGGCTGTGTAGTGTAGTTCCTATATTCCCAATAGGCTCTGCGCATTGGAATAATATATTCAGCAGTGTAGACATAGGACTGAGGTCAGCTAGGTCTCTACTGACTATATTAGACTTAAGTTTTTGCCAGCTAGCTCAGAGCTCACTAGAAACTTTCTCGAATAAACGAGGAGGAGTTTAACCTCCCTGGATAGACAAGAAGGGATTAGCTTCTGACAACCATAAAACATGACAACTTTGCTCCCCTCAGAATAAAAGTGTATCTCTAGAGTCGTGTGAAAACAATAGACCGCTATTTCACTCAGTCAAGTGAGCATACTTAGTTTCACCAGAGTGCAGAGAAAAGAAAGACGGGCGTTTTCAATAAAAGGTTGTTATTTATTGACCAGTCTTCTTTCTCATACAAGAGAAATGAATTGCCACAATTGCAATACTAATAGTAAAGTAAAGTGCGTACAGTAAAAGGAGGATTAAGAAATAATACTGTAAAAGCATTGATATGGTTTCTTAGCCATAAGATACTTTAAAATAGATAAAATATATACATACTTATATACACTGACTAACGTACTCAACTGGTGCTTCTAAATACGCCTACCCCGGTGTACCTGACCTAAGCCTAATACGTGGGAAGGAGTAAGTAAGTAGCAGTTTAAGTTAAGTTGGTTTTGCCAAGAATCTGACTCAAGAATTCTCTCTAAGGTTTTAGTCAGCTCTGTACCTGGGTATTAGAAAGCAGGAGGTCTTGTATCTCTCTCTCAGGACTCGATATCCCAGTAACCCGCGAAAGTATCTGGAAACACCGGAGCTGGATTTCTCGGCAGGAGAAAAGACAGCGTCTCTCTCAGTGCGTCAAAGGGGAGGGGCAGCGTCCCTGGGCTCTCGCATCAGCTGGGCTCTCGGGCAAGTAGATAGCTGCTCTGCTCCAAAACCACCACTGTGTGTTTGCTTTAGGCAACATTGGTATATTTATACCTGAAAGGTGCCGGGTTTGACGTAAGGTTGGACATAAGATGTCAATAAAGATGTCACTAAGAACTGGCCGTTCTTACAGTGCTTTACAGGAGTTCTAGGATGAAATCAAAACCAAGCAAGGGGGATTTCCCAGGTTGCTGGAGGTTTGGTTTGTTTAGAGAACTCGTTGTGCTTTCTAGGAGTCTGGGGAAGTAGCCTTGCTTAATGTGACAGCATGTGCTACGACTGAATATGGATATGATTACTATGTCGTTATAGGGATATTATTGATTATAACCGAACAAGGGCATAAAATAGTAATATCGATTTAGACTCCTGGATAAAAACAAAATACCCACTCCACAATCTAATGTCCATCATTACTAAAACTAAGCAATAGTAAACATTTAAAGGTGCATGTGTATTCCAACCCACCCCAAAATACATTTTTTGCATTTGAAATGGTGTATGCGAAATACATGAAAATTATATTGGTACTGTACGCTTTTCAAGCAGTGTAATCATTCAGTTAAAACGATGCATATATATGATTAGCTGAACGATTTGCGAAATTTACACATGAAATGGCTCTTAATACAGAAAGAAGGTTGAGACCATTCCATCACATATAAATACAGTCGCTGTAAATGTGCTAGAGGCTGAGGTAATATATTGTCTCTAGAGTTCCTAAAAATAGAAGCTCTGTTCTCTAAGAATAGTTCTACTTTAAGCAGAGTACATGTGCCGGAAAAAGGTAAATATTTTGGAATCAAAGAAAAAATAATTTTGCTTTCAGTGGGAGGAAAATAGTTCCAAATATTTTCAGTAGCTTTTGTTTATCAAAGCTGAAGGCCGAATTCAGAGTTCAGGGAATGCTGTGTGCTCGTTTGCTTAAAAGTTATTCTTTTTGTTCAGGGGAGAACATCATTTCAGACTGACTCGCAAAAAAGTTGTCTACGGCTTCAGGTGAAAGTTCGATTAAGTTCGAAAATGCCGCAACTGAGCAGTCTCGAGCATGATTGCTATCGTCGGTGTCAGGATCAGCAATGCTCACAGAAGGTCGTACCTTGGTGATGTTGCTCTCCTCTCGTACTTCACTACCACCTAATCGTAGTGGCGAAGTCTCAACGAATGCCGTCATCAGGATGGGTAACCGCTGGGGACAACACGATGCATGAGCCGTTATCGGACTTAGCAAAGTATCTATATCCATTGGTACTGCTGATGGTAGTGTAAGACAGACATCCAACACGCATTCTTCTCCGCATATCATACATCGAAGCACAGGTAAGATGCAATTCTGCCAGATGGTTCTGAATGAAAGAAACCAGGTCATATTCAGATCTCTTAGCCGGGCTAATCCAAGGACTTTAGTTATGCGGTCCTGATAGCGTATAGCGGGGATCGTTTCTTCCATTGTTGCTGGAGTCTTGTCTTCGACTTGGCTTGCCATATCGAAGCAGAAGGATCAAAAATAAAATGCCTGCTACGAGTCCCAACAGAAGTGGTAGGCCGCCAAAGACAGAATGGACAAAATTAGGAAAAATGCCCAGAACTGTTTCGAAGGGTGTTAACAGGACCGAAAAAATTGTCTTAAATATATGTGGGATACCACTGGTATCAGACATATTTAGGATTTGGCTTAGTATTTCTGCGAAATGCCTGGGGCAATTTGTTGATAAAAGGGTATGTATCTCTGCCGTTGTCCTTGCAACTTGCAGATCATACGTTTCTTTTGATGACGTCAAGGGCACCGTTGTCTGTAAAAGGACAGACTTTATTCTGCTTAAAGTATCAATTCGAATAGAAGAGATATTCAAAGAAGGCCAAATTTTTGCCTCCATGTCTGGAGTGCTGTTTGGATACAATACTTGCATACAGCAAGTGACCATGAAACTCACGCTCACAAGATAGGCTTTTTCTGGCACCATGCCACAACAGCTGTGGTCCACTATTAGAATGTAACTCCCGTTAGAAAGTCGTCTAAAGAATGGCTCTATTTGTGTTGCAGGTGTGCCGTGCTGGTGACATGAAAGGTTATTTGAAGTCCCCTCACAGGCCCCATGCAGGTCAATACCTTGACACAGAAGTATACCGCTTAGTGATTGTTTACAATTTTTTCCACTAAGAAATACATTCTGTTTCTTTTCACTATAACATGTGTGTGTGTGTAAGGCAATTTCCATGATAACTTAATGTACACTTTACCCAACCTTTCATACTGGCCCGCTGGTATGTACTCTTGACAGTATTTAAATTGGAAAGTTGTTATCTGAATTGTGATTATTCCATGTATTATCCATTCAATGACAAGTCTTTCTGACATTGTCAATGGTAATCTCTCAAGTTTATCAATGCTCAGAATTGTATAGTCTGCTCCTTTTTGTGCCAAACTGATTTGTGTATCAGTAAGGTTAAAGATATTTTCTTGTTTTGCGACAGTGTATAGGGGCTCAGGAGCTTGTAGATCTTTGCAGTTTGGTGGCCTGCTGAGTTGAGGGTCTGCATGTATTTGATGATGCTTGGTTCCTCTCTGTGTAGGTTAGCTTTCGTTATAGCTGTCTTGATCTTGAGGAAGTTGTAGAGTTCTTGGTTCGGGAGGTCGTGTAGCTGCTGTAAGTTTTGGAAAGTCAACGGTTCCTGTTTGGTTTCCATCTGTTTGGGGAGACTGATTCCTTTCTCGATCCATATGTCGTTGTGCATTGTCGCTCCGTGGTAAGTTACTTTTGTATTGAACCAGATAGATTCCCATGCTGTGCCTTTCAACTTCTGCATCATGCGTCTGTCTATTTTCATCAGCGCTTCCCTCGTGTGTTTCAGTATTGGGTTGGACCTTTGGGGGTGTCTGTTTGCTGTTAGAAGAGCTATTGGCTTGAGGCCTCCCAGGATGTCTTTCTCTACCTCTAGCCAGACTGGTTTGTATGATTGGGTGTCGTCTATCCAGGCTATACCCTGCCTCGCCAGGAAAGAAAATAACCAACACATGGGAAACACTCCTAGGCAGGCAACTAAATGAAAAAGAACGGGCAAAAATGTGGAGCTCAGCGACAACAAACAAAGTCACCCCACAACTAGCGCAAACCAAATTTTGGCTCCTCCACAGGGCCTACTGGACACCGTCCAAGCTCCACAAGGTCGGCATTGCAGAGTCGGGCAACTGCTGGAACTGCCAGAAAGAAGAAGGCACCCTCGAGCACCTCATCTTCAAATGCGTGAAAGTCAAAAGGTTCTGGACACAGATCAACACCTTCATAAACGACATTCTCAAAGCAGACCTAACAATCAGCTTCGCAAGCCTAGCAACAGAACACCTGACCGCGAACCTAAACAGCAGAGAATAGAGAGACCTACTGGACCAGCTCCTCACGGCGGCCCTAAAAATAATCCTGACAAACTGGAAGAACACTGCCAAAGCAAACTTTAAAACGTGGATTAATTGGGTCACCTTCCTGAGAGGAGCAGACAACATCACAGGCAATTTCTCTAAGGAGCACAACGCTAAAGTACACATGTTGGGCCCACTCGACGAGCACCTGAGAAAGACCCAGTAACGACAACGACAAGTGAGACCCCCGACGAGTATCGGAGGAAGCCACCCCCCCCCCCCTTCTTTTTTTCTCTCCTTCTTTCTCCTTCACCCCCCCCCCCCCCCTTAACTGGGGGAAAACAAACGAAAAGAGCGCGCTTTCACAAATGGACTGTAGATATCAAAAAAAAAAACTTCCAATGTATATTCCACTTATATATTTGTATGTTCTCTTTTTATAACAATAAAAACTTTTAAAATAAAAGTAAGGTTAAAGATAGAGAATAATGACGTTGTGTTGATTAAACGCCAGGGCACGTAGCCTGAACGCAGATTTTGCAACGTCCAGCCAAGCTGTACAATAGAACGTAATTGGGACTGACCGTGCTGTAACATTAGTAAGTCCTGCTCTATTATATCAATAGCAGATGATACAATACTGTCCAGTGAATATATTCTGGAGGACAGAGTCATTAACCCATTGTCCACAACAGAAAATGATTTTTCCAAATTAATACGATCAATTCCTCTTATCTTTTCTGCTGTTTCAATTTGCGTCACTTTCCAAGCTTTGTTGTAAGTAGCGTATATACCGGCCGCTATGAAACGTTTTTGACGCTGTTTGCCTGGTCCCATTATGAAATCACGCAAGTGAGCACCGTCTTTAAGTAAAGTCAAGTGTTGCTTAATTTCAGCCAGTGTGGATTTCTGTAGCCATTCGAGGCAGAGTTTTCCTACACTGTATGTTGTAACTATCCCTGGATGTTGTCTCTGGGAGTATCTAGAGTCTGGCCTGGTCAACTTGAACCCCTGTATTTTGTTCAGGAATCTATCTTGACAGTGATTTGTGTCTGTGGGCCAGATCAACCATTTTTTCCAATCAGGATGTGTTCTGTTTTGGTTAAAAATATGTGATACGTCTATCTCAACATCTGTAGTTCTATTACTGACAGGTGTTGGCTTTGGAATAGATGGTTTGTTTAAGCGTTTAATTTTGGCTAGGCCAAGACAGGTTGTCTGTTGAATCGTGTCATTCAAGAATATAATTTGTTCTGGGATCATGCAGGCTCTAAATAGTGCTTCTAAACTTTGGACCTGCCAATCTTTTGTACCCCAGATCGTTTTTGTCTCAATGTTATGTTTCCAAAAATCAAAACCAAATGTAGTCAATTTTTCATAAAATGTTTCCGAATAGATCAATTTAGTATTTGTCAGCATTGTTTTCATTCCTGTCTTATTTAACAATTTGAAATAAAACGTCTCTGCATCACTTGTGTTAAATCCTGAGAAGTATGGGAATTTCTCGTAAAATGTCTTTGAACTACCTTTTGGTGGAGTTCACAATGTTCCCATTGATTATAACTAAAAACATTTCTAGGTTGAGCAGATTTGTGCAAATAATGGTGTGCATAGTGATTGTAGCAGTACATTTCCCCATAATTAGATGAATCCTGTAAGAAATCATGTTCTGTAAATTTTGCTGACATAACTAAATCTGACATCATATCATTAATACTTTCAAAGTCCCAATCATCAGAGAATGTACTAGGTTTTATAAAGTCACTTAATGAAACCTTGAACTGGTGTGGATATTTCAAGAGCTCGACCGGGCCATAGATTTCGTAATCTGTTTTTGTCCCAAGCTACCCCACCGGGTATTGGATTGGCTGTGACATTCACTGATGATAGTTCTCTTTTCTCGATGTGAGATGACTTGTGTGGCTTTAGGACCAAGTTGATGTTCTGACTTGCTGTGTCCATTGTACTGTATTTTCCCTCAATGAATTTCCCCAAACAAAGAACCATGATGAGCCAAAGCAGGAGGAAAAGTACACCTAACACAATCCAAAATTCAATCCATGGAGAAATCAGATAGGTTTCTTTGAGTTGATGAAATAGTTCAGTTACTTTGTTTTTAAAAGTTTTTGTTGTTGGCATTTCTTCAGGTTCGCTTGGATCCTCAGAAAAGTCATCGAAATTGATGAAGTAGCCTGATGCAGTTCTGTCAATTGTTGGAATCGCTTCCGGATTTTTATCTGCTTTTGGATTTTTTGTTTCTTTAGCATAGTCTGAGGCTACATCGTTGTAGACAGGTGTGTCTTGACAAACTGTTGCAATTTGGGTTTCAAGAGGCACAAGTTCCATGGCATTGTTGCATAGTCCTTTTTTATTCACTGCAGGTTTATCAAATGTGATTAGTCTCTCAGTTTGAACCTCTTGTATTGTAGCAAGTTTTGGTGTTCTGCTACATCTTGGGAGTCCACTGGGCCTACTACTTATTATTGGCCACATGATTGTGGTTTTACCAGGTCGATGGATACAACTCGGTTCTCCTTTTTACCAGCAAGGGGCGGTAGTACAACTGATCTTGTTCCGCTGACAGCTAAGACAGGTACTGTTTTTCTGTAAGAAGGCCCAAATTCCTTCTTCACCGCGATCTTCTCTCTGACCAGATCCCCAATTTTTGGAATCCAGACAGGCCTTGCTGGGACAGGTGGTTTATCTTCAGTGGCTGTTGGCTGCTGTTTTAACTTTACGTTGCTCAGGTCTTTTCTTGTTTCATTTAAGTCCTGTAAAATAGCCAAACGATCTTTGATATCAAAGCATTTTTCTTCTACCACTGAAGTCTGACTATCTAAGTCCTGAATATGCATTCTAGTCCCGAACAATAGTTTGTACGGACTGAAACCTTTTAGAGAATTTCTTGGCAGATTATTAAGACTACGTTGGACACTTGTTAAATGTTGGACCCACCCATCACCCAAACCTAATACCCTCGCCGTTATAGATTGCATTATGTCTCGGTTTTTTCTTTTCACAATCCCATTTCCCTCAGCATGGAAGGGACAAGAGTACCGCAATGCAATGCCCATGCTGGTCATGGCCTCCTTATAAGCTCGAGAGCTAAAAGCAGGACCCTGGTCAGAATGTAGCATGCCAATTGCGTATGTGCCGATATAGACTCGCAAATCTTTTATAACAGTTCTGGCGTCAGCAGAGCGCTAGGGCCACATTTTAAGTGAATCTAGTCTTAAACATAAATGGGATGCATTTTTCCAGCTGGATTTTGTGTATTGATTGTCTTATGCTATCTATACGAAGAGCCATGGCAATACTCCGGCTGGTTCGCCACTGCGATCTCTGTTGCAGTTTTGACAGTTTATTGCAAATTTGTGTTGTTGCAGGCTCATCCCCGGCCACCAATATTCTGATTGTAATTCTTTCAGAGATTCATTAATCTTTTGGTGCCTTAGACCCAATCCCATATGTGCTTCTTGTATCAAGAATCAAGAAGATTCTCCTGTTCGTGTTTGGAATCACTCTATCCCCCACTCCAGGGATTCGAGCAAAAGGAACGGAGTTTGCATCTATTATGTATGTATAATTGCGTGGATAGTTCAGAGGTAATGCTGCACAGTTGCCTTGTAAAGACGTTTTTACTGCCAGCATGGTTTCTCCGTCTATGTATTTTTCTGAACGCTTTTTTGTGGCTACGGAAGCCGGATTAGTTGCTTCGGCTGTGGCTGTGTCAGCCAATGAATTCCCTGCAACGTGAACGCCATCACGTTGATGACTCAGTTTATGGATCACGTGAGTCTTTTGGAACTATCTGTTCCCAGAGTGTTTTATGCTTGATTGTGCCACCTTTCGCATCTTTGAAACCGTTTTGAACCCAGTTCTGCAAGTCATTATTGTAAGATTTGACGCAGTAATGCGAATCGCACACTATTAGTGCGGGGAATTCGCGATCCGCAATATCGAGCGCCATCTTTAAAGCTAGTAGTTCAGTTCGTTGATCTGAACTATCTTTTACAGATTGAGTCATAGTTACCAATGGTCTCAATTTTCCTTTGTGCTACCGGCATTTAACAACTGCGCACGCAGCACTGTATTTAATTTTACCCCCAACTGCGGGTTGTGCTGATCCGTCTGTATACATTAAACAGGCGTAAAGTTGTAGAGGTAGAATCTCGATTGGCAGAGGATATTCTAATACATATTTTAGATTTTTTTAATTTTTTCATTTCAGGGTCAAAGTAGTATTTTATATCTTCTGCAGCAAGAGAATTTACCCATTCGATCCATTTTGGATCTAATGCCACGTTAGTCAAATTGCGTGGGCTTGTTAATGCCTCAAAGGCTGATTCTGCTGTTAATACAGTTAACCTTTTGCCTTGTGCTTGGGCTCTTTCTTTTGCTACAGCAGTTTGAACCGCATTTACAATGTTTTCTGTAATACTGAATGTTTTTTCAGCTTGGGTGTACAAGTGTGATTTGTAAGCTAGTGGTACCTTTTCTCCCTCATTAGAGGTCAGGTACGTGAATCCGCATCTTCCTGGGATGATTCGGATTACAATGTTGCGTGTGTTATCGCGAGTTTGCAATTTTGTTTTATGTAACATGTCTGCTTGCAATGATCTCAAAATTTCTGTGTGTTTTTGAGTCTAATTGATTGGTTTGAAATCAGGTTTTATTAATTCATAGAGAGGTTTAACCCTCTCTGCATAATTCAGAATGTATGTTCTTCCGAAATTCAGGAAACCTAGTATTGATTGTGAGCTCTTCAGCGTTTTTGGTGCTTGGAGTACTGCACATTTCTCTAAGAAATTGTCCGCTAGGCTTTTGCCTTCACTTGATAATTCGTATCCTAAAAATAGGACTGTTAGATGGGCAATTCTTGATTTTTTTAAAGTTGAATTTGTTACCCTCTGCTGCAAACCCAAGTATTATGCTGTTCAATCTTTTCAAGTGAGTATCCAAGTCATCATCTGTTAGATAGATGTCATCGACATATGATAATGTCTCATCATCATATATTTGGAGTAACTCTGTTACTCTTGCTGAGAATAATCCTGGGCTATTCTTGAATCCCTGTGGGAGTCGACAGAAATTTCTACGACCCCATTATTGAGAAAGCGGTCAAATACCTGCTTTCAGGTGCAATGTTTTGACAAAAGAATCCATTAGAGATGTCTAATGTTGTTTTGTATTTTTTGCGCACAATGTTATTCATTAGTGCTGCACTGTGTGAGTTGTGTACTGCAAAAGTTTTGCAACATGAGTTAAGATGTCTGTAGTCCAAAACTAGACGATATGAATCGTCTGGCTTGGAGACAGGAAACAAAGGATTGTTCATTTGAGAGGTGCATGTTTCAATCACCCCCTGGTATTCAAGTTGATCTAAGATCTCCCTGACTTGCTTTTTAGCTTCTTGCTTAATTGGGTACTGCCTCTGTGCAGTTGGTTGACATCTTAACTGGATTTTGTGAGGAGGAGAGTCCTCATCCCATCCAACATGATTTTTAGGTCGAGCGTAGCGATAGACCTATTGTTGGCGTGTTTCGGGGAATGTGAGACAGCGATCGCCCACGCGCCTCGCTGTCTCAGATTTGTCCATGTGAACGCGCTTTAGTATCTAGCTGCTGGCAGCTTGCTGGAGACCGCTTCAGTGCTTTCGGTTTCGAACTACGTGTTCTGCCTTAAGTATAAAAGCTTGAGCGCTTTCACTTTTAGAGTGCGTGTCTTTTTTTTATTTTTACAGCACCAATTACTGTTAGATATTTAGTAAGCTTAGGCCAGACATTTTGTACATTATTCCGTTGCTAGCTTTGACAATAAGGCAGACTTTAATTTAAGTGCGTGTCGTGTTATTTTCTCCTACACAGTAACTGCAAAGGCAGACTTTTTTTCTAAGCGCGTGTCGTGTTATTTTCTTTTATTATTTCGTTGCGATCGCACACAATGAGGCAGACTTTAATTTGAGTGCGTGTCGTGTTATTTTCTCTCATAGTAACTGCAAACGTAGACTTTCCTTTTAAGTGCGTGTCATGTTATTTTCCCCATTTCGTTTACAGTGCCAAATACTTTTCAATATTTAAAAAGCTTAAGCTTAGAGTATTTGCCATTTTACACATTAACTGTAAAGGCAGACTTTTCTTTTTAGTGCGTCGCAATTACTTTGCAATATTTATTAAGCTTAGTCTATTCGTTTTTTACATTACTTAGTTGTTATATCGTAAGAGCAAAAGGTATACGATGTTTCTGAGTGCGTGTATGTGTCTAATGGCGCTTTGCTTGTCGTTGGCGCCATATTAGGTGTGTTCTGCAGAGTAATTTGCAAGTCTTGTTAAAACCAGCGTGATGTCAAAGTCGTTTTGAATAGTGCCATCCTTTGAAAGTTAGCGCCATAGTATGCACATAGTTTGCTTTGTTATATGGCAATTGTGTTAAAAGGAGCTGCTGCCCTATTTTTGTAAGCAGTGAGGCAGACTTTAATTGGAGTGCGTGTCATGTTATTTTTCCTACACAGTAACCGCAAAGGTAGACTTTCTTTGTAAGTGCGTGTCGTGTTATTACTCCTTATTATTTCGTTGCAATTTCACATAGTAAGGCAGACTTTAATGTGAGTGCGTGTTGTGTTATTTTCTCCTACACAGTAACTGCAAAGGCAGGCTTTCTATTAAGTGCGTGCTGTTATTTTCCCCTTAGCTTACAGTAGCAAATACTTTTCAATATTTAAAAAGCTTAATCTTAGAGTGTTTGTTTTGTACATTCCTTCCGCTGCCATTTCACACACATTAACTAGAAAGGCAGACTTTCCTTTTTAGTGCGTTGCAATTATTTTGCAATATGAAAGTGGTTTTGAGTGGTGCCATCCTTTGAAAATTAGCGCCATAGTATGCACATAGTTTTCTTTGTTATACGGCAATTGTTCAGGCATCGATTCTTGGGGAAGAGCATGGGTGTCGCATAAGAGGCAGAGCCAAGACTCGATGCAGCTTGTAGTTCTGCCCCTATACCCTACAGACCAAGGACCATAGGAAGGCCGATGAAAAATATTGAAGACTTGGGGGCCCTTCGACGGAAGCTTCCATACGATTTGAGCGTGGCATTTATTCATGATACACTTTTTGGAGATATATTTAAACAAGCAAGCATAACGTAGCACTGTAACCTGCTAACTCTGACTTACTTAGCCACAAGTCAGTGACGCCGAAAAATATGGCAATATGTGTTCTAATATGATACAATAGCACCATGTGAGGCTTTCACAATATTTGATAGGGTGTTATTTGTTTACAAGGTGCCGCGTGTCTGAGTTTGCTCACAAAATATACATGCCTAATTTGGCTTAATAATGAAAACATGCTTTACGTAATATAGGAGACAGGCATGTTCCATCAACAAAGTAACTGCAGGAGCATACTTGCTGAGTACTGTTAAAGCTGTTTTTTGCAACGTGACTTAACGTGGTGTTTTTAATGGTAGTGTTGTATCAAATATTCCTTTACAGTAAGTCTAAATCGACATACTAGTTTTATATAGTACGTGTGTGTTGGCTCTGTGCATTTCGGTTGGTACTTTGCTGAGGACAGCTTAATGGCTTTCTTTTTGAAAGTACGTGCTTGGTGGGGGCTTTCCTTTCTATGAAATCTTGAGGCACATTTAAAATGCTTATAGTTAGTGTTGTTCGTTCACAGCATGTTACATAAAAAACATGGCATTCCTCTTTGAACGTGCTTTTTTTTTTAGAAGTACGTGTAAAAGTTGCGTTTCTTAGAGGCTGGCGTTCTAGTATTTCTCTGTTGCTGTTTTACAACCAAGGTTGTAACAACCAAGGTTGTAAATAGAGGGGATTATCAGGTGTTACATGGTAATTTATTTCCTGTTTGATATGCAGGGTCATAGGAATGTTCAGGCACGAGCCTCGCTGTCTCAGATTCCTCCTCGAGGGCGCGCACGGCGCCGTGCCCCTCTCGTGCCTCATTCCCATGCGCAAACACACTCCACACTCACGCATGCGCACATACACAGCCACACGCATACACAGGCACACACACACACAGGCACACACACACTGCATACACACACACAGACCCACGCGCACACACACAGACACACGCACAGACACATTCGAACACACACAGACACACGCGCGTACCCCCCCACCCCCCTTCCCACTCACCGGGCTCTTTCGGCGTGTTCCGTGTCTCCTCTGCAGCGCTGGTCGGGCACTCACCGGGCTGTTGCTGGGGATCGGGCTCCTCTCTGCGCCAGTCTCGTCTCGTCGCGGCACCAGGGGGTAGGACTTCACTTCCGGGGCTCCCTCCAGCACCTGGGAGCCCCGCAACACTCTGGCTGTTTTGCTGTTGGCAGCCCCGGGACTCTCCTCAACTCATGGGAGCCCCGGGCTGCGGAGAGGCCATCAGTCGGCCGACTTCACTTCTTCCTCGGCGGCGGCGGCGGGCGGGACTTCGTGCCGGATTGCAGGCCCCGCCCCCGTCTCGGCCAAAAGTGCCTGACTTCCGGTTTTCACGGAGCAGGGCTGCGGCGGTGATTTCTTTCGGGGGCAAGAGGGGTAGGCACCCTCGAATTAAAATATAATTATATATGCGAGGTGGGCACTCGCAAGGGACCTAAAAAGGGGTCCCGTAAATAATTAGATAAAGTGCACTCGAGGCACTCGGGGCAAATGCCGGGTGGGCACCAGCCTGGTAACAAAGCGCTCTCAAGCGTACAAGCATTTGCAATGCAATAGGTCTTGCATTTATGCGAGTTTTAGCCATTTGCATTGTAAATGACAATTCCTTTTATTTATGTTTTAAAAACAAAAATAAAAGGCGTTATTTGCAATGTCAATAGCTCAAACTTGCGCAAATGCGAGACCTATTGCATTGCAAATGCTTGTTGTATAATGCAGGAGCTTGGGCAACTGCCCATTTTCTTGCATATGTATATTTTTTATGAATTGAAATATGATTTGAGAAGGCAGGCATAATCATTTCTTCGCCATGAGGGCACTCCCTGACAAACTCTGGTGGCCAGTCTTTCTCAGCTAAAAGGATGTCATAGCCTTTGGAAAGGTTATCCCAAAATAGACCCCTTACTTTCCTAGTCTTATCTCCCTCTATACGTAATGTTATTTCGTATATTTTATGAGGTTTGCTAACTCTGGTATCTGCAGTTTCCACCTGAATGTATTCATTCGTGTCCACTGTCTCCAGATGATTCATCAGGATCTTGCGAGCTATGGTCACTTCTGCTGCGCTGTCTAGCATTGTCTGGGCCCACTCTCCGTTTTTCAGTTGTGTCCTCAGTATCCTCGGCATGTTTGATTATTTTAATACTGGCTACCTTCTTTCTTGGAAATTGTAACTTTTTACTTTGTTGAGCAGGTTCCTTGTCTTTTGACTTGACGTGCTCTTCCCTGTGTTCTGACCGTCCTCTTCTTTCCGATTTCTGCGAGGAAGTCTGAAAAGATCGAGAGGGTCGTGTATCAATATCTTGATATCTATCCGGTTTCTTTAGATTATCCCTATTTCTAAGGTTGTATCTTTTCTCAGAGGGCTCCCTCTGGGGAGACTTGTGTCCTTGGTCCGGAGATCTTTCTCTCCGCCGAGGAGACCTTCCTCTGGACTGGAATCTTTTTTCTTTGGGAGTTGATTGTTTATTTCCATCCCAACTCTTTTTTGGAGTATTTAGATTATTTTGAATAAATAGCTTTTCAGGATTTTCAGTTAGTTGGGGTTTTACTGGTTTCCCACCCAAACTATCTCTTCCTAGTTCTTCATAGGATTTTTCTATGATTCTGGCAAGTTCAATTGGTTGGTCTGCTATATCTGTTTCTTTCAATTTCTGGCGGATTGCCACAGATGCTGCTTCTCCTTTTATGTTGGCTAATAATATAGCCGAGACCTGCTTCAAGTCTTTCAGTAATTTCATACCCAGAGTTAAACGCAGGTTCTGGACCGTTTTCATTTTGAATCTGTCTTAGTACATCTGGTATTACCGCCATGGACGGAACACCATGTGTTTTAGTGTAAATGGAAGCAAAGACTGTGCCCCAAATGTCACAGTCCTCCACATGTGGTGCGATCCCCATTGGAAGGCAGATAGTCAGAATTCTGTGTTTCTCAGTAGGGGTAGTATCCGGAAATACTGCCTCTATTTGAGTGATTTTTTGTGCTAACCAGAATGGAATTTGTTCCCGTTTTGCGGAAGTGTTACCAAGACACGATTGTATGTTCTGTGGTGTTATTTTGTTTGTGTTCCCCTGATGAGCGGTCAGCTGTGGAATGTTAATTGCTGGTTGGACTGTTGTAGTCCGCATTACATATTGGACTAATAGTCTATGTATTTTAATCAGTTGTTTTAGCTGTGCTAAAAGTTCTGGTACTGACATTTTTTCAATGTCTGGATGTGGTGTGTAGCTAGCTAGAACCGGCCACGTTGCTCCTGGTCTACCTAGTGGACCGAGCCTTGTGATGTGATTATTATGTTTTAGGGCGCCTTTAAACCAGAGCAGGTGCTCTTGGTATTTTAATGGGATTTCAACCTCCTCGAAAGGGGTGTATTCATCCGGAGGTTCCTCTATTTTGTAGTAGTGGAAGTCGTGTGTGACAGCGTTTGCTGCTGGAAAGTTTATCCATGAATAGAATACCTCTGTCTGCCGATATTCATGGGCCTCAATTACGAATACGACTATTCCACCTCTCGGTGTTAGTCCGTTTTCTATAAGTTTAAGAGTTATAGTTTTCCTTATGTTGACCGGAATGAGTATAACACTCGGGTCATTTTCTTGGAGACTTGTGTCATCCGCCAGGAGTCGAGCTGCTATTTTAGCTGCCTCCCTCTCTTCTTCACTTTCTGACATTTTTACTGACAGAAAGGTTTTTGTTGCAGATCAAGTTTCAAGGAAACAAAGATTAGGTGCACAATATTTTGGAACACTGTATCCTTCAACGTTGACTAAACCAAAAAACTATACATAGGAATCTCTTCCTACTAAGTTTTGGCGGATTTTAACCTTTTACCCACTCCAGACGTCTTTTGGAGTATTTACGGGAAAAAGGGTCTGTGTGAAAAAGCACGACTGAGTTACTCTAACGTCTTGCGTTAGATTTATAGCCTTACCAAACGTAGGGCGCCATGTAGTGTAGTACCTATATTCCCAATTGGCTCTGCGCATTGGAATAATATATTCAGCAGTGTAGACATAGGACTGAGGTCAACTAGGTCTCTACTGACTATATTAGACTTAATTAGTTTTGCCAGCTAGCTCAGAGGTCACTAGAAACTTTCTCGAATAAACGAGGAGGAGTTTAACCTCCCTGGATAGACAAGAAGGGATTAGCTTCTGACAACCATAAAACATGACAACTTTGCTCCCTCAGAATAAGAGTGTATCTCTAGAGTCGTGTGAAAACAATAGACCGCTATTTCACTCAGTCAAGTGTGCATACTTAGTTTCACCAGAGTGCAGAGAAAAGAAAGACAGGCGTTTTCAATAAAAGATTGTTATTTATTGACCAGTCTTCTTTCTCATACAAGAGAAATGAATTGCCACAATTGCAATACTCATAGTAAAGTAAAGTGCGTACAGTAAAAGGAGGATTAAGAAATAATACTGTAAAAGCATTGATATGGTTTCTTAGCCATAAGATACTTTAAAATAGGTAAAATATATACATACTTGTATACATTGACTAACGTACTCAACTGGTGCTTCTAAATACGCCTACCCCGGTGTACCTGACCTAAGCCTAATACGTGGGAAGGAGTAAGTAAATAGCAGTTTAAGTTAAGTTGGTTTTGCCAAGAATCCGACTCAAGAATTCTCTCTAAGGTTTTAGTCAGCTCCGTACCTGGGTATTAGAAAGCAGGAGGTCTTGTATCTCTCTCTCAGGACTCGATATCCCAGTAACCCGCGAAGGTATCTGGAAACACCGGAGCTGGATTTCTCGGCAGGAGAAAAGACAGCGTCTCTCTCAGTGCGTCAAAGGGGAGGGGCAGCGTCCGTGGGCTCTCGCATCAGCTGGGCTCTCGGGCAAGTAGATAGCTGCTCTGCTCCAAAACCACCACCGTGTGTTTGCTTAAGGCAACGTTGGTATATTTATACCTGAAAGGTGCCGGGATTGATGTAAGGTTGGACATAAGATGTCAATAAGGATGTCACTAAGAACTGGCCGTTCTTACAGTGCTTTACAGGACTTCTAGGATGAAATCAAAACAAAGCAAGGGGGATTTCCCAGGTTGCTGGAGGTTTGGTTTGTTTAGAGAACTCGTTGTGCTTTCTAGGAGTCTGGGGAAGTAGCCTTGCTTAATGTGACAGCATGTGCTAAGACTGAATATGGATATGATCACTATGCTGTTATAGGGATATTATTGATTATAACCGAACAAGGGCATAAAATAGTAATATCGATTAAGGCTCCTGGATAAAAACACAATAGCTGCACAAAGCACACAAACACCACATCGCTGACCCTTACTTGGACTCCAGGTGCCCACGATCACAGGGCACGGCTTGCGAGCTGCAACAGGCATGCACTCACAGC
Source organism: Lissotriton helveticus (assembly GCF_964261635.1). NCBI lineage: Eukaryota > Metazoa > Chordata > Amphibia > Caudata > Salamandridae > Lissotriton > Lissotriton helveticus. The sequence goes on along the minus strand of NC_136061.1, from coordinate 209,805,146 downwards.
GCCGCTGAGAATCTCAGGGAAACTTTTATGTTCCTGTGTTTCCAAACAGGGAGTCAGCTCACCTCAGGCCCTTGGGGATAAGTTACTTCAGGACACAGCACACAGCAAAGTCCTTCAAGCAGGGGGACACAGCACACAGCAAAGTCCCTGTAGCCTTTCCTTGGTTAAAACAGCAAACTGCAGTCCAGCCCCAGAACACACAGCAAGGGTCAGTCCTATCCTTCAGTCTCTTCAGTTGTTTCTTCCTTGGCAAAGGTCCTCTTGACCTCAAAGTAGCTCTAGTCTTGGTCACACTTGATCAAGCCCTTCTCCAAAGTTCAGGGGCTTCAGTTCTCATAGTTATACCCCTCAATGGCTTTGAAGTCTTTGTGTTCCAGGGTGCACTGACCCCTGTTCAGACCAGTTCTGGGCGCCTCCCTGCCAGTGACCCCTTTCTTCCTTTGATTAGTGGGGGTCTGGATTCTCAATCACTAAGCAGTAGACAGGACAATTGTTTTATAGTAGCAACTGAGGCCTCTTCACCTCTAGGGGCTCCTCCTCCCCCTACACTCCAGATGCAGGTCAGCCTGTTACTGTCTCCCCTCCTCCCCTGGGTCAAGACATTCCCCAGAGCCTATCGCTTTCAAATCCAGACAGTCAAGCCACAGCCAGGCAGAGACGCACTGAAATGTCCGAGCACAAAACCTCAGCCAGTTCTAAAAGAGTGGATTCTGAACACACAATGCAAAAAGCACCTTCATAAAAAGAGTTATTACATTGTGAGTTCGGGCATACAAAACTTCACCTTTCCATCTTAAGCCTTTGGGAAGATAGGCTGGAAAACATATTACACAGCCTTCCCATTCTATCCTATGAGCTAGATGGCCTTTCAACAGTGAAAAATGAAAATGGAGATTATTTCTCTGTCAGGACATGGCACACACCTTAATACATGTCCTACCTTTCACATGCACAGCACCCTGCCCAGGGGGTACCCTGGACCTACCAAAGGGGTGTCTGATGTGCATAGAAAGAGAAGGGTAAGGTCTGGCAAGTGAGTGCACTTGACAGAACTACTTGGCAGTTTAACAAACTGTGCGAATGCCCTGCAATGGCAAGCCTGAATTCCCTTTTGAACCGCTTGGCCGCGGCGGTAATTCCGCCGTGGCGCTGGTGGGCAAGGAAGCCGTGCAGCGCCACCATGCTCATGACAGAACCACTCCGTCAGGAGCGCGCTGTGCTTGTGACGTAGTGGTTTCGTCACGGCCCCGCCCGGTCAATAGAACGCGCCGCGCAGGCGCGAAATCACTGCAGCGCAGGTGCGGCGGCCGTGACGGAACCACTCCGTCACCAGCACAGCGCGTCCGGGGCTGGTGACGGAGTGGTTCCGTCACCAGCATGAATGTGGTTAAGGCTATTTGTGTGGGTGGCACAAATAGTGTTGCAGGCCCACTAGTAGCAGTTGCATTACCAGCCCTGGCACACATAGTGCACTTTTCTAGGAACTTTACTTAGTAAGGCAAACCAACCAATTACCATTACACTGTATACATGGAACACTTGCACTTTGACACTGTTTAGCAGTGGCAAAGTGTCCACAGCATCTAAGTCAGTAAAAAATAGCGGAGGTAGAGGCAAAAAGTCAGGGGTTATTACGCTAAGAAGTGCCAGGTCTAACACCTGCACATCCACAGAGCCAGAGCAGGCAGAATATCCTTCTCTCACTTTGCAGCCAAGACCTGGAACGAGCTACCAGCAGACTTCAGACTTGTCCCCTCCCTGAACACCTTCAGGAAGACCCTCAAGACCTGGCTCTTCGGCTAAACAGATCTGCCCCCCTCAACGCCTTGAGGCCCTCATGGGGGAGTAGCACTCTTACACTTCACTGATTGATTGATTGAGGGTATACCTGCATGAGCAGGAATGCCCCTGTGCTGGTCAGTCCTATTACTGCCAGTACAAGTGACCATATGTGCTGGACACATGTGAATAAAAGTACACTAACTACATGATGGCTTCACTGAAAATAGGGATGTTTGGTATCAAACAACTCATGTTGATAAACCCCCACTGACCCTTGTGTTGGATTTGCCAATAAATGCACCCAGAAGGCACCTTAGAGGTGCCCCCTGATAACCTACCAGCCTCTGGTGTACTTGCTGACTGGTTTCAGTCAGCCTGCCTGCTGAGACGCTGGTCTGACCTAGGGTGAGCGCCTTTTGTTCTCAGGAAACCCAGAACAAAAGTCTGTCCGGGAAGGGGGTGTAACACTCCCTCCCACAGCATGACCTGCTGATTAGCCTTCCTCGGGCGGCAAGCCTCCAAGGGCTGCTGCGTTTGAAATGTTAATCTGGCTCCTTCTCAGGAGAGGAAGCTGACCCTTTTATCCAGGACCCCCTTGGCACCTGGACAGGTGAAAACCTCATGTAGACCTACCACCTCCAGGCTAGTACCCCCCCTAAGGTGGGCTACTGTGAGGTGGACATGCGTTTTCAGAAGTAGCCATCTTTGTGTGATGGCATACTTAGAAAATCTGAGATATGGTTATGCTCACTTCCTACAGGAAGCGATCTTATTGGGGCATATTGACCCCAAAGGTCAGTAGTCCATTGGCTACTACCCTACACTCTCCTAACACACCTAAATTCAGTATTTAAGAGAGCCCCTGGCACCAGAGAAGCAGACCCTGTCGACCTAAGAAGGGACACAGAAGAGCTGCATAACCAGAGAGGAAAGAGACAAAGCAGTTGACCTGGTTCCAACACATCCAGCCCAGCTGCATTCCATGTCAAGAACTGCGCCAAAGTTGACATGTCCTGCAGCTGTAAACTCCAGATCCTTGGAAGGGCGGCCTGCCTTCGATAAAAACACAAACCTCCCGTTAACAGTGGACCTGGTCTCCAGCATCCTGCAGAAACTCAAAAGAAAAGACTCTGAGGCCTCCGGAACCGCCAAAAACCGACAACTGAATCCACCACAGCATCTGTCGCCTCCAGCTGGTGTTGAAGTGGGCCACCAGTATCAACAAGGTCTCCCAGTGCCTCAAGAGCACAAGTTCATCGTGATTTCACCCCTCGAGGACTCCCTGACATCACCTGCAGTCTCTGCACGCAGGCACTCTTGTCTGCAACTGCTCCCAATAAGAAAACCTGTCACCTAAAGACACCCTGCATCCATATTAGCACCCGGCTGTGGAGAAGAGGGCCCCCTGTTGTCCCTACGTCCTTGAGCATCACAAGCCTTGAACCCATTTATTGGTTCACCCAGACAGGCTTTCCAGCCAGAGCCTGCAACCTTTTTCTGCAGTGACCTATCTCCATTGAACCTATTGGGCTACTGATGCTGTTTTGCACCATGTGCTCGGCTGTCATCATGCCGCTGGTGGTGGTCTGTTGGTGCTGCCTTAGACTTTGCCCGCCACTCACCTTTACTTGTGGAGATTGGTCTTGTAAGTCACTATACTATACCTGGTTGCAAACATTGTTCTTCCTTTCATAGGATAACATTCCAAAACTCAGAAACTGCACCGTGTCCATTTTTAAAAGTGAAAAGAATTTATATTTAAAAACGTACTTACCTGAACAATTGTTCTCCGATGCCTAAACATATATAAAGATACTTGCTATTATTATAAATTGGTGTGGATCTCCTTGACTCGTAAGTGTCATTAATTGTTCATTGTGTGCATTTGCAAATGTTTGCACTGCTCTCTGTTCTGCCTAAAGCTGCTCGACCACACTACCCCCTAATACAGCACTTTGGGATTGCATAGCAAGCCCCTGTCCACTCTTAAGGGAACCCTTGGACTCTTTACCCAGTATATAAGGTTCTTGATATATCTTATAAAGAGCCAGCTTCCTACACTGTACCACTCACCTGCTAGTTGATACCTTTTATATGACCATTAGGCATTATTTTGTGTAAGAATCTTAATCACTATTGTTGAATGTTAGCCTGCATTAAGTGTATTGTTAATCCCAAAATGTAACTTTGTTTCATATTTTAATGCATCTTTTTCTCATTTCTTCCCATTGTTGACATTTACTAGGAAACTTGTATGCCTGCTCTGATCAGGTTACTCTTCCAACCCATTACACGAACACTGTGTCAAAAGGACTTTCATGCGAAGTTGCATTTAGTACTGCAAAATCGTTACTCATATGCGATCCATCCCTTTGTCGGCTCTTTACATTCCAGGGTTACAACACTCCTTTTCTTTTCGACTTTGAGACAAACACTCCACTCTGGAAATAAGTCTGTTTATCCCACTTTTCACTATCTAATCCGTTGGGCCTGCAGCTTCCCAAACGATATGGCAGAGCAACGCTTCTGCGTGGAATATGCCAAACGTGGAACAGCAGGGTGTAAAAAATGCAAGGAGAAGATCTTGAAGGGGATGGTGCGAATCGGGAAGGTGGTGCCTAACCCATTCACAGAATCTGGGGGTGACATGAAGGAATGGTATCATGTCAAGTGCATCTTTGAAAAGCTGGTGAAGGCACGTGCCACCACTAAAAAGATTGAGGACATCACTGAGCTGGAAGGCTGGGAGGAGCTGCAAGATCCAGAGAAAGAACTGATAAACCAACAGGTCACAGGTGAGTCCTTTGCTTTGGTGCCAGTGTGATGCCAGTACAAGTCACACCTTGCACTGTTATCCCAATGCTACAAGCCATACATTTGTGATGTACTTTGTTCTTTTTAATGCTGCTAGACTGCAACACCATTTTCCTCTCACTCCTTGTTACCGTTAAGCCAAGACCCCAAACTAGATGTTAATCAAAGATTACAGCTTTACATTAAAAAACCTTAACCTCTTGCAGTAGGGTTTGGATTTAGCTTTTACTTGTCGTATAAAGGGGATATGGTAACCTTAAAGGGAGCTAGCAGGCATTACTTCATCTCTCTTCCGTAACTGGTGCTTTTTCATAACATCTGTGGTTACTGTTTCGAAATTCCCATTGGGCTGCCCTAAATCATGTACAGTATGATTTTTGTTTTAAAACTAGAACAGCTCTTTAAAAGAATGAATTTGGCATCTATTTCAGAATAGTTCACACTGGCCATACATCCATTAATTCTGTTCTTAAGTTGCATAGTTTTTAAAATTGCTTTGGGTCACACCATTTTTGCTTGATAATACTGACTAAATAGAATTCAGTTTTTGTGTGTGTATATGTATAGTTATGTGTGTGTGTGTGTGTGTTCATGTGTGTGTGTGTGTGTGTGTGTGTGTGCGTATATATATATATCTTTATATTGTAATTGCATTTATGTAGCACTTACTGCCCCCTTACGAGGCGTCGAAGTGCACTGAGCCCATAAGGATTAGTGGTGAATTAGTGAAGTGAAATATGAAAGTAATTTGAGTGGTGTAAATGTTAGTCAGTTATTTGGATTGAGAAGGAAAGTGGAGGGACAGAATAGGGAAAAGTTTTGCATTTATATAATGCTTGCTTCCCCTGATGAGATGTTGAAGTGCATTTTTGTCGACTAGCATGCTACTCTGGGAACACATAAAGGATTAGTAGTGAATTAGTATAGTGAAATATGAAGTGATTTGAGTGGTTGATATGGTAGTTTGTTATTTAGATTCAGGAGGATAGTGGAGGGATAGAAGTGGGAAAAGGTTTGCATTTATATAGTGCTTGCTACCCATGGTGAGGTGTTGGAGTTTCAGTGACTAGCACGCTGCTCCGGAACCCCAACAGGATTAGTGGCAATTAGTATAGGGAAATATGCAATTAATTTGAGTGGTGGACATGCTAGTCTTTTATTTGGATTTAAAAAGAATAGTGGAGGGAAAAAAGAAGGAAGGGTCTAAAATGTGTTTTTTTTTAAAGTTTATATACACTTAATACTTGAAACCTCTAACTATATAGAGAAAAGCAGGCACACTCCAGTAGGATAGATTCCAGCCTTTATATTAAAGGCAATGCACCCAACGGGTTTCGCCAACTATGGCTGTCTTGTTCACGGGTTAGAACTCATTCGTGCTGCCAGACTTTTAAATCAAACAGTGTTCAAATAAACATAAATAAAGGACTGCGGATACAAGCTAGTGTGTGGTCAATACCTCACAATATTGTCTGTAATTACATGCAAGTAAGGAAGTTACACGAGGGAACTGTATACGAGACGCCAAAATATAATGTAATTTCATGTGCTGTAACAAGTATGCCTGTGAACTTAAACTAGCACAATTGATAACTATCTCATAATGTTATTCTAACAAGTGTTGCAGAACTTACTTAAGAAAACCTAGCTAAGGCGGTACACTCCTGAAACCCTTAAGACTGCCACCAACAAGGTGGAGAAAATAGAAAGTGAAGCCCTGTTGGTTACAGGCAAGAGAACTTCAAATGAAGTAGAGCCACTGAGATTTGTCACCACCTACAGCAGACAGGCTAATATTATTAGGAATATGCTACCCAAACATTGGCATGTCCTTCACGCGGATTATATTATTTGAAAATATGTGATCTCCCACCCCAAAATCTCCTTTAGAAAGAGTAGGTCACTCAAGGACATGTTATAGACCAACAATCAAACATTTATGTTTTAACATGATTTAAAAGTCTGGCGGCACGAACAAGTTCTGACTTGTGAACAAGACAACTGTAGTTGTTGAAACACATTGAGTGCGTTGCCTGTAATAAAAGTAAAGGGTGGATCTATCCTACTGGAGTGCGTGTGCTATTATCTACATTGTTGGACATTTCAAGTATTGCATTTACTTGGTTCCTACACACGTGCATGTGGCGCAATTGTACAGATGGTGGAATCCGTGGGACATTGTGAATTTGTGTGTGTGTGTGTGTTTATATGTGTGTGTGTGGGTGTGTGTGTGTGTGTGTGTGTATATATATATATATATATATATATATAATCTTTTATGTGTACACTGTGTTTATTCTTTGATCTACATTCACACTGCAGGTGGCTCCTGCTTACTTAAAAATTCTTGATACCTAGGAGCCATTTCTTTATTTCAGCCCTGTGTAAAACATAAAACATATGTTATTAAGTTTTTCGGAAGCTCGATTTACCATTATGATGTTAATGGGAAGTGTACTTCTGCTGCGGTCTGTACAGTATCCCTTTGCTAGTGTAAACTTGCACTGTTGCTACTTATACTTTGATGGCATTGAGTTATGTCAACTTGTATATGTGTATACATGATGCGTGTCTGCTGCGTGTGAGGTGTCAATAGTGTGTAGATGAGAGAAGCGCATAAAAGAGAAATGGCTCTCTCGTTCAGCTGCTACTCAGTTTAAATTTGTTTGATCGAATTCCTCTAGTTCCAGGGTTACCTATCTGCATTACTTATCAATAATGTTTTACTACGTTGCTAACAAAGGAGTGAGTTGCTTATATTGATCACTTTCTGCACCCAGAACTTGCATCCAAGGTAGGAGCCACTCCTAAGAAGACACCAACCACAAGCAAAAAATCACCTGGGGCTCAGACCACACCTGTGAAATCACCGGTGACCGCAGCAGTAGCTCCCAGCCCCAGTCCTCGGAAGTTCCCTGGCTTCACAGGTGGGCTCAAACATCTTTTTTTTATTTAGTAACCTATTCAATTGACAGTTACGTTACTGTCTGAGTTAAGTGATTAGCTTCATACCGAATAACAAAGATTGTGTTTGCCATGACTACTCTTTGTAGTTCAGTGGCAAGGTGTCTGGTGTCTAGTTCAGTTTGTCATCGTTGATTTGATCAAAGCAAAGGGATTGGGACATTACCTGTTGTCAGTTGGACCTTGCCTAACAGTCATTTCACGACTTCCATGTTTTGTTCGAGCCTATCCATCGCTAATTTTGTGGGTTCAGTTTTGCTATGAATTCAAAGGGTTCGACAGAAGTTAACTCCTATGCAAATATGTCCTGCTGTGTTTATTACTTCAACTTAGCAGCAAATGATTCCATGGAAAATCAGTGTCCTTTTCACTCTGCTTTAATATGCAGATTACCAGTTGTAAGACCATATTGCGATAGTCAACATTTATTTTCTCTGTTGCGCTGTCTTCTTTCTTAGTTTTTTGTGTGTGTGTATGCCTCAATTTCTCATGAGGTGTTGCAGAAAAGTAAGAGTAACCTTTCTTTTTTGAAGATGAAATTTGAAGTTGATTTGTTTGTGCAGTATGTGTATTTTTAATATTTGCAGATATTTTTCAACATTCCTTTTTGTTAGTGACTTGTGCTCCATACTGTGGAACAAAGTAAAAATAAAACAACAACCTCGGAGCAAAACAATCTCCTCATTCTTCACATGAGCATTAAAGCTGTGGTGTTCTCATGCACTTTTTAATGTACAAAATCATCCTATTTGTGAATGTAGAATGTTGCAGTTCCTGTGTCAGAGTTAATTGGCTTAATGCTTGGCTATTTCAATACCTTTTATCTATGTATTGTACAACCCTTACATTAAATCCTTCAAAACCTTGCAGTAAGATTTGTGCCCATAGATTCAGCTATTCTGCTCCATCATTATGCCATGTTTGCATGGATCTGCAGCATTGGCTCTGGACCCTTCCCAGGATCACTTTTAAGGTGCTATGCAGTGACCACCTGATCCCTTTTATGGAAATTTCAAAGATTCTTTCAATCCTGTCTTGCCAGTAAAATTCTCAGCAGACCTTTATGCTTGTCCAACTCTTTGCTTCTGAACATCCCTGACTTTCCAAAGGTTAAGGGGTCTGTTCTCTGAGTGTCTAGTATGGCCCACTGGCTTATAATAAATGCCTTGCTGAGGATATTGACGCTGTCGACTCTCTTTTTAGAAGCATTGTTTGATTTTCAATTTCATGTACTACCCCATTCAATCTTCAGCTCCATATCTAGTTTGTTGAAATACCTGTGTGGTACATCAACCAATAATATTCTAAACAGGAATTACATCCTTCACAATGCATTCAATGGTCAGGAGGCCCTTTTTAGGTCTCGCTGAGTCAGCGCATGCGCTGCCTGCCAGACATTTTGTAGTGTGCTTTTAAAAGTGCTACCCCAGCCTTCTGCTGGCCTAGCACTTGCATTCAAGCGTGCGGGCACGTGCACTCCCGCCAGCTTGCTCCATGTTACTCTCTCCCTGTTAGTTTGCTTCCCTTCCCTCCACCACTGTGTTGCCCCCCCCCCTCACGCGCATTCCTCGCATCGCTTGATCTGGCTTTCCTCTCGCTTGAGCGTGCTCTTCAACGCTCCTCCCTCTCCCTCACCACAGAGCGCGTCTTACGGCCGGACCCTTTCACCTTGCCAAGCTGTCTCCCATGTGTTCTCTGGGGCAGGTTTTTATTGTAAGGGGCTCGGGTCACGTCGCTATGCCTAGCTGTCCCCATCCTTCTCCTCTGCTTCTTTTCATGCCCCTGTTTAACTTGCACTTTACATGCGAATTAAACAAGCGCCGCCGGCCCGGGAGACGCAAGAGCACTTTAATTGCCTTCACCTGGCCCAGAGTCCATCTACGTCACCACCAAGCCGCTCTGGGATTGGCACCAGCTCTGAGGGTTACCCCGGCAACAAAGGGGCTTATTTTTCATGACCATAGATCCAGGAAGAGCCAGGCGCCCTGTGAGCAGCTGAAAAAAGCAGAAATTAAACCGAAACCACCAGCCGAGGCTGTAAAATCACACGCCAGCCAGTCACCGGCAAGCAGTTCGGAGCTTCCGTCTTCGGGGTGAGTCTATCAGAATTTGTGTGTGTCTGCCCATACTTTTCATGACAGTGCGTCACAATAGATTACAGTGGGCTAACGGGAACACACCACACAGGGTGAGCAATATATTTCATATGTTTGTAAGTGGGACTTAACCCCTGGATTAATTTTTTCGTCGCCTCAGTGCTTGTTTTCTTTTCTTTATCCCATGTTCCTCCTCCACTCAGCTCCCATGTCTCTTGCCCCGGTACCCTTTGCACTGTCGATTTTACCCACTCCATGTCTCCTCTTCCAATTTGTCCCTCGGGTTTCCGGTTCCTGTTCCCCTGGCACTGCCTGTTCTACTGATCTCCTGCCCCTACCCAGCCAGTTCCTGTCTCTGTCCCCCTGGCACGGTCTGTTTTTACTGTCTCTGTATCAACTGCCCTCTCCTCCAGTCAGCACCCACATCTTTTGTCCCCGTTTCCTCAGCACTGTGTAATCTATTGACCGATACGCTTTTCTTGTCTACTGTCCCTGGTACGATTTATTTTAACTGTCTCCCATCCCTACCTTCACCGGTTCGGAGCATGACTCCACCTATTATGAAGACGTTGATGATGAAGGCGATAATGAAAACGACGTCGAGGTAAGGGACGACGTATCCCCCATCGGAGCCGTCGATGACGACTCAAGCGATGAACCAGGCCCAAATGTGAGTACGGGGCCCAGAACAGACACTGAAAGGCTTCCAAGGGCTCAGGTCGAGGCATCGCCGGAAGGCCTTAGCCAAGATCAAGAGGAACGTTCGATAGCCCCGCGTCTCGGCCCGGCTAAGAACATATCACACGAGCCATCGGTCGCACTACTAAAAGCGAAACCGAAAGCCATTGAGTCAAAATCGAAACCGAAACTGCTGAAGACAGTCTTCGGATCGACGACTTCGAACATGTCGGATTCTACAAAGAAAGCAAGTGTTGACGACTCTACGAGGTCAACAATGAAGGCCGTCGAGCCAAAGATCGGTGCGCTGAAATCCATCACCAAAGTCAAGCAAGTCGAACAGACGAGGTCGACGGACAGCGACACTAACAAGGGACTCGAATCTCGGAAGGTTCTCGATCCGAAGCACCGAGTCGACAGGCCGAAGCTCGTCAAAGCCCTCGAGCCGAAACCCAAAGGCTCCTCGAAGGAACACGTCGAACCGAGGCAAAAGAGCGCGCCTCCGACACCTCACGCACCGAAGTCAACGCAAAGCCAGCGGCATACTGACGAAAGGGCTGCGTCGGTTGGACATCTATCGACGCCGGCCCCGAAAAAGGTCAGTCTGTCTAAAGACTCGCAGCCACCGATAAAGTTTGGACTGCCCCCAACTGCACGCCCTAAGGCGCTCGATCCGAAAAAAGGGGTCGAGACACCCAGGTCGGTGTCGACTGGAAAAAGAAGTCATCCCCCAGAGGAGGACATTGTATACCAATAGCCCTCCTATGATGAACAGTCAAAGCTGTATATCGACTCCGAAACTGGCACACTTTCCATCTACCAAAGGAAAATCAGGTCAGAAAATCCTATCGAATCATATAAAATTCCACTCAAAAGGAAAAGGGATTCTTCTACATCACCTGTCCTTTTTGACACTGTAAGCTACCATGGCCAGGACACTTCTGGTTACTCGCCCACTACTGAAGATGTGGGGTATGACTATGGTGGTCAATATGATTACCCTGCGGACACAGATCAAGATGACCACACTCAGCCATGGGCAGACACTATTGACCCTGGGGAGTCACAGACTATTCGTGATACTCCTTCTTATCATGTCAAGACTTCCCCAACAGAAGATACAGCTGCGTTTAACGCATTAATAGAAAGGACAGCACAAAATCATGATGTGGAAATGCATGCTGACCCAATTGAAGAGGACTTCTTGTTTGACACTTTCTCCGTTTCAGAGGAATCTGTTAAGACATTGCCAATGTTGAAAGGTGTTCTTAACCACTTCGGCGCTAATGACGAGCTCAGCTCGTCATGAGTTGTGCCACTCGCATGCTGATGACGAGCTAAGCATGTCATGTAACGCGGCTTTTTTAAAATCGCAGCGGGAAAACCACTAGCGCGCATGCAGTTAAACACGCAGGAGACATTTTCAAAGAAACCGCAAGAGTTATTAACCCCAGGATTGAAAGGAAGTACAGACCGGCGCCTGTGGACCCTACATACATTAGGGGACAGCTGCCATTGGACTCTTTAGTGGTATCAAATGCTCGTAAGCATGCCAACTCGCAAACTATTGGTGATGCTCCTCCTCCATACAAAGAGTCTAAAATCTTAGAAGCATCTGGGAAAAGGGTAGCTGCTCAATCAGCTAATATCTGGAGAATTTCAAATACACAGGCCCTATTAGCCAGATACGATAGGGCGCATTATGACACACTAGAGCAACTGCTACAGCATTTGCCTGATGCCTACAAAGAGGGAGCAAAAACACTTCTACAAGAAGGGAAGCTAATATCCAACGCATCCATTAAATGTGTGCTTGACGCAGCAGACACCGCAGCCAGGGCCATCAACACAAGTGTCATGCTCAGGAGACATGCTTGGTTGCGCATCTCTGGTTTCAAACCTGAGATTCAGACCACATTATTAAATCATAAGACTGTGAACCCTTATTTTTTATTTGGTCCTGATGTAGACACAATCTTAGAAAAGATTAAAAAGGACACAGAGACAGCCAAATCCATGGGTGCCTTGCAGTCACAACAATTCAGAGGCGGCTCCTTTCGTCGCTCCGGTAACAGAGGAGCTACAAGAGGCCAGGCATCCCAGCAGACTCCATACAGTAAAGGGAGCACACAAATCACCTATAATAAGAACAATAGAGGTGGATACCCTGGCAACAGCAACAAGGGCAGAGGACGAAGGAATAACAACACCAGATCCTCCGCCAATACTAAACAGTGACGCCATGTCACTGCCCCCAGACCATGTAACACCGGTCGGGGGACGATTACAACAGTTCCTGCCAGTCTGGGAGAGCATTACCACAGACAGGTGGGTGAGACAACTTATTCAGTACGGCTATTGTCTAGAGCGAACGTCCACTCCACCCAACATACCCCCAAGACACCGTCCTATGTCCGCAGAGCACATAGACTTATTCCAGCAGGAAGTCATCAGCATGCTGCAAAAAGGGGCCATAGAACTCGTCCCTATACAGCAGCAGGGTACCGGGGTGTACTCGCTGTACTTCTTAATCCCCAAAAAGGACGGGTCTCTCAGGCCAATACTGGACCTCAGGCCCCTAAACCAATACATCTAGTCAGAACACTTTCACATGCTCACTTTACAGCAGGTTCTACCATTACTCAGTCAGGGAGACTTCCTCGCAACATTAGACCTAAAGGATGCTTATTTCCACATCCAATACATCCAGCACACAGGAAGTATCTCAGGTTTACCATACTAAATCAGCACTACCAGTTCAAAGTACTGCCTTTCGGGGTGATAACTGCCCCAAGGGTGTTTACCAAGTGCCTAGCGACAGTAGCGGCGCACCTGCGGAGGAACCATAATCACGTCTACCCCTATCTGGACGACTGGCTTATCCAAGCAAGGTCAGCCCAGCAATGTGCCAACCACATGTCCCGCACGATTTACCTCCAGCACAGCCTCGGATTCTCATTAAACTACACAAAGTCTCATCTCCAACCTGCACACGTACAACAGTACCTGGGAGCAACAATAGACACTCTGGCAGCAAAGGCTCAGCCAAACTCAGCAAAAATCAGCAGCATTCAAACGCTGATCCAGGGATTCAGACCCCAACACTCGCTCCCGGCACGGGTGTTTATGCAGTTGATAGGCATGATGGCCTCCTGCATCTTCATAGTCCCCCACGCCAGACTGCACATGCGTCCGCTTCAGAAGGAGTGCTTAGCACAGCAGTGGAACCAGGCTCGTGGGCAATTGAAAGACCTAGTGTTGGTGACCGGTCGCGCATTCAACTCTCTGCATTGGTGGAACCCACAAAACCTTTGCAAGGGTCGACCGTTCCAAGAACCTGTACCACAAATAGTGCTGACGACGGACGCATATCTCCTGGGTTGGGAAGCGCATGTCCTCCATTACACAGTCCAGCGGCTGTGGAAAACTCAACAGAAGAAGATGCACATCAACCTGCTGGAACTGATGGCAATCTTCATGGCAATGAAGGCGTTCAAAGTACATTTGTGCAACAAAGTCATGTTGATCTGGATGGACAACATGACTGCCATGTACTACATACAAAAGCAGTAAGGGACACACTCTCCACAGTTGTCACATCTAGCGCAAAGCATGTGGAAGTGGGCCATCCAGAGGAACATCTTCCTCATGGCGGAACACCTCCCAGGCAAGGACAACCAGATGGCGGATCTGCTCAGCAGACACAGCCACCAGATGCACGAGTGGGAGATGCATCCCTCAGTGCTGCACCCGTACTTCCAGCAGTGGGGTCACCCAGAAATAGACCTGTTCACCACAAAGGAAAACGCAAAATGCCAAAGCTTCGCCGCCAGGTTTCCACATCCGCAGTCTCAGGGCAATGCGATATGGATGAACCGGTCAGGCAGATTTGCGTACGCTTTTCCACCATCCCCGCTCATACCGCTAGTGGCACGCAAACTGCGACAACACTCGATGACACTCATCCTAGTTGCTCCAACGTGGGCAAGGCAACCATGGTACACCACGTTCCTGGAACTTTCCGTGGTGCCTCATCAAAGGGCCCAGATTAACACCCAGTCTTTTAACGCAGAGCCATGGCGACATTCAGCACCCAGATCCGCAACAGTTGAACCTTGCGATCTGGCTCCTGAAGTCATAGTTTGGTTACCTCAACTTGCCTCCTGACTGTATGAAAATTATCAAAGAGGCAAGAAGACCTACTACCAGGGCATGCTATGCGGCGAAGTGGAAACGTTTTGTCATCTATTGCACCAATAATGACATAAATCCGCTAGACGCATCTACTCAAAACATCATATGTTACCTGTTGCATTTACACAGATGCAATCTGGCTTACAGTTCCATACGTATTCACTTAGCTGCTGTGGCAGCTTATCTTGAGAACAGGCGGCAATAATTTGTAATAAGTTGTACTTCTGTGATTTTGATTGCCCTGAGCTGAAACCTAGTTAAAACTTATTTATTTGAATCAGCCATACAGGTGTGGTCTCGGTCTTTGCATGCCCTTATTGTTTCAGTGGATGCGTGTGCTGTGTAGTCACTTTACACCTAAGCTTTCGGGTGCCTACCCGCTCGAGCCAGGCTACCCCTGGGGAACTGGTGACCCCAGTTTCCTACAGTACCCATGCTCGAGATTTCAAAAGTATGTTAACTTTTATATCTTTATGAGTGAATCTTGTGAGAAAATATTTAGCTGATTAGTTTTAGCTATGTAATCTTTTTTGTTTGACACTGGTTAGTGTATTTGTCATTTTGATGTATGCCAGCTTTTTCTCCATTGGCCATGTCGCTCCTGTTCTTATTTTGGTTCTGAACTCACTCCTGTGTGCCATGCTTGCTGTACTTTGTGCTTCTGCTGAACACCAGTACGCCATGACTGAAGCTGATGAATGAATTGCATACGTTCTTAAGAAAAATATATAAATCGATCTGCATATTTTGTGATTTTAGCAATCGTGGAACATATTTATTGCTAACCTCATCTTTATATCTTTAGCAAAACCAACAACACCATCTCCAAGCATCCCCCACAGTAACAGCATATCTGCGAAGCGATGTGACCCAAAGCACAAGGACTGCTCATTACGAGAGTTTCGGAAGCTCTGCACAATGGTTTCTGACAAGCCAAGCTATAATGTCAAGACTCAGATCATCCAGGACTTCCTGCAAAAGGGCACAGGAGGAGGTAGCCGACACATTCAGGGGTCTTTGCAAGGGCAGCTGCTAGACGATGACTGGCTAGTGGACTTGGGAGGGACACATGTTTGACATTTGTGGTGGCATAAGGAGGTTTCATTATTCCACTGAATGAATATGATGGGGTTAGAGGGTGTGCTCATGTCTGTTCACGTTCTTAGGATCCTATCCACTCAGTTCTTTCTTCCTTCGCAAGAGTTGAAATATCAGTCAAAAGGTGCTGGTTTCATACATCCATATGAAAAATGAATACAGAGTTCTGAGCAGTGACAGCTGCTCCCGGGCAGTAGCTGTGGAGAGTGAAGGGGGCAGGGTTTTTAAAAATTCACTTGCCTGCCTGCCGCCGCCTCGCCTCCGCCCTCTCCTACTCGGAGAACCGGAAACTTGAAGCACCCGGGCTCTTTAAACCAATCACAACGCTGCTGTCACAATTACAGCAGCGTCCTGATTGGTCTGAGCGCCATAGTTGGGCGCTCAGACAGGGACTGGGAGCCTGGACATGTTCTCCACCCAGGTTGTGTATTACAGGAGAACATCCTAAGTGCTCATTACTGTTTGGCCAGCCAAAATGCCATGTGCACTTAGAAAGTGCCCCAACCGCTCCTCCCGCTACTCTGTGAGCAGCCAAGCCCCGCCCTGCAAACTACCTCCGCACGGAAAAATAAAATAATAACAACATTGTGTTATTATCATTTTATTTATCCTTTTTTGCAGTGCTGAAAAGCAGTGGGGTGACGCGCTCTTCTGCCTTAGCTGTGTAAGTTATGTCTGTCTTCATTAACAATTTATCATATACGCACACACCTGTGAGAAGCATTCTTATTTAAAAAACACAAGATCAACTTAGAAGTTAAAGCTTGCATGGATTTAAACTTAAGCCTGTCCGGTTTCAAGCAGATGTTAGCAGTGACTACATAACACACTAGGCTCTTCTACCGTGATCGGCAACAAGAATCTCTGCTTCAGATGCATGAAACCGTGCAGATTGCACATAGGGTTCTTCAGTAGGCACTTTAACCTTCTAGGCCAGTATATGACGTTTCGAAACTGTGATCAGGTGAATAAACACAGATGTCTAGAGTAAGGCAAGATGTCCTAACAAATTTTCTTGTCCAAACCACGCGATTTGGCGTAACGAAAATGTAGCTTTCAAATGTACTGAGCATGAATGAATGAACCCTTAAACCCTTTTAGAGATTCAGTTACTTTACCGAATTGCCAACTGGGTTCAGGAAATCATAAGGAATCGCTATGTGGAAGGGACGTGTTTACAGCTTTAGTTCAAAATAGCGATTCCTTATGGTATGTATTAATGTTTCGTGACTAAAATGTAGATGCAAAACATTAATATTTTACCAACAGCTCATAGTAGGCGGTAACCCATTCCCAAATGGGAAGGGGACCCCTTCACTTCATGACTAGTAAAAAAAAACAAAAAAACATTTTTAGTAGTTTTACAAACGTTTTCCTTGCTGTAAACGCATCCAGTTTTCCTTTAGGGAAACCGAGCTGCAGTAAGAAATAATTGCTTAACTTAAAAGCAATGACAGACATGGTGGTCTGCTGACCTAAGAAGGTGACCATCCCTGTGATGACAGTGAATCGTAGTGGGTTGTAATTTGTGACCTAACTCCTTAATATTCATGAGAATGCGATTCAGTATTTTGTGAACTGACCTATTAATTAGTACACAGGTCGGTTCGCAGAATACAATTGGATTCGCTCAAAGTAGGTTTGCACATTGCGCCCACTTTTAACAAATCCAATATACGTATGTCTGGCCCCAAAGTGGATTAATGCCCAGTATTTTGCTATGAAAATTAAAAACCTCTGTTATCTTAAACTGCATTCTGTTTGTGACTAGTAAAGTAAGCCATAACATTTCCCCCATAGCATTTCCTATTGTTTATTTTTCTAATAATACATAAATGCTTACTGTCAATGAATTCACCCTAAATGAGACTATTTGCTAACCCGCCCCCAATCTCTAACTTACCGGTCCCTTCCTGGAAAAATTATTTCCCCCCACATTTTGAACACTGGATTGCCTTAACATCTGATGACAGTTAATGCTCAAGCCAGGCATGCCTGGTTGCTCTGCATTGACCAGCTCACTGCCTAGTCCGCGCAGAGCAACAATGCACTGCCTGCCACCTCTCGCCCATTTACAGGCATACAGCAGAAAACTGCAGGAAAGGACTGGTGCAGGCAGTACCTAGTTCTCCATTCTCATACTCCTTCCTGTTGTAGAAAACTGTCTGCTGCAGGCAATTCAAGCACCTCCTTTTGCTACAGCTCGTCGATGTGTGCGATTACCTTCCAACTGCAGAAGGCATGGCACTGATGCCTTATGTGACGTCACACCAATTGTGCAAATTGTAGGGTGTGCAAACATAGATTCTGTCCTGAGCTGTACAATCTACTCTGGCTGAACAACAAATGCTGAGTGGTAGGGAATATAAATGATACTCATTAAAATAAAAAAAAGCAGTTTCAACTTTTCTATGTGTAAATTGCAATTTGAGATTACTTATGAGTAGGGCCACTTGTTTTTTGATGCCCAGAAAGGAACCCATCTACTTTTATATTTCACCGTCAACCTAATTTTATGTTCTTGAATACAATTGATTTCCCCAACTGTTCACATCTTGTGGAGAAGCCAGTGTTGTAGGCCATGATGACTGTTATTAGGCGAGTCTTTTTTTTTTTTTTTTTTTTTTTGCATCGTAGTTTTTGGTTTCCATTTGCCCACAAAAAACAGGCTAATGTTATAACTACCCTGACGTGTGTAACCTAGATGTAAATTTGTGTGGAAGTCATTTTCAATGTGATGTTGGTCCAACTTTTTATTCATGAGCAATATCACGGGGCTAACAAGCCATGTTTTATGAATAACATCAATCTATCCTTGTCTTTAATTGTAATTTTAAAAGGCATTCTCCCTTCTCTCTTGGTGCAGATGGTTTTCATGGTGATGTTTACCTGACTGTCAAGTTGCTGTTGCCAGGTGTGATTAAGAGTGTCTATAACCTAAATGATAAGCAAATTGTGAAACTGTTCAGCCGCATTTTCAGTTGCAGTCAAGAGGACATGGTACGGGACCTGGAGCAGGTGAGAGGATGCTGATGATGTGCTTTCTTTTATGTCAGTATGCCTATTAGCAACTAGTGGTTGGCTTGTAGTCCGTGGAAGGAGACCATCACCTTTCTTATCATTTGGAACCTGAACTAGAGAAGGGCTGGTAGGTGCTACTCATTATTTTCAATATCGCAAGAGAACCTGTTGGGACATGTACTGAGAGAATGTCTACATTTTCTTGAATCTGCACAGAAAAAACTCTGCTCTGCTCAAGAGAGGGCAGAGCATCATCTTAATTTGTGTAACCCTAGTGAAGACCCACAGCAATACAGTGGGGAATTACTCCGAAGTATTAAAGAGTGCTGTGGGATGTAATCTTGAACTGCGCCCAAAGCTGTTCATGTTTGGTGAGGGAGGAAGAGCCATTGTGGAAAGGCAGCATGTGCAGGTCTGCTTGCATGTCTGGATTGCCTGCTGCTGATGTTTGCAAATGTAAAGCGAAACGGGTAATGGAAAGGATATGCTTGTTTTTACTTTAAAAAATATTGTCTATAAAACCTAATTTCTGCATATACGTCAGACTAGTCATGCCATTCAATTGAATACAAGATTGTTCAACTGTAAAGAGTGGATTAGGTAGAACCTACTAAAGTTAGCGCCGTGCCTTACTCATTGCACCACTTTTAGGACTGGATCACCTAATTCTTTCTTATCCCTTTTTTTGGGTGAGTGAAGGGGGATGTGTCGGAGACCGTTCGTATCTTTTTTGATGAAAGCAAATCTTTCCCGCCGGCAGCCAAAAGTGTTCTGACCATCCAGGAGGTGGATGACTTCCTGATGAAGCTATCTAAACTAACAAAGGAGGAGGAGCAGCAGAAGGCACTGGAGGATATTGCCTGCAGGTGAGCATGTTCTGTCACAAATGTAGTGTTTGTATGATTTTTGGTAGCATTGTCTACAGATGGGTGGGAAAGGCATCAGATAATCTGTCTTTCTACCTTGCTCATGCCCTCTCATTCTCCGGTCCAGGGAGCATGAGCTCGGTCTGGACTTTTCCCATGAGGCACAGTGGCACAGTGTCAAGACTGATTTACATATGGCTGGTTCTAAACTGGGGTGGCATGGTGAGAAAAAGAATGATGGATTTAACCCAGATCTCTTGACTGAGGGTGAATGTAAGAATTATTCAGCATTCCGTCCATCAATTGTTTGCGTAATACTCTCTTTCTCCATGGCACACGTATCTACACTCTCATTCTGCTAGACATGTATGGGTTAATTCCTTTACCTAAAACCGACAACCCCTTTGTGTTACCTCTGATCTATTTTGTTCCCAATTTATCTTAACTCTGATCTATTTTGTTCCCAATTTATCGTACCCTCTCCATTTCTCTTTCTCAACTATTCAACCCTTCTCTCACTTTTTTTAACGTATTTATTTTCTGATTTCCAATGACAGGGTGACATGCAACAATACATCAGTCAATAAAAGCACTGCACCAAGAAAGTATGGCTAAGTAGGATAAAGTGCTAAACAAGGAGGTACTACTGATACTGTTCCATACCACGCCCTGCGTTTGAATGGTATTCTTGCAGCTAAAAGCGGTCACGCATGCACACGTTGAACCAAATAACAACTCTCATTGCAAATAATCCTCCACCCCTGTTTCGCCCTCACCCCCATTGCTTCCAATCATATACCAAAATGGCGCATTGGGATAAGTGCTCAGTAAAGGTCAACGAGCTATACCACAAAGTCAAGCAATTGTACTAAAACGTGGCTAGTCAAGGAACAAAGTCCTGACTTATATGCGTCCTTGCCCCTACGTCCCAATAATCTCCAGCATGTCTATTCATCTGGGGAGTCTAGCAGTATTTGCGTCATAGCTCCCCAGACCAACAAGGTTTCAGCAGCCCTCTCTCCCCTGCTTTTTGTCTCATAAGTGCCTCTTCAGCACCAGCCTATTCAATAAGGCCCTAATTCCAAGCCTCTACTTTTTGGGGCCAGTGGATCTCTAATCTCTGCTTTGCCACAATGAGCCCCAGCTGTGCATACCTGCTACCTAGTGTTTTTTTAGGGTTATCGGGGGTTGCCCTAGCAGGCAACTAAGCATCTGGGGATGTCCTAGCCAGTAACTTGTTTAATACCCCTTCTCTCTCACTTTGCCTCTACGTACCAGGTTCAGTCGCCATTTTACTACCACTTTAAAAGAGAAAAAAAGAATCCATTTCATCTCTTTACCTGCAGACCTTTCTTTAAAAAAATAACCACAAATTTTACATGCAAGGAAATCAGGGTATAGAGGTTCAGAAACAATGTTCTTGATCCCCTACATTCTGACTTTATCGTTCTTTACAAAACTGCTTATCCATCCTAATTATCCTCCAAAACCTCTAGGCTGCTTTGGGTAAATTTCTAATCAAAATAAAAAACTGTTATTGTGCCATTAGATAAAATTGTCTAATCGGGTCTATTAAAAACCCTTTCTCCCCTTGACATTGCTGGCACTGCCATTGAATGGCTCGCCTCTTACATCTCATTGCTTATTCTACATTGGCGTTCTCCCTGGCCTTGCCCACCTCTCTTCCGCTGGGCGTCCCTCAAGCATTAGCCTTTGGCCTACTACTTGGCACGTTCGTCCTGAGTGGGATTACATTATACTTTGGATCTGACGGCACAGATGTTCTTAGTCTGCTCCTTTCTCGTGGCCCAAATACTTACTCCAGTTTTGTAATGATTAATATATCTACGTCTGAATTATCTATGGTCTCCTCCAACTCATTGTCATTGTGTTCATTAATATCATTTCCACCTAATGTCCTCTTCTGCTAGAAATTCCAGTGTACTGCTCAATAACCCTCATACTATTCCCCACCTTTAAAATAAGGCTCAAGACTGGATCTGGATTCTCAAAGTATTTTGTCTGTTTACTGGTAGGTGGTGCTGTGTGACTCCGCAATTATCTTGCACCTTCATGAAAGTGAAGGTACCAAGGTGTACCTATGTGCCACCTCTCTGCGCTGGTTCCTTTCTTTACTACCCCTTGCTGCAGATCTGGACCTCCACTCCCAACCAAAGAAAGTGTGCCGGGGAAAATGTCTCTGCCCTAGATGACGAGTTTTACACTGTGCCATGACTGTAGAAAGCAGATGTCTATCATGGATCTGCACTTTTTTTTCTTGTTGTACTTTTTTTGGTCACAATTAGAATTTGTGTGACAAATGCCCTCCGATGTGTTAGAATGTGATCGGGAGCGGGTATCAACGCTCTACATTATGGAACACAAGAAGAGTTAATCTTGAGGCAGTATTCCCTCTCCAGGTTTCAAGGCTGTTTCTACTCCAAATCATCCTCCTGTGTCAGATTCAGATCTATTCCTCGACTAAGTTCAAGTCTCGACCCAAGCTCAAGAAGGCCAGGCGCTTTTCTTTCTCTCTCACCAGTCTAGATCAGATGAGAAGCCGCACAGTCTGCACTCTGAGAACCCAGTTACTCTGGCTTTGTCTGTCTCATGAGATGGACAACTTGCTCACTCGTCTTTATGTTGATTGCTGGATTGTACATTGCCTTACAAAATGATAGTGCGTTGGATATTACTCCTGAGAGTGATTTAGAATCCCCATAAGGTCAGAAGAAATTGCCTACAGCAGAAGCTTTTAATTTTCAGCTGCCTACAATAGGAACAAAAGCTAACTAGTTGACCAGAATCTTGCTTGCCTATCTCATTCAAAATCTGCCCCTGGAAATTCATGAGCAAAGTCAACTGGAATGTATTCCCTTCTTATCATCCAGTTATGGAGCCAAAGCGCATTCAGGCATATGGAAAGAGTATTTCCTCTACCAGTTTAACCCTACTCTTTCTGAACGTGGTCTGCTTTTAGACATTGCCAATGAAATCTTAACACCCGTCCTTGAGGAGTTCAGGGCAACCTTTGCCCAAATGATTCAGGACAGATAAGACACTGCCAAATATGTGCCAAGGGCCTGTCCTAATGCAGTGGACTACATGCGCACCAGTATTGTCCTCGGGCATTGTGCCTGGATGGGAATAGGATTTTCAAGCAGTGCCCAGGTGTCTTAAATGGACTAGACCTTTGATGGGTTCAGACTCTTTGGGGAAACGTCTGACTGCTTTAGAACGATTACTGCCTACTCTCTAGGCTTGCTGTCACCGACCTGTCAGTCCCACCAGGAGTACTGAAAGTTCAGAGGCTATTTGCAGCATCTGGCTTGTCATCCGCTCTAGCCCTCAGAATCTGTGTATCAGCCCACTCAGACTTCGTGCAGCTGTAGTGGGACGCGGTGGTGGCGCAGCATGCATGCCCACTAAAGGAAACATTCTTCCACCTCCGCCTTGCCAGCCTGCCCTTCAAAGCTGCTATGATCCTATCTTGCAGGACCACTCACAGCAGTCGGTGGTAGGATTCAATATTTCTTCCCGGCTGGAAATCTATCACTTCAAGTTAATGGGTGGTTCAATCAATTAATTACTTTCTAACAGATGATCATAATCTTATACACAAACTTTCAGAATAAGAGGAGTTGTTAGAGAAGAAAAAAGAACAGAATAATAGCAATTTGTAGATGCAGAGGTCCTGTAAAAATATTCTGGTGCTCAGCCCACAACATCCTGTGGACCGGGCATCCTATTTCTGCTGGAATTTTTCTTTGACAGGGTTTCAGTTTCATGATTTGGGAGCAGGTATAAAATGGTTACAGCAGCTCACATTCAGCTTTGGACCCACAAATTATTTCAGTGTAGAAGCTTCCTTTGATGTTGCTGAGTTCTTTTAGGTTTTAGTGATGTGATTGATGCATACATACTGGATTGTTTAAAGAGTCCTAGCATTGGATTGGTGCCGAACGGGAAGCTTAAATTCTGTGTAAGTCAGACCTTGTATGAAATCCAAAAAGCATTTAAATGGAGTGAACATGAAAGACCTTATGAAGTCTGATCGCTAACCTCCTTATCTTCAGTCCCATGGAGGTCCAATTCCAATCAGAAAATGTACTGCAAACGTAAAGTTAAAAAGTGCATAGTGTAGACCATTACCGGTTGAGTTTCTTTTAGTGTTGTAGAGGGTTGGGTACTCATATACAACATATAAAATTAGACACCTGTTTTGATCTGAGCATCTTTGTTAATTTCTAGTTTGCATTTTTTGGGAGACTGACCACTTCACAATAGAAAAATAGATCTTGAATTCGATGCCCAAGTATCTGATTTCCTTTAAGTGAGCACCCCCTCTCCTAATCTCACATAGTTATCTGCAATAACTGTAAGATCAATTAAGAAGTAAAGACCCACATAATCTGTTGATCATATAGGCAAACAGGGTGATACTCCCTTCCGATTGATTACTGAATAACCTCTAAGGGATGCTCCCTGTTAGCTTGGAATAGGTCCACTTGATCTTTTTCATGTGCGGGGGTTAAATTTTGTTTTAAAGAAACTGTACTAATTCATCCATGCTGTCATTGTAGGTGTACCTCTAATGACATGAAGTGCATCATTCGCCTGATAAAGCATGATCTGAAGATGAATTCTGGTGCTAAACATGTGTGAGTATACAGCAGCTCTCACAGTTGAATGTGTAGGCTAATAATCATATTCATTCAGAAAATACACCTGTGCCCAAGGCTCATTCCCCCGACTGGATAGCACACAGTTAAACAATGTAAAGCTACTTCTGTACCTGTGCCTGCTGGTTTCTAATAGCCTAGCCTGTCTCCAGCTGAGGAGATCAAATGTGTTTTTCTGTGTTTTATGGGGTCTGTGGCAAACCCTAAGGACCTCGACCGTTGATGAGGGCCTTATTGCACAGAACATCTGATAAGTGTTGTTTCTAGGTTTGTTGCTTCTCAGGGGGGCATTTTGAAGTTGGCAGATGCTAACCATCCACCAGATACCTCACCCTCCAACCTCACAATTTTCTTTTCATAATTAGAAGGAGTGGAACTGCAGAGTGTTTTTGTGGTAGAGCCGCAACTGGTTCTGTCAGCGGAACTTCTTGGCCTGACATCGTTTGTCCAACATGAGGTTCAATTAGGGTTCAGCTGCCATAAATGATTTGTCCTTCCCATCACAGCTTAGTGGTCCTGAGAAGGAAAATATGAAAATATCTCTGACCAGCAAATCCCCAATATGCTTGTGTCTGAAAACCAAGGCGAGAATGCAGAGTGGGCTGCCTAAACAAGGAGGCCCTCACGCCATTCATCTGTGATGCAAGAGCATCAGCCACATTTCATAATCAAAATCCCAGCCAGTAAGCCGAGATCTATAAATGTAGCAGATGGTCTTTTTCTTGTGGCAGAGCCCAGTCCTTGATCCCTCTCTTTATAATATCTGCATATACCCATGGTCAAGCTAAGTCACTCGTGTTTAAAGTGAATTTGAATTTGCAAAACCAGTAGCCCTGCTTTTAATGTGCTATTACATGCAACCATCATTGTTGCTTTCTTGTTTGTGTGACATATTTAAGAGCACCCCTTTGCCAGTACTTGGTCTTTTTTAAATTACATCTACATTGTGATCTTCTTGCTTTCACATTTATTATCCAGAGAATTTTTTATGAAATCCATTTGACTCAGAAAAGTTGCCAGACCTTTAACTTGTTGATTCCGTAGAGGCAGCACAATTTAAATTTCCAATTTCCAATTTAGAGAATGGCCTTTGAAAAAGAATTGCTTTATGATACCTTCACAATCAGAGTGTAGATACCAAGTCTTACCAAGTGTCCATCCAAATAATTTTAAAGAGGGAGATTAGAATACCATTCATAAGCATTTAAGCATTGCGTTAGAGATGATTGCAGGAAGCTGGCTTTTTATGTAGTGTACGAAAAAGAGGTACGCTATGTAGGAAGTCCAGACGACCCTAATTGGTTTATAGGGATTACATTAATAATCTAGAATGCTCTCATTTGTGTCTTACCCTTGGAGTTACTACACCCCCTATATGACCCCTTCCTGCGGGGAGTAGGCATAACCCTGTTCCAGAGACCCAAATTTCACCACAGCCAACATGGTGAAATACTAATTTTCATGTTCACTTCAGACATCCCACCTTATGGATGTGACTAACCTGGAGGTGCAACACACCTCCTCTATTAGCTAATTTCCTGCCTGTCCTGGTACCAAATGGGCCGCAGGGCAGGGGGTGGCATGTCCCAGGTCTAGGGAATCTGGGGTTGCATATCAAAGGCAGCAAGGGCTTTGAAGCTCCTGAGCTTGCAGAGCCCGAAAAATCATTTAATTTTTACTAGACTAGACCTTCAGGTCTAGTAACCTACAAAATCTACTCAACCTAACTGAAATGCACTTGACATCTGTCTGTGAAAGCAAGCACATATCATAAGTTAACAAGATTTAAAGGAATTTTTATTGCTCATTTACTTTGTGAGCAATTTCATCTGCTTTCAGAGACCGAGGTCAAAAGGCTGTTCAAAAGTCTGTTGATTTCCCCACTCACCAGAAAATTGAAATAGCTTGCCCTAATAATGTTGGCTTCTGCAGGGGGCCAGAAGCGCTTCTGTGGTGACCGGCTGAAAGGACCCAGTCTGTCAGCACACAAAGAGGCTGGTAGGTTTCCAGGAGGCACCTCTAAGTTGCCCTCTGGTGCATGTCATAATAAATCCACAACTGGCTTCACTGTGGATTTATTAAGACGGGGTGTTTGATGCCAAACACCATAGGTTTCAGCGAAGCCATTATGTAGCTGAGTAATTTGTAATGACCAGTGCCCAGTTCATACCTTAAGATGGCTTCACTGTTCACTTTCAATATATAGTAATAGATCTAGACATCGCAGGGGCGTAGGAAGCTGGCTCTTTAAATAGTGTACCAAAAGGAGATACACCGTGTAAAGAGTCCAGGCAAGCCCCAAAGGAAATACAGAGGCACAAATGACACCCAAAATGCTCTCTTTTGTGGAAAGTATGGGCGACCAGTTAGGCATATCAGAGGGTAGTGCTAAGCACCTCTGAGGGAAGCCAGATTAACATCCCAAAGGAGGTGAACTCTTTGAAGCGCCTTGCGTTAGTTAGAATTCTTATTTACAGGTCATCCTGTGGAGGGGGTGTAAACACCTACTGCCAGAGCAGGCTTTGTTTCCGAGCTCCTGAGAGCTTAGGCCTTCCCCTCTGGGGTCAGAAACTTGTCTTTGGTAGCAGGTTGGTTGGGACCAGTCAGCCAGCAGACTAGTACTTGGTAGGTTTTCAGGGGTCACCTGTAAGGTGCCCTCTGAGTGCATGTATTAATAAATCCAACAGTGGAATCAGTGTAGGTTCATTAATATGAGGTGTTTGATACCAAACACCAGATGTTTTAGTGACGCCATTATGTAGCGGGGGAACTCATTCTGACCAGTGGCCAGTTCATACCTTAAGATGGCTACCCTGCTTACATGCAATAGCTAGTAATAGAGCTAGACATCACAGTGGTATATTTGCTCATGCAGATATGTTCTCACATAAAATATAATGCACCTTGCCTTAGGGCTGAAAAGCCTGCTGTAGGGGTGACTTACATATATTAGATGCAGTGACTTTGGGTTGACACACAGGAGTGTCCTGTCAGGTTATGTTTTCACTCATAGTTTGCACCATGTCACGCAGCCTGCAATGGCAGTATGTGTGGAATTTATGAGTGGGTTCCTTAAGGTGGCATAGGAAATGCTGCACCCCTTTGGGACCCTCTTTAGCACCCATGCCCTAGGTACCCGAGGTACCATTTACTAGGTATTTACCGGGGTGCTAAATTCTTTAGCCAGTTTTAGCATAGACCACCTTGTTTTGGGGAAGTAGCACTGGCACTAAGGTCTGGTTAGCAGGCCTCAGTGCACTGTCGGAGTCGAAAATCTGCATCCAGTAGCTAAAAGGGGGCAAAAGGTGGAGGGCTAACTGCAGCATTGCAAGCCCTTGTGTCTTTTAAGGGCATATCTGTTCATGCAGATGTGTCCTTGCATGTGCTATAGTGCACTCTGCCTTAGGGCTCTTCAGGCTTGCTCTAGGGGTGGAGGTGGGGGGGGGGGGTGGATTTACTACCATGTTGTTAGTAATGTAAAAGATTACTTTTTCAAACTGCCATTTTCTGTTAAGGCATGTGAGCCATTTTATTCATTAAAACAACTAGTCTAAGTATTATTAATTGTTGGGCTGCTAAACCATGGGGCTGAATTGCCATACGATCCAACATAAGAGGCATACTATCTGTTTCCTTCTGCCAAGTAAAGAAATGTCATGTCTGTGCAGATCGTCACCAAGTAGATATGATATCTGTGTTCATATGCAGGGGAAGCTCAGGGGGAGGTGCCCAATATCTCTTAGGCTTTTAGGCACTGATGCTTGTTTCCTTTTTTTAAAGGTTAGATGCCCTGGATCCTAATGCATATGATGCTTTCAAGGCCTCAAGGAATCTGCATGATGTTGTAGAACGTATCCTACGGAATCAACAGGAATCTGAGAAAGTGCCAGGCTTGAAGCGGGTACTAAGTGTACAGGCCTCCCTTATGACTCCTGTGCAGCCCATGCTGGTAATGAAAGTTAACTGCAATCTTCGTATGTGCTGCTTCATATGCACTTCTCTAGAACCTACATTCATGAAAGGCATTCAGTTTGGTCTCTGCATTTTTACTAAAAGTGAGGAAGTTCTGATTTGGTGTGAGGTTTTGTGCCAGAGTTATTTGACTTGAAGGGTTATGTGCTTGTTTCCTCAGTATCCATGTATGTATCTACGTAAGCAGAGTATTAGAAGATTTGAGGAGATCTTAGCTGTGTGCAACTAATGTGAGTTATCACCAACTCCTTCCCTTAATTTACTGTCTTAAGGGATACCTCTTTTGTAAGGATTAAATCATTTAATACAAAACAGGCACAGATCAATTCAGCAAATTACATACCATTAATCCCACAGTGCAAAAATTCCACCTACATAAAACTTAATATGACTGAAGCGCAAGACACCTTTTACTGCAGCCTACAGAAAACCATGCTTATCAGCATTTTTTGATGATTACTGAAACACCCATAAGCCAAACAAGTTTGCTAAAATCAACAAAAAACCTTGGAGGGAGAGACAGACGAAGGAGTGAAGAAAGGGTCGCAAGGAAAAAAAAAGGAGGGGTAAAAGAGGGTTCCCTGGATCATTGATGAAGGGCTCACAAAAAGCAGAACCTTGCCATGTGAGGCAATAATGAAAGTCCAAACCTCTGTTATCCAAGCCTGGCCGCATGGGCATAATTGAGGGTTTATGGAGTTACTTGGACAAATAGATAAAGTGAGCCAGCATTAAGGCTTTGAAACATCCTTGCATTACTTGTTGACTTTTTGACATGCTCCAGAGAGAAGCAGGCCTCATCGTTATAGGATAAATACATCCTGCCATCCCACAACACCTTCAAAAGTGCAAGATAACATATTACAGATTAGATTCACTGGTTTAAAAGTACTTTTCTTGTTGCCTGGTGCTTGGGTTACTGGACTAAGTTCTAGAAAAACAATAATTTGCTTGTTCTATACTTGTGGGTTGTATTGGGAAAACAGCCACATTCTCACACTTGAGATCTCATCGATCAGAAACATTTAGTTCCATGATTAATGTTCCACCAACCGATGCACCTGGGGCGGGGGCTTTCTGTCTTTAGAGAGAACCTCCTGTAAGGTGAAAGCAGTAAGACAAACCCCGTCTGCTCTAAAAAAAATACCCTTGTAACTTTTCTCTCTGACAATACAAGACTGCTGAAACATCTGAATGCTGGCCATACGCTTGACGTTTTCAAAACTTATTAGAGCATTGAAATTGGACACTGTATTAGTGAAAAGTACTTAGTAGAACTTCTATTCCTGTAAAAATGGAGAAGAAACACTGGCATAAAAGATAACAAAGCACTACAAGAAATGTTTGACAGTAGATCCCAGAACTTAACAAATTTACACAGATTTAAAATTCAGTAAATTGGTAAAGAAGGTCACGTACCCTTATATGGAAAAAGTGTATTTTATGACAGACAAAATAATCAAACTGTTCAGACTGACTTTTTAGGGTGCTCCAGAAAGAAGTTTATAACCTTCTCAGAAACATCATCCTATGATTCAGAAAGCAATGGGACAGAGGAAGGCCTTTACATCTCAGCTTATGACTTGACTTGAGAGTAACAGAGCAACACAGAGTATATTTTATAGGCCTCGCCTGAAACAGCACATACATGTCGCTGACCAGGTACTTTGTTTACTTAAAGGGGCTTAGAACCCGCCTATTGCTTAGCAGTGGTTGGCTTCATCACCCTTTTAAAACATTTATTTTTTATTGGAAGCATTTTATTACAATTTTACATGACAAAAGTAAAACGTTTGCCTTGCCAGTATAAAAACCATTGTATCGCTGTAATTTCAAAATCCAGGATTAAGTCAAGATACATAGTGTCCACATTGCTACAATTTGACCCTCTAGGATTATCTGTCCAACAGGCCATGGTAATCTCGCCATTTTGTTTCCAAATTATCTCATACTTGCAGCAACAACCCCATGTCTTGTGAATGGTTTCCTCCAGTTTGCCACACCAATCCATGACCTGATTAGGGGGCCGTTAGGGAAGTCCAGCCATGGGCAATGTCTCTCTTGGATATTAGCATGCCTGCTCAAACCAATATTCTGTCCACCCTCGTCCTCCTAGATCATCAAGTATACCAAGTAGGGCGATTCTAGGTTCCCTAGCCACAGTGTTATCCACCACGGCAGACAATACATAAAAAACCGCTTTCCATAATCTTGAATTGATAGACAATGCCAAATAACATGGAAAAACATCTCCCACCTAAGTCCCGCACCTATAAAATGCGTGAGAGGCGAGAAGGCATACCTTTTGCAGGTGAAGAGGGGACATGTAGGCCTGATGTAAATGCTTAAACTGTATAAAGCGGAGCCTAGCAGAGATCATCAAAGTTCGATGGACCATACATGCATCTCTTCAATGCGCCTCATCCAATTCCCCCACATTACCGTACTATCTCTCCTTCCAGAGGGGTCAGTGACATAGGTGTGTGCACTACCAGAGTTTTGTAAATTTGGTAAACCCCCCCCCCCCCTTTGCCTAGATGGCCCAAAAGAATCTTTTTTTGAAGTGCTTATGTTCAGGAATTTTTGTAAGGCATCTTGTTATGTATGTAGTCCGCGTCTTAGCTGCAAATAATAGTACAATTGGCAGATGGGCATGTGGAAATCAGATTGGAGCTCCTAAAATGCCTTTATGTGACTGCCACACCACATGTCGCCAGCCCCGATATTCCAATGATGTGCAATCCCCTAAAACCTTCTTGAGTGGTTCCTGCTCCAGCCACCGGCCAACCCACAATGGGGTTTCCTCTGTCAACTTGCGGGTCCTACCCTGCCACCTCAAAGCAGCCCTCCACACTCCAAACACCTCCTGGGTAACTGCTGGAATGTCAGAAGGAATGGGGGCACTATAGAGGATATGTAGGATGTTATCTACGCCCAGGTTTGCCAATTCACCTGTGTATGCGGGATCGTTCCACCCTCCTGGCAGCCATTTATTGAAAGGGATTAATTGTGAAGCCCAGTAATACAGAAGCATGTCTGCCATAGTGAGGCCCCCATCATATATTGCCTGTGTACACTTGCTAAGGATTACCCTGGAAGGCCGCCAGCACAAAGAAACTTGCGGCTCAAATCAGGTCTGTGGGATGCGCAAAAAGGGTAGTTTTGGAGGGTATATAGGAACTTAGGAAGGATCATCGTTTTATACAAAGTGATTTTGAGGAAGTGCCTCTTTTGACATGGTTAGCCCTCACTTTTTGCCTGTTATTTGATGTGGTTTTGATTGTAGTGCACAGGGTACCTGCCAACCAGGTCCCCTGGGCCAGTGCTTCTTGACCCATGCCCTACCGGCCTGTCTGCAGCTTCAAAGACCCTGCAAAAGAAGGTGAAGCTTATCCTGCAGCCAGAGACTTCCAGAACCTGAGGAAGACTACCTGCCCTGCAGCAAAGACCAGAGACTCCAAAGGACAGCGGATCTGTCCCCAAGAAACCTTACACAAAGGACTCTGGTGCTCTCCTGAACAGTTAGTCCTGCCCACTCTGTAACCGACACCTCCGGCCCGTGTCCAGGTGGCCCACCAATCCAGAACAAGTTCCTCCGTGTTCCTGACCTCAAGTCCAGCATTGGCTGACCCCTCCTGGACTCCCCAACAACGCCTGCAGCCTGAATCCAGATACCCCCCTCCCCCGACCGGCTCCGGTAGGAAGAAAAGGACACCCATCCACCCGAAGCCCCCAGGCCTTGGTGAGATAAAGTTACACTGCCCCTACGACCCTCCCAACCGTAACTTTTTTTTATCAATAATTTTTTTATTATCATTTTCAGTCATAAACACAACGCAGTTTGCATAATATGCACATTTTGTATAAGGCACAGTTCGGATTTATCAAGAATACATACTTGCCTGTATCCCAGGTAAGAGTCCATTGATACCCAATGAAGCTGTGCGCTTCCATCAGTTGTGTCTACATCCGTACACCTTATCGTTAAAAACATCAACAGGGATTAAACAATATCCAACAACTATCCCTCCCCCCCCCCCCCTTTTATCTTTGTTCTGTTTCATACCATGTCAGTCGCGCTTGTTACTACCTTTGGTCCAGTGTAAGGTGCCTATCAATCAGTCAGGTGTCAGTGCTTGTCCATCTGGGTACTCAGTGACCGCATCTCCCTGCACGACGCCACCATCTTGAGAGCATGTTCTTCTGATCCTCCTGCAAACAAGATATCATAGACGCCCAGGCCTGTGTATCGTCTTCCGCCTTTTCATCTTTCCTTATAAAGTTCATCCGAACCAACTCCGCGGTTGCCCATTCGTTTATGTCTCGCACCCAGTCTGCGTGCTTCGGGGATCTGGGTTGCATCCAGGCAATAACCACTCGTCTTTTGGCCAGCACTAAGCCCTAGCTTACAAATCGTCAGCTTAATTTTTCATTCATAGTTGTTGGCAGTAACCCCAGTAACACTGTCTTAATATCCCGTGCAATAGTCCACCCCGTGGCCCTTCCCAGTCTCCCCAGTACTTCTTCCCAGTACAGCTGTAGTGTAGGACATGTCCAGATCATGTGAATAAATTCCGCTCCCTGGGTGCGGCATCTAGGGCAACTGTCCTACCTGGTAGGATATATTGCATGTAGTGTGCGCGGAGTTAAATAGACTTTATGTATAATATTATAATGTAGTAGTTTAAAGTGCACATTTGTGCTAACTCTATGAACCCCCCATGGATCTTCCACCATTCCGCCTCCGTGAGGGGCTCTTCCAGTGCCTCATCCCATTTCTGCTGGAAGCGCAACGATTCCTGAAGGATATCGTCTCTTAAGGCTCTATACAAAAATGATACCAATCGACCCCCCCGGGCCACTTCCAGCATAGTTTTAAGGACAGTGGTAATGGGTGGTTCCTCCGGAAAGGTGTGCCATAATTCTCATGCGACCCTTGCAATTTTGACATATTGTAAGAACTGTCCCGGTCCTAGGTTAAAAGTAATTTGTGCCTCCTCACGGGTCAGGAAGCAGCCATTTGCATACATGTCCCCCATCAGTAGACAGCCCCCCTCTCTCCAGCGACTGATCGACATAGAGTCCGCTATTGCCGCAAATGGGTACTGTCCATAAAGGCGCATCCATTGCATATGGAGCATGTCGGACCACCTTATGTAATGCCTGCTCCCATACAGTTGCCGCATGTTGTATTATGTAGGGGTACCCTTCGGGGACTGCAGATCCCATCATCAGTAATGCCACCTTGGATTCCCCGCCATAGGTTCCATCCAACAAATTGTTCTCCCCGTTATTGTCGTCATCAAACCATCGAACCACGTATTGTAGTTGGGACACCACATGTTTAGGTGTGGGACCTCTAAGCCACCTCCCTCCCATGCCCTCTGAAGGGTCGCTAGACAAACTCTTTGTCGCTTTTTTCCCCACAAGAGCGTACCAATGAGGGTGATAAAACACGATCTGGGCAGTCCATAAAAAGAGTGCTGGAAGTGGTATAGACAGCGTGGGAGAATATCATTTTGACGATTGCTATCCACCCCATAAGTGACAATGGTAGCTCCGCCCAGAAACTCACCAAGCCCTGCAATCCGTCAAGGACCCTTCCCATATTGGCTCCATACAAAGCCAATTCCCAGATATCTTTCCCCTTTTGTGGCCCAAGGGAGGCCGACATTCGGTCGCACTTCCATGGGAACAGCAGTCATCCTACCCAACAGTGTCACCCTTTACTAAGCAGGGTTAATGCGCAGTCCTGAGATGTCTCCAAATCGCTCAAGTTCATGCATGAGCAGTGGGATAGATTTTCCCGGCTGTCGCAGATACAATAACGTATCATCTGCGTATAATGATATTACATGATTGGTGTTACCCAATTTTATCGCCCAATTGTCCATGACTGCCCGTAGGCAGACTGCTAGTGGTTCCAAGGCAATCGTGAAAAGTAGAGGCGAAAGCGGGCATCCCTGCCTCGTTCCTCTGCGCATTATTATCTGTCTAGACACAGTCCTGCTCTTCCACACTCTGGCCATTGGGGTCGCGTAAAGCAGTTGTGCCCATTTAAGGTATTGCTCCCCAACCCTACGTTCTTCAGAACCTGCCACATGTAAGGCCGTTCCACTGAGTGGAATGCCTGCTCAATATCAAGAGATACTGCCACATTATCTGAGTCCGCGAGGCAGGGGGCATGCCACACATGTGACAACAGTCGTAGATTATAGGTAGTATTCCGCCCCGGAATAAACCCCGTCTGGTCTGTATGAATCGTGCGTCTCAGACAGGAAAGGAGACGGTTAGCCATAATACCACTCAGTATCTTGGCATCTATATTCAATAGGGAAAGGGGCCTATAGGAGCCTGGCAGATCGGGATATTTATCCTTTTTGAGGACCATAGCCACCAGAGCCTCCCTCAGAGTAGGTGGGCAAAAGCCCGTTTGCAACGCCTCATTAAATACAGCAAGCAGTCCATCCACTAAGAGCGGTGCGAAGCTCTTGACCTTTTTCTGCTGGGAGCCCATCTGATCCCAGGCTTTTTGCCGGTTTAAGTCGCCCGATAACCCCAAGAATTTCATCTCTAGTGATTGGGATCCCATCTCCTCCCGCTCGTCATCCCTGATTAAGGGCAACTGCACTGCGCCCAGATAGC
Source organism: Lissotriton helveticus (assembly GCF_964261635.1). NCBI lineage: Eukaryota > Metazoa > Chordata > Amphibia > Caudata > Salamandridae > Lissotriton > Lissotriton helveticus. The sequence goes on along the minus strand of NC_136061.1, from coordinate 209,770,334 downwards.
CTGCTATGTGTCACAGCTTCAAGTATACCCAGTTAGTGTAGACTTTTGCCAAATGCTTCGCTAAGGTGTCTGCTATGGTCTGCTGGGGGAAGTGCAATGTTCCATCCTCAGTTCGTATCTGTAGCACAGGAGTCACTGAAGCCTCCAGCCAGAGCAGATGCGCCGGCAAGGCTCCAGTTCTTTCCCTTCCCTGTAAAGTCGCTGTCGATTATGTCGTATATACGTATTTCTCCAGTCTACGGATGTCTGTCATTAATGCTTCCTTAGCGTCAGTCCACTCTTAGTTTCTGGGGGTGAGAGCTGATTTCGGCTTGTAGTTTTCCCAGTTTGGAGTCATGTAAAACATCCCTTTCCAGTTGGGTCCACACACCATAAGCAAATTTTATACATACCCTCTGACAACCACCTTCATCGCTTCTCATTCAGTGGCCCGGCTAGAGGCTGTCTCCCAGTTTTCTCTAAAGTAATTACTCCGTTCTGCTGATACTGTGGCCAAGAAAGGGGGATCGGTTAACGCCTCACTCCTCAGATGCCACAAAGGTATTTGTGGGCTGACTCTGTTAGTCCCCAACTCTAACAAGACCGGGGAATGGTCCGACAGGTATCGTGTCTGGTACATTACATTCCCAACCGGGGGACCCAGTTCGAATGACCAGAACCAATAATGAAATCTACTTGAAGTACCCGGAGCAGGGGTTTAGCAGGATAACTGCCTCTTTAGGGGGAAATGCTCCCGCCAGATATCTCGGACTTGGAGGACCTGTAGCATGAGCTTTCGAGCCAATGTCATCCTGTGTTTGGTGTGCATTTTGGGGGGCTCTCTATCCAGCCCACTGTCCAGCACACAGTTAAAATCCCCAGTGAACCAAACCAAAGTCCCAAGGCCTCTAAGAGATCACAAAAAAAGGTGTGTCTGTAATCGTTCAGGCCATATACGTTTATTAGACAGATTTCGGTGCCATCAAGTCTGCCATGCAATATAACATATCGACCATCCATATCGACCACATGATGTAAGTGTTAGAACGGGACTCCCGGTGCCACCCATATAAGGGCACCCCTTGCAAACCCAGAATAAGAGGTTGCATATATCTGCCCTCGCCACCGTTTCTTCAAACAGTCACCCCAGACATGAGTTTCCTGAAGGCATGCCTCCGGCACATTATACCTCTTCAGGTAAGCAAATATTCGTCTACGTTCATCAAATGCAGCAATACCCCGTACATTCCAAGTAAAGAATTTAGTCATGGTGGGCGCCATAGCATTCTCCCCCCGACGTCTCCCCTGGAAGGGACCCACCCATCTCGCAAGCCAACACACAGAATCCCCAGGTCATACAACCGTAGGTTGTTTACACAGCATTTCACATGAAGGAAGATCCAATCCCAAACCAAACTTTTAACTTCCAACTTCCCCAACAACCCCCACCCCTTGGGCATCATGTCACTCCACTTCCCGGCAAACCCACACACAGTGAGGGCATGTAGACAACGCCCCCTTAATGAACACCACACATTCAAAAGAATACAACTATAGAATTGCAGTACAGTCATGTGAGTGCCTACCCCATCCCATTTCATAGAAGTGAATGGCAAGCTGCCGAGGTGTGAGGTCTAGCCTCCAACTCCATCGGCAGGAACCAGTCACTTAGGGGGGCATGCCCCCGTCAGAGTAAGCATTGCCTACAAAGAAAAGGTCCATATAACAGTATATTACCTGTGCATCACACCACAGACTCCCTGTATTAGGCTGATCTTACCGGGGAGGAGTGTCCATCAAAAATCAGAGCAACTGACCCAGGAACACCGGTAGAACTGCTTGACAATCGCCACTTATGGTGCTGGCATTTGGGGTCATGTTGACATTAATTCTCTACAGATTGTTGGAAATACCTTCTTCAGATTCTTGCTGGCAGTCCCAACAGCACTTCCTCCCATATTTGCCATGCATAATTAGGCATGCCATATATATCGGACATCATCAAAATCCAGCCAGTCCTATTGTGGCATAGGATCTGGACGACAGAGAAAACATTACTTAATCGGCAAATCCTTTTTTTAATTTATTCTTTTTATTAAGAGAATCAACATAGGATACAAAAAATACAACCAAAACAGTTGCAGTACAAAGCAGTAATCAGTACTTACCAACAGCCGCAGTGTACCGTACAAAAACATATCATGGCACAGGGTTTACAGTGCAAAGTACATGTATCATTTTGCCATAGTATTTGATCATTAAATGTCCTCATTGTCAACCACCAAATAGGGACCTACGCTGACGGGAGTACATAGCAGACCTCTACTCTCATTCCTGGGGCCCCAGATTTTTGTCCATCCATTGATGCGGGCAACCTCTACTCTCCTAGACAACCCTCTTCGCTTGTATACACCAATCCATATCTGACTCCCAGGCAGTATTTCTGGGCTGGACGCCTCCCTTCCATGTTCTAGCTATATTGCGCTTTTAATCGTCAAATCTTGAACGATAGTTGTAGATTACAAGGGGCTGCGCATATCAGGTAGTTAAATTATATAAAAACGTTTACATCTAACCGTGCCCACCCAGAATATTATAGTGACCCTTGCACCTTAAGTGCAGTAGCCAGGAAAGATTATTATTATTATATTATATTTAAGTTTATAAAGCGCTCAGCTACCCGTAGGTTTCCCGGCGCTAAAACCAACAAAAGGAGAGGGGAAGATCTTAAGAGTAATTGTTTGTGTCTACTGGAAAAACATAGAATTGCCGCCAAAATGGGAAAATCAACTGTACAAGCACATCAACTTATGCTGACCACACACATTATCCAGCCCTACCTAAGGAACATCGAAGCTGGCTATGACAGATTCCTGTTAGATTGGGTATTATACATAGAACAATCAGTTTTCCTGATTTGAACGATTGGTCAAGACCGATGTGTAAATGTCCTTGTGATGACCTATTCCAACAGTCAAGTTTAGTAACAATGGGGTAACCAAGTTTCCCTCAGAACCTGGGCAATCGTATACAAAAATAACAGTTGGTTCTGTCGGGTGAGTATTATTTCTTTAAGCAATTTAACCAATCATGAGTCTATTCATAGAAAAAACAATTAGTCATAAGCAACACACACATATACCATATGGGTTATTTAAGAGTCTTTATAAGTTGCATCAATTATAAATACCTGAATCACATTTGCAGGGCTGTCAAGGTGCACAGTGAAATACAATATTTGACCAGGTGACATTTGGTGCTCAGTGATATAGTGATAGTGCGTAATATATACAGAGAGACTGGGGGGGATTTCAAGGATTTGAAAGGCCAGAAAAGCAAATATTTTAAGTAGATCTGCGGACTGAATAAATAAGTCTCATCGCAGAGTCTTTCAACTGGTCCAAGGGATATTTGTTGATGTTTCAACCCAGGGTCTGCACTACTGTGAGGTCAGTGCGGGTCTTCATCAGGGTGGGGACATGGAAATGACAGCCTGTAAGTATTAAGGTGTAATGGTCAGGTATGTGTGATAGTTGTTCATGTGGTGCTACAATTAAATTAGTAGCACCCACTGTGGTATAGACTCACCTAGGAAAGCCCAATCGGGCTTGCAGGGTGTAGCACCATATATTTCTCTTTATTTAGGTATGGCTGGTGTCCTAGTGGGAGCGAGAAGTCTCCTCTACAGTGTACATCCTCCTTTGTCAGGCTTTCTAGACATGGTTACAAGGAAATGGGTGTGGAAATTAAGATCTATTCCATTAATCATGTCGTTATCATTAGTATACCCAGAGGCCTATTAGGAAAACTCACCCAAATTGGTTCAATTGGTTAGATCGCACTTCATGAGTATGGCGCGTTCAAACACGGCTCTGCGGACAAAGAGTAATTTAATTAGCCTTCTCTGATCCGATCTCTTAAAAACTGGCAAAGTTACAGTCTAGCATCTCCCCCATAGATCGCTCACCTTTTGGTACTTGTTCCGGTTAATTGGAAGATGTGGCATACGTCCTGTCTTGCCGGTTCGTGTCAACCGGTAACTCGATCACGGGTTTGCTTAATGAACCTGTTGGTGCCAGCTAGACGTTCGCGTGGACGTCTCCGCGAGGCAAAAGCGTCAGGAGGTGGTTGCTAGGGAACGGGCTAAGTGTCGCCCATATCTACGTCATGCGCTTGGGGGCAGGTCTGGTTGCTAAGCTATTTTTAAATTTAGGAAAACTATTTTGATGTGAGCCCTTTAAGTGTATGACATGGAATGGACTGCTGATCATGCAAATAACTGATTTGTGAAATTTGTATACTTTGTATTTTAAAATTTGCGGGTTTGATAACCATGTTGTATGCTGTTTTTCTGCTTTTATGATTTTCTTATTCAAGAATTCGAATTAAGCTTTATTGAATTGAATACAGGGTGTAGAAGGCCATTTGTGGAACAGTTTTAGGGACAAAGCACTATCACAGGGGACCTAGTTGGCAGGGACCCTGAGCACTACAATCGAAACCACATCATTTTCCAGCCAAAAAGTGAGGGGCTAACCATGTCAAAAGAGGCACATTCCCATAGCCCTCCTCCCCGTTTGTCCCACTTTGTTTTCACCCCCTCCCCAACCTCCTGTGCTCCATTGTTGCTTCCATCCCCCACCCTAACATCCTGTGTTACGTTGGCCATCTCACAGTCCTATCTCAAGCTCCACTAAAGGCTTTAAATCACAATGAGTGCACTGTCATAAAAATTAGTCAGCCTTGTAATGCAAGATTACAGTACAGAGGAAAGAAAGGGTAAAAGGAACAAATCCCCAAAAGTAATTTTCACTGTCAACATTGGATTCTTTTGTTACCAATTATATAATCAAGGATCGTAGCTTCAAATTCTTTGTTGTTATCATCTTTTGTCTTCTTTTTCTCTCACTTTCCTTCTGACTGGAACATTTATGTCCTCTTTTTTTCTCTCCTCTGCACTATCTGATGCAGGCTGAGGCTTGCAAGTCTGTTGCCTATGCCATGAAGAAGTGCCCTAATGGGATGTACTCAGAGATCAAATATGATGGTGAGCGTGTCCAGGTGCACAAGAATGGCGACCACTTCAGCTACTTTAGCCGCAGCTTAAAGCCTGTGCTCCCTCATAAGGTATATGCAGGTTCCTTTTTTTTGGGGACAAGGCCTGAAGATTGTTGTCTTTCCACTGAATGAGACTTTTGTTCCCTTAGTACTATCCATACTGATCTTCATGACCCCATAGAAACATTTGCATGTAATTGAATTCTTATTGCTTAGCAAATACATGGTTGAATACTGTACATCCTCTACTTTCTCAGTATGTGGACTTAAAGTTACAATTTGACGAGAATTTTGGGAAACTAAGCCAAAGAGCGAACTGAAGGGAGGGATATCCAAATTTTGTGAACATGCTTTTTTGTATGTTTTATTTGTGATTTGCAGCTTAAAGACCATTTTCTTTACCTAGGTAGCACACTTCAAAGACTTCATCCCCAAAGCTTTCCCTGGTGGTAATAGCATTATCCTGGATTCTGAAGTTCTTTTGATTGATACGAACACTGGAAAACCTCTGCCGTTTGGGACATTAGGCGTACACAAGGTAAGGTAGGGGCTGAAAAAAAACAGCATTTCGGTGATGTAGTTATAAAGGTGTTAGCATCTTTCCACAAAAAAAAGGCAAGGAATGCCCCACCCCCTTATTGTATGCACACATAGGAGATCATGCTTTATTGTGAGCTCTCTCTGTTTTTAAATTGGTGAATGCCCCTTAACCACCTGCTCACTCAATAAACAGCTTGCTGCCATAAATCGTGTTCTCTTCACCATACCTTCTTGGGAACAGAAGGAAACCACACTTGTACAAAAGTAGAAAATCTTTCATTTTTGTAAATCTCTAAGATCTTCACAGCTTGTCAGCTCTGCATCAGAAGAAGTTTTCACTTCTTGGATTTATTAAGGTGTTGAGGTATGATTGGATAAATCAATTTAACAATACTGTTATCACTTTTTATATTAGCTAACCATTTTTAAAATGCTCAAATCAAATCCAGTCTATTCATCAACACATCAAGCTAGCTCCTAATCTTTAACTCTACGTGTATGTCCTGAACTACTAAAGCATACTTTCCAATGTAATCCTTTTTGTAATTCAGTTCTTAGGTATGTGCTTGTGCGCTTGCAGTCATATTAAAAGTATAGGTTCATGTTAACTACCACAACCAACTACCACAACCAACAACAGCTCTAGTCTTGGGAGCAGAGCTACCTCTGCTTTAACTTGAAACCACACGAAGAAGCAAGTAACTAAATACATGCCTACGCTGGAGTCAGTTAAGTACGCCTTCCCTCGTAACACTCTGCAGCACCACACAGTGCTCATAAGACCTTGAAATTGACCATTCTTGGGTAACAAAATATGAGCCCGGAATCATATAATCGAGACAAAATTATGCTTAGCTATCTCACTGGTCACACTTACTGATGCAATGCAAAGCTGCTTGCCACCCATTCACCTTTACTATGTCTCTTTCCTACCTATCAGTCATCAACTTTCTGAAGTATATCTTCTTCCTCCTTCAACTACCAACCCGCCTCCTCTTACCTGCATGCCTACCCCTGTGCATCTTTATTCCAAACTCAAATGTATATCTTTCTTCCACCTTGCTTTCACTAATACCCCAATTTCTGTACCTTGCCAATCCTCTTTCCGTTCTCCTTTCCTTTATTTCTCAACCTTGGACTCCTCACATCTTCCAACCATCTACTCTCACTCCCCAAGTTTTAACTTTCCTACATCTACCACACCACATCTACTCTGTTTTCTCTTAAATAACAGATCGTTGAACGAGAAACATCTCATTGTTTATGAAATTATATAAAACTGTCTTGCAGAGAAGCCTCTACATGCTATCCATCGCTGAAATCTATGTAATCAATTTTGCAACACTTGTCATAAATAAAACCATACTCCCAGGTTACAAAATACTTATAAAAAATCATACCAATAAGAAAATCGGGAAAAAGGCTAACCATTGCAAAACTACATCCCTAGCAAATCCATCCGCAATTCCATTGTTGTGTATCAAAAATCTTCACTCCTCCAGTTCCCTCCATTTCTCACCTTCATGCCCTTCTTCTTGCTTATCTACAGACCTCTTCCATACAATCTTGCATTCGTGGAGCCGTTCCTTAACTTTGAAGATCACATTAAATTATCCCAACCTATGCCTACTTGAAGACCTCATTACTGTGCTAGACAAACCTGAACTATCCTAGATTTAGTGCTTAAATCTGACCTAGAATTGCTGTTTTAAGTAGTATTAACCCCCTGTGTACTGAAGCTGCTATTAAAGGCCATTTCGATTGTGTGCTAATGATTAGTATTAGTGATTCTGTCACATTTTGTTTGACTGGGCATTTAGCAGAATTTGGTGAGATTTAAATCTGCTGTAATCTTACAGATGTGCTTTACATTTACTTACTCTGTTTCATTTTCACTCATTACAGAAAGCTGCATTCCAGGAGGCCAACGTCTGTCTGTTTGTTTTTGACTGCATTTACTTCAATGGTGTCAGCTTGATGGACAGGTATGTGTGAGGGGTGGATATTAGAATGCTTGGCAGCTCGCTGAATGTGCTGCTTCTATGACTGAAGTGGGAGCAATCTTTATTGTGAATAAGATCACCTCCCCTAATGACATAGGATCACCACGCCTAAGGACATAAGTGGGTCTATGAGATGGCATTGAAAATTTTATAGTGCAGTAATGGAACTGCAGAGCTTATGTCTGATAACTCCAAATGATGACCTTATGTGGCTTATGTTTGCAGGTTTTGCTATCTGCAAACTTTGTGGGTCTAAACCGGGGCCTTAAATTTACGTGCTTACAATATTTCAACCATTCCAGGCTATTTTGCCATTGATTAGCCTTGCTTCTTGAAACTATTGGCTTGCTTCAGGTCTTTGAAGAAGAAAAGGCTAGCAGAGAGACACAAAACCAAGTGAAGGTACTAATCAATACCTGAAAACATTGGCTACTACGCTATACCTCCCTTTCCTTTCATTAAAGAGGATACCTTTGGTTCACCTTACCCAGGCTACAAATGCTCACTACATATGTAGGAAGCTGGCTCTGTATATGGTATGCCACTAGGTGGTTATACCGTGCACAAAGTCCAGGGGTTCCCAAAAAGTGTACAGGGCTCAATGTAAAATTGATTGTGCTCAATTAGTGATAGTGTAGGCGAGGAGCCTTAGGCCTAACACGGAGGAGTGTAAGAGATTTATAGCAGAACATTGAACTATAAAGGGCAAAGAATTCATGCAGGAGATCCACACCAATTTTAGAAAATATACTTTGTTTTTATTTTATTTTAAGACCAAGATCTTTTCACAAGGTTAGGATGTTTTTAAATAAAAATACTTTTCACTTTGAAAAATTTACACTTTGAAACTTTTCATAACAGTTCAATGTTCTCCTATGGGGAAAATAATATCACGATTATATGGGTAAGTAACACACTTTCATCTCTAGTCTTCGGGACCAAAGGTCAGCAACGGTCAGGTGAGTATCAAAACTCGGCACAGGGGCGGTCGGGTGCAGAGGTCAAAATCGAAATTCTGCCCAATGCGTTTCAATGGTGCCTGTGGGTGCCTGGCGCCACACCGCTTGCAGGTAAGTAGATTGGTTGCAGGGGCCAAGCTTTTTGTGATAGCACCACCACTGTGGGGGTGGGGGGGGGGGCACAATGCTGCACCAAACGTACACCGCCAGCGGCAATGGGATGACGGGGCGCAAAATCAGCATCGGGCACCCAATGCTTTTGAATTGAATTTCTTCTTTTGGCAAACAGGCTTCAGACTTTGCACCGGAGGTTTCAGAAACCAATGACAGCAGAGGTAAATAGAAATGTAGGTGATCCTAGGGGCACCATCGGTTCAGCTCACCAAGGTCCAGGGGGCGCATTTCGGCATTGGAGTCTTTTTACCAGAGCTGATCGGGGCGGGGGACTCTGGATTCACACTGCTGGTGCGCTGTGGAGATAGGGAGAGGTCAGCCAATGCTGGACACGAGGTTAGGATCGCTGGGGAGACTGCACTGCACAGGTAGGCCACTCAGACTTGGGCCATGGGCATCGGTGGCAGAGTGGGCAGGGATCGCGGTTCAAGCTGGACCCGGAGACCTTGGAGTGGTTTTCTTATGGACAGGTCTACTGTCCACGGGAGATTGCAGTCTTTTTCGAAGGCAGCAGTCCTCCCAGGGTTTTCAGAGTTCACTGGCAAAACAGCTTGTAGGTTTGCAGAAGATGGAGACAGGCCTGTAGGGCTGGGGCCAGGGCAGTAGTCTTTTCCGCAGGGATGTCTTTTTTTCTTCTTAGGTCATCGCAAATCTATTTTCTAGGTCTGGGGGAGCCAACTAAATACTAGATTCAGGGGTCTTTTAGCAGAGTAGCAGATAGTGCCAATGAGCACCTTATCTGGGTTGACTACACCTTCTATTATGGCACCCTCTTGTGGGAGGGGGCAAAGACCTAGCCTGATTGGAGGGGTCTCCTCATCTTTAAGATGGCGGGAATTGAAAGATGTGCTTCACCTCGCCTCCTCAACTTAGGGGTGGAGGTGGCAAAGGTGGGCACATCTCCAATTCTCCTATGGTTTCCCGCCCAAAGTGGGGGTGTAAACCGTGGACTACCGTCTGCTACTAGCAGCAGAGCCTGGGGGTCTCATTATAAAGACGTCGGGCATTTTAAGCTTCCCCTGCGAGCACTGGCTCATCCTGGGATGTCCACTGTTTCTGGTCCCAGAGAGCAAGGGCTCTCTACCCAGGGGTCCTAAGGACCGGAACTGTAAGTGTGATACTTGCCTGTATAACCGCATTATTGTTTTATTCCATAGGATAACATTAAACTGGTTAGAAATTGTTCTAAGTGTCGACTTGTGAAAGTTAAAAGTATTTTCATTAGAAAATGTACCTATCTTATTGCGAAGATCTTGGTCTTAAAATAAAGTACAAAAAAGCTTATTTTTCTACAATTGGTGTGGATCTGTTTTTTTGAGTTGTGTTTCCATTATTGGTCAAAGTTGTGCAATAAATGTCTTACACTCATCTCTGTTAAGCCTAAGGCTGCTCTACCACATGTCACTAATAGAGCACTTTAGGCTTACATTGAGCCCTGTGCACTTTTGGGTAACCCCTGGAATCGCTGCCTAGTATAACCACCTAGTGGCATTCCATATACATAGGCAGCTTCCTACTTGAACCATGTCAACTTCTCTACAATGTTGAACATCAAAAGGCACTCCAGATCACGCCTGAAAAGCATGTTTGTAGTTACATTCTGTGTATGTCACCTTAAACCACAACCTAGAGTTGTTTTGTTTTTTTCTTGCTCAAGAGAACAGATGAACAGAAACTAACCAGGGCAACAGGCAACAGGTCACAGGTCAGACATAATCAGTCTGCCACTTTGTTTTTAACCTTTTTAATAACTCGCGCCGCTTACCTGCACTGTTGAGTCTCCCCTGGTCCGCAACGGCTGGTGGCGTTTGTGCGGAGGGGATTGACCACCATTTTTCCCTCACGGTTCCAACGCTAGGTCAGCGCTCCACACACTGCTGCAGTCCCGCCGACTTCCTTGTAATCAAAAGGGAGTGCGCCGAGCGGACGCGCAGTTTGACATACAGAAACTAACCAAGGCAACAGGTCAAACATAGTTACTGTCTGCCACTTTGTTTTTAACCTTTTTAATAACTTGCGCAGTTTACCTTTACTGTTGGGTCTCCCCTGGTCAGCCGCGGTTGGTGCCGTTTGTGCGGAGGGGATTGACTGCCATTTTTCCCTCACGATTCCAGCGCTAAGTCAGCGCTCCACACACTGCAGCAGTCCCGCCCACTTCCTTGTAGTCAAAAGGGAGTGCCCCAAGCGAATGCGCAGTTTCACACACGGAAACTAACCAGGGCAACAGGCAACAGGTCAAACATAGTTACTGTCTGCCACTTTGTTTTTAACCTTTTTAATAACTTGCACCGCTTACCTGCACTGTTGGGTCTCCCCTAGTCCGCCGCGACTGGTGCCGTTTGTGCGGAGGGGATTGACTCCACCATTTTCCCCTCATGATTCCAGTGCTAACTCAGCGCTCCTCACACTGCGGCAGTCCCGCCCACTTCCTTGTAGTCAAAAGGGAGTGCGCCGAGCAGACGCGTGCCGAAGGCTCGCCAAAGGCAAGCCCGTCGCGCATGACCGTCGCCAGGCGCCCGTCACTCGGCCCATTTTGTATGTCATTGCTCTACTACTTCCCATTAACTACCAGTGATGCCTATCATTCAATATACTAGTCAGGACCTTCACATTTTAAATAAAGCATGCTCCCTGGAAACAAGCATCATCCCTTTCCTAATCGCCAGGGTCCCCAGTACTCGAGAGTGTCTCCCCATCAGAGAGCAAGCCAAACTAATTGATAATAACATCAAACACTCAGAGCCCAACCATGAAAAACCAGAGTCTGAGTACCTGGTGGTTCTCTACTGTAATGCACGTTCTCTCCCCAAACATGCACTTGATATCTGGTTCCTACCTGATTGTGATAAATCTGACCTCTGCTTTATCACCAAAATGTGGCTTCATGAGTCCTCACAACCCGATTTAGCAATAGCCCTACCCCACCATTACCAGCTGATTAGACAGAACAGGAAAGAAAAGAAAGAAGGAGGCATAGCCATTGCTTTTAAAACAAATACCAAAATACATTCTATGGAGGCATCCGGGCTGATTGGGGTGAAATCTGTATCTTTACAATAGAGAGTTCAAGAAATGAAACATGGAAAGGTGCGCATCTATATAGACCCCCTGGAAATAAAGCCTACTTCTCGAGAAATTTAATAGAGACCATTGCGCCATAAGTCCTGGCGGCAGACAATTTCATACTTCTAGGAGATTTTAATTATCACGCTGAGCACCAAACTACCCCTACACCCTTGACCTGATCACCAGCCCTGACACATTGGGCTTAAAACAACTGATAATAGGTCCCACCCATATCGCTGGTCACATGTTAGATCTACTATTTACCAACTCGCCCTATGTAAATGTCAACCAAATTCTCCCCATCGTATGGTGCGACCACCATGTAATTTTCCATATGGGCCGATTATCAACTCTACCGGGTAGAACTAAAGAACAGAAGTTAAGCAGGTCATGGAGCAAGATTAACCTCGAATTATTCCCTACAACTTTTGTTCCCCTCTGAGATGACCAATGTTAACCAGACAGCCAAAGGTTTTGAGACCGCTATTGTCACATCCTTAGATATATTTGCTCCTAAGTAAACTAATTGCCCGAAAAAACTGACCCCCTGGTTCACCCCGACCTAAAAAGCGATAAACTCGCAGTCAGGAAGGCGGAACGCAAATGGAGACTTACAAAAAACACAACTGATAGGTATCAGTACAAAACCTTACACCGTCGCTACATGGATAACATGGCCATGGCCAAAAAATCCTACTTAGGAGACAGAATCAACCAAGCCTCCAACTCCAAGAAGGAGCTATACAAGGTCGTGAAGGAATTTACCTTCCCCCCCTCCTGCGTACCGTCACATACTGCCTCGCAGGTGTGGGTGGATTCCCACACAGCTTTCTTTGTAAACAAGATAAACGATGTTCACAAACTTTTCCCCCAATCTATTAAATACCTCACCTCCCTCGGAGCACCAACTCTCCTAAAGAATTTAGTAAATTAACAGTGGAAGAAACTTCCGTCATACTAAAGAAGGATGAAATCCGGATTGCCGACTGATACCGCATCCTCCCAGATCTTATCTAAAATTGGCCCAGCACTCATTCCCAACTTAACGTACATATTGAATCTTTCACTATCACAATCCACTGTACCGTCACACTAGAAGGAAGCTATTTTCAGACCTATCTTGAAAAAGCCATCAGCTGACTCCAAACAACTCGCCAGTTATAGACCAGTCTCTCTCATACCTTTTTTCAGCAAAGTAATGGCATCTACGGTTAACTACCAACTGTCCAAATATTTAGAAAGTAATAATCTGTTAGACTCATCTCATTCGGGTTTCCGGTCTTATCATAGCACTGAAACGGCTCTGGTCGAGATCATCGATAACATCAGGTTTTCTCTAGATGCCCGACAGTCCGCCATCCTGATCCTACTCGACTTGTCGGCTGCCTTCGACACCATCTCTCATGGCATTCTTCTGGAGCGACTATGGGAGTGTGGTGTCGAGAGCCCAGCACTACAATGGCTCAAGAGCTACCTGACGGAACAGTCCTCTAAGGTGCAAATAGGGGGCTTCTGTTCCAAAAGCCAACCTTTTGACAAGAGAGTTCCCCAGGCATCAATTTTAAGCCCCACACTTTTTAACCTTTATGTGTCGCCTTTGGCTAAAATAAAAGGAGCTAACGGCTTTGGTACAGTCTCCTACGCAGATGACACGCAATTGTTAATCACTCTCGATGCAGATCCCACCGATACACAACGTAGATTTAAACTATGCATGTCATCAGTTAATTAATGGATGTCAAATAATCACCTACTGCTTCATGCGAGCAAGTCAGAAATCATGCTCTTTGGAGCTGCGCAACACATTTGGACCGCTGACTGGTGGCCACCCTTCCTAGGGCTGTGCCCCCCACCCAAGACAGCTGTCCGTAATTTGGGAGTTGTTATGGACAATAAACTTTCCATGGCTGACCACATCAACTCCGTAGTTTGCATTAGCTATGGCTTAATGCGCTTTCTTAGAAAAATCTTTAAATTGATTCCCCTTTGCTCCCGGATGCCCCTTGTGTAGGGACTCATCAACCGCTTGGACTATGGTAACGTGTTGTTCGCATCCATAAATAAAAAGCTTCTGACAAAGCTTCAGGTGCTGCAGAACACCGCACAAGACTGATCTTGAATCTCTCCCTCCCCCGATCACTATCAGCTACCTATAAGAAAGAGGGTTACCTTTATATTATGCTGCTTGGTACACAAAACATTGAACAATAATGTGCCAGCTTATTTAACAAAGAAACTGACCAAACATCAGCCAGTTAGAACCCTCTGCTCATCCAGCAAACATTTCTTAACTGTCCCCAAGGTCCGCACTGTAAAAAATGGTGGCAGGTCCTTTTCCAGAACTGCACCTGAGCTATGGAACTCACTGCTGATACAGCTACGCCTGGAAACCGGCCACAAACAATTCCGTTAAGCACTCAAAACATGGTTATTGTAACATCTGGTCCTGCCCCTATTTAGATTTCCGTCTTCAGCGAAGTGCTATGAGACCTAAGGGTGATATATGCACTCAATAAATACCTAATACAATACAATACAATTAAAGGGGGGCCTTTCTCGAGAAAGAGAATGTTAATTTACCTCCTGAATATTCAATGTATAATTGGCTATTGAAAGTTCGTCTTTTGATTTGAGCACAGGGTGATTTGGGACATATAAAATGTTACGTTCAATGGCATATGTGGCTGTAGATACAAATGCTCTGCATACTTCTGCATCTAGTGTTGCGTTCGTAGTTGTGCAACTTTCTTTTTCTTGGAAGAAGTCTTTCGAGTAACAAGGTCAAGTGACTCTTCCTCTCGATGAAAATGCTCATGAGCATCGACTCCTTTGTTAGATTGTTTTCTCTCCACTGTCTGGTTCAGATGGGCGTGCCTCTCCTCCATGTTTAACCTCGTTCGGTAGGAGTCTTCGGTCCTATCCTGTCTTTGACAGTATAGTACATCTTGATCGCCTTTTTCGAAAGTGCTGCCATGCCATAATCATCTTCAGGTCGGACATTGATCGATCGTCCTTTGGGGTGCCATCAATATCCGGGCTACCTTTCTGCTTGCACTGTCGGTACGGAAGATGTGTTCGAGGTGAAACAAACACCTTTTTGATTCTGCCTGCAGTGTGTCTCCAAATAGCCACACACTGACCTACAACAGGTGTGTAACATCTGCCTGTCGCCAACTGTGATGCCTGCAAAACCTTCCGATCCAAAAACACACTTCATGATCGAAGGGTACGTCAACTTGAAATGTCTTGCCACAATGAGGACAATACTCACAACCTCTCTGGGGAGGAGCCGGAAAGTGGGGGTGAAAATGTAGCATTCTCCGTTGAGGAGCTCTCCGGTTCCGATGTGGAGGAGGAACTCTAATACACCCTGCCTCTCTGGTAGTACATGAGCACCGTTGACCCAAACCCTGCTCCACCAAAAGAGTCCCAAACACTCAACCCTTCTACTGCTACAGGTTCCTGGACCGCCACTGCCTGCAATCCATGGTTAGATCTGAAAAGAGACGTTCGAATGCCCCGTCTTCAGGCCCGGCACTGAAAAGTGTAGTTAAACCTAAGCTTTTTGCTTCGGCATCCACCTCTTCGGATCGAGCGCATCCTTTGGTCTGCACCAAGCCTTTGTAACTGACGCTACACAAAAGGTTTTTATACAGGCTGCTTCTGGGGCAATAACAATAGAGGAAGAGGTAGGGGTGCTTCAACATGTGGTGCAGCCTAGGCCTCCAAAACAGCGACTGCCCTATCCTTCCCCTGAACACATAGCACCTGTCAGGGGAAGACTACAGTTGTTTTATCTGGGCTGGGAAAACTATCAAAACAGACCAATGGGTACTAGCCATTCTCCAGCATGGCTACTGTCTGGAACTCATTAACACACCACCCAACACCCCACCTCTCAGTAACAAACTATCACAAGATCACTTAATTTTCTAAAACAAGAGGCCCAAGCCCTATTTCTCGAAGGAGCTATATAACCAGTTCGCCATCATCAACACGGCACAGGGGTGTCTTCCCTGTACTTTCTAATACCAAAAAAAGGACCGGTCACTGAGACCAATTCTAGATCTTAGAACTGTCAACTACTACAGCCTATCAGAACATTTTCACATGGTCACTCCACTAGATATCATTCCACTACTACAGATAGCTGGCTTTAAGCCACTTTGGACCCAAAGGATGCCTATTCCATTTACCCATTTATCCTGCTCGTTGCAAATACCTCAGGTTTGGGATATCAGGAAAACACTACCAATTAAAGGTTCTCCCCTTCGGTGTCAATACTTCAATGAGGGTCTTTACAATGTGTCTAGCAGTAGTAGCATCACACCTACGTGGACAAAACATTCATATATTCCCTTACTTGGACTATTGACTAATCAAAGCCAACGCTCTCCTGCAACACATACAAATGACAATAGATCTGCTACACAAATTCGGGTTCTTCATCAATGCCCCCAAGTCTCACCTTCCACCTCTTCAACTATACTTAGGAGCAATTCTCAACACACAGTTAGGACTTGTTTACCCCAATCCCACTCTGATACAAAACTTACAGCACTTTTACCTCAATTTCAGATGAACAGCACACTCATAGTTCAGAGTGTTCTGTGTCTACTAGGTATGATGGCATCTTGCAGTGTCATAGATCCCAACGCAAGAATAAACATGCGCCCACTACAGCAGTGTCTTTTTCGTCGGTGGTCTCAGTCACAGGGTCACCTCGAGGAGCTAGTCTTGATAGACTGCCAGACTCTCCATTCTCTGCAATGGTGGAACACAAACAATTTGTTTAAGGGGCGGACTTTTCTTGACCCTTTAGGTCCAATCACTCTAACTACAGATGCTACAGAGATGGGTTGGGGTGTACATCTAAAACACACACACAATGAAATTACTTGGAACTTCAGGCAGGATTACTTGCCCTGAAAGCATTCCTTCTCCATATATATATATATATGTTCGAGGCATATGGGCTGCAGATGATGCTTTTATGAATAGATCGCCATCTGGTGTTGGCCTCGGATGATTGCACTTGTTTTTCTCTTGGAGAAGTCTTTTGTAGTCACGAGGCTGGTGACTCCTCCCTTGGGTGATAGTGCGCATGGGCATCGGCTCCATCCTTGGATTGTTTTGCCTTAGTAGGGTTAGATGGAGTAGTATGATAGAATACAGAAAGAGATGCCCATGTAAGTGTATCTAAATAAGATAATGTTGGAACAGACACAGGTTTCCGGGGAGGCAGGGAGGGCATGTTCCAGTCTGCAGCCCTCTATGCCAAGAACAGATGCATACTGGTAAGTATATGCCTCCGTTCGAGGCATATGGGCTGCAGATGGTACATTTATGAATAGATTACACAGCAGTTTTCTCCCTAGCGGTGGTCACCCGTGTCTGTTGCAACAGTTTAAAATAAAGCTTTTAATACAGCCTGGCCCACCCTTGCTTGTTGTGTTGCCTGCACGTGAACACAGTAGTGTTTTGTGAAGGTATGCGGTGTAGACCAAGTTGCTGTGTGGAAATGTCATCTAGGGGTATGTTCCCTAAGAATGCCATAGATGCCCCTAGTTTGCGTGTGGAATGAGCTCTAGGGGGAACAGTTAGTGTTCTTTTTGCTTTTATGTAACATATTTGTATGCATTTTACGATCCACCTGGCAATCCCTGCTTTAGAGATAGGGTTGCCTTTGTGTGTTCCTTAAATTGTTTTTTTCCGCCATCGGGTTCGGATGAGGATCGAAGCGCTCCGGATCGACTTCGAGAAAAAAGTTATATTTCGGTGTGTATTCCCTTTCCAATTCGGCGGTATTGTTTATCGAGCGCAAGTTCATTCCCATTTCGGCGGGCTTCAACGTCAACACCAAGGATTTTCAACTCTACGTCGACGAGACCGGGAGGCCTATCTCGACATACTCCAGCCCGGAGTCCATGGAAAGGACTCCATTTAAAAAATGTCCAACGTGTGGTGCTAAATTCCTACACAAGGACCTACACGAGGTGTGTAACCTCTGTTTATTACCTGACCACGAATCCAGGGACTGTGAAGCCTGTGCGGCTTTCACCTCCAAGTCGACGATTAGAAACAGTCGAGCCCGAAGACACGAGGTGTCGAGGATGGAGTCAGATGCAATCCCAGAACTGTTCGAGGTCCAACACCCCGAAGAGGAAGAAGAAGATGAGGACGGGTCGGGGTCAAAAGCAGACGAGTCTGATGTGAGTGACGACGTCCCTTTGCCAAAAAACCAACCCAGATTGGTGTCGACCCCGCCTTCGAGCCCGGTCAGACAACCGAAAAAAGTTTCCGACGCCCCGCCTTCGGGCTCAGCAACGAAACCGAAACACTCGGCCTCCCACCATGTCGGATCGGAGAAACAGTCGACATCGACACCGATGCTCCATACTAAAGAGAGCTTGCAGTCGAAACATTCCATGTCGAAACTGAAACATGCTTTGATGTCGAAGACTCCCTCGACACCGAAGAAATCGGACTCGAGCAAACTCTCGGTGCCGAAAACACATAACACCGAGACACAAAAGTACCTTTCGGACCCAAAGACTTCGGTACCGACACAGGAGCAACAAACCGATCCAAAACAAAAGACTTTGTTCATTGATCCACAAACTGGCAAGGTGGTGACAAAACTACCTAAAAAGAGGAAGACTCAACCATTGGAGGAGAAAGCTCCTCCTCCTAAGAAGAGAACAATGGGGACAAATACAACTCCTCCCCTTTCTCCACAGCCTATGGACACACCCTCTTCTCCTCTTCCTCATACTCTACCAGCTATCCCTCAACCTTCTACACCACGCCCATCTACACCTCAAACAGATGTAGAAAGTGACACAGGGGATGGGGACCTTCCTAGGGAGCATATCAATACTATCCCAGAAGACACAGACCCATGGGAAGATTGTGACACAGTGTCAGATAATGATAATAATCCTGACCTGTATCCCTCAAAACCCTCTCCCCCTGATGATAGTTCGGGTTTTGCTCAATTAATTAATAGGGCAGCAAAATACCACAAGGTAGATTTACATACGGAACCTCAGATAGAAGATTTCCTTTTAGAAACACTACCTGCTGCACAAAAATCATCAGGGACCCTACCAATGCTTAAAGGTCTCCTCACTCACACATCAGACATATTTAAAGATCCTGTGAGGGCTAGGGTGTTAAACCCAAGAATTGACAAAAAGTATAAGGCAGCCCCAAAAGACCCAGTATTTATTAAGTGGCAAATACCTCTGGACTCGCTAGTAGTCTCAAACGCCCGTAAGAGGGAAAACTCACTAACAGCAGGAGAAGCTCCACCTCCTGACAAGGAGTCCAAGTTAATAGATGCCTCTGGCAAAAGAGTAGCATCCCAAGCAGCAAACAGCTGGCGCATAGCAAATACTCAGGCACTACTTGCACGTTATGATAGAGCTCATTATGATGAGTTAGAAAAACTCATTACACATCTCCCTAAGGAACATCAAAAAAGGGCAGATCAGCTGATACAAGAAGGGAAGATAATAACCAACACTTCCATTAAGTGCGCCTTAGACGCAGCAGGCACTGCGGCAAGATCTATAAACACCAGTAACATGTTAAGAAGACATGCATGGCTCAGAGTATCAGGGTTCAAACAGGAGGTACAAACTTCTTTATTGAACCAGCCTTTAGATGGGAAAACACTCTTCGGCTCAGGTACAGATGAGGCGTTGGAAAAAATGAAAAAGGACACAGAAACGGCTAAGTCAATGGGAGCATTAAAACAGCCATCTCAGAGGGGTTCCTTTCGTAGGTCCACCTATAGAGGCGGATCAAAGAATACAGGCACAAGCCAGCAAGCAACCTCTTTTACACCAACATCACCTAGAGGTAATTCGAGAGGTAGTTACAGAGGTAACAACAACAAGGGTAGAGGTCTCGGAAACAACAACAACCGCAACTCTCCTACCCCAAAACAGTGACTTCATACAGCTCCCCCCAGACCATGCAACACCGGTCGGGGGACGCCTATCACAGTTCCTACCTGTCTGGGAAAACATCACATCAGACAGGTGGGTGAGACAAATTATCCAACATGGTTATTGCCTAGAACTCACAAATACCCCACCAAACATCCCCCCAGACAGCGTCCAATGAGTCACGATCATCTGACATTATTAAAACAGGAGGTACTATCACCGCTACAAAAGCATGCTATAGAAAAGGTTCCACAACGTCAACAGGGAACAGGAGTATACTCTCTATACTTCCTAATTCCCAAAAAAGACGGATCTCTAAGGCCAATACTGGACCTCAGACCTCTCAATGCATACATAAAGTCGGAACATTTCCACATGGTCACGCTCCAACAGGTACTTCCTTTACTAAAGAAAGGGGACTTTCTTTCTACACTGGATCTAAAAGACGCCTACTTTCATATCCCAATTCACAAAGCCCACAGAAAATACCTCCGGTTTGTAGTACAAGGACAACATTATCAGTTCAAAGTCCTTCCATTTGGAGTCACAACAGCACCAAGGGTGTTCACAAAATGCCTAGCAGTGGTTGCAGCACACCTAAGAAGACAGCAAATACATTGGACGACTTGCTAATAAAAGCCAAGTCACAAAAGGAATGTCTTCAAAACACACAAAAGACAATTCAACTGCTGCACCAGCTAGTGTTTACGGTGAACTACACAAAGTCCCACCTGCAACCAGACATGGTTCAACAATATCTAGGGGCTACTATAAATACAGAAAAAGCCATAGTATACCCCAATCCAGTCAGGATTCAGACAATGCTCACATTAATTCAAAGATTTCAACCTCAACACTCCTTAACAGCTCGAGTGTTCATGCAGTTGTTAGGGATGATGTCCTCTTGCATACTGTTAATCCCATATGCCAGACTACAAATGCGTCCGCTTCAGGAATGTCTAGCAACACAGTGGAATCAGGCTCAAGGTCAGATTACAGATCTGGTGTTGGTAGTCGACCGCACGCATCGCTCTCTGAAGTGGTGGAATACAACAAACATTTCCAAAGGGCGGTCGTTCCTAGAACCAATTCCACAGGTGGTGCTAACAGCGGATGCATCGCTCACCGGATGGGAAGCTCATATGGACAGATACACAGTACAAGGGAGATGGAGTGTACAGCAACAAAGACTGCACATAAATCATCTAGAACTACTGGCAGTGTTCCTAGAATTAAAAGCTTTTCAAATGCATATTCTCAACAAAGCAGTCCTGGTCAGAACAGACAACATGACAGCAATGTATTATATTAAAAAACATGGGAGGACACACTCTCTCCAGCTATCCAGACTAGCACAGGAAATTTGGAGATGGGCCATTCCTCAAAACATCTATCTGTTAGCCGAACACCTACCAGGAGTTCAAAATCAGATAGCAGACATCTTAAGCAGAGAGTCAGAACAGATACACGAATGGGAACTGCACAACCAAATACTGCAGCCATTCTTCCAAAGATGGGGACAACCGGAGATAGATCTCTTTGCCACTCATCAGAACGCAAAATGCCAAAGCTTCGCATCCAGGTACCCACACCACCTGTCGCAGGGCAATGCATTATGGATAAATTGGTCCAACAAATTTGCATAAGCTTTTCCCCCTCTCCCACTAATTCCATTAGTGGTTCGAAAACTGCAACAGCATTCAATGACCATGATACAAGTAGCACCCACATGGGCAGGGCAGCCGTGGTTCACCACGCTCCTACTCACAGGCGCCACACCAAAAATTAAGAATCTCACCCATGCACCTTACACAGAACCATGGAGAAATAATGCACCCAGATCCCAAACAACTGAACCTAGCGATCTGGCTCCTGAGATCTTAGAATTTGGATATTTAAAATTTCCCTCCAAACTGTATGGAAATTATCAAGCAAGCAAGATGTCCCACCACCAGAGCCTGCTATGCAGCAAAGTGGAAAAGGTTTGCTGTATACTGTAACAGTAACAACATCAACCCTCTGGACGCATCTACACAAAATATTATTTGCTACTTACTACACTTACAGCAATGTAACCTTGCTTACACCTCCATTAGAGTACATCTTGCAGCTATAGCAGCATACTTGCAAAACAGGCAACATCTATCCCTGTTTAGGGTACCCGCAATTAAGGCTTTCATGGAAGGCCTCAAAAGAGCTATTCCACCAAGACTACCACCTTCCCCTGTCTGGAACCTCAACATAGTACTCACCAGACTAATTAGACCACCTTTTGAACCTATGCATAGGTGTGAAATACAATTTCTTACATGGATGTGGCTTTCCTTATAGCCATTACCTCCCTCAGAAGAGTGAGTGAGTTACAGCCATTAACAATACAAGAACCATTTCTACAAATACACGAGAATAAAGTGGTTCTTAGAACAAACCCAAAGTTCTTGCCCAAAGTAATTTCAGCATTCCACATGAATCAACCAGTGGAACTACCAGTTTTCTTTCCAAAGCAACAAACCGTAGCAGAGAGGGCCCTACATACACTAGATGTCAAAAGGGCAATATTATATTACATAGAAAGAACACAAACTTTCAGGAAAACCAAACAACTATTTGTAGCGTTTTCCCCAACACACAAAGGCAACCCTATCTCTAAAGCAGGAATTGCCAGGTGGATCGTAAAATGCATACAAATATGTTACATAAAAGCAAAAAGAACACTAACTGTTCCCCCTAGAGCTCATTCCACACACAAACTAGGGGCATCAATGGCATTCTTAGGGAACATTCCCCTAGATGACATATGCAAAGCAGCAACTTGGTCTACACTGCATACCTTCACAAAACACTACTGTGTTGACGTGCAGGCAACACAACAAGCAAGGGTGGGCCAGGCTGTATTAAAAGCTTTATTTCAAACTGTTGCAACAGACACGGGTGACCACCGCTAGGGAGAAAACTGCTGTGTAATCTATTCATAAATGTACCATCTGCAGCCCATATGCCTCGAACGGAATATGCTACTTACCAGTATGCATCTGTTATTGGCATAGAGGGCTGCAGACTGGTACATGCCCTCCCTGCCTCCCCGGAAACCTGTGTCTGTTCCAACATTATCTTATTTAGATACACTTACATGGGCATCTCTTTCTGTATTCTATCATACTACTCCATCTAACCCTACTATGGCAAAACAATCGAAGGATGGAGCCGATGCCCATACGCACTATCACCCAAGGGAGGAGTCACCAGCCTCGTGACTACAAAAGACTTCTCCAACACCAGATGGCGATCTATTCATAAATGTACCACTCTGCAGCCCTCTATGCCAAGAACAGATGCATACTGGTAAGTAGCATATTCCATATATATATCTATCTATATCTATCTATATCTATCTCTCTATCTCTCTATCTCTCTATCTCTCTATCTCTATCTCTATCTCTATCACACTGCCAATTGGATAGGTATGACACCCCTCTAGCTGGATGCAGATACTACCACTAGTGAGGGTACAGTTGCATGAGCACTGTACCCCTACAGTGTCTCAGTCCATTCTTAGACCTTGGAAGTGCAGTAAAGACGTATAGAGTATACGGTCTGGGAGTTTGTCACTACAAACTCCACAGCACCATGATGGCTTTACTGAATTCTGGGAAGTTTGGTGGCAAACTTATTAGCAATATTATACACACTCAGAGGGCATCTTAGAGATGCCCCCCTGAAAAACAACCAGCCTCTGATGGGTTCCCTAAATTCCAGCTTGCCACCCCAAAACAAGTTTCTGAACCCCTGGGATGGGAGCTTTTGCTCCCTGAGCGCAGAAACAGTCTTTCCTGGGTGGAGGTGTTCATACCTCCCCCAGGTCAGGAAGAGCCATCTGTGGCATGGGAGCCAAATTAGCACTCTGCACCAGGCCGTCCCTGTGCTGCTGTGGGTACACCTTGTGTGCTTGTTTGGACTCCGCTTTGCCCTGAGCTTAACCCTAGGAGCTTTTCTCTCCCTCAACTGTGTGGCCTGTTCGTGAGCAGCCACCAACCAACGGCCCCGTAGCCCCATAGGCTAACATTGGGCCACAGCACTCTGCGCCCGGCCGTCCTAGTGCTGCTGAGGGTGCTTTTTGAGTGCATTCCTGACCCTGGGGGAACCCTTGTTCTAACCCAGAAACTCAAGCCCAAAGACAGTTTACTTACCTGCAAACCAATAACCTAATTTTTCTCTATTGAATTGCATTGACTGTTTTCCACTGGAAATATGTTTAAGTGTTGAGGGTGGTTTGTATGGAAACCTAAGAGACTGTGTTTTGACAGAAACTGTTTTACTTACCTTTTATCTAGGAAATGCCCCAGGATTATATCCAGGCAAATCACACTGAGTAGAAAAAGTAATCTGAAAAGTAATCAAAGGTTGTCCAAAAGTTATTTCAACTGTGATTGAATCTTTGCACAAACCTGTAACAAAAACCATTCTCATCCAGCTTGCTTGTTGATCAATCTGCCTGGAAAAGTACAATTCTATTTACCTGTACTAAGTCCTGCTTGGTTCTACAAATAAAATTCAACCAATAGTTTGAATTGGTCTGAGTACAACAAATGCTTAACATTACCCCTCTGATCAAGCCTTATTGTTCGTCCACACTAACACAAATAAAGAGTAAGGGATTATCTACTTTTACCTCTGTAAGCCTTTGGGGATCCACTGGACTCTGTGCACACTATACCTTACTTTGGAATAGTATATACAGAGCCAGCTTCCTACACAATCTATCTCACAAGGTTGTCCTAGCCTGGACGGACAATATGACAGTCATATACTATCTACCAAAACGGGGGTGGGGGGCGCAACACAGTCTTCCCAGTTGATACACCTCCCTCAGACCTTATTGAACTGGGCTCTTCACCATGTAAATGTAAATGTAAATGTAGTTGAGCTTATATAGCGCACAGCTACCCGCAGTGGGTTTCCCGGCGCTTGCTTAGGGAACCCTTCCTGGTATTCCCCTGTGAGATAGCAGGGTATCCACAAGGTGAAAGTCAGGCATCCCGCCGCGAGGGGCCGTTGTGGAGATTAAGCAAGCTATTGCCCAGAGTCGCAGAGTGTGAACCCGTGAGTCGAGGAGGCACCGGGGCGAGAATTATCGAGTCCGTGGAATTTTTAGCCCAAGACCCGCCGAGGCGGGGAATTGAACCCTGGTCCAGGACCGATCTCAGCTTCCGGGTCTGCTGCCTCTAACCCCTGAGCCACACTTCTCCATCACATTCATTTGTTGCCGTAATCTCTGCGGGGGACGGACAGTGATCTTGTGGACCTGCTCAGCAAGATACAACAACAGATTCACGAATAGGAATTCAACCCACAAGTCCTCTGACATTTCTTTCAAAGTTGGGGGCTCCTCACATGTACCTGTTCGTCACAAAAGAATATACAAAATCCCACTATCGAGTGGTCACGCACTATGAATGACTTAGTCAGGGATCGTTGCCTAAACCTTTCCATCTGTCCCTCTCAATCTATTTCTAGTTCGGAGACTCAGTCAAACATCTCTCAGCATGATACTTGCAGTTGCCACCTGGGCATTACAGCCCTGGATCACAACGCTCCTTGATCTCTTAGTAGTCACACACCAGAAGTTCCCCAACAGGCCGGACTTTCTCACTCAGAATCATGGACAAATCGGGCACCCTGACCCCAAGATGCTCAACCTAGCGATTTGGCTTCTGAGGTCTTAAGAGTTTTGTCATTTACATTTGCCATCAGAATGCATGAAAAATTCCTATAACAGGCATGCAGACCTACACTAAAGCCTGTTAAGTTGCAAAATGTGAGTGCTTTGTTTGCTATTGTTAACCTAAACACATTAATCCTATCAAAGCTACTATACAGGACATTAATTTCTACTTACTTCATTTACAAAAGTATAATTTGGCATACACTTCCATTAGATTACATCTTGCTGCAGTGGCTGCATATCTCCTAAATAGACAGCACTTCAGAATTCCTGTAATTAAAACATTCATGGAAGTACTAAAATTAGTAATTTTACCAAGTGTGCCTCCAGCACCCTCCTGGAACCTAAACAATGTGGTTACTAGGTTCATGGCTCCTCCTTTTGAGCCATTACATTCATGCCTGCTTCAGTTTCTGTTATGGAAAGTGGCATTTCTAGTTGCCATAACCTCACTCAGGCGTATTAGTGAGCTCCAGGCATTAACCTTAGAAGAACCATTCTTTCAAATACATAAAGAAAAATGAGTACTACAGATTAATCCAAAATTCATACTAAATGTAGTTTCTCAATTTCATCTCAATCGGTCCATTTAACTGACTGTTTATTCCCTAACCCTGATTCAGTAGCAGAAAGAGCTCTTTACACCTTAGATGTAAAAAGAGCACTCCTCTACTTCATAGCTAGAACTAAAACTTTCAAAATAACAAAGCAACTGTTTGTAGCTTTTTCACAATCACATAAAGGTTGTATCCAAATTCGGCATAGCTAGATATATATAGTAAAATGTATTAAAACTTGCTCCATTAAAGCCAACAGGCCTTTACTTGTACCTCCCAGAGTACACTCTACTAGTAAAAGAGAGTAGCAATGGCTTTTTTGGGAAATATCCCCATAGCTGAAATTTGTGAAGCAGCTACATGGTCTACACTACACACATTTACTAAACACTACTGTGTAGACATGTTAGCATGTCAACAAGCCAATATAGGTCAGGCAGTGCTACGTATACTTTTTCAAACTACTGCAACTCCACCTCGGCAGCCACCGCTTCTTTGGAGGTACTGCTTTACGGTCTATGCAGAGCATGTGTATGTACAGCCACACATGACATCGAAAGGATTGTTACTTACCCTGTAAGCATCTTATTGTGGCATGTGGTGCTGTAGATTCACATGCACCCTCCCTCCTCCCCGGACGCTTGTGGTGGTTGCAGTTACCTTTTACACAATTCTCTTAGCATGGACATCTTTATACTGACACTCTTCTTACACTTGTTTCTCACAGAGACTTGAAAGACTTCTTCGAATAAAAACAAGTTGCACACTTCCGAACCCAACACTAGATCGCAGGAGCATTCAGAGCATGTGAATTTACAGCACCACGGGGCAGATGTATCAACATCGAGATTTGCGAATCTCAAATAGCGATTTTTTAGAAATCGCTATTTGAGATTTGCAAATTGGTATGTATGTAGAAAATCACATTTTTTTGCGATTTCTTAAAATTCCTTAATCACGATTAGCAAATTGCGAATCGCAATTTAGGAATAATTTCCCATTCATTTCTATGGGCCAGGAGGCTCATAGGAATGAATGTGAAGTTATTCTCAATTTGCGATTCACAATTTGAGAATCGCAAATTGAGAATAAGTTCAAGGGTGCAAGGGTGTCATAAGGACACCCTGGTGCACCCCTGAAATTCACATGTGTGCGCATATGGCGCACATACATGCCCTAAGGCCATGTATGTGCGCCACATGGCACCTTCATAATGCAAAAAAGTGCTTTTGTGAAAGAAATCGCAAATTACCACCAACTTCAAGTTGGTGGTAATTTGCGATTTCTTAATGGGAAATCGCACTACTTGGGTGCTTCATACATTGCATTTAAGGAATCGAAAAATTTGCGATTCCTTAAATGCAATCGCAAAATAAGGAATCGCAAATTTGTGATTCCTTATTTTGCACTCAATTTTACTACATACATACCATTTAGCGAAAATGAGTTCGCAAACGCCGAAATTCGCGTTTGCGAACCCATTTGAGCTTCATACATCTGCCCCTTCATGCCACAAAGTGATGTTTATAGAGTAAGTAACCCAATCCTTCTCTTATGCTTGTCACGCTCCTTTGAGTGCCCATGGACATGTGTAAGATTTCCCTGGATGTGGCTATTCCACCTAGTTTCAGAGCCCAACCTGCCTTACTCCCCAGACCCTCCTGTCTTTCCTGAGTGACTTTTCCACATTACTCTAACAGCCTCCATCCTAAAAGTGAAGTGGTGAATCACAGAATAACATGTCCAAGAACCCGCAAGCTCTGGAGCTGATCTGTATCTGCTCTCTCCTGACCCTGAGCCATCCGCATAACCATCTACAATGGCCCAGTGCCAGCTGCCTGGTTAGGTAGCCTAGGAAAAGTCCTGTTAGCAGTGGAAAGCATATTGTTATGCAGTTTGGGCTCTCCTGCCCTGAATGTAAGCCATGCTGTTGCCTTTCCTTTTGGCAACATTTTCAATTGAGGAAATGTTATGCTTTTTTCTTCGCATGTATTTTGTTGAACATTAAAACAATGAAAGTGATTTAAACTGCATATGTATTGCAAGTAGATCATTTCTATTGCCTGATGGGTAATAAGTCCTTTTTTCCCCCAAGACCTTTACATGAACGTCGGAAGTTCCTACATGATAACATGGTAGAAATTCCCAACCGGATACTCTTCTCTGAGATGAAACATGTCACTGTAAGTACAGCCTATTCGTTATTTTTCTCATATATTTTCGTGGTTTAAGTGGAATTGTACTATCTCCACCTCCAGTGTCTCCGGGCACAGAATTATTTGGTCCATAAACTCCAGTTCTGTTATTATTCCTGTCAGGAGATACTCTGAGGCCCTTACACTGATGTTTTCCATCTGGTCAGAACAGACAGAGCACATCTGCTTTTTTCTACCCGTAAATGGGTGAAAACTGCCACTAAAAGGGCCCAGTATTTCTGGGTCCATACAGTTATTCGCCATTCTGGGTAAAAAAAATTGTGACCACTTTCTGATGTCGGGATACCGGACAGAATCAGGTATTTTGGCCCTCTTGTATCGCCACACAAAAACTGTTGCTCTTGTAATTGGGGACTTTGTATCAAAACTGGATCACTGCAAATGTCTCACCTCATTTGTCAATTTACTTATTTTTGATGCATACTCCCGGTGATACAATATGAATTTCACTTGGTGGCAGACAGGATGGATAAACTTCACCTCAAGCAATGGCTGCTCAGCACCTGCTGATGGACTCTAACTAGGAAGTGACAACACCAACCTACATATGACACTTGGAGTGCTTGCTTTGCTTCTTATTTTTACGTGCCTTACCAGTGTAGATCTGGCGCTCGTCTTTGATGCTTGCCGAATTCCTCAAACTCTTCGACAGCACTTCCACAGTACATTACGTCAAATGTCACC
Organism: Lissotriton helveticus; assembly: GCF_964261635.1. NCBI lineage: Eukaryota > Metazoa > Chordata > Amphibia > Caudata > Salamandridae > Lissotriton > Lissotriton helveticus. Next base: position 209,741,421 of record NC_136061.1, on the reverse strand, counting down.
TCCTAAGGTCTTCAGGGTTCAGGTCCCATGTGTAGGAAAGTGCCCTTTTTTGACATGGTCGCCCTCACTTTTTGTCTGGTATTTGATACAGTATTGACAGAAAGTGCACTTGGTTCCTGCTGCTTCCGTCCCCAGTGCCAGATCTCTTTCCCTAAACTGTACAGTTGGTTTCCCCACCCACACTCCCTGTAAGTCCCTAGGAAATGATACCCCTGGTAATTAGGGGCAAGGAAGCTAAATCCTGTATTGTGCCACCCTACGGGACCTCTTACAAAAATCATGCAAACTGCCACTGCAGGATGCGTGTATTGGTGCAGACAAAATGGAATCCACTATACAGCACACAGCCCTTTGTTCCATGCCTATAGGCACTGCATGCAGTATAGGTAATTCACCCATACAGCAGGCCTTACAACCCTAAAGCAAGGTGCACAATGCTCCATGTGAGGACCTATCTGCATGAGCAGATATGCCCCTGTGCTGGCTAGTCCAATTACTCCAATACAAGTGACAAGGGAAGCCTTTTTAGGTACATGTGATTGGTACTGGTCAAAAACAAGTTCCCGGGCTAGATGATGGCTTCACTGAAAGTAAAGATGTTTGGTAACAAACATCTTTTACTAATAATCCCACAGTGGTTCTAGTGATGGATTTATTAATGCATGCACCCAGAGCGCACCTTAGAGATGCCCCATTGGCTACTATCCTACACTCCCCTGACGCCCCTTAATCCAGTATTTAGGAGAGCCCCTGGCACCAGGAAATCCGATCCTGCCGAACTGAAAAAAGAAGATCGACACTGAAGAGCCGCAAAAGATAGAAAAAAGGAGCAGCTGCTTACTTGATGTCAACCCTACTTGTCTGCCTTCTATTTTCGTCCATTGCGCCAAAACTGACTCGTTCTGAGGATGCTGTACCTCCAAAAGCATGAGGGGACTGACCGCCTTTCTCCAAAGACCCAGGAACTCCTGTGAAATAGAGGAGCTGCTTCCTTGCACCCTGCAGGCACCCCAAGAGACTAGTGAGGACTCCGGACCACCGACACTGTAAAGCATCACAGCACCAGGGCTGCCTAGCCCAAGTCGAAGTGAGCCAACAGCCTTAGCGTGGTCCCCATACCCTCCAGACGAAGACCACCTTGGTTTTGCCTACTGTGGACATCCAGATGCCACCTGCAGCCTTTTTGTGCAGGCCCCCTCTTCTGCGAGTGTCTCCAGTGACACAAACCCAACGCCTCAAAACACCTCTGCACTCTGCCGCCCCAGTCCATGGAGAAGAGGACCAAAGGTGTCCCCACATCCCAGAGTATCGTGAGACCTGACCCCAGTTGGTTGTTCAGCCTGACTGGCCTTCCAGTCCCTGACTGCAGTGACTTTGTGACCAGAACGGTCCCCATTGACTTACACGGGGCACCCAGCACTGTATTGCACCTCTGCACCCGACTGACCTTGAACTGTCTGAGGGGACTTGTTGGTGCTGCCTAGGACCTTGTCCTATACTCTCCTCAAGTCCTGAAGATTGGTCCCGTAAGCTGTTGTAAAGTACCTGTATGCCGTATATGCTTTTCATACATAGGATAACATTACCGCTTCAGAAGTGTTGCTTTCTGAAAACTATAAACTTTTCTATCTCAAAACGTAGTTATGGGATTTTGATTACCTTGACACTAAATGTTATATAAAGATATGGGTTATTTTTATAAATTGGTTTGGATCTCCTTATTGAGTCGTGTGTACCATTTATTGACTGTGTTTGAATTGCACATGTCTAACTCCACCACACTACCCCTAAGAGACCACATTGGAAATGCTAGAGCAAGACCCTTTCACCCTGTAAGGGAATACCTGGACCCTTTGTACAGTATACCTTTTTTTGATTTACTCTGTATCGAGCCAGCTTCCTACACTATACACTTGTTCATTTGATTAAGCGTGACTGGTTTGTGCCACAGCTACCAAGGACTGAGCTAAGGGTTTTATTGAAGAAACCTAACTGGATATGATAACGATTTGACATTATTACATGGTGAGGTCTCACAGCCACTGTAGGAAGCTGGCTCTTTATGTGATATACTGTAAGTAGCTGACTCTTCATATGCTATTATCACTAGGTTTTAATACCGTGCACAGAGTCCAGGGGCTTCCCAAGAGTACAGGGCTCAATGTAAAACACAAAGTGCTCTATTAATGGTAGTGGGGGCGAACAGCCTTCGGCCTAACAGAGGAGTCTAGGACATTTATTGCACAACAGTGATCAAAAATGGACACACAACTCAAGAAGGAGATCCAGACCAATTTTATAAAATTAGACATTGTTTTTACTTCATTTTAAGACCAAGGGCTTCGTAATCAGGTAAGTACGTTTTTAATTAAAAACCCCAAATCAAAACTTTTTCACACAGTCCAATGTTATCCTACGGAGAATACAAAATTGAGGTAAAACAGGTAAATATTTAACTTACAATCTCAGTCTTCGAAGCCAAAAGTCAGCTAGGGCCAGGGGTCAGGTAAGTACCAAAGCTGCACCACCAGCGGCACAGGGGTGGCCGGGTGCAGAAGGCAAAATGGGAGTTTGACCCAATGATTTCCAATGGAAACAGGGGGTGCTTGGAGCCACACTGCTTGCTGGTAAGTAAATCGGTTGCAGGGGGCCAAGCTTTGGGGGTTAGCACAAGCACAGTGGGGCCTACAAAGCAGCACCAAACTTACACCACCAGCGGCAAAGGAGCGGCCGGGTGCAGGATGCAAATTCAACGTCGGGAGCCTAAAGTTTTTCAATGAGGATTCTCCTGATGGCATAGAGGCTGCAGGTGTGGCACTGGAGGTTGCAAAAGGAAGACCAACGACAGCAGAGGCGAGTTGGGATGGAGGGGGTCGTAGGGATACTGTTGGTTCAGTTCATAAAGGACCAGGGGCTTCGGGTGCAGGAATGCCTTTTAACGTTGGACTCTTCTTACCGGAGCCAGTCGGGGAAAGCCTCTGGATTCCCACTTCAGGCACTGTCGTGGAGGGCAGGAGAGCTCAGCCAATGTAGGACATGAGGTATGGATAGCCAGGGAGACTTCCCTGGACAGGTGAGCCACTCAGGCCATGGGCGTCTGGTGCAGACCGGGAAGAAGATGCGTATCTGTCTGGATCTGGAGTCTTTGGAGTAGGTTTCTTGAGGACAGGTCCGCTGTCCACGGGAGATTGGAGTCTTTTTCGATGGTAGCAGTCCTCCCTGGGTTTCAGAGGTCACTGGCTGCAAGCCAGGTCGCAGGGTCGTCGAAGCAGGTGACCGGCTGGTAGGGCTAGGACCAAGGCAGTTGTCTTCTGGCTTCTGCCGCAGTGTATCTTCTTAGGTTGGCGCAGATTTGAGGGCCAGGTCTGGGGGAAACCACCTAAATACTAACTTTGGGAGGCCTTTTAGGGAAGTCGCAGGTAGGGCCAATGGGCACCTTACCTGGGGGGACTACACCCTCTATTATGCCGCCCTCCTATGGGCAGAGACATAGACTTAGCCCTAATTGGAGGGGTCCCCCCTTCTTCAAGATGGCGGAGACTGAAAGTTGTGCTTCACCTTGTTTCCACCACTTATACCTGCAGAAGTGCATAGGGTCAACGTGCCTGTGTAGCCCTGGGAGAACTCTGGGAGGAGGGGGGCGAGGGGTGGAGTGGGGGACCGTCGCTATCCGGGGACTTAGCACCCAGAAGCTGCTGTAGTGTGGACTGTACTTCCTTGATGGAGAGCGGTGCCACAAGGTCCTCTTTGGCCTGCTCTGGTAGTGTAGTCAGGGTTAAGGTCTGTAGGTAAGGGAGATGTACTTCTTCACTCACTGTCGAGTCCGCCATATAGACCGTCTGGAGGTGAGACCGGAGGACCTGCAGTATTGCTGTGTCGGTATAGACCGTTGTGCCTGTAGGCTTGTGCAGCGCCACTATTGGTTTGAGGGGTTGTTCCCTTCTAATGATCCAAGCTAGTAAGTGGCCTGATTTGTTCCCCTCCCTGTGTAAGCGCTGTCGGTATTGGCTGAGGGTATATTTATCTAGCCTGTCCCAGCTATCACATATGCTTGTCCGAATGTCCAATTCCCTATTCTCCTCTGATTGGGCAGATCAGTCCTGGGTTTGTACTTCCAACAGTTCCACCTCCTCTACCTTCAGCTCACTTTGCCTTGCTTGCGAGCCCCACACGTCAAGCTAAAGCAGGCCCCTCTCACTACAGCCTTTAGGGCCTCCCACTTAGTGGCCCTAGGAATGTCCGCTCCTTCCCAGTTCAGTGTGATGTAATTTGCCAGTGCTACCTCTGTGCTGTTTACCAATCTGATCGTCCAATATCTCTGACTGCAACCTCCAGGACCTCGTGCGTTGGTCTGGGGACCCCTAGCTGACCATACAAGCAATCGGGGAGTGGTCTGAGAGGAAGCGGGCCTGGTGTGTCACCTCAATAGCCAGTTGGGATCGAGGTTCGCTATTCACACCCTATCCAACCTAATGTCCGTGTTTTGTGTCGGGGGAGTAATAGATGTTTACTCTCTGGGTGGGGTGTCTCTGGCAAGAAATGTCCTGAACTCCTAAGTTCCCCATGACCTCGCTGAGTTTCTCTGTTATTCGTTGTTTAGTTCCTCTACGAGGTGGGCATCTGTCGAGCTCGGGGTCCAGCACACAATTAAAATCATACACTCAGATAAGTGGCACCTCCAGTTTCGAAGCCAGTATTTCCTGAAGGGCGTGGTAAAAATCTGGGTGGCCTACATTTGAGGCGTATGTATTTAATATTGCTCGTTCCCTAACGTCCAGCTTTGCCCGTAGTAAAATATACTGTCCATTGATGTCCGCCTCCATGTTTTGCAAAACAAATGGAGTCCCCGGGGCTACCCAAACGAGTACCCACCTGACATACATGGAATATGATGAGTGGAAAATCTGTCCCCTCCATTTTTTTGCGAGCCTCTGGGCTCCCGCCTCGTCCAGGTGGGTTTTCTGCAGACATGCCACCAATACGTGGTGCCTCCATAGGAGTGACAGGACCCTATAGCTCTTAGTACATGTGCCCAGCCTTCTTACATTCCAACTCATAATTTTAGTCCCCATTGTCCCTGTGTTGTACTGCGTTAGTATGCCCCTGCTCCATCTCCCGCGAGGACGGCTTACCTGCTGTATGCTGTTTAACTATCATATAACCATGTAATGTGAACAACCCCCAATAACACCCCCCGCTCCCCCAGCCTACGGGCAAATTACCTGCAACAGTGCATGTGGTTAAGCCCTCCCCATGCTTGTGGCAGGATGTGCTCAGCCACCCCATTGGCCCAACTGGGTCCATAGAACTTCCCTTGAACAATTTCAGACTCCCATCCTTGCCCACCCGCTAAAATCAGGATGCTGGTCCTGCAGTCACTACCCTCCCGGGGTATCTATTTGTGCCGGCAGGGAACCTGCTAACCAGAGAGCCCCTACCCCACACCCCCAGATATCCCCTCCCATCCCCCTGCCATAAGCCCCCCGCCGCCTAAGTGGTGCGGTACATGCTTGCCTATCGGCAGTGAGTCCCAATGTTCTGAGGCGTGTCCATCCCCCCTTCTCCCCACCGCCTAAACGGCTGGGAATCTTTTAGGGGTGCAGTACATGCTTGCCTATTAGCAATGAGTCCCAGTGTACTGAGGCATGTCTATCATTTCATTTCTGGGGTAGACAGGGCTGAGTCAATGATGGTCTCCGGGAACACTTTGTTCGTGAGGAGTAGGGTGGCACGTACCATTTCCAATGCAGAGTTTTCCCCTGATGTCTTCGGCTGGGAGTTATCCGAGCCCGGGACTCCACCTGCATGGTTCCATTGTCGCCCACTGTAATTCTCTGGTGCTCCGGTGAGTCGCCGTTCATTGTGTGATTTCTTCGCCGGCCACCCTGAGTCCTTGGAGGCCTGGATCCCCATTCTTTCCGAAACCCTTTGCGCTCCTACGGAGGGAGAGCATCCCATTGGAACTCCAACCACTCCCACACTTCCTCAGGGGACTCAAAAAAGTGGGCCTTCCCTTGCAAGATATCCTTCAGCTTGGCAGGGTAAAGCAACATATATTGTAGGTGCAGCTCCCGGAGCTTCTGTTTCACTCCAAGGAACGATTTTCTCTGCTCCTGGATCTGCCTAGTGTAGTCTGGCTACACTGAGACTTTTGCATTTTCATAAGTTAAGTCCGGGGCCTCACACGCTGCACAAAGAATACAGTCTCTATCATGGTAATTTAGGATTTTGGCAATTATGGCCCTAGGAGGGGCTCCCGGGGGCGGCGGGGGAACCTACGCCCTGTGCACCCTCTCCACAACAAACACCTCCGAGAGCCCACTGTGGCCCAGTTTGGTGCGTATCCAATGTTCTAGGAAGCATTCAGTTTTGCCCTCCTCAGCACATTCCTGGAATCCCCAGGACTCTGACGTTGCTGCGGCGAGCCCGGCCCTCCGCCTTTTCAGCTCGACGTTCAGTGCCCCTGTGGTGTTGGACAACTGTGCCAACTGTTTTAGGGTCGCCACCTCACCTTGGAGCTGTATGATATCACCCTCTGCTGTGGATACTTTATCCGCAACCTTGCGCCAGTCTGCCCTGAGTAACTTCACGTCTATCAATACCGTCTTGATCTGCTTCTCCGGGGCAGATCTGGACCCCTGAATGGCTGCCAGAAGCTCTGCTCGAGACCGCTCACAGGAGGCTTCTCTGTCCCCGTCTGGGCCCGTCTATCTTGTGATTTGATGCGTAGGGAGCCGCTGGGTGATGTACTATGTGGCCTCTTTGGGGTTGGACGCACGAGCAGGTTTTTCCTTTCCCATTTTGTTAGGCCCCCAGTATGTCCAGTTGCTTTTGTCAGAGCAGGGCCCACCACAGTGTTGCTCCTGGCTTTTTGCTTTTACCTCTACCTGCCCGCAGGGGTAATGGCAGGACCGACCCCCTGCTTTCTGTTGTGCCTGTACTGATCTCCGCGTCTCATGCGGACCCTATGACAGGTGGATTGAACCTGGTCTCCTGTGTGTTCTAGTTGTTTTTGTCTGTGCGGGAGTCCCCCACAGAGCTGGTCCCAGCCTTTTAGCATTTAATTCCACCTGGCCTCAGGGGTAATGTCAGGACCGCTGCCCTCCTTTCTATCGGACCTGCTTGGCTCTCAGCGGCTCCTGTGGTCCACTTAGGCAGAATGACCTTGGCCCAAATGTTCCACAGGCCCGTGAAGGTCTGCCGTAGTTCAGGCAAGGGCTAGCCTGAGATCACAGGAGTGCGGTGTCCTACCGCCCCTGGCACCCCGCTTAGTACTGTCGCTCACCCTACCTGTGCAGTAGGTCCCTGGACTGCGTCTCTCCCAACAAGGGCCTCCTATGTCCAACTTACTTGGCGGGTCTGCTGCCGCTCGCATGTGCCACACAGTCCCAGTTCTGGTCAGGGACTAGGCACACTGGCAGGCAGAGCCCCCCTAGTCTTCTGTGCCCCTCGCAGCCTCTTTGTTTTCCTGGGTCGGGCCCTAGCTGCACTCGTCCCTGCTTCTCCTCCTCCTCCTCCTCCCTCCGTTCATAGCGGAGGCCCGCCAGTAAGCTCATTCCTGGGCACTCGAGCCCCGATTCAGCCCCCCAACCCGGGCCAAGCATGTCACTCCCAGGCACGGCATAGGCCCCAGGCTCAGTCAGGCGCTTCAGTATGCAGACACCTCCTAGATCCAGCTGGTCTCGTGGTTCCCCCCGCTTTCAAGTCCGGGCCCCAGCTACTCACTTCTTTGGTAGACCGCTGTCCTCCGGCTGCAGGGGAAGCCCGCCAATATCTTCTCTCCGGGACTCCGGGGCCTCAAGCCGGCCTCTCAGCCTAATCCGATTTCTCCTCCCCCAGGAGCAGTTGTGGCGTTCCGGGCAGGGCCCGGCTACTCACCTCGTCGTACCCCCTCATCGCACTATCTTTCTGGGTCTGCAGACCTCTCCGCCGCGGGCACTTCACAGCCCCTTCTCCGTTGATGTCTTGGGCCCCGTCTAGGTCGTAGGCTTCCACAGATATCAACCCTCTCGTCACAGCGGGACAGGTGCAGGACAAACCCAGGATCAGCACAGCCCGGCTCCGTGTCTCATGCCGGCTTCCACACTCCCATGGGCAGGCACAATCTCTGGGCCGGATGGGCAAGGGAGGCACCTACCTCCTTAATGCCGGTCGGGGGCTCGTTGGCAGGCAGCACGCAGCCTCTCGGGACTCTCCACCCAGTCACCCGTACTGGGCGACCACGTGATTACTGGCATCACCTCGTCTAGGCCCCTCTGAGGCGTTGAGCCTCGTCCGGCTCCAGGTAGGCAGCAGAGACCTCTCGAAGGCCAATTTAGTTTTGGCGGCCCTGGCCATAGTTTTGTCGTTTGTGCCGGAACCCCAGGCTCTCCTGTAGGGCCCCAAGAGCAGTGGGAGACTCGTCAGACGGCACCCAGGGGTGCTCGCTTGCAGGATAATTGCAGGATTATGTGGTGGGCAGACCGGGAGCCTGTAGAGCTTACGTCCAGTCCGCCATGTTGCTCTGCCACGCCCACCCAATCATATACATTGTTACCACTCAACCAACCTACTGGTATTTTCACTAAGTAATCTGCAAAATCGACCCAGGATTGACCTTGGGTTTTCTTGCCCTCCCTGAACTTGATCCTATACTCCTCCGTGCTGAATCGAACGTCTTCAATCAATCATCAATTCATGATGTCCAAGGATGCAGCATCTTTCTCATTGAGTGTCAGGAGTCTATCCCTGCACTTTCCTGACACCATTTCCCACAGGATAGCACTCCACAGCTTCCTGTGGACCTGTGTACTAAGACAATCTCTCTCAAAAGTAATGAATCACTTAGTGAAATCATCACCCTCAAAATATTTAGGGAAAATCCCTCTGGGGATTTTGGAGTCTGCAGAATCCACCTCCCTATTGATTACTTAGCTGCTACCAGGGGTGGGTCCTAGGCCCATCTCCGTTCTTTCTTTCTCTATGGCTAGGAGTTTAGCTTCTAGAGTTATCTTCCTTGCCAGTTTCAAAAGATCTGCATAGTCCGTGTCTGCTTCATCTGGGTCACTACTGGGGTCACTACTACCAGAAGCGTTGCTATGTGAGGGGGTAGTGACAGAATTAACATCCTCCCCATCTACTACTACTTCATCTTCTTCTATTTCTTCCCCAGTTGGGGCAATTTTATTTGCCAGGGCCTTGTCATTATCTGCAAGCAAATGCTGGAGAACGGCTTTATTGGTTTTAGGACCCATGGCAAATTTCCATGCTTTGCACAAATCTTTAAGTTGAGGAACTTTAAGATGTGCATAGGGACCCAGGCTGAGTTCCTGGCTGGCCCCTGTGGTATCATGGTGTTTAATGTAATTCGGGTTTTATTAGTACTTTTTTCCCACTATCATTTGTAGTTGGATGGGCATTTTTCTTCTTCTTTTTTGGGGATCATGTTCTTTCGGCCGCGGAAGAAACTGCTCATAATTTTGTATTATGATAATGATCTGATGCATGATATATCCAGTTGGTTTAGCAACTCTGTGGTGCACTGTTTTTTCTCTTTAATTTCCGTCTGTAAATAATCAGTGGGTTGCTTGGGTATTGTCTCACACGTAAGGACTGCATCCAGGAAGACGGACAAGGAGGTAATGACCAGGTTACATAGAGGTAATCTTCATTTATCTGAGTCTTCCTTGATGCAGTCCTTAGTCCTGTCCTCTCACCCTGGTCATGGCAGGGGATTATTTCCAGTTTGGTGTGCATTTTACATGTCATTTTGCGTGGTATTGTACAGGATATGAATCATTAGTTCCTCCCTTTTGTGGTGGCGCCTGGTTAAAGGGGGCCATCTTGGAGGAACTTTTTTGCTTCAGGTAGGGAATTGATTCTGCCAGAGAGGACATGCGTCTTACACATAAGGACAGCATTAAGGAAGACCAGGGCTCGGCGTAAGGAAGATTATCGGGAAACATGGCATTCCTCCCATCACTTTTTATGCTTGACCAACTGTCAATCACAATCATCACCTCAATCCTCCCCGCTCGGGATAGAATATTTAGGTAACCAGATCCCTCCTCCTCATCACTTAATTAATCTCACGTGGGTCTCTGAAATCATCCTGAAGCTTATCATATTTACTCACCATGAACACGGTAGGTAGTGTATCATAGTTCTCCTTTTAGCAAGAAGCAGTGTAAGAGACGCAAATAAACACTGCATGTCCCTTTCTTCCATTTAGGTGTAAATAAATAAATCATAAATCATACGTTCTTATATAGCGCCTTTCACCGTAAGGTCTCAAGGCGCTTGCTTTGGGAACCCGTCCTGGCTTTTCCCTGCGAGATAACCCCTAACTGGGCATCCCCAAGGTGAAAGCCAGGCATCCCCGCGGTGGGGCCGTTGTGGAGATTAAGCAAGCTATTGCCCAGAGTTGCAGAGTGTGAACCCATGATTTGAGTAGGCGCCGAGGCGAGAATTATCGAGTCCGTGGACATTTTGAGCTCAAGACCCTGCCGCGTCGGGAATTGAACCCTGGTCCCGGGTCTGACCTCTGCGTTCGGGTCTGCCTCCTCTAACCGGTGAGCCATACTTCTCCAGGTGTAGGCCTAATATACGGTATTCCATTGAGCTTACAATATTACATTCAGCTATATTCTTCACAGCCTTCACCACCCAACCCAGAATACAGTTACAACAGAGCATGTCCACACCATGTACAACAAGTTTACGATGTCACAACCGCATGTCTGACATTTCTGTGTTCTAATTGGGTACATATTGTGCATGAATGGTGTTAGGCCTGCACAGAATTCTGCAAAATGTACCCCAACAGCAATGATTATTACTCTTAGGCTGATTTCTTTCTTCAACTCATTGGAATTTAGGTGTTGCTCACTGATTTGTAGAGGGATTTATACCTCAGCCAAAGGGACATTTCCAGATGGTATTCTACCTACATTCGAGGACAACAACTGCTCAGCGGTATAGATTCTGACCCTGCTTCTTCTATCACTGCTGCTGAAATAGAACATCCTTATGGAACTTCTGGCTGAACAGTTGGGAGAACCTCTGCTGATCTTAAATAAGTCTGTTTTTGACCTCAACATGGCAGTACCAGTGAAGTTACATTCAATTCCAAGTGCACACCTCAAGGCAACAAGAAAATATCCACTGTTCCCATTGTACCCTAAATTTCAGAGTGCATGTCTGAACCAGTAATTTCTGGTGGTACAGACTGAATAGACTGACATAATTGAATGCTTTGCCATCTTACCTTTTTGTTTGGTTCAGGACACATTGGAAGAGTAATTACAGTCTTTTTGCACTCCCTGTGGGAGATGGCTGGTCTAACCATGCTAGACATTCAGGACTTCTGCTACTGATAGACTGGCTGGATGCATCCAAATGACTCTGTGGTACAACTTAGATGTGGTTTTCAGGGCTATGGCATGGGTTTCATTGGGTAGCATTCTTGGATTTGAGGGGCTGGGTTCTTGTCCTGGGCTCAGGTCTGACTCTTCATTATGCCTTTGGGTGGTTGAGGGGCTATCCAATCAGTAAGCGGATATTTCCCTTGAGGGCTTTGATCAAAGCATGGTCATTACCGAATCCTTGCCACTGGCCTCTCTGGCAAGGTAATTCCATGAGCAGTCCTAAATTTAGGGATACCATTAGTCAGGCTTTACCAGGTCTGATTCTCCTCTGCTGTAATAATTGGCTCCCACCACTATAACTTGTGGCCAGATAGTCTGCTCGGAGGCTCTGACTAGCAGTTGATCATGTACTCTCTGAACACTATAGCCTGTTTTAGGAGATTATATCTGAGCTGCAGGCGACACCAGGTGTAGGGAGGATCACAAGGATCCTGAAAACATGGAAGGAAGAAACTCCAGACCATTTGGTCCTTCTAATTAGAGAATGATTTACTCTATTTTTGCAGAATCCTCCAGTAGTAATCCTTCCTTATTCCTCCCTTACCACCTTGAATGGGGGCCTTCGTAACTTGCTTCAGAACGGGGCTTTAGTGAGCCTGTTTATAGCGGTTTCTGTGCCTTTTCTGTACAACAATGTTTACAGGTGTTTCCCCGATATCACCACAAACATTGCCTGCCGCAAGCACAAATGCATGCTGTCTCCCATACCTTTAAAGGCACCTAGTTAGCGCATCTTCACAAGTTCAAAACTCTCTGATTTAAAAACATGGGTCAATTTGTGTAGCTTCCTGATTCAAATGAGGGCCTATTTTAATTTGGTGCCCAGTCCTGTTTTCTTTCTCAGTCTGACCCTCGCCAAGTAAACCCCGTTCTGAAGTTTAAGTTTATGCACAGCTGTATTAAATGTGTACATTTAAATGTAGTGTATTGCTATTTCTAAGTTCATCTGGTCCAGTAGAGCATGACTGAATCATTGAAATCCTTGAAAGAGAGATGTTCGAAAACTAGTTGCAGGCAAGTAACCACCTTCTATTTCTCAGAAGGCCTTATTTAAACAAGAAGGAGACCTGTAATGTCTTCCAAGAAGCTAGTCCCTGTTTACCCAATGTAAAAAATTTACAGATGCTTTTAGAAGGCTTTGGAGCATTTGTTACCGAGACAAATACTTATTTTTTATGAGTATACTGATTTACTCACTGCTTGTTTGCTTCCTCCTTGCTTAGAAAGCTGCGGACCTGGCCGACATGATTACCAGAGTTATCCGTGAGGGGCTGGAGGGCCTCGTCCTTAAGGACTTAAAGGTAAGATAAGGCCTTGTCATTCATATTGTAAGTTACATGTGCTACAGATCAAGCTTTTCTTTCTAGCTCATTTGCCTTTATTAATTTCTACATCCTTGCATTTCCTCATTAAATTGTCCTCTATCTCTTCTCATATGTAATTCTATGCCTCTTCTTGATTCAGTCCATTTTTAGGTTGAGCAGTGGCATGCGCTGCTTGCAAGACTTTTAGTAAGGGGTTTCAGAAAGCCCACCAAGCTCGCCACACGCTCGTGCATGTGCTTTTGTTTTGCGCACAGGCTATTGAGCTTTGCGTGCGTCTTTCTAAGAAAGACAGCACGCAATTGGGCAAAGGCGGGACTTGCTCCATCCACGGCCTATTGCTTACGGTTACCCGTATAGGCACCATCTTTTTTGAATTATCGTGCCCAGGCACGGGCGCGATAATTGAAAACAAATGTTTCGCTGTGGCGCGCGCACGCACAACACTCGCCTGCTTGTTTTCTCTGCCAGACATTCCCCCACTGTTTGAGGAGTTACTCATCGGACTCTGAATACTTGTGCCGGGGGTGAGTGACGTCAGCTGCGCTGCTCCTCAATGGCCCATGGCCCAGCAGCCTGCTGCCTAAAAGACACTGAGCAGCTCGCCGAAGAGGTAAAAAACTAAAATGTAAGTCCAAGGCTGAGGTGAACCGCAGGTCACTGTGTCTAACAAATATGAAAATGTTGCCCGATGAAGGGCTCGCCTTGTTATTTAACAAAGACTGTCAGTGCGCAAGATTAATAAGAAAGAAAACGCACACGGTGTCACTGCGCGGTGACCCCTCAGCTCTGGACAGGGGGCATTCAAGAGGAAAAATACTTTCAAATATTCTCAAAGGAGCTCACATCAGTCTCGGGCGAGAGGCCCCGCGACTCGTTCTGCCTTTTCCCTCCATCTGTGCTTCGAGCCTCACGAGGGAAGTGCAAAATAACGACCGCCTTAAAATATGAGTAGCAAAAGCGGCACCATTTTCAGAGTGTGAATTTCACCCATGTCCTTGAGTGGTGCGGTGTCCACTAAGGAACTTATTCATTTATTTATTCCATTAAATGTGGGTTCTTGCGGTTTCGACTTCTGGGCGACTTCAGTATAAAACGGCCCTCTTCCAGCTTCCATTAATCGATTCACGACTCTTTTTGCAGTCTTCTGGAACTTACTCAAGTGCTGAAGTAGTAGTGGTGTTGTAAATCCATATTGATGTGTAATGCCAGTGCTTTGGACAGTTAACTGTATTTGGACAGAGTTGATGTGCATTGGCCGTTCAGCATATTGGTTCCGGTCCTTACATAGCACAGATGATTCAGTCCCATTTTGATGGGGTGCAGTACTCTATGCAACTTGTCCACATAGCTGATAAGACTCCAGTTCTACAAAAGATGTAGAAAATCCAGGCACAACATTGCTTGATGTAGGAAAATACCTATTTTTATATGATCACCCAAAAGTTGGACGGATGATGTTGGTCTTTCGACTCTGCAGTGCACTGGGCCCTGCTGTACAGGCCCCAGTGCATGTGCTCTAACCCCTCAGGCATGTATGTGTGTTTGCTTATTCCATGATTTGCACAGCTACTTTACTGTAAGATCCTAGTATATAGTACCTTGGTTACCCAAGGCTATTAAGTTAAGTGCCTCAGTGGACTGCAGCAATTGTGCCACCACTGATAGGACCAACTGAAAGTATTGCTCTAAGTCTGCCACGGCAGCCTAATCAGGGAGCATCTAAACCGCCAGCTCCACATGGCAAAATAGCCCTTTTTGCAAAGCCCAAACCTGGCTTTTCATTGTCCCTAAGTAACCCCTAAAGAAAGCCTTATAAATCCATAATGCAGGGTGCTGATATTAAAAAGGAGATGTTTCAATTGTCGTTTTTACAATAGCAAGACCAGGAAACCCTTGGCTCTGAAATTTCGCTGGCCCACATGCTAAGTTATAACTTCCACTACTTCAGGGTTTCAAATTTATAGTTGCTTTAAACCCGACCTATTGCTGAAGTCGGATTTGAAGCAACTTTTAGGGCAAACCTCTGGTAGCCCTTCCTGACTGTCTGCAGCTGTTGTCCCTTGAACCAACAGGTTGCCCCCTGCTTGGAAGTGTGAGGTGCTCCCAGAAACAGAGAACAATGAGAGCTGTTGGGGGGGGAGGGGGGAAAGGTGTGACCTCCAGCAGAATGACTACCAGGCAGCGGCCACAGATGGCTCAGCTTCAAAGAGTCTAGCACCTCAGTGAGCAAATGGAAATCATCCCTTAGCCCAACCGCTCCTTCTCTTCTTATAAGTAGAAAGCATGGCATCTCATCCAGAGGCGGCAAACTTGTTGTGAAATTGGTTTTCCCAGAGGAGCGACTCAGTATACCTGGTATACACTAGGGTGTGCCCAGACTTCCTCACAGGGGGAGAAGCCCTAAGCCATCTTGGATTCAGGCAGAGAAGGGGACTCTGGCATTGCTATTGAGCAAAATGCACAGGAAGGGATGTAAAGTAGGAAGAGTTGCTCTGTGGGAACTGTAGCCTCATTGGTTAGTGAGCTCTCTTCTCCCACAAACACTATGCCATTAATGTGCCACACCTGGTACTCAGTTTTGAGATCACTACTAGGCTAGACCGAAGAAGGACTGCTCTGCTGCTCCTTGGACCTGGCAAAGAGACCCGCGAAGAGAACTGGACCTGATGTTCCGGCTCGTGGAAAGGAACTGCACTTATGCAGTACAGAAGAATTGACTCCAAGGGCAAGGTAGCTAACCTCCTATTCAGCACTAGGGCTACAGAAGCTAATACACACCATCGAGAGCCCCGCTGTCCAGGAAACCCTGCCCCACGCTGGATGATGAGGTGCAGCATGGAAGACAGTCTTAATCATCTCAAGGTGCCCCTAAGGTCTTTGGACCCATAACCAATGTCAGAGGGATTCTGAACCCCAGAAAAGAAAGACTTGCTTCCTGTAAGGAACCGTTGAGAGGCCAGTTGGGCAGTGACGATTGGGCCTGCACTAGACTCCACAACTGCATTGTGAGAGATAGTTCTGAGGCTGGACACGACCACTGACATTCGCTAATACCAGGGCGGTCCCAGAACACTCGCCACTTCTCTTAAGCACCTTCCACATTCTGAATTCCCAGCATCAGGACCACTTCTTTGCTGGCCGCAGTAAAGGATAGAAATTCAGGAAGGACCCTGCGACTGCTGGACCTGACAGGTAACTGTCCCCCTGGACCTCAGTAGTCCCCGAGACTGGTTCCCAGCTAGTTGTGACCTGTCCAAGTGAACATTAGTAGCTGTACTAGCCTGCTGGCTCAGAAACCTCAACGCCATTTTAATGTTTTGCTGCATTCTTGTTTAAGTGAACTACAATGATTTACTGACCTTGGAAAAATCATATCGCCAGTTTCCCTCAGCAAATTTTCGCTGTTTTGGTGTCTATTTATGGTTTAATCTGGCTTTATTTTAAGAAGGGTATAACTACATCAATCCACCTACCGAGATAGCTGGTTGGGTGAGCTGAAGTAGGCGCAAACAGACAGGACAGGTAAGTTCCATGAATTTGATTGCTCAAAATCGAATACTAGAACACCATGTCTTATCAAACTGCGGCATAGTATGTGTGACGGTTGCCATTATCTACTCCATTCCCATGAGTTCCAATAGTTTATGAAGCCAGTCCAACTTTGTCGGGACAACAACACCTGTTTACCGGCTCCAATTGTTAGTGTGATGGCTTGCCCATGGCATGCTTTCAGAGGATAGGTCAATGCGTTCGGGAATCCTAACAATATATAACTAGGGAACCTAGTCAATTCCGTGTCATGAATTATATCAGTATAGACCTGGATTTAACACCAGAAGTGTTGGATTTTTAGGACACTGCCATAACAGTTGCGTATGGGTGCCTACTTGGCTCCATTGTCGCCAGCAAAGGGGGTCACCCCCACCTCCTGGTTCCTATAGGGTGGCATCATAATGGGTGTAGACACCCAAGGTATAAAACCCATTGGTCCCTACCTGTTACTCCCTTGTAACACTCCTAAATTTAGTATTTAAGTGGCTCCCCCAGACTCTGAAATTAGATCTGTAACAAATTAAGAAGCCTGGACACTGAAGAGGAGCACCAGCACAAGAGAAGAAGGATCAGTCACAGACTCTGCACCAGCCCTGCTGGCATGTCTGCTGCCTTTCGCCTCTGCTACAAAAAGACGACTCGTCCTGCAGGTCCAGGGACCTCAAAAAACGTCACCCACCCGCCGGACATTGAAAGGCATGATTGATGGACTCTCAGAAAAACTCAGTAGGAGATGAGATGCTTACTTCCATGCCTGCTGTTTGCCTACAGGGAAGTGGCACAGAAAGGAGTGGGGTTCCCACCCTTTGAACTTCTGTTTGGACACCCTGTTAGAGGTTCTCTGAGTCTTGTGAAGGAAGGATGGAAAACACTTTTCCGAGAGCCAAAATAAGACTTAGTGAATTATGTGCTTGGCCTGCACTCCAGGGTGGAGTCCATGGAAAAACAAGCCAAAACCTTCAGGCCATCCAGGAGCTTCAGATGCAATGGTATGACCAAAAGGCTGCTATGGTTGATATTCAACTAGGGTAAATGGTATGGGTATTGGAGCCTATGGCACCTAGCGGACTCCAGAACTAGTGGAGTGGGCTCTACCCTGTCCTTGAAAGAAAAGGAGAGGTCACCTATTTGGTGGAACTTGGCAGTTGCAAATATCCCAAAAGGGTTATACATGTCGACCAACTGAAGCCCTACTTTGACAGCGCTTCTGTGACCATGTTCATTGTCACAGATGAGTGACAGGAAGCTGAGATTCAACCTCACCTTGATCTCCTCTCCAGCAATCCAAAAGATGGGTCTGTTGATGGAGTGGTCTTGTCAGACACCCTAACTGACCAACTTCAGGCTGATTGCAGGCAAGTCTTCAATCGGTATGCTGAGCACCTCTCTTTGACCCCTGGTCAGATTAGCTGGTGTACTCATGATGTGGACACTGGTGACAGCCTACCTGTCAAAAACTAAATGTTCGAGGCATATGGGCTGCAGATAGTACATTTATGAATAGATCGCCATCTGGTGTTGGGCTCGGATGATTGCACTTTGTTTTTCTTCTGGAGAAGTCTTTGTCGTCATAGATGACTCCTCCTCTCGGTGTTAGTGCGCATGGGCATCGGCTCCATCCTTAGATTGTTTTTTTCCGCCATCGGGTTCGGATGAGGATCGAAGCGCTCCGGACCGACTTCAACAAAGAAGGTTATAACCGGCGCGTATTCCTTTCCAAATCGACGGTATTGTTATCGAACGCGACTTCACTCCATACCGACGCGGTTCGAAGGACGACGACTACGAGAAACTCGACGTAGTCCAGCCCGGGGTCCATGGAAAGGACTCCATTCAAAAAATGTCCAACGTGTGGTGCTAAGTTCCCACACAAGGACCTACACGAGGTGTGCAACCTCTGCTTGTCCCCTGAACACGAATCCAGGGACTGTGAGGCCTGTGCAGCGTTCTCTTCAAAATCGACGATTAGAAACCGTCGAGCCCGAAGACACGAGGTATCGAGAATGCAGTCACAAGCAATCCCGGAGCTGTTTGAGGACCAGCACCCAGAAGAGGAGGAAGAAGAGGCCGACGAGGCGGGGTCTGAAGCGGACGAGTCCGACGTCGAGGAAATCGACGTCCAACAAACCGTGAGTGACGACGTCCCTTTACCAAAGAACAGACCCCGCACGGTGTCGACCCCGCCTTCGAGCCCGGTCAGACAACCGAAAAAAGTTTCCAACGCCCCGCCTTCGAGCCCGGCAACGAAACAGAAACCGAAACACTCGGTCTCCCATCATAGTGGTTCCGGTTCCGATAAACGGACCACATCGACACCGAAGCTCCAAGTCAAGGAAAGCTCGAAGTCGAAGCAGTCCATGTCGACACCGAAGCACGTTTCGGCGTCGAAAACACCCTCGACACCGGGGACATCTTCGATACCGAAGAAATCGGATCCGAATAAAATCTCGGTACCGAAAATACAAATGGACATTCAAAAGAAAAAACACCTTTCGGACCCGAAAACTGTGGTACCGACACAGGAACACGGGACTGATCCTAAACAAAAGACTCTGTTTATTGACCCAAAGACTGGCAAGGTAGTCACAGAACTACCTAAAAAGAGGAAGAATGAACATTCGGACGACAAGACTCATCCGAAGAAGAGAACAATGGGGACGAATACAACTCCTCCCTCTTCTCCCAAACCTAGACACACACCATCTTCTCCTCTTCCTCACAATAGGCCAAATATTCCTCCCACACGACCATCTACACCTACAACAGATGTAGAGAGTGACACAGGGGAGGGGGAACATCCTGGGGATGATGAAGACACAATCCCAGAGGAGGCAGACCCATGGGAAGAGTATAATGTAGGGTCAGATAATGATAACGACCCTGAATTGTATCCCTCAAAACCTTCACCTCCTGATGACAATACTGGTTTTGCACAACTCATTAATAGAGCAGCAACATATCATAAGGTAGAACTACATGCAGAACCTCAAATAGAGGACTTCTTATTAGAAACACTACCTACTGCACAGAGAACATCAGGAACACTACCAATGCTTAAGGGCCTTCTCAGTCATACATCAGAGATTTTCAAAGACTCAGTGAGGGCTAGGGTATTGAACCCAAGAATCGATAAAAAATATAGGGCAGCTCCAAAAGACCCAATATACATCAAAGGACAAATTCCTCTAGACTCACTAGTGGTCACAAACGCTTGTAAGAGAGCAAACTCTTTATCTACAGGAGAAGCTCCACCTCCTGACAAAGAGTCTAAACTAATAGATGCCTCGGGCAAGAGAGTGGCATCTCAGGCGGCAAACAGCTGGCGCATAGCTAATACGCAAGCACTACTTGCAAGGTATGACAGAGCGCATTATGATGAGTTAGAAAAACTCATCACACATCTCCCTAAAGAACATCAAAAGAGGGCAGATCAACTCATACAAGAAGGGAAGTTAATTACTAACACTTCAATAAAGTGCGCCCTAGACGCGGCAGACACTGCAGCAAGGTCTACAAACACAAGCATCATGTTAAGGAGACATGCATGGCTCAGAGTATCAGGGTTCAAACAAGAAGTACAAACATCGTTACTGAACCAACCTTTTGATGGGAAAACACTTTTCGGCACAGGGACAGATGAGGCCCTAGAAAAGATGAAGAAGGATACCGAAACGGCTAAATCAATGGGAGCATTGCGACAGCCGACACAAAGAGGTTCCTTTCGTAGATCCACATATAGAGGAGGATCCAAAAATACAGGTACAAGCCAGCAGCAAACCTCTTTTACACCTACATCACCCAGAGGTAATTCTAGAGGTGGCTACAGGGGTAACAACAACAAGGGTAGAGGTCGCGGAAACAACAACAACCGCAACTCTCCAACCCCAAAACAGTGACTTCATTCAGCTCCCCCCAGACCATATAACACCGGTCGGGGGACACCTATCACAGTTCCTACCTGTCTGGGAAAACATCACATCAGACAGGTGGGTGAGACAAATTATCCAACATGGTTATTGCCTAGAACTCACAGCTACCCCACCAAACATCCCCCCCAAACAGCGTCCAATGAAACAAGATCACCTGACACTGTTAAAACAAGATGTACTATCCCTGCTAGAAAAGCATGCCATAGAGAAAGTTCCACAGCACCAACAAGGAACAGGAGTATACTCCCTATACTTCCTAATTCCCAAAAAGGACGGGTCTCTAAGGCCAATACTGGACCTAAGACCTCTCAACGCATACATAAATTCGGAACATTTCCACATGGTCACGCTCCAACAAGTACTGCCTTTACTGAAGAAAGGGGACTTTCTTTCTACACTGGATCTAAAAGACGCTTACTTTCATATCCCGATTCACAAAGCCCACAGGAAATACCTCAGGTTTGTGGTAGAAGGACAACATTATCAGTTCAAAGTCCTTCCGTTTGGTGTCACAACGGCACCAAGGGTGTTCACAAAATGCCTGGCAGTGGTGGCAGCTCACCTAAGAAGACAACAAATTCATGTCTTCCCATACTTGGACGACTGGCTAATAAAGGCCAGGTCACAAGAGGAATGTCTTCAAAACACACAAAAGACAATTCAGCTACTACACCAGCTAGGGTTCACGGTGAACTACACAAAGTCACACCTACAACCAAACAAGGTTCAACAATATCTGGGGGCTACTATAGACACAGAAAAAGCCAAAGCGTACCCCAACCCAGTCAGGATCCAAACAATGCTTACAGTCATTCAAAGATTTCAGCCACAACACTCACTACCAGCAAGAGTGTTCATGCAACTATTAGGGATGATGTCATCCTGCATACTGCTAATACCATATGCCAAACTACAAATGCGTCCGCTACAAGAATGCTTAGCGACACAGTGGAATCAGGCTCAAGGGCAGATTACAGATCTGGTGTTGGTAGACGACCGCACACACCGCTCTCTGAAGTGGTGGAACATAACAAACATTGCCAAGGGGCGGTCGTTCCTAGAACCAATTCCACAGGTGACAATAACAGCGGACGCATCGCTCACCGGATGGGGAGCACATATGGACAAATACACAGTACAAGGAAGGTGGAGTGTGCAGGAAAGAAGACTGCACATCAATCATCTAGAACTACTAGCAGTGTTTCTAGCATTGAAAGCCTTCCAAATACATGTTACCAACAAAGCAGTCCTGATCAGAACAGACAACATGACAGCAATGTATTATATTCAAAAACAGGGGGGGACGCACTCTCTCCAACTATCCAGACTAGCACAGGAAATTTGGAGATGGGCCATTCCTCAAAACATCTATCTGTTAGCCGAACACCTACCAGGAGTCCAAAACCAGATAGCAGACATCTTAAGCAGACAGTCGGAACAAATACACGAATGGGAACTGCACCACCAAATACTGCAGCCATTCTTCCAAAGATGGGGACAACCAGAGATAGACCTCTTTGCCACTCATCAGAACGCAAAATGCCAAAGCTTCGCGTCCAGGTATCCACATCACCTGTCGCAGGGCAATGCGTTATGGATAAATTGGTCCAACAAATTTGCATACGCTTTTCCCCCTCTCCCACTAATCCCATTAGTGGTCAGGAAGCTGCAACAACATTCAATGACCATGATACTAGTAGCACCCACGTGGGCAAGACAGCCGTGGTTCACCACGCTCCTGCAACTCTCACAAGTGCCACATCAAAAGCTACGAATTCTACCCATGCACCTTACACAGAACCATGGAGAAATAATGCACCCAGACCCAACTCAATTGAACTTAATCCTAGAATTTGGGTACTTAGATCTACCCCCAAATTGCATGGAGATAATTAAACAAGCGAGACGTCCAACCACCAGAGCATGCTATGCAGCTAAGTGGAAGAGGTTTGCTATACACTGTACTAATAACAATATCAACCCTCTGGACGTATCAACAAGGGAGATTATTTGCTACTTATTACACTTACAGCAATGTAATCTAGCGTACACATCTATCAGAGTACATCTAGCAGCTATAGCAGCGTACCTACAAAACAGGCAACACATATCACTGTTCAGAGTACCAGCGATAAAAGCATTCATGGAAGGCCTTAAAAGAGTCATTCCACCAAGATTACCACCTTCCCCAGTCTGGAACCTCAACGTAGTACTCACCAGACTAATGGGGCCACCCTTCGAACCTATGCATAGGTGCGAAATACAATTCCTTACATGGAAGGTGGCTTTCCTTATAGCCATTACCTCACTCAGGAGAGTAAGTGAATTACAGGCATTGACAATACAAGAACCATTCCTACAGTTACACCAGAATAAAGTGGTTCTTAGAACAAACCCAAAGTTCTTGCCTAAAGTAATTTCAGCATTCCACATCAATCAGCCAGTGGAATTACCAGTCTTCTTTCCAAAGCCACAGACATGGCAGAAAGAGCTCTACATACACTAGATGTCAAAAGAACCATTTTGTACTACATAGAAAGAACACAAAACTTCAGGAAAACTAAACAACTATTTGTAGCATTTTCCCCAACACATAAGGGCAATCCTATCTCTAAAGCAGGCATCGCTAGATGGATTGTAAGATGTATACAAATATGTTACATTAAAGCAAAGAGAACATTAACTGTTCCTCCTAGAGCTCATTCTACACGAAAACTAGGAGCATCTATGGCATTCTTAGGGAACATTCCCCTAGATGACATATGTAGAGCAGCAACTTGGTCTACACCACATACATTCACAAAGCACTACTGTGTTGATGTACAGGCTGCACAACAAGCCAGAGTGGGCCAAGCTGTATTAAAAACTCTATTTCAAACAGTTGCGACAGACACTGGTGACCACCGCTAGGGAGGTAACTGCTTTACAATCTATTCATAAATGTACCATCTGCAGCCCATATGCCTCGAACGGAATATGCTACTTACCAGTATGCATCTGTTCTTGGCATAGAGGGCTGCAGAGTGGTACATGCCCTCCCTGCCTCCCCGGAAACCTGTGTCTGTCCCAACATTATCTTATTTAGATACACTTACATGGGCATATCTTTATGTACTATACTACACTACTCCATCTAACCCTACTATGGCAAAACAATCTAAGGATGGAGCCGATGCCCATGCGCACTAACACCGAGAGGAGGAGTCATCTATGACGACAAAGACTTCTCCAGAAGAAAAACAAAGTGCAATCATCCGAGCCCAACACCAGATGGCGATCTATTCATAAATGTACCACTCTGCAGCCCTCTATGCCAAGAACAGATGCATACTGGTAAGTAGCATATTCCTTACAGGCAGTCTGATTGTGTCAGAGAGAGCATCCAAGGAGAAGTTAGCAAGATGCTGGGATTGGGTGTCCCTCAGAGAGCCCCGGGCCAGCCCAGTTGTTTTAGTCCCCAAACCACACACCAATGGTGGGAAGAAAGAAATGAGGTTTTGTGTGGGCTATAGGGGTCTCAATGCTGTGACAAAAACTGATGCACATCCATTTCCTAGAGCAGATGATTTGATTGACAGGATGGGGGCAGCCAAATATCTGAGTAACTTTGATCTTTCATCTGGTCTGACCCCTGGAACACTAGAAAAAATAGCTTTTTCTACCCCAAGTAGGCTCTTCCAGTTTACTGTGATGTCCTTTAGAGTAAAGAATGTCCCTGCCACCTTCCAGAGGTTGGTGAACAAAGTCCTTGCTGGGTTGGAAGCCTTTAGTGCCGCTTATCTGGATGATATGGCTGTCAATATCTCCACTGGCAGGATCACCTGATCCACCTTGGGAAGGTCCTTGAGGCTCTGAAAAGTGGAGACCTCACTATCGAGGCAAACAAGTGCCAGATAGAGCAGGGAAAGGTTGTATACTTGGGCCACCTGATAGGCTGGGGCCAAATGTAGCCACTCCAACCCACGAGATGCTCCAAAAACCCACACCCAAGTCAGGCCATTCCTTGGCTTGACTGGGTATTATGGGATGTTCATGAAGGATTATGGGTCCATGGTGACCCCCATTGCTGAACTCACCTCAAAGAAGATGTCCAAGAAAGTGAATTGGACAGTGAGCTATCAAAAAGCTTTTGACACTAGGAAGGATGCAATGTGCTCTGCCCCAGTCCTGATAGCTCCAGATTACTCCAAGCAGTCCATTGTGCAGAAAGATGCCTCTGAGCTTGGGATAGGTGCAGTCCTAGCCCAAACAAATGATGGACCTAACCAACCTGTTGCTTTCATAAGCAGGAGACCACACCCAAGAGAGCAGCATTGGAGTGCCATAGAGATGGATGTCTTTGCTGTGGTCTGGGCCTTGAAGAAGTTGAGGCCATACCCGTTTGGCTCTCACTTCCTAGTTCAGACAGACCACAGGCATCTCAGATGGCTACAACAAATAAAAGGTGAAAACCCCAAACTGTTAAGGTGGTCCGTATGTCTACAGAGAATGGACTTTACAGTGGTACACCGACATGGGACTGCCTGTGCCAATGCAGATGGCCTTTCCAGGTACTTCCACTTTGAAGACTAAGACACTCCAGGAGAAGTTTAATTTCATCCTCTTTCGTTTGAGGGTGACGGGCATTGTGACTCTTTTAACATGGTTAGCCCCCCAATTTATGCCTGGAAAATAACGTGGTTTTGATTGTAGTGCACAGGGTCCCTGCCAACCGGGTTCCCTTTGCCAGTGCTTCTTCCCTAAAACTGTACCACACGATTGGCAACTTCAGTCCTCTGTAAGTCCATAGTAAATGGTACCCTTAGTGCCTAGGGCCTGGGACATGGAGAAGGTCCCCTAGGGACCTCTGACCAAGCACATGCCATTGCTGCTTGCATGCCTTGGTGCAGTGACAAATGACTATGTTGATATAGCACACTGCCTGTGTGTGTTCCATGCCAACCAGCACTACCTAATGTATAGGTAAGTCACCCTTCTAGCAGGTCTTACAAGACAGGGTGCTCAATATCTCAGGTGTGTGTATATCTGCATGAGTAGATATGCCTCTTCAACATTTAAGCCTGATCTTAATATTGTAAGTGCCAGTGAAGTCATAGAGAGTACATGGTCTGGAAACTCGACAACTTGAGTTCCCTAGCACCATGACGGCTTTACTAAACCTAGGAGTGTTGGGTACCAAACAACTCCTGTCAATAAACCTGCACTGATGCCAATGTGGGATTTATTTGAACATATACCCAGAGTGCACCTTGGAGGTGCCCCCTGAAAAGCTACCAACCCTGGTGTTGTCTCTGACTAGCTGTGGGCAGCCTGTCACTACCAGATATGTTTATGGACCCCTGAGTCGAGAGCCCCTGCTCTGTGAGGCCAGAAAAACAGCACATCCCGGGCGCAGATGTTTTCCCTCGTCCCCAGTGGCTGCTGCTCCTCTAAGGCGGAGGAGTGTCGCCCCACTGCCTTGATGCAACAAAAGAAAGGAAAAATAAAATGATAATAACTAATGTTGTTATTTTATTTTTTCCTCCTGCTGAGGCAGCTTGCATGAGGTGGTGTAGCTGCAGAGCAGTAAAGGAGGGTGCAACCCTTCTAAGTGTGGAGTGACTGTTTGGCCGGCGCTCTTGGGCCAGCCAAAACAGTCATGTACACTTTCAGTGTTCTCCATGCTGGCTACAATACAGCCTGTGTGGAGAACATGATGACTTCACAAGCCCCTGGCTGAGCGCCGTGTCACGGCGCTCAGACCAATCACAACACTGGATTGCAGTGTTGTGATTGGCTGCAGGGGTCATGGGAACCCTGGCGCTTCCTGTTTCTCCCAAGAAGTAAGAGGACGCGGGAGAGGTGGCGGCCAGGAGGTAAGTGATTTTTCCCCCCTTTTCTTTTTTTTTACCGATTCCCCTCTACCACCCACCCCACTGCAGGTGGAAGGTAGGAGACGCAACTGATTAGGGCTATGCCCTCTTCCACAGGAGAGTGGCATAATAGTGGGTGTAGATACCCCAGGTAAAGAACCCATTGGTCCCTACTTGTTACTCCCCTGTAACTCCCCTACTTCTAGTATTTAGGTGGCTCCCCCGGGCCCTGAAATCCGATCTTTGAAGACCTAAGGAGCCATGACACTGAAGAGCCGCACCAGCACGATAGAATGAGGACCAGTGACTGACTCTGTGCTAGCCCTGCTGGCCTGTCTGCTTCCTTTCGCCTCTGCTACAAAAAAACGACTCTTCCTGCAGGCCCAGTGACCTCTAAAGCCCTGGGAGGACTGCCAGCCTCTGATAAAGACCCTAAATCTCCTGTGGTCAATGTACCTGTCCAGAAGTAAAAGAACTGTGTCCCCTGAAGAACCGCAAACTCACCTCTGGATCCACCTCTGCACTCAATGCCCACGGTCCAAGTCCAAGTGGCCTGCCGGTCCTGTAAAGGTTTCCCAGGGCTACTGAGCACGAGTCTCCTGTGGGCTGACCCTGAAGGTTTCCCAGCGCTACTTAGCACGAGTCTCCCGTGGGCTGACCCTGCCAGCCTCAACTCGATGACACCCCCTGAACGTAACCAGCCCTGTAAGCTGTTTCCCGACGCCTGATGACACCCTGCCCCCAAAGCTCCTGGGGCTTGGGTATCCTGGCCGATGGTGTCCTACGTCCCCTAGCATTTCTACATGCCTCGGAAGCTGTGGGTTTTCTTCGTCCAGACTCCTGGTCTTAGACTGAAGCCTTTCTTCAACCTCGATGTCCTCTATTGAATTTCATTGGGCGCCTGACTCTGCACCAGTGACCCCCCCCATGGCACTGAGTGTGCAAGTTTGGTGTTGCCTTGTAGCCACCCTTGTACTTACCTTTATGCCCAGAGTAGTCCTTTTTTCTGCCCTTCGAGAGCACAGGCTCACACATGCAGGTGGTCAGAAACCTCTCTGTGGTGGCTGGCTGGTCTACACCAGTCAGCCAGAGCTCTAGTAGTCGGAAGATTTTTGGGTGCACCACTAAGGTGCCCTCTGGGCTCATTTATTAAGAAATCCATCACTGGAATCAATGTAGGTTCATTAATACGAGATGTTTGATACCAAACATCTCTAGTTTCATTGAAGCCATCATGTATCTGGGAAACTCGTATTTAGCAATGTCCAGCACATGTACGCAAAATGGCTTCCTTGTCCGCTTGTGCCGTCTAAGGATCAACTTTGACATCACGGGGGCATTTCTGCTTGTGCAGATATGTCCACACATGATTCTAATCCGGACACCGACCCCACAGAGACCGATCATCCGACAAGGGATGTCGGCACCGCAGAAGCAATCATACAAAGTTGCCCATCTGTCCTTTTAGGTCCCCACCTCCAGATCGTCACCTGAAGCAAGTGTCTCTGACCGCCGTGACCCAACACGTCAAAGCACTTCTGCACCCGAGCCCCACAGCCCGAGTCCCAGTGAACCAATGGTGTCTCTAGCACCCATATACCCCATCACCTGAGCTTCCCCTTGAGTTCTGCCAGACTGGTCCCCCAGTGCCTGCCTGCCTGCAGGCTGACTGAAACAGAGTGCCTCTGATCCCTGCGAACCTCTGGACCAAAGACCACTGCACATGAGTCCCACAGTCCAAAGCAAACGATGGAGCATCCTGACTCCAGAGAACCTAAAGAGGCCAGCACCCCTTTGGGTTCGAACTGACTGCAACCCCAGTCTTTGCTTGCAGCTTTTTTGCAGGAGCCGTTTTCTATTCACTTTAACGACCTGCCCGACACCAAAAAGCACAGCTATACTCGCATGCCGCAGAGCCAACCGAGGGGACCTGTTGGTACTGTCTTGGACTCTGGCCCCTTTAGGAAACTGGGTTTTTGTTGCAATAACTTCACTTTTTGCCCCCTTTTTATCTACTAAATGCTGTGTTTTAACTCGGACAGTGCACTGAGGCCTGCTAACCAGACCTCAGTGCCAGTGTTCTTTCCTCAAAGCATGGTGGTGTCTAATAGTAACACGATTGACAAAGGATTTTAGTACCCTTGCAAGTCCCTAGTAAGAGGTACCTCTAATACCTAGGGCATTGGTACTAAAGAGGGTCCCTAAGGACTGCAGCATATCTTATGCCACCCAAATGGACCCACACACAAATTCCACACAGACTTCCATTGCAAGTTGTGTGACCTGTTGCAAACCATGAGTGAAAACATAACCTGGCATACGCCTATGTGCCATGCCAAAGACACTGCATTTAATATAATACAGTGCTGCAGGCCTTTGAACCCTCAGGCAGGGTGCATTATATTTTATGTGGGGATATATCTGCACGCGCCCCGGTGATGTCTTTTTCTATTGCTAGATGTTGCAAGTGAACAGGAAAGCCATCCTGTGTGCCATGCCAGTGTCACTGCATTTAATATATGTAAATAACCCCTACAGCAGGCCTTTTGCAGACAGCATTATAGTTTATGTGAGGACATATCTGCATGAGCCAATCTGCCCCTGTGATGTCTAGTTCTGTAGTAGGGGATCTCTGTGTATAGTCATAATCTAGTGAATAGTCCCGCCCATGAGCGGGGACCCCGGAGCAATCAAAAATAATCTCTTAAGCGGTCTTCTTTGCAGTCCTGCATAGACACTTAAGAGAAACTCAAAGACAAATAATGTAGCCTATAATTACAAGGCTACACTGGCCAGTACTTCAACTTAAAGTGAAAAGGATAGCCAAATAAAATCAAATTTTACACATATTGCCAAGTTTCACCCAAACCGCCGGATTGGTTTGTTGGGATGGGCTTGCCATTCTATTCACTAGATTATGACTATACATAGAGATCCCCTACTACAGAAGGAGTAGTTTCTTACCTGTAACTCCAGTTCTGTAGTAGGGGTATCTCTGTTATAGTCATAAGCGCCCGCCCTCCTCCCCGGTGGAGAAAATGATGATGTACTGTATGCTACAGGCCTTGCTTTATACACCTTCAAAACGAACTGAAAGTAAAAGGACTTTGGCTGTACATCCTGGGATACCGAGGGTCTCTGAAGAGTTCCTTAAAGGCACGGTATCCCTTTTCCAGACACATAACGGCAGCCTATGGGGGCTTGTCTGTCCAACCCTTTCTATCATTTCAAGGATTTTGGTGAAGGGAAGTTTCTCTATGGGTGAAACTTTGCAATATGTGTAAAATGTGATTTTATTTTTCTATCCTTTTCACTTGAAGTTGAAGTACTGGCCAGTGTAGCCTTGTAAAGCTGCATTATTTGTCTTTGATTTTCTCTTAAGTGTCTATGCAGGGCTGCAAAGAAGACAGTTTAAGAGATTATTTTTGATTGCTCCAAGGTTCCCACACATGGGCGGGATTATTCACTAGATTTTGACTATAACCGAGATACCCCTACTACAGAACTGGAGTTACAGGTAAGAAACTACTCCTTCTATTACTAGATATTGCAAGTGACCAGGTATGTAATGGGCACTGGTCAAAACGATTAACCCATCTACATAATGGCTTCAGTGACACACATGGCATTTGGTATCAAGCACCTCGTATTAATAAAACCCACACTTGATTCGGTAATGTATTTATTAATACATGCACCAAGAGGGTTCCTTACAAGAACCCCATGAACCCTACTTATCCTCTAGTGTTCTGCTGACTGGTCTTGTCCAGCTTGCCACCACAGACTAGTTTCTGACCGCCTAGGAGGTGAGAGCCCCGCTCTCAAAGGTCAGAAACAATCCCTGCTCTGGCAGGAGGTGTTTTCAGCTCCTCCAGCAGCAAAGCTTCTGCCGCGTTTGAATATGCGAGCATTGTTTCCCACAGACCTGGAGTATGCCACGCCCTGCTCTGATGCCAATTTGGCACCAGGACAGGCGGAAAATTAGATAGTTGTTGTATTGCGCTTCCAGGGTGGACGCACCTCTATGGTGGATAGCCTGAAGTAAACATGAAGAAAAGGATTCCACCAACTTGAGTGCGGTGGAATTAGAAACTCTAGGACAGGGTGATGTCCACTCCCCACAGGAAGGAGGCATCTAAGGGATATAGTGACACCAGGGGTAAGTAGCCCCTCACTCCCCTTAACACCCCTGAATTGAGTATTTAGTTTGCCCCCTGACACCAGTAAATCAGATTGGACTACTGTAAACTGAGTAAGAAGGAAGAATGACCGACTAGAGAGAAAACTGAAGACCTGCACTGAAAACATTGGCACAAAACCCTGCCAGAGTGCTCGCACTTCGACCATCGCTGGAATAACTGCGCAAAGAGCAGGACAGCATTCCCAAACCCCTTGAAGGGCTACCCAGCACCTCAACAACCGGGAAAAATCTCTTTGGAGCAGAGGAGGTGCTTCCCTGCACCTGCAGGGACTGAAAATTATCTGCCCGGTCCTCCGTGTTGCTGGCTGTCGGGCCCACGAAAGGAGCAGCACAACCGGAGAAGATCTACATGCTTCAGGAGGTCTGAGCCATCTCCTTGCTAAGTTTTAAGATGCCACGGCCCCCAGGACCAATACTCCTAAGTACCGGAGCAGTTGCTGCAACTAAGGCTTGTTGGTGGTCCAATACGGACTCCTATAGCACAAAAATAGACCTACCGCAGAGGGACATCAAGGAACTGAGAGTGGCCCTGCTTCCCGTTTCCCCTCTTCACCGGGTCACCAAGACACAGAGTGAGTCTCTGACTGCCGCGACCCGACGCCTCAAAGCACCCGTGCACACGGAGATGTCAGTGACAACGGGGTCCTGAGACTTGCTTTTGGCCAGACTGGTCCCCCAGTTGCCGCCTGCAGCCTCTTTCGTCAGGGATTGAGAACGGCAAGAGTCTTCAGCAGGGTGACCCCGCTAGATAAAGCCCCACTGCACACAAGCCCCCCATCCCCCTCAAAGTGTCCCTGCGTGCCCAAGACCCTCAACACCAGAGCCCGCCCTTTGAGTTCTGCCAGACTGCCCCACCACCAGCCCTGCTTGCAGCCTCGTTTCCACAGGACTATTTCCCATCGAAGTGCACGGGGCACTTGATGCCGAGACGCACCTCTTCACCTGGATGCCCCAGTATAGTCTGAGGTGACATGTTGGTGCTGCCTTGGAATGTGCCCCATACTCCCTTTAAGTCCAGGAGAACAGTCCTGTAAATCGTTGCTAAGTGACCGTATGCAGTAGTTATTTATTTCCCACAGGATAACATTACTGCTTGAAGTCCACAGTAAGTGTATTTTATTGTGACTTAAAAACTGTTAACTCTAAAAGTACTTACCCAATACGATGATCTTGGTGTCTAAATTCATTTAAAATCTGTGTTGTTTTTGTAAATTGGTGTCGGATTTCTATAATGAGTGTGTGACTCATTTACTGGTTTAATGTGTGCAATAAATGCTTAACACTATCCTCTAATACGCCTAAGCCACTTGCCCACACTACCAGAAAAAAGAGCATTTTGGATTATTACATGTGCCTCTGTAAACTAATATGGGTTGCCTGGACTGTCTGCACAGTGTATCTCGTTTTGGTGCACTATATAGAGAACCAGCTTCAAACATCCCCTACTTACCTTAAGTCCTGAAGAACAGTCCTGTATGTATTTAGCAAATGGTTCTGTGCAGTGTATGTTGTTCCACACTTTTCGGTACACAGGGTATGTAAGAATGATTGCAAGTCATGTGTACTCTATATGTTGAACACTATGCTACCATGATAGTGTATAACATACATGAAGAAGTAA
Source organism: Lissotriton helveticus (assembly GCF_964261635.1). NCBI lineage: Eukaryota > Metazoa > Chordata > Amphibia > Caudata > Salamandridae > Lissotriton > Lissotriton helveticus. Next base: position 209,709,536 of record NC_136061.1, on the reverse strand, counting down.
ACCTCATTCACATAACGGAATTGTAAACAAGCACCCAGAGCACCTCAAAAAGTATTTTGTCGCAATTTTTGACTGTGTGTCTACAACAAATGCTCAGCACTCCCCTTTGGTTTCCCTAAGTTGCTCAACCACAGTGTCACAAAATAGAGCACTTGTGATTTTTGAAGAAAACATTGTAAACCAATAAGGGTTGCCTGGACTCTCTACACAGTGTACTTCGTTTTAGTGCACTGTATAGAGAGCCAGCTTCCTACACTGAGAATATTACCAAGATACCAGTAGTAGAGATGAAAGTGAAGGAGGCCCTGCTAATAAGAGAGGTCCCTTTTGGGGCTAATGATATAGGAAGAAAGGTGTAGGTATGTGTGCTTAGGCTTTTCGGTATCAACCAATGGATAATTCCAGCCAGCATAATTAGATAGGATGAATATATTTGCAACATTAGGACACTTTTCTTTCTTTGTCATTTCTCACCCCTTGTTTATAGGGTCCCTATGAACCAGGGAAGCGTCATTGGTTGAAGGTGAAGAAGGATTATCTGAATGAGGGTGCCATGGCAGACACCGCTGATCTTTCAGTCCTAGGAGCATTTTACGGGCAAGGCAGTAAAGGTGGGTGCACATGCCTTATGTGATTACTAATCTGTTACTTGAAACCCAAGGCATAAATTGACTCGGATGGCTAGGCAGCAATAAACCTTCTCTGCCATACCAAAACCACCAGGTGGGTATAAGCCAATGCTCGACTTAGATTGATGTGTGTTCTCTAACCCGAGTTTTCATCCTAAAGAATTACCGGGGCTGTTATCACCTAAGTAGTTGTATTTTTCATTAAATTCTGTTCCCACACACCAAAGTCAGCATGCACTAACTTGTTGCGATGTCATGTCTTATCACTGATTTCTTGTGCATTCTGTGTGCAGTGCAAGTCCCTCGAAGATAACCCCCTCCAAGCTTGCTCCATAACAGATGTGAATGCCTCTTCTCCTTGCTGCAGGTGGCATGATGTCGGTTTTCCTTATGGGCTGCTATGACCCAGATTCCCAGAAGTGGTGTACTGTCACAAAGTGTTCTGGGGGATATGACGACGCCTGCTTGGCCCGACTTCAGAAAGAGCTGGACGTGATAAAGATCAGTAAGGTGAGATGTCGACATTGATATGTCTGCTGACTACACTTGACCCTGCCTGAAACCCTCTTGCAGGGCTGGGGGATTGCGGGAGAGCTGGCTACTGAATGAAGGTTGAGGTTTTACCTTTCCTGCTTATAGTGTACCGGGGAAATGCAGTTTGTCATTCAGAGGTTGAGTGAAATACTCTGCCCACCTCCCTTTGTTGGGCTTCAAACAGATGTAGTTTCAGTGCTCATTGCAACAATTAAGGTGTCGAAATAGACAGTTACTTTAGTAACAGGGTGGAAACTAAAATCTTAAACTGAGCCCGGTTATAATGTAATTTCCTGGACAAGTTAGTCTGGAACGTTACAGGCTGTTTGTTGGTTTCGTTCAGTTCTATGCTGCACTGAAGAATGTGAGCTGGCAAACTCCCTGATAGTCAATGTTATGTGCAGATTGAGACACAACTCGGCAGACATCTATTTTTTTTATATATGGGTCTGTAGGTCAACAGCTCAAGTGAATCGGGTTGTATGTGCTCTCTCGCTCCACCTTGCAAACCCAACCCATGGGAGAAGAACACATCAAGGGGGAGGATGCCTTTCTTTGCATGCAGTGGCAAAGTGACAAGTCAGGCCATCGGGGAAAGATAAAAGTGATGCTCATCGTAGACATTACGTAGTGGTTACTGTGGAAATGCACCACTCATCTGTATTCTACTAAACCAGCATCAGATGATTTAACTTCAACGCCTTCACCATATTACATTGTAAAAATCAGTATGTTATTTTAGATTTCTTTTCCCCTTTGGTTGCAGAGCTATACTTGTGGTGTCAAAAGCAAGGGGCTTTCTGGGGAATGGTCCTCTAACACTACTCATGTTGAAAAGTGACTGCTGTTAAAGCTATTTTTTTATTAAAACGAAAAGCAGTGGTGCATTCCATTTCATTGTGTATATCTACTTGATAATGCATAAATAAGTGCAAGAGATTCACTATGGTCCCCCTTCACATATCTGTTTTGTTAGACAAATATATTGTAGTAAATATTGTTGTGAAAACCTATTTTATATGCAAATGTTGTATGAGTGATTAGTCTAGCGTTAATAGGTAGGTCATCGGTCATACTTCAGGGTGGTTTCTGTTTACAGGTAGTAGTCGCTGTTTTCCCCAGAAGATATACCCTTGATTTATAGGTTTGTTTACTTTAGTGTTTTGTATAGAGAATGCATTCAGATTACAGAACTGGGTGCTGGAGGAGATGTATTTTGCGTGACTTTGTAATGCTGTGTTCTTCTGTCTTGCATTTGGAGTTACACCCCATTCATCAAGAGCTTCTTAAACCAGCCAGAGCTCATGTGACAGGAGGTACGCCTGTAGAAAACTGGGCTTTTTTTGCAGTTACCATACACTTTTTGCCCCTTTTTTAGCTACTGGATTCTGATTTTCGACTCTGGCAGTGCACTGAGGCCTGCTATCCAGACCTCCGTGCCAGTGCTCCTTCCCTAAAACAAGGCAAAGGCTATTTGTGCTACAATTGGCTAAGAATTTTATCACCCCTGTAAATCCCTAGTAAAAGGTACTCCAGGTACATAGGGCAGGGGTACTAAAGAGGGTCCCTAAGGGCTGTAGCTTATCTTATACCACCCACATACAAATTCCACATAGACTGCCATTGCAGACAGTGTGGCATTGTGCAAACCAAGAATGAAAACACATGTCACCCACCAGTGTGTCATGCCAAAGTCACTGAATCTAATATACGTTAGTCACCCCTACAGCAGGCCATAAGCTCTAAGGCAGGGTGCATTATATTTTACGTGAGGACATATCTGCATGAGAAGATATGCTCCTGACATGTCTAGTTCTATTTCCAGATGCTGCAAGTGAGCAGGGATGCCATCTGACGGTATGTACTGGGCACAGGTAAACAATAGTTCCCTCTGCTACATAATGGCTTCACTGAAACATATGGTGTTTGGTATCAAACACTTCACATTAGCCACATCGCTGCTTAAGAGTTTCCCCTGCTGTGCTGGACAGCAATGAAAACGGGTGTGGCATGACGAGCTCAGCTCGTCATTAGCACCTGAGAGGTGTATGCCATGACGAGCTGAGCTCGTCATGAGCATGGAAGGGGTTAATAAACCCACACTGATTCCAGTCATGGATTTATTAATACATGTACCCATAGGGTACCTTAGAGGTACCCCCTGAAACCTTTCAGCCAGTGTGCTAGCTGACTGGTTCAGTCCAGCATGCTGCCACAGATGGGTTTCTGACCCCCAGGGGTGAGAGCCTTCACTCTCAGGAGGTCAGGAACAAGGCCTGCTCTGAGGAGAGGTGTTATCACCTTCTCCCCAAGAAAGGCTGGTAAATTAGCATTCCGAGGCTTCAGAGAGCCTACCGCCTTTTGAAATGCAAAACTTGCTTCTCTCACAGGAGTCGACCCCCTTTCTCCAGAATCCTTTGGCACAGCGGGAAAACTAGCTATGCAGGAACCGTGTTGCACTGCCAGGCTGGAATTAAACCAAGAAGGGGGGACTAAGGGCTTTGTTGAGGTCCAGCATACATGCCCAATCAAAGACGAAACAGAAGAGCATGCAGTTCCTAATAGGGCCAGGGAGGCAAAGTCAGCCAAAAAGGGAATATTATCCCTTAGTAGTGGAGTGAAAGAGGGGGGATCCCTCCTTACGGAATTAGGGCCTTCACACACCCAGCCAGCTGGGTGTCATGCTTCATCATAGGACGTGCTCCTAGTCAGGTTGGTGCTGAAATACCTGATGGGCTCCCTATGAGGGGCTCTTTGGCGGAGACCTTTTATTCCTTGCCGTTTGGTGTCGTGGGTGTGAGGGACCTAAAGGTGTAGATGTACTAAGTGAGGATCAATGGACCGTGTAAGTGTTCAAACAGATAGAAGTCGAAACAGATTTTTTTTTTAATGAATATGGCTTCTAGCCTGACAAAAAAGTTAAAGTCGCGCACTCCTGAAATAATGTGTCAGGATCTTGCGCTCAACTTCATTTGGCCGACATGTTTCTTGCCTATGTGTCAAGGTGATCTAGCGGCAATTCATCGGGACCTAAAAGAACAAATCTACACAACTAGTGGTGTTCTGGTTAATAAACCACTGTGAGCACCACTAATGTGGTACCTGTAAATGTGGTGGCCAACCCAAAATAGATTGGTCACTCGCATCATCAACTCCCAGCAAGTAAAGACACCTGAAATTTCAGTGTCGTGGCGTTAACCGCCAGGTCGCTGCGGTGTGGTGGAATTAGGAATTCTGAGACAGGGTGATGCTCATTCCCCTCAGCAAGTGGTTGTCTTGGGGATTTGGTGACCCCTGGGTTAAGTAGCCCATTGGCTACTACCCCTCACTCTCCTAAATGGAGTATTTAGGGGACCCCTGATACTGAGACTACAGATTTTGATGGTTCAAGAGAAGGAGTGAACATAGAGGGTCCTGCCACGAAAGCCAAGGAGCAACGACTGACTTGTCACCAACCCTCCCTGCCTGACTGCTGCCCCCAACAATCGCAGAAGAAGCAGACTCTTCCTGCTGCTGTGCAGTCTTAAAGAAAACCGGAGGGCTGCCAGTGCTTCGCCAGTTGCCTGAAGGAACTCCCTTGGAGTAGAGAAGCTACTTCCCTGCATCCGCTGGCACCAAAGATGCAAGGTGCGGTCCATCAAGTTGCCAATCTACGGCCAGCCCGATGCAGCAGCTCTGTGATCCTGAATGTCTGATCTGTCTCTCCATGAGTGAGAGCACACTAGAACATACCGGATTCGCACAGGATCAATACCCGTGTTCCAGACCCCTTGCAGCAACCAAGGCTTGTTGTTCCCAGACAGGACACCAACGCCGAGGGATACAGACCTGCACATCGAGGGACTTCAGGGAGAGTGAGACCCACATTGTGAGTGTCCCAGCTGCCCTGTTTATCCCTCCTGCTAAAACAAAAACCAAGATGCGAGTCTGTGACCGCCGCCACCCGAGTCCTCAAAGCACCTATGCACCCGCACTCCAGAGCCAGAGTCCAAGATAGGTGAGAGTGTCAACGGGGTCCCCATATCTACAAGAGCTAATCCCATGCTCTTGTTTACCCAGGCTGGACTTCCAGTCACTGCCTCAAGCCTTCTTATGCAGGCCCCCTCTATTCCAAGAGACTCCTGCACTGGAATCTGATCCCAAAATATACCGCACCGAGCATAAGTTGATCAAGGGTATCCCTGTGTTGCCAGAGGATATCAAGGGTCGAGACCCCCTGTGATTTCCCCCATACTGACCCCCAAGTCCCAGCTCGCAGCCTCTTTGTAACCGGACCATTCTCTCTTTGAAGTGAGTGGGACACCTGACACCATGACGCACCTCTGCACCTGGATGCCCCAGAGGTGACCTGTTGATGGGGCCTTGGGCCTTGTCCCATACTCACCTCAAGTGCTGATGAACAGTCCTGTAAGTGGTTGTCAAATGCCCAAACACAATGCATGTTTTTTCTCCATAGGATAACATTGCCAATCCAGAAAAAACACTGTCTATTTTCGGGAGCTGTAAAAATTCATAGCTCGAAAACTACTTACCCGATTCCAATGACCTTGGTATCTAAATTTTTCTAAAAGTGCTTTTTATTTTTATAAATTTTTGTCAGATTTTTTTTTGTGTGTCTCACATTTACTGCCTTTGTATGTGTGATGCTAAGCACTACCCTCTGGTATGCCTAACTGCTCGCCCACACTACCACAGAAGAGAGCATTTGGGGTGTCATTTGTGCCTCTGTTATTCCTTTGGGGTTTGCCTTTCTGCACAGTGTACCTTTTTTTGGTGCACTATATCCAGAGCCAGCTTTCTACAACACCTAAAGGGCATCTCCACCCCCAGCAAGCAGTGGGGTGACTGCACCTCTGTGGAGTGCTTGCACACTGGATCTGCCTGTCAACGTTTTCTTCATTACTCAATGAGTGGGCTCCCTTGCCTTCTCCTCCCTTGTGGGATACGTGTGTGTTGGGTGTCAATCTTTGACATGAGTGACAGGTGTTGAACAGAACTCAATATGCTTGGCTGCACCGATTGGTGGGTTTTGCAGTTGTTCTCCTTTTTGCAGGAGAGGCATGTTCAGGGCTCCCTGTATTTGACCAGCATTATAAGGTGTGCGAGCAGGATCCTCCTTCCTTGCGTTGTCTGTAGTAAGTTCCCCCTCCTTCATGTGTTGCTGGCTGGGTCATAGCTGCCTGTGCCGGTCATCCCTGTAAATATCTTGAACTTGACCAGTTCTCACTTGTCTGCTGGGCAGCTCAGATTGCCTCGATATGAACGGAGGACAAAGGCTGAACATTGGGTTGTGGTACTGTAAGTACGATTTTCTGCTTCATCTATAGTCAGCCTGCGTGACCTGTCCAATACAATTAAGGTGCGCGGGAGGGACCAGTGACTGGATACAACCCTAAAGTTTAGTTACCAGTTGCTACTGGTGTAACCTGGTCTTATAGTCTTGGTCACCGTTCCTGTGTTCCTGGTGTTGAGAAATCTTTTTCATAGACACCCTTTTCAAACATATGGGCACCTAACGTTTTGGTACCCCTGGTATTGGTGCTTGCCGCTTTTACATCTGCCCCTTTTGAAAACTGTGATCCAGTTGGGTCCTTACCTGGTCTCAGTGGAATTATGTTCCGACTGCACTGTGGCTTCTGAATTCCTGGTAGGTACTGGCACTCACCAGTTGTTTTGTTTCAGTGGGTCATTTGTGTGCACCCGTATCTATGTATTTAGGTCTGACCTTGCTACAGGGGGACGGTGTTTAACTGGTTTACATCCTTTCTTGAGGGTCGCCGACAAACGGTCTGGGCCTCTCCGAGCTCCGCCGAGATGCCGCCATTGGGAGTCGGGGTTCCACAGGGTTCTGTGTTGAGCCCGACTCTCTTCAACATCTTTATGACACCTTTGGCGGCACTGGTGGAGTCTTTTGGGGCCCGGATCGTGTCCTACGCGGATGACACGCAATTGCTTTTTGCGTGTGGGAAGGATCAGGCCTTCGATGGAGAGAACATCCGGGGGTGTCTGGAGCTGGTTTTTAGTTGGCTTCAGCGGAACAGTCTTAAGGCCAACCCCAGCAAATCGGAGGTGCTGTTCTTCGGCTGCTCCCATGACCCTGATTGGCGTGCGTGGTGGCCCTTGGATAGTTGTCCTCCTGCCCAGGCATCGCTGGTGGCTAAAAACCTGGGAGTAAAGTTGGACAATAGCCTGTCGCTGATTCCACATATTCAGGGTCTGACTGGTACTTGCTATAGGATACTCAAGATGCTCCGGAAGTTCCTACCTTTGCTCACAGAAGAGCATAGGAAGATTACAGTGCAAGCCTTAGTGGGCTCTAGATTGGACTATGCGAACGTCCTCTATATAGGACTCCCGGACTATCTTGCTCAGCGGCTGCAGGTTGCGCAGAATTCCGCGGCCCGTGCGATCTTCGGCCTTCATAGGCGAGCGAGAGCTTCCGCATTGGTGCAGTCGCTTCACTGGCTGCCCATCCGAAAGCGGGTCATGTTCAAGGCTTTGACCTTGGCGCATAAGGCGCTATTTGGCACAGGAGCAAAGTATCTACAACGCAGGTTGGCCTTCTATCGTCCGACTAGAGCACTGCGCTCAGAGTCTTTGTTTCTGGCCATGGTGCCACGAGTGAGGAAGGCACGCACTGGGGGTCGCTCCTTTAGCCTGAGGGCCCCTCAGTTGTGGAACACCCTGCCTTTGGCGTTACGATCCTCCTCGAATTTGCTCCTGTTCAGGAAAGGCCTGAAGACCTGGCTTTTTAATCTTTAGGATTCTCTTTCTTTTTTTACTTTGTTTGTTGTCTGCATCGGTGTTATGTTTTTTATTCTGAGCTGCCTCGATAAAGCGCCGGGACACTCCCTTGGAGTAGCCGTGCGCTATAGAAATAAATATATAACATAACAGGTTAGCAGAGCACTTTACCTATGAGATATCGAGGCTCATATAAGATGTATTCTTGTTAATGTAAAAGTAAAAAAGGAATTGTGCAGAAAAATTGAATTTTACTCACTAGTCAATGAAGTATAGTTTGGCAGAGTGGGATTTTAGATCTTGTCAGAAGATACATTGCTCTGGGTTACATCTTGTACAGCCAGGAAGGGAGTTCTAAAGTCTCGGGACTGGGTGTGAGAAGCCTTGCTTAGATGTTGTGACTTTTTGGAATTGGGGATTCTTAATTCCTTGGGTTTAGTTTTCAACACATGAGCTTCACTTATTTCTTCAGTTAAAAGGGTAATCTGCTAAGGATTATTTTACCAGCTATGCATGCCATCTTAAAGTTGATACTTACCTCAAGCGTAAGCCAGTGAAATTGTATTAGGATGGGTGTGATATAATGGTCCATTTTTTATGGGGCGCCTCTAACGAGTCATGTCGGCTGCATGAAGTATAGCTGTGAAGGAGCAGTAGAAGATTTGGGATGGCATGGCAGCTCTGCGTTATTTCCACCCAAATGAGCGAGAGATTGAACTGTGTTCGATGAATGCCAGAAAGGTCAAATTAATAACTATAAACTTGAGAATTGCTTTTGATTTAGCTAAAAATGTATTTTAGGAGTCCTTTTTAGGTTTTGCCTGGCGAAAAGATGCGCTCTGCGCATCTTTTTCGCGCAGGCGAAAACCTGATGAGAACTGTAGTGTGGCTTTGGGTCGGCCCTCGTCATTCATTGGCTGGCTCCATAAATGGAGCCTAGCCATTGGACGAGGGGCCTGTCCGTCAATGCCGGACCAGATTCGGGGGCGTTCCCGAGATTCTTTGGCTTTTGCCGACGTCACGCGACGTCAGCCGAAAGCCGGGAACTCCCCCGAATCTGGTCCGGCATCGACGGCAAATTCCTGTGAACAACGACACATTAGAACTACAGGAGCAGACGCTGTGACGTCACTCTGTAGTCCTGAGTCATCTCACGAGAGCAGGCATTTCAATGGGTAAAGCGCCTCTATTTTGGAAATTCTAACATTGATCCCTGGTCGCTCTACTAAGCGTGGGCATAGGCGACGGCACCCGCCCTCATTGCAGCCGCCGTCATTTCGGAAGTGGTTGGCCGGCCGGCCGGCCAATCCTGGCGCGGCCGGCCGGAAGTCCCGCCCCCGCCCGGAGACGCATGGAGCCCCGGAGGAGAAGTGATGGATGGTGCGGGGCTCCCGTGTGCTGAGGGAGCCCCGGGGGAAGAGACGGCAGGAGCGGAGCTGTGTTCCTTCAGCTGACGGATCCGGTGAGTTTGCAGAGAGGGGAAAGCCGAGCGGAATCCTGGCCCGCCCCCTCCGCCTCCTCTCTGCAGATATGCTCTGACTCCCCGCCGCCTCAGGTACAATAAGCGCAGTGGCAGGACACGGAGGCGGCGCTGCTGCTTGGGCAGCTGAGGATCGGTAGCCCCTGCGCCTACCTCCAGTCCCGAGCACGTTTACTTGGCACAGGAGCGGAAGACGCAAAATACCCCCCCCCCCTCCCCCCCCAACAAACCTACCTACAGTTTCTATGGTGCACCCGCCTTCCTGCTCGGGCCGTGAGGAGCCCTCAGCCGCCGCCCCTGTCTTCGGCGAGGCCCCGGAGAGGAGGAGTTTGAAGGTTGGTAGGGGGGCGGGGGCATGGATGTCTAACGTTAGCGGCATTAAATACAGCTACTGAATTCAGGTTTTACTTGTTCAATTCCAGAGACCAGCACTGCCCCTTATCCCCGTTTCAGCTCAGCCTCTCATCTTGCCCATGTCGTTCACAAGAGTACCACCGAGCCCGGTGATAAAAAGCCCCGGTAGGATTGTAGGGCAGTGTGCTAATAGCAAGCTGTTACTACCAGGGCACCTGCCGGGAGGCTGGCATGTGCCCTCGTTTGTGCACACTTCCTGGCTTGCCTGTGACTCCCATTTCACAAGTGCTCACACGTCGATGCCCCGGCTGAGGACCGGAGGGCACTGGTTCCCGGTGTGTAATAAGGAGGAAGGGACTCACCTGTGCCAGGCCCGCTGCAGACCTCACCCCACGGCCGCTCCTTTCACCCTAATTATCTGGAGGTGAAATCAGGTGTCTGAGACCTCGCCGTGTACGCCCAGAAGAGACGGGCACCTCCGTCGTCAGAGAGACGAAGCAGGAAGTCCATGGGGCAGGAAGCGAGTGTGGAGCAATAGCTGCTGCCCTGGACCGCTGCACACCCGTGCCAGCCGGGCCTGTTTACTCAGCGGCGCGCTGCATTCTGGGGCTTGTATTTTGCGTTTACCTTCCGAAGGATGAGCGTTACATCTCAGCACACAAAGTTAGGTGTTCTAAAGTGCTTAATGAACTTGAGTTAAGTGCAGAGTGAAAATCAGCCATTTACACGGGGCTTTCAGTGGGAGCGAAAAAAGGTGTGTGTGTGTGTGGAGAGGGTGGTCTCTAGAAGGTGCTGAACTCAGTGCTTCGCATTATGTGGCTATCTCAGCTGCTGGCATTGCCACGGTCCCCCATAAAGGCTTTTTAACCAGCTAAAACTTCTGGAGAGCGATGTGGACCACTCCAGTGTCGCACTGTATTTGAGAATGTGAAAACGTCTGTCTTTGGCTACTACATCCTGCCTTGGCTTTCTAGCAGGGTATGTGTATAAATGCCCAGTATTGACATTTGAAAGTATACTTCAGGGGTGCGTGTATGCATGTGCAGCAGGGTATGTGTGTGCTTTGAAATCTGGGTATCTTTGTCTTCAAGGTGAGTGTGTGTGTGTGTGCGTCAGCCTACTGGGAGTATGTACTTCTGTCTAAAGGGGATCTGTGTCTGTACTTGCGAACGTCTGTGCATGATAGAGTTTCTGCATTAGTGTGTCTGCACTGTGGTGTGCCTCTGTGGGGAGGGCTGTGTGGTACTGTGCAGGGGTGGGTGCATCTGTGTAGTGTGGTTGTCTCTGTGTAATTGGGTTGTCTGTATTTCCAGTGGTTAAGCAATAGGCGAAGACAAAATGTAAATACCCATTGGTAAAGAATTAGGAAGACAGCATGGAGAATTTCCAGGTTTGAGCTAATAAGACAGAATCAACAATATTTTGGCGTATAGACTGAGTAACAACTGGTGAAAGAGGTAATGAATGTCAGTGCTGGAAGCGAAATTAGTGCACACCCATAAGGCCTAGTACCACATTCAAAATAAAAGCCGTTTTTTTAATGGACTCTGCTTGTGCCTCCGTGCGCCCCTGTTGCGCCTCTGTGTGCCCCTGTTGCCTGCTTGTGCCTCTGTGTGCCCCTGTTGCCTGCTTGTGCCTCTGTGTGCCCCTGTTGCCTGCTTGTGCCTCTGTGTGCCCCTGTTGCCTGCTTGTGCCTCCGTGTGCCCCTGTTGCCTGCTTGTGCCTCCGTGTGCCCCTGTTGCCTGCTTGTGCTGTGTGGGTGTGTGTGGAGGGCTCCGTGTGGCTGTGTGTGTGGGAAGCTTTGTGTGGCTGTGTGTGTAGGAAGCTTTGTGTGGCTTTGTGTGGCTGTGTGTGTGGGGGGCTCTGTGTGGCTGTGTGTGTGGGGGGCTCTGTGTGGGTGTGTGTGTGGGGGGGGGGCTCTGTGTGTGTCATTTGCGGGAGATAAAGCTAGTGGCATTGTAAATGACAATGCCATTTATTTATGTTAAAAAAAACATTAATAAAAATAATGTCAAGAGCAATGCCAATAGCTCTAACTTTAACAAAGGCAAAACCATTGCATTGTAAATGCTTGTCGGTTCTTATTATTACCCAATTTTTTATATTTTTTTAACAAAATGTATGGTGCTATTCCAAATCTTATCCTAAAGCGATAATTGTGTTTTTGACCCTCATTTTATCGTCCTCTGTTTTCTGTTCCAAAATAAACTATACTTTTTGTATTGAGTGTACCGTAAACTGTCAGCTGCTAATATGTTATTATGACAGTCTACATAGCATGGGTTAGATTCACCCTCAGTGTGGAACCCCATTGAGCTGCTGGGGAGTCGGGGGGGGGAATTGGCCTCTTCCACCCCACAGGTGCATTGACAGCCCAGTTATGACGTTCTCCGTTACAGCAAAGTTCACCATTATTCCAAAGGAAATGCAGTGGCAGGTGAAATGCGCAAGGTTTTGTTTTAATACATCTTAACATATTTACAGGAGAAATGTAAGGGAAATGCAGTGGCAGGTGAAATGCGCAAGTTTTGTATTAATACAGCTTAACATATTTACAGGAGAAATGGTGGTGAGAGTAACATTGTTATGCGGGTAATCTCAAATGCCAACTTTATTGAGGTGACCTCATTGGAAATAAAGATCAACTTCAATGAGCTTCCTTATCACTGTAATGTTTAGATTTCAAATTTACAAAGACATGTAAGGCAGTTAACATAAAGATGCAATTGACTTGGTCTACATCTTCTGAATACGTTTGTCTTTCGCTATAATGTTCTGTAGACAGGAGTCTCTATGAATTTCTCTATATTTGCTCATGGCTAAGTACTGCTCTGTTAAGGATTTGAAGGATCATCCTGGAGATGTTACAGGGGTTATTAAAATCCCAAAAGTTAAGGTACTACTGCAAGCAGCGTAGGTGGTTTGTGGCACCCTGGTGTGAGTTGTTCTTTGTGTGGTTATGCACAGCCCATTCAGCTGTTCATTACCCATGGTGACAACGTATTACTTTGGACCGTTGTATAACAGTTGTCTACATTACTGGTGTCTCCTTGCATTTTTTTGCATTGCCCCCCAGAATCCCAGGCTCTCCACTGCCACTCCAAGGCTGGATTTCATGTGATTCAATCCGATTTTCTTTTTTCATAGGACCCAACTAAAATACCTGGTTGGTTGAAAATCAACAAAAACTACTATCCAGATTTCATCATCCGGGACCCTAAGGTAAATGACACAGTGGAATGTTCTGTGTTGAAAGGTAATCTAGTAGTCTAATATATCATTATAATCCTCTGTATATTCACTGTAGTGATCTTTGACCACTTGATGACTTAAAAATGGTTTGGTGGTTCATAGGATAAAGTAACAGTATTAAGGCTTTACCTGTGATTTCTTCCTACTGGATCAAAGGCATTACGTGAAGGGCGTGCACTTAACCTGTTGCAAAGAAGATACATTGTCAGTGCGTTTAATGCCTTGGCTTATCTACTCAGAGTACCAATTTCATTCCTTGCATCTTCTTATGAATAACGATGTGTGTGCATCATGCTTTAAAATAAATTGGAACTGTAGTGATCTACAACTATAGAGTCTTTTGCTACTAGAGAGGTTGTTGCAGCTGCATCCCTGCTTTGATCATCCTTTGCATTGCAATGACACATGGCTTTCAGGTAAGCCGTACACCATGTTCCAGATTGTGGCCAAGCAGTGTTATTCCACTGTGGTTGCAAGTTAACCATACATTCTTTACTAGATATTTCCAGTGGTGCCACTCCTGCTGCTCCAAACAAATTTACAGTTAGTTGGAGAGCCAATACCTACGTTCTGTTTTTGAAATGACTGTGAGACCCTGTGAGAAGGGGACAGAAATTAAATAATCCCTTTGTACATTCACAAGCCAAACTATGGGCATGTAATGCAAATGGTTTGGGAAATGGAATTGCCTACATGAAAGCAGTGTTGTGCATCAGGTGTGGCTAAAAACATATGCCCCATGGCTGAACTGTTACCTGTGCAGTTCCTTTGCTGAACCACTGCATCTGAACCTGCACTGTGAAAATGATAGTATTGAAAATGAGGTTGAAGATGGAGGAGAGGAATTGGCTTCTATTGTGAATGAAATGGTATATGCAATAGACGTTCAACGATATGGGACCTAAAGCTGGATTACAGGACTATGTTTATCCAGGCACAAAGATTACAGAAGATCGTATCACGTCTCAAATGTAAAAAAAAAACCTTCTTTAGAGAATCCTAGTTTTTCACTCTTCAGTAAAGTTGCATTTATCATTCCCACTCTAACATGCAAGAAAAATAGTCCCTTGTTTAGAAGAGACCACTGCTGCATGCTGCACTTACAGAAACAAATGTCACTTCTTAAAGGAGCTCATCTGCCTCGTGCTACATCTGGCATCCTCTTGATGCACCTTTGAGGTCATTGCAACCTCTTTTTACTGAATGTGTTTACAATGAAGCTAGTACACTCGATGTCTTTGTGGTTGTGTTTATTCTTCCTGTACGTGTATATATTCTGGGTTTTGTGTGCAGAAAATTGTCATCAATAAATCAGTCATTTATAAGTTTATGAACTAAATCTAGGGAATTGTATTAGATCCCAAAATATGAACGAGGTACGCCCTCCAGTATTCCAGGCACTGAATTCTAGCACAACAATGAATGGCGTGGCGCAAGAAACTGGACTGCAGTGCTTGACATACATAACATTTAAAAAACAAAAGTTTTAAGGCTTCATTCAACAAAGAATTTATTAAAAAAGAGGAGTCTACTTAGCCTCCATTTCCTCTAAATCGTCTTTGCATTGAAAATGGTATACAGTTGTGGAAATGGATTGATCATTTGACAAGTCTTCTTTTGGTGGCATATCCTGAATAAGTTTCACATTTTTAATGTGTAGTTATCCTCCAGGTGAACAGAGGGCTATAACTTGCTATAATCTTACACTCATATACATACGAAGCCTTGATATATATGTATATAATAGATTTTCTTTCACTTACATCAACTATGTCATTTGGCTGAGAGGACCTGTTACTTACAGAAAGTCATCCCCATGACTTAATCGCAGTCATAAGATTACTGTAGCTTAAGGCCACTTTGATAACTCATCGGTGGACATTTCATGGACCTTTATTAGCTTGGCTTTTGTTGTTGTCTTTATAAATGCTTAGATATATCTTAACTGTTTTTGATGTAGCACAATAGGCACATGGCAGGAGTGTCTAATAAACATTTTAATTGAATTGAAGAGGCGTCTGAAGACTGATATTATCTTCTTTTCTGGTGCTATGATGTTCAATTAGTTTACCAACATTTCTGTCTGCATTGATTGTTGCAGATTATTTGTAGCTTGGTTCTTATTAGTTGGCAAGTCTAAGGTAGAATGTTGATTGACCTTTAGAGAAGAACTAAGCTCAAAGCATTTTATATCCAAACATTGTTCATTACTTGCCCTGTCTGAATAGGACTTTAGTAGGAGCCTCTGCTTTATTTTTCTCTAGAAAGCTCCAGTATGGGAGATCACAGGAGCTGAGTTCTCAAAATCAGAAGCACACACTGCTGATGGGATCTCCATTCGCTTCCCTCGTTGCACCCGGTTCCGTGACGATAAGGACTGGAAGACAGCCACTAACTTGCACCAGTTGAAGGTGAGATGGTATTCCTATACACCATGCAATAAACCACCAACAAGCATCATCTGACTGTGTTTACATAAGTCAGGAGAAAAGCCTCAAAGTGATAGTAGAGACGCATATGCCTTGCTGCAAGCTGCTTGGGATTGTGATTGAAATCTGTAGAATGACCGAAAAATAATAATGAATTCTGACAGCCGTTGTCACATAATATGCAGCAACTTAGAGTATTGCACTAATGGCACTATGCTTCTTTCCCTGAATTTCCAACTTGCTTCTTTTTATTGTGAATAATGGTATTTTGCCGGACCTCACATAAACAGGGGCCCTGAGGGAAGTTCACTTGAGTGCCAGGGCTTTATTATGTTTTAGACATCTCTATTTGTTTAATTTTTGTCTGTGTGTTAAAATAATTCAAAGCCAATAGAATCTTCTATTTGTACTAAAATAAATAGATTTTCTTATGATGTGAATTAAAACTAAAAAAATTCTATACTTGTTCGAGGTACGTGCTGCCTGATTGGAAGCACCTGAAACATTCTATTGAAATTTTATGTTGTGATTTATTTATATTTTTTATATGTACTACTTCTTTTGCAAGTATATGGCCACTTCATTAGTTAGGTGTATATACAAATCCTCTGCACACGTTCAAAAGTAAATACATAAAGTTACATTAAATATCACAATGATGATTGTCTTTATATTTTCAGATGTCTTTAATTCAAGATCTTTAAGCCTTCTTAGCTAAAATACGTGTTTCATCGCGGTTACAAGGGATTACCCTCCGACTTCTTCAGGGCTGTGGTCAGTTTCAAGTAGTCTCTTAATTCCAGTGATAATTCCGACCCGGAAGTTGTTCCTATAAGTACAGCTCCTGGAGAGGTAGACCAATTAGTCTTGTGTCACAAATATAAGGGAGTTTCTTTTAGAAGAGCTGCCCCATCCGGCAGTATTAGGTAGAACCCTTCGGAGCTCCAGTCCGTGGCGTGATCGCCGTGCAAATCAGCAGACTGTAACATCGACGAAACACGTGTTTTGTTAAGGCTTAAAGATCTTGAATTAAAGATATCTGAAAATATAAAGACCAGCATCATTATGACATTTAATGTAACTTAATTTTTTTATTTACTTATTTAAGTATTTATATAGCCACTATTACCCGGGGGCGTCCAGGTACTTGAAGAGTCAGCCCTCAGTGTACATTCAATGTCATATTTCCAGTCCTTACACAGTGTTACAGAGTAAAGAGCCATGTCTTTAGTCCCTTCCTAAAAGACAGCAACTCGGAAGCATTCCTCAAATAAAATGGCAGCTTATTCCACCATCTTGGAGTAATGCTGAAGAAACTTTTACCACCCTGTGACCGAAGTGTACATCCAGGGATATGCCATTTAAAGCGCTTTATCAGTAGCTTGGATCTGAATTTTGTAAGGCTTTAAACCTTATGCGCTTCTTCATCTGTAGCCAATGCAGAGTGTTGAGGGCATGTTTAGCTGATGTATATTTGGCTAATCCAAAGAGCAGTCTTGCGGCGGAATGCTGAAGTACCTGTAGCTTTGCTAAGACCGATTTGTTTACTCCAACCAAGATGCCATTGCAGTAGTTCCAGTCTTGATAACATCAAGGATGATACCACAGTGTTCTGTAGGTTTGTTGGAATAAACGAGAGCACTTTCTTCAGGATTTTCAAGGTGTAATAAGTAGATGCAGTAAGCATTTTTATATGCTGGGAGAAGGAGAGGGTGGAGTCCATAATGACACCAAGATTTTTGGCCTTGGTGACTGGAACGTGTACAGTTCCCAATTCTGATGGCCATCAATTTGAGGACCAAAATGCTGTATCCTTGCCGAAAAGTAAAACCTCAGTTTTATTTGAGTTTGACTTAAGGCTGTTTTCGGCCAACCATTCACTAACACTTCTCATGCACTCCTTAAATTTCAATGCAGTATCCTGTTTTTCGCTTCAAATTGATATAATATGATACAGTTCAAAACCATGAGTTTTATGTATCTACTTTTGAACGTGTGCAGAGGATTTGTGTATATATAGCATAAGTGGTCTGCTGGCCACAAACATGGGGATCTGGTAGTTTTTCCCTACCTTATGCACCATCCAGATTACCTGCTTTAACTGATTTGTACTTTTGATAGACCTTAGAGCGCCATCTTGGCCTGTTGCTGACCACCGACTGTATAACTAACATTAGGTACGTGTATTTTTTTGTGTTTATTTTTGTGGCATATGTTGCAACAAAAGCAATGTTAAAAATTAGTCATTGCATCAATTTACCATGGTCATACTTCCTGGCATAATTATATTGAAGAATGTTTTAATCTCGGGAGCCCTGATTATATCGCTAGCACTGCGGTGGAAGTCTAGCACACAATAAAAACATTTGGTGACCTAAAGCTGGCCAGGCTCTAGTTGGTTCCATTCTGAAATTATTTCCCTCCGGAACATAGTGGTGCACCTGCATAGTCCCCACTTTAAACAACTAGTTTCTGACACACCAGTAAACATAGAGGCTGACTATTCTCAGTGCTTTCTCTGCTCTGTTCCTTGATGTTGGCCATTGTAGGTCAGTTACATTTTTCTCCCAAAAATTGAGAGCTGTTACCGTATAAGTAAAAGCTTCCAAAAAATTACTTTCTCCAATATTGGATCTTTTTTAGATTCAAATGCTTGAATCATTCCCCGTCGTCAAAGTGGGAGACTCTCCAACAGTATTCACAAATGGTTAACTAAATATGATACATAAAAAAAATATATATGTTGTCCCAGTAATGACCTAATCAGTTACGGAGAGAGTGGAAACCTAGCACACATGCGCCCCAGGATCCAGGACAGTGCAACTTCCACTTATGTTGTGCCTCGATCGTTGATCACACAGACTAGGCTTTAATAGAAAAGGTGCAATAATCAGTTGGCACAAACACACTGTGGCAGGCTCATCAGCCACACAGTAGTATTTAATAGAAGGGGCAGGTACACTGGTGTCACTGACAACAACCAGATTCACATGATGGAACTGTTGGCACTACTTGCATGCTCGTACAGGTTGGAGATAGGTTACAAGAACACCATCACCACCACCATTTGGGTTTGAACACACAGATATAGGTTGAGACTTAGTCTCAAGACCTAATCCTCTTTAGGAACACCCTCCATTTCCATAAATTTTAAACACCACCAAAGGGTTGTTAAAAATGTCGGATCTTGAGCAGTATAAAAACATAAATTAAGAGTCTGGAACAGCAACATTCTGGTGATTTGATGGTTCAGTTGCCTTACGGTTTAGAAATGCCCGTCATAAGTGTAAAGAACAAAGGAGTGTAAAAGCTCAATTGTGTGTTTGAAAAGAGATTGCCATGGCAAATCTATGCTTTTATCTATTGCTGTACATAGATGTATATAGGTATTGGTCACAGGTACAAGCCTCAAGTGATTCATTTATCTACCCATAGTGGACGTGTTTTCCTGGCCAATGGACAGACAAAGCTTTAAGGGTCAACGCATACCCAAGGTCTCTGCTGGTTTTGCACCAAAAACCAAACTTCTTTCGGGTAATTGTCACCTCCAAAACTACCACAAACTCTTCAGTGGGGGTCAAATAAAGGGTACCAATAGACTTTTGTTTACTTATCTTAACCAAACCCCACAAAATAGCTCCTCCCAGAGCACACTAAAAACTCAGTGAAAATTCCCAGAGACGAAAGCTTACAAACACTGACTTGGCCTAATTTCCTTTGAGACAGAAGTCTAAAGATTTTGAATTGCCAACCAAGACATGTCACTAAAGGAGTATTACTTTCATCTTTCGTTGTAAGCATTAGAAGCATTACTAACAATAGGGACCATTGATGAGTTCCCACAGGCTAGGTATATATTCTGTACATTTATTGATCTGCAAAGAAGATGGATTGCTGAGACCAGTTCTTGACTTGTATCCACTAAACTTTCACATGAAGCTGGATAGGCCCAAAGAGCAGATTTTAATTCCTTTGCTGGCAGAGAGTGGTTGTACGGCAACCATCAACCTTGTACATGTATATTTGCAACAGGTCTCTCAGAAATTCAAAGGTGCTGCACTGTTCTGACATCCAGGGCCTCAATCAAATGTTGGTGGGCCCGCCACCGACAGGCCTTTGGTGGCAGTCTCACTGACATCCATAGAAGCAGTCTAACTGCCGGATTATGATCAGGCGGTTGGAGGCATCGATCGTAGGGACTGACCAATGCTTTCCTACAGTCCCACTGCTGTCAGGGCAGCAGTGGGACTGTATTCCCACCAATAGGGACAGTACCTGCTCAGGCACCGCTGTAGGGATTACGATGTCCGTTTCACTCGGCCTTGTACATGGCAGTCCAACCGCAATATACAGGCACTAGCAGGGCCCCGTCGCCCGTTGGGCTTCCCAAGCCCCATAGCGGAGGCTATGTGGTTTCCCCCCCCCCCCAAAACATCCAAGTGTCATGTACCTCAAGGTGCATGACACACGATGCATTGATGCTTCAAACATGTCTATTTATATTGTGGTGTGTGCTGCGGCCATTTTCCGGCCCACAATAGAAAATGATATGTTTCTGACCGCCTTCGTGCCAGTCGGATTGTAATTTGGCAGGTGAAAACGTCAGCTACATGTTGGTCGGTATCCATCCCGCAATGATGATAGTCGGATGATTGTCCAACCACCATCATAATAAGACCCTTAGTTTTTGATCTCAAATATAAAATGCATTTTCTTTAGTCTTTAATTTGCCGTCTGGCACAAATTAGAATGAGACATCTAAACAACACCCGGAGGCCATCAATGCTCTGCTACACATACTTCACTTCAATAAATGTTTTTCACCCACTGGGTCAGGGATTTTACACTGCTGCTTATATTTGGCACTAAATACATGGAAGAAATGTTATGACCTTGGCACAGAAGGAGATCGAGGACTCATGGGTTAGTATTTCCTAGTGACATGATTGCTGACTAGTGTAGTATGAGAATAACCTCAATGAAGGGTAGGGGAATTTGGTCAAGGGGAACACCTCTTTTAAATACCTGATATCGCTGGATATATTTCCATTTGTTCTGCAACCTTTGTATTTCACTGCAGAGAACCCTAAGGTTAAGAAAATAATTTCAAAATCTGCACCAAATTATCTTTAGAAGGTAGCAGAAACATGAAACTACCCAGTGCTCAATGATAGGCTGATGAAGGGAAATTAGTTCAAGCGAAGGCAGGCCGACAAGCCCACTATTGGAGCTACTGGGGTTCACTGTAAACATTTAGAAACGGATCACCAGATTCAATACTTTTAGGAAGAGAACTAACTGCAGTCAAAGCATTAGCTGACTTTCCAGAGGAGCATTCCTCCTGATCGGAGGATGGATTAGGTTGTTGTGGACAGTTTATCATACTTTCGGGCATTACAACATGCTTGATTCAAAAGAGCATTCCATGCAAGCCTTTAGCTTGTGGTTAAAGAGTTAAAAATATTTATTTATTTTTTAAATAAATATTTTTATTATTTTCTAAAACAATAAAAGCTTAACGAGATCCAGTTAGTCATACAGTATCTTAGGTTAATAATCATCATGTAAAACAGTATATCTTCAAAGCCTTTGCCGACCACTTTGTAGCGTGACCACGTGCCGATCAAATATGTTGGACATCTCCATATGGCAGTCCTCTCCCCTAAATAGCAAGATTCCCTCAGTTTGTCGATGAGCCTGGAAGAGCTATCCCTCTGCGGACCTGCTGAGTGTCCCCTGCTATTACATCAAGACCATAATATTTCCTCCACTCTCCCCATACCTTGTGAAATTTCTTTGGGCAGCCCCTCGCCTTGTAGGTGACCCTTTCAGCTGCCATATACATATCCATCCCTATTCTCCATTCTCGGAGCGTTGTTGTGTCTATGGCTCCCCATTTTCGCCATACGTCTCTTTTTGCCACTACCATCGCCAGTGTGGTAAAGATTAATTGTGGTCTACCCAGATCAGAGTCATTCGGGATGCCCAATAATATAAATATGAGATCTAGGGGTATAGTGACTTCTAGTATTTTGCTCAGTTCCTGTATTATCTTTTGCCAGTAGGCCTGTATCGGAACACACTCCCAGATAATATGGTAAAAATCGCCTTTCCTGTGTCCACACCGCTGACAGTTGGGGTCGTTCGCTCGTCTTATCTTGTATAGTCTAACTTGGTCGTAATAGGCCCTGTGCACTATTTTGTATTGAATAAGGCAAAGTTGTGATTTAATCGCCACCTCCCTAGGGTGACCCAGTGTCTGTTTTTGAGCGTGCCCAAATTTCCTTCCTAAGTAGACCTCAACTTGCCAAGTCTATCTGGTGCATTATTGTTCAGGGTCTTATATGTTAGTGATACAGCCTTAGTCGTGATATGCTCCTGGAGCAGTCTCCCTTCTAGCGGCAGGTATTCTGGCAAAGGGGAGTCATCTTTGTTTTCTGCTTGCCTTGCGTGTTTAAGCTCTGCATATTTGAGGGACTGGGATGGTTGTATTGCAAATTCAGTCTTGAGAGCGTAAAAACGTTTGAGTTTAACATTATGTAGAATGTTTCCTAACATGGAAATACCTATGTCATCACACCCTCCAAATCCCTTAACTTTCAGCATTTCTTTGAGCCAGGTGCAATGCCACAGGGGCGTCTCTTTGGTAAGTTTATGTTCCCATCCCATTGCCTTCGTTGCTCTACCCCATGACTGTATTGTAACTTGGGTGGCCGGAAGGAGCTTCCTCTTGCCTCTACCATCATATAAATAGTACAGAAATGTGCGGCTGCTCATGGTTGCCTTCTCTAATCTGTAGGTGGGATGGGCCCCTGGTGTGTGTGTGTATCCAATCGTTAAATGGGGTTAGGTGCTCTGCCCAGTAATAGGCTTCTATATCGGGTAGCGATATCCCCCCGTTGTATTGACTGCGCTGTAAGGTATGAAGTGCAATCCTGGGCGGTTTCCCCAACCATAGGAATGAGCGTAGTTCTGCCTCTATCGCTCAGAAGATTGTTTGTGATAGGGGGAAATATGTATTTTGTAGAGCATATAAGAAGCTGGGTAGAGTAATCATTTTGAACATGGAGGCCCGACCTATTATAGTAAGCGGTAGTAATTTTCATCGTTGCACCTCTCCCTTGAAGTTCGTAAGTTTAATGTTTTTCTGGTAGCAGAGGGCTTTATCTATGATACAGTAAATTTGCAGACAGGTAAACCCGCTGCACGCAGTCTGGAGATCTCCGGAAAGTGTGGGCCATGTATTAAACGCCTGGGCTATATATCACTGATTTATTCCAGGTTATTGTGTATCCAGAGTTTTGTCCTTAGTTATCTATTGTTTGGATCAGGTTGGGTATCGTTGTGTCTGAATGCTTGATATACAATAGTATGTCATCAGCATTCAAAGAGATCTTTTTGTCCATGTTGTCCTCTGAGTTGATTTGAAATCACCGTATCCCTGGGTGTTGGCGCACCAAACAAGCCAGGGTCTCTATCGTGATGGCAAAGAGTAGTGGGGAAAGTGGACAGCCCTGCCTAGTACCACATCTTATGGGGAAGTCTCCGGAGTTCCTGCCATTCACCTGAACTCTTGCCTTGGGGTCTTTATACAGTAATCCCACCCATTTCCTAAAGTAAGGGCCCAGTGGCATAGAGGGGGATTGGCATAGAGTGAACTGGCATACAGTGGAATTGTATAGAGTAGAGTTTGTTGACATAGAGTGCAGTGTTGCAGAGGGGGATGGCATAGAGTGGAGTGGAGTGATGTAGAGTGCAATGACGAAGAGTGCAGTAGTGCATAGTAGAGTAGTGTGGGGTAGGGTGCATCGGCATATAGTGGAGTGGTGCAGATAAGCGTGCAGTGACACAGTGTGAAGTGGTACAGAGTAGAGTGGAGTATGCATGGTATGGTAGCATACTGTCATTACAGACGACAAAACTTCAGTTGAAATAAACATTACATTTGCACTCAAATGGTTTTACTGATAAAAGTATATATCACACAAGCGTGGAAATGGCATAACCCAGTGTATTCATTTGATCGTCAGCACAGTACATTTGCCGGCATTTAAATGCTATTATGTGTTAAAACATCGACAGCTTTCTTCAAGCAGGCCCCAATAGTCGGCAAAATTGCCACATAATTCCTCTCACTTTGAAGTCAGAGAAAGAAAAATTAACACCAAGCTCCCTTGAAGACACAGCCAGACATTTGACCTCTGTCTTTTAAAGCACAGTACATGTGACAAGATAAGAGTAAGATTTAAAGGCCTGTTAACAGATAGAGAGTATGTGGAAGAATAGAGTAAGAAAGATTAAGGCAGTGGGAGGGACAAACTCGAGCTAGACAGCCTAAAGCAAATAAAGCCAGCACATATCTAGAAAATGTGAGGTGTGTTTTGTTTTATTTTTATATGTTCTTTTTATTGGGGTTTTGCAATGAAGAAAGAGAACACAAGTACAACATAATTTGCTGATATATGGGGATTGACAATAAAAGTTGTGACTAAACTTAGCAAGAGCTACAATCATTACAGTTGGTAGTTGGAGTCCCATTAGAGCAATGCAACAAATCACAAGATATAATAAACGGAAATAAGTTGAGTAGCAGGATATGGAATTGGGGCGGAGGCAAGTACAGCATGTAATGCAGATAGTTATGAACGGCGGAGACAGTAGTGGTGGCATGAGATATCAGAATTGGGAATTCAGTAGCCAGTGTCATACCCATTGTGTAGTAAGGTTATGTTATGGTAAACTTAATTTGTAGAGCGCACGTACACCGGGTTGGTTTCTTGGCGCTACTCTGAAGGAATTATACTAAGGTGTTACTAGTATGCCTGTTTGAATAGCCATGTTTCCAGGAGTTTGCGGAAGCTCATGAGGTCAGTGCAGGATCTGATCTCCAATGGTAGGGAGTTCCAATATTTGGGGCCTAGGGTAGCGAATCTTGACCCCCCCTGTGCGTTTTAATCTGAAAGGAGGTGTGGTCAGGAGATGCATGTGGGCAGATCGCAAGTTGCGGACGGGGGAGTACCTATTGATCAAGCTGTTGATAAATTTTGTTTTTTTTTATTCAGGGATTTGAAGATGATGCATCCCACCTTGAAGGCGCATCTCTGGT
This sequence comes from Lissotriton helveticus, assembly GCF_964261635.1. NCBI lineage: Eukaryota > Metazoa > Chordata > Amphibia > Caudata > Salamandridae > Lissotriton > Lissotriton helveticus. The sequence goes on along the minus strand of NC_136061.1, from coordinate 209,685,008 downwards.
TTATTGGTAGCCAGTGTAACTTTTTCAGCAGAGGGGTGATATGTTGGCACCTGTTGCCCTGAAGGATCAGCCTGGCCTCCTGGTTTTGAACCATTTGAAGGTGGTTGGTGAGGTAGGCCGGATTGCCAAAGTAAAGGGAGTTGGCATAGTCGATGTGTGATATTACCACAGCGATGACTGCCTGTATCTTTGCTTCCTGGTTAAGGAACCTGCTGATTTTCCTTGTTTTTCTTAGCTGGAAACAGCATGTTGAGATCACAGATCCAATTAGATTTTTCATGGTCAGGTCATTGTTGATTATGACCCCGAAGATTTTTGCAGATGTAGAGGGGAAGGGGGATAGTCCCAGTTCTTTAGGCCAGAAGTGGGAGTTCCAGGGATTTGATGGGCCACCTTTGAGGATGACTTCCGTTTTATCCGGATTCAATTGAGGTGGTTGCTGTTCATCCAGTCACAGATGAACAGCATTGTCGTCTGGAATTCTCGAATAGTGGTAGGGGAGTTATTGATCAGAAATATTAATTGAAATTCATCTGCGTAATTGAAGGTTTGGACTTTTCTTTCTTTTAGTGCATGGAACAGTGGGAGGAGGTATAGATTGAATAAGTGAGGGGAGAGTGAGTAAGTAGGTCAGTTAATTCCGCCGAGTGCGGACCACCTGCTGGGTCATTGGCCCAGCTAGTTGAGATCACCAATGAGTAGTATTTTCGTATGATTAGTTATGAGGTGTGTCATCTGCTCGCTCAAGGACTGTGGGAACTGTGGCATGCTCTGTGGTGGTCTGTACAGAATGACACAGACTAATGGGGCAGAATCAGACTCTAGTTTAATCACTAGGTTCTCTAATTGTGGTAGTTCAAGGGGGGTAAGTACTGAGAATTCTAAGTCTTGGTGTATTATAGCTGCTACCCCCCCTCCATTTTTTCCATGGTGGCGGTTATCTTGGAGTATGTAATAATTACTAGGTAGTGCTGCTAAGATATCAGGCGCGGAGTCCTGTGTTAGCCAGGTTTCTGTTAGCAGAAGGATGTCCGGTTCTTCAGTTGCCAGAAGGTTGTGTATTTCAGGTTAGTGTCTGACCAGGGAGCGGGTATTTAGGTAAGTGATTAAGGGTTTTACATTGTTTATAGCTCTGAGGTTCGTGTTTTTACTCGGATGTGTATATTCACCGACTTTTGGGAATGAGGATCTATTTACCATTATCCCATTTGCGGCTATATTCACCCTACAGCGCTGGTCGATTGCTAGATTGTTGGAGTGGAGTGATTTCAATTGGGTCGCAGAGTAAGTAGTAGTTTGGGCATAGTAGCTTGCCCTGGTCGGCCGCGGACGGGCACAGACGGGCTTGCCTTTGGCGCAAAGGCGCACCTGCTGCGCGCGTCCGCTGCGCTCCCGCTTTGCTGCCACCATTTGTATCCCTTGGCAGCCCCAGCCCCTCCTCCTCTGCTCTGATTGGCGCTCGGCTGGCGGCTCCACCAGGAAGAGAGTCGAGCTGGTATGGCTGCGGGTTTTGGCGCAGTGAGTTTAATTTTTTAAATATCAGTGCATCAATTCATCAATTAAATTGTGACTTTTCAAATTCAAGCAAGAACAGTTTTTAAAAACAGAGTGGGCTTAGCGCTTTGCGCAGGCAGCGGCACCTTCAAAGGTAATGCTTTGCAGGGAAAAGGGATATGTGGGATGCAACTTCTGTGGTATCCTGGGAAGATTTATGAGGGTGAAGAGAAGAGCAATAATGTCTCAAATAGAGGGAGTCTGTGAGGTGGAGTCCGGGGGAGGTGGTGAGGTGTATAAACTGTGATAGGAGTGTGTCCCTTTCAGGAGAGATGAGATGTTTGCCAATGTGGCTTGCGTCTTCGTCTTGGAGAGCTACCATCTGCGGTTCCCTATTTCCACATCGCATTGTGCCATGCCTCCAAAGATGGGGTGATAGTTGCCTTCCAATGTAGTGTAAGCATTTGTTTGGCTAGCAGCAGAGCTAGACTAGCAATATGGGTGCAGACAATGTGACATTTCCTATATTTAAATATGCTAACGGCACTATCCCCCCAGGAGTTCAAGTCAGTAAATTTTGTGACTTCACGTAGTGTGGTATGTATACCTTGCCAAAAGGTTTGGAGAGCGGGGCAAGAACATACCATGTGCTGGAGATCAGCTTCATCCGACCGACAGCGGGGGCAAGTTAGATTTGCTGTAGGGAAGTGCCTATTGAGTTGTGCAGTGGTACAGTACGCACGGTGTAACACGTGAAATGTAGGTTCTTGAATCTCGTGTTTCTCGAGACACAGTGTGGAAAGGCCAGTGCCTGCGCCCATTCCTTATTGTGTAATATCCTTCTAGTTTTGTCCTCCCATTTGGTGTGGAGTGGGCCCAGAGAGATACCACTGTGACTACGGATTGCTTTGTATAGCCATTTGATCAAGCGCCGTCCATCCCCCTTGGTAAGTATCGTTTGTAACACAACATGGGTTGGGGGTTCTTCATCCCTAGTCCTCCACAACCAATAGTAAGTGTTATGAAGTTAGCGGTGGGTAAGGAACTGCCCAGCCGGAAGGTCAAGGTCTGTCTGAAGTTGGGTAAAAGAAAGCAGTTGCCCATCAGAGAACACGTCACCAGTTGTGTTAAGGGAAAAATGTTGCCAACTATGCTGTACTGTGGCAGAATATGGGACTCTTAAGCGCAGAAGTCCCACTAGGGGGGAGTTTCGGAGCATATGGAAGGGCATGGCGCGTAAGAATGACCGTTCTGCAGTTGCATTTGGAGGCAACGTCTCCTTGGAGTGAGCACAGAGAGTCAGGCAGTGACTACGGTAGTAAAAGCCCTCCGATGGCTGTGGGGGTGAGCGTTGGGGAGTCATGGCAAGTCTTGCCATGGTTACAGCTGGCCATCCACCTGGTTACCCATTCCAGTTGGGCTACCAGGAAATGAATTTCAAAGGAGGTGGAGCCTAGCCCGCCCTCAAAGGAGGGTAATAGCAGCTTCTGCAGAGTAATCAGATGGCGGCTGCTCCCCTAGATGAGTTCAGTCCTCATTGAGTCGAGGTCTCGAAAAACCCACAGGGAGGAGTCACCGGGAGATTGGTGAAGTAATACAGAAGACGACGTAGGATCACCATCTTTGGCTATGGACTTTAGCACCCCTGTAAGTCCCTAGTAAATGGTACCCTTGGTACCTAAGGCATGGGTACTAAGGATTGCAGCATATCTTATGCCACCCTGAGGGACGTATACACAAATCCACCCAGACTGCCAGTGAGGCTGCGTGACTTGGTGCAAACCATGTGTGCCATGCCAATATCCTGTGCCATGCCAATATCACTGCATTTAATATATGTAAGTCACCCGTATAGCAGGCCTTTGGCAGGCAGGAATTATATTTTATGTGAGGACATATCTGCATGAGCTGATATGCCCTTGTGATGTCTAGTTCTATTACTAGATATTGCTGAACAGGTATGTACTGGGCACTGGTCAGAACAAGTAACCCAGCTACATAATGATTTCACTGAAACATGTGGTGTTTGGTATCAAACACCTCATATTAATAAGCCCACACTGATTCAGTGATAGATTTATTAATACCTGCTCCCAGATGGTACCTTAAAAGTGCCCCTGAACCCTGCTAGTCGTCCATTATGCTGGCAGACTGCTCCTGTCCGGTCTGCCTCCACAGATGAGTTTCTGACCCCCTAGGAGGTGAGAGCCGTGCTCTCAGCAGTCAGAAACAATGCGTGCTCTGGCAGAGGTGTTTACTCCTCCTCCAGCAGGAAGTCTAGTAAATTAGCATGTCCAGGCTGGGAGCTTCAAAGAGCACTCTGCCTTTGATATGCGAGCCTGGCTTCCCCCAGACCTGGAGGATGCCACCCTGAGGACCATTTGGCACTAGAACAGATGGGAAATTAAGCAAGGACTTGTGATGTACCTACAGGCTAGTCACAACCCTAGGGTGGGCTTACCTGAAGTGAACATCTTGGTTGTGGTGAAATTTTGACCTCGGGGACAATGTAATGCTTTATTACCACAGGAAGTGGTCATCTCTGGGGTGTAGTGACCCCAGAGGTACTCCCCTAAATTGAGTATTTAGGTTGCCCTGATACCAGGAAATCATATTTGTCTGCCGGGAGAAAAAAGGACAAAGAAGAGTCCACTGTGCGAGAACTGGCGACAGCAACTGCGCCAACCTTGACCCCCTGCCTGTTGTTCCTGACTATTGCTCATACCCGGCTCATCCAGAAAGCAGTGACATCCCCCATAGCTGTGTAGGAGTGACCCACAACTTTCACTGGCCAGAAACATGTTGCTTGGAGCAGAGGAGCTGCTGCCCTGCATACTGCAGGCACCCAAAGGACCAACGACGAGAGCCTCTGCCAGCGCGACCCCTGCCGGACAACGCTCCACGAAGCCCCCAGCCCGAGTTCCTGTGAACCGATAGTGCCCCTGAGGCACAGACACCCTCAAGAGTGGAACCCACCCTTGGGTTTCACTGGACTGCCTCCACCCTCTCCCCCAGTTCCCACCTACCTGCAGCCTCTTTCTGCAGGAAACAGGAACCACAAGAGCCTCTGTACTGCCAAGACTCGACGCCTGAAGACACTACTGCAAAGAGCCTGAGGAGAAGTGAACCAACGGGGCCCATGGGGTCCTGAGACCCACCTTTGGAGCAAGTGCTTCCAGCAGTGTGACCCTGCCGGAGAAAGCACCCCCAACTCGAGTCCCAGTGGGCCAACAGTGTCTCTGTGTGCCTGAGACCCTCAAGGACTGAGCCCCCCTGTGAGCATGCACGTACTGGCCTCCCAGTCCTTACTTGCAGCCTCTTTTGAACCAGATCACTCACCATTGATTTAAACGGTGCACCCAACGCTGAATTTCACCTCTGCACCCGGACACCCCAGAGCTATCCAAGGTGACCTGTTGGTGCTGTTCTGGACCTTGCCCCATACTGACCTTAAATCCAGAAGGAAAGACCCATAAGTCTGTGCTTAGTACCTCTATACAGTAAATGTTTCTTTACACATATGATAAGATCACCGCTTTACCGATATAATTGCCAGTGTATGTCTGTATACTGCAAAACCGTGAAACCTCACCAAATGCAAGTGTATTTCTATATACTTTCAAGATAGTAATATCTCAAAACAAAGTGGCAGATTTACAAGAAGGTGCCGCAGTGTGGCACCACAAGCCCCTTGATTGCGCCACGATGCAGCACTTTCAGAGCACAGAAATGTGACATATTTACAATGATATGACGCATTCCTGTGCTCTCCACTGCACTGGCGCACAAACAGCTGCCATGCGCCAAGGATGCGTGCGTCATGGGGAGATTGTTTTTGGGCAGAAAGGGGCACCTTCCTGCACAAAAACAATCACTACAGGCATTTTTCTCTTTCAATGCGTGCTGTAGAATGCAGCACGCATTGAATGAATGAATGAATGAATACTTTCTTGTAGAGCGCATGGCTACCCTCGAGCATCCCAGCGCTTGAAAGAGGATAAATGAGGAGGAATGAAAACACCCGTAGGGTGGCATAGCATACTGACGCATTCCCAGGTTTCCAAATCCTCGTAAATCTGGAAATGTGCCTGGTTCCATGATTGTTGCGAGGGGAACACCCCTTTCTCGCAAAGTGCTGCGTGTAAAGGGGCAGTATTTACAAGGACAGGAAAAGCCACACAGGTTGGCTTTTCCCGTCCTTGTAAATATGTGGCAGTGTAATGCGCTGCCAGTGCTTCACAAAAAGTGACATGCTGGCAGCGCAAGAGGCTTGTAAATCCTAATTGCGAAGTTCTTGGCATCAGAATATATATGTAAATAAACATTTTATTTTTCTTAAATTGTTGCGGATTTACTTTTTAGGTCGAGCAGAGTAGTCTGCTCGAGACCTATTGCTGCCCGTATTTGGGAATGTAGACACGAGATGGGCACGAGCGCAGATTTCACCACGTGGGCACCGTGCCCCTCTCGTGCCTCATATTCCCATGCGCAAACACACTCACACAGCCACACTCACGCATGCGCACATACACAGCCACACGCATACACACACACTGCATACACACACGCACCCCCCTTAAACAGACCCACGCGCACACAGACAGACACACACACAGACACACTCGAACACACACAGACACACACGCGCGCACCCCCCCACTCCCTCCACTCACCGGGCTCTTTCCGCGTGTCCCTCGGCAGCCAGCATTCAGCGTGCAGGGTTCCAGGACGTTCTCCTGGCAGTTCCTTCCTGTGTCTTTGCAGGCCCCGCCCACGTCCCAACGAAGGCTGCCTGACTTCCGCTAGCTCTTTGCCAACTGGTAAGGAGACGTGATGACGCGATGTGACTGGGAGGCACTTTCTTCGTGGAGGTCTTGCTGGAGTATTGACTCCCCGATGACGTGTAATATTTAGTAGGGTGATGGGCTGTTACGTGGACTTATCTCCTGCCTCCAAAGGCACCGCTTCACACATATCCCTTAGTCTCCTTCATCTCTGTGTCTTCTATTTCCCCTTCCCCATCTCTGTTAGAGAGCGCCACAGACTCCGGAAGCATAGAAGGGGACGTCTAGCATTGCCAAACGTGGTTCTGTGTTCTATTCCCACAGCGCTGGAGGCTGGGTACTAAGGCTATAACACTGTTACCAGGACCCCATACCTCTCTTGACTCACACAACACAGCTCACAAGAGACAACCTCACCATCTCCCTCTCTAAGATCATATGTCAGCTCCCAGGAGGCAAGTCCTCAAGCCCTCCCTGTAAGAGCACAGCCAAGCTAACAGGGCATGAGTCCTCCATTCCCCCCTGAAATAACATTCCACACAACTCACAGGAGACAAGATCGCCATCTCACTCCCGGCTCACAGGAGAGGAGCGCCTGACACCGGATTAAACAAGCATTTGCAATGCAACACATTGCACCTTTATGCGAGTTTAAGCTATTGCCATTGTAAATGACAATACCTTTCTATTTATTTAAAAAAAAAAATCATAAATAAAAGGCATTGTTATTTACAATGCCAATAGCTCAAACTTAAGTAAATGCGAGACCTATTGCATTGCAAATGCTTGTTGTGTGTGCATCATTTATTGACTCTGTGTGTGCAACAAATGTCTAACACTCCTATCTGATGAGCCAAAGGCTGCGCAACCACAGAACCCTAGATGGAAAACGTTGGGATTGCTGGAGCAAGCTCCTGTCCACTCATTAGGAAAACCTGCACTCCTATCCCAGCATACCTCTTTTTGATATACTATATTGAGAACCAGCTTCCTACAAGTAACATATCCTTTCTTACGTTGCACTGTTAGATGCCTAATTAGACTGCTGCTTCTTATCTCTTGAATGATGAAATCTGAAGTCCTTGCACTCTGACTCCATATGGGACTGCGGGCCATGTAAAATTGATTCACTTTTTCTCTGTATAACAACATTGTGGTATTCCTCCCAAACAAGTGGAATTACTTTTAAGAGCAAAATGTTCCACAGAGAACATAGACCAATTCAGAGTGGCTATATAGTCTTATTACACCCTACAAAGTTCTAGGTGTGTGATTTCCTGTTTCTACTTACGGCTGCTTTCCATGCCATATGATATTGATGTAGTGACTTAGTGTGCTTTGTTTGCCATCTGTTAACTGCATTGCCTTTCGGAGTATTTGGAAAGTTGTAATTATCTGGATAATTGTCAAATTAATTGTGTTTAATTTTCAGAAACTGTACTTCTGTTCGGTATTCTGTTTTAAGTAATAGTCCATTTTTGCCCCCAGAACTCCGCTATCTCTCCAATTACTTGATGATTGTATTATTGCTGTGCCACTGTACAGTGCTTCTTTACCTTTGGCTAGGTGCAGACTACAGAAATAGAAAATGCAATCATAACGTATGTTGAACCTGAAAACCCACTGAAGAAGAAAATAATGTTTTGGGTGGAGTTTGGTGATTTCTGGCATATGATTAATGAAATGTTCTCTATGGCAGATCCCCACTAAGGGTTCTTAGTACTTAAACGTCTGTAGGATATACCCCCCTTACAATTTTTTTAATGTGAAGTAAATTGCATCCGTAGCACTTTACCGCCCCTTTAGGTTTTTCGTTTTTTCCAACATAATCCGGGCCAAAGAACATACATTAGCCTAAGGTGCTTGTAGATTTGATCTGACCCCAGTGAAGGGTATTTTCCTATACAAGTATTGCAGTTTTAGGTTCGATGTATAAATAAAATTAGAGTTTTCTTGAACTCATCTAGCAGCCCCTTGTTTCTCTACCTCGCAGGAACTGTATCAGCTCTCCAAGGAGACATCCGACTTCATTGTCATGGCTTCTACTTCCCAGGATGAGGATGGCTCATCTGAAAACAGCAGCCGGGAGAATGAGAACAATTCAAGGCCCCCAACCCCTCACAGTACCCCAAAGCCAGCCCCTGGAAAGTCTCCTGCCAAAGCTAAAAAGCAGGAAGGTAAGATAGATGTTTCTACTTTGTCAATCAGCGTTTCCCCTCCTGCTTCATGCACATTACAAATGAACACACAAAAGACCTTCACTGGCTGAAGTCTGCATGTTTATCTCTGTTCCAAGGCCCCAAGCCGCTTCCTCAGAAGAAGAAAGCAGAGGAGCAGCAGAAGGCAGAAAAGCGGAAATCCCCAGCAACCTCATCAGAGCCCACAAAGAAGGTATGTGTGTTGTAACTTGTATTTAATTGGGACTGAAACCATCTATCTTTCAGTTTATGTAAAGTGGAAACAAAGTCTGATGTTTGTTCTGTTAATTTAAACTTGGTGATTTTTTGTGTTTGTTTTTTTAAATTGGAAGACTGTCTTACAACTGTAATGTTATTAAATACATTCAAAGTTATCTTTTCCTCTGGGCCATACATGTGTAGTCCTGAATTCCTAAAGCGTGATGAGGACTGGGTTTTTGCTGCATGACTCTTTTCTGAATTCACATGCTATGCATTATTCTGCCATTTAGTGAATGGGTCCAGAATTATCTTTTCTCTAATCCCCCTTTTAGGTCTCGCCTAAGAAGCGCTTACGCGGACTCTTCGAGACATGCTGTATTCAGGATATGGACATGAAGCTCCACCCACTTTCCACCCATCTTTTTAATTGGCTACTGTCACTGTCCTTTGTAAATGGTGGCTATTCATTGGTCAATAAGCTTACTAGTCCTTCATTAGTACCGCCTATTCCCTTCTTGTAACCTCCCATGAGGACATTCCTTGTTACGTGTGTTGTTACTCTGTAGGTTTTAATTCCAAGCTCAGAGCACTATTTTCTTAAATGGTTTCTCCTGCCTGCATTTGCAGGCAGAACACCCTCTCCTCCAACAATTTTTTTAAATGTACGCAGTGCGGCACTCCTCGGCAGGAATTATGGCCCCCACGCCTTTCTTTTATAATTTGCGGCACCAAATGCAACTGCATGCCTTTCTTTTTCTGTTAATTTTACTTTTTTGGGGCAATGGCGGCACCTGCACTTCAGCTTTATACATCTTAAGCTAGAGCGATGTTGCCGCGATTGCTTCAAAAGTAAAGCAATAGAAAAAAGTGCATTTTCTCTATTTCTTTACTTTTTTTTTTTTTCACAACCAATTTTATTGAGCAAAGGAGCATCAGGAATGTGGCATCTTCACACACCAAGAACACCACAACAATATCAAAGCAGCAATGATATAGGCAGCAAGTGATAGAGCAGACTCAGTATAGGCTCAGCATAGACACTCCCCAGCAACTTACCCTAACCCACAACACTACCCCCCCCCCCCGCACTGAACGCCCCCCCCAACCCCCCTTACCACACGTGTATAGAAGCAACAGAGAAAAAATAAAAAAAATAAAAAAAATTAAAAATACATAAAGGTAGGTGCAATGCCACCAGGGCGTCGCTGCATCAGGCCAAAATTGTCACCGTAATCAAATGTCCTCCTCCTGCTCCGCCGGGGGGTCCAAGGACAGACCACGATAGTCGGCCCAACGCTTCCAGATTTTGTAGTGTTTGCGCGGGCAGCCCCTCGCTTCAAAGATCGGCCTCTCCAGACCCATAAAATAATCCAGCCCAGCCTTCCATGCAGACAGAGGGGGAGCCCTCACCGACTTCCACGCCCGGGCCAGGTCCCGCTTGGCCACGACCAGCCCCAAGAGCAACAAGTGGCGCTTATACACATTGCCCCCAATCCCTTCCATAATATGCAGTAGGCCCAGCCGGTGGGTACGAGGAAGGTCCCAGCCCAGGACCTCGGCCAGGCAACACCACACACCCCTCCAGAACCCAGTCAGCCGACCACACGACCACACTGTGTGCATCAAGGAGCCAGGCACCGCCCCACATCGCAGACACTCCGAGGATGCAATCAAACCAGCCTTCCACAACCGCTCACGCGTATAATAAGCACGATGTAAGTATTTGAATTGGATGAGCCGGAGCCGGACCGCAATGGCGGTTCCACGTGGGGATTCCAGCGCCTCCCTCCAATCGTCCTCATCCAGGGGGCCCACGTCCGCCTCCCACGCCTCCCGAAGAGAGTGAAGGGTGGAGGAGCAATGAATAACAAGAGTCTGGTAAATCCTGGAGACCTTCTTGTCCCCCAGGTCCCCCATAAACACTTTAGCCTCGACTGGGCTAAACTCCGGCAAAGAGTCAAGACCGGCGATGCTCGGAGTGAGGGCATGCCGCAGCTGGAGGTAGCGGAAGAACTGGGACTGAGGCATTTGGAACTCTGTGCGGAGCTCCTCGAAGGATTTGAGGGTGGCGCCGGACACGACCTGGCCCAGTTGTGTAATCCCAATGGCTTCCCAACCCTCAAACCCGGACAGGGCCGCCAGCTCCGGGAGCAGGCCGTTATGCCAAAGCGGCGTCTCAGCCGTCAATCTGCCCCACCATCCCATGCGGCGTAGGGACTGTCGCCACACCGCAAAGACCACCCCGGTGACCGATGGCAACCCACGGCGCAGGCGAGCCGAATAAAGAATGGTGTGGAGCGTGTGATCACCCATGAGCAGTCGTTCCAGAGCATACGCCGGGTCGCCCCTATCCCCATACCACCATTCATTAAGGACAAGTAGTTGGGAAGCTTGGTAGTAGGAGAGTAAATCCGAGGTGGCCAGGCCACCACAATATGTGGACAGAAAGCACGTCTTCAAGGCCACTCTGGCTGCACCGCCACCCCACAAGAAGCGGCCCAACACGGAATTCACCTGACGGAACCACTCCAGACCAATGGGGTGTGGGAAATTCTGGATTTGGTATAGGAGCCGCGGAAGCGCCACCATCTTGAATATAGCCGATCTCCCAAAAATAGTGAGCGGCATTCTGGACCAAGTTTTGACATCAGCCTGGACCCGTTCCCACACCGGCAAGACCCCACGTGCCCAGGCCACCGCCCGTGACTCTGAGAGAAAAACGCCTAGGTATTTTAGGCCATCCGACGCCACTCGCAACTCCGCAGCCCAGGGGTCGGTCACCACCCCGCCACCCAGCACCCACAGGGTCGACTTATTCAGGTTGAGATGAAGACCCGAGACCTCGCCGAACTCCCGCATGATCTCTAGGACCCGGGGACCCGATCGCCGCAGATCCGTAAGGAAGAGGAGGACATCGTCCGCATACAGTGCAATCCTATCCACCAGGTCCTCATTCCAGAAGAAACCACGCAACTGGGCATCCGCTCTTATTCGCGACGCCAGGGGTTCCATGGCGAGGGCAAACAGGTACGGGGACAGCGGGCAACCCTGCCGAGTACCGCGACCTATACAGAAGCGCCCAGAGGTAGCACCGGCCACACGGACCGAGGCCGTTACATTAGTGTAGAGGAGACGAACGTACGACAAGAAAACCGGCCCCAGGTTGAGTCGGGCCAACAGCGCGAACAGATATGCCCAACTCACCGAATCAAAGGCTCGGTCCATGTCCGCCAGAAGGAGTGCCGCCTGTTCATCTCTAGCACCCATGGCATCCACCGCTGCCTGCGCCCGCCGAATATTATGCCGGGTGGCCCTGCGAGGCATGAATCCAGCCTGGTCGGGGTGGACTAGATCAGCAATATGGGGCAAGAGGCGGTTCGCCAAGGCCTTAGCCAGAATCTTGGCCTCGATGTTAAGAAGGGAAATCGGCCTGTAGGAATCGTGCCTGTCCGGTGCCCTGCCCGGCTTCAAGAAGACCACAAGTTCGGCATGACGCCAATCCGGTGGCAGCTCTCCCCGAACCCGTGCCGCCTTCAGGGCGCGGCGATAGTGGGGCCCCAGCTGGACGTGAAACTTTTTATAGAATTCACTTGGGTAGCCACTCGGGCCGGGCGCCTTACCCGTATTCAATTGACCAAGGGCTTCCCCGAGTTCCTCGGCCGTAAGTGGGGCATCCAGGGCGGTCCTGGTCTCATCGGGGATGGCCTGCGGTAGCAGGTCATCAAGATACGTGGATATCTCGCACGTCTCCAAATGATCACGAGGAGCGTATTGTGCCTCGTAATAACGGGCAAAACTAGCCGCCAGCGAACCCGGGTCGGTCATGACCGAGCCGTCATCCGCCGTAAGGCCCGGCAACACTAGGGGCTGGAAGGTCGCCTGGCATAACCTATGCAGCATAGAACAGGACTTGTCGCCCCACTGATACACCCTGCTGCGCGTGGCGAGCCACGCCTGCCGGGCTTCCTCGTAGAGGACTGAGGCGTACGACTGTTGGGCCTGCAGGAGCTGCCTCACAATACCTTCGTCGCCCCCGAGCCGACCACGCTGTTCCAGCTCCTCAACGCGGGCCGCGGCGGTCACAATGGCCTCCCGATGTTTTCGCCGAGCAGCCACGCACCAAGCTATATCAATGCCCCGAAGCGTAGGTTTCAGCGCCTCCCACACCACCATCGCGTCCACGTCCCCCACCAGATTCTCGCGCCAGAAGTGATCGATCGCCTCGCGCAGGTGATGCACATACTCAGGCCGCTGCAGCTGCCATGAGGACATCCGCCACCGAAACGGCTGTTTTGTGGAGGGGAGGGACACAGTAGCTAGGACCGGGGAGTGGTCAGACAGGCCTCTGGGAAGTATCACAGCATCACTGACTCGACTCAGACAGGCATCCGGCACGAACAGATAATCTAGTCTCGAAAAGGACCCATGCACCGCCGACACATATGTGAATTCACGTGCAGCAGGATGAAAGTGTCGCCACACATCAACCCAGCCCAGACCACTCGCAGTCGCACACAGTTTGGTGGGAGCAGCAGCAGGGGGGGGATCCGAAACAACAGGCACCCGCCTCAGGCGATCCAGGCCCACATCCATAACCTCGTTCCAATCGCCTCCCACCATGGTCAGTACCTCCGGAATCTCATCCCACAGCGCAAACAGCCGCTCAGACAAGGCCCACTGCAGAGGGGGGGGGGGCGTATATGCTACCAAAAACCACCTGCTCGGTACCCAACAGGCCTTTGATGAAAATATACCGGCCCTGAGGATCAATCCATTGCTTTTCATGCACATAGGCCACCCTGCGGTGCACCAAGATAGCCACTCCCCGCGAGCCCCTCGTGAAGCCCGCATGGTACACTTGCTGAAATCCAAACCTCTGGAGGCTAAGGGCCTTAGAGCCCAGCATGTGGGTCTCCTGAAGCAGCAGCACATCTACCAATTCTCTTTTCCCCCAACGCAACACAGCCCCACGCTTGATTTTATCTAGCATACCCCTCACATTCCACGTCACAACCCGCAGGGACTTTTGAGGAGACAGAGTCGTATTATCAGCCATTATCAATACAGTGTCCAGTATCCGGCCCTCCGCCCCACCCTGGCGCACCCCACAAAGCAACAAAATCAAAAGCCACATACACGTGCGGTCCCACCCCCCCAGCCCAAACACTCAGTACCCCAACACCCACCAGGCTACCCCCAGCCCAAACTTCCCCAAACGCCAACAGCAAGGCAACCCCCCCTGCGCCCCACTCCCCCAACCCCAATACCTCAGAAAACAGTGAAGTATCTGTCGCGGCATGGAGAGATCCGGGTCCAGAACAGAGAACCCAGGACTCGCCATACCAATGGATCCCAACACCCCCATTAGCACACACACACCACCCCCCCAACAACACCCACTACTCGTGTGGGTCTAAGGCCCATAGAAACCGCCACCCGAGCCCCGCAGTGGCTCAACCCAGAGCCTCAGAGTGGTTCAGGAGCATAGAGATAAGCACGACTAGAGTCATAAGGAACAGTCTCACCAGCCGATCCATTCCAGCACAGAGCAACACCAATGTCCAGGCTCCACCAGGGTTCAACTGCCAGCATTGGAGTGTTCAGAGTCCAGAGTTCCGGTCGTCCGCGTCGTACTAGCGGAGGCTGACCTTTTCTTAGATCTGGACCGTCGATGCCGTCCCCTCCGGTTAGGACGGTCCGTCCGCTCCGGTGATGACCTTTGGGACCCGCCAGGGTTCAGTCCCGGTTGGGCATGTGGCCGAAGCCGCACCGTCTCGTCGGTCCAGCGGAATACCTCCTCGGGAGTATCGAAGAAGTGTGTCCGGGATTGGTGTACCACCCGCAAGCGGGCCGGATACAGAAGAGAGTATTGGAGCTTCAGGCCGCGCAATTTAGCCTTGGCGGCCACAAAGGATTGTCGCTGCTGCTGAACCATTTTCGTGTAGTCCGGGAAGATCATTATGGTGTGATTTTCATAAGTAAGCGAACCCTTGTTCCTCGCCTCCCGCAATATGGCGTCGCGGTCATGATAGTTCAGCAGCCGGGCAATGACCGGCCGAGGACGCTCCCCCTCAGGCGGCCGTTGAGTCAGGGCCCTGTGTGCCCGTTCAATCACAAAGCACGCTGACAGTGTCTCCTCGGGGACCCAGCTCTCCAGCCAGCGGGTCAGGAACCGCTCCATACCATCCTTCTCACACCGCTCCGGAAAGCCGATAAAACGGAGGTTGTTTCTCCGTGCGCGCCCTTCAGCATCTTCCACACGGGCCGCAAGGGTCTTCTGGACACATTCCACCTCCGCCATTCTTTTCTTTAGGGCACCGATGTCCGTTTCAGTCACCGAGATGCGAGATTCAGTTTCAGCGATCCGCGCCACCGCGTTCCGGAGGTCCTGACGAAGCAGTGTAACATCCGCTCCCACTGCCCCAATCTTGGCATCAAGCATGTCCCGGGATTGGGTAATGGCCGCCAGGATAGCCGCGTTGTCAGGTCCCGATCCACCTCCGCCGCCAGATGCCCCGGCGCCGCCACTGGGCCCGGCAAACTTGTCCATGGGGCCCTGCTTAGGCGGGCCCCCTCCACCACCCCTGGTCATGGCCGCTCACGGACACCGCAGGTCCTCACACTGAACGGGACGGGCGCCGCCCGCGGCAGGTCCAGCAGGCCTTGGGCAGCAAGTCCACTGCAATGGGCACAGGAGGTCTCCGGCCCCGCCCCCGGACGCCGGGGCTAGTGACCGTGTAGGAAACTGTGGCAGGCCAATGCGCCCCCGGCGTGACGAAGCTCGAGGCCCCGGCTTCACAGGACCGGACAGGCCCCCACTACACCGTGACACCCACAAATGCTCTCAGGAACAGAGGAGGTAGGGCACCTCCGTAATCCTCCGGTAACCAATGCTGCCAGGCACGGCCAAGGTCTGCGCCGCCGACGCCACACGGCCGCCCCTCGGTGGTCCCAAAATCAAGGTCCCCAGCCTCCAGCCAGCCGCCAGGCCGCAGACCGCCGTCGGCGCCTCAGGGTCTCAGAGGGGACGGAGCCGCCAGATCCAGGCACCGGAGAAGACAGGGCCTACCTCAGGGCCGGCGGCGCTCGTCAGGCTCCACCCACGGGCCCGGGGTCCGATTGTTGCAAGGCCGTCCGGGGTCCGCACTGCTGACGTCACCCCCGGCAGCGCTCCGGCAGTTGCCACTCGGCGTCTCCAAAATCGAGGTCCGCGGCTCACGGCCAGTCGCTGGGCCGCAAACCGCTGTCGGCGCCACAGGGTCCCGGTGGAGCCAAACTTGCGGGATCGCAGCACCGGAGAGAGCAGGACACACTCCCGGATCGATGGCAAGAGCTAGGAATCCCCTGCGGGCTCGGGGGCCAGGATAAATGAAGAAGGTAAGTTCGGGCCGGCGGGAGCTCTACCAAGCTGCGACCGCCATCATCGCCCGCCAAGCCACGCCCCCTATTTCTTTACTTTTTAAGCAATTGCGGCACCCGCTCTTTAGCGTAAGATGTTTAAAGGTAAAGCACGGGTTCTGCCATTGTAACAAAAGTAAATAAATAAAAACAAAAAAAAATGCGTGCTGTCGCCATTTTTTTTTTACGGTTTGTTTACTTTTGTTACAATCATTGCACCTGCACTTTTATTTCAAAAGTAAAGAAATTAAAAAAAAGTTTTTTTCTATTTCCTCACTTTTGAAGCAATCGCAGCACCCACGCTTTAGCTTCAGATGTTTAAACTAATAAAGTTTGGAAATAATGGTCTAAGGTTTACTACGACTTTGATTTAAGAACCTCCCTAGACACTTTGTTTGCTATTTTCGATGTTTTAAGCTAAATCGCGACTGCCGCGATGGTTTTACTGAGAGTTTGAGCTATTGGCATTCCATTAATATTAGCAACACCAATGGCCATAATTTTCTGTCATGTCCATCCTCCTATGATTGGAGAAGTACGCCCTGGTACCCACCTATATATAATTTTTCTGCTGTTGTACAGGAAAAAAGAGTTTGAGTTCCAGGGCTGTCAAAGTGGAATTGAAGGAAGGCATCTATAGAACAGAGCAAGCGAACTAAAAACCGTTGGATACAGACATGGCATGTTAAAGAAAGACCAAATGCACTGAATAACAAACAAAATGGCTTTGCCTCATGGGAGACCCAACAGTGTGGTCAGAGAATGTATAAAATGGGTGTGGGCGATGGGTAACAATCAAGGGAAAGGGAGAACAATTCTTTTAGGTTCTGCCCAAAGTACCACCACAAGTTTGCCCAAAAGAGCAGTCACAAAGTCTTCAGTCTCTGCTTGCTGAAGGACCATTGCACTGAAGACTGCAATGCTCGTGGTAAGTATCAAGCTAAGATGGTCATTGTAAGAGAAAATCAGCAGTGGGTTCACTATTCCATGATGCAAGCAAACCTACCTCAGAGACCTTGGTCTGTCGAGTGATGACGATAGAAACCCTGAAGAAACTAAGATGATGCAAGGAGAAGGGTCTGATGTTGAGAAAACATTTGTTGACCTAATAAAAACACCAGAGGTGGCGAAGAAAGGAGAACACTGAGGAAAGGAGATTCACAGATGAAGCACACTCCAAAAGTATTGTAGGACCGAGCTGAAGATTTTCAGACTCCAAAACCTCCTCAAAACCCTTGACAAATGAATGTAGGTTGAAGCAAAAGTCGGCCCATGGATCGCAACATAATGACACCGGTTTGATGCCTAAAAAAAAGGATCGGGGATGGGAAAGGAGTCTGAACAGGAACCTCTGACTCCGAAGAGCAATACGCTGCTGACCCCCGTTGCTAAACAAAACACACTTGATTTCAAAAGGAAAAACACAGTCTCGAAACCGAAATTGCTGCAATCCTCCATAATTTCGATTTCGACACATCCCTGAAAGGATTTGGAATCATGTGAGAAAATGGGGTTCTGTTGCAGCTTCCCCCTCTCCCCCACACAGTCTTTTTGTCGGGCTTTGATGCAACTTTGACTGTAGAGTATTGGGTTCCTACTGTGCAATTTCCCAGTACTAGTGTCCTTTCCCTAAAACATGTCCACAATTGGTACCCCTTGACCCCGTGTAAGTCCCTAACATATGGAACCCTGGGTACCTACGGCCTGGAGGCTGAAGAGGGCCCCTTGGAATCCCCTCATTAGGACCATGCCACTGCCCCTGCAGTTGCTATGTCCCTGTGAGGTGAAGAAATTGGCAAGTCGACATGGCACACTGCTTTTCTGCCATGTCAGCTAGCACAACCTACGATCTAGGTAAGTCACCCCTCCAGCAGCCCTTACCAGCCTTAAGGGATGGTGTACTATATTCCAGTTGTGGGCATATCTTCATGAGCAGATATGCCCCCCACAGTATTGGGTACTTTCTCTTAATATTGTAAGTGCCAGGGAAGCCATAAAGAGTACATGGGCTGGGAACTTGACAACTCGAGTTCCACACCACCATGATTCCAGTGTGGGATTGGTTATTGAATGCACTCAGAGGGCATCTTAGAGATGCCCCCCGAAAAGCGACCAGCCTCTGGTGGGATCTCCGACTGGTAATCACCAGCCTGCCACCACCAGATATGTTTCTGGACGACCGTGGTGAGAGCCTTCACTCCCTAAACCCAGAAACAAAGCTTTTCCTGGGTGGATGTGGTTACACCTCCCCAGGTCAGGAAGAGCTATCTGTGGTAAGGGAGCTTCAAAGGCCTTGCTGCATTTGTAACGCAACCTCTAGCCTCTCCTGCTATCAAGTGCAGGCCCCCTTCATATCTCCCCTCCTTTTCTGCTGGAACACAGACGGGAAAACTAGAACAGCCCATAAGGTGAGCCCACCTCTGCCAACCCTACCCCTCAGGTGTGGGTGCACTTTGTGTGCTAACTCTGATCCCCCTTTGCCTGAGCTTAGGTCCAGGAGCTTTTCTCCCACAACCTGGTAGCCTGTTTGTGAGCAGCCACCAACCTGGTGGACCCCGATCCCCTATTGGATAACATTGGGCCTCTGCACTCTGCAACTGGCCACCATAGTGCTGCTGAGGGTGCTTTGAAAGTGCATCCTTGACCCTTTGGGAAACCTTGTTCAAACCCTAGAAACTCACCCTTTAATTACCTGCAAAACGAAAGCCCTACTTTCCTCCATAGTATTGCATTGAGTGTTTCCTCTGAAAAAGTGTGGAAGGTGTTTTGTATTGTTAACCTAAGAAACTGTGTTTTGGCAAAAACAATTTTACTTCCCTTTTATCCCGGACATGTCCCAGTGTGATTTCTAAGCATATCACACTGAGTAAGAAAAGTAATCTGAAAAGTAACTT
Organism: Lissotriton helveticus; assembly: GCF_964261635.1. Taxonomy (NCBI): domain Eukaryota; kingdom Metazoa; phylum Chordata; class Amphibia; order Caudata; family Salamandridae; genus Lissotriton; species Lissotriton helveticus. The sequence goes on along the minus strand of NC_136061.1, from coordinate 209,666,039 downwards.
AAAAAGTAATCATACAGTACCTGCAAAGTAACTGAAAAGTAATCTCATCTGTTTCTAAATACTTGACCTACCTGTATACAAACAAGTACATAAAACTGTATTATTTCACTTACCTTCACCAGGCCTGGCTTGTTTCTAGAAATAAAATACAACTCCATAATATTTTTATACAAAACAAATTGGGCAGAGTTCAGTCTTTGAATGTGTGAAATCATTTCTTACCTGAGTGTGTACTATAAATGCTTAACACTACCCTCTGATAAAGCCATACTGCTCGCCCACACTACCACAAATAGAGAGTAAGTTATTATCTACTTTAGCCTCTGCCTACCTTTGGGGATCCACTGGACTCTGTACACACTATGCGTTACTTTGGTATAGTATATACAGAGCCAGCTTCCTACTGATCAACTTACCTGCAAGTGGTGTGGCTCCAGGCCCCACCTGTCTCTATTGAAAAGCATTGGGCCGAGCTCCTATTTTGAGCTCTGCACCCGGCAGCTCCTGTGCCACAGGTGGTGCGATTTTGGTACTCACCTGGCCTGTGCTGACGTTGGACTCAGAAGACTGAGATTGTAAGTTTAATACTTAACCTGTTTTGACTGTGTTATTGTTTTCCCCTTAGGAAAACATTGGACTGTGTGAAAAGTATTTTTAATTTATAAAATACTTATCTTATTATGAGGACCTGGGTCTTGTTAAGTTATGTTATGTTAAAAGAACTTGTACAGCGCACGGTCACCAGGCGGTTTCATGGCGCTCAAAACGGAGGGGCGAGAAGCAGGTGCATGAGTTACTCATAGGCTTGTTGGAAGAGATGAGTCTTGAGCAACTTCCGGAAGGAAGCATAGCTGGAGCTAAGTCTGAGGTTGCTCGGGAGAGAGTTCCACAACTTGGGGGCTAGGAAGGAGAAACACTGACCGCCGTGTTTTTTCCGATTGAACCGCGGGATGACAAGCAGGTTGTAGGAGGAAGAACGCAAATCTCGCAGGGGGGCATAGCGCTGGATTCTAGACGCAATGAATGCTGGGGCTAGATCAGATAAGGCCTTAAAGATGGTAAATCCAAGTTTAAACAAGCAGCGCTTAGCTACTGGGAGCCAATGAAGGTTCCTCAGTAGAGGCGAGACGTGTGGGTGTTTAGGCTGGTGGAAGACTAATCTAGCTGCCTGGTTTTGCACCAGCTGTAACCGATGCAGTTGGTAGGCAGGGATCCCAACATAGAGGGTATTAGCATAGTCAATCCGGGAAGTAATTAAGGCCATAATGATGAGGATGAGTGCCTCTGTAGTCGGAAACCTGCAGATTTTACGAATCCTGCGAAGGTGAAAAAAGCAGGAGGAGGTAACTGCATTTATTTGAGGCTTCATTGACAAGTTACTACAGATAATTACGCCAAGACTTTTGACCGAATTGACAGGGTTGGGAGGGGCGCCAAGGGAGGAAGGCCAAAAGTTGGTGTTCCAAGGGTTGGCTGGCCCACCCAACAGAACCAGCTCCGTCTTATCAGGGTTGAGCTTCAGCTGGCTATGATACATCTACTCAGAGATGGAGAGCATGGTGGATTGAAAGTTGGCACGGGAGGAAGGGGCAGAGTTGATAGGGAAAACCAGCTGAAGGTCATCAGCATAGTTAAAGATGGTAACCGGGTTATGACGGAGGGAGGCTATGAGGGGCTCCATGTAAAGGTTAAACAAGAGCGGCGACAGGGCCGAGCCCTGCGGAACTACACAGGTGAGGGGAAAGTGAGATGCTGAGTAGATGGACAGGTGGACCGCCTGGGTGCGCTGGTGCAAGAAAGATCTAATCCACGTCAGAGCCATGCCCTGAATGCCAGCGTTACTGACACGGTCGATCAGTATTTCGTGATCGACCGTGTCAAAAGCTGCAGACAGATCCAATAGTACAAGGGCCTGGGAGATGTTCTTGTCGGCACCTTTCCTCAATGCGTCCATTACAGCCACGATGACAGCTTCGGTGGAGTGGGCCGGCCGGAAACCAGCCTGCTGGGCATCCAGAAAAGAAAATTCCTTAATGAACGCACTGAGGCAGCCAGTGACATGGGCCTCCAGAATCTTCCCAAGATAGGGAAGGAGGGAGATAGGCCGAAAATTGCTCTATACCGAGGGGTCGGCATTCAATTTCTTTAGGATGGGGACCACAACAGCACGTTTGAATGAGTCAGGGACGATGCCTGTGGCTAAAGAGTAACTAAGCAATTCAAGCGGGGAATCCGGACAAGCCAAAAAAGCCTCCTTGAGGATCTGTGGGGGGCAGCAATCGTTAGGTGAGCCCGAGCTCACTTTGTATAACAGGGATACAAAGTCAGTTGTGGAAATCGGGGGAATGACATCCAACCGGGAAGAATTCACAGGAGGTAAGGCCGGGGGGGAGGGGGAGGAAGGAGAGGGAATATTATTTTTAATAGTTGCAATTTTATTAATAAAATAGGAATTGAGGGAATCGCAGAGAGCCTGTGTAGGTAGAGGTTGGGCAGTTACTCGGTCCGGTGAAGTAAGCTCATTAACGATGGAAAAGATCTCCTTGGCTTTAGAGGCCGAGTCAGTAATTTTCTGGGAAAAATAGGTGGTCTTGGCTAGCAGGATGGAAGTTTTGTAAAGTTTCAGCAATACAACATAGGCGGATTTAAGTTCCAGGTCATAGTTGCGCCTCCAGCGGCGTTCTGCCTGACGGAGGGCCAATTTGTCCTTTTTTAGCTGCTCTGTAAACCACCGTTGGGCGTCATGAGGACGTTTAGTTTTTATGACCTTCAGTGGGGCAACTTTGTTACTGGCGGACACCAGCCAGTGCTCAAGATGGAGAGCCTGGCAGTCAACTGGAGACTGGCCAGTGGGGGCGGTGGCAGCCAGTATGGAATGGAATTCGGCCAGGTTGGCTCTTTTCCAATTACGGGTTGTGAGATTGCAGATCAGAGTGGGAGGGATAAGCGGTACGTTTTTCAGGGAAAAGGAAATAAAGCAATGATCAGACCAGGAGCAAGGGGAGACTACGGGGGGAGAGATGTCGAAGTCAGAGGTCCAAACTTGGTCCAAAATATGGCCTTTACTGTGTGTCGCTACTTTAATATGTCTTCAATAAAGTACAAAGTATAATTTTCTACAATTGGTCTGGATCTCCTTCTTGAGTCTTGTGCCATTATTGATCACTGTTGTGCAATAAATGTCCTGCACTCCTCAGTAATAGGCCTAAGGCTAATCATCCACACTACGACTAATAGTTTAGGTTGTGCATTAAGCCCTGTACACTTGAGAATCCCTGGACTCTGGGCACGGTATTACCACCTAGTGGCAATATCAATATACAGAGCCAGCTTCCTACAAATCCCAATAAGGCCTGTGGAAGACAAAGGGCAGGATGAGGAAAATCTTAACTTTGAACCGCTGAATACACCGAAGCTCCGAGAAGTGGAGCACGGGCTCTTCTGCGAGGAAGAGGAACAGTATGAGCAGGGACCTTTTCAGGGCCTCCAGACCACAGATGGGACTGGAAAGACCTATAAATTGATTCATAAGGGGAGAGTGTCGACTCTTATTACTCTAGGCCCTCACTTCCTGATGACCTAATGGTGTACAGCATAAGCCTTGAGAGGTTGACAGCTAAGTAATGCACCTCAAAGAGGAGCAGCCAGAGTAATGTTTTCTGTTGGAGACCAGTATGTCCTCACAGAGGAAATGCCAGTATCTCTTGAATCTCCCAAGTATCCTCTACCACAGGACGGAAAGTTAGAAAGAACAAGTATCTTGCAACGCAGTGACGCCCAGAGTGAAAAAGAATAAGTAACCCTCCTTCCAAGACTCCGCATATTTTAAGGTCAATGTGGTAGCATATGAGCCAGAAAGAGAGCTCATGCCCTGATGTCTTCTCATACTCCTCCTGACAAGATGAGGAAGAATGGAGATGTGGAGAAAAAGTTAGAGAGCACTGCTGCCACCCTTTGGAGGATAGCAAACTCAAATGCACTACTCAACTGATTTGGTCATCAGCAGTGGGAGTATATCGGAAGCAAATTCAGCATCTCGACAACCATTACAACAAGTGGGCCAAAGCAATAAGAGGAAAGAGTTGTTAAAATTGACATTGGATGTAACTGATACAGCTAGCAGACAGATCAATACAGACACTGCCCTCAGAAGACATGCCTGGCTGCTAGTGTCCGGATTCATCCACAGAAATTCAGTCGTCAGTCATACATGTACCCATCTCAGCAATAGACCACATGCTTCAGCAAATAATAAAGCACAATGAGACGGCAAAAGCCATGGGCCCCTCTTAGTTTGAGGTCAATCATGAAAGGGTCCGTACCAGTAAGGAAAGCAATGGGAGAATGAGGCTTCCAACCTAGCCCGCAACCCATGGCCAAGTGATTTTCCGTCAAAGGCCTAAATCATTCAACACCAGTAGGGGGAAGAATGAAAGTAGATATTAAACATCATATGACATAGGCGCTGTAATGAATCTTACAATGGACAGCTCAAGACTGAGAACTCGTACCAAAAAAGAAGTAGTTCACTTGCAGCAAGAAGTCTAAAAACTCCTCCTCCAAAAGCAAGCAATAGAAAAGGTACCAAGCAAGGATATCAGCCAAACAGCATACTCAGTCTATTTTTTGTATCCGAACCATGCCCAACACTAAGACCTATTCTATACCTCCAGTTTCTGAACAGACTGATAAAGTCCCAGAAATTTAACATGACACCGTAGGAGGTCATCACACAACTAAGAACACAGAAGTAGGCAAGCCTTTCAAACAATGACTCCCTCTGTGACCATTGTACAGAAGTGTCACTCGCCTGTTGGTGATGTACCTGGGCATCAGGGGACACAAGCCGGGGGTGTGTGTGTGTGTGTGTGTGTGTGTGTGTGTGTGTGTGTGTGTGTGTGTGCGTGCGCCCCCCCCCCCCCTTTGGTTGGTATACGGCCGCAGAGTGTTCTTCAAGTGGGCGGACCTCAAGCCCCTAGAGGCGCGGTGGGCCAGCGTCATAGCTTTGAAAATGCACCTTTTGGCTATAGGCAGCCAATGTAGTTTGCGGAGGTGGGGAGAGATATGGTGTCTGAAAGGGATCCACTAGCCGAGCGGCGGCGTTTCGGACCATCTGGAGTTTTTGACATTGGCCTGTTGTGATACCTAAATACAGGGCATTGGCATAGTCAAGATGGGAAATGATCAGTGCCTGGATCACTGTCTTACGGCAGTCTGCGGGAAGATATTTAATAAGCCGTTTGATGGTCCTGATCTTGCCAAAGCAGGAGGCTGTCACTGTTTGTACCTGGGTGTTGAAGCTGAGGTGGTTATCCCAACGGACCCCAAGGTTTCTTACTGAATCTTTCGGCGTGGGGGCTTGGCTCAGATCTACTGGCCACCATAGGTTGGAGTCCAGGGGGATGGAGAGTTGAAAAACAGAATCTCCGTTTTTCCTGCATTAAGTCGAAGGGAGTTGGCATCCATCCACTTGGAGATGTCCCTAAGGCAGGTTTTTAGCGGGTCGAAAGCAGAGGAAGAGGGGGAGTCAAAAGTGAAAAGAAGCTGAATGTCATCAGCGTAGGAGGTGGATTTGATCCCTGTCTGAGCGATCAGTTTTGCCAGGGGAGTGAAATAAACAATAAACAGGAGCGGACTGAGGGAGGAGCCCTGTGGGACTCCCCATTTGAGTGGTCTGACTGTGGAAGTGTAGGGGGGGGTGAAGACCTCCTGTGTACGGTCTAAGAGATAAGACGTGAGCCAATTCAGCACAGTGCCGCCTACGCCCAGGTCCACCAGCCTCCTCAACAGGATCCTATGAGAGACGGTGTCAAATGCTGCTGAGAAATCCAGCAGCACTAACACCGCCCTTGATGTTAATAGCACTAGCATCTGAAGTTTTCAGATCTGGTGGAGATGGGGGAGGGTCAATTGACTCACTTGCTAGATGCAAATCTCACCCACACATCACTGAAGGTCCGCCTAACAGTCCTAGTGTCGTAGACCAAGGGACATATAGGGAAAACGTTCTTCAATACACTATTCATCTAGAGATTCCTATAATAAGCAAAGAGGATAGGCTACCAAGTTAGGCACCCGTACCCATGTGGAATCTAAATGTATTGCTTGCGCTGCTAAGGGGTTTTTGGGGCGTACGTCTGACATCACATGACGATACACTAAATCGTGGTTGACAGCATCCAGAGAGAGAGATAAAAAGTGACAAGAGAACTTTACGCTTCTAGTCCCAACCACCAGTGTGTAGAGTAATGCTCAGCATGTCAATCCAGAAAAGTCTTCAAGCAACAAAACTGCTCCTACAGGTAAGTAACAATTTTAATCCAGCTGCCAGTGTAAGAAGCAATGATCAGCCATTTAGAAAAGTTCATAGTACGATTATGATATTATGGGGTTTAGTTAGGGGAGCATTAGGCAGTTTTGGTAGAAAAAAAGCACTTTTCCTTTTCTGAAACTGGGGAGTGAAGGACACATTTATCACATGGAGGTGGAGGTTATTCCAGAGAATGGCAGTGTAGCAGAAGCCTTGTAAAGAGGTGTGGCGAGATGTACACCTTGGTTGTCTTGTTTACTAATTTTAATAGCTTTGAATATGGTGCAGTAAATTGAACTTGAACTATGAACAGGAAGTCAGGGCGGTTTTGGAAGGAAGCGATATACTCCTTTTTGCTTGAATCTATAATTAGCCAAGTTACAATGTGGCAGGAAACCTTTCGACAAGGTAGACTTTGGAAGCTAGGGAGGAGGGTGCTGGCCTTATCGACGATGAAATGGGAGAGCTAGTATGAGAGAGGGCTTCACCTGACCTACAAGGAACAGCTATCTACGATTCAGCATTGGTAAAGAGGGTTGTGGAGAATTGTTGTAGATTCATGATACCAGTAGGAGGCTGGAGGATTATTGTGATGATGACAATGAGCTCAGTTTTGATAGGGATAGGCCTGAGCTATACAGCAGTAATTCATTGCTGGATGAGGTCTATGTAGTATATTACGAGGTGAATGCAGGTGGCCAACAGCACCTTCATATAATTAGGCGGCATCTTCTTACTGGTGAAGGGTCGTGTTTTGTTTAGCTAGTGGGACTCCTGTGAGTTACATGTAGATTGAATGTCATAGCAGCAAGAATGTATCTTTATGGGACAGTAGGTGATATGGCTGAGTATCTAGTTGCTTCGTCATCTCTGGTCTAGAATCAAGATGAACCAACTGAGAATTGTTTGAGGGTTATTCATGAGGGCCAACAGAGTATGAGGGAGGACTTGGAGATTGGAGTCTAACAGTGCCAAAGATTGCAAAGAGATCAAGAGCTTCAAAGGCAGGGGGTCTCCCTTATTTGTGATCTTCAGGGCATTGATTTCTTGGGTAGCCACAGTCTTGATGCAGCGGGGATGAAAGCCTCATTGTTCCACCTGGAAGAGTTTGTGGGAGCCAATGTGATCTTTGAGTTTCAGTGTAATAGCTTTTTTTAGGACTTCGGTAAGGCAGGGAGGTGGATGATGAGGCATTCTGTTCAGATGCTGGGAGAATGGGAAGGAACTTTTGTGCAGTGGAGGTGCTAGTGATATCTAAGTGGGTCTTCACCTAGCACATGGTATTTGGCATTACGGGGATGTGTTTCTAGATTTTAACCCCTGGATTCTATTTATTTTTTGTATATATTAGTGTTGGAAAACAAACCGCTCAAAAAGCATTAAGGGAAAAGGTACAGGAATGTTCCAACAGTTATGTCGGAGTTACGTACTAGTAGCACAGTACTGCAAGGATACATATCATCTGGCCAAGTGTTCATGGTTGCCTTATGTTGTAATTTCTTGTTTATGGGCAGTATTGAGTGGTGCCTTGCATTATGAAGCCGCTGTGTCTGTAAAATGTGTGGGAGAGTGCCAGGCTAGTAAGTGTCACCCCCGGTCCCTCCGCCTCCATTAGCAAGAGATTCATCTAATCCCTTGATACTTAATTTACTTGATCATTTCTCAAATTTCCGCACAGGCTTTGCATTAATTTTCGGGGCACACTTAATTTGTTCTTTGTGGTTAATGCCTCTTACAGATATTTATTCCACAAGGGCATACTGTTTACACTTTTCTCATGTTGTGTATATAGTTCAATAGTACATTCATTGAGTTACGGAACACAAGGATTTGCTGGAGAATATTGTACATTTAGCAAAGAGGAACAGCAGTTGGTCATGTATTTTAGTCAAAAGCCGTTGTAGATCATTTAGAAGAGTGCTGGCCCATAAGAATGTTGTTCTGTAAGAAATGGTTTTTTAATATAATTGTAAGTGCACCCTCATACCATATGTTTGTTGCATGATGAGAAGTGGTTGTACATGGTTGATACTAAAAAGATACCATTATGGCAAAATATGTGCACATGACTACCACCAAAAGTGTTTTAAAAAATAGTGAGGATTAGATTTTCTTGTTGGCATATAGAATCCTAATCCCATCTGCTTATCACAGGTGAAAATATCTGACTCCAGTCATCGTAATGGCCACAGCAAGACCGTGCCCACAGTGTCATCAAAGGTAAGAGCTTATTATCTTACTCTGAGTCTGGTTCTAGAGGGTTCTGCAAATGTGATAGGGCTGTCTATCTAGTGTGACAGCACACATATTCGGGTAGTGTTTGCAAATAAACAATGCATTCCTAGTGTCACATTATGGAATATTATGGGCAGGGCACTTCTTGGGGACATAGTGGCACATATGGCAGAGTCATTTTCTTTAGTTATTACACTGGGTGGTGTAAGCATGTGTCAAAACATGTCTCAGTGGTGTTTTATTAATTTCCAGGCTGGCTAAACCCATCCTTGGGCTTTTTCCATTTTTGGCTGGACATGATTCAGGTTGATTTGAGTCAGAAAAGCCTTTCAGATTCACCGAATGGGTTTTGTGATCCTATAAGGAGGAGGCCTGAAATGGCCGGCTCTCCTAATTGCAATTTGCAGTTGGGTATGTGAATGGCTTGTGACCACAATTGCAGTTGCCATTCCTCAAAGAAGTTAATAATCTATTCCCAAAGTGGAAGCCGATCCAGTTGGATAGCTTTAGGGACTCTGTTGAGTAGCCTTGTGGAGTGCTGGCAGTGGTCTTTTATGAGTACCCAAATAGAAACCTTTCTTCTTTTTTCCATGTACAGCAACTTGCAGTTTACTTTGAGTTCTATTCTCTGGCTTCCTAAATGTGTAGTATCTAAGACAACTCTCATTGCATTTATTTGTGTTACAGAGTATGCAATTCAGGAACCATTCAAAGAGCAGAACAAGCAGCAGCTACTATGGTTGATAGCGAGTGTAGACGAAATTGTGTTTGTGGGAACTAATGCTGCATGAAGCCCTCTTTAATGCGGAGTTATCCTCACCTATTAAAAAGTGTCCATGTGCCAAACTTGTATTTTGAGTTTTCATTCCGTACGTGCTGAGAATAGTGCAGATTGTATAATCTTGAACGCAAATACTGTGGGTATGCCAGTTGCATTATGGCATTTTTTGGAGAAAACTATTTGGCTGTTGTTCAGAATGTAAGTCTACATGTTGGCACATCAGAGCTGAGAAAGAAGGTTTTGGTCCACGAGGACTGATCCATGTGACATTCTCAGGCAAGCCTCTATGTAAGTGATTTATACTTAAATTCATTTTATGTCAAATATAATATTGGTATTTAATGAAAAACTGGAAGGATCTGACCCTCTTCGATGAATGTTAAACACCGATGTTCTAAATGACAGTTTTTACACCTGAGGTGCAAGGTGTGCCTTTCAAGGAATGTTGAATGAACAGTTAACGCTTCAGAAACCACCCATCCAAGTCAAATCATCAGTAATTTGCCATTATAAATTAGTTTCTGACCAACAGAAGGAAGTTCAGTAGTTCCCTCGGTTGGGATTTTGAAGGAGGGGGGTCTAGGAATATAGATACATGTATATTATCCCCATGCCCCCAGTCTGTCAATTTGGTGGAGACGTTTATTATTATTTTTTTTCCTCATTTGTGCGATCTTTATAGTTTTTAGCAAACCAGGTCACCTCGTTTTGATTGAATTTCTGCACACCTCGTGTACTTTGGATTTTTCCATCCCCTCCTAGAGTGGATGACTGGCTTTGCCAAGTCAATAAGTTTAGGAAACTAGATAAACTTAGGGGGGGGGGGGGGGGTGCAAATGTACGAAATACTGGGACCTTTGGGACAAGAATATGGCATAGGCTAGGAAGGGACGTCCAATGATTTCAATAAATGCGATCACTCAGTTTCAGTGGATTCTCCAGGGGGCCCCATGGTGGTGGATTCCAAAGAATTGGTTGGTCTTTTAGACATGGTCATGCCTCTTACTTTGGGCGGTTTACTTTCCTCAATCAAAACGAGGTGACCTGGTTTGCTAAAAACTGGAGAAGTTTCTTGAGCCCCTTTGTAGAATAGAGACAAAACTCCAAGAGTCAAAGACATTTACCTCACTTGGTGTAATACATACCATGGCAGTTGTTGAAAGATTTTAGCTTTCACCCCTCAAGACCACTCAGCACCTAGGTCCAACCTGTTTCGGTTTGCAAGGTTTTAGGCTGATTAGTTCAAGTAAAATAGGGATGTTGATGCCCAGATTATCACTCAAACCCCAGTAGCAACTTTTTCGCACTGACATGCGTAAAAAGAACTGAAGAGATGTTCAATAGCAATAAGAGCCAGATTGAGTGCCTGTTGCTTTAAGCTTAAATGTTAACACAAATGTTGTACATCACACACAAAAGAGCAGTCGGGTTTCTGCAGTGGTAATTGAAGCAGCAATATGCGAGCAATGATTTGCAGAAAGAGGTAGGGTTTTCCATGACAAAACACTTGACGTGTGAAATGGAGAATAAGGACAACAAATTATGACCCCACCCACCCCCCTCGCCCCCCATCATCCCAAGTGTTATGGACATACCCGGTACCCTTATGTGTTTTACGTTCTGTTGCCTAATTTACAAATCCATGCTTCACCAAAAGACAATCCCACCCCAATAACAATGCCATCTCAGGTGGTTGATCCCTCATAGGGAAGGGGGAAACCTTATCTAAAACTTTAATCTCTTCCTTTCCTCCTGCAGTGAGGAAAAAATACTTAAGCACACTCTTAGACTCTAAAACACCGCCTCTCTCCTTTCAACCGTACATTAAAGAATCAGGAAGAAAACTGAAGCCACTCCTTCTGTCAACACTTGACTCTACTCGCCTGCCTATTGATAGTACCATGTATCACAAACAATTTTCAACAACCCTGAGACTTCACTCCTCCCCGCCCCCCAATTGTCTCTGTCTCAAATAGATCTATTGCTTCAGTTTTCTAATTCCTGATGCCCCCATCATATGTACCCCACCCCCTTGCCTACATGTAGTGCTTTGCAGCCCTTTGAGATTAGGTCTGTTCTTCACAAATACCCTTAATAAATAACTTGGGGAGGTGGGGAGTATCTCGAACTGGCACCGTGCTGGAGTCATCAGCTTTTGCCGTTACAAGGGCAAGTTCACCTCTACAAATACCATGCATTTGCTCCTACATTGCTAAGATTCTGTCATGTTCTGGTGAATGGAATCCTCCATGTTATCCTTTCTTGACGAACTGGAGCAGTAGGCACTGTTTTGGGAAACGCCACCACAAATAGTTGTGAGTTTGGCTCTGAATCCCATAAGTACAAATAATATCACTGGTCTGAGTAAGGCTGAACCTTTTTCAGTGGATTTTTTTTATGGGCCATTTATGGTGACGTTTGTGAGTCCTCCCAGCAAACCTTTCAGGCCACAGCAGCATCGTTTCTTACTTTACATTTCTCGCTCACATAATAAGTGAAATGTCACTTATGAACGCTACAAAAGTTGGCATGGCTTGCCCTGCCTGACTTGATGGAGGAAAACAGATGCTCAACTTGTACCTTGTTGCCTCTCCTATTGACAGTGAAATTTGATCAGCTGTGTTTTTTAGTGTTATTTCTGTTATAGCTCGAGTGTGCGCCCCCAAAGTAGTCATTCTGAGAGTTGCAGCGTCGCAATCTAGATGTCTGTAAATATACCGTTTATGGAAGGCAGATATGTTGGTAGGTGGGAATGGGATCTGCTATCTCTGTTTACTTGTGTACATTAATCTGAAAGAAACAGGTTAGTATTAAATTCCTTACCTTAGAATATCCCCAGGCGTCAGTCTGGATCCGGAAACTTTTGCGTAGCAGTACCCCTGCGCGTCGGTAGGCGTCGTCTGCAGGCGTCCCCTGCGGCTCCGCGTCGTCGGCGTCGTGCGCCGTGATGACGTCGCTGGAGTATATAGACGCCGCCTCCGCGCGCTGACGTCAGTTCTTCTTTTTTCCGCGCCAGTTAGCGCAGATCCGAAGAGCAGTACTCCGGTCTTTGACCAAGTTTTTTGATAACTCTATTTCGGTGCCGGTAGGATGCCCGGTTTTAAAAGTTGTGACGGGTGCGACCGCCTGATGTCGGTCACCGACCACCATCGACTCTGCCTCCGGTGCCTGGGCGCGGACCACGACGTCGAGTCCTGCGTCGACTGCCGGGCCTTGACGAGTAAGGCTAGGCGGGAGCGGTCCCGCAAGCTGCTCGAGCTCCGGATATCGGCCCCGCGTCGAGAGCGGTCCCGGTCCGGCCGGAGGTCGAGGGAGCGGTCGAGAGAACGGTCGCGGAGCCGCCACGAGCGCTCCGGAAGTCGTCACCATTCCTCCGGTTCCTCAGGTAAGCGACACAAGAAGTCGGGGCGTCGTCATCGCACCCCCGACTCCCCCCGACGCGGCCGGGGGTTCGGGTGGCCCCACCCCCGCGGCTCCGCGTGGGTCGCCGACGCTGCCTGCTCCATACCCGTCGGTCCCTGGGCAAGGCGCGTCGCGCGAGGAGATAGAGGAGTTCCTCATGGCCATGAGGGCGCTGTCTCCTCCGACGGGGCCTGCGGGCCCGGTGGTCCCGTCCGGGGGCCCGAGCGGTTCGGGTGCTCCTGCCCCGGCGCCGTCGGGTGCTCCGGCCCCGGCGCCGCCGTCGGCTCCGGCTCCGGCGCCGCTGGGCCCTTCAGGGTCGTCACCGGCTGGTCACCCGGCCTCTCCGGCGCCGATTCCATTGGGGCAAACCGTGGTGCCGCCTCCGCGCGGCGCCGTGACTCCGACGCCGGTTCCGGCTGGCGTCGGGGCTCCGGCTCCGGGCGGCGCCACCCCCCATTCCCTCTCCAATTCCGGACGCGGAGTCGGACCGGCGTCGTCCGACGCCGAGTCCGGCGCCGATGGGGCCCATTGGCCCCGAGGAGCCGGTCTACATCGAGTATCCGAGTATGGTGATGATGAAGATTATGGAGAGGGTTGGGAGGGGTCTGAGGACCCTCTGTCACGCGAGTGTCAGTACGACGTGGACTGGACAGGTGACTTGGGTGATGCCAGTGGTCTGGACGAATCTCCTAACCCTGGTTTTGTCTCGCCTCCCACTGTGGCGTCGGAGGCTGGGGCTGCCTACTCTGTGGTGCTGATGAGGGCTGCCAAGGCCTTGAGCCTTGAGCTCCCCGTCGCAAAAGTGAAGCCTAACATCCTCACCGAGGTCTTCAAACCACAGTCATGCCCACAGGAGCCTCTGCTGCCGTTTAATGAAGCCTTGACGGACGTTCTGTTGGGCACGTGGTCCAGGCCCGCTTCAGGTTCGCCTGTTGATAGGAACGTTGCCAGGCGCCACCGTCCGTGTCCGGATGACCCTAAGTTCCTGTCCACCCATCCCACCCCTGAGAGTCTGGTGATCCAGGCCTCAACATCCCAATCCGTATTCCCGTCGGCCCCGCCCGACCGGGAATCTTAGAGGTACGACCAGTATGGCAAGAAGGTCTTCTCGTCCCTGAGTGCGGGACTGCGGTCTTGCAATACCGCATGCCTCTTGGGCCGCTACACCCACTCTCTGTGGGATACGGTCGCGGAGTGTCTGCCGCAATGCCCGCAGGAGGTACGGGACAAGCTCGGCCAGGCTATGGTTGAGGGCCGAGACGCGGCGAGGTATTCCATCAGGTGTGGTCTTGATACGACCGACTCGCTGGGCAGAGCGATGTCCACGACGGTGGCGATTCGTCGCCACGCCTGGCTGAGATCCGCCAATTTTTCGCCGGATGTCCAGAATGCCTTGATGGACATGCCGTTCGATGGCAGTCGCCTGTTTGGCGACAAAGCGGACAACGCGCTTGAGCGCTTCATGGACTCCAGGGTCACGGCCAAGTCCTTGGGTCTCTCGACCCAGCGCCAGCAAACGGGTTCGTTTCGCTCCTTTCGTGGCCACGGAAGGGGCGGTCCCACACGTGCTGCCAGCCACGCACCGCAGAACACTTCTCAACGCGGTGGCGGCCGTGGATTCCACCGTGGTGGCGGTCGGGGACAGCGGCGAGGTCAGGCCACACCTCCCCCCGCAGCAGCCTCCAAATCCTCCTAGTCCGAGCTTTCAGGCCCATGTGACGCCAGTGGGTGGCAGGGTTCGCCATCACCACTCCCGCTGGCGCACTATCACATCGGACAGGTGGGTGCTGCAGCTCGTCCGAAGGGGCTACTCCCTCCCCTTCGAGACCACTCCTCCAGCCATGCCACCGCAGAACCACCGTGTGTCGGGGGACCACTTGACACTTCTGCAGGAGGAAGTTACGGCCCTCTTGGCCAAGGGGGCCATCGAGCGCGTTCCTGGGCCAGAAGTAGGGTGTGGTTGCTATTCCCACTACTTTCTGGTACCCAAGAAGGACAAGGGGGGCCTGCGTCCTATCTTGGATCTACGGAACGTCAACGGCTTCCTCCGGAAGGAGAAGTTCAAGATGTTGACTTTGGCTCAGGTCTTGGCTGCTCTAGACCCACTAGACTGGATGGTAGCGTTGGACTTGCAGGATGCGTATTTTCACATCCCCGTCCTGCCGGCCCACCGGCGTTACCTGCGGTTCACGGTAGGCCACGAGCACTTTCAGTTTATCGAGCTCCCATTCGGCCTTACCAGCGCCCCACGGGTGTTCACAAAGGTGATGGCGGTGGTCGCAGCTCATCTGCGCCGGTTAGGGGTTTCAGTCTTCCCCTACCTCGACGACTGGTTGTTGAAGGCGGGCTCGCCCCAGACAGTCGTCCACCACCTCCAGATGACGGCAGACCTCCTGCACGAGCTGGGGTTTTCCATCAACGTGCCGAAATCACACCTGTGCCCCTCTCAAAAGCTCCTTTTCATCGGAGCGGTTCTCGACTCGGCGCAGTTTCGGGTTTATCCTCCGGAACGGCGGGTCCGGGATATTCAGGCTTTGATTCCCATCTTTCAGCCGTTATCCCGGGTCTCGGTCAGGTTGACGCTGCGACTTCTGGGACTGATGGCCTCCTGCATCCTTCTGGTGCATCACGCCAGGTGGCGGATGCGGGCTCTGCAGTGGGACCTGAAGTTTCAGGGGGCCCAGCATCAGGGCAACCTATCCGACCACGTCCTGATCTCGGAGGGCACTGCGAGACAGTTGCAGTGGTGGCTTACGGACCGCGATTGGGTCAGGGGCAGATCCCTCTCCCTTCCCCAACCGGAGCACGTAGTTGTGACGGACGCGTCCCTCCAGGGCTGGGGAGGCCACTTGGGAGAGGCGGAGATCAGAGGCATCTGGTCTCCGGCGGAGTCCCGGCTCCTTATCAACATGTTGGAGCTGCGGGCGATTCGCCTAGCACTGAAGGCATTCCTCCCCTTTGTCAACGGGAGTGTGGTGCAGGTGTTCACGGACAACACCACTGCCATGTGGTACTGCAACAAGCAGGGCGGAGTGGGGTCGTGGACCCTTTGCCAGGAGGCTCTGCGCCTCTGGCAATGGCTGGAACGTCAGGGCGTGACTCTGACGGTTCAACACCTGGCAGGTTCTCTGAACACCAGGGCGGACGAACTCAGCCGTCGGTGCTCGGTGGATCACGAATGGCGTCTGAACTCGGACGTGGCGAAAGGCCTCTTTCTGCAATGGGGAGAGCCTTGGTTAGATCTATTCGCCACAGAAGAGAACGCGCAATGTCATCAGTTTTGCGCGTTCGGGTTTCCAAGACGGCACTCGCTCGGCGACGCCTTTCGGCGCGAGTGGAGCTGCGGTCTGTTGTACGCCTTTCCGCCTATACCACTTCTGCCCAGAGTGCTGAAGAAGATCAGGCGCGACCGGGCTCAAGTTATCCTTGTGGCTCCGGACTGGGCTCGAAGGTACTGGTATCCCGAGCTACTCAGCATGTCAGTCGGTCCCTCGATCCGCCTGCCCCTTCAGGAGGACCTTCTGTCGCAGCAGCAGGGGACGGTCCTCCACCCGAACCTGTCCAGTCTCCACCTCCATGCTTGGAGATTGAGCGGCGACAGTTGAGGCCATTTGACTTGCCTCCTGAAGTCTGTGATGTGATTCTGGCAGCCAGGCGTCCCTCCACAAAGTCGGTATACGCCTGCCGGTGGAACAGATTTGTGGCATGGTGCACAGCAAAGGCTGTGGATCCCCTTTCTGCCCCTCTCTCCGAGGTTCTCCTCTTTCTTCTCTCTCTTGCCGAGCAGGGCTCTGCTCTGGGCACTATCAAGGGCTACCTTTCTGCCCTTTCCGCCTTCTTACGGCTACCTGATCAGCCGTCTTTGTTCAAGTCCCCTATTGTACTGAGATTCTTGAAGGGCATCACGCACATGTATCCACCTGTTCCGTTCGTGATGCCTCAGTGGGACTTGAACCTGGTTCTGACTTTCTTGATGTGCGCTCCCTTTGAGCCGCTTCATTCCTGTCCTCTCCGTCTTCTCACTTTAAAGACGGCCTTCCTGGTTGCCATCACCTCTGCCAGGAGAGTGAGTGAGCTCCAGGCTCTTTCTGTGAAACCTCCTTTCTTGTCTGTTCATCCTGACAAGGTGGTTCTCAGGACTAGACCTTCTTTCCTGCCCAAAGTAGTTTCGGCTTTTCACATCGGGCAGTCCATCACCTTACCCTCCTTCTTCCCGCCTCCGCATCCTTCAAAAGATGAAGAGCGGCTCCATCGTCTGGACCCAAAACGTGCGCTTTCATTTTATATGGATCGCACACGCCAGTTCCGGGTGGATGACCAACTATTTGTTGGCTACGTGGGTGAGAAGAAGGGGAGGGCGGTACAGAAACGGACCATCTCTCGGTGGGTCGTCCTGTGCATCAAAGCATGCTACTCTTTGGCTCGGAAGGAGCCTCCTGTTGGGCTGAGGGCCCATTCCACTCGGGCCACGGCGGCTACTACTGCCCTGGGCCGGGGAGTCCCTTTGCAGGACATTTGCCAGGCGGCTACGTGGGCCTCGCTGCACACCTTTGCGAGGCATTACTGCCTGGACAGTCAAGTCCGGAGGGACGGCTTCTTTGGCCGTTCGGTCCTCCAGGATTTTCTGGTGTAGGATTGTATTGGTTCGCAGACCCACCACCGGGGTTGGTATTGCTGGGGTATCTATTCTAAGGTAAGGAATCTAATACTAACCTGTTTCTTTCAGATACACAAGTTACTTACCTTCGGTAACGATATATCTGTAAGAAACAGTAGTTCGTATTAGATTCCTTACCGCCCCACCCATCCTCCCCGTTCTGCGAACTGATACCTAGGGTTAAGGACATCCCTTTCAGGGCCCTAGTTTCACATAGCACCAGTGTTAGTTCTCACATGGCTCTGCGTGTTCTGGCGCGGAAAAGCTGTGTGCAAAGAACTGACGTCAGCGCGCGGAGGCGGCGTCTATATACTCCAGCGACGTCATCACGGCGCACGACGACGCGGAGCCGCAGGGGACGCCTGCAGACGACGCCTACCGACGCGCAGGGGTACTGCTACGCAAAAGTTTCCGGATCCAGACTGACGACTGGGGATATTCTAAGGTAAGGAATCTAATACTAACTACTGTTTCTTACAGATATATCGTTACCGAAGGTAAGTAACTTGTTCTTCTAGTCCAAGCATTTCTGTATATACAATTCCATTAAGATGTTGAACTTCTCGTGGTAAAAAGGATGGTTTTCCCAGAGGAGTTGCGCGTGGAATAAAATTGGGAGAAGCGTCTTGTAGTAATTTCAGAGGGAATTCATTGATCGTAGCTCCAGCATGGTCACCGAGAAAGCTGACCGGGTCGCATGACTATATGAAAGGCAACTCTAAAAGAAAGATGTTAATGTCTGTGTGGTAACCAAGCCTGCCTCTGTTGAAAAATATTGTGAGGACTCCTGGAAGAATGTGGAGCGGCTTCGAACAGCCAGAGTTAATAATTTACTGTATCAGATATTGTGGTCGCTCGATAGACCAGATTTAGCATATGTAGCACTCACTGTGCTGAAAGTCATCCATGACAAAGTTCTCCAAATTAAAGTTGTCAGAATCCAGCGCTTTTGAATGTTGGGAAGAAAGGGTGCAGTGAGGTTAAGAAGAATGTGAGGATTTAAATAGTTGACATGTACAGGACGAATACATTATCCACCAGAAGCAGAGCTTGTGCTATGTAAGTACATTTAGAGTCTTTCAAATGTATTCTGAAAAGAAATGTCAATTTTCTGCCGATCATGAATTCTTTCATATGTGTCGGGTCTACTACTCCGTCGACATATCGGTGTTATGTACAATATTTCTATCTCCACCCCCTCATGGTCCTTGTTCTTCTTCCACAGACTCTGCTGGACATATTTACAGGTGTGAAGCTCTACCTTCCGCCTTCTCTGGAGGATTACAACAAACTCCGACGCTACTTTGTTGCTTTTGATGGAGACATAGTGGCAGACTTCGATGCATCAACTGCAACGCATGTGATGGGTAGCATAGATGATAACCCAAGTGCCAAACAAGTCACCCCTGGCTGGATCTGGAAGTGTATTCAGAAACGGAAGCTAATTGCACCATGCTGAAAAATTAAAAATGAACACCAGGTGCACCCTGGCTCGGACCAATCTTAGATCACCTTTATTTAAAGGTCAACTTGAATATTTCTGAAGATTTTTTTTCACATCTCATTTTAGTACAAGTCATGTGCTCATTGTTTTTGTCACATGGGCTCTGAAGCACGACTCCACTTCACTACATTTTGGGTAGTCCTATGTCTTTTTCCCCTGCCCCAAAGCAGTCCTGTTTTCTCTATGGATCCCCTTGCAACATTGTAAATTTTTTTGCGTTAAAATTTCCTTGCTGCCCTAGGTTTTACAATCGATGCCTCTTAAAAATGGCAAAAGACACACTTGCCCACTTTATATCTGCTCTGCTTGGAACAGCCTTTGTGCTTTTATTTTTCTTTTGATTGTACAATATTATTCCAATTCTTTCCAAACTACTCCTTAGTATAGACTAGGTAAATACTGATGGGTAATTTTCGCGTGTCAAATTACATTTGGGTAGTTTTAGGCACCCCTATTTTGGCCACGACTAAAGAGTGCAGAGAACTCCCACCTTTATTTTTATGTAGTGTTAAGGGTTACCATATGCATCACTTCTGTTGTTTCCAGTCCTGTCCTTTTAGTTATCCTTATGTTTGTGAGCTGTAGTATTGATTCACTTTCATTCCACCACTGGCCTAAAATACCATAGGAAAACCCATGAGTGGAAAACATTGGTCCCAATGACCTGATGCCCCCCTGAATTGTTTTGCAGGGTATCTTCGCATAGCTTCAGAGCATTTCTTTAAAGACATCCTAGACAATATACCTAATATGTTAAATAAATTATTCTATTACATGGAGAAGGACATTAGATATTAAAATTGCAAATCCTTTGTGTTGGTCAGTTCTAAAATAGATTGTTGTAGTGCAGAAGGCACCCCTTTCTTGCAGTGACTATGGGTCTGATTTAAAGTTTTGTGGATGTGATTTACTCACAGAGCGATGAACGAAATTACTCCATCACCTTGACTGAATACCTGCCCACCAAATTTGGAGATGCCCAATGCACATCTCTTGCATTGACCGTAACAGCGGTTCCTGTCAATGCATTGAAAGTTTGACAGACGGCTCTGTCAACATGACAGACCCGTTCAGCAAACATTCAATATTATTTTTATTTCAAAATCCTAAAGTGGGATTTTCGTTTTGAAAATATAAAACGCAATAACCTGCTCGCCATGGGAGACTTCTGCCATGGCGTGGAGGTAATTTAAAAGTTTTCATGGGCCCTTACCGTCAGGTTTTACCTGGTGGGGACAGACATTGTAAACGGGCCTCTTGACTGCCCACTCTAAATCAGGCAGCCGATCAAATGGTCAAACCTTTGATGACTCTTACTCTTTCGGGCTGTCATTGGTGTATGTCAGTGGTGGAGACGGTACGGTGTAGTTGACTCTAAATGAGGCAGCGGAACTTCACTTGAAACTCTGAAAGGGTGTGTTGAAGAAAGGGACCCATTCAAGGAAAGGGGGCGAAGAAAGAGGTGGTATTTAGTGATTTTTATCATCTATAGAACCAGAAGACTGAAGTTTTATTCCACTTTTTTGACATACAGTTGACCTTCCCTCTTACATCTATTCTAGTCAGTGCAAAAATGTCAAATACTTTTTGAAAAAAAAGGCCAACTCATTTCGTGTCATTGTTTTAAAAACAAAACAAGCTACTAACCTTACCTTTTTATGTATGGATTATCTATCAAATGAGGTAGGGAAACAGTTCTTTGGCAGAGTAGAGTAGGTCTCTCATCTGCAATCAGCGTGAATGTTTTCCAGTCCCCCTCCAGGACCAAATGGCACTGTAGGAAAAGAAGACAGAGTATGAGCCAATGACCCAGAAGTCAGCTGTTGTGTGTTTAACGTTATTATCTGGTATCGTTTTCACGGTACTGCTTTGTTGGAAGCCTAATTCTGGACTAGCCTGTCCTCCTTTTTATTCTCAACCCCGATGATTGAATGCATACATCAACTGTGTAGGGAAGTATTTACTAAACCTATTTCAATGTTGCTCCTAAAAGAAGGCTCCCTGGAGGAAGAGAACTCTTATCTTTGTTCTGTCCGAATCAACTGATTACTGCATCATCCTCTTCCAATATTTTCCCCCTTAAAAATAATGTAGTTCGTTTAGCGCTCTAAAGTTGGGCATGGGGTGATGTGAAATAGAGTGGCATTCTCGTAAACCTTTTTTATTGCTCCGCATCCAAATGGAGATTTTTATGTTGGATTATTTGTCAATACACAGTCCCATACCTTAAAAAGCAAAGAATGGAGTTCATGGTTCTGTCTACCTTTCATTCCATCCCTAAAACAGCTGTGGAAGCAAGATTGATTTACCATGCGTTAGGACAAAGATAAATCTGTTGTATTGTGCAAGCTGATTATGAGGACTTACATGCTTCCTGATGTTTTCTTGGAGTATTAATGGTTTGGTCCATAAACCATAAATGGATTGGCTTCAAGAATCCATTGGTGTAATCATTACGTAGCTCAAGGTTGTGCGTGTTGAAATGAAGAACATGAATCTATGGTGCTAAAGGTCTGTACACCCGTTAAAGAATGTTTCTTTTATAAGCAAAATAAACTTAAACAGGGAATGTTTGGGATCATTTAAAACAGTAAGACTGATCGAGAAGCTGGACTTTTTTTATTGTGTGTGGAATATTAAGTCCTATGTACAACCTAACTTGGTTTCTTTTTTCCATAGAAATGTATCCTCCCATTTATTTCTAAATGGTACAGAATGATTAAAGCTATGTTTAATTATGCAATAGGTGTGTATGTTGGATAGATTTAAAAAAAAGTTCATTGTTTGAATGAATAGAATATACCATGTCAGTTAACCTAATGGTGCTCACTGCTTTAACTTGTTGGTCTTTCAGTGCTGTGTGTACTGGTCTTTATGATGCCTAATTCTTCCCTTAGATTCCGAACGTTACGACATTCCTCCAGGTGCCAGACTGGATAAGGAAAGGTTTCCCCCAATTAATAGAACTGCAGCGCCATTCGGTGGAGCCACGTTACACCTTCACCCAGATTTCACAACATCAGCTACACAAGGCGATATCGGGCATGCTTGCTTGCATAAGGCCCTGAGCTCTTTTCGGTGTTTTACCAATAAAATTTCTCAGCAGTCAGCAGCAGCTACGTCCAATGTCACCACCTAAGGTCTCTGGATTGAACTCCCTTTGATGATGTCACAAGTAGATGTCTGTATCAGATTCAAGCAACATCTGTTGTGGTGTTTAGAATGCGTCCATGACCCCTCAGCCTGTGACTGGTGCTCCTCAATGCACATGAAGGCCATCCGCCAGATTCAAGCCAAGTTCGTTTTTGGCAAGAGCTGAAATGGATACTCCCAAGCCGTCCTTAACTTCTCCTTCACGTAAATCCTTGAGGGAGCTTGATCCTCCAAGTAATCCTTTTGTAAGAAGCACAAAACCCCCACAAAGAAGTCATTTTCTTCATCAAGGAAATGGTCTCACTCCTTGGACCATTCAGACATCTTTTCCTGATGTCAATCAATCAATCAGAGTACTTGTAAAGCGCGCTACTTTACCCGTGAGGGTCCCAAGGCGCTGAGGGAGGTGGGGGCGGGTACTGCTACAGCTCGAAGCGCTAGGTCTTGAGGAGTCTTCTGAAGGTGAGTAGGTCTTGGGTCTGCCGTATGTGGGTAGGGAGGGTGTTCCAGGTCTCTTCCTTGTTGCCTAAGCAGTTTCCGGTTCTGAGAAGATGTAGTTGCATTTTGTGTCTCCCATTCTTCTGACCCTTCCCAGTTCAAGGACTATAATTTGTCTTTGTTGAATGTTTCAGGATGGGTCTGATACCCTCTGAGCCACTTTCATAGGCTGGGGCTGAGCCTACAGTTTGTTGATTGTGTTGGATGCCACCTAGATGCCACCCAACTCTGCATCTTCGAAAGCTGTGAAGTTGGGGCTATCTCAATAGAAGCTTTTGCTCACAAAGATGCCAGTCTGTGTGCCTGTAGTGCCATATATGATGCTGACCTCTGAGCAGATTTCTGTGCCTGTTCCATCTTTGATGTCTTCTGACATTATTAAAGAGGCAAAAAGAATATCTGTACCTGTTTTTATGATAAACCTGTTACATCACATCCTTATGGCCCAGAAATTTGCCTAGATAAGACACACTTCACATCTAATTCTGATGCCCTGATTTAGGGATTATTGGTGCGTGAAATGACAACTTCCTCTTCTTTATACTAAGTTTTTTATGCCTGGAAACACATCTGAAAATGCAGCATGGAGTCTGTTGATGCAAATTCCCGATCCACGGTCATGGTGGTAATTTTGCACAGGCATACCTCAATATCTTCCACAGGCTTTTTGGGAGAAGTGCAGGTGGCATGACTGGGCATGTTTTCGATGACAA
Organism: Lissotriton helveticus; assembly: GCF_964261635.1. Taxonomy (NCBI): domain Eukaryota; kingdom Metazoa; phylum Chordata; class Amphibia; order Caudata; family Salamandridae; genus Lissotriton; species Lissotriton helveticus. The sequence goes on along the minus strand of NC_136061.1, from coordinate 209,642,786 downwards.
GCGGCTATTTGAAGGTAGAGCTGACCCCTCCGTAGAATGTCCTTAACAAGAGTTGTTCCACTGTACTTTTTTGTATGGCTGTGTGTTAAAGGAAAAAGCTGGTCTTTTGTCTGCCTTCTGTAAATACGGTGGGAGGACAAATGTCCAAACCTCCATTGGCCCGAACCCTGCGGGGCTGTCCGAAAGAGTATGTCTGTGGCAGAGACAGAGTGGTCTCCATTTCTGACTTACTTAAGATCCTCCTGACTCTAAATAGGTGGGCGAGTTCACGGTGAGGGTGCTCCGTTGCAACTCCATGCTCTCGCCTCGAAAAAATAAATCAGACCCTTGGTTTGAGAGTAATTTATAACTAAATGTAGATTGGCGATATGCAGGTATATCATGTCTTACTGGTAGCGTGGCTCCTTTACACTACTACTCATGTTCTGGGACCCCTAGAGGCAAGGAACTCATGCTGCTGACGTTTGGAGGAACAGTGTTGTCATTTGATTTTGTCTGCTACTGCTCTCTAGTTCCGGGGCTTTTTTTCTTCCCAACTGGTTATGATTTTATGCCTGCAGGCAGTACTACCGTAAAAGCTTCTTCATAAGTGCCTGTCTGGTGCTCTATGAACTAATGCATCCACTGGAGGAATCCTCTGCTGGTGTGGGTTTCTAACCTCAACTTTCTCAGCTTGTGCTTCCTCATCTAGTGTATCTCCAGGATCTGGAAACTCTTGCAATAGCTCCAGTGTGCGGACAGCGTCATTGGCCTTTGTGGTTACTCCACCTGCCTCTAGACTAGATGACCGGGGCACCATAAAGTCACTGCTTCAGCTGCTGATGTCACTTACGCTTTTTTTGCTTACTGAAAATGTTCAAATCGTATTTTGCCAGTGAGCAAGGATGTCACCCCTGAAGAACACAGAATCATCCTGTGCCATTTGGTACTGTCAGGCTCACATTGAGTGATTTAGGGGCAGTAAGTGAAGAAGTCATTACTTCTCATACTCCTTGATGGCTAGTGCTCACTGTCTTCACTGTGACTGAAGTCCCTTTTTCTCAATATTTCCCTTTGCTTACAGTTTATACATGAAGAATGCTAGTAAAAGGAACCAGGTTACATCCTCCCATACCTCACTGGAACAAGAAATAGTAATAACTTGCAGCCGAGGTGGCGCTGATGAAGACTGAAGAGTAATAAAACGGATAAGGACAACCCTGAGTACAGACTGATAAAGCAAGGATAAATATGGGGATGTGTGTAGCAGGAGGAACATAACCAGGGCTGGATGAGCCTCGTCCCTCTGATGTGTGAATACCGAAAGTCTTAAAGTTAGGATTTTTCTCAGTTTAGGAGTAGTCCTCAACTGAGGAAAATCCTAACTTAAAGTCTTTCGGTATTCACAGAAGGCATTTAGGAAGCCTAAAGTTAGGACTCCTAACTTCTGTGAATACCGAAATGAGTAAGTGCCTTCTGTGATTACCACAATGAGTAAGCGCCTTCTGTGAATACCAAAATGGTAGTAAGTTTAGGATTTTGTCTTACGTTAGTTCTGTGAATCGGGCCCTAAGTCTTTACTGTAACGTCTGATGTTATTTTACTGAGTTATTAGATATTGTAAATCGACCACAATAGCTCCTTTCCGCAGTCCGTTTGACTAAATGGATAATCTTTGGCTGGGGACCAAATCATAAACTTGCTTAGCATGGAAACCGTCTAGCCCTGTGGTTCCCAAAGTGTGCGCCGTGGCGCCCTGGTGCGCCGTAAAGGAAGCCAGGGGCGCCGCGCCGCTGCGCAGGATGTGGGTCTGAGAAAAATATGATTATCCTCAAAATGCAGTGGAACTGCGAGCTGACAATTTTGGAGCTGGGGAACCGGGTTCGAACCTCGACGTCAGCTCAGAATCCTGTGTCATTCTGGGCAAATCACTTAATCTCCCAGCGCCTACCAAAACAGAATAAATGAATGTATCCTTGTGTAACGTGACTGGTGCTCTTCGGGTCTCCTAGTAACATGGAAATAAAAAAAGTAATGTCAGCTTTTGTGCAAATGACTTGGGATTTTCAGCTCAGAACTCCTGCTGAGTACAACTTCACTATAATAGTTAATCATTTTCTGTAAACTCCTTCAAACCTAATTTTGTTGGTACGCATATGTCATTCCTTAAATAGAACAAGCACTAATGTTTTCTCTAGCAGTGCGTATTTGCTACATTGTCTGGGACCGTTGCAGGTATTGTAAATAATGGTTTAAGTGTTCATGGAACCAAACACAATATTACCTGTTTGTATTGCTAGGCAAAATAGCCGTAAGTGTTTTCATTACAGCACTGCACTTTTTATTTTTTTGCCATATCAGAACATGAGGCAAAATGAAACCTGACACCTTATGCTTAAAGAATGCAGTAGGAGGAGCATGGGGCCATGTGTTAAGCAGTAAAATAGAATGTATTACCTTCGCATTGTTGCTGCAATAGCGTCAGTCTCCACCCCATGGTAATTCATGGTTATGCTCATCAATTCAATTATGTCTATGTGGGACCTGGGTGCTTCGTCCTACAGTGCTGAATCATACTTCAAATTCTGAGTTGAGAATTATTATTTGTTTGGATGTACTAACTGTTATCTGATTAACTCTGTGTGGCAACTTGTTTGAAACTGGACTCTAACTAGTAAGAGACTAGTAAGTTTAGTAAAGTTATTATTGGACGTATTTTTTTTTCCGGCTATGTGCATTCAACTTAATCGCTTTGGATATTTATTTTGGAGACTTGCTGTTGTATTTGATGTATTGGGTGGGTGCAGGGTCAGGGGCCTGGTGGAGAGCATTGGGTGCGTGCAGGGTGAGAGGCCTGGTGGAGAGCGTTGGGTGGGTGGGTGCAGGGTCAGAGGCCTGGTGGAGAGCGTTGGGTGGGTAGAGGGTCAGAGGCCTGGTGGAGAGCGTTGGGTGGGCGCCTTATGCCCTGATGCAGCAGCTCTCTGCCAGCTTCTGTCTTTGCCTCACTCCTCGTTGAGGGGTCATCACTCGTGACTGCTGCATGTTGGAGAGTGTGGTGTGTTGTCTTTCAGTTTTGTGTTCCTGCTCTGCTCCCTCGAGGAAATCCTCCTGTGAATCCCTTGTGTGGCCTCGTCGTCCTACATATATGGTCCTGGGTGAGGGCCTCCATCTGGTCTCATAAATCCCTCCCAGTCTCCACTGTTTCATGTAGGCACACTGCGCACCGCGGACCACACACAGCTTCATATATAGCGCTGTATACAGCGCCTACTGGTTATACGTCTTCAGAGGCTGTTTATGAATTTATGGTGATGTGAAAAGCCTCTTGCGCCGTGCTCTTTGTAATTTTACTACGTCATCTGTTTCAATGCTCCCCAAAAGCAGCACAAGGCCCCCCTACCAAGTATTTTTTGCAGTTTTGTAAACTCCACCCGAAGGCATCAGAGCGCTTTACATTAGCACCAGTTGCGTTACAGACGGACACATTCATTTTTAGGCACGGGGAGTCCATCATGCTTTTGAAATGGTGCCATTGTTCCAGGTGGCAGCCCCCTCCATTGGGTGGGAAGCGTGCAAGGGGGTGGCCGAGAAGGGTGCAAGGCAGAGAGGAAAAGGGTGCAAGTCAGAGGGGAGAAGGGTGCAAGGCAGAGAAGGGTGCAAGGCAGAGAGGAGAAGGGTGCAAGGCAGAGGGCCGAAGGGTGCAAGGCAGAGGGGAGAAGGGTGCAAGGCAGAGGGGAGAAGGGTGCAAGGCAGAGGGGAGAAGGGTGCAAGGCAGAGGGGAGAAGGGTGCAAGGCAGAGGGGAGAAGGGTGCAAGGCAGAGAGGAGAAGGGTGCAAGGCAGAGAAAAGAAGGGTGCAAGGCAGAGGGGAGAAGGGTGCAAGGCAGAGAGGAGAAGGGTGCAAGGCAGAGAAAAGAAGGGTGCAAGGCAGTGGGGAGAATGGTGCAAGGCGCAGAGGGGAGAAGGGTGCAAGGCAGAGGGGAGAAGGGTGCAAGGTAGAAAATGGTGCAAGGCGGAGGTGGAGTAGGGTACAAGGGGGAGGGGGAGAACGGTGCAAGGTGGAGAGGGAGAAGGGTGTAAGGCAGAGGGTTAAAGGGTGCAAGGGGGATGGTGATGAAGTTAAAAATTCCCCCCCCCCCCACGAAAACATTTCTGCGGATGCCCCTGATCAGAGCCCACCTCACGTAAACTTCTTGTAATGCCACAGAGCTCCTTGAGCCTTTCTCTAGCCTGGTTACTTTTAGTGGGAGTGCTTTATGCATTGAGATGTACTTTATAAGATCTTTGTGATTGCAAATAAAGTTTTATGACCGTGATGGCTACTCTCTGAATCCTTCATCACGTCTAGACTTGATTCTTCATGTAGACCAGTGGTTCCCAAAGGGTGCGCCGCGGCACCCCGGTGCGCAGGTAAAAAAATGGTGGGGAGCCTCGGCCAACTGCCAATTAGGTCAAGGGAGCCACGGGTCAAAAAAGTTTGGGAACCACTGGTCTAGCCTCAAGCCATTGCTCCATTTAATTTAATCAGGGAGTATTTTTCAAGGAGAGTACATAAAACACTGATTTTTTGGATATGGTTGAGACCCACACATTAAAAAAACGTAGTGTATGATATTTTTGTCTCAGGAAAATCAATATTCCCCCTTCATCCAGGTCAATTTAGGGAAACTTTTTCATGGTGGCTAGAGGGGGCAGATATTTGCAAACTTAAGCAACTAGTCACTCAACAGACTTTCGTCATTATGGTGGGGGAACATGCATGACCTGGCAAGCCCCAAGCTGTGGTCAGCCCAGCAAATGAAGTTGAATGTTAAAAGCTATCTTTCTGGTATTGAAAGCATTTCATCCCCTCCGCTCATTCCCTTGGCGGGGGAAGTTATCAGAGTCCTCTTTGACTACACAGCAGCCATGCTCTGTGTGAGTGAGAAAGGCAGGAGGAAGTCTGACACCCTGTGCCAACTGGCTGTCCAGCTATGGTACTTATTGTTTCAGAACATCATCTTCCTTATTGCTTTTCACCTTCAAGAGAAAAGTGACATTCACAATGACACCATGACACCATGACAGATTGTTCTATACACAAGTGGCAGATTAATGAAACTGCTCTCTAATTAACTTTCAGCAAGTGGTGATTTCCTAATATTGATGTGTGGGCGACACAGGGTAATCAATAGTGCCCCAATTTGCATCTTGTCTTGTACAAGGAGAAACTTCTACAGCCCTCCATATGGTTTGGCCCATGCCCCTAATAAGCTGACTCTTAGGGCCTTTTTAAATGGCCGGAGAGGCTCTGAAGAGGTTTGCCCCCGCTGTAGACCATCTATCAAATACGTTTGTCTTTACCTTTTAGGTGGGGCATTGGAGGTCAAGGACTTTAGCCTCTCTACGTATTACCAAGGCACAGGCAGGAAGGAGATTCATCTGTGGCTTGTCCAGTGGTTGAGAAGGCTCCTTTCAGGGGAGGTATCGAGACCGCTGGCTTCCTTAAGTCATCATACCAACTGGATTTGTGAAAGGGCTCACTGGCATTATATTCAATGTCCGATTCAGTACCAAAAAAAGAATGTAAAGTGTATTGTTATTTCTGTAAATGTTGCGGAGCAAGCAGCGGAAGTGGCACCTCAACTACTGGTGGGGCAGTCGGACCGGCACCATCGCTGTGTTGGACTTCACTATTCAAAGCTCTGCGTTAAGTGTCGCAGGACTCCATAATGGCGTTGGAAAGGGTCCAAAGGAATCCGGACAGACTGAGGGTTCAACTGGTGCAGAGGATGATCCCGCCAGTGGTACTCCAGATAGATGATCTCTTGGCACCTTGGGACCCGAAAACGAGGGAAAATAAGTTGGTAGGAAGCCAAAGAGCTGGAGAATGTCTGTGCAACACTCTTCGATCTGTTGCGGAGAGGCAGACAGAGTGGAAACTCTGATTGTGCCGGAACCAGTTTTGGGATTCTCTCCGAAATCGTCTGACTTCCGGGCACGTGATCTTGATGCATTGAGCCACCCCTTTCCCTGCTAAGGTAAATGGCAAGAGGGGGGGTAAGTCCAGCTTAGATGTCTTCCTCTCTCTTGGGCAGAGCTCGTCAAACTATGTGGCGTGTCCACTTGGAGGCTGTGGCTGCATTCCCAGGGTGGTGGTGCAAATGGCTCTTGAAGTACTTGCAAATAAGGAAGGCCTGGAAGTGCAACTTTATTCATTTGGTGCATTTCCAGGTAATCCTGATTTACTGAAGGGCTTTACCAGAGAGTACGAACTGTGATCCTGGATTCCCTGAGGTAGGTGGGGGTGGGGGGTGGGGGGGGCTTAGTGAGTGGGGTGGCAGGGTCAAGGATGTGGCTAAAAAGAGCAATATATTCTTTAAAAGGTTTGTTATTTTTCTAACCTTCAGGTAACTGCATAAAAAAAATGGGCATACTATAAATGGAAAATAAATGTAAGTTAAACTATTCAATTTTACTACAAAACCTAATGCAGTCAAGACAAATGTTTGTGGCAGAAAGCAGCACCAATAGAAGTGTGCAGCAGAAAGTACCAAAGTTATGTGGGAGGATTAAGTCAATTATGTTTCAAGAAAATGCAAATAGTACGACTTAATGTGGCACATTTTATGATAGTATTTCATTATGTTTCTATTTGTATACGTGAATTATGTCTGGGCAAAGATTTCACTTCATTAGTACCAGTTTCCCACCGAAATACACCAACAAGCAACTGAAAGGTGACTACTCGCCTTTTGTGAAGTACTGTCCACTGCGTGGCAACATGTGGCTACATTTTTAATACCTTTTAATCAATTTGAGCTAGAACATTTTTTTGTTAACATTCGCAGAATATGCAGCAGATGACCGACTAGGTGGCAAATGCAACAAAATCGATAATTATGCGAAAAATGCTGCAGATTCACATAATTTCAGTGGTCCTGCCAGAAAATCACAAAACCGAATTCTAGTTGGTGCAGTGGGGAATAGTGGCATGTGTATATATAGTGCTAAAAAGTCCAAGCCTGTAACAGAAAACACAGAATATGCAAGTCATTTCTATCGATATATTTTAGTAATAAGTAATCAGACTACATCTAGAAACATTTTGATGAGTGTTCATTAAAAAGATGCACTCAAAAACTCAACTGGTGACACCCTCACATTGCAAACATAATAAGATGATGGACGGAGCACTGATACTTTTCAGACACTCACCCCCAGTCACTATTAGATCTGGGTTGAATCCATCATAGTTCTTTTGCTTAATTTGCCACCCGAGTTCAGACCCACTCATTTGTAAATCAGTCTTGATCCTGTTCCCCACGGGAACAGTCCATCCCAAACTGCCAAGCCAGGTCTTCCCTGGACCGGAAACATGTATCCTGGGACCGCTTTCAGGGGTAACACCCTTCATCAGCCAGGCTAGCTTGAATCCAGTGGCAACGTGAGAAAAGGACCTACATTTGGGCATACCCTGCCCACTTAGGGCGAACAAATCAAACACAAGGATATGATGGAAGACGCGCTGAAACTTTTCAGACCCCCTCACATTAACTCTCAATAATAAAAAAAACCTTCCTGGAGCTACTAGCAGCTCCATTAGTTCAAGCCTTTGTAGGCTCACGATGTTGACTCAAAGTCACGTGGGCAAATGACTTAATCTCCATGTGCCTAAAAACAAAGCAAAAAACTGACCCTATGTAATGTAACTGGTGCTCATGTAAAGGAGCATCCAATGCCCTTGGGCTGAGTTTGCGCTGAATAGAACTCCCAAAAACCAAAAGGTACAGAGCTTATTTCAAGACTGTAGTGATTATCAGGCATTGGTGGGAGAAGGGTGAAGGAGACAGAGGAGATATCCTTCTACTCAGGGCCGCAGCTATCTATCACTAGGGCAACAGGTGTAGTTGCATTGGCGCCAAGTGTGCAAGGTGAACACAACATACTGATTATCGGGAGCAGAATTTGTTAGTCAATATATGTTTTTGTTTGATGAATTTGCTCTTTGTAGGTTTCAGATTTATTGTGGATTGCATCGAAAACCCACCTTTACAAGGGGTTTCAGCGACTCCTGGAGTGGGACTGAGACCAAATCTTGCACTTGGAGTCTTCTTATGTTTGTGTTGGAACCGGCACTGTCTGGATGGCTGAAGCGATGCCCCAGGGAGTCAAAGCCAGCTCTTCCATCAAGGGCAGGCTATTATACACACTGCACAACTCATGCTCATCCTTTGGTAGCTTGGCATTGAGCAGTCAGGCATACTTTAGAAGTAATTTGTATAGCAAGAGCGCACCTTAAATGTTGAGCACAATACAAAAAAGAGACTTCAGGCGACATTTAGAAATGCTGTTTATGTTCAACACACACATTAAGTTGTTTGATGCGAAGGACGGAATGGTTCCGTACTGCACCTTGGTGCTCATGCGCAGAGGACGGAACCATTCCGTCTTCTGCACACGACCACCACATTTCTGCTGTTTACAGCAGAGGGAGTTTCTTTTTTTGTTTTTGAGCCTCAGCAGCTGGAAAGAGCTTTCACAACCTATGGAGGCATTTTTTTTTGTTTAATGGCGATCAGCTAACATTGAAAGTGAAACTGAAATGAGCTGACCGGCTCATTTCACTTTCACTGCCTCGGTGCTCACGTGGCTATCTCAGCCCCCCGACCACCTAAACACTCGGTAGAGGCATCATTGGAAAGGGGAGACCCATCCCTAGTGGGTCCCTGCTTGGTGAACACCACAGGAAGGTAGCCGCCGAGCCCGGAACCAAAAACACAGGTGACCCCCTTGCAAAACCAGGTCTTTTTGCGATTGATAATTCTGATATCTCCACAAAACATTTTGGGCCCTTCCCTGTCGTGGGTACTTGGCCCACCCACACAAGTGAGGTAGCATTTTTATTGGGAGACCTGGGGAATGCTGGGTGGTAGGAAATGTGTGTCGCCTGGTGACCCCACAACTTTCACACACAGAAATGTGAGGAGAATGTGTTCTTTTAGATAAATTTGAGGTTTGCAAGGGATTTTGGGTATGAAATCGTTGGCAGACCCACGCAAGCCACACCTCCCTGGACTTCCCCCGGTGTCTAGTTTTCAGAAATGTCTGGGTTTGGTAGGTTTCCCTAGATGCCCGCTGCGCCCTGGGCTTTATTTGTTTATTTAGAGTGTTGTGCATAGCGCGAGCAAGACCCTTGGGTATCGGAGCGCTTTACATTGCATGAGGTGGAATGGAGACAAATCTTGCATAGTACAGCTATACACGGTTAAATGACGTAGTTAAGTATACATCCATAAAGATAAAACCAAAATATAAAGTTAACACAGTGTATGCAGGGCATGAGTTAGATTTGGGATATAACTATCACTATGGTGGAAATTGCGACTTCCTGTTTGCAAAAAGTTTTAAGTGATCTTTCCTAAGCGTTCTATGTTCTACAAATTCTGGGTCCAAGATTAGTATAGTACCGGTTGAGGCTCTCTCCCAAATAGTTGTAGGCCTATAAGTAACGGGTTAATACAGTATGTACAGTGACATGAGGTAGATTTGGTATACACCGCAGTGCAAAGGAATTTTAGTTGACTAATCCTGTATATTCCAGCTTCTCCAATCCTGGGTCTAGATTCGTGTAGTACCGCCCTCAAGTATGCCCCACTCAGCTGGTGAATTTCTTTTCACTTCCCTAGAGGAAATGTCTTGGTCAGAACTATGTCATGGTGCTGAAGATGAGCCATCTTGTCTATGGGAGGAACTTGCTCATTAAAAATATTTTCGTTTCCCTCTTAAATGTTGCTGTGTTTGTTATTTTTCTAATGTTTGGCAGAAGAGAGTTCCAGATTCTGGGTGCTGCTCCTGAGAAAGCTCTATCATAAATTCTCTTCTTCCGGAAAATGGGTGGTCTCAGAACCAGCTCATTGGCACTCCTAGCTGGTCTATTTCCTCCAGATACTTCAATTTTCTGGGCAAGGTATCTTGGTGTATTATAGTGAAGTGCTTTGTGGGTGATGCATGCCATTTTTAGCTGAATTCTGGCTTTGTACGATAGCCAGTTTAATGCTTTCAGGTGTGGAGAGATATGGTCGAACTTCCTCGAACCAGTGATAATTCTTGCAGCTGCGTTGAGGCATGCTTTTAGTGGTGCTGTTGAAATTTATGGTAGACCTGCTAAAGTATTGCAACCATATTCAATCCTCGAGATGACCACTGATTGGACTGCTAGTTTGAGATCTGCCTGAGAAATGAAAGGTTTCACTTTTCTAATGAAGTTCAAGTGAAAACTAGCACTTTTAGCCATTGATTTGATGTGGGCTTTCATATCCAGGGTCTCGTCGAGTGTGATTCCTAGTGATTTAGCCGAGTCAACTAAAGTAGGGGTGCAGTTAAGCGCCATGATCATTTTAGACCATTCCTTGACCTCTATGTGGTTCTTTGGTGGTGAGATTAGTAGGAATTCTGTTTTTTGAGTGTTTAGCTTCAGATGATTGATTGTTAACCATTGTAATGTCGTTTTTATGACCTCATTCATTAACCTGTCTTCCAGAGACTCGATCTTGATGTATAACTGTGTGTCATCCGCGTACATATTAAAGGGTATTTTGGAGTTTCGAAGAATTTCTGTAAGCGGTTCGACATACAGGTTAAACAGTGATGGAGATAGTGTTGATCCTTGAGGGACTTCAATCGTGTTAGGGCATGAAGGTGACAGAGATTGGTTGACCAAGAATCTTTGCGTTCTATTTTGGAGGAAGGATTCAAACCATTTCAGCACATTACCCGATATTCCCATTCTGTCCTGGAGCCTGTTCATTAATTTTACATGGTTTACTGTGTCAAATGCAGATGACAGGTCTAGGAGGATGAGTAGACCAGTTCTATTTTGGTCTAGGGCCTGTAGAGCATCATCGACTATATGTAGAATTGCTGTTTCCATGCTGTGTCCTGTTCTAAAACCCGACTGGCAGTCATTCAGTAGAGAGAAATTGTCTATGTGTTTGCTAAGTTGTGTTTGTACACATTTCTCTATTAGTTTGGCAAGTACAGGAATGTTGGTAACTGGGCGAAAGTTATTCGGATCTGCCGGGTCCACTGTCGGTTTTTTGATAATAGGAAGACTTGCCCAGTTTTTAGGCATTCTGGAAGTATCCCTTGTGATAGAGAGGCGTTAATAATTTTTGTCCATATTGGAATCACGATATGGCTGATTTCTTTCATGCATTTTGATGGGAGACGGTTGTTATAGTGTTTATTAGGTTTGATATCTAGTAGCGTTTTGTCGATGTTATTCTGGTCCAACAACTTGAAAGTATCCCAATTTGCCTTGTTTTTTGCCCTATCCTCCTTAATTATAGAGTTGATAGAGTTGGTATTGCTCGTTGTGGGCTTTTGGATGTCTAGGTTATCCGCTGCACTCCTGAGCTCACTTTCAAACGTGTTGGCTTTGTTGGTGAAGAATGTTGAGAATTCTTCACTACTTAGTTGTGTTTTTGTGATTTCTTGGGCCGATTTGGCCAACTTGTTGGATTGTTGTTTGAATATTTCGAATAGTTTCCGTGGTCTGTTTTTGGTGAAATCTAGTTCTGATCTAATAAATTCCTTTTTGGAGTTGAGGATCTTTTTGTTGTATTCTTTTCTGGTTTTTCTGAGGGATTTCAGTTGAGGAGATGATGGGTGTTGTCTCCATTTTCTTTCCGCCAGTCTCAGTTTCCCTCTTTCCTCATTCAGTGTCCCGTTAAACTATGGATTTTTAACCTTCTCTGTAACTTTTCAGTTTTAGAGGCATTGTGTTGTTAACCATATAAGTTATTGATGTAGTGTAGTGGTCTGTTAGATCATTCACGTTCTGCAAGTTGTTAGGTGGATATAGGTCCTTCTCACAGCTTTCTATTAGTAGTTCAAAGTTCGGTTCTTTAGTGTCCCACATCCACTTTTTGACTTTATCCGGTTGTGAGTGCTTGTTCTTTTTCCATGTGGGAATCAGGAAGGTTATGGCATGGTGATCTGACCAGTCACACGGCTCTATTGATAGGACTGAAGTGTTCTCTTTTTTTAAATTATCCAGTCCAACATAGCTCCTTTCGAATGAGTTGGCTGTGTGCATGCTTGGGAGAGGTTTAGCTCGGTTAAAAAGTCTTTAAAAGTGTTGACCTGTTTGTCATTGTTGTCGTTCCAGTGTCGATTAAAATCCCCTAGGAATATATTATTTGCATCCGTGTTAGTTTGCCGTGATGATCTCCATTAGTTGTTCTATGAAAGATATATTGATACCTGGTGGGTGATAGATTGTATGCAGGTTGCATCTTTGGTTGTTAGCCGATCTTATATTGAGACCTAGGTATTCGCAGGATTTGAGTGGTTCTGATTGTATTTGACCTACTTCTATATCCGAGCGGTGGATGCAGGCTATGCCACCCCCTGTCTTTTTTAGTCTATCCAGTCTCACAATGCTATAGTGAGGGGGCACTAGTAGGTCCATGACCGGAGATGATGATTCCGATAGCCATGTTTCGGTGAGGATTGTCATGTTAATTTCCTGGCTAATGATGAGGTCAGCTATGGCTGATGCATGTTTAGCTGCTGACCTAGAGTTGATCAGTGGGCATTTCAGCGTTTTCCCAGCGTTGTTTGGGTTCAGATTTTGCGGTTCGTTATTATCTGGACTTGTTCTAAGTTATTACGGTTGGGTTTCCTTTCATTCTGTCTGGATGTTCTATTGGCATTGATAAGGACTGTTCTGATATCCTCCCCTCTACTGCGTTCCGTCGTCTCATACTCCCAGAGTAAGGAAAGTGTTTCTTCATCTGTTAAGCCTTTACGTTTCCTGTCAGGTTGATTATGCCTATTTGATAATGGCATCGCCGTCTCATTATTCTTTGTTTGAGAGATATATATTAGTTCTGTGATGTGCTCGACTTTGTTGTGGGTGCTTTCTATAGTTTCACATAACTTTTCCATCGCTTGCAGAGAGCTTAGCATGTCTTGCCACATGTTGTCCATTTTTGTTTGAAGCTCTTTGATTTCTCTCAGGGTCTGGGTTGATATGTTGGGTGTGTTCCCCCGCTTGTTTCGGGATTCACATTTTGTTTTCCTGTTTATTTGCTCTGTTCTCTTCATCGGGATCCTTTTCTTTTTTAAATTAGTTTGGTTGTCTGTTCCACCTTTATTTGCATTGTTGGATGCGCTATCCAAACTTTTTGCACTTAATATCATGTTTAGGTGAGATACATTTCTTACAGTTCTAGATGTCCTTTGAGCTGGAGTAGAATGGGGTATAGCTGAAGTGGAGTCTTCTATATCTGGTATTTCCCGGTTTTCAGAGAGTGGCCTAGTCGTCGGAGATGCTCCATGATTGAGGCGGGGTGATGATTCTTCCCTCTGACTTTCTATGTCGTTTTCCGTATATCGTGTAGATATTTCTGTTCTATCTGTATCATATTTGAGCGACGTGCTTCCTATTCAGCTTGTGTCTGTTACTTGCGTAGACTGTTGTGGTTCCTGAGGTTCTTTAGTTATGTTGTCTGTGGTGGTAGTGACCCGGAGTCTAGAGTGACTTCTTGTTGACTCAGGTGTTGTTCAGATCTTGTGTTTTCTGCATACCTTTTTAAAGTTGGGAATAAGTTGTCAAATTTTTCTAATTCGATGTTAGTAGCTTGTATCAGCACTATTCCGTTCTTGTACATAGTTATGCAGAGATCTGCTCTGCACCTTGGCAATGACTTGGTCATAATTTGTGTGCCATGTGGTATGTTGGTTATAGTTTTTATGTTGAGCATATTAGTAATGGCAAGGCGCCATTTAGCCGTTCTTCTTGTAAAACATATCATGTCGTTCACGCTAATGCCTTTAACTATGTTACATGTGGGGTCTGAGATCAGCGTGTCTGGGGTTTTCCTCATTAGGTTATGCTTACATTTTTTTGCTGCATTCCTGGATAGTTTGGTAGGATACTTTATGATGTGGGCGTTCATGCTTACTGGCTCTAAGTAGTTGTCCGTCATGATTGTTTAATGGTCGGGAGAGTTGCAAAAATAGTTGCAAATTACTATCCGTGTTGAATGATCCAATAAGCCCCTTATCTAGCTAGATTTTGCTTTCTTTTTGTTTATCTTCTACTTATTCTGTGTAGCCAGCCCAAGGATCGGAGATCTTTCGTTTATTTATTTATTTTTTTCTTTTACTTGATTTAAAGAATATTTCAAGATGGCCACCGTTTTGCCAGCCTTCTCTGTGATCTGACTGCCTCTCTCTCTCTATTGCTGAGTAGTCCTCTTTCCCTTGCTCTTATTTGTCGCTCCCATTTTGGAAAGGATAATCCACAGAAATATAATCTACAATTTACAATTTAACCTCCTGTACTTAAGATGGCCTTAATCATCAGCAGTAAACAATGTCCTACAGTGTGTGCAGATTGAGATTTGTGTGCAGATTGAGATTTGTAGTAACATCAGTGAGGAGGGGACTGCTGTAACTGTCCACATAACTAGATGTCCTCGGTGGCCGCCATTTTAAGGTCAGGCTAACCGGGCCCTACCTCCTCTACTTTTTCTTTCCTTTCCAGTGTTTATTTAGTGTCTGTTTTCTGGCGATCTTGTAATATGCACTTCCCGCCGTAGGGGGTCCGCTGTGGTCGGCGCTGGGATGTATCTTGGTGTACTGGTGATCGGGCATTACATACCCGTGCGCTGCTGTCCCGTCTGCCCGACACAGTGGTTCTCCTCATTTATTTGGGCTCCCTTCTTGTTTCCGATTGCAGGCAGCTTAGCTGCGCGCCGGGATTCATCCGCTTGTTCGCAGCCCCCTCACTGTTTATGGAGGCGAGACATCGGCAGGGCGCAGTTTGTAGGGGGGCATCGATCGCCTGGGATCGCCGCCGGTGGCAGGCAGCCCAGATACGCGCCAGGCCTCACCAACTCACTCGCAGCCCCCTCACTTTCTATGCAGGCGAGACATCAGCAGCACACATACTTGTTGGGAGCAATTATCGTCTGATGCTCGACATGGGCCGTGGATCTGGATCTCAACCCCTGTTTTCCGCGGCCACATCACCCTGTGGGGGGGTCAGTACGAGGAACCGATCCGTCGATCCTCGAGACGCAGCTAGCGCATCGGCCATGTCAGTGTCGTCTCAATGGCAGCGCCCGGTAGCTCCAGTTCTTGGACAATGCCTCTCCTGTCCTTCGCATTCCCTGACCAGGTGTCCCTCCTCATGAGCTCTCCGGCCCGTGTCCTCAGATGTGCCAGTTGGATCAGTGCTGGCGAGGCGACGTCGTGCTGGGTGAGTACAATTTTCTGATTATTCTTGTTTCCAGACGGTTTAGATCTTCTGAAATCCGTGTGTGTGGGCGGATGGTGGAGTTTTTTCAGGGACTTTGGTTATCCCAAAACCCAGGAGCTCTTGGAGAGAGCTCCTACTTGGCGGCCAGGGGACTCCTTCGCAAAACTACGTCGGTTTTTGATAGAAAATGGTGAAGTCTCCACAGTATATTTTGGGGCATTTCCTGTCGGGGGTCCTAGGCCTACACACATATGTGAGGTACCATTTTTATCGGGAGACTTAGGGAAATGCGTGGGTGGAAGTTTGTGGCTACCTGCAGATTCCAGAACTTTCCATCATAGAAATGTGAGCAAAAGTAGTTTGTTTGACAAAGTTTGAGGTTTGCAAGGGATTCTGGTTAACAGAGAACCTGGTGAGAGCCAGACAAGTCACCCCGTCCTGGATTTCCCTGGGTGTCTAGTTTTCAGAAATGTACAGGTTTGCTGAGTTCCCATAGATGCCGGCTGGATTAGGGTCCCAAATCCACAGTTAGGCACATTGCCAAAGAAGGGTCAGTTTTCTGTGGAAAAATGTGATGTGCCCCTTTGTGTTTTGGGACGTTTCCTGACGTGGGTACTAGGTCTACCTACACAAGTGAGATGCCATTTTTATTGGGAGACTTTGGTAAATGCTGTGAGGGTGGAAGTACGTGGATCCACGCAGATTCCAGAACTTTGCTTCACAGAAATGTGAGGAAAATGTGGTTTTTTTTTGTTTACAAGGCTTGCAAGGGTTTCTGAGTAACAGAACGTGGTGAGAGCCACCCAAGTCACCCCAGCATGGGTTCGCCTGGATGTTTAGTTTGCTAAACTGTATAGGTTTGCTAGGTTTCCTTAGATGCCGGCAGGGTTGGTATCCAAAATTCACAGCTAGGCACAATGCGAGAAAAGGGCCAGTTTTCACTGGAAAAATGCGATGTGTCCACATTGCGTTTTAGGCCAGAGACCTGTCACGGGTACTAGGCCTACCCACACAATAGAGGTGCCATTTTGTATCCGGAGACTTTGGGGATTGCTGGCTGGATGGAAGTTTGTGGCTCTCCGCAGATTCCAGAACTTTCCATCACAGAAATGTGAAGAATATGTATTTTTTTTCTTTTTACAAAGTTGGAGGTTTTCAAGGGATTCTGGGTAACAGAACGTGGTGAGAGCCACACAAGCAACCCCATCCTGGATTCCCTAGGGTTTCTAATTTTTAAAAACTGTACATGTTTGTTAGGTTTCCCGAGGTGCTGACTGAGAGAGTGTCCAAAATCCACAGCTAGGCACATTGCGAAAAATGGGTCCGTTTTCCCTGGAAAAACATGATGCGCCCAAGTTGCGTTTTGGGCCGTTTCCTGTTGCGGGCACTAGGTCTTACCACACAAGTGAGTTACCATTTTTATCGGGAGACTTGTAGAAACACAGAATAGTAGAACAAGTGTTATTACCAATTGAGTTTCTATGCATTTCTGCCTTCCAAATGTAGGACAGTTTGCAAAAAGTTATTTTGAAAAAATGCCCTGTAATTCACATGCTAGTATGGTAAATTTGGAGATGTGCAAATAGCCACTGCGTCTAAACTCCATATTTTGAGCTAGCAGCGAAGGGGTTAAACAATGCAACATGAATATCATGGAATCACACTTTGCAATATTTCTGGCAGTTCTAGGCCAAGTTTGTGTGATCAGATCTTGATAATATGCGCACATGGGAAAAGTCCTATTCTAATCCCCACACCACACCCTTTTGCGGTGCGACTTGTTGGCCCCGGGCCCACCCTCACAATCCTAATAATGCCATTTCACATGGCTATAGGGTGCACCCTGGGCTACAACAATATCAGTAATATGTACATACCCAGAATTATAACACTTTTATCATCATTGCTGGTAGAAGCTACGCGATTAAACCCACTGTTGAGAGATAACGTGCTTTTGTCATGAGAACAACGTATAAACTAACACCTCCTACCAGTGTCGTGGAGCATAGACGATCACTCCAGCTCACTCACACTTTGTACCACTCTGCAAAGCGACTGGTACCAGCCCAGTCCGTATGAACTCTTTCACACACTTGACACCCTAACGTGGTGCCACTGATACCAAACAGGTCAATAAATAAAACCGCGCAGACCCTGTGGCTCCAAGCCTCCCGCCACTCCCCAGTTCACGCTCACTGTCCCAGACACCACGGATGACAGTTCACCAGCCCCCCTCCCCAGCCACAAGGTCACTCATGGCTGTGGTCATGTCTCATCTGGGTCCCCTGAAAGCAGATGTGGATAGAAAATAAGCATAAATAAGAGGTATTCATACAAAAAGGTGATCTTAACGCCACTCAGGAAGTTCGCCAACAAGTTGAGAAGCAGAAACGGACTAAGAGCTACAATTTGTTAGAGGGGTCCACCAGGGCCTTTTCAATTCTGCGAAGCCCGGAGGTGGGGGTAGGAGGTCAAGCAGTCTCTTGACCTGCACCCGAACCTTCTCGGAAGTGTCTCTCCAGCCTAGTGAATTAATCTCAATACAACCTGGCACCACAAAGTCTTCGGAAGGGCCAGATGGGGAGAGGGCAGTTGGCCCACCATGATGGGGCCAATGAGGGAGCAAGCAGTGAGTGGGGAACAACGCCCAGGGGAGTGTCTCGGCTTGAGAAGGCACCCCGTCGATGACACATTGATACAAGCTGTGCCCTGGCAATCTGGGCACAGGGTCTGGCGCATGACTAGATGAGTCACACTAGACACTTCAGATTACAGGAAGGTGAGTTGCAATTACATACCTCCCTGGAAATGAGGCATTATGTCAGGCGCACTGTGATGTTTTTTGCACCAGAGGATTCCGAGCACACATACAGGTGCAAGGTCTGCAAAGCCTCTTGAGGTAGAATGTGACTCTACATTGGGTGAGACTCTCACCTCTGAGGTTTGCAACCTGTGAATTGGACACTTCACGCAATAAACATGCAGTTTGCGTGACGGACGAGAGAAATGTGGCACAGTCGATGAAGCAGGCCAATTTGTATCCTGCAATCCGTGAATCCTCTCACCACCAATAATACGCTTATGCATGCCAAGGTCCCTACAGTACAGGAGCCACTATGCCACAAATGCAGGCATCTTCCTGAGCTCCGCACTCAGGACTCCAGGCATGATTCTGTATTTCCAAGCTTGCACTGTGCTATCCAACTTTCAGCAGGCAACGTGTGAACTTAGAAGGCACTGCTCTCCACATGTCACCGATAGCTGGTGTGGACACCTCGTAGGAGATTGTCAAAATCCTTGAGACCTCCGAGAGAACAGGAGACTAGCCAACTGCTCTTTGGTAGCCCACTTCAGTGTGCCACGCGTCACCAGGCTGTCGGCCCAGCCCAACCACTATTTAGGAACGCATGCGGTCCTTTCCACGGGAAGTTATCCTCCATATGTACAGCAGAGTCCTCTAGCAATGTGCACCAGGCAGGTCAGGTTCTCGAGTCCTGCGTCCCCAAAAGCGGATCCCTCCACTTGGTGGGGTGTTACTGGATTGTTCTACCCCATTGGGCCTTTAAAGTTGGGGGATGGTTCAAAGGGTATTACTTTGAACCACAGACGAGCCCCCTAAACGTCTGTCCTGTCTGCCATGAGGCCGTGGAATGCAGATCTCTATCTTTATGGGGGCCATCAGCTGGCCCCAGAGGCTAGGTGTCAGTCTCTGCCCCCATATATTCTACCAGACTCGCAAATGGCAGAAGTCGGCTATCTCAATTGCATGCTGAATTGTATGGCTGTCGCTCGGAAATAGACAGATATGCTCCCCCGGCCTTCGGTGTTGACTGGCACCATATGCCGTGGCACACAAATAGTTTGCTGTAGAGAAATGTTCACTTTCCATAAGTGACATTTCCACACATGATATGCTAACCCCACTGTAGGAAGCTGGCTCTGTATATGATATAGCCACTAGGTAGTAATACCATGCACAGAGTCCAGGGCTTCCCCAAAAGTGTACAGGGCTTACTGTAAAACCCAACGTGCTCTTATTAGTAGTAATGTGGGAGAGCAACTTTTGGCCTAACAAAGAGGAGTGTAAGACATTTATTGTACAACAGTGATCAATAATGGACACATAACTCAAGGAGATCCAGACCAATTTAAAAAAAAAATACTTTGTATTTTATTTTAAGACCAAGGTCTTCATAATCAGGTAAGTAAATTTTTAATTACAAATACTTTTCACTTTCAAGAATCATTACTTAGAAACTTTGCAACACACTCTGTTATCTAATGGTGAAACCAATATTGTAGTTTAACACGTAAGTATTAAACTAACAATCACAGTCTTCTGAGCCAAAAGTCAGCAGGGACCAGGGTCGGGTAAGTACCAAAACTGCACCAACAGCGGCACTGGGGCGGCGGAGTGCAGAGGTCAAAATCGGAGTTCACCCCAATGCTTTCCATTGGAGACAGGGGGGTCCTGGAGCCAAACTGCTTGCAGGTAAGTAGATTAGTTTGAGGGGCCAAGCTTTGAGTATTAGTTCAAGCACTGGGTGGGCCACAAAACAGCACCAAACATTCACCAACAGCGGCACAGGGGCGGTCGGGTGTGGAGTGCAATTTCGACATTGGGCGCCTAATGCTTTTCAGTAGGGATTCTTCTTTCGCCAAAGAGGCTGCAGGCGTGTTACCAGAGGTTGCAGGAGGAGAATCAATGACAGCAGAGGTAAGTTGGGATGTAGGGGGTCATAGGGGCACAGTCGGTTGAGCTCACCAAGGCCCTGGGGTTTTGGGTGCAGGTGTGCCTTTCAACGACGTCTTACTGTAGCTGGCCGCGGTCAGGGGAGCCTCTGGAATCACACTGCTGGCACCGTTTTGAATGGCAGGAGAGGTCAGCCAACGCAATGCACAAGGTTAGGATCGCCGGGGGGACTTCACTGCACAGGTGAGCTGCTATGGCCCCAAAAATTTGAACTACACCACTGAGGAGCTCAATAACCTCTACACGGTTAATGATCAACTTGAATCAACCATCCCTGCTTAACTTTAAAAGTTAGCCATTCTTACTCAGAACATGGCCACCGCTGGCTCACACCATCAGGGGCCTAGCACTAGTTCTCCTTGTGTCAACATATCTATCTCGGACCCTATGAATAAAACTCAGCTGGCCCAGTGCATTTTGAATAAAAACCAACTGACTGTTTTCTACCTCAATACGCGGTCCTTAATAAAGCATAAATTAGAGATCTTCCATTTGCCTAATTCCTATTCACCCTATATCCTATTTTTGACTGAAACATGGTCAGCAAATTACTCTGTACCAGATATTCTAGCAGCTCTCCTAGAACACTTCTATTTACTCAACACTAACCGGACCCAGGGGAAGAAAGGCCGCGGGTGGCGGTAATTGCTCATAAACATCTTAAAATTGCCCCACTACCTCTCCCCGGGGTGGAAAATATTGTGATTAAAATTAACTCCCCTGATTCCCCGTTGCCATTTACCCTAATGTACAGACCATCGAGACACATGCAGAATTTCTCCCAACTTTTGGCTGCATCACTATCTGAGCTAGCCATCGATCATGCAAAAATTCTTCTCCTGGGTGATTTTGACTACTGGGCGCATGAAGTAAGGGGTGGTCAATTGGCACTTGAATTGACTGATAGGTGAGCTAGCATCAATCTTGGCCAACGTGTTTTTGTACTGTAGTGTAGTTCCTATATTCCCAATAGGCTCTGCGCATTGGAATAACATAAACAGCAGTTTAGACGTAGGACTGAGGTCATCTAGGTCTCTACTGACTATGTTAGACTTAATTAGACAAGAAGGGATTAGTTTCTGACAACTGCATAAACATGACAACTTTGCTCCCTCAGAATAAAGAGTATATCTCTAGAGGCGTGTGAAAACAATAGGCAACTATTTCACTCAGTCAATCGTGCATGCTTAATTTCACCAGGAGTGCAGAGAAATTGAGAGACGGGCGTTTTCAATAAAAGGTGTTATTTATTGAGCAGTCTTCTTTCTCATGCAAGAGAAATGAATTGCCACAAATGCAATACTTATCATGAAGTAGAGTGCGTACAGTAAAAGGAGTATTATGAAATAATACTGTAAAAGCATTGATATGGTTTCTGAGCCATATGATACTTTAAAATGGATAAAATATATACATACATAAAATCATTGACTAAACGTACTCAACTGGTGCTTCTAAGATACGCCTACCCCGGTGTACCTGACCTAAGCCGAATACGTGGGAAGGAGTAAGTAAGTTGCAGTTTAGGTTAAGTTGGTTTTTGCCAAGAATCTGAATCAAGAATTCGCTCAAGGTTTTAATCAGCTCCGTACCTTGGTTCTAGAATGAAGGAGGTCTTGTATCTCTCTCTCGGGACTCGATCTCCCAGCAACCTGCAAGGGTGACTGGAAACACCGGAGCTGGATTTCTCGGCTGGAGAAAAGACAGTGTCTCTCTGAGTGCGTCAAATGGGAGGGTCAGCTTCCTTCGGCACTCGCATCAGCTGGGCGTCGGGCAAGTAGATAGCCGCTCTGCTCCAAACCACCGTGTGGTTGCTTAAGGCAACGTTGGCATATTTATACCTGGAAGGTGCCGGGTTTGATGTAAGGTTGGACATAAGACGTCACTAAGAACTAACAGTTCTTTCTGGACTCCAGGAGTTCTTGTTCAAATCAAAACAAAAACAGATTTTTATTGGCATAAGCACAAGATATCAAACTAAAGCACAATATAGACCGTCAATAACAGAATTCATTGTTGAGATCCCAAGCCGTTAAGACAGGTAAGTGGGCATAAATCAATGTGTCAAGGAAACAACCAATAGTATAGCGAACAATATAGCCAGGATGTAGCGAGGTACAATGATGGTGATCACAAACAGGACTGTTATAATAACTCAAACATCAAACAAGACAACCAATCAATTCTTCACACATTCTGCAGCGTCCACCCCATCCCCCCAAAATAATCCAGAGATCAATGCAGCAGGAAGGAACCCCCAGTATAGTGCTCTGCAAGATGTGTTCTGTGCTGGTGGTCAGTAGAGGTTAAGGGAAGCAGTAGCCCAATCACGATGCTCAGGCATCATCGTATCAGGTGCCAAATAGGGGTCCAAATAGGCCCCCCTGTGAACACTTAGAAACATCATCCACACTCACCCCTCCCCCAGAAGTCAGCCTGTATTACATCCCATGTTCTCGCAAACTAAAGTAATCCCCTCCCATGTCGTCCAGTGCAATACACCTGCCCTCTGGACAGGGACCCTCAGCATGTTTCCAGGGCATAGTCATTCTATGCTTAGCAAGCACCAAACCGAGGTTCATGAACCTGGTAATGACTCTATATTTAGCAGGGCGAGGGCAGAGGCTCAGGAGGCATTGGAGTCAGGGCAAGATCCACATCCTCTGCCAAAATATTCACCACCTCAGTCCAATAAAGGGTCATCTCAGGCAACGCTACAACATGTGAAGGATATCTCCTGCTGCAACATGACAGCGTGTGTAATCAGGTGGGGTCGGTGGTGGGAAATAAACGCTAAGCTTCAAAGAAGTGAGGTATGCACGCTGGACAACATAAAAATGGGTATACACTCAAAATATCGAGTTTTTAATATCGATTTGCATTAATATAGATTAAAAAATATAGAATGGACATAATATCGTATGGACAGAATATAGACTACAAAAATATCGAATAGAATAGCAGTAATATTGAATCCAAAAGATAGAATGGACAAAATATCGAATGGACAGAATATAGACAACAAAAATATAGAATGGACAGAATATAGACAACAAAAATATCGATTTGATGTAAGTAAGTTCATATAAATTTTTTAATAATATCCAATTGTTTCAAGGTATTTTATATGTTAGTATGTGTGAAAAGTGTATATTTATTTTATAATTTATTTTAAATAATTAATTTTATGGTATTTAATTTTTGCGTAATATAATTTTGTAGCGGGTTGTGGGTTTACCGGGGAATAGGGTGGGAAGTAATTTAATTATAATTAAATAAATATGTTAATTTATTTATTGGTTTATTTTGAATTAATTGTTAATTGGTTATTAATTAAAATATAATTGGTAATTCATTTTAATTAATTAATTGATAATTATGTTAATTTTTATTAATTTATTTATTTTCTGTAGCGGGTTGTGGGTTTATAGGGGAATATGGTGGGAAGTAATTTAATTATAAATTTTTTTAATTTATTGGTATTTATTTTGAATTGTTATTTACATTTTTATTTGGTAATTAATTTTAAATAATTGATTAATTGATAATTATGTTAATTTTATAAATACATTTTCTGTTGCGGGTTGTGTGTTTATAGGGGAATAGGGTGGGAAGTAATTTATTTGTAATTAATTAAATATTTTAATTTATTAGTTTTTTGTTGTAATTTTTAATTATTTTTTAATTGTAAATTAATTGTTAATTGGTAAATAATTTGTATTAATAGGTAATAATTTTCAATAATTAATTTTTATTTGTATTTTTAATTGATTAATTATTATATCATATAAAATTGTTTATTACTTTTAATTAATTTATAATTGGTATTAATATTGAATTAATTTTTATTCATATATGAAGTATTTACTTTCCCTACTGTTGCACTCTCTGGAGTGGCAATAGTAATTTTTACCCTCCCGCTATCCAATGCTTTACCTACTGTTGCACTCACTGGAGTGGGAATAGTACATTTTATGCCTATGCTATCCAACGCTTTCCCTACTGTTGCACTCTCTGGAGTGGGAATAATAATTTTTACCCCTACGCTATCCAACGCTTTCCCTACTGTTGCACTCACTGGAGTGGGAATAGTAATTTTTACCCCTACGCTATCCAACGCTTTCCCTACTGTTGCACTCACTGGAGTGGGAATAGTAATTTTTACCTCCACGCTATCCAACGCTTTCCCTACTGTTGCACTCTCTGGAGTGGGAATAGTAATTTTTATCCTCACGCTATCCAACGCTTTCCCTACTGTTGCACTCATTGGAATGGGAATAGTAATTTTTACCCCTACGCTATCCAACACTTTCCCTACTGTTGCACTCGCTGGAGTGGGAATAGTAATTTTTACACTCCCACTATCCAATGCTTTCCCTACTGTTGCACTCACTGGAGTGGGAATAGTAAATGTTATGCCTACGCTATCCAACGCTTTCCCTACTGGTGCACTCTCTGGAATGGGAATAGTAATTTTTACCCCTACGCTATCCAACACTTTCCCTACTGTTGCACTCACTGGAGTGGGAATAGTAATGTTTACCTCAACGCTATACAACGCTTTCCCTACTGTTGCACTCTCTGGAGTGGGAATAGTAATTTTTACCCTCACGCTATCCAATGCTTTCCCTACTGTAGCACTCACTGGAGTGGGAATAGTACGTTTTATGCCTACGCTATCCAACACTTTCCTTACTGTTGCACTCTCTGGAGTGGGAATAGTAATTTTTACCCATACACTATCCAATGCTTTCTCTACTGTTGCACTCATTGGAGTGGGAATAGTAATTTTTACCCCTACGCTATCCAATGCTTTCCCTACTGTTGCACTCACTGGAGTGGGAATAGTAATTGTTACCCTCCCGCTATCCAACGCTTTCTCTACTGTTGCACTCACTGGAGTGGGAATAGTAATTTTTACTGTTACGCTATCCAATGTTTTCTATACTGTTGCACTCACTGGAGTGGTAATAGTAAATTTAACCCTCCCGCTGTCCTACGGTAAAAATATTGTATATTTTTTATTAATATTATGTTTAGATATATCTATGTATTAAAAAATGTAATTGTTTTTTTTTCCAAGTTACATTAATTATTTATTAATTTTAAGGTTATTTAAGTATATTAAGTATGTTTAAGTTAATTATATTTATTATTTCATTAATTTTCAATTACTTTTAAGACATTTTAAAAATTTGATATTTTGTCTAACTATATTTTTTACAACGATATTTTTGATTCGATATTTTTGTACTTACCTGTTTGGAGATAGGGATTCGATATTTTTGCATTCTATATTTTTTACTCGATATTTTGGTAAGTCTTTATTTGTGTCATCGATATTCTTTCAGTGATCCATAAAAATGCATTCATCTGAAACTGGCCTTTCGGGAATAGTAAGGCTCAAACTCCCACATTTTAGCCCAGTTCCCGTCCGTCAAGGCCCCAGGTTTGTTTCCCAGTAATCCCGTAGCACCACAACGGGGGAACAGACATCCTCTTGGGAAGGCGGTGTTCTATACTAGATTTTCTTACCAATCTCTAGAATCCTAGGTCGACTGAATTTTTATTGTCTGCTAGGAAGTGTGAAGGGGAGAACAACATTAATCATAACAACTTTTAGAATGAACAAGATTAACTCCAACTCAAGAACCACTGACTACCAAAATACAATTTTATGAGTTTTATTACATAGCCTAAAACAACTGAATATACAAACACCTCAGCAAGAGGTTCAAGAAATAGACTGGCACTAATACAAACATAATCCTACGCAAGAGTCTCATACGACTCAATATAATGAGCAGAGTTATTTCTAGAAGCATCAGGCAAATGATAACCGATCCAGCTTGAAGCTTTAGCTGCATTCGTTCAAAAGGGAAGAAAAGAAAATTAGCCTGTCCCTACACTAACGTTAAATGACATACCTACTTAGCATTAACACCAGGCAAGAGAATAAGGTGTCAGCTATGAAGACTTCCTAAAAAGTACATTCACCATGCATCAGAAAGTAGCCTAAGCCACTGAGCTCGTTCTAAGATGCTCCTTCTAAGATGCTCCTTCTATTCTCCTGCCTAGTTCCCTCTAACTACATCTCCAACTGACCTCAAAGACTGCCTAACCCTAGACTGGCTCTCCACCCTCAGGGCACTTTCCAGTCTGGCTCCGTCATCGTCCAAAAACTGTTGCTGTGTCCTTGGGTCCCAGGCACCTTCCTCGCCAAATGTTGCAGTCTTGAATTCCAAGGCTCTCCCTTCATTTCCACTCCTACTATCCTAACTTCTAAACAAAGGCACTTTCTACCTAACAAGCTCCATGGCCTTGCACCTGCAACAGAAATACATGAGAAACAACCTTGTACAAGCTCCAAGTTACATTTCAAAATTCAGCTGAAATAGAAAAGGTTTTTCCCAAAAGACGATTCAGGCCTGCACCTCGAGTCATGCTAAGAAAAATACAGTAAGGCCTCTAGTGGCTTGTCAAGTTCCAAGCTTTTACAAATTTAAAAGCATTTCTACCATTACATCAGAATCAGGTTATTCAATAATTATTTCAAAAGGCATTAATTCTTATTACATTTCTAAACTATATTATTCTCATCAGGTTAGAACATCACACGTTTATTAATACACATTTCTAAACGGGCAACTTTAATATGGCACGTTAACCTAATGCAACATTTAATACGTAAAGCAATAATTTCTCAAAATTGCCTAAAGCATATTCTCAGTTAAAGAACTACATTAGTGTGCACCTTACTACATTTACAATACACTCGATTAATCCTACATTTCTAATGATCACACAGTAACATAACCCTCTAAATATGCAGGTGCTGACTACTGGGGATTATAGTGCACCCCATCAATTTTCAGAATAACATGGGGCTCTATCACTCTTGCAGCGCATTATACAATCCCGATCCAGACGGCTTGTGTTAGAGGTGTCACATAAGAGGCGGCAACTGTGGAGGAGCCTGGTCTCCACACCATGCCTTCCCCAGACCGTGTGCACAGCCGCAGTCAGTGAGCCATATAGATCTAACACTCAATTCTGAAGAGAAAATGTGGAAATATTTTAATGCTGAGGGGGGTCTTGCCCAGGAGCAGATTTCCTGTGGAATCTGCCGGAAATCCTGTGAAAAAACGTTATGGCTCTGTCTGGGCTGCTTTCCAAATCTCAGTTTACCAGTGCCCTAAATAGCCAGCTGAGATCTGGGGGCTATTGTAAAAGGGTGTACGTTATGCCTAGTTCCCCTTTGGAGTGTAACTTGTGGCAGCATAAAGCTGAGTAACAAGCAAGCATATTAACAAGGGCTCTGTGCCACTGGAGCGTGACTTTCTTGGACCTTTCGTTGGAGCAATGCCCTGCTCCATATTTACAAAGTGGCGCTTTGTAAATTTTGCCCCCGTTCACGTAGTCTCTGCATGAAAGGTGCGTGCAATGGGTGTTGTTGTGGGCGTTCCACCACAACACCCAGTGCTTTTTGACGCTGCCCCAGATTTACAAGGATCTGTAAATCTGAGGCAGCGCCAAAAACGAACGCTACTTAATAGCATGGAATGGATTGGTGCAAAAAGGAGAAATACTTTTAATTCTCCTCGTGTTTTCTCTTTCTATGTGTGCTGCATTGTGCAGCATACATAGAAAGAGCAAATTACCTATAAAGATTGTTTACGTGCAGGAAGCTGTCCCTTCCTGCACATAATCAATGACCTGCACGTAAACAATCATGAATCAATCGTGTTGCAGGGAATCATCCATGCAACGGAGGCACCCTGGCACTACGGTGCAAAGGTGTCTGTGTTAGTGCTTAGCAGCATTTGTTAGCGCCAGGGGTGCACCGTATTCCTGTAAATATAGCGCATCCCTGCATTTTTAAATGTCACAGTGTGGCACTGCTAAATTGCGTGTAGCGCCGCTCTGCGTTTCCTTGTTAATATCCCTAAATTGTGATGGCTAGGTGCAGATGCATGTGATAAGGCACTGTGCGTCATGCATACTCCAGCATAGAGTACACAGTTGTAGCTTTGAACTAAACTTCCCTTGCTGACCCCCTTTAGACCCTTTTTTTTTTTTTGCACAGATCCGCTCAAATTGTTGAAGTTGGGAAACTCAGCAAGATGCAATCCCAGTGAACTTCAAAGTCTCTCAGTTTAGTTAAACTGCAAACTGAAAAGGTTTAAAAAAAAAAGAAAAGAAAATCTTACTTGTCATTCTGAATCAACCCCACCACCTTCCCTGCCTTCCTTTTACCTTTTGCAGTTGTCCTTTCTGCTTTCAGTCAAAGCAGCCAGGCAGAGCTGCACTGACAGTCTCTCAGAGAACGCCGTTATGACATCACAACAGTGTGTAACCAGTTTTGTTATCAACTGTGGCAATGTCATACCAGTGGGTTATGAGATTTCGAAACTAAAATATATAAACAGAGGCTCTGTATGAAAGCCATACATAACATATTAATAAACTACTCAGCTTTTTAGCACAGCCGTCTGATGAGGTTTGTGTTCAGGTCGGGCAATGCTCTTCCTTGCAGCGCTGGCGTGTAGGGCAGAATTCACTCCATGAATCCTGCTGCTCGATAGAGAATAGCGTCACGTCTCTGTTTCACTAATAATCAGCTGCAGTGGCCGATTAGTCCCATGCAGTCTTCAGTCAGTCCAGTTATCTGAGCCTACAACACTGCCTTCTCTGGGCTATAGGGCCAGTGCTTAATTTGAGCTGGTGGTTTCCAGTGTCCAGCACCGAAACTTAATTGATTAATAAAAAAATAAATAAAACAACTGCTTGCTTCCCAAGTTACTCTTAAGGCTTTGGTGGCCTCAAACAGACTGAATTGTCTCACTAGCAATGTGATGGTCAGTAGTTCTGTAGGTACTGCCATTGGCACTGTGGGAGTGACAATGGGAGGTGCAAGCTGTGGTGGCCTCCTAACGAGTGCCCTGGTACATATATATATATATATATATATTACTTTTTACAGATTAAGCACGGCAAAAGGGCCATACATAAAATGGGGAGCAAACCACTACACCTCCTAGAATTCAGTGTTGTGGACTAAAAATGCATTACTGACTTAAAGTGATCCTCGTGGGCCAGGAGCCCAGTTGGCAGTGTCCACCTTCTCAGCGGGTGTTAGACAAAGGATAATTTCTGGAGGGTGCCTACAAATTTCTTTTGGAGGAACTCTACAGTGTTTACACTATACATACGTTTAGTAGCATAGTGCATCACCACAGTCAGGTCTGCTTATGTCCTTTTTACTGTATCTTATAGTTTTATGGAGAATGAGGCTGAGCAGTTATTTTATTTCTTCAAAATTAATATAGGCACTTCAGGGAGAAGAATTAAGAATCGTCTTTCTTTTACCCATGACAGAGAGACAACAAACCTTCCAATGACAGTATGGCAACTATGCTGAGAAGTGTTAATACTGTACCTGAAAACGATATCAATTGGTTACAAAGTGCTCGCACTGTCCCCTTAAGAGTATAAGCCTCACCAAGAAATACTAATAATATTCAATGCACGTATTTCAGCCCTTTTCAGAAAAGTGTGGGCTGTGCGATAAAGGTTTAGTATGCCAGTTGAGAAGAGTCTGCTCTGTGCAATAGAATGATCGTTGTCCTGTTCAGAGATGTTGGACTTGTGCATGAGAAGTACAGAGCCCTGCCCAACAGCATTTGCATCATTCAATAAAGCCCTGACCTTTTTTTATTATTGTACTATTATTATGGTATTGGAACTGCCACGAAAAGCACTACGGGATTGTGCACTAAAAATATGGGAGCCTGGCTGATATGCTTTGGTTCTATTTTTGAAAACTATAACAGGCTCAAGAGAAATGTTGACATTGGGTCACACATGGATGGCATCCCTTTGAGACATTTTGGTACCATCAATGACATTTATAGCTACCATGCTCAGAAGTGTTGGTACTGTCCAATAAAGGTCTGACAGTTCTGAAAATCATTGATCTAGTCCAATTAAAGGTTTAACAGCCCTACTGGGAAATATTAGTGTTTTCCAATAAATGCATAGTGTCACATGCACAGCAGGCCTGCTGAACAGGATTGGCACTATCCAAGTACAGCAGCCCTGCTGAGAATTGTGGGTACTTTCAATTAAAGTACAGCAGGTTTTCAGGGGAGGACTGGTGCTAACATGGTGGTGACATAATTAATTCTGGTGCAAGTCTAATGATGTTGTAGTAGGGTGATTGATTCTGTGTGCAGATAAAACACAGCACGTCAGGATGCCCAAACGTCTAACATGCAGTATATGTAGAAATATCTAGCAGCCTAGCAAATAATTAAGAAACCGCTGCCATTTCAATCAACCAGAGCTCTCGCGATAAAGGCCAGTTGGAGCGTGTATTGCTAAAATGCATACATTTATTTTTACAGCTTTATATACTTTTCTCTCAGTTCAAATTTGTTGAGCATACGATGTGACAGAAACTTGCTACTTCAGCAAAACAATCTAATGAGCAAAGGCAGGATCTTCTCACCAAGAAAATGTGAGACGTCCTTGAAATTAAGAAAACATTACATGCACACCCTGCTGATTTTATTAATTTTCTAAAATCACGCCTCTGGTTGCCAACATTGAAAGTGAGGATCCGGGAAGCAGGAAATGTGCAAATGTACTACTTTGTAAAAATGGCTTCTAGGCCTACAAGAGTCATGAAACATAGCAGTCATTTGAGGTTAACGGGCATTTCAGATTAATAAAAAAATGACAGCCACATTTGATTATAAAATATATCAGTGCATATTGTGATTTACAGGTGTAGGGGGACATTAATGTTAAAGCAATAGGAATAGATTATTATGTTTTCGCTGTCTTCTGCAAAGCGGTATTGGCAACAAGTTGGCACATTACAATTTAAATACTCTGCCTCTGAGCTGCATGATGTCAAGGTGTACAGCCGAGCAAACCATGCGATGCCCTCTGTTGTGTGAAGATCATCAGAGTAAAGTTTCCTCATTTCCAGCACTAGCAAAAAATCCCTATTCTTTATGCAGTCAGCCTGCAGAAAAAGGGAGTGCCATTCAGGTCTTTCTGTGTTTGACTAATGGAGGTCATAAAGCTAGCAGGAAAGTGCCAAAGGAGCATGCAAAAGGGGGTGTTGATTTTTGTCTGAGTGGTGCTGAGTTTTTATGCTCAATTAAAGGGAAATTATTTTGCAGGCAAGCGCAGAGAGAGATAACACGGAAACGAGCAGGAGTTTTGGTCCGACTAGTGGCACTGCCACTGAATCCAAGAGCACCGGATGTAGGGGTTTGAATCAAGTGTGGAGTTGCTGTCTGGATAGATCATGTGACTAGGTTAAGGAGTTCAAGCCATCACCTTATAGCTAGGTCATCAGTCTCTCATGTGCACCACAAAAGGACTTTGCCTACCCTATCTACTTATCCTACTTATTATACGCACAGGGGCCCATGCCACTTTACCCATGCCTATGTGTGATTTGTCTTTCCATGCCATGTGTATCCATTTATTCATAACACCTCTGAAGGTCCATCAAGTGCTCACTGATGCGGTTTGTTAAATTTGCTTAACTCTCTACCAATTTCAAACATTTTCCCATTATTTTCATGCAGAGATTCTCCAAACTCCCAGTAAAATTGTTTTTAAATCTCATCTCACGATGATCAATGACCTCACCCAGTGAGGTCTCATTTGCCAACCATTAAACAAAATAAATCCTTAAAGAAAAAAGCCTAAAATCCTTATACATTTGTATTTTCATTCTTTCCTGGATTGACCAATTTCATTAGTCCTACATGCTTTAAAACACACCATTCACCATTCATTTTGACAAATTTCTTTGCTGAGATCTTCCACGCTCTATATACATTTGTCTTACAATTTCATAAACTGTTGAGGACAGGTACTGGTTATTGTGCTTTAAAATGTACCGTCACAAACCCACTAAAAATGTCAAAGGGGATAATCACTACCCCAGGTAAAATACTAGCCGATTTTGACCACAGCTCTTGTTCTACTCTCTTTAAATTGCACCACCTGCTAATATTATTCGACAGGAGTAGAACAATGAAAATATTTTAAAAGTACCAAAAGCACTGTGTTCTTTAAAATCTCACTCTACTGTACCTTTAAAAAACACAACTCCAGGTCCCTTTTTTAAGTCGAGCCTA
This sequence comes from Lissotriton helveticus, assembly GCF_964261635.1. Lineage (NCBI taxonomy): Eukaryota > Metazoa > Chordata > Amphibia > Caudata > Salamandridae > Lissotriton > Lissotriton helveticus. The sequence goes on along the minus strand of NC_136061.1, from coordinate 209,610,639 downwards.
GGCTGCACATGCTCTGTCTCTTTGAGACATGTTGTATTCACTCTGTCGGCTTACAACCCGCCCATTGCCCTTTTATTCATCCCTTCGATTGTCATTCAGAAATGCTTGCTTGCTAGTGTAGTGGTTAATCCTTCCTCTTTCTCCCTACTTTTGTTGTTTGGTTTCCTCCAACAGAGTACTGCCCACTTACTGTTAACATTATGCTTCAGTGTTTTGTGTTGATTTGGGGGACAATTATTTTCTTTGATTCCTGCTCGTGTCACTGTTTGCCCATCTTCAGTGGTTCAGCTTCGGCGCCAGTCACTTAATCTCCCCGTCCAGTTCAAATACCATGATGAATTGTCAGACACTTCAGACATTGTTTTTGAAATTCAGCAAAAAACAGCAAAAAGGCAGTACCTAGTTGCACAATCGCTGTATACACCAAAGTCAATACAAATTGTTTTAACAAATGTTGCCCACCTCTTAGGTCCACCACCCAGGAACCATAAACATACAAGCAATAAGAGAATAGAGAGGCAACAAAAACGAATGTTTTTACAGTTTTTTTCACAAAATGAATAATGGTCCTTCAATGATATGCACACTTGACTTTTATTTCATCCTCGGACATATTCTTGATACAAGATGGTTAGACAATCAGCCAACGCGTTTCGCCCAAGTTGGGCTTCCTCAGGGCAGATGCTCAGAATGCGTTAGTCTAGCAGCGTTAAGTCTGAAATTCAACAGCAATCTGAAAAGCTTGCAAAAATAAAGGACTCCAGCATTTCAGATTGAAGAACGTTATGTAGACAAGAAATATTAAATAATCACAGCAGTCAGCACAAAACGGTGATAGTGGGCGACCCATTAAAATTCCTCATTTCATTTGTGCGAGGCTATATTATTATTTATTTTATTTTATGTATGTGTTTTATAGAGCGCAAACTTGACCCATTAGGGTATCAGAGCGCTTTACAGAGAAGTATCGTTGTACAATAGGCATGGGATCACAGGAGCATAACATAAATTAGGGAGGGTGGGGGGGTACTGAGTACAAGAGGGATGGAAGGTATACAATACAATAGTATTACAGTTTTTTGGTTGGCCGAAGGTCGATGGAAGAAGGCAATAGTGTCTGAGGTGGTTGGTGGAACTGGGTTTAGCCAAGGAATTTTCCCATAAGGAAGGATTTGGCCTCCTTTTTGAAGCGTGCAAGAGAGGGCATTCTTCTGATGGCGGGTGGGAAGGAGTTCCATATTCTTGGTGCAGCCCCAGCAAACGCCCGGTTATAGGTTTTTTTCTTCCGAAAACGTGCCGGCTTGAGTAGGAGGTCACTGGCAGACCGTGAGTTTCTGATTCCTGCGGATACCACAAGTTTCCGTGCAAGATATGCTGGGGAATTTGAGTGAAGGGCCTTGTGTGTGATGCATGCTCGCTTAAGTTCTATTCTGGCCTCGAGAGGCAGCCAGTTCAGTGCTTTGAGATGAGGGGAAATGTGATCAAATTTCTTGGAGCCGGTGAGTAGTCTGGCGGCAGCATTGAGGCAGGCTTTTAAAGGTGCTAGGGAGATCTTGGGTACACCAGAGAGGGTGGAGCAGCCATATTCCAGTCTAGAAATGACTAGTGATTGCACTGCAAGGTTTAGGTCGTGAGCGTCTAGGTAGGGTTTCAATTTCCATAGGTAGCTCAGGTGGAATCTGGCAGATATGGCCATTGCGTTGATGTGGTCTCTCATGTTCAGGTTGGAATCCAAGGTTATTCCCAGCGATTTGGCCGAATCCACGATTGTTGGTGAGCAATTTAAGGCTGTAATGGCTTTAATCCAGGTCTGGATCTCCGGGACGGATTTGGGCGAGGAAATTAGGAGAAATTCTGTTTTCTTTGCGTTTAGCTTGAGTTGGTTGGAAGAGAGCCATTGCACGGTCAGTTTCAGTGCTTCATTCAGGGAGAGGATCTCTTCAAGGGAAGAGATTTTGATGTAGATCTGAGTGTCATCGGCGTACATATGATAGGATATATTTGCTGTGCAAAGGACTTCGGCAAGGGGTTCCAGACAAAGGTTGAAGAGAGTGGGGGACAGTCTTGATCCTTGGGGGACACCGAGGAGGGAGCAGACAGGTTACCATTGATTAGGAATCTTTGAGACCGGTTTTGGAGGAAGGATTTAAACCATTCGAGGACCGGGCCGTCTAATCCCATCCTAAGTTTGAAGCCTTCGAGTAGCTTCCTGTGGTTGACCGTGACGAAGGCCGAGGATAGATCTAGGAGGATTAGGAGACAGGTTTTGCCTTGGTCAAGGGCTTGGAGGGCATCATCAACGATGTGGAGCATGGTGGTTTCAGTGCTGTGACCGGGACGGAACCCGGATTGGCAGTCATCGAGTAGGTGGAAGTTATTGATGTGATGGCTCAGCTGCAGTTGCATACATTTCTCTAGTACTTTGGCTAATAGAGGGATGTTGGAAATAGGTCTGAAATTGTCTGGGGAGGCTGGGTCCAGCGATGGCTTTTTCAAAATGGGGAGGACTTGGCCCGCTTTGAGGGAGTCAGGGATTGAGCCCTGTCGAATAGAGGCATTAATTATTGCAGTCCAGCTCTGAATAATGGCTTGGGCGGCAGCAGCGAGACAGTTGGAGGGGAGCGGGTTGTTGAAGTGGTTGTTCGGGTTTAAGGTGGAGAGGATTTTGGTGATAGAGTCTTCATCGTAGAGAATGAAGTTGGTCCAGTGTGCTTGATTCTTAGGTGAGGCCTGTTGGGGTGGCATGGGTGGAAGAGGCAGGTCAGGGGGCGGTAGAGGGTGTGAGGTGGAGCTCAGTTCGTTGCCCAGTGTTTTGATTTTATTTGCAAAAAACGTGGAGAAATCATTGGAGGAAATTAGAGACTTGGGGTTTTCTTTCGAAGTTTTGGCTAGTTTGTTAGATTAGTGTTTGATCAGATCAAAGAGTTTGCGGGGTCTGTTCTGGCCATTCCCCAGTTCCGATCTGAAGAATTCTTTTTTTGAGTTGAGGATGTTCCTGTTGTAGGTATTTCTGGCTTGGCGGAGAAGTTTTAGATGAGCGGCAGAGGGGTGCTGTCTCCAGATTCTTTCGGTTTGTCGGAGGGATCGCCTCTCATTGTTGAGGGACCCTGTGAACCATGGGTTTCTATCTTTGACTTGAGTTCTTTTTAGTTTTAGCGGGGCTAGGTCATCAAGAATGGTCGACATAGTTGCAGAGTAGTGATCGTTAAGGTCACTGACCGATGTGATATGCAGGGGGGGGAGGGAGGTCAGATTTGCAGCGAACCTCAAGTTCCTTGTGGTCCAGGTTCTTGGTGTCTCTGACCCAGCGTTTGGGAAACACAGGTTGGGGTGCCCTTGCCTTGAAGGTGCCAGGAAGTAGGAAGGTGAGGGTGTGGTGGTCAGACCAATCACAAGGGTCTATAGAGATAAGCTTAATGGCTGCTTCCTTGGAGATGATCCAGTCTAGTGTGGCCCCTTTCGAGTGTGTTGGGAGTGAACAAGCTTGGGTCTGGGCTCGATCCGTCAGGAGGTCTTTAATGGCATTGACATGAGGATCATTAGGATCGTTCCAATGCAGGTTGAAATCGCCAAGGAAAATGTCTTTGGAGGAGCTCTTTGCTGTGAGAATTTCCATGAGGTAGTCAGTGAAGGAATCGTTCATGCCTGGGGGGTGGTAAAAGATGTGCAGGTTGCACAATAGGGAGGCATTACTGCAGATTGAGAGGGCGAGGTATGCGCAGGAGTTGGTGGTAACCGCCAGAAGCTCCGTGACATGAAGGTTAGAGCGGTAGATGCAGGCGATGCCACCACCTTTATTGCTCTGTTGTCTGTCTAGTCTAGCAATGTTATAGTTGGGGGGGACTAGGAGGTCTAGGCAAGGGGATGAGGACTCATTGAGCCATGATTCTGTTAGAACTGCTACATCGAGGTTGTTGTTCTGGATGAGAGCAGCAATGTCTGTAGCATGCTATACTGCCGATCGGCAGTTGATTAAGAGAGCAGTCAGGGAGGTGTCGGAGCGGGTGTCGGGAATCAGGGTAGTCAGGTGTACAGGCGCTAAATTGCTTCTGATCACACTTCTGTTACTGAAGGGAGCTGGTCTGCAGGGGTTGATGACGACCGTGCGGATGGGATGTGCTGCCCCCACGTCAGCTAGACAAGGGGTGGCCGGGGCTGTTTTGTAGTCCTGGAGAATGGTGGGGATTTCTTTTTCAGTGAGGTCTGACGGGTTTGGTGTGGTGAGGGGAGGGTTGTAGGAGAGGACGAGAGCTAGAGTTTCCTCTTCCGATAGCTGGCAAGGTTGCTTTCGCGGGCGAAGGTGCCTCAAGGAAAGCGGTAGTGGGTGTTTGGGGAGCTCAGAGATAGGCGGAGAAGTGGGGTTCAGTCGGGGCTTAAGGCTGGCGAAGGAGAGTTTGGCGAGGTGCAGGAGGTTGGTTAGATCCTGGATGGAGTAGTGGATGCTCTGAATTAATGTGGTGGCTTTGTAGTGCAGAGTATCGGTGTCCATAAAGGTGGGGGCGGTAGAGGTGCTGGGATAGTTAGGATGGGCTGTGTTAGGGAACATAGGAGGCGTGGTTTGTGGGCTAGCATGGCTGTAATGCCCTGCAGTGTAGGTAGTTGGAGGCGTACCGGATTCAGAGTCCGAGTGGGGAGCTTGGCGGGAGGGGACCGATGGTCTCGTGTCGGTTGCGTTCGCAATGCCGGCACGTGAACTGAGGGGGTTGGGATGAGCTGTGTTAGAAGCAGTGGAGACCCTGGGTGGAGCTAGAGGGATGGAGACCAATGGTCTGGGGGCAGATGTGTTAGCAAGGTCAGTGACCGAGCTGGAGGGGTTGGGAGGAGCTGTGTTGGAGACCCTTTGAGGGAAGGTTTGGGGGTGGTTGGTCGTCACAGGCAGGAGGATCGGAGAATCATTAAGGCGGGAGTTGGTCGCCTTGCCAGTGTCATGCACATGGTTTCTGAGGAGGGTAAAACGGTCCACAAATTTATTAAGGTTTTTGTTAGAGGCTTGGATCAATATAATGCCGCTTTTGTAGAGGGTGATGGTGAGGTCGGCTCGCAAGGTTGCGGAGGGCGCTATTGTGAGCTTGGTGCCGTAAGGAATGTTCCTGGTTGAGCGTACATTAAGGAGATGCGAAAAGGTATTGAGCCAAGAAGGGATTCTTCTGGAGTAGGCGACGAGGTCATTGATGACTCTGCCATTGTCCGTACTGATGCGTAGGTCGGAGATCAGTGTCTCGGGGTGGTTTTTTAGGGTGAGGTGTTTGAAGGTTTTTGTAGCAGTTTTGGAGCGTTTTGGGGGGTAAGCCAGGGCATATGAGTTTGCCCCAGTAGCGGTCAAGCCGGGACCAATCATGATGGATAGGATAGGGCACCGTAGGAGAGGCCAGTTCGGAAAGTAGCAGATGACCTTAAGACCTCGGTCATTGAGAAGGTAATTGTCTGGGGGTGTGAAAATGGCCGGGTCGCAAGTGAGAAGAAAATACCAGGAGATTTTTCAAGGAGCAAATCGGTCTTTCACTCCATGATGTACCACTTCAAGATGGCTGCTACCTGAGCGAGTAGGCACGCTTGTTGTGCAGGTGCAGTCCTATTTCCATTGCTACTGTCTGAGCATGCCGGGCTGGGGTATAGCTGAGGGCCCTAATTAGATTATTGAATGCAGTCCACTTTTAGTAGTTCTTGGCAGGTGCTGCCACTATGAAGGGTAAAAATCATCTACAGGACTCCACAGACCCGAGAAAAATCAAGTTTCAGGGTTAATTAAGGCATGTTTCAGAGGTTACCTTCACAGTCCTGCTCCAAGGTCTTCACCAAAAAATTAGGCAAATAAACAGTCATGTCTGCAAGCACTCCAAGTAGCTCCGTGATCGGGGAGGAGCGGCGAGGCGAAAACAGTTCCCCAATGCATCTACCGGAGCGACCACCTCCAGAGGGAGGAACTCGCCTCAGGGCCGGCACACCCTCCGGTGAGCGCACAGGCTCGGGCCCAAAGGTGATGAGAGGCCTGCGGCGTGCCAGGGGGAGGAGGGAGTGGACTTACCAGGATCGCGGATCCGGCCAGCGCCTAACGGTCCATCTCTCTGCAGCCCAGCCTCCGGTCTCAGACCGCTGGCTCCACTCGTCCGCTCGTCCAGGCTCGAAAATGCATGGCACCGCCTCACGGCTCCGAACGCACTCTCTCAGCGCGAGGCAGCACTATGATTCGGAAAAAGGGCAGCGCGGTGAGGATCTCCCAGGGCCGGCACGTCTTCCGTCGGGATCAGGGCCCGAAGGCGATGGAGGCCTGCAGAGGGGGGGAGGGCGGGACCCTACCCACCAAGCCAGCAGGTCAGGTAAACGACCACGGTCCGTCCCTCAGCAGTCCAGCTCTCGGTACCAGTCCGCTGGATCCACGATGCGTTAATCGACTTGGGCCCCCTTTGTCCGCAGTGGCGAGGCAGCGCCTCGGAGCCAGCGGTCAGCACCGGTGAGTAATGGCCGACATCCAAGAAAAGGTGACAGGGTCTGTTTAGGGTTGGTTTATGCGGTGTTTCGGAAGCCCAGCGTGCACAGCATGAATGTGAGAAGGCGTGGAGGGCAGCTGGGCACCGGAAAGCGATGGATGGCCGGGTTATACAGGGTTAAAAACCGATAGGTGATCCCTAACCCAGGAGCTCAGTAGAGGAGCTCTCGTCCGGTGGCCATCTTGGGTTGAATCGAATCCTATTTGTTACTTGTTTTTTTTTTAATGCTCTATAAGTACACCACATGGAGACTAGAATACCTGCTACCGAGTATACTATTGGGAGGCTGGTATCGTGTTTCAATATCCTAATAGCCTCGCAACAGTGCCTGGTACCTAGGTTTCTACAGATCTGGACCAGCCACCGTTTTCTCATTTTGTGGTAACCGGGACAGCTAAAAAACACAAAAAGTTCTGATTCTGTTGGGCAGTCACATGCCGGGCACCCCAAAGTTTGTGAGCCCCCCCCAAGTATTTGTTAAAGAGCGGAGTGGCTGGACCCCATGTCTAAACTGCAAAAAAAGCTTTCTTGAAGTTGCCGGCTTGATGTTGTTCAGAGCCGGTTCTAATCTATACCTGTCCTTTGTTTCTAGGAAGACTGCAGTCAGCTTACCTGCTAAAGGGTTGCTTCGGAGTTGGGCCAATTTAAATTCCCCGTAGCAGTCCTTTAGCATTTTCCTAGGGATTGAGGCACAAGCAACCTCCGGGTCATCCCAAAGGTTGCCCCGTCCCAAGCTCGCCAACATATGTCGAATATATGAGAGCTATGGTAATTTGCCCGCCCCTGGTAGACTCATCACCTCTCTTAATTCGTTCCTATATTCTGTCAGTTCAGGGGTAGCCCACAAGTGCCGCCAGAATAGAAGAGGTCTGAGTTTAGATTCTTCCTACCCCCAGGTTCAGTCGTAGCGGCATGAGTGGGGTACTCCGTGGGAGGCTAAACAATTGCCTGAGAAAGGTGTTTCTGTCTGTGTTAGACTCTCGGAATCCCCATAATTCTGCTCCATACAGCACCTCTCCCCTGGCTTGGACCTTGTATATTTCTATGGCAGGACTTACAAGTTTGTGACCAAATGTGATGCAGTGCGCGCAACGAAATTCGTTTTATTTATTTATATGTTTACTTACCTGTTAAACTCCGTAATCCATACATTACTAACCCCCACCCTGCCCCTCCCCCTCCCCACGTCATCGCCCTGCAGGAACTCCTACTGCCGACCTCAGCTGAGGCTCACAAAGAAAGTGCAAGGTGCAGGTACAGTATACCAGGTTGTAGGCACAAAAGCGTAAAGAAACAATAATGCAAGTGCGAGAGTACGGGTGGAAACAGCCCCTACGTCAGTCAACATAGTATTAGCAGGGCTACCAGATAAAAGTGCCTATGGTTAGAGGCACCTTCTGCAACCCAATCAGTAGGGGCGTTTAACACTGCAGCCCAATTAGTTCAGATGCGATTTAAGGTCCAAAGATATGATTGAAATGAAATCGGTAGAAATACTTGGTATCTAAAAAAGACTAAAACATGCAATCCAATACTTGATGGCTAGTTCTAAGAAGATACTTTAAAGCATAAAACCTTATTTGGAAGTTTCGGTCGCGCAACCCAACGAAAGGTTGCTCCCACTAATTAAATAGACTGTGCAATTTAAGTGGATCGAGATTGCAGGCCCCAGGTGGAATGACTGGGGAGCAAGGAAAGAAAAAAATATATATAAAAGGGGGATGGGGATTGAGTCTCATTGCCTTGCCCTCCAACTGATTACGGGACCAGTTCAGTTGCCTAAGACCAGGTAGCATGTGTCCCAATGAAACAGCCAAGAGGTGTGACCCAGCATCCTGGTGCGGCTAAGGCGTCACTAGGTGCTCCGGGGATTCTGGGGGAGGTGGTCCCCCGGTCAGCCGTTCCCCTCACGGCGCTGGAGCTGAAGCTGTGGATGGCCGTTCCCCTCACGGCAGCAGGTGAGTAGAGCTGGGCAAAAGATGGCCGTTCCCCGCACGGCTGCAGTGGATGCTGTAAACTCGCATCCCAAGGCGCAAAGTGCAGCGGGGCTCTTGAGGCGCCTCCTGGCACGGCTATGGCGTCACTAGGTGTGCGAAGCTCCGGGGATTCTGGGGGATGTGGTCCCCAGGTCAGCTGTTCCACTCACAGCGCTGAAGCTGTGGATGGCCATTCCCCTCACGGCAGCAGGTGAGTAGAGCGGGGCAAAAGATGGCCGCTCCACTAACGGCTGCAGTGATACTGCAAACTCGTGTACCGGGGAAGTGCAGCGGGGCTCTTGAGGCACCTCCTGTCGCGGCTACGGCGTCACTAGGTGCTCGGTGCTCTGGGGATTCTGCGGGATGTGGTCCCCCGGTCAGCCGTTCCCCTCACGGCGCTGGAGCTGAAGCTGTGGATGGCCGTACCCCTCACTGTAGCAGGTAAGTAGAGCTGGGCAAAAGATGGCCTTCCCCTCATGGCTGCAGTGGATACTGCAAACCCGCGGGCACAAAGATTAAGTGATGCCACTGCCACCCCAATTTTTTCATTTTTTCCCCTCTATCTGAAAAATGGGAGCACCATTCGCACCTCCCACGTCGCTGCATGCCCGCCAAGCTGCATCTTCCTGTCATCCTTCTCCTCTCAGTGCTCTAATTTCAAAGCACATTCATGGCAGCTCACAGGGATTGCGAGACATTTTTTATTATATAATGTGAACTCGAGTGACCCTAAGGTGTTGGAGTGCTTTACGTGAGTGCTAGTTACATTTTAATATATATATTTTTTTTAGGTGCACAGAGATTATGTGCTGCTGACGCAAGCCCCATTTATTCATTATTTCCCCTCTACCTGACAAATAGGAGCATTTACTTGTTATTGCTATGTCCAGTGCTGCTATACCCAGGGGGCTGGGACAGAGGGTGGTGTAATAATGAGACGCGGGCACACCGAGTTAGGAGGGTAAGTTTGTATTTATTTCCCGGAGCGCCGGGAGCAACTGCTTCAGGGGCAGTGGTCGGCGCCAATGACCTAAAATGGCCGCCTTCCACTTCCCGTGGTCTACTTCCTGTCGGGTGACAGAAAGACTAGACCGCCACTACATATCTCCCCCCTTTATGCATTTGCCCAAACAAGAAACAAAGTCCTTACTTCCAGTTCATGTCATAGTCCTTAAACTTCTCTGGTACCTTCACTCTCCTCCCCACACGGGTCTGAACTCCTTCACTGCTCCCTTCTCCTTCCGACGCCTTGTTCTCAGTACGTTCTCCTCCATCACCTCTTTCACTGTCCACCACTTCCTCTTCGTTGCCTGCTTTGCGTCCATTGATCTCTATGTCTCTTTTCCTCCTTCCTCCTTCTGCCTCTGCCACGTGCTGCTCTCCTTCGTCTACATTCTCTCCATCTCTTCCTCTACATTCGCTTTCGCCTTCTTCTTCCACATACTCTGCACCTTCCTTCGTCTCTTCTTCCCACTTCAAGATCTTACTGCATTTTGCCATTCTGTCCAGTGACCATATCTTGCCGTCACTAAGCAAGGCCGAACGGGCGTAGGGCTCTACCACTTTCAAAGGAGGTGAAAACTTGCTCTCCCCCTTTCTCTTCATGATGGCCAGTTTTACCCTAACCCACTCGCCTTTCTCCAAATTCGTGTTTTGAGTGTTCCGTCTTTTGTTGTAGTGAGCAGTGTATACCTCCTGCGCCCTTTCCAGATTTCTTCTGACCACAGCTGGTGACCACTTGCTCTGCACCACTAGTTTCCTCCATGCAGTGTTATCTTTCGTGAAGGCCTCCCTTCCTCTCAAAACTTTGAACGGGCTGTATCCTGTGCTCCCAGGAGTGATGCGGTAAGCCCAGATCATCTTCTCCAATTCTATCTCCCAGTCCAAACCATCATCTATGGCCGCTTGGATGGTACCCATGATCACACGATTGAAACGCTCCACTTGACCATTTCCAGCTGGGTGATAGATTGGAGTGTGTTTCACCTCAATACCGTTTCTGTTGGTAAAGGCAGTCCACTTTGCTGAAGTGAATTGGGGTCCGTTGTCGCACGTAATAATCCTTGGAATTCCTTCCCTGACAAACGTGGCACGCAAGAAACGTGCCACAGCTTCAGTGTCGGCATGGTCCATTATCTCTATTTCCGGCCATTTGGAGTATTTGTCAATGATTACCACTGCGTATTTCTGAGTTCCTGCTTTGTCAAGGACTGGACCCATTATGTCCACTGATATCATCTCCCATGGCCCATCCGGGACCGGAAATTTCCCTAAGGGCGGCCTCAGCATGCTCTGTGACTTGTCCGCCTTTGCACATGACTCACATTTGCGCACATGACGTTCCACTTGCGCATCGATGGCCGGCCACCAGTACGCTTGTCGGGCAAGAGCTTTCGTTTTCGTTATTCCTTGGTGCCCTTCATGTAGTAATGACATCAGATGATCCAGAGTGTTCTGTGGTGGGACCACCTTGTCACCTCTGAGTAGGAAAACCGGGTTCTCCGCCAGAGACAGCTCGTCCCTGATCTCCCAGTACCTCCTTAGTTCTTCCTTCAAGTGTCTTTTTTCCGGCCATCCATGGACGACGTACCCTTTCACTGCTTCTAGATCGGTGTCCTCCTCGTATGCTTTTTCCCATTCCTGAGCACTTATCACTCCTTCTGTGTCTTGGATGGTGGCCACTACATATCCTTCCCAGTCCTGTCTCTCACCGCTGCCCGCTTCCTCCATGGCTGCTGCCCTACTTAGGAAGTCTGCGACTTTGTTCTGCGGGCCTGGAATGTGTTCTACTTCGTAGACGAAGTCTAGCAATCTTAGAGTCATCTTGGCAATCCTGGGAGTAGCGTGGTCGTGTCCGCTGGATGTCAGTACACGGACTAGAGGTTTGTGGTCTGTTTTCACCAGGAACTTGGCTCCCCACAAGTATTGCCTAAACTTCTCCATCGCCCAGACAACCGCCAGCATTTCTTTCTCCACCACACTAAACTTCTCTTCGTTGGGTGCTAGCGAGCGAGAGGCGAAACTGACCGTCGACAGCTCACCAGATGCTGACTTTTGCATCAGTACTGCCCCAAGGCCACGGTCACTGGCGTCAGTGGTGAGGATGGACTCAGCACTCGGGTCAAATCCTTTGAGGGGAATGGCGGTGCTCATCTCCTGCTTGAGTGCGTCAAATTCCATTTGCTCATCTTTACCCCACTGGAACCTGTTCTTTTCCTTGAGTAGTTGACGGATAAAGTGCGTCTTCGTGGCGAAATGGGGAATGAATTTGCTGTAATATTCGGCCATTCCCAGGAATGACCGAACATCTTCTTTCTTCCCTGGAGTGGGTGCTTCCAGAATGGCCTTCATGTTTGTCTTCTTAGGAGTAATTCCTTGTCCGCTCACCTCGTGACCTAAGTACGTGACTGATTGTACTCCTAAATTGCACTTGGACCACTCCGCCGTGAGCCCGTTGTCCTGCAGCCTTTGTAGCACTTTGTGGAGTTTCTCATTATGGTCCTGCTTCGACTTCCCCATCACCAAAATGTCGTCCTGAAAGAATAGGACATCCTTTAAGTCTCTAAGAAGTCTGTGCATAATTTTCTGGAAGACTGCCGCGGCTGAGGCTAGGCCGAAGGGCATCCTCACAAATTCGTAGCACCCAAAGGGAGTGATAAAGGATGTGAGATGGCTGCACGACGGATGCAGTTTCACTTGATGATAGGGGGATGACAAATCTACCGTGGAGAACCACTTAACATCTTTTGTTTTCGCCAGCATCTCATTGATTCGTGGCAGAGGGAATTTGTCTATGACGATGTTTTTGTTCAATTCTCTGAGGTCCACGCAGAG